>NC_044015.1:2400000-3600000 GCF_900496995.4 Aquila chrysaetos chrysaetos | reverse complement strand
CAACAATAACACCTCTGGCTCCTCAATAAAGGGAAGCACAGAGAGCATTACAACCGTGCAGACATTTGGCCAGAGTCCCCAACTACCAACACTGCTCCTAAGGAGGCAGTGGCTCCACTCACAGTCATTATCTCCCCACTCATCAAGAGCCATCCAGAACAGCGGTTAAGTCTCTCTAACAGCCATACCAGCACAACACAACCTTGAGTCACAGAAGTTCTGTGCATTATCATCCAGAGTAAGCACCAACAAAGCCCTTCATGAAAGCACTGGGTCAGTGCTATTTGCCTTTATTATTAGCCTTTCTCAATCCATATGCTGGCGATTAAGACCAAGCTGCCCTAACAGAGAGGAGACAAACCACAATGCCGTAACTTAGGCTTGATCACACAGTAGCAAATCTGTCCCATGACCTCTCCCCTTCCAGCAGCGGTGATCTGTTCCTCTGTTAGCAGGAACAGCAAATACCAGAGTAGCATGAGGCAAAAAACCAGCAGTCAGTGCAGAGAAGAAAACCCCTCCTTAGGTCATGAGTTTCTAATTCATCCCCCAAGGTGAAAGATAGAAAAGGACACTCACGTCAATGTTGTCAATGTCAAGAATCCTGGAGTGGAACTGGAGACCCATGGCTTTGGCTTGCTGGATTGGATGAGCAAGCTGACTGTAAGTCTAAATGAAGCAACAAACTTGTGTTACATGTTTGAATTTGTTCTGTCACAAAGAAAATGGGATTTTCTACTTAGAGAGAACCACCAAAAAAAGACAAGAAAAAAAGTCAGTTTTTTGCAAATATGCTGAACGCGTATGTCTTGCAAGGTATCAAACAGCTACAGCAAATGCTCTGGGCTTCACATAACCAAATTCTCACTAAAAATCCCACCTCCCCTGGCCAGAACAGGAGCTCCATCATTCACAACAGAGTAAGTACACTGAGTGCACCTGATAGCCAAGGCGCTTGTGATTCTGATTTGACAGCAGACAAGGAGAAACAGTCTGGGAACCAAGCTATTTTCCTAATACCCAGCCAGACCCTGGAGGCAGACCAGCATTTCCTGGCTCCTTTTAGGCACATGCACATATGCTTCATTATTTATGCATCGAGAACTGTTGTTGGAGACAGTGAATTTCTACTTGCTTCCAGCATTATCACCATATTCTTGGCCGGTATCAAACAAACAGGAGGCAGTCCCTACCTACCTCCCCACCACGGATCTATAACCTTCATCACAAGCATTTAAATGCAAATATCCTACAGAAGTTACTGGCAAAGTCACTAAAGCGAAGCTGGAGTTACAGATCAGGGATTCTGAGGACAGTAGGCAAAGACAGCTCTATGAACCACAAACTATACCTAAGCCAGTGGGCTGACAGCAACCTGCAGCTCAGCTGGTATACCTGCCACTTAAATTTTTGCTTTACTAGTTTGTATTCCAACACTTTAGTGATCAATATCACACACTTAACACTTGTGGCATGATCCTGTTCAAGAGACTTCATCTCCTGGATTCACATTAATAGGACTCTCACGTCCTCCCTTGGCTTATTTTATGGATGATTCTTGACTTATGAGCTTAATTTTTAACTACAACTAGCTTGGAAGGGTTTGCTTTTTGTCTTATAAACTGCAGTGAATTTGCTACTTCCCTCTAGAGATTTGAGAGGAATTCTATGGTGTCATTTCAAAGGTTGCTTGAACCAATAAAGAACTTTCTTTACTTTCAGACTACTTTAAGTATCTTACTCTTATGTAGTGCAATATTGTTACGAAGATGTTAATCACAACAACAACGCAAAAATTAAATACAAAAAATTGCCTCTTCCAGCGTGTGCACTTCCAGCCCTCTGGTGGTGGTGATCAGTAAGGAGAACATTCACTTTAAGCAGTTAAATTATTTCAAAACAGAAAAAGTGTGGGTCTGCACTGCCTACAACACAATTATTTTGGAGCAGAGTGAAGACCAGAACAAATGTCCATCTGTGTTGTCAGGAAAGGATCTGCTTTCATGAAGTGAAGTGGACAATAATGCAATCACTGAATCACAATCAATTCATATTTACCATTTCAAGAAGTGCATCCAATACTGAAAATCTATCCCAGTACAAAAACAAAATCAGTTTTTGTACAACAAAACAAAATTTAGTTTTCTGCAGTGAGATTATCTAGGCTGCAGATCATCTATGCTGCAATTTCAGAAAAAACTTCAGCCTGCCAGGATTATTTGCTGGGATACTGCAGTGGAACTGTGCTTGTGTAGTAACTCCAGGGTCAACTTGACTCTGTAAGCAGAAAAGCATCATCTTTTTGGGTCAGCTCACATGTCTCTGCACCTTTCTCACCCCATATCTGGGATACAGGCTCTACTAAAGCCCATCCCAATCAAGAAGGGCAGTGCAGAACTAGAGCTAATTAGACTAGTTTGAGCTTACCTCTTGGTTCGCTATCTGTCTCTAAAGAAGCTCTTCTCTCATATCCAGACTATTGCAGAAGTTCAGCATGTACACTTGTTGACTGCATTAGTGTTTTATAGTATGAACATGTTACATGGGGAAGCAGCTGGGCAAAGCAGGTAAGCAACATTATAGATGTAACAGTTGGACAGCTTGCAAGCAAAGAAAGCACAATATACCTACTTACAGGAGAGAATCATAACCTTTTCAGACATTTTTAGTAGCTCTACTTACCGCTTCATAGCACCAATCTTTGAGGATATCAAGCTCTCCAGACATCATAGCCTAAGAAAGGAAAATCAAATAAAATATGAACATTGTAAATCACCTCCTCTACCAGAGAGTTGAAGTTATCAGCACTTTCAGCAGCAAACTACTTTAAATTCTACATCTTGTGAAACCCTGAAGAAGGATAGGAGCCTCAAAAGAGGAATAGCAGTAAGAACTTCTATAAACACACACATACTGAGTCAGATGTACATAAACCTTCCAACAATTAAGATAAAAGCTATCTTAAACCTTCCTGTCCAAAAAGTCAGCAGAATGTACACTACCCAGACACTGTGGGAGGTGGGATCTAACAGAAGCAGGAGTACAAACCAGAAGTAGAGCTGCAGTCTGCAAGACTGCAAAAAATTCAGGGCACAGAATGAACAGAAGAATCATGCTGCAACTCATGAAAAGGTTTATCTTTAAAACACGGTATAATAAACACCTGGAATTCATAACAAGACAGATGCTGGGAATTCAGCAGATTTCAAAATAAAGTTAGTTATACGTGTCAGGGCATTTTTCAATATAATGCCTATAAATCATACTTGATGGCGTCTGTAAGCTGGCTGCCTACAGTTTGAAAAAACCTCTTCTGTGAAAAATTCATTCTCCAAGAGTCAAGAGCCCACTTTTTGTAGCTTGCTTTAGTGACATGGCACTGCCGACATTACAGTTCCAGTCACAGATCTGATACACAAGTCAGTCACTACAAAGACAGCAGTGACAAAACCTAACTACGCATCAGTTTTGATGTTTGCATCTGTAAGCACCAGATTATTTTTTATTCACCCTATAAAGCTACCTCATGTGTATTAGTATATATCAATGTGAGATACAATCACTCACCACACTGTATTGTAGGATGAGAAAATAACACTTTGCTCCCTCAGCATTTGTTTATCTCCTCAAGCCTCAGTTTTTCCGTCTCATACAAATCTCTCAAAACAATTTCTGCTGTACTTTTTCAAATCCCCTACTTTCACTCTGTCTTTTCTGACATATAGTTACAGTGAGAGGAACTATATCCATTTATACTTGAGGTCACATCCTTCATCAGTGCTATCCTCTCAGTGGTTTTATACCTCAGTCTTTAAAAATATTAAGCTCCACATACTTCCTTGACTAGTGCCAGAAATATTTTCACTGAACCATTTGTCATGACCTGGTCTTCTTCCCAAGCAGTTACAGATCACTTAGAATCCAGTAGTACATAGTACATTCTTTCCCTTATCAATATTTGATATCATCATTTTCCCAGTACTGTTCATTCACCTACTTCACATTGATCCCTCTGACACCCATATCATTTCTCACGGGAGAAGATGGTTAGCTGTTTTCGAGGCCAAAAAAAAATTTGCTAGTCTACTAAATTATGAAATATGGTTTTAAACTAAATTGTTATGTGGGATTCTTTTCCCAAGGTTATCTCATATTCTGTGCAAAGCTGGATGCTTGAGAAGCAAATACTGTCACAGTTTTTAATTTTAGCATCAGAAAACTAAAAGAAAAATCTTCCACGTTACAGTAAAAAAAAAAAAAAAAAAACAAACAAATGCATCATACTCTACCCCCACCTTACCTCCAAGACATTGGGGATTATATCATACTCGCATTGCTTTAAAAAACGATCTTTGTCAAAGGATGGATCCACTTTGAGTATCTCTGTCAAAACCTCAGACATTTCTGTCTTCGAGAACAATCCACCTAATAAAAAAATTCAGTGAGACTGATGGCACGACAACCGCCACCAGAAAACAAGATAAAAACCTTTGGTTATATACCAGAGGGAAGGAACAGTCACCTGGGAATGACTGCAGACTTTAAGCTAGGCTTGAGATTTATCCCATACAAGCACTTGACATCGCACTGCTCTTCTGATCCTGTAGCAGGTTGCTACACTGCATGATACTGGATAATGATCCATGCAAAATATTATAAAGCTCCAGAATCTGTCCCAAAGGTTAGTAACACATGGAGGACAACAGCACTAACAGTCAGTAGGAGCAGAGCTAAAAGGCTAGAGAGGCACTTTCACAGCAACGGTGAAACATTACCTATTAAGTCAGTGACTTTGTCTGTGACAGCTCTGGAAGCTCGAATGAATGCATTATCACTTTCATCATACTTCATTTTCATTTCAAAGAACCCTGAAAGGAGAGGAGACATGAGCAGCAGTGTCCTTCCACTACATTCCTGAATTAAGAAACAACATGCAATGGGTTGCAGATCAAACCTGCTAGTTCTCTTCTAAATCTCTGTGTTGATTAACAAGTATCAATTTCAAAAGTTACTTTTCTCCTCATCTTCCTGCAATGTTCTTAACTATTAATAACTGTCACTAGGAGAATGATGGTTTCTCTGACTTCAGCTGCCAGAAACTCTGGACCTTCTATGCAGATTTCCAGATAGAAAATACACTAGACTTGCTTACACCAGTAACAGTCTGCTTACACCCCTTGATTCAGTCTGCTACAAGGAGTAGCAGGATGCAAAACCAACATCAGAAAGTTTAACTGGGCGGAGGGGAAATCAAGAATAGACCTTAAACCTTGCCAATTTTTAATAAAATAGCACTACATCAGTAAGGATGCGGTTTTTAAGCAGCTCTATGTACTTCTCAACCTTGATAAGAAAGCAAGCCAAGCATGTCACAAAGCTACAGAATGCATTGATGGGGAAGGAGAACTCCAGCAAAGCAAAATCCCAAAGGCAAAAAGAAGGGCAGGGGGTGAAGGAAAAAAAAAAAAAAAAAACCCACACACAACAAAAAAACCAAAACCAAAACATTTAAGCAAGCAGGCATTGTTGCAACAAACTAAGGGCTCAACCAACCCATTATCTGTCTCTGGACATCATCAGATGGACCAGAACTGCAGAAGGTAGTTGCAGGATAATGGGCCCTGCAGGGAGGCTTCTTCCCACCACATCAATTAACATTTGGAATCCTGCCCTGAAGCTTGTGCTCCTTCCAAAAAACACACAGTGTTCTTGGTACAGGTACATAAAGGGAGAACCCACACTGTAGAGCCTGCTACAGCCACAGCTGCAGTGTTGCCTGAATTGCAAAACCACAGTCTTGGATGCATAAAATCTATCTAGAGAATGCACAGAGCTCATGCAGATGTCACCGGAGTGGAGGATGCAACATGTGGGGAGTTTTAGGAGCTATAAGGATCTCTTCTTGGAAAGGTGTCATGGTTCAACCCCAGCTAACAAATAGGATATAAAAACCTATTCTTGGATACCTCCCAAGGAGCTCCACTTTAAAAGAAGTTGTGAAGAAACACAATCCAAAGTTAATTGTATGTTGCACTTTTACACGGTCTTTTTGTTCCTTAACAAGTCATTTACCCTGCAGTACACTGGCAGCAATTATTTTGATTTGTTGAAGGATTCTGGTCTCAGGCTTCTTTATGCCTTTCAGAAACATTAAGTGTCTAGGTAACTATCAAAAGTTATTGCCCACTGCAGTACAGATATTCAGTATTTTTAGCTTTTGCAATAAAAACAGAAAGGATGCAAAGTCCCACACATTCCAGAGTTCTAAGCAGATGACAACAGAAACCAGCTCACTGAAGACAAGATTTTTCCTCGTTATAAGCTCAAGGTCAGGGAGAAGAGATCTGCCTGCCCTCTCCCTGGTGACATGCCTGCATGCATGCTCTGGCCTCTTCCCAGTGCCAGAGTAGATATGACTAGAAAAAAAATAGAAAAAAAGAACAGAGTTCAGTTCTCTGTAAGCAATGGCAAAAGCAGGTTTTGGTACCTACAGGGAGCAGGGACTGATCAAAAACAATGCCTGACTGGGGGAGGGGTCCAAACACAGATGGAGCAGCTTAGAAAAGCTGCAGTGTTGTCAACTACGCCTACCTCCCATTCACACCACCTCACAGCAACAGCTACAACAAAAAAAAAATGGCTATGATTTGCATTATGTTGAGACTACTTGCACAGATGGCATTAGATCCAACACAGCAAGAATCAGAACAGGGAAAATAATGTGCTACTCCTTTGTCTTTGGAACACTTACTATTGAAGACCACATTGTTGTCCTTGAAATCCTTCCACTGCTGATACCATTTTGAGTCTTTATGCAGCACCACACCCATGGCCTCCCTAGAAAGTGCAGAAAACATGGGTACTTGTGAACAAGTAACTTACAGCCGAGTGAGAATAAAAAGGAGGACATCCTGACGAGTATCACTGCAGCATGCAGTATCACTGAGGCTGATAGACCACATAAATGATACACGACTTAGTGGAGCAAGGCAGCAGAGAAAGCAAACGAGCTCAGACTTAGTCCTGCCAAACGTAATTCAATAGCAAGACGTTAGCACTGAGAAAACATAACACATGTGCAAGTCAAAATTTCCTGTCAGAACATTATGGACCCACTTCATAATTTTAAGTACCCAGTTTCACCATCGGAAGATTCAGTATCATCAACTTATGCTGGAAATCTGCTCTCAAACCTACCTGCTCTGCTAGGTCACGCCCCACCCCACAGTCTCACTTCAGCACTTGGATTTTAACCACCCCTGACCCATAGTTAAGTTTTAAAGTTTTTACCAGATTATACACAGAAATATTCACCCTAAATTACATCCAACACGTACTCATTAGCTTCAAATATCCGCTCCTCTTTAATCCTCTCGCCTGAGAATTCTGTTCTTTTTCGTAGTCGCTCCGGACGTTTGTAAGGACCAGTCTGCCCCAAAACACTTTCATCTATTTCCTTCTTAACGGTTTCTACTCCCTGAAAGGAAAAGATCCCTATTAGGTTGATTTACTGTTCCCCACCTTTCCCAGAAACTGAAAATTGCTTCTGTTGAAGAAGAAAAAAAAAAAAAAAAAAAAAGGTGAGACACCACAGGTTATTTTCCTCTCCCTTACTCAGCAATTGCTTCTTTGCTGATGTCTACTGACAAACACACCAGTACCAACGCCATCTGCTTAAGAAGTTAACAGACTAGGACAGCAAATGGATGGTTGTATTGAATCAACCTGAAGAAAAAAAAACAATATAGTAGAAGCAATGGACACAGTCAAACCTTACAGCTGATAAGGGGGTAACGTCTACAGAGTTTAAATTGGAATAAATCACGTCAGAGGAAGGCAGGTGTATCAGCCCCCAACAGCAGCCAGCAGCTGCTGATAGACTGACAAGCCCCAGGTAGAAGGAAGAATGATTCCTAGTATCCAAAAGTAGAGGAAAAGAAAGACTTCAGGACACCAACAACTAACTGCAAAGCCACCTGAAAGGTCAATGAAATCCAGGTTCTAGGCCCAAGCTTAAACAAACAGAAGTATTGCTTTCCCCAAAACAAAAAGGATCCTCACTTTTTATAGAATTCTAGACACCTTCTAGCTGAGAAAATAGCTTCAAAACAAACGGGTTTTGCCAGAGAAGAGATGGCGGGGGGGGGGGGGGGGCGTGCAGGGAGCGGAAATCACAGTAGTGGACCTTATACTAAAGGAGAGAGAGGAGATATTCTCCCCCTCGGGTGAAGCTACATCAAGAAAAAGGACTTGATAAATCTGGACTGATATACATCTTGTCAGTGAACAGCTACATCCTTAGTTCAGATTCTGCCAAGAGGAAGCTGCACCCTACCGCAACCATTGTTGGGAATTTTTGTCATACACTTCAAGAGGGATTGGGACTAAAAGGCATTTTTAGTGTTTCTCTTTCGTCTTGGCTGCTCTGATTTTATTACTGAACTTTTGAGCAGTACTTTCTCTAACGACTGTACCTACAAAAGATCTGTTGCACAGTAAGTACACTTTCCTATTACAACTAGACACATGCAGGCAGAAAGGTTTGTTTTTTTTTTTAATAAACACTCCATACAGCTTTTCCCAATTTGCATTTTTATTTAGAACATGTAAGTTATGTAGCCCAAAGCATCATGTGGCTTTATGGGGGCTGTTATTTTTCAACTTTATTTTATGCAGGAATTTTCTGGAGAACACACCAAGCGTCCAACACAGCATTGCCAGCATAAGACATCCTCCCCTAATGAAAGCCAGTGTGACTCCTTCCTGAAGAAAGTTACAACAGTGCTCAGGGCCTAGATGGAATAGATGTCAGAGACCTGATATGAAGCAGAAATTGGAATTTAAGTGACTTTAAACATCAAGGATAAGCAAATAAAAAGCTCCAAAGCTCAGTCTGTTCCTACTGACTATAAAACACCATCTGAGGGACCTGGCAGAGAAGAGAACAAGACACAAGCCCTTGTGGATATCATCTAGCTCTAGATTATACAAATAAAATATCTCTTAAATACTGAAGCAATGGGGATCTCAAAATGAGACTACTACTACAATTTCTAAGATAGAGTATTTGGGTTCCTGAAGCAGTAGACTGAATATTCTAAATTCTACATACATACTAGAAAGTATAGCAAAGCTGTAAGAACTGTTCATAGCCTATAAAATGTCTGTGAATCAGTTAAATCTGACAATGAATCAAAAGGTTTACCCATTTACAGGGAAAACAAATCTTTACGCCTCAAAAAATTTACTTTAAGGTCCTATAAAATCATTGCCTGCTCATAAGGTCTGGCCTAGCAGCCTGCTTCATAGAAGGAACAAACAGTTCTTAGATTAGGAGGCTGCTGCAGTAAGATAACAGGTTTCATTACAGAAAAAGAAAAAAAAATAATAGTGTATAATGTGACCTGCAGCTATGGCTAGAAGTGACCTTTAGCAGATGATGTCTTACTAGAAACAGAGAAAGAGGGGAACTGACATGACTGATGCAACTGATACTCCGCCTGGCCTGGTACCTCCTCGTACAAGGGCTCAAGCCAAGGCTTCAGAGGAGGCATGAGAAACCAGTCAAGGGGAACACTTCTTTTTAGGCTAATTGCCAGTTGATTGGGTGACATCAAAACATATGAGCACTTATGTATTTTCTAGAAAAGGAGAGCTTTAAGCAAGCCAGTTTTTTCCCAAGAGTACCACTAGTACCTGTCTACAGAAGACATTTGCTACCCTACTCCACAAGCACAGCAACCAATTTTTTCAGTAACACATTTTAGCAGAAGCTCAGCTGCTCGAGCCTTACACTTTTCTAGGGTTGTTGAGTGAATGCTAGACCTGCACAACACATCTCCTGAATTTATCAGCTTATTCCAATGGCTCACAAGGTCTTGCTGTAAGAATTTTGCATTTAATTTTATACTCAGCACAAACTTGCACATAACTTCCATGTTAATGAGCTGTGTCCACAGCACTGGGTCCTACAGAGGCATAGGACTTAACGTACCTGAGAAATAGCTTTGAAGGCTGCTGTCTTGCCTAATTTCTCCCCTCCTTTTGTCACTGACTCTGCAGACTGCTTTGCTGTTTTTGCTGCTTCTTCCACACCTTCCTTTATCTTTCGGCCAATATCACTCTTACTTACTTCATCCAAACTCTGCAACAGAACAGAACAAGAAAGAAAAGGTCATTTAAAGTGAAAACTTATTTTTAATAAGTCCTCTTTGTGAATGCTAAAGATCTCTTAATGCATACATGACAAGACTAACCAAACCTAAGATGAACACACAGTTAAAAGTCACAGGGGAGACTTACCAGGACACAGTGGCTTGGCACTGTAGCATCAGTCAACACTTCTGTGCAGAACAACAATTTTAGCTACTCATGGGACCATACGCATTTGTAATAGTTGCTACCCACAGATTTAAAAAAATACATTTTTTCTTGACATCAAAGAGAAGGACCAGTGATGCCAGAGTTAAAATACCCTAGCCCTTTCTTTGAAACAATCAGGTAGCTCTCGCTTCTTAAGAAAGGGTATAAAAGTGGTTGAGATAGCTCTCTGCTATGCAACTCTTCCTGCAAAATTAGGAAACGCTTTTCTCAATCCAACATCTTCATATACATCACTTTGGCTGTGTTTACAGAGCCAGGATCTCATATGCAAGAGCTTAAAAGGACTCTCCCAGTAGCTAGTCACCCTTTCATTCTGAACTGGCACAGAACAGATCCTCGATGATCTCGGGAAATCTCACTGGCAGCAGGCAACCAGTCCTGGATAGGTCACAAGCCACAACCTCAGAGGAAGAGAAATGACAGGGTAACAGTATGAAATGGTTTTCCCTGTTTTTCAATGAGATTTGTCTAATAAAGATGCTTATAGCACCCTCCACAGTACTGAAAAGATAATGGTTATGTCCACATCAGCAAAGAGCATTACATCCACCTCGTAACTGTACACACAGTTAAGCTACGCCAAAGCACATTTAGACAGAATGAGAGTGAAGGAGCACAGCAGAGAGCGGGGACCAGGTCCACAAAAACTTCATATTGCACAGAGTTTAACTCCAGTGTTTGGCTGGCTGTTTCTCAGCGGGGATCCTGCACCTGACTGCAAGTGGTGGAAACAATCACACAGGCTTTGATCTTAAACCACTGCTGAAAACAGCTAAATTGACTCTGCTCTGAAGCAGCCTAGCCATGAGCATGAAGTCCATGCAGTTCAACTGACAGATAAGGAATAGCCTCCTGAAGTACCTCTCAGTGTAACTTACTGCAGATGATCTTCATACTCCCTTTAAGAGAAAGAGCATAAGTTTTCGGTCACCACTGATTTAATTACTCTAATCAATATGTGGGAAAAACAAGATTCAGGTGCCTGGGAGTAGCTGTCACAGTGACAGATGCTGCAACAACAGCCCTTCTCCAACTCTTCTAGCTCAGTGCCACCTCCCGGGTACTGACAGGTCTACAGCGGAAGGAAGGCTCTCTCCTCCTCCTTGTGAGAGCCTTGAGACTCACAGCAGTTGCAGTCTGAGCATGCAGGAATCACTGGGTTACCAGAGCAGCAGGCCCTGTCCTACAAGTCATTCCCTGTCTCCTCTGGAAGCAAAGGGGGGAGATCCTGAATGGTTGTGAACTTCACAATGGTGCCCACGCTGAGAAGGGGGCAGAAAAGAGGGAATAAGGAATAAAAGGTCTTGCATCGCACTGAGGACTGCCCAAATAGCCCAATTTTGTACCAGCTGAATTCACAGATACTGTAACACTGCAGATCAGCTTCTACAGGTGCCACATGCACCTGATTTATTCCATATTTAAAATACTATCAGGAAGACTCCTCAGAAATTTACTCCAGAGATAAAAGTCAAAGCATACTAAACACTCAAATACATCTGCTGCCTGGATGAACTCGGACAAGAAATGAAGTAAATGAGCACAAGCTGTAGTGCTTAGTCCCAGCCTAAAAAATAACTTGAATTCAATTGCTTAACAGCAGATCTACATATAAACAGCGATCTTTACAGTCTGAGCCTAGAATGGAAGACACTCATACCTGTTAGGTATGAACGACGCCTGCTCCTCCAGGCATTTTGTTATTGCCAAGACACAGAGAGCCATGGGATCACTTACAGCATGCTGAGAGGAGAGCACTTCAACTATACCACCAACACTTCTACTTACAACACCTGGAGCCTCTGACGTTGCAAGTCTTTTTCAACATGCAGCAAGAAGCCCAAAGCCCTATCACATTAGTAGCAAAAAGTGCCCGTGAAGAGCATCACATCTCCTAAACAACTTTCCTGGGTGATCTTCCAGCACTGCTCTAACTGCCCTCCAATGGAAGAACCACCTTCAGGCTTTTTTTCCTGCTAGACAACACAGAACCATAAGGACCATCTCCAGTCTGCAAATCTGAGAGGAATCACTGGACAGTGCCTGTCCTCTGACCATACACTAACTGAATAAGAAATCTATCATACACTATTGCTGCAATTTTGTTAACGACTCTGGCCTTAAAGATTCAGAATAGTGATCACCTTTGGAATAGCAACCAGCTTGCACCAAGAAAAAAAGGGTGATAATTCAAAGGCACACAAAACACATAATCTTAGAGCAGAGCTGCCTTAGGGAAAGGTTCTTCCATAGCTGCATTTTACCTCTTTAACTGTACCAGTTATTTCTTCAAGTTTCTTTTTAATCACTTCTGAGGTCTTCACTGTTTCAGATTCAATGGTTTTCTGTGGAAAAAAACATGCTGCATGTAACTATGAGGACAGAAAATACACAAAAACAGTTTAGCACATAGCACACACCATTAATACTGTAATTGAGGGCGAAAAGGGCTACATCTTAGGGAGCACACTACTTGAATAACCAGCGTCAGCATTTCATTTTTGCAAGTAATGCTGTTTATAGTTCTTCAAAGAATGCAAAAGAAGTATTTAAATAGTGCCAACATTAAATTTAATGTATCATTATTTTATCTGCTCATTATTTGGCAAATCCAGTGAAGGGTCTGCTGGAAAGATTTTCAAAAAAAACCAAAACACCACAAAACCCGAAACACTCTAAGGCATCCATTTACCAGTCAGTAATTCCAGCCAAACAGAACTTCTCATAAAAATAGGCATGCTGAACTAAACAGTTCGTTTGCAGAAAGACTCAAAATTTACATTCAGAACAGTGATAGCTCAGTGACTGGGCAATGAAAATATTAAAGGAATTCATGAGGAAGACTTACATATTTCCTCCTTGCTTCTCGAAGCGCATCAGATTCTTCTAGCTTTTTAGCTTCATCTCGGAATTTTTTAATACTTTCTTTCATCTCCTTGTTTTTTGCTAATTCCTGTTTGATGTTCTCCACAAAACCTGATATAAAACCCTTTCTTCCTCCAGAAGAGTAGCATCTAGACTAAAGAAAATCATTACATGTTGTAGAATCCAAAGAGACATTAAATTAAACAAGTATCAAAGCCAGCAGGTAGATTTACTTAAGCCAAGCACTGGGTCACTTCTAACGTATTAAATGTTGTGGAAAACCTTGAAAAAGCAGCAGCTTACCCTCAAAACAGCCAGATGCCCAACACATTTCTAATACCCTGTGAAGTACCTCTATATAGCCATTAAAAAAGATGCTTCTCCAGAGGAAGTTTAACTCCAGAGGTTAGTTCAGGCTGAAACAACTTGGTAGATGAAGTTACCAGAGCACCACTCCTGAACTCTGTCTCTTGGACTCAGCTACTACAAAATTCCTTGAGTTCATCAGATGTATCTTAAAAAGTGGAAGCTTTCAACTTAGAACTGGTGCTTCTCAGAAACATATCCACATCTAGTAGATCAGTACTCTAATGGGGAAACCACTTTCGGCCTGAAATAAAAAAAAAATCAGCTGTTAACCAACCTGATGAATCTCCAAAACAGGCCTGCTCATTCTATACACTGTACCCCTGTGGACTGCAGGAACTGGGTATCTTCTGGATATAAGCCACATGCCACTGATGAGACATTTCTGCAATGAAAACATAAGATCAGGTTAGTGCACAATACAAGATGACAGGAGTCTTAAAAAGAGCCAGGGGAGAAAGGAAAGAACACTGCAAATAGAAAATATTCACTGGTCTTCTGGGAACACATCCTAAGTGCTCCAAGAAACACTGGAGGCTGGTTTGGTAAGAGTCATCCATGAAAACTCTGTTATGTGTTTGAGCAGCACTATATCCACTTACAAGTTCATTTCGATAAAACCAAAGTTGCGGTCCAAAACAGGGCAATACACTTTTCACAATCACTTGAGAAAACACACGTCCTTCACAGAACCCTGATTTTATGAAAATGGTGATCACAAGTAAATCTACGCTTGAGTTGAAACATTTGTTAGCGATGAGAAGCATACCATTTTTTCTAGGAAAACTGGCTGCAAACATAACTTTCTCGTGACTGTGGAGGAAACTCAGGAGCCCCTGTATATATTTGTGCTGCTGGGAGTGAGAGACAAACACCTTTTGCCTTGAGTCACAGAACAGAAAAGATAGCCTAGATCACAGAATGATCACTGAGAAATTCTGCTGCACGTTGCTGAGATCACAAGCTGCAAATTCTTGCATCGCGTGGTCAATCCTTCAGTCCACCATCCTATACTGAAAGCAGACTATGCAGAGCTCATAGATTCTTGTCTTTACTCCGTATTTGGCCTATCCCTGGCCTCTAGTCAGGCAAAAGCTGAACCTTTTACCTCAAACTAACCTCCTGATCTTGATGGCTACCAAATCATGCAACCCAAGCTCTTTCTCTACCAGACCATCTCTCAAACTGCTCATCCTAAAAAATAAAAAACCTGGGAAAAAAAACCCAAATCAAATGGGCTTTGCCAATAAAAGACTTTGGAAAACAATTTGTAAGCAGAGAATATTTAATTCTGTGTCCAAGCTAACAATAACGTGTCCCTCTCTTTATCAGGCTCCTAGATGTTGAAAAGATTTTGTAAAGAGCCGCACCGTCCGGTCCTGTGGCTTCACTGACGGCACTGCCAAACACCACAAGCTAAATCCAGACTTTACCGCTGAGAAGTAATGGCATAATTGCCCCACGTATCCTGCTGGCCCAAAGACATGCGCTACATTAACTCACTGTTTCTGTGCTTCTGTTAAATCACATCTTTTACATTCAGCTCCCTCTTACTTATTGCGTCTGTAGTTATACTTAAGTTGGATTGCTGAACTTGACACTTTAAAGTCTGTATCTCTATATCAATATAAAGGAAGGAAATACCCCCCACAGCCTACCTTTGAACCTTGCTGCCCAAGTCATCACTGAGGCCAGGCTTTGTAGCAAGCAAGAATAAGCTAGGTATTATATGCATACCTTAAAAATCTCTATTAACTGTAAGAACAGCATTAAAACCTGGGGCAGACTGCCTGCTGGATTTAACTGGTTGCAGTTCTTGACCGAAGGAGACATTCTTCCATGCGACTGAGCAGAAATGCTTAATTCCATGTTTAACATCGGGCACAAAACAAGATCAACCACCTTCAAAGCACATCATGCTACCAAGTGGCTTTTAAAGCCAGAACCTTTGCATTCAGTTCACGCACCCATTCACCTGCTCAACACAGTGGGAAAATCTCACGTTTAAATTTAAACCTTGCAAGAGGCCATCGGTGGAGCAGCTCAGCCTCACAGAGAGCTCTGTGAAGACTCCCTGGAAGCTCCAAGACCGATCTGGGCTAAACGGGCCTGGGCTGTCCCTTGCTGAGCTTGACGGCAGCGCAAGAAGGGACACCGAAGCGGGGAGAGGAGCCAGTGCCTGGTTCCACTTGCCCTCAGGCGCCTTCAATGCGGGCCTGACAGCCCTCAGGGCAGGGCAGGGCCGGAGCCGGGCCGGTCGCTCCACCTCAGCAGCGCCGGTACCTCCGCAACGCCCGGTGCGACCGGGCAGGAGGTAAGAGGAGGGAACCCGCGGCTGGGCCCGGCTCCAGACGGCACCCGCCATCCCAGCCCAGAGCACCGGGCGCTCTCCGTGCCGGCCCGGCACCGCCAAGGCGCTCAGCCCCGGCGCTCCCCCTCACGGCGTCCCCAGCTCCCGGCCGGGCCGCACCTCACGGGGCGGCGGACGCGGCCCGCCGTTCTCTCCCGCCGCCCCCTCCCCAGTCCCAAGGCGCATCTCCGGCCCGCGGAGCCGGCCCGGCCCTCGGCTCTTCCCCCCCCCACAGCCGCCGCCCCGCGCTCACCCGGCAGCCACCGACCCCCGCCGCCGCCGCCATCTTGCGAGCCCAGCGTGTGACCTTCTGCGCGGCGCCGCGCAGTGACGTCACTCCTGCGCGCCGCCCGCCGCCACGTGGCCGGGGAGGGCGAGCGGCGGGACCGGTACCGGCACCGGGACCGGAGCGGAGAGCCCGGCTCGGGCGGGAGGTTAACCCCCACCGAGCAGGGCTAGACCGCCATCGCCGTGCTCCGACGGCCCGGGAGGCGGTTGCGTGGGCCCGGCTTGCCGCCCAGGCCCGCTCCAAGGAATGTGCCACAACGTTTTTTGCTAACGTCGTTATTGTGAAGCAAAACGCAGCAGGGCTGGCTTATTTTTTCTTCTCCACAGTACAAAATACCGAGTGATGAGTCTGCTGCTCCTCTTCCTGTAGCACAGCAGCATCCCCCCTTCCCTCCCCAGGAGGACTTTGCAGGAAGCCTTCCTCCTCACAGCAGCAGCAAACGCACCCACTCAAACGCAGCTCATGCCTCCATTTTCTGCGATAGCGAGGCTGGCTTGAGGTTCCTACACCACCCTGCTTCGGTTTACCTTTGGTCAGCACAGCTGCGCAAAAGGAAACTGTAATGTTAAAAAAAAACCCACAGGTGAACTACAACTGAGTTTAATGGGGCAGTTTCATCACCAGAGTACTTCTGTCTGTGTACAGAGGGGTGAGAGAGAGGAGAAGGGGCTGTTGGAAAAGCAAGATTCTCCTTACTGAGAAAGCAAAGGTGAAACTAAACCTCGACGCTTTGACATGCAGAGGGCTTTCCTGAGAGCTCATCTTGAAGCTTGTAGGCAAGAGGGTGGAAGGGAGAAGGGTTAAGACACAAAGATCAAGTTGTGACTTTTTTTTTCCTACATAGTAGTTCTAAAAACAGTTAGAGCACCCCACTCAAGCTATTTTTTCACACTGAGGATTTCTGACACCACTCGGGCTCTGGGAGCACGACGCAGTTGTGTCACAGAGCAGAATACAGGCACCAGCATCCAACCTTGCACCAGACAACAATTTAACAATTACAGGCGATTACACTTCAAACAGCTTCCTGATGGGATACAGTGTGGAGGACAGCTTTGGGCAACAAAGCCTGTGGGTGAACTTTTAGTGGTCCTCACTCACTCAGCATCATCGAGATAATACTGATGTATCTCAATGGGAGAGATGACAGCGAGGGAAGCGCTACCATTGCCTCTGAGCCAGCAACATCCTGCTGACAGAATCAAGCCCACAACAACACTGTCTTTTTGTTTCCCATTACTGGAAGAAGAATTTAATTTTGGAGGCCGTGCAGCTCTTAAACTGAGGAAAGGGCAAGAAACCCTGTCTTCAGCATAAAGCTTCAGCTCTCCTCCTGCCACAAGAATTCCCACTCAAAAATAATCACTTTCAATTTGTGTTATTAAAACTCTTACTTGTTGCAGGAGAAGGTGAAATATCCCACCTTCTGCCCTTCACCTGCAGCAGATGTTTGCCACTTACCTGCTGCACCGCACCCCTGACTGGAACCAATACACCTGTGTGCACAGCCCCCACTGAAATGCTCCACATTAGAACAAAAAAAAATGAGGTTTTTAAGTCCCATTTTCAGTTCAGGCCGTCAGAATGGCACTGACACAACTGAAGGTAGAGGATATTTTATTGATTTTTTTTTTTTTTTTTTTTTTTTAAATCAGCATTGCCACTGGAGAGAAATGAAGCTACCAGCCTTTTGCTAAGAGCGGTCATCAATTAGGTCCAATACAGGAAAGGGAAGTCCCCTGCACCCTGAAGACACTCGAACACTAATGCGACTGCGCAAATGCATCATTTTAAAGACCAATTCATACTCTCATAAACCAACAACCAAGAGGAACATTCTTGACACTTCACAAAAGAATACAAATTCTAGTTTACTGAGCTCAGTTTACAGGTATTTTTGCAAGCATAGGATGTGCTGCCAGTAACGGATGCTGTGACTGAAATCTTTAACTTGCATTTATTATCAAAGTCGTACTGTTTACATCTGTAATGTCAACAAGATGCCACAACTACAAAAAAAGATTGTGCACATTGCAGTTTCAATGCAAAAAACAGTAAAATGGAAATCCATTTGTTAAAAAAGTAATTAAAATTACTCCAGAAAGCAACTGAATTGTTTTAACACCTTTACATCCAGTCAAATTAAAATGGTTAACAAGAAAAAATACAAATTCAAAAAATCTGGTATCAGTGTTAAAAAGGCAACTACTTAAGCATTTCTATCAATTCGCACATCAATCTCCCTCCCACGAAGCTGTATCCCATTCATCATACGGCAGGCTCGCTCAGCTACTTCTGGGGACTCGAATCTAACCACACCACATCCTTTAGACTTTCCATTCTCCATCTTGATATCAGCATACAGCACATGACCTTAAAAAGAAAAGAGAGGGTCTTGTTTAACCCAGCAGGTACCACATAACTCTCTCTCAAATCATAGTTCTCTGCCTTAAGCCACAGAAAGTATACCTTTAGAAGCTACCACTACTTTGAAACTTAAAGCTGCAGCACAACTTTACCAAGTCATTGTTTTAAAGAAGTGTTCTCAGTTTAAGAGATGAATTAATTCAAACTGGTTCTCTCAATTCTCGGTCAAGCAGCGACACCAGAAGTAGATGAATGGCGCAAAGCACGAGCTAACAAGCCCTGTCAGCTTGTCAACGCCCACTTCACATCATAACTGATGAGGCTGGGACTTGGTTTTGCCATCAGATGAGCAGCACAAGATATTAGGGAGCAAGGTCTGGGCGCAGCAACCACTGCCATGAAAAAACTGCCTGAAGCTGAACAGCACACCTCAACAATCAGTAGCTGAATTCAGAATTTTTTCAATTATTTTTTTAAGGACAGTTTCCCCAGACAACTATGCTCATTTAGATGTAAAGAATCTGTGCAGGTACTTTTCAGCAGTTCTCAGGACTTCCGTATCTCTATTCCTATCTCTTTCTGCAACTACAGAGAGGCTATCCACATGATAAACCCAGCCCCTGAGATGGAGAAGGGAACAAATGCTCAGAAAAAGCACGTGTTAGCTGGGTTATCACCTGGCCAGGCATTTCTTTCTTTTCAACACTGCAGAACTCTTGCTGGTATAGCAGAGATAGTAAACAACCTCACACCACTCGTCAATGTTGAGATCTAGTTTTTCAGTAAGTCTGAGTGAAATTTTAGTTAAGATACTAGCGTCAGGGACACACAGAGCCACGACTTACTGTTTAATTCATACTCAATTCTCAGATTAATTACCAGTGATAAAGTAACTTACCACATTCATTAAATTTATCTTTCAGCATTTTCCATGTAAAATCAAAAGGCAGCTGCGAAGAGAAAAAGAACAGACCATTACTGAGGATCTGTTGAACAACTTGCAAGCCCTGCCAACTCTTCAAAACATGCTTTCCATCCTGGGACAGCCATTGTTCACCATCTTCATTTACAGATGCAGAGAGCTTTTCTCCTGTTAAGGAAATGGCTTCAACTCACAAAAGCCTACCTAACTCCACCTTTGGCAGCATCCAGTATTAGATATTCTGACTGAAGTCAACCGAGCACAGATGAGATCAACATGTCAGTACCAATTAATTTCATGATCTGTGAAGGAGAGGTAGGAAGAAGGCTACTCACATTTCTCACAAATATCTGACAGGCTTTTCTGGCCACCCCAGCTGCAGGTCCTCCAGTTCCTCCAAGGGAGCCTGCAAAATTGCCTGCAAAGTTTCCACGTTCCATGTCCATTGTTCTTTCAAAATTGCTTCCCATTGCAAGTCCCATTCGATCTATGCCTGCTCCCATGCCCTGTCCCATAGCAGGACCCATTCTTTCCATGTTAGTGGCTCCAATGCGCTCCAAGCCCATTCTCTCCATGCTAGCAGCACCCATACGATCTATTCCTATTCTTTCCATAGGAGTGGCACCTATGCGATCCAAACCAGCTGGCATTCTCTCTATCACCTGACCCATTCCAGTTCCCATTCCAGCAGGGACCATACGCTCCATACCTATACCCATTCTATCCATGCCAGAACCCATACGTTCTACGCCTGATCCCATTCTGTCCATAGTGGTGCCAACACGGTCAATGGCAGCACCCATTCTCTCGATACCAAAGCCTATTCCAGAACCCATTCTTTCTATGCCAGAACCCATTCTCTCAATAGCTGGGCCCATCCTCTCGATGTTAGGAGCGATGTGATCTATGCCCAGAGGGGCCATTCGGTCAATTCCTGAACCCATTCGCTCCACGTTGGAGCTCATGCGATCTAAAACAAGACCCATCCTGTCTATTTCTGACCCTACTCTCTCCATCCCATGCCCCATCCCGGAAGGTATTCTTTCTATTCCCGAGCCCATACGATCAATGCCAGGTGCCATCCTCTCAATCCCAGGAATGCTGGCATTTCCACCACCTGGAACACAACACAGATTATCAGTAATCATACAGGGACAAACGAACCTAGTGCATCCTTACACTACTGAAATGCTTTAAGCTCTATCATTACTCAGAAAAGCGACTGCAAGCTGTGTGCTCTGTTGCTGCACAATATGAAGCAAAGTTTTATTATTTCAGATGGTAAGAAGAGTGCCATTGTTGATTACACAGACCATCACAACTACAACACATGATTTAGCTGGGGCAGTCATCTCGTCAGACCACATACTACAGTTGGGATGGAGAAAAATTTATCCCTTCGCTAATGAGCTTAACTTCTGTACGCACAAAGAAAGCCTTCCAAAAAAAAAAAAAAAACCCAAAGGAGAAAATTTTGAAGGAATATGCAAACCTAGGAGAAGAGTAGGTGGCAAAAGTAGTACTTTAAATACAATCTTAGCTGCTAGCTGCCCTGTGCAGTACACTGGGGAGTACACAGCAAGAGTAGTCATTTAGTAACTGAAATTACAGTTCACATACAGATTGCTTGGACGAGAAATGAAATCGCATCATCCTTGCCACGCAACTCAAACATTCCTTCTGCCAAGCCAGGGAGAGACTTTTACAAGAAAAGTTTGCCCAAACCTAAAAGCCCTCTCATCACCAGAACTCCAAGAAAAAGACAGCAAATTCCACACAAGAACCACAGCAGAATGACCACTATAAAGTCACAAGCATGCTTGGCCTTTTAATGTGGAAAGAAATATAAAAAGGTTGCCTATGCCATAAAACACAAGCAAGAATAGGGTTTCTATATCTGGTACATAAAATCTTTTGACTTAGTTGTCCTGGCACTGCTACAATCTTTTGAGTTCCTGCAGTAAAAGGATCACTCCCCTATAGTTTAGGCTATTTTGCTGCTGTACAAAGGATCTTAGCTTATCTATCAAATCAAGTTTTGCACTGCAGTTTGATTCCTATTTGAGGGGAAAAAGCCTTGAAGAAAGTGCGTACTTAAATTATCTACATATATTTAATGATGAGAAGCAAGATTACGTAACCCTAAGATGGGCCAAGAAAACCAAAGCAACCACATTTACAACAGCACTCATCCTGCTTCAGTATTCTGAGCTTCAGCAGTACCTCAAATAACACAGACTGGTTTGGGGTTACGTGACATTTGTACTTATGCAAGCAAGTTGGCTTTTTTTTTTTTATTAAATGAAGAAACAACAGCAATGAACATTTAGTATTTCTTCAGCTGAAAGCCAGCAGCTTTGTGCATTTGGTTTTAGTCTCCCAGAAAAGGGCTAAACCTGTGCAGGCAGGCAGAACCAACTCTTGGTTATTAAGTGTTGTGATTCAGTCATTAAGCAAATAAAATTAATTCTGTAAATTGGGAACCAGGGGGGAAGTCTGCCTACTTTGAGATATTTGGGTTCAGCTTTGTTTCAGAAATTCTGCAGTTTTGGACTATTTCAGTAATGAAGTACTCAGTATTTCCAGAGAGTCATTGGTCAACTTGCTAGGAAGCTAAGTGTTATACAGACAGCAGGAAGGAGCAGGACTTTGTTTTCAGTGAAAACAAAAAATCAGTATCTTACCAGTAGCATTTCAAAAATGGACAGCTGCCAGCAAAGCTGACAGTCTAAAAATATTTTTTTTCTAGTCTGCCAGTAATCTTTCTTCCAAAGTGTTTTAATGTGTAATATTGCTTATCTATTTAAAGATTATCTTCCTCAAAACTACTTTCTATTGCATTATGCTATATATATACAAAAATAAAAGTGAGTTACCATAACTGAATTGCTGCTTTAAGGGCTTTGAGTTTTTTGAAGGCTGTATTTGCTTTGCAACCTTAATTTTAAGGTAAGGATATTTTTGTCTTTTTTTTTTTTATGACTTAAAAAAGATCACCTTTCCTTGAATACAAGATCCAATTTTTATAGAGTCATCTGAATTGTGTCAGCAACAGTATACTGCATTTCACTTCCTTTAAAAATGAACTTAGGTTGTATCAAAATCAACAGAGCACAGCAATAACAGAGCAATCTCAGGAACTGGCTGAATCAAGCTGTACACACACGGGAACAGATGCTCACGGAAGACATTAAAAATGTTCAAGTTCTGAATCTTTCCACAAAGCATGATTAATAAGTTTTGCCATCTCAAAGCTGCTACAGACAGAACAGCACTGCACTATCCTTGCTCAGTTCAAGTAATATTTTACACCAAGTTATTTGCTATATTGATAGTCTTCCTTTTCCCACTGGGGTTCCAAAGGAAAGACCAACAGAACAGTAACTTTAGTGCTGCATGAGTTGCACAGTAAGGCGTTCTCTTCAGTCATCTGATGTGTGAGTCTATACCAGATTCCTAAAATGTCTGGGAGGAGAGGAAGGCAATTAAGGTTTCGCCATATTTTTCCTCCCTGCTGTCTAGGCCACAGACTACATTTTAGTGACAGGATTGGGTCATGCATCACTCAGAACCTTCCTGTTTGCCACACACATATACTGAAGTTCAGCATGAAGTTTCAAGACACAAGGCAGTGTATTAAGACTGTCAGACAGTTTCCTGTCACAACTGAAATTACACAGCCCCACAGATCACTACTAGCGTATCCTCCTGCCTTCTGTACAGCTCTGAGGAGTTTGATCACAACAAAACTATTACAGCAAATATATATAAAACATAGTCTGTTTTGTTATAACAAACCACACAATTTTTATGTACATTTCAGGTATGAAAAGCAGGCAGTAAAAGTACTTAGCTTAGTATACTTACCTATTCCTCTCTCCAAGGTCTCTCCAAAACTACGAGACATTCCCATTTCATTTCTTCCAAATTCTCTTTCAAATCCTCCACCCATGGCACGATCCATCTCTGAAAAGATTAAGTTTGATATGTTTTTCAGGGTGTCTAAATTACTCCTGAGAGAATGTTTTAATACAGGCATAATTTTTAAAGATTAACAGCAAGGCAAGTTTTTAATTATGTTCTCCTGATCATTTTATCATGTCTTCTTGAGATCACGAAAACAACAAAAAGCAGGATTCATCTCAATATGGACAAACACATTTGAGGCAGCCACTTTGCACTGGAGAAGCCTTTCTGGTGAATAGAGATAGAGCACAGTTTATCTCTTTCTAAACTAGTCCTTCAAGACAACCTCAATGCATCACTTGTCTTCTGCAGCTCAGAGGCCATGAGTGACTTGTGGACACCATGTCAGCTATAAGCTTTAAGTTTTGTCCAATAAAAGCTGAGAAGAGGAAAATGACCAGTCTAGAGAGTCTCTCCAGTGTTACACTTTCAGATAACCCAAGTCAGGAGTTGGATATACAAAAAAAAACTAATGCCTACCGCTCATTCTGCCCATGTTCATTCCAGCTGGGAAGCGACCAATGTTCTCCATGCCACCAAAAGGACCTTCCATTCCTAAAAGAAAATATTTTTCAAGGATTATTTAGCA
The DNA here is from genome assembly GCF_900496995.4 of Aquila chrysaetos chrysaetos. NCBI lineage: Eukaryota > Metazoa > Chordata > Aves > Accipitriformes > Accipitridae > Aquila > Aquila chrysaetos. The sequence continues at coordinate 3,575,903 of NC_044015.1, read as the reverse complement.
ATGCATTTCAACTTAACACTACACTTCACCCACATAAGCTGCTTTCACAGAACATTTCCACAGGCACCAAGACAACTCTGTACCACCGATTCACAAAACAAAATTTGGTCAGAATTTTGTCACACCGTATCTCCTAAACCAAGGGCAGCTTTTAACAGGTCACATGACAAAAACATTGGTCATGTTTTATCTGAAGTATTAACCCTTCCCCATACACCTACAGCAGTTTTATTAATACTCAAAAAGGAACAAGTTATTACTAAATTGGTGATGATGTCCAAGAACACAAATGCCGGCTAGACACATATGGCTAGGTTTACATGACTTACAGAAAGCCCAAGCTATAGACATGTCAAAAAACACAGCTTACCTCCCATTTTATTCATTCCAAAGCCCATGCCTTCCATTCCCATTCCTCAAAATAAAAGAGAAAGCTTTATATAGCAGACGTAATTCTACAAAAGTTCAGCCATTAGACTGGCTGTAGAAATAGAGACCATACAACATGTCCATTGTTTGGACTGAAGAGCTTACAAGTGACAAAACTCTGAGTAGATTGCAACATTCCTTCTCAGAAAATAAAGCAGCAAAGGGGAAAAACCCATAGGCATTTATAAATTGAAAGCTGAATGTGTGCTACTTTTTAGGTGGCTCTTTAAAACTTGTGCTATTTAAACATATCCTAAACAAAGATTTGCAAGCCCACTAATAAGTGTTAAAAGTGACAGATGGTTTTAAAAGTTTAATGTATATTTGCAGTGTCTGCTGCTCATGCTCAAGAGTCAGAAAATGAGAGCTGTGCCTTGACCACAGTGAAAAAAAATGGAGCAGTTGGTTAAATTCAAGTTTCCATTATCAAGCTCATTATTTAGCTCAACAAAAACTCATTTGGCTTTAACACTCCTAAACACTTCAACTTTTTGTGTAGGCAAAACAAAGCTATCTACCTTCTACATAGCTTAAAGCTCTCATGAAACAAAAGCATAGGAGTAATCTTCTTACCTCCAGGTCCCATGTTGCCCATTCCCATGCCTTTGTTTAAATGATTTGCATCAATAGGTTGACCTCCAGGTCCTAATCCCATGCCAATACCACCAAGACCATCTGAAGAAAATATTCAGATATCAAAAAAGCCTTCTTTCCATAGTTTGACAAAACAGCAAGTTTTATTCTTAAGTAATTGACTTCCATTCTCCAAAAAGCTTGCTGTGTTCCCACTTTGGGGTGTGTACTTAAAGCATGAAAGTGTATAGTAAATCCAGAGTAGATGTGTCTTGAAATATACTAAAAACTATCTCAAATATTTTTTCTCATAATCCATTTTCCATCTTACTACTGAGAAAACTTGCTTGTTTGGTTGGTTTTAAGCTGACTCCTGAAAAATAACTGGCTAGAACACTGCTTATTTTGTGCAACTCCTCAGTCTAAGGAGAATAGAGTGGGCAATTTAGTATAAAGATCTTCTAACCTTTGCACAATATCACCCTTGATTGACAAATGGCTTATTTCCACCTTTGCCAAGGTTCTCCCCTTGTAGGTAAGAATTTAACCACAAAGCTCAACCTATCATTATGATAGCCACCTATAGAATTCAGAGCACACAGCCAGCCTCTTCTCTGAGCAAACAAAGTATATCATTCCCAAGCATAATTTTGAATCTTCCTGTACCCAAATGAATTAAGGATTCCCCAGTCCAAAGAAAGAAGAAAAAGCCCTCATATTTTCCTTATGGTTAATCAGGAAGAAAGAGTTCTCTGCTTGCACTTGCATCAAACAACAGGTTAATGGCATTCTTTGCCTATGAGAAGAGGACTTCCTCATTTACAGCTCAGCATAATAAACACAGGAAGTGTTGAATCTTGTTTTAAAACAACACAAGATACCCCTTCCCCGCCCCAATACAGGCCAAGAAACAGGCTTCCATTGGTATTTGTTGAGTTTTATACAAAGATAATTAAACTAGAACCCAGTGACTTTCTCTTGAAAGAGAGGTATACCAGTATAGAAAGTCAAGGCAGCAATAACAACCATGAATGATACTGCTGCTAAATAAGGCTTTGACAGATACACAGAAAACTGAACTAAATAAGGGATAGATGGATTGATGATCACTAAAATTGTGCAAGTTAGCAGCACACAACAGGTTTAGTTCCCATGCCCAAGAAAACAGCAACTGGCTGAATTAACAGAATTACATTAACAGCCACACTTTACATTTGTGCTGTATTTAAACAAATTAAGCCTGTGTTCTCCCACCTCTAGCTCCTCCCTTCCAACACAGACTCTTCCTGTTCAATACTTTTAGTATCTTATCACAGCATAGTTGAGGTTGGAAGGGACCTTTGGAGGTCATCTGCTCCAACCCCACTGGCTCAAGCAGGGTCACCTAGAGCTGGTTACCCAGGACCAGATCCACACAGCTTTTTAATATCTCCAAGGATGGAGACTCCACAGGCTCTCTGGGCCACCTGTTGTTCCAGTACTCAGTCACCCTCACAGTAATCTCTCCTTATATTCAGATGGAGTCTCCCATGTTTCAGTTTATGTTTACTGCCTGTCACTGGGCACCACCGAAAAGAGCCTGGCTCCCTCTTCTTTACACCCTCCCTTCAGGTATCGATATACATTTATAAGATCCCCTTTAGAAACTTGAAGACCTGGAAGATTCTCAGGTCCTCAATTTAGCCCTTTCAATTGAAGGAAAAACATTACATACCCAGAATACTATCAAGTAAAAGGAGGCACACGTTTCCCTGTTGACTGATTAATTATGTTTCCATTAAATCCTACTATTAACAGTAGTTTTACAAGGCATTGGGGGTCTTTGAATTGCAACTGAGATCTGGAAGCCTTGAGAACGTGAATGGGATACTGTTTTAAGAGAAGCTCCTAGCTATGAGCTGAAAGAAGTATCCAAAAAAAAAAAAGACAAGACTGAGCAGCTCTTCTTTACTATTTCCCCCTTTGATATTATTTAGACCATTTGGATCCCAGCTTTCCAAAGTTTGGACCAGAGTCTTTCTGGGGCTGGACCCCAGTTGCTGAACAGCAAAATAAAAAAATAAAACATGTTCAGTCATGCAGGAGAGACTTACGAGGAAGTTGTTGAGGTCGCTCTGGAGGAAAGAAGTCTCCTTTGGGAAAGGCTCGTTCGTCCTAAACACAATTCAATACATTAAAGTTTGCAAGAAAAGAAATTCTTTCTTGCCCCCCCCCCCCTTTTTTTTTTTCAATTAAAACCACACAAACTTAAACTTAAAGCAATCTTCACTGTACTTATGATTGTCTTTTAGCAAAATAATCAGAATCAACCTTCCCCAATGGCATGAGTTGGCACTAGGAATTAGGCAACTCACACACTTCCCCCCGCAATATTTCAACCCAACCTTGAAACCACACATCATCCAAAATCAGGAGCACAATTATCAGTTCAAAGAGCAGTAAGAATTTGAACGTACTTACCATTTTTACATGCATCGGTCTGTCAAACAGCAGCTGCCCATTAAACATTGCTATTGTTTCATTAAGGATCATTGTTCAAGCGCTTAAAGCTTTAAGACTTTGTGTGGTTCAAGTGCTATCTGATGCAGAGTACAAAAACCTAGTCAGAAAACCACACCTCTCCAGGTCACTTCTTAAACTATCATTCACAGATTATCACAAGTCCCCCTGCCTTCTCTGAAACTAAAAAACTTTGAAATCCAAATAACTGAATATTCAAAGAATGGCTTTTTAAAATTAAAACATGAGTTAAAAATACTCTTCTGGTTAAGATTAAGTTCATTAAGAGATCACTCAAAATGCAACTCCAAACCAGCCTGGGTGTTTAAATGTTTCATCAGTAACGTTAGCCATTTAAAACAGGAGAAAACATGCAAAAGTTCTCAACATTTCCAAATCAACAAATAACCAAATTTTGAAGTCGGCCACGCTAGTGAATCATGTGAAATTTCTGTAACTCTTGCTCCCACAAGGCTCAACTTTTTAGGTGCACATGCAGAATGGAATTAACATGCAAACAGAAAGAGAAACTGTGGGGGGGAGAAGGAAATATTTTTCTCCTTTCCATACCATAGCCATGAGTAGAGAGATCATGCACACAGTAGTATCTGTACTTTGTTGTTGGTTGGTTTGGTTTTTGTCGATTGCTATGCAGCAAACCATCGCTTGCACAGTGTAAGAACACAGGCAACAGAGGAACATGCTAAGTCAAGCCATCTTACATTGCAAACGGACTTGTTGCATTCCTCCCTTGCCTTCATCACAGGAATTTAAGACAAAACTTTTCTCAGAAGTTGCATTTTAATACTAGCTACAACCTAAAGACAGAAATTTACTATTTGGGCTAGAAACACATGTGGGAAAGAGAATCCACTTTATTAATGATTCTGAGCAAATAGCAACAATTCTTTCAAGATGGACTTTTTTCTCTTTTTCAGTTTTCCTTACGTTTTCCATCCACTGCAATGGCTTGACTTTCTGTGACATGGCAATAGTCTCACTTGTAATACTACAATTTCTATTTTCATCCTCCTTTGTTTACCAAGTCTTTTGCCTACTATTTACCATCATTACCCTTTAAGGATACATATAGCCTGAACAGCCTCTATAGCTTGCTCAAAAGTGACAGTGCCGATCCCACGACTTTTGCCATCTTTATCTTCTAGTATGTCTGCCCGAACCACAACACCAGCCATGCTGAATACTTCTTTCAGTTTCTTCCAACCAACCTTGTAATCCAACTGGAAGACAAGTGATATTGGAAGCATGAGAAAGATTTCCATCAAAAAACAGCTTTAGTGTTCTTATGTTTCCTTTCCCAGTAACAGCAATCTTAAGAAACAAAGAGTCTTCACAGAGATGGATAAAATTTAAATAGCATAAAGAATGCTAGAGCTTAATGCAACATTCTTGGCTTTGTTGGAAAATACAAATTAATAGACACTGTAACAAATTAATAGACATTTAATTTACAACTTCACTAGCACAGAGAATCAACAAGACTAGCCACAGAGTAAGTTACTACTCAATTTTACTGGAACAGAGCTGAAAGTCTAAGGCTTTTCTTCTAATTCATTAGATTTAACTCAGTTAAGACCCAGATATTCTGTTCACAGATTACACAGCACTTACATTTGCAACAAAGACAGTGCTTCCAAGTCTCCCTGCCTGTAAGGCATGAATGATCTCATTGGGTATGTTGGGATTGTTGAGTATACTAGGCGGGATATTGATCATGCCGGGGCCACCCGGGCCTGGACCAATACCCATTCCACCAGCTGCTGCCATGACCTTCTGCATTGCTCTCCTGGCATGCTCACCATCAGGATCCTGCAAAAACAGAAACAACATACTCCATTCCCTCTGGACTCCACTAAACGTGTGGGGATTTAGTGGCATGACTAAAACAGTAAAAAGAGGAAGGGGTTTCCCTTTATACAGGGCTATCTGCTCCCTATAGGTCTCCAGCCAACTATTTCACATACCATTGCCATCCACTAATTTATTTTCTTTTAATCAATATCACAGCACCCTTCAAGTTGACAAGGTACTCCTACTCATGCATTTCCCCCAGTTCTGAAAGTGTATCTCTATTACTCAGTACCAACAACAAACCTCACAGTTACATCTGTTCCAAACACTGATAAACCCAAAATGGCATTGGAGAGGTTTTGGAAGACAAAATGCCAGCTAACTCTTGGCATCTTCAGAACAATGCAACATTCATTTACCTTGCACTTGGACTTATTTACAAGACAAGATACAGTGTGTAAAATTTCACAAATGTTGGTTTGGGCAATGCTTCCCCCCCCCCCCCCCCCCCCCAAACTGGCTTTCTAACCCAAAAAAAACTTCTAATGTATCCCCCTATTACTACATAATCTCACGATTTTAAGACATGCTAGAGAACATGAAGCATAGGATGAAGAATTCAAGGAAGGAAATAAGATTAATTATTGTCACTTCACTTTATACTGAAAGTGAACGTAAGCACCTTCACAATACAAGGTGAACTTAGGTTACTTAGGTTGGAAACATCACACTGTATTCAGTGAGCAAAATGCACCAGCACTGCAAGACTGCTGAAGAAAGTGAAATGTCAAATAGAATTAATTAGTCAGAAATACAGATGCTTTAAAAATAAAAGCTATTTGAGTTAATTTGAATCTTGATCTGAATTTTAAGACTAAACAATAGCATGTTTTGAAAACAGGAGAAAGGATAGCTTTCACATTATTATTTCAGCTACAGAAAATCATAGTAGTCTGAGGTGGAGAACACATTAAAGTGAATACAAGTCACTTCTCAATTTAAAATTTCCTATTTCCCTGTTAAAATAGGATATTGTTTAAAACCAGATTAGCTCCAACAGAAAGCCAGGAGCAGTTGTCATACAAACTAAAGTCTTCTGATCAGGCAAAGATCTGCCACAGGATTTTCATTATGTCACTTGAAGGCGTCCATGCTCCTCAGCAGTGACACAGCCGACACAGAGAGGTATGTACCAGACAGTTGGCAAAACCTATGCTAACGGCCATCCACATTAACTTAATTCATTCCACACAGTCAGACTGGGGCACTTGGCTGAGGTAAATGTTGCTAAATTCCCTAATACTGGTAAAATGCTTCTTCACCAATTTCAAGTATCTGAAATTGTCATCTGTCATACAGGCAGAAATATTCAAGTATGACAACAGTTTCATGAAGAGCTGGGCAAATTACAACCAACTCTTCTCAAGGACTAATACCAATGGTGTATCATTAACAGGAAAACTGACGCAGATGTGGCCTGTGGCCCATTCTCAATAGCTTTTTCTTCCAAAGGCCCCTCAGAAAAGTCAGTGCCTGATGACTTCCAGGTGCAACTATATTTTTTTTCTAACCTTCCATTTCACCTCTTCTTTCCTTTAAAGGGTAGCGAGCAGTCAATAGTGCCAGAAGATGGCTTGCACCCAGAAGCAGGCTGCTGCTCCCAGAATTCACTACTCTACAGAATCTGTCAGATCTGAGAAGTGCTGCCACTTGCTGTCCCCATCCTTCTTCCCAAGTGCTCCTCAGACTACAGCAAGAAGCAGGTTATCTAGGGAAGACCTTCTGCACACATTCACTATCTTATACCTATGCAGACATCTTTCACCCCCCACCATTAAGGGGGCAGGGCACAGCAGAATATGAAGCCTGCTTAGCCAAGAACATAGCTCGCATATTTCAGTGTTAGCATTGACTCTTGGCCTTAGGGAAGCCCCTTTTTGGTTTTGTTCAACTGAACCTTCAATGCAGTGACAGGTTCCAAACTGCTAGAATAAAACTTTAAACTTGTCAATGGTTAAGAATTAACTCATGGTACAGTGGAGCATGTCATACTGGTTGACAATAGCAAAGCCATTAAAATGGAAATAGATCTTTGAAGTATTTCAGAAAACAGCTTATTCTGTGGAATTGTTTGTAAAATACATTCATTATGATGCAGAATTAAAAGGGAAGGCAGTCAAGAACAAACAACACTTATGCAGGTTTCTTCTTCAAATCACTAAACAAGTATGCCTGCAGTTAAAGCCAAACTCTTGCTTCATCCAAGTTCTGCATTGCTACCATCAGCACCTACTCTTTAAATCAAGTTTAGTCTTGATAATCATGTTCAAACTCAAGTTCAGCAGTACATGCTGATGGTAAAAAAAGGTTGACTGTCTTTTGTTAATCCTATTTGATGAGTTCTAGCTTTTGTCAATTATTCTTAACTGCAAATGAGTCAGACATAAATCTTGACTAAGAACTACCCCTTCACCTTCAAATTCAACATACTGAAAGAACAGATGCACGTCTTACTTCTTTCACTTTCAATGGTCTTCCACCAAGACTATGCTTGTTCAAAACCTCTGCAGCCTTTTTCATGCTTTCTTCCATCTTGAATTCAACAACACTGTGGGGATACAAGACATCTAAGAACATTGCTTATTTTTTAAGAGTTTCCTCATTTCTTGCTATAAATTCGTAAGTGAACTTACGCGCATCCCTGATGAGATGATTTCACAGGCGAGTAACAGGGAGGAGAGGAGGGAAGAAAGAAGAAATAAAGTAAGTAAAAGCACAAAATACACACAAAAAATTCTTTTTTAAAAAGTCAAATCACATTAGTTAGCCCTAATAGCAAAAATAAATGTAATCTTACCCAATAAAGCCTTCAATACTTGAATTCCATAAGATATAATGTCTTATGCGTTAACAGGATTAAACTGTAGTTTCTGAAGTTGTAACAAACAGAACTAAGTCCCGATTCTCCAAGAAAAAAAATACCACACGCTTCATGTGACCTGTTCTTCTCTGTCATACAGCAAAACCCTTGCCATATTCTCTCACCCTAAATCCATATCCTTCAGTACAGTTAAGTATGCTCCTATTTTTTTTTTCCCTGTAAGATACTGTCACTGAACTAAAGGACTTAAGTACCTATGAAGGCAATATACATTTACATTTAGGAATTGACTTCTGTTTACTGGCACAGGAAGTGTAGTTTACAAAACCTGCTTTTGCACACTGGCCTTACAAATTCAGCAAACCACTACAGTGACGTTTTCCAAAACACAAGTATTACATTAATATTCCGTACCACTATACATACTGCTAGGGTCCATGGGTCATTCAAACAGCCAACGCCAACTGAACACAGTGGAAGACCACCCTAACACTATTTACAAGGCCCCATCCCACCTCCTCCCCACCCCAAAAGAAGCTTTAAGCAATCCTACTTTATAGCCACTAAGCATACACACTCTCTACCTTCCTGACTTCGTTTCGTTCCACGCCACCATACAGTTACATTTGTCATGTAGAAAATCCACAGAAGAAATCTCTCAAACACTTACCCTTGACTTTCCTTCAGCGTCCATTAAGAGCTCCACGTATGTTACCTCACCAACTACAAATCAGATTCCAGACGACACATATACCAAGGGAGAAAAGCCAAGAAAACAATGGGAATTTAGAACAATCAACAACCGTGTATGGAGCCTCTGCCTTATAAGAAAGCCCAGAAACACTCCATGTTCTCTAGACCACAAAACTGGACAATTACAGGTATGCAGTAAAGTCTTAAAACAGTTAAACATGTTCTTGATTTTCCTCCACTTCAAAAGCCAGCTATTTCCACAATATCAGTTTCCTTGATCTTTAGTACCCACTCATTACTTGAGGCAATCCAAATCCATGGGAAAGTCTGCAAGAACAAGTTTCCTTCACTTTACATAGTATTCAATCCTGTCTCCATAGTCCAGAACTTGAACAGTTATTTGCTTTTCTCTGGATTTAAAGACAAACTTCCAAAAAGGGAGTCAGCCTGGACCAAGAGATCACTGACTGCCTACTATTTATTTCAGCAGTTTTTTAGCCTTTTGTTAAGCCACAATAAAGTCCATTTTTTTAGCTTCAATAAGTAGTATTAAACAGTCTTCCATATTTGCTCTCAAGACAAAACCATCTACAGCAATAAGGCAAAATGCACTGGAAAACTACATCTGCACCTTTCCTCACAAGATTAGGATTGCCTTTTTATGACCACATAACCATATCATGTACCTCCAGAATACAACTACCGAAATGGCTGCTGCCTTTGAAGTGACTGGCATACAGAAGAATAATCGAAGAAAACATTTTTTACTTTTTCTTTCGGGTTTTAGAAGTCCTAGTTTTTAAAGTTTAAGACAGGAGGACTCCAAGTTGCATTATCCGACAGGCAGAAAGCAATCTTTGTGGGAAACCACGACCCAGTCTGAATATTGATAGCATACTTTGAGCAAGGAACTGGAGTCTCACATCCAAGAGTCTACCTCTTAGCAAGGGACAGAGAGAGGAAGAGGCATTCAGCCTGACCTCCCACAGGACCAGTCATTTATAGGACACCTAGGGTCATTATGCAATGCGAACATCCTGAAGTCTCTCTCGAAGCTGGAAGAAAAGGAATGCTTAATGAAATCACTACTTTTTCTTCTAATCTCCATTTCTTATTTAAAAACCAAAAACATTTAGCAATATCAGCATTCCAGCCAAAGAACAGTTAGCTAGACAGAATAAACAAACTGATCCATTCACATTTTTATGAGGACAGTGTTTGAGATTGGTAGAGGCTAACAAGCAAGTCCCTTTGAAAGGGACAGGGCAGATCAGAGTGTTCGATTACTATCCACAGCTTCACTATCTAAACAATACTTCTTAAAATAAAGTCTAACAAATTAATTCCATCCTGTAATCTGAACAGTGTGAGATCATGTAGTATACATGGAATTGTTTCCACAGCCTGTGTAGCAAAAGGGACTGCACTGTCAACAGTCCTCCTGGACTAGTCCTTGGTGATACATGGTGGCCGTGTAGCATGTCCAAATATTCAGCATTACCAAGACATTCTGAAGCCATCCATCTCAACAGCAGCAGCCAGAGTCCAACCAAACTTTGATCAAGAATGCAAATGTGATTCAACAATTTAGGTAGGAAGACAACAAATTCCCAGATTACCTACAATACAAAACCACTCCATTTCACAGAGGCCAGAAGTCACAGGTTAGAAGTCTGCGACTTTGCTCCTAATAACACTACTGAGCCCTGGATTGAGGACCCTCCTCTCCCAACCACTAATCAAATTCAGCTACAATTCTTACTTCAGATCCACACAAACACTTCCACAGAAGTTTGCCAAGCTTGAACATAACATATTAAATATGATTTAACATTTACTCTTTTAACAAATCTCTGACCTCTGAACCACAAGATTTCCAGGAGTCTATCACAGCAGCAATTTTTTGTCACTTAGAAAATCTAGTATGTGCCAATTTTGCCCAGTGCTTCACATTCAAGCCTTATAGACACCTATATTATAAACTAAATATACATCTTGAAGTAGCTGTTTTCCTTCAAAGGACATCTGAACTTCCTGAATAGCCAAATTAAAAAAAAAGCAGGGGGAGGGGAACGACACAAATAGTGTAACAGCTCAGTATCCAAGACACCAAGTCCAGAGTACAGAACGACTGCAGTAAAAATGCATTTTTTCACCTGAAAAACATGTAAAATGATTCAACATGCCACTTCTTCCAGGAGACTATTGTTTGAGGCTGGAAAAGGAAACTTTTTTTTTTTTTAAGAACCTATGCTGGGTCACATTTTATTTGACTTTTTTCTAGGTTCCAAGCCACAGTATATCGGAACATCAGGCACTGGGGATAAAGCAGCATTAGCAGACAAGGGTAGCCTACGATAGCACATAGGCAATTAAGCCATGGAAAAGTACCAACAGCAGATATTCCTGTATCAAACCTGCTTCAGAGGGCAAAAGAAATGCACAGTGATGCAGGCAGATTTTCTTTCTGCTAGAGAACAGTTGGCTTATATCAGGAAACATATCCTATATCGACAAATGAAGAAATTTCACTCAAACACAAGAGACTGTTACTTAAGGAACTCAAGTTTATTACTGAACCAGCCTTCAAAGGGAGATAAAACTTGCAGAAAATACTAGCTCTAAGTAAATGCAAGTATAATTAAGGAACATGTACCCCATAGTGTCTTTAAGACTTAACTTAGAGCAGACTGATTTATTTTTTAAAACTCACACTTGAGAAAGTTCAGAAACTCAGCGTTTCCTAAAACAAGCAGAAATCATTGTAATAACCAGAAATACAAACCAAAGTAATCTCCAGTAATCATTGCAGTCTTTTTTTTTTTTTTTTTTTTTTTTCCCCCTCAAACTTTATATCCACTTCCCAAAGTTATCTATACAGAAAATTAAGATGTTCAAGCCAGGCTGGTCTGTCAGGCTGGTCTGTCAGCATTCAGATACTCTCCAATGACTGTTCAGGAAGCTCAGATAAGTACGTCCATATGGTGGCCTGAGGCATGGCTCAGATGGATTCACCTAGCCCTAAAGACATATCTGGGAAGTAACTAAGATAACAAGCTCAGACATAGATGTCAACTTTGAAGATTCTAAAGTTGGGCAATATGATTTTAACAGTTAGTGACAAAACAAGAAGCTCTGAAAGGCGTGAAAGGTGCAGAGAGGCAAGTCTCAGCAAGAGAAGCAGCACAGAAACTGAAAAAGGGGTAAATGCTTTATATCACAGCTATTTCTTTGGCCTACAGGGTCAAAAGTAAATACTTAAATAGAGAAGGAAGACTCTCAAGACATTACCAAAACTATACAGATGTCCCATCATCTTCTGAAGTAAAGAACTGCAAGCAATGTGACTGATTCAAGAGAACCCTGCCATCAAGAGCCTAATACTTCCAGCGTAAAGCAATTCAGAACTGGTCACAGCTCCTCCTTCATTTACAGTTTAAAGCTGATGACAGGCAACCCCTAAAAAGTTACATGGGCTGCTTGGGCTGGGGAGACAGAAGAGAAACCCACTTTATACATGTACAAAGCTTTAGTTAAAAGGGGAGGAGAAAAACATTCTTCCCAAAGTATAAACAGAGAAGAGTTCGCAAGCTATTCTTTTACAGCAGGGGAAGGGACATCTCACTTTTGCATGAGAGAACCCAGAAAAAAACACGGGTAATTTTGGCTCTGTAGAGCCTAGGCAGGAAAGAGGGAGTGAAAAAGATCACTGCAGCCACTGATGAAGGACAATGCCTCCTTCAAAAAATGGTTAAGGCCAATGAAAATAGAGCAACTCATTAGCACATCTACTGAAAGTAAGGGAGAACAAGTCAGATGTGGAACAGCATTTCCACGTTGCTTATTCATCCTTTCCTCTTTGCCCACCTAAAACTTCAGTCTACAAGCAAAACGTGACAATCTCAGGCACTGAAACCCAGGGGACTCCCCAGGAACAGCTGTCTTCAGGTACTGGAGCTATTAATACCAAAGTAACAAAAGTGCTCACCAGTATTAACATCTGGGACCAGTACTAACATCTGAGACTACTACGTACAACAGCAAGAGGGCAGGAGTTACATCTTCAGCAGGCCACAAAGATTCCAAAAATTTCTGGAGATGGAGCAAGAAAGAAGGCAGCACATGAAGTTTAGCAGCTGCTGTTCTTCACAGAAAGTTTAAGCTGGGAAAGCTTCATTTCTCCTTTTCCTCACATCTGTTCACACATCCAGGTTTCAATACGAAGAGGTAAGCATGCCTGCTACAGCTCTGCCTTATGTAAATGTGGGTACAACCATGCTAATACAAACAGTCTCTGGGGTGTCCTGGAATCTTTCGATGTGACATGAATGTGGCCATGACTGCAACTGCTCCCGGCTTTGCAAAGAGCAGAACATAATTATTGCCTCATTTTACAGCTAATCTTTCTCCTGGTATTGTATGCCATCTTGCTACTCTGGTCAGGAAAAAGGTTTAAAATACAAAATTCTGTATTTCCTAAAGGAATCGGTAAATATCTCAAATTCAAACACAAATTCTTTTTTATCATATGGTACCACCTCACTTATGCCAGCTGCCATGAAGCACTGCCATTTTTCTCCCTAAAACAGAGCCATTTGTTGGGGGACAGATTAAGACAGTTGTTTAGCATTCAATCATGTTTACATTTAGACTCCACTTACATGCTGAAGAACTGCTGCCTCATTGTTCTCCTGAAGCCATTCACCAATTGCCAGTTATCAATGCTGATTACATCAGTTTAGTAGAACCTTGTGTTTGTCAGCCAATACAAGGGAGTTTCAAACAAGAACATCTTTTAATTTCATTAATAACTATGTCATACTGCATACCTGTAATTGAGTTTCACCAACAAATACACTGAAATGACTGAACCAAGGCATTACTCTTAAGAGAGATGTCACCTTTAGAAGACTGTACGCATCTGAAAAACCAGGTTGCAGAAATATGAGCAGACCTCAAAGCTCATGTCTCCTAAACCATACTTACTGACGCAAAACAGCCGATTGAGGTGAACTCCTCCTACGTTCAGCAACCTGCTATGCCATTGCTGCTAACAGCTTAAGTCTTCACAACTGCCAAGCGATGGAGCAGTCATGAAACGCCTACATTTACCCTTTGTGTACAGATCTGTTTCACATGCTCCCAAAACCTTGAACATTTGGCCTGTAATTCTTACACTTACAAACCAAGAATTCTAACGTTTAGATTTTTCCACGTCACATTCCTGGTTCTTGGAACTACTATGCCTTGTATCAAGAAGTACCGATTGAGCAAGTTCAAGCACAGCACAAGAGCACCAATTTGGTAGAAGTCAGTGACTAATTAGAACGAATCGCAACTACACAGCAGATCTAAACTGTTGTATTTTAACAAGCAGTCCCAAAAACCAAGAACAATGCTTCTCAATATTTAGCATAACAAGCCCTGCAGACAGAATGGAGAGGTTTCAATGTTCCCCTAGGAGTATCTGCTGGAATGAGCAGCTGAACAGCAAGGCAGGAAACAATCTCACACCGGACTTTTCCATCCACGTGAACTGGAGAGAAACCACAAGACACTTGGAACGGAATTCAACATAGTACTTAAAATTAGACATCTACACATACAGATACTCCTATTAACCAATGTATCTTGTGTAGCAAAGGGAAAGCATAGTTTAAGGCAAGGGACCATTCATAATTAGGGCCTGTTAAAGCAGCCTTTCAGACTGTAATTCTTCATATTACAGAAAACCATTGCTAAATCTCAAGCATCATCGTTTCACAGCCTCTAATTATGGAAGCTTCCCAGGGCTTATAGTCCTGAAGTTCGTTACACAGACTCAGTTCTATTTTGCCTCCAAAGACAAACATTTTGAAACCCTTTGGAAATTTGTTTTCCCATTCATTAGGCCACACCTTGTGAACACATTAACTATCATTCCTTACCTAGTTCAAACACAAGTGAACACTGATCACGATTTTGAGACATTTATGACTGAGGCTATGTATTTTAGAAGTGACCCACAAGAGGAATGGTTGTACTCATTACTCTTAACTTGTTTTGAGACATTTTAATGATGGAGAAGCCAAGTATTTTCTTGCCACTCCGCTGCAGTTCCAAGGTGACTTGAAAACTAGTAAGTTGGGCATCAGCTTAAAGAAATAACACTACATTTAGACTCGTCACTACCTGAGAGTAGTCAGCTCAAGTTCTTCATCTTCTTCAATAGATGAAGATGCTACGGTCAACAAACTAAGGCGGCTCCCATTGACATGGGACAGTTAAATAGAAGTGAGGAAGGGGGAAACACCATGAACATGATTTCCAAAGCCCTAACTGTGTTGCAGCACATGCCAAAGCACAAACCCGATTTTTCTTTTTTTGCAGGTCACCCTTAAATACATTTTACTACTATCAAATGGCAGTATGGATCTTTATCTAAGCACAAATCACTACGATGTTTGGGGACACAGCTATATATACACACACCAGATCAGCAGTAAATAACTACCTTTATCATCCAAAAGACATTAAAATGCTTCAGAAAGTTTTGTTGCATGTCAAGGCTAAAATCTGATAAAAGCCTCATTTTTCCCCCCTAAGAAAAATACTCTTTGAAATCTCCGATGAAGCACTATTAGCTATATGCCGACATGCCTATAAAGGAACTAGCCATCTGGAAGGCTGCCAGGGAGCAGATGTTGTGCAACACCCAAAAAGGCTTCAAGACGACCTTTTACAAAACTCATGTCACTAAGTCCACCCAGAACTTCAACTCTTAAGTTTACAAAGTCAGCCACAAGTAAGATGACAGACATCACTTGGCCACCTGAGTTGTACATTACCTTTCTCTTTGACCAGGTCTTTCAGAGACTGCCACTTCACATCAAACGGAATATTTGTAATAAAAGCTCGGTATCTTTTAGCAGGATTAGCATATGGCTCAAAGCGATTTCCTCCTCTTTTGACACTTTTCTCTTTTCTTTTTTCATTTTGGCTTGGTCGTTCACCTTCACTGCAAGCAAAGAAAGATAATCACACACATTAACTACTCTGGCATTTGATCAGTGTCATACCACCTCTTGGAACATAACTTGTTACGCTCTTAAAACTAAATCAAAACTTGCAAAGTTTCATCCATTCACATTATTTGTAAAACTGTACACCTTTCAACCAAAGCTGGTACACATGGTACCAGTGCTACATAGTGTATTGTAACAAAGATTTCCTAATAGCAGACAACTTATGTCATGAAGACCCACTATTTTCTCCCACATATATCCAATGTAACCAAAGTTTTTGATTTCATAAGCTAAATCTCTTTAAAGCCGACCAAGCCTCCCTCCGTCTCCTCGTGATGCTCCAGACCAGATGTCCACCCTATTTTCTCCTTAGCACACTATACTGCTTAAACACCTTTAAGTCAAATAATATACTGACCCACCACATTCATAGTCTTAGCTAGAAGAATTTTAGCAAAATAATCCTGTATCTAACTAAACACTCAGGTCAACGACTCTTGCCTCAAAACACTTTTTTTTCCTCCTCCAATTAATACAGTCTTTGGACAACACAAATTCAAAGCCTCTGTGCATTCCAACAAACATACTGAATAGTTCTTTTAACTATTTCAGGATATCAGCTCTAACGGGTCAAAAATTTAAAAATTAGAATTTAAGACTATTTCTCAACCAACCTAGATGACCAACAGGTCTTAAGAGGACACAAATGCCACTGAATAACAGTACTTAAAAAAACACGAGAGTTAAATACTTCAGCCTCAGCCTAACATGGTTTCCTCTAACTAATCCAATTAATCTCCCTGCTCACTTTGTGCTAGTTAAGATGCAGAAATACATCTTTAGAAATAATTCATGAGAACACATTAGTCGAAAAAGCTGGTAAAGTTTCTAAAACTTATCTGTACATACACTGAGCTTTTGCTCAACTTAAGACCTATGTAGCCCTGCAAAGTCCAAGCCATATCAGAAATTCTGGCTCCGATGTAAACACACTTCTGCATCAACACTGCCCATTCCTTTAGAACTATTTCAATCACTGAACAGATACAACAGCCTGCAGGGGGAGGGAAGAAACAAGTAGGCACACGTCAAGTTTTATATTTGAGTGGGTTCCCCATTTTTATCACATAGCAGCCCACCCTTTTTCACCCACAAGGGTACATTACAAGCAAACACACAAAAATATTGTATTTTATGGATACAGCCATAACCACAGACAGAGCTTGGCTATAAGCATGGCCATCATGTATCACTTCAGGTCGAAAGAGGCACAGGTTCTGCATGTAATATGCTGGAAAAGAGGTCTATTAAAAAAAAATTGTTCTTTAGTTATGTACAATATTTATTTCACCAAAAAGTGAAATTTTTAGACCTTCCCTCACTGAACTTTTTTAAAGCTTCTTGAATAATGAAGTAATTAAAAACCCAAAAATAGATTCAAAATAGGACAATCCTTCTAACACCTTAACTTCTGTTTGGCTGAAGAAATAACACAAAATTTAGTGCTGGTGTTACAAGATACACCCAGTTTTTTATGGTTATCCCTCAAACTGGAACTATTTACATTCCCCCTGGGTTGAACTGCTGTATAACATGCTCCAAAGTAATGCAGTATGATGCAGACATTTTTTGCAATCCTGCATTGAAGGCTCCCATGTCAGCTTCAAAACACCTCAAGCTTTGATATACCTGTAAAGAGTTCAGACAAGCCACAGTACCTGCCATTAAAGACAAGCATTAGCCTAGAACATACTCCTTATCATATTCAGCAAAACAAAATCCAGCCAGGTCAAAAGAAACGTCAAGAAAACTACTTCAGCTGCAAAGTTTTTTTTTCTTTTGCAGGATTTCAGACACCACCTCCATGGGTTTGACACACCGAAAGGACAAGAACAGGCAGGCATACGTCCACAGAGATCACTTAAAAGATGTGCTTACCAGAGATCACTTAAAAGATGTGCTTACCAAGTGTGAAAACAACTGAGCATTTAGGCCTTCTTTTAAGGGAGTTCTACACAGCAGGAAGGAATGAGCCTCACGTCACCTCCGAAACACACCATGCCTGTAAGTATCCCTAAGTTGGAAGGGCAAGCGAGATGAAATTCCCACAGCAGCTTTGCCCATCCCAATACAGAACGACTCTGAGTAACTGTGATCCATTTACACCAAGGCTAACCCAAGATCTACAGAAAATAGTGCATTTAAGTAGTTATTTTCAGAAGATATCTTATCTACTCTTTTTTTCCTTGGGTTACAGAACTGAAATGCTTCAACAAGACTGAAAGAAAAATTCTGCTGTTTGTGATGTGTGTAGAAGGAGGAACTGAAAGGAAAGCTCTTATTTCCTCCAAAGAAACAGATGATTGTGCACATTCCTCTGCAAGATTTCATAAACATGCCACCTAGACCCAACAAGTGTACCAAAAATCACTAAACACAGAAAGAATCAAAATCCAGTAGAAGCAGATCCCCCTTCCCACCTCCCAAGGACACTGAAAATACGCTCACATGGACACTGGCATTATCAATGTAGACATGTTAGCTTCGCTACACAGAGCTTGATATTACACACAAAATTGCACCTAGATAAAAGATAAGCTCTCTGGAGAAACTCCAAATATAAAGGGGGCCAGGGGAAAAGAAATCAGAACAAAGTAGACATCTCTACTTATACTTCCAGGAATAAATTGTCTCCTCATATGAGACAAATTACTGATTACATATTAGCTCTGCTACAGTCGCCAAGAGCAAGCTTTGAGGTGTAAACAGAATCCAAGACAAGACATGAACATCCTCCAAGTACCAACTACTCAACAGGAGGAGGAGAAAAGATGATGGGAAGATCCTTCCTTAGCCCTGGCGAACATATTACATGTCACCGTATCGTGTGCCACGGTGACACCGGGGTCCCCACCCTCCGGGATCAGGACTACCTCTGCTCCTGAACAGGCATGCCTGTTTCCACCTCCCAGGAAGAAGGCAGAAAGACTTGTGTATGTCAGTATTTTTTCAGTTGCCATAAGCAGTTTAACAATTTTGTGTTGGATAAAAATCAATATAGACATTTTTCCCCAACAGTGACACTTGGAAAGCTGACTGCCTTCCCAGTCATGTGAAACACAATCCACAAACTCAGGCAGCAGAGGCAGGTAAAAGCGGTTTTTCAAACCGAGACACACTGCCATCTCCTCACCATACCCATATTATCACCAATTAACTACAGACCATCAAGCTGGCCTCTGTTATTAAGATCTGTAAGCTCTGGGTCACATTTCAGATACGCAACATGCCCGGGTGTAACAGCCTGCAGCAACCAGCAGCCTGACACGCAACTATGGAACACACCTCAGGAACAGCAAATAAATCTGACCTCAAGTCTGAAACATTACTCACAGAACATCAGGTTCAAAATGCTGATTCTTATCTCCACAGCATTTAAGGCCCGGGGCCAAAAATTAACTGAAGAAAATGTGCTCTTTATGCCACAGATTTGGTATTAAAAAAAGCTTTGCTAACTATGAAATTTTCCAAAGTGAGGTTAGCATTAACATAGGAAAGGGACAAGCACTTCAAGCTTTTTCTGCTCATCTTCCCCAAGTTTGCAGACCTAGAATTGTAACCCCTGCAGTTGTTTGTTTGTTTTTAATTTCTGTAACATTCCATTGACATCAGACACACAACCCTTACTTAGTGCCTGGCATCACCTTCAAGCTCTCGCAGCATTTGTCTCTCGTGTTCCTAAGCCACTCCACAGACAAATCATCAACCACGAAGCAGAGCACACTTTGCTCCAAATGTCGCAGCAGTACGAGAGATGACTGCCCGAGGAGAGCTTAGCTATTATAGAACAAAAACTAATTAGCTGAGAACCTGAAAACCCACCCCGCTGGCACACCCTATACCTCTCGGGGAGGCTTTGAGTTGTCCACTAAGGCCCAGCAGAAACACTTCCTAAGCGGGATAGGCCAAGATCTCCAGCATCTCCCTGGCCGCCGTACAGCGGGCCCCCAGGACGAGGCACCGGCTCCTTCCCCGCTCCGACCGACGACGACGGGAGCCCCCGGACGCGCCCTCCCGGGGCGGCTCCGCGCCCGCCACTCTCGGCGCCGCAGCGGGTAGGCCCCGCCCGGGTTCCCGGGGCGCGCCTGGAGGCGAACGGCGGCCCTGGCCCCAGTAGCGGCTCCGGGCCCCCCCCCCAGTCCCGGCCCTACCGACAGCCCCGCCCCCGCTGCGCGGCGGCGGCGGCCCCGGCCCCGACCCCGGCCCGCCCCCGGCCCGGCTGAGGCCAGGCCCGCGGCGCGGAAAGGCCGCATGCGGCGCGACAGGCCCAGGCGGTAGCGCGGCCCCACAACGACCACCCTACCTCTTGGGGGGCGCATCCCCCGCACTGCCTGCCCCGTTAGGTGGTGGCGGTGCCGCCGCCGTCGCCGCGGCCGCCGCCGGTTCCTCCATTTTGCCGCCGGCGCCCTCCGTAGCCGCCGCTACCGCCGCCGTCGCCGCCATTTTCCCCAGCCCTGCGCCTTTGTGTGAGGAGAGCCCGCCCCGCGGGCTGCGCGCGAGGCACGCCGGGGCGCCTGGGCGGGCGCCAACGGCGCCGCGCATGCGCACTGCGGCGCTCCGCTTCCCGCCCAAGCTTGGCCGGGGCCGGTCCCGGTCTCTGAGGGAGGGGGGGATCTGTCGTGTCCCCCTCACGCTTCCCGCCCCGCTGCTCCCTCAGGGCCGGTCAGTCCGGCTCTGTCGGGTTCAGGCGCGGCGTGGAGCCCCGGTGGGAGAGGTTTAAGCGTAGGGCGATGCTTCATGTGCACGCTGCAGCTCCCCACCAGCATGGAAGACCGCCCCCCCCCGCCCCAGCTAACTCGGGGGTTCTTGCTGGTACACATAACGGTTATCAGGCTTACGTAGGGACCTTTGACAGGATTAGAGCTCTTGGATCTTTGACGGGATTACAGCTCTTGGCTCGCTTCACACGCACGCTCCTCCACTCAAGCTGCTGCCCTCACTGATTCCCTGGTTTTTCCCTCACGGAGTTTCAGCGGCCATCTCCAGTTCGTGCCGAGCGTCGCCTCGCACCGAGATGGCAGGACTGTGCCCGGAGGGCCCCTTTCCTATCTTCAAAACTCTCAGTCTCCCATTCCATGATCCCAAACTCAACCTCGTACCTCCAGGCAGCTTCTGTGTGTGCAGCGCAGAGGTTCTGGGGGAGAAAGGGGGGCTCAAACCCCAAAATGGGGGTCCCAGGCAGGGCAGACAGTGCTCGGGGGCACAAGGAGAGCCTGAGAGCGGGTTGTGAGGGGCCTCGAAGGATGCCACGGGGGCACAAGGAGGTTTGGGGACACTGTGAGGAGAGTACAGAGGGACTCGGAGGTGCCCTGGGTGGCACAGAGAGGAAAAAGACTCTTCTGGGATGTGGAGAAGGGTTGTGAGGGGACCAGAGGGGTCCCAAGGGGCTGTCGGAGGGCGGTGGGGCACTAGGAAGATCTCAGCTGGCATTATGGTGGGTCTAGGGAAGCCCTGAGAAGGCCAGGGGGGAAAAGGCAGTCTCAGAGAACCAACAGGGGCTTCAGGAGGAGATGTGAGAGAACAAGGGAAGTCCAAGGCAGAGATGACTTCTCCCGGCAGAGCCCTGTGGCCTCCCGGCAGCCCCGTGCCGCAGCATTCCCTCTCCCGGCGTGTCCTGCGGGGCAAAACGGCTGACCGGCCAACTGCATCTCCCGGGGGGCCAGGGCATGCACTGGAGCTGGGGGGTATCACCTGGGAGAGGCCATTCCTCCAGCCCAGGCACCCCTCCGCCATCGCCCCCATATCCAGGGGGTCTGGAGGGGCCCTGGCTGCGGCCAGGACCTCCCCTGCGGCCCCACCAGCGGCCCCGGGGCCGTCCCGGCAGGCTGAGGAGCCTTGGGGTGCTCCGGGAGCCCCACAATGGGTAACCCCCTCCCCGGGGCACCCCATCGAGGCACTTCGTACTGAGGGCAAAGGTACAGGGATGTGAGTTGAATGAATATAACAATTTTTTATTAATTAATGCATACACACAACACTCGGGAGTGAGTCTATCACCCAGCTCGGTGCCATACGTACCCCATGTCACCCGGGGAGCCATTACTGGATCAACATCCATCAGTCCGGCAGGGAAAGGTCAGCTCCTGCTCCTGCCCGTGATCTGGCAAGAAAGTAAGGAGCTGCCAGCCTCCCTCCTCCTTTTTTCCTTCAGGGATGGGATTCAGCACTGATATTTGGGAGGAAAAACCCCGATTTCACCCATCTGTACTTCTTCCCAACCTCCAGAACAGAGCCCTGCAAGAAATTTTCACAGCTCGCGCCTCATTTTTTACAAAATACAGTAATAAACTATAACCCCTCAGTAAGAAACCATCAGCTGCAAACTGAAAACAATAAACTGTAAGCGAAGGACTCTGAACCCTCCGTTTTAAGCAAGAAACACCAAAGCACACACGCGCAGGAAAACAGTAAAGAGAAGCAGAAGAGTTTCCCCTTCGTTCCGAAGTGCAGCAGATCACTCACCAGAAAGCTCTCCTACCCGCAACATGGAAAGCACCAATATATCTGCATTAGGGACAAGTAATTTAATCTTTTCCTACCCCAAAGACTGTCCAGAAAATGCCTCACAGACCAAAGGTCAACTACTGCAGCTGGGGGAAGATTTCTTACACAAAACAGACTTTTTTTAGCCTGTTACCCACATGATGAACATCTGTAGTTGGAGCACAGGGCCTGCCCGGGGCCCACACCCCGCTTCTCTCTGAGGAAGCCGAGCTCCAGCTCCCCACCGCTCGCAGCCCCCGCTCTGCCCCGGACTCCCCCAGCCCCAGCCGGGGCACAGCCGCCCCCCGAAACCCGGCAGCGCCGGCGGAACCCTTTATCGGGCCGCGGTGTACCGGCGGACTCTTGTCGGTGGCACAGCGGCGGTGGGCGGAGCTAGCTGACAGGCAGCAGAGGCAGCCAGTAACAGACGACAACCCGCCGAGCGGCGGCTCGTTGCACCAATCAGAGGTGGAAGGGGAGCGGGGAAGGCTGTTTTCCCGGAAGTGGCAAGCGGTGCGGGGGGCAGCTGCTGGGTGGCACCGGTGGCTGAGGGGGGGTCGCAACCATGTCGGAGCGGAAGGTGTTGAACGTGAGTTGGGGGGGGGGATTCCCCAGCTGGGGGGTCTTGAGAGGGGTGTCTGTGGGGGTCCCCAGGCCAGGCTGGTCCTGGGGAGGGTTCTCTGATCGCTGAGGTTGGTCCCCAGGCCGGAGGTGCTGGGGATTCCCTGGTCGGTTGGGGAGGTCCTGTGGTGGAGAGGAGTCCCTGAGGGGACTCTCAGGCTGGGAGGGGGGCGGTTGGGGTGGGGATCCCCAGGCTGGGGCCCCTGGAAGCGCTTGGCAGGGGGGCTGGCAGGGGCAAGAGGGTTAGGCCCTAAAATCATGCAAGGGTTGGGGGGCCTGGGGCCGAGGATGTACAGACAGACAGACAGACACCAATGCCTGGCTCTGGCGGGGAGTGGTGGACGGGGTGTTTGACACTTGGGACCACGCCTGGTTAGTAGGGACGCTGGCGCCTGCTGCGTGGAGCTGATCCCTTAGGCTGATGTGGCAGCTGGGAGCCTGCCTGCCAGGGTTCACGCTGCTCTGGGTGACTCTGCGCCCAGCACACGTGCGTCTCTGCTTTGTCTCTGTAGAAATACTACCCGCCGGACTTCGATCCTGCTAAGATCCCAAAGCTCAAACTCCCAAAGGACCGACAGTATGTGGTGCGGCTGATGGCCCCCTTCAACATGCGGTAAGAGGGGCTGTGCCGGTCAGAAGGAAGAGGCTGTAGAAGAGAAGAGTTTGTTTAGGAATTGTTTCGCCTCCATGCACTGCGGCAGAGCTGCTGCCAGCAGCCGTTAGAGGTGACACAGACCAGAAGAAAAGGGGTGAGGGAGAGGGAAGAGATGTTGTGGGTGATTTGGGGGCTCTTTGAAGAATAGGTACTGAATTTCCAAAGGCAAAAATAACAGTTGCTCAGAATCTGAAAAATCACTTGGACTTTTTTTGGCCTCTTTGTTCTTTTGATGTGTTACAGATTTTTCTTTCTCCTTTTCTAGATGCAAGACATGTGGTGAATACATCTATAAAGGGAAGAAGTTTAATGCCCGTAAGGAGACTGTTCAGAATGAGGTGTACCTGGGACTTCCCATCTTCCGCTTCTACATCAAGTGCACACGTTGCCTGGCAGAGATCACTTTCAAGGTGAAATATGTTCTGTATCTTCTGCGCTTTCGCTTTCTGGGGAGGTTCTGCAGTCTGTGGGCTTTACCAGGTGCTGACCCCATGACGAAGGGGTGTCCCAGCAAAAGCTGAGTCTGAGCATGTGCTTTTTGGTGTATCTTCCCTTATTGTGGCCGTTTTTAGTTCTGAAGCGTCTCACCCATCTGTGGGTGGGCTGCAGCAGCACATCCGCTGGAGCAGAATAAAGGCTGCGGGTGATTGTTTGCCCTGTGATGTGAATGAAATTGGGAAACGTTTGTGTGTGGCTCTGGAAGTAGCCACAGGATGGCTGGAGCAGAATGGCCCCAGTCCAATGATTTTGCTGTCTCGTTTCTTCCTTAGACAGATCCCGAGAACACAGATTACACCATGGAGCATGGCGCCACTCGCAACTTCCAAGCTGAGAAGCTCTTGGAGGAAGAGGAGAAAAGAATGCAGAAGGAGAGGGAAGAGGAAGAGCTCAACAATCCCATGAAGGTATGAGAACGTGACCTTCTCTGCAGAAGGCAAACCTCTCTCCTGTCCTCGCTGGCTTTCCCCAGCGAAGCAGGTGACTTTGTAGCCGTTGGCTTAGTTCTCCAGGCTCCCGAGTTATTGCTGTGCTCTTGACAGGCAGGAGACAACTCTCTGCTCTCAGGAGGTTTCCTCCTGTGCTGGAACTTGTGACAGGCTGCATCCTGCCCCAGTTTTTCCTGTCCTATTAAGACCCAAAAATGAGGATGATGATGATGATGATCCCCTTAAAGCTTCCTGCCCAGTACTGGGTGGGGAGGCAGTGTTGGAGATTGCTGGCAGGCTCTGCTACCTCGCGTGAGGCTGACTTATCTCTGGTCTTCCAGGTCCTGGAGAACCGAACCAAGGACTCCAAGCTGGAGATGGAGGTTCTGGAGAACCTGCAGGAGCTGAAGGAACTCAACCAGCGCCAGGCAAATGTGGACTTTGAGGCCATGCTGAAGCAGTACAAGGAGTACGAGGAGGAGCAGAAGCGCAAGGAGCAAGAGGAGGATGAGCAAGAGATGAAGTGAGTGGGCTGGGAGCATTCACGGGTGTGTGAAACCAGCCACACTGGTCCTGGCCAGGCAGAGCTGCATCTCACCCTTTCCTCAGCACCCTGAGGGCGCATAAGAGAGGGCCCTGCCTGAGGGCCCTTTGTTCACAGGAGTTGTGTGGGTGGGATGTAATCCTGAGCAGGCTGTGAGGAGACTGGGGACGGTTTGTCGTGGCAAAGTGTTTAGGGAGGTGGAGGGGTTTTGGTATCACCGGCCCATCTGGTGGGGAGATCCAGGCTGCTGCAGGGGCCTGACTCCCCCTGAGAAGTGTCCTTGCGTGGAGAGAGAGTTTCTGCACCTGGCTGAGGCTGCAGATCTCAGTGCTATCAACCTTCAGGCACTGCTTGACCATGACTTCTTAAAAACCATCTGAGAGGGTGGATCCTATTGCACTGCTGCTGAATTCCAGCTCCCCTTACAGCAAACAGTGCAGGCACGGCGCACGGCCGGCACCGCTCGGCACGGTGGTGGAAGGGAGCCAGCTCTAACCCTCTGCATGTGCCCTCTCTCCTTGCAGAGCCATGCTGGAGCAGGCTCAGAACCGGCGGCTGCTGGTAGACTCCGACTCTGACGAAGAGCCTGCAAAATCACGCACGAAGCCTGCGGCGAAAATTAAACCTACGGACATCTTGCAGGAGGTGAGTGGGGGCAGAGGCTGTTCCACCCACCGCACCTCTTCCCCCCGACCAAACCCACTGTCCTGGGCTGCGTGTTGCCTGTTTTGTCCCTGCTCTGTGCGACGCTGGAGCCCTAATGCCTGTCACGCATGAGCAGCTTAGAAAGCTTGTGTCCCTGTGCACTGGGCTGAAAGGAGACAGGGATCAGTTGGTGATTTTAGACCGCGTCTGCTGACAAAGGGTGGGAGGGAGCTGCCCCCGTCCTCGCTCAGGACATGGCTTCCCTTTCAGCTCAAAAAGGACAGGCTCGCCTGTGCCTTGGTCGTACTTCAGGCATGATTTCGGCGCTCTGAAAATTACAGCAGTGAAACGACTGCCTGGGACAGCCTCTCCTTTGGTTCTGTTTTGTCCGTGTTGGAGACAGGCAGAACAAAAGAGCTTTCAGTGCCCGGCTTGCAAGGGAGGGATTATCCCCACAGACAGGCCCCTGCACTGCTGCTCTCCGATGTCGATCTGTGTCTGTGGGGACCTCTGTCCGGTTGGATGAATCAAAGCTGCTGTGTCTCTAAGCCGGGCTGGGGTTAATCTGAGCGATGTTCCCTGGCCCGGCACTAATCCTCGTGCCTGGGGGAGTTTGATTCAGTGGCTGGACCACCTGCAGGCATGCAGTCCTGGCTGGCAGAGGTTGTGCAGCCCTGTGGCATGCATCTGGCTCTTCAGCATCCCCGGGCCAGCCCACAGCCGCACAAGGCTGGATTTAACCGTCACAGGCAGTGGGACATTCATCTCCAAGGGCTGTTTTGCAGCCGTTTAGATCCATATCCCTGTTGTTTGTCTAGCTTGTGCCAGTTGCTGCAGTGGGAGAATACCCCCCCTTGGCTGTTCCGAGCAGCCATCCTCATCTCTTCCTCTTTGTGCTGCTGTTTTTACCAGTCCTCCTTTTCCCCCAGCCCTCTGCCTGCCCTCCGAGGCCAGAGCACCCTAACACCCCTGCTCTACTCTGCAGGACCCTCAGCCCCAGAGTAAGAAGCTGAAGACGGAGAGCTGGGAGAGGAGTGTGGGGAAATTGAACACCAAGTCCCAGCTGGCCGGCCTGGTCACAGTGAAGAAGCAGAAGCTGAATCCTGCCCTGGCTAATGGGACAGAGAACCAAGGCACCATGGCCAACACCGGTAACTGCCCATGTGGGGATGGGGTGGCCTGAGCTGGGGCATCAGGGAGGGATCTGGCAGTACCCAAAGTGGTGTTTAGCTCTGTCTTCAGAGCCTGAATGCTCTCAGATCAAGTCCTTGTTGTGGGACAGATGAGGCCGTGATGGTGTAAGAGCAGGGGGTTGTCCCTGTTTCCAGACGTCCTGATGGAGGAGAGGTTCCTTCCTGGCCCTTGGCAGTAAGCCGAGACCTTGGAGACAGACTGTCAGGGCCAGAAGCTTCAAAACAGCGTCTCAGTGCACAGATAAGGTGCTGGGAACCATCGCAACAACAAGATATGAATGTAAAAGCAAGAAAATTGCTTTGGTTTGGAGCCTGATTATAAAACCTGCCAAACTGTAGGGATGTGGAAGCTTTAAAGAAGTGGTGAAAACAAGCAGAAAGGCTTTCCAGCACCTCATTGTTCACTGCCCCAGGAAGCCAGAGGACCCACGGATTTGGGAAGGGAGCCAATGAATTGATAGATTCTGGGCTGATTGGTCCTAAACCTTTGGCTTAGTAAATCCCTCTGCCCTCAGGGGATCCCTGGGGAAGGACAGCTCTCGTTGTTGCCCCATTTTTGATACGCTTTCCCCAGCCACCTGCTCCTAGCTGCTGGCAGGGTCTGTTCAGCCAGATTATGCTGGAGGAGCTGCCCGTCTTTCAAGGACTGGGGGCTCTGCCCATGATGCTGCCTCACACTTGCGGCTCGAGTGGTCAGAGCCGGGAGCTGGCTCCTCTCATCCTTTCCAGTGGCTGAAATCTCCCAGGGGGTTGCAGAGGGAGAAGGGGATTTTGCAGACCTTGCGCCAACCTTGCTGCTTCCTCCCGTTGCCGCAAGGCGGAAGCAGGATGCACCAGCCGAGGGGGTGCGGGGTCTCCTTCTCCGCCCGATTTAACCTTGCTGTCCTCATCGAGATTCAGGCGGGAGGAACGAGGCACCGCTCAGACTCTTGACTCCGGCTGCCTCGTCTCCAGCTGCGAGCAGCCAGAGCGGCAAGGCAGGCTTGTGTTTCCGCGCGGCTGGTTGCGCCAAGCCGGTGGGGTTTGCTGGCGATGGGGAGGGCTCTACCTGATGGTGTCCGCTCTCTTGCTCGGCTTCCAGGCTCGTTTCCCACAGCAACGGGCACCACGTCCTCCCTCGGCTTGTTGGGGGCGTATTCGGACAGCGAGGACAGCGCGAGTGACTGATGAGCGACCGAGCCAGCCCAGAGCAGGGATCGCAGGCTGTCCCCCCTCCCAGCTGACAGCAGCTGCTCTCCAGAGCCTCACGCAGAGCTGGCACCGCAGCCGTCGGGCCCAGCGGGGTTTCCAGGCCATCTGGAGTCCCAGCGTCTTCACCTGCCCGCCCTGGGGTGCGTGTCCATCCTCCAACAGGGACGAGGCCCCAGCCGCCCTCGCTGGCTAACGCTGCCGGCAGACAGAACCCGGGTGAGCCGGTCGAGAAGACGGCTTCCTCGGAGGAGGGTATCACTGCTGCGCTGCAGCCGGTGGAAAGCCCCAACGCTGTCCCTGGCTGGTTGTGCCCAAACCCAGCTTCCAGCCGGCCCCGGGAGCGCAATGGGTCTCCCAACCCTGCACCTGTAACGTGTTTGGAAGCGCCGGGGCCAGCCAGGACTCTGTAGTTTCTCTATTCTGGTGGCGCTGATCGTGCCTGGGCCCGGGTATGCGACGCGCTGACCCTCCCACGGCAATGAAGGGACCTCAGGGCCTTCCTTCCCTGCGTCCCTGCAGGGAGCAGGGGAAAGGCAGGAGCTCAGCACCCTTCTTTTGCCACAGGAGGACCCACCACCACCACCATTTCTCTGGCCCTGGCTGGCTCCTGACCCCCCTGTGGGGCTCAGATCCCGCCTTTGCGGGGCGAGCCCGAATCCCCCGTTGTTTTGCCTTAGAGGCGACGCATTCTGCAGCACGGACCCGGGGGGACTCATCTAGCCCCACGCTGCGGGGACGGGGCTGTCCTGGCTGGGCTGTCACCAGCCTCCTTCCCCTGCCCAAGTCCTCCCGTGCCCCAGCCCTCCCTGGCAGTTGGTGACAAACTCCTCCCCGCCGTTCGGAGAGCAATCGGGTTTGCTCGGCTCCCCGGCAGCCACAACCCGGTAATAAATTGGATGTGTCGGAGCCAGTTGCCTCTTCATCTTCCAGACTAGCGGTTCGTCCCCAAGGTGTGTGTACACCGGCAGTGGGTCCGGGAGGGGCAGCCACAAGGACCCCCACCCCAATGACAGGGGTCCACGCACCCCTGAGAAGGGCTGACCCACCCTGGGGTGTCCACCTGCTCTTAACTTCCTCCCTATCAAGGCACCCGTCTCTAATTAGCAGCTTCTCGCTAATTAACCCACTGACAATGTCTCTGTGGCGTGGGCTGCAGGGCCAGAGGCTTGTGGGGCAGTTCTGAGAGCCGGGGAGAAACAGCAGCCCCCCGCCTGCCCCCCCCCAATCCCAATTAGCATTCCTCGCACATGCCTTGTAATTAGCCTCTTCAAATATTAATGCTGGATATCGGGCTCAGCCCTGGGGTTTGTGTTGGATGAGGTTTATCAGGGTCTGCTCTGTGGGGCTGGCAAAGTCGGGGGGGGGGGGGGGGGACGACCCTGGCCACATACTGTCCCCCCCCAGCAGTGTCCTGCTCCATTGCATGTGCCCCCCTCCCCAGCTCCCTGCACCACCACCCCCCCCAGCACCAGGCCAAGATCCCAGGAGAGGGACCTTTGTTCTGGGAAGAGACAATACAAGGAGGCAAGTCAGGGCATGGCTGGGGGGGGGCTCCGGCCCTCTTGCCCCCCCCCCGGTGTAGTCCCTGAGGCTCCCCCCAAACCCCGGGGTGGAGGGGGAGGCAGGGCCCCCCCCGTTCCCCTGTGACAAGCTCCCTGGGGGCGAGGGGGTGACCCTGCAGCTGGGGGGGGGCTCCATGCTCCCTCCCCCCAGATCCCAAAGCCCCCCGGGCCCGGCTTTCCCCCCCCCCCCCAGCCCTTTCTCTGTGCCCCGGCCCCCCCCCGGGAGCCCAGAGGGGCTGGGGGGGGGTGTCCTATAGCCGGTGTGCAGGGGTCCCAGTGTCCCCCCTTCTCCCACTGTCACACAGCGGGGGGCCATCCCGGTGTCACTTGGGGGTCCCGATGACCCCCGTCACCGTGGGGGGGTGTCAGCCTTCCCCTCCCGCTGCTCCCTCCCCCCCCCACGGGGGTTCCCGGCGTGTCCCCCTTGTTGTCCCCCGCGGGGTCCCGGTACCCCCCTCCCCTCCCGCGTCGGTGCACCCCCCGGCGAGGCGGGCACGGGTTGGGGGGGGGGGGGGGGGGAGCCGGGGGCTCCGGTCCGCGCCTCGCTCGGCGGCGACACAAAGCGGCTCCCGGCGGCGGCTGCGGTGGCGGTGGGGGGGGTCCCGGCGTGCCCGCGGTCCCGGTACCGGGAGGCCCCCACCATGGCCAAGTGGCTCCGGGAGTACCTGGGCCGGGGGACCCGGCGTTCCCCCCCCCGCCCGCCCCAACCCGACTACAGCGGCGGCGAGCGCCGCCCCACCGGTACCGGCACCGGGAGCGGGGTCCCCCCCTCCGTTCCCCCCGGTGCTGCCCTCCGCGGCCCCGCTGCCTCCCCCCGGCACCGGTTGGTGCGGGTGGGGGGTACGGGGCCGGGGGGGGGGCCCCCGTCGGTTGGAGCAGGTAGGAGAGGGGGACACCGGGGGACACCGGGGCTGGACCCGGAGGGAAACGTGGGCGCTGGGGAGGGTGGCGAAGGGACCGGGGGGTGCAGTGGGGGTAGCGGGGGGGGGGGGGGCTGGGGAGAGGAACTGGGGGACACTGGGAGCACCGGGGGGGTGGATCGGGGGGGGGGGGGGCACCGGGAGCACCGGGGAGCAGGACCTGGGGGGACCGGAGAGGTGTGAGTGGGGCAGCTGGGAGAGAGGGGGGGGGACTGGGGAGAAAGGACTGGGGGGGGCACAGAGGGGATGGGGGGGAGATGGGGAACGGGGGGGTGGGGATGGAGAGGGGCTGGGGAGAAGGACTGGGGGTACCGCAGGGGACTGGGAACCGGGAACTGGGGAGAGCCGAGGGGTTGGGGGTGGCAACGGGGTACCGGGGGGGGACGGGACACCTGGGGTCACTGGGGGGGAGGGCTGGGGGTGGCGGAGTCACCGGGAGAGGGGGAAGGGGAAAGGGGTCGGGGGACAAAGGGACCGGGTGGGAGGGAGTGGGGAAGGGGCTGGGGACACCCGTATCAGGGACCTGGGGGAGCCTGTGGGGTCCCAGGGAGGGGACCCAGGCACTGGGGACCCGGGGGGGGGGGGGGGGGGTCAGTGGGGTCCCATCCCACCCCGGGGAACCCACCCGCAGGCCCCCGGCGAGAGCGAGTACTCGGAGCCCTTCGAGGGGGAGCAGGACCCAGCGCCCGAGGGTGGCTGCGAGGAGCCCGGCGAGGCCACAGGTGGGTGACACCCTGGGCACCCCCCCCCCCACCACCCAGCACCCAACCCCACGGGGGTCCCACGGCCAGGGTGCTTCCCACCCGTCCTGGCCCTGCCACGTCTCCCAGCGCTGCCCGTCCCCAGGGTGCCCGCGGCAGGGCGAGGGCCGGCGGGCGAGACCGCGGCGGGGACCCCAACTCTACGACACCCCCTACGAGGAGTGGGAGACGGCAGGGGAGGGCCCGGGGGTGCCCACCACCCGCGAGAGCCGCCTGCCCCGCGACGACGAGCGCCCGGCCGACGAGTACGACCAGCCCTGGGAGTGGAAGAAGGATCACATCTCGCGGGCGTTCGCAGGTGACGGCATCCCGGGGCGCTGGGTGCCACCCCGGCGTCCCCCAGCTTCCACGGGTACCAATTCTGTCCCCCCAGCATCCCCCAGCACCCGTGGGTGCCACCCTGGGGTCCCCCCAGCCCCGCATCCCCCAGCTCTGTACCACCCCTGGGACCCCAGCATCCCGTGGCACCCATGGGTATCACCCCAGACCGCTCCTGGCCCCAGCATCCCCGAGCACCCACGGGTGACCACAGCAAGGCAAAAACCATGGTGGGGACATCTGGGACGTTCCTTTGTGGTCTGGCACCCGAGAGGTGCCCCTCAGCGACGGGCAGGGGTGCTGGGACCTCGCGGTGGGGTGACACCCTCTCTCTTTGCCCCCACAGTGCAGTTTGAGAGCCCCGAGCGCTCCCCCAGCCTGTCCCGGCAGCTGCCGCGGCCCCCCCGGACCCCCGCAGGCGCCAGGCCGGGCTGTCCCCCCAGCCCCAGGCACGTGGACACCTCGCTGCCCCTGGAGAAGCAGGCGTGAGTCTGGGGGGGGGGTCCCTCCTCTACGGGGTGGCATCAACGTCCCCGTCACACGTCGTGGCATGGAGGCAGGCCCTCTGGGGTGGAGGGTCCCCCACAGATGGGTCCTCATGGTGTTGGGTGCCCCCATGGCACGGACGGGTCACCGTGGTGTTGGGTGCCCCATGGCATGGATGGGTCCCCTTGGAGGGGAGGATGCTTCATGGCATGGATAGGTCCCTTTGGCACGGAGGGTGCCCCATGGCATGGGTGGGTCCCCACGGTGTTGGGTGCCCCATGGCATGGATGGGTCCCTTTGGCATGGAGGGTGCCCCATGGTGTGGATGGTTCCCCAAGGCATAGAGGGTGCCCCATGGCGTGGATGGTCCCTTTGGTGTGGATGGGTGCTCCGTGGTGTTGGTCTCCATGACGTAGAGGGTGCCCCATGGCACAGACAGGTCCCCGTGGGGTGGAGGGGTCCTCATGCTGCAGAGGGTGCCCCGCGTTACCGATGGGTCCAAGCGGTGGGGACGGTGCCCCGTGGCACGGAGGGTGCCCCACGCTGCAGATGGGTCCTGGGGACGCAGTGCTGTGCGGCGGGGTGCCACGGTGATGCGTGCCGGGGTGACGCGTGCCGCCGCGCAGGTGGTACCACGGCCCCATCGGGCGAGCGGGCGCCGAGACGCTGCTGGCGCTGTGCCGCGAGGGCAGCTTTCTGGTACGGGACTGCGAGACCAGCCCCGACGACTACTCGCTCTCGCTCAGGTGAGCGCGGGGCCGGTGGGTGGGGGACATGGGGACGGCTCCGGGGACAACCCAGGCATGGGGGGGGGGTCACGGGGGGGGGGGGGGGTGGTCGGGCAGAGGGGCTGGGCTGCGAGCATGCCGCTTGCATCCATGTGCTGGCGTGTGTTTGCATGTTGCCCCGTGATCCACGTTGACGTGCACCTGCGTGCGCAAGGGTGGCCGGGCCGTGCTCCGCGTGCCTCAGTTTCCCCTCCCCACCCGCAGGAGCAGCCACGGCTTCGTGCACGTGAAGCTCACGCGGACGCGGGAGCAGCACTTCATGCTTGGCCGCGCCGGGGCCGCCTTCCCCTCGGTGCCCGAAGCCGTGCGGCACTACACGGCGCGGGCGCTGCCCGTCCGCGGTGCCCGCCACCTCTCCCTGCTCTACCCCGTGGCTGTGCAGCCGCTGTGAGCCCAGTGCCGCTGGGGACCCCCCAGCTGCGCCCCCCCCGCTCCCCGTCCCACAGCAAAGCACCCCCATTAAAAGCCGACGTGCGGCCCCTGCCCGCTGTGTGCTCTGCGGCGTGTAGGCATGGCGACGCTCTGGTCCCTCTTGGGGGGCTCAACTCTATGGTGCCTCTGGGGGAAGTCATGGTGGCCCTGCCACCGGTCCCATCCTGGTCCCACCACGGGGGCTCCTGCCCTCGTGCCCGCTCCCACCCACCCCCCAGGAGCTCAGGGGTCTGTGCAAAGGGGGGTGTCTGGATGCGGCCCCCCCCCCCCAGCCCCGTCACCATAGCACTTGGCCTTGGGGACAAAGCGTGGGGGTGACGCTGCTCGGGGTCGCCCACCATCAACCGCACACAAGCTTGCCTGCATGGTGGGGGGGGGGGGGGGGGGGCTGATGGCTCTGGCCCCCCCCCGGAGTCCGTGCTGGGGCGGTGGGGGGGGGAAGTGGGTGCTTCCTGCACCATCAGTGCAGCCCTGGCGTGCCGCACAAAATTAGGTCACGGGACCGCAGAGCAGCTTCCCTGAAACTGCGGGGGGGGGCCCAGGAGCCTGCTGCCCCCCCCCGGCACACCGGACACGAGCTGCCCACGCTCGGCAGGCCAGGCTGGGTGCACTGGGGGGGCACCGGGTGCCGTGGGTTGGGTGCTGCGTGTGCCGCACAGAAGACAGAGAGCGGGTGGGGGGATGCTGCAAAAGAGCTTTTTGGGGGGCTTTTCCTGCAGAAAGGCAGAGTTTCGGGGGGCCGGGTATCGGCGGCACACCAGGGTACGGATCTTCTCAGGGCTGGGGGGCCATGGGGGGGCCCCGTAACCGCTGCAGTCCCCCCTGGTACATGCTGTTCTCCATCACCGTGGGGGGCTGTGGCAGCTTCTTGGGGGCCCGCGCCGAGGGCGGCAGCACATTCAGGTAGATGACCGTGTCTGAGGGGGGCGGTGGGTTTTGGGGGGGGTGCAGGGTCAGGCACGGCTAGCCCTGGCCCCCCGAGACACGGAGGGGTGGCTGGCACAGCCAGGGGACCCTCAGGAGACCCATTGGGTGCCCCTGGGTCCGGGAGGTGCCTGGGGTGAGCCCCGATGAGTGTGGGGGGGTACGGGCACGGGGGTATTTGGGCACAGGGGTAGGTGGGCAGGGGGGTATTTGGGGGGGGGGGGGCAGGGGGGCAAATGGGGATGGGGTATTTGGGGACGGGGTATTTGGGGTCGGGCTTACCTGAGTTCCTGCGCCAGCACCGGCGGCCGAGGAGGGCCAGCCCCACGAGGAGGGCTGTGCCCCCCAGGGCCCCCGCCAGCCCCGACGCCAGCCCTGCAAGCACATCCAGCTGGGGCCACCGCCTCGGCACCGCCGGCACCCGGGCACGTGGGCGCCGGGATGGAGGGGACGGCAGGGACGCACTTACCCGCCTGATGTCCTCCGTCAGCCGCTGCTGGCGAGGGGAAAGCTGTCAGAGATGTCCCTGTCCCCATCCCTGTCCCCATCCCTGTCCCTGTCCCCATCCCTGTCCCTGTCCCCGTCCCTGTCCCCATCCCTGTCCCCATCCCTCCCGTGCTGTGGCCACCCCAAACCCTCTGGTCATCTCCCTCCATGGACTCCATCAACCCGCCAGGGTGATGCCACCTCCCAGGGACCCACATCAACCCTCACCACGATGTCGTGTCCCCGCTAAGGCCCCCCCACCCAAAGGAAGGGTTCCCCCCCGTCCCCCGTCCCCGGGTACCCGTGCTGACGCTGAGCAGGGTGCCGTTGCCGGCGGCCGTGTCATGGCGGGGGATCTCGAGGGTGACCCGGCAGAAATATCGCCCGGCGTCGTCCTCCTGCGCCCGGCGGAGGCCGAGGGTGGCACGGGGGGGGTTGCCAGGCCAGGTGGAACCGGGGGGTGCAGGGGACGGGGAGGGCGACGGCGGCGGGGCGCAGGCGGGCGGCGCACAGCACCCCGTGCCCCACGTCCTTCACCCACTCGAGCCGGAGCAGGTCCCAGGGCTCGGCCGTCAGCACCCGGCACCCCAGGGCCACCCCGGCACCCGCCGGCACCCGCGCTTCGCCCGGGTCCTGGCTCACCCGCAGGGCACCGGCTGCGGGGAACGGCGGACGAGTCACTGGAGGGGGGGCTGTCATCACCACCCCCCCCCCCCGAACGGTCCCCCAGGCCACCCGTGGGAGCGGGAGCCGGGCTTGCTGCCTTGCGTGTCCTCCCTCAACCGCTGCCTCCGGCCGCACGCCGCTCTGCACGTCCCTGTGTCCGTCCGTGTCCCCCCCCCAAACCCCTTCCTGTCCCCACACACGCTGTCTGACCCCATCCTGTCCCCACCCCATGTCCCCCCACCCTACTCTGTCCCCCCGCCATGTCACCCACCTCTGTCTATCCACCCGGCTCCATCCTGTCCCTCCCTCTGTGTCCCCAACCCCTCTCCGGTGTGTCCCCCCCCCCCCCCCCCCACTCAGGACAGACCTCCCCAGCAGCCCCCCTGCCCCAGCCGTCTCACAGGGGCCAGCCTGCCCCCCCCCCTTGGTGTCCCCCAAACAGCCTGTCCCCGCTCCCGCAGCCCAGCCACAGGGTCCCAAGGCACTGCGTGTGTCCCCCCCACTCACCACCGAGGAGGGGGATGAGGATCCTGAGCCCCCACATCCCCGCGCCGGTGCCAGCCCAGCCACCCTGCTCTGAGGGGTCCCTGTCCCCGAGGGGTCCCTGTCCCCGAGCTGTCCTCGTCCCCAAAGCGCCTGCTGTCCCCAAAAACCTCCGGGCCCTTCGGGTTGTGACGCCACGGCTTCCTGCCACCGCGCTGCACAGCCCAGGGGAGGGGGACGGGGATGGGGAGGGGGGACAGGGACAGGGAATGGGGGACAGGGACAGGGATGGGGGACAGGGAATGGGGACGGGGACAGGGAATGGGGGACAGGGAATGGGGATGGGGACAGGGATGGGGATGGGGGACAGGCACGGGGATGGGGGACGGGGACAGGGATGGGGACAGGGAATGGGGACGGGGACAGGGACAGGGATGGGGGACAGGGAATGGGAATGGGGACAGGGATGGGGGACAGGGAATGGGGATGGGGACAGGGAATGGGGATGGGGATGGGGGACAGGGAACGGGGACAGGGACAGGGATGGGGGACAGGGAATGGGGATGGGGACGGGGATGGGGGACAGGGAATGGGGACAGGGAATGGGGATGGGGGACAGGGAATGGGGACAGGGAATGGGGATGGGGACAGGGAATGGGGATGGGGACGGGGACAGGGATGGGGATGGGGGACAGGGAATGGGGATGGGGACGGGGATGGGGATGGGGGACATGATCCGGAGCGAGGGCAGGGGATGGCACTTCTTCAGGCCCCCAGCCTGGCCCCACGTGCATGGACGTGCCACCCCCCCCCCCCCGCTGGGATACCCCCCCCCCCCGCCACCACCCGGAGGGGGACACATCCTGACCCCAGAGCGGGCTGGGGGGGACCCAGCATGGCCTTGAAGGGAGAGCTGGGAGGGCGGGGGTCCCATACTGGGAGACACCCACCCACCCCAGCATGGCAGTGCCCCCCCACCCCAGCACCCCCGCGGCTCCTGTGCCCTGTCCCTGGGGGGGGGGGGGGGCACCCTGAGGTGCCCCTGCCTTGGGGCTGGGGGGTCCCCCAGACACAGGGGGGGCTAATGGCCCCCCTTCCCTGGGGGGTGCTGGTTTGGGAGGGTGTCAGCGGGTCTCCCTCTTGGGGGGGGGCCATGTTCTTTGGGGGGGGGAGTGTCTCAGCCCCCCCCTCCCCGGACTACATCTCCCAGCATGCCGCGGGGCGGCGCCTAAGGCCACGCCCCCCCAGCCTGTCTCCACCCCCTCTCCCCGGGCGGTCGGACTACGTTTCCCGTGGTGCCCCGCGGCAGGGACGGGGGGGGCGGAGCGAGAAGGGGCGGGGCGGGGCGGGGCGGGGCGGGGGGCGCCGCTCCCCCTTTGTTGGTGTCGGCGGGGCCGAGCGGCGGCGGGGCCGGCCCGGTATGGGCGACCAGGTGGGGCCGGGCCGGGGGCGAGGGAGGGAGGGGAGAGGGATGGATGGAGGGATGGAAGGGTGGAAATGGAGGGATGGAGGGAGGGAGGAAGAGGGGAGGGAGGAAGGAAAGAGGGGAGGGAGGGGGGGAGGGAGGGATGGAGGGATGGAGAGGGAGGGAGGGAGGGAGGAAGAAGGGATGGAGGGAGGGAGGAGGAACAGAGGGATGGAGGAAGAGGGGTTGGAGGGGATGAAGGTGTGGAGGAAGGAGGGAGGGAGGGAGGTGTGGAGGAAGGAGGGATGCAGGGGTTAAGGATGGCAGAGGAGGGAAGGGGTGCAGGGGGGAAGGAGGGGTGCAGGGGGGGTGCAGGGCTGTCCCCCCTCCCTCTGCTCGCACACACACACACACACACTTGCCAAGTCATCCCGCTCCCGCCATGCCAGCAGAGCCCCGGCCCGGCGGCGCCTGGCACGCCTGGGCCCAGTGGGGACTGGGAGATGAAGTGTGTGTGTGGGGGGGGGACCGGGGGAGAGGTGGGGGCCGGGGGGGTGCTGACTGCGGGGGGGGGGGGTGGCCGGGCAGGAGGCTCTGCGGAAGATCATCACCACCCTGGCCGTGAAGAATGAGGAGATCCAGAACTTCATCTACTCCCTCAAGCAGATGATGCAGAATGTGGAGGTACCGGGGGACGCCCCCCCACACACCGCCCCCCCCCACACACACCCTCCCCCTGGGGACCCCCATCCCCACCTCGGCACACCGGGGTCCCGCACCCTGACGACCCCGGGCGTTGTGACCAGGCCAACTCGTCGCGGGCGCAGGAGGACCTGGAGGGCGAGTTCCAGTCGTTGTACGCGCTGCTGGACGAGCTGAAGGACGAGATGATGATGAAGATCAAGCAGGACCGCGCCAGCCGCACCTACGAGCTCCAGGTGAGCACCCACCCTGCGTGCCCCCCCCCCCCCCCGCCCCCACCGGCACCCTCGCCCACCGCTGCCCCTCTTTCCTCCCCACGCCAGGCCCAGCTGGCAGCGTGTGCCAAGGCGCTGGAGAGCTCGGAGGAACTGCTGGAGGCGGCCAACCAGGCCCTGGGGACGGCCAACCATCACGATTTCCCCCAGGTGCGTCCCCACCGGCACGGGGGGGGGGTGTCCCCATCCGGCTGCCCCCCACGCCGGCGGTGTTCTGACCCCCCCCCCTCCACCACCACCACCACCACCTTGCCAGCCGGTCGATGCCACCGCGGGGCTGCGCTCACCCCAGACGGGCACCCTCCTTTCTTTCTGCGCTGGGCAATGGGGCAACGCTGGGTTGGCTTTGCCCGCTGCGGGGCTGGGTGGGAGCACGGAGAACCCCCGTCAAGGTGATCCCTGACCTGCCCAGAGCTGCCCGGTGCCCCCAAGACGAAGGGGCACCATGGCAGGGACACGGGAGACACCGGCGGGCGTACGGGTTGCTGTGCCACGGGGGTGCTGGGGTACGGCAGCGGGGATGCCGTGCCGTGGGGTACCGCAGCGGGGATGCGGGGATGCTGTGCTGCCGGGGTACCGCAGTGGGGACGCGGGGATACTCTGCTGGCACCGGAGCAGGGGTCCGGGCACGCTGCACGGCGCTGGCCCCTGGCACTGCTGTCTCACCTGCTTTTTTTTTTTCCCCTCCTCTTTTCCTCTGCGCTCGCAAGGCTGCCAAACAGATCAAGGATAGGTACGGCACCCCCGTGCCCCCCCCCCCCAGCCCCACTAACCCCCACCCTCCTCCTAGCCAGGGCCCCGCGGCGGGTGGCCCCGTGGGTGCTGGGGTGGCTCTGCCCACCCTCCCCGTGGTCACGCAGGGCAGGGGGTGAGCAGTTCAGGGCTGGGTGGGTGTCTGGCTCCCTGCCCCACTGACCCTCGTCCCGAACGTCTCCCACGCAGCGTGACGATGGCACCCGCCTTCCGCCTCTCGCTCAAGGCCAAGGTGAGCGACAACATGAGCCACTTGATGGTGGATTTTGCCCAGGAACGCCGCCTGCTCCAGGCCCTCGCCTTCCTGCCAGGTATTGCCCGTGGGCAGCGGGCGATGGGGACGCGGGGGGGACAGGGCACGGCGGGCGGGTTTCTGCCGGTGCAAGGGAAGGGCAGTGCCGGGGGCACGGAGGGCTGTGCCAGCCTGGCGAGGGGACAGCACAAGGATGGGGGTTCAGGGTTTAAGGGGTCTGCTGGGTGCCGGGGGACGGGGTGAGGAGCTGGGGAGGGGGGGGGGGGGGTGCCAGGCCTGGGGCACCCTGTGGTACCCCCTCCAGAGGGGTGAGAATGTGCCAGGGATGGAGGGATGAGGGGGTTTGGATGCCGCGCCTAGGGGTGCAGCGGGTACCACGCGTGGGGTCTCTGAGGTACCGAGCCCATGGGACCTGTGGGTGCCCCGGGGGTCCCTGGGGGTGCTGGGGACACCCTGGCTGGCAGCAGGGCTGCAGTGGGGGGGGGACACTGGCACGGCTGCTCCTGCGGGCAGTGCCCAGCACCCCCGAGATCGACCTGGCGGAGTCGCTGGTGGCCGATAACTGTGTGACGCTGGCCTGGAGGATGCCCGATGAGGACAGTAAGATTGACCACTACGTGCTGGAGTACCGCAGGACCAACTTCGACGGGCCACCCCGCGCCAAAGAGGACCAGCCCTGGATGGTGGTCGAGGGCATCAAGGGCACCGAGTACACCCTCACCGGTGAGGGCACGGGGGCAAAACCAACCCCAAATATGCCAGCCTGGGAGCGGGCACCGCGGGTGGCAGGGGTCTGGGGCTGTTCCTGGGGGCTGGGTGGCAGTGCCAGGCTTTGCAGGGGACATGGGGTCGCAGTGCCCCCCCCCATGCCTTGCTTTGTGACCCTGCTGTGCCCGCAGGACTGAAGTTTGACATGAAGTACATGAATTTTCGGGTACGGGCATGTAACAAGGCTGTGGCGGGCGAGTTCTCCGAGCCGGTCACTTTGGAAACAAGAGGTGGGTACCAGGGGGGTGGCAGGGCGCCCGTCACCCCCCCCCCCCCCCGTGCCACCCCATGCTGCCCCTTCCCAAGCGTGCCAGGGTTCTGTGACCCCCTTGGTGCCAGGCGAGGCGGCGGGGGGGACACGTGCTGACGGTGGCTGCCTCCAGCGTTCATGTTTCGGCTGGACGCCAGCACGTGCCACCAGAACCTGCGGGTGGAGGAACTCAGCGTGGAGTGGGACGCCACGGGCGGCAAGGTGCAGGACGTCAAGGCGCGCGAGAAGGACGGCAAGGGCAGGACGGCTTCGCCCGCCAACTCGCCTGCCAGGTAACGTCACCCCCCCCCCACCCCGCTCCTCGTCACCCCAGCGTTGCCCCACCTTTCCCCGGGTAATGGCAACCCACCCCTCCTTGCCGGCGTCCGTCTGTCCTAGGGTGGTGCAGTCGCCCAAGAGGATGCCCTCGGGGCGTGGGGGCAGAGATCGCTTCACCGCTGAGTCCTACACGGTTCTGGGTGAGAGCTGGGGGCACCCGGTGGGTGCTGGTGGGAACCCCGCAGGGGCGCGGGAGAGGATGGGGGCACAGAGGGTGATGTAGGTGGGCATGGGGCACCCAGAGGGACCTGGCGGGGCTGGGGACAGGACGGGGCACCCCACGGTTGCACCAGGCAGAGCAGTGCCCCGTGCCCACAGGTGACACGCTGATCGATGGCGACGACCACTACTGGGAGGTGCGGTACGACCGGGACAGCAAAGCTTTCGGCGTGGGGGTGGCATATCGCAGCCTGGGCAAATTCGACCAGCTGGGCAAGACCTCGGCCTCCTGGTGCCTCCACCTCAACAACTGGCTGCAGGTCAGCTTCAGCGCCAAGCATGCCAACAAGGCCAAGGTGCTGGACGTGCCCGTGCCCGACTGCATTGGTGTCTACTGCAACTTCCACGAAGGTGGGTGCGGGATGGGGTGGGGATGGGGCGGTGTTGGGGGTGGGCGCAGGGACCGCCACCACCATGGGCACCACCACCACCACGGGCACCAACACGTCCACCATGGGCATTGCCACTGCTATGGGGCACCAGCATGTCCACCATGGGCACCGTGTCCACCGTGGCACCATCACGGGCACCACCATGTCCACCATGGGCATTGCCACCACTATGGGTCACCAGCATGTCCACCACGGGCACCACCATCACCACGGGCACCAACATATCCACCATGGGCATTGCCACCACTATGGGGCACCAGCATGTCCACCATGGGCGCCGTGTCCACCACCACGGGCACCAACATGTCCACCATGGGCATTGCCACCACTGTGGGGCACCAGCATGTCCACCATGGGCACCACCACCACCATGGGCACCAACATGTCCACCATGGGCATTGCCACCACTGTGGGGCACCAGCATGTCCACCATGGGCACCACCACCACCACGGGCACCAACATGTCCACCATGGGCATTGCCACTGCTATGGGGCACCAGCATGTCCACCACGGGCACCACTACCACCATGGGCACCAACATGTCCACCATGGGCATTGCCACCGCTATGGGGCACCAGCATGTCCAGCATGGGCATTACCACCACCATGGGCGCTGTGCTGGGGGTCTGCAAGTTCTGTGCCCACCTGTGCCCCACCCCTGTGCCCGCAGGGTTCCTGTCCTTCTACAACGCCAGGACCAAGCAGCTGCTTCACACCTTCAAGGCCAAGTTCACGCAGCCGGTGCTGCCCGCCTTCACGGTAAGGGGCAGGCAGGGCTGGGCAGCTCCTCCGGGGCTGCCGGCGGTGGGGTTCAGCCCCCCCCAGCCCTCCCCCCCCAGCCCAACCCCGCTCCTTTGCCCGCAGGTCTGGTGTGGCAGCTTCCACGTCTCCTCGGGCTTGCAGGTGCCCAGCGCGGTGAAATGCCTCCAGAAACGCAACAGCACGGCCAGCAGCTCCAATGCCAGCCTGCCCTAGAGCCGTGCCCCCCCCCCCGCGGGCACCCCCCAGGCAAGAGCACTGAATGTACCCCTACACCCTCCCCAACCCCCCCCCCCCCCCCCCCCCCAATACGCTGCACTGGCAGGGCTGTGCCAGCCCCCAGAGCGAGGGGGCACCAGCACCCACAGCCCCGCCAGTTGAACCCCCCCCCCCCCCCCACTCCGTGCCACCCCCTCCGCATCGCTGGCACCGGGCTGGGCACGTCGCCCCTCACCATCGAGAGCTGCTTCTGGCCTGAAGAATAAATTGGGATGTAGGTGTGACACAGCTGTGGCTGGGGCACGGGGCGCCGGGTGGCACCAGCCCAAGGTGGAGAAGGGTTTTTTTTTTGGGGGGGGGGGGGGGAGGACACAGGGATGACACAGAT
The DNA here is from genome assembly GCF_900496995.4 of Aquila chrysaetos chrysaetos. Lineage (NCBI taxonomy): Eukaryota > Metazoa > Chordata > Aves > Accipitriformes > Accipitridae > Aquila > Aquila chrysaetos. The sequence goes on along the minus strand of NC_044015.1, from coordinate 3,533,145 downwards.
CCCGGTGCCACCCCCGTGGTGCAAGGAGCTGGGACGGGGCTGAGTGGGGCAGTGTCTTTATTGGGGATGGTGCCTGGGGTGATGCTCCCCAAATATATGGGTTGGGGGTCCGTTTGGTGCCCCCACGCAGGCTGTGCTGCCTGCATCCCCCCCCCCCCCAGTGCCACCCCAGTCCTGGGGGGGTGCCCAGGTCAGGAGGGACTAGGGGCAGCTTTGCCCGGGGGCACCGCTGTCCCAGCTGGTTCCTGGCACAAAGTGGGGGACAGCCGGGCCGCCCCCCCCGCCCCGCCACGCTGGCACCCATCAGTCCCCGGTGAGAGCTCGGCGCAGCTGCAGCTTCTTGGCAAGCTCCTCTGCCACGTCTGTGCCATGGTGGGGGGGGGCAGCGGGGGTGACTGCCTGGCAGAGGACCCAGGCATCTGGGCCCCCTCCCTTCGGGGCCCCCCCCACCAGTCAGTGACCCCAGAGGAACCACTCCGCTCCACCACTCGTCCCCATTGCCCCCCAGAGCTGGTGACAGGACCCAGATGTCCAGATCCTGGCACCCCCTGGTCCCCCCCCACCTCCCAGAAGTGGGAGCCAGGCATCCGGGCCCCCCCTCACCGTGGTTGTGGGGCGGCTGCAGGGCTCGGCGGGGGGCAGGATGAGGTGCTGAGCTCTGGGGGTCTCGCTCACCTATGGCGAAGGACAGGGGTCAGCATGGGGGGTGCCCCCTCCCTGCCTCAGTTTCCCCAAGCCCAACTGGCTTCACCCTGCTCGTTCGTGTAGGTCTGCTCCTCCGGGATGGCCCCAAATAGGGGGTTCCTCCAGCCCCCCCCCGGGGGCTGCAGCACAGGGTGGTGGGGGCTTAGGGATGGCTTCAGTGCCCTGAGGCCACAGGGCTGGGGTGTGGGGGCGGCTGGGGGGGGGGGCTTCTCACACACCCCCTAGGTCTCCTCCCTGTTCTCACCATCCCTTTGCACGAACTCTGGAGCGGAGTGACGTCACGGACCCTCCGCCTACCCCTGACACCCCTAAACCCCCCCAGACGTCCAGTGCCAGCCTGTGACACCCCAGCAGCTCTGCCCCCCCCAACACCATCCCACAGCACCCCAAGTCACCCCAACACTCATGCAACTCTCCAGCAATCCCCCAAGCACCCCAAAGACCCCCCACCAGATGCCCTCCACCACTCCAGCCACCCATAACTGCTCCCACCACCCCCAACACCGGCCTGCAAGACCCCCCCAGACCGCGCTGAGCCCCCACAGCCCCCCCGTGCCCACCGAGCCGCGGGCTGTACTCCCGGTGCAGGGGCTGCAGGCTGCCCTTGCTGCTCTCCACGAAATACTGCACCACTTCGGCCAGCGAGGAGCAGCGATGCTGGGGGGGGACACGGATGCGGTGTCACTTGGGGACCCCCCATGGGTGTCCCCCCCCGTAGTCTCCCATTCCCTGCCCACTACTCCTGGGCCCTGGGGGGGGGTGGTCCCAGCCCTTTGGGGTGTCCCAGTCTCTTAGGGGTACCAGCCCTTTGGGTCCCAGCCCTTTGGGGGTCCCTGTCCTATTGGGATCCCAGTCCCTGGGGTCCCAGCCCCTTAGGGGTCCCAGTTCCTTAGGGAACCTAGCCTTGGGGTGTCCCAGTCCCTTGGGTCCCAGCCCTTTGGGGTATCCCAGTCTCTTAGGGGTACCAGTCCTTTGGGTCCCAGCCCTTTGGGGGTCCCTGTCCTATTGGGATCCCAGTCCCTAGGGTCCCAGCCCCTTAGGGGTCCCACTTCCTTAGGGAACCTAGCCTTGGGGTGTCCCAGTCTCTTAGGGATCCCAGTCCCTTGGGTCCCAGTTCCCTAGGGGTCCTAGCCTTGGGGGATCCAGATGCTTGGGTGTCCCAGCCCTTAGGGGATCCCAGTCCCTTGGGGATCCCAGTTCCCAGGGATCCTAGCCTTGGGGGGGGTCCCAGCCCTTTGGGGGTCCCTGTCCTATTGGGATCCCAGTCCCTAGGGTCCCAGCCCCTTAGGGGTCCCAGTTCCTTAGGGAACCTAGCCTTGGGGTGTCCCAGTCTCTTAGGGATCCCAGCCCCTTGGGTCCCAGTTCCCTACGGGTCCTAGCCTTGGGGGATGCAGATGCTTGGGTGTCCCAGCCCTTAGGGGATCCCAGTCCCTTGGGGATCCCAGTTCCCAGGGATCCTAGCCTTGGGGGGGGTCCCAGTCCCTTGGGTCCCAGCCCTTTGGGGGTCCCTGTCCTATTGGGATCCCAGTCCCTAGGGTCCCAGCCCCTTAGGGGTCCCAGTTCCTTAGGGAACCTAGCCTTGGGGTGTCCCAGTCTCTTAGGGATCCCAGTCCCTTGGGTCCCAGTTCCCTACGGGTCCTAGCCTTGGGGGATGCAGATGCTTGGGTGTCCCAGCCCTTAGGGGATCCCAGTCCCTTGGGGATCCCAGTTCCCAGGGATCCTAGCCTTGGGGGGGGGGTCCCAGTCCCTTGGGTCCCAGCCCTTTGGGGTGTCCCAGTCTCTTAGGGGTACCAGTCCTTTGCGTCCCAGCCCTTTGGGGGTCCCTGTCCTATTGCGATCCCAGTCCCTGGGGTCCCAGCCCCTCAGGGGTCCCAGTTCCTTAGGGAACCTAGCCTTGGGGTGTCCCAGTCCCTTAGGTCCCAGCCCTTTGGGGTGTCCCAGTCTCCTAGGGATCCCAGTCCCTTGGGTCCCAGTTCCCTAGGGGTCCTAGCCCTGGGACCCTTTGGGGTGTCCCAGTCTCTTAGGGGTCCCAGCCCCTTGGGTCCCAGTTCCCTAGGGGTCCTAGCCTTGGGACCCTTTGGGGTGTCCCAGTCTCTTAGGGGTCCCAGCCCCTTGGGTCCCAGTTCCCTAGGGGTCCTAGCCTTGGGACCCTTTGGGGTGTCCCAGTCTCTTAGGGGTCCCAGTCCCTTGGGTCCCAGTTCCCTAGGGGTCCTAGCCTTGGGACCCTTTGGGGTGTCCCAGTCTCTTAGGGGTCCCAGTCCCTTGGGTCCCAGCCCTTTGGGGATCCCAGCCCCTTGGTTCCAGCCTTGGCTATTCCAGTTCCCAGGGCTCCTTGCCTTGGCGGGGGGGGGGGGGGGGTGTCACAGCTCCTTGGGGGTCCCAGGCCCTGGGGTACCCAGCCTTGGGGTTGTCAGACCCCATGGGTGCCAGTCCCTTGGGTGTCAGTCCTTGGGGGTCCCAGGCCCTAAGTGTCCTATTCACTGGGGGTCCCAGCCCCTCGAATCCCAGTCCGAGGGTCTCAGCCCTTGCGGGGGTCCGTCCCAGGGGCTCAGGTGGGTGCCGGGGGTGGGGTGGGGGGGTGTCATCCCTGTCCCCGGGGCCGGCCCAGCTCCGTCCCACGTCACTCACCGGCGTGTCCACGTCGATGACGTAGCCCTGGTCCACGCGGTTCACCTTGTAGTGCTTCACCTGCACCGTGCTGCCGTGGGGGGCTGCGTCAGCGGGGGCTGCCACCCCTCGCAAGGGGACACCCCCCCCCCCTCGCATAGGGACCCCACACCCCATGGGGACCCCCACCCTGGGGCCACCCCTTCCATAAGGACTCTTGCCCTGGGGGGGGGGGACACCCCTCACACAGGGACCTGCACCCTGGGACCACCCCTCGCACAGGGACCCATAAGCCAGGGCCACCCCTCAACATGGGGTCCCACACCCCACGGGGACCCTCGCCCTGGGGGGGACACCCCTCGCGTGGGGACCTGCGCCCTGATGCCACCCATGCCCCCCGCCCCCCCGCTCACCCGTTCACCTCCCGGCGCGTGGTGACGGAGACACCCCGGCCGTGCCCCCCGGGGCGCAGCACCATGTTCCCCCCATCCGCGCTCCGCTCCAGCAGCCGCTCGGCCTCCGGGCGAGTCACCTCAAAAAAGCAGCTGGGCACCCTGGGGACAGTCCTGCCCTGTCACCCCCCCCCAGCCCTGTCACCCCCCCCAGCCACGTCAAGCCACCCCCAGTTGTGCCACCCAAGCCATGCTGGTTCCCAGTGAGAATGGAGACCCCCGCCCCCCCCCCTCCGGCTCAGCCCCACGGCCCCCCACCCACCCGGCTTACAGGGACAGGGGTGGCTCGGGGGGGCTGGGGGTGGCGGGGGTCCCGGGGGTGACGGGGGACCTGGGGGTGGCCCTGCGGTCCCGCTCGTCCCGCAGGGCCTCCGAGAGCTGGAAGAGGTGGCCGGGCAGCAGCGCCAGGTCGGTGGGCACCTTCATCTGGGGGGGGGGGGGGGGGTTGGGGGGGCATGGAGGGGTCACTGTCACCAGGACCCCCTGGGACCCCCCCCCCCCCCCCCGTGGGGCTGGTGCCCACCTCCGCCATGGTCAGGATGAATCCCCGCCACATCTCCTGCGCCTCCCAGCTCTCCGCCTGCCGCGACGGGTGGACGGACGGGAGGATGGACGGACATGAGGGTGGCCTGTCCCCCGCACCCTCTGCGCCCCCATACCCTGTCCCTTGTGCCCCCCCCCCAAAGGCTCCGCGTCGCCCTAAGCCTGCCCCCTGCATCCCATAACCCGGTCCCTCTGCTTCTGAATCCCCCGTACCCCCAAATCCAGCCCCCAGTGCCCCCCACTCCCCAAATCCTGTCCCCTCTGTCCCCCCAAATCCAGCCCCCAGTGCCCCCACTCCCCAAATCCTGTCCCCTCTGTCCCCCCAAATCCAGCCCCCCAGTCCTGCCTGTTGTGCCCCCCACCATGTCCCCAGCCCCCTCTGTCCCCCAACACCCCACCAAGGACACTGGGTCCCCCCCAAACCCCCTCTCTGCCCTGCCTGGTGCCCTCTACGTCCCTTTGCTACCCTGTGCCCCCAGCTCCCCCCCCCCCCCGGTACCCCCAATGCCCCCCAGGTGCCCTCAGCGCCCCCCCCCCCCCCCCCGTGGGGTGCCCCTCACCTTCAGTGTCACCTCCTGTCCCCTCAGCCTGAGGACGAGCCCCCCACCCTCGGTCCGCACGGCCACCAGCTCGCCCAGGTCCAGCATCTCCAGGGGCTGGGGGCACCCGAGCGTGGGCCCCCCCCGTCGGCCGCCACCACGGACACGAGTGCGCCAGGTCTCAGCCCACCCCCCCACGTCCCCCCACGTCCCCCTGCCCCAGGCTGGGCTCCCACCCTCACCTCCAGGGTGGGTCCCAGCCTGGGGTGCCCCCCCACCCCAATGTCACCCAAAGGTCCCAGGGGTCCCACCTTGGGGGTCCCACCCTGGGGGGGGGTCCTGGCCCAGGTGTGTCTCTGGGGTCCCAATCTTGGGGTCTCACCCTGGGGGTCCCAGTCTGGGGGAACCCACCCAGTCCCACCCAAAGGTTGCATGTCCTGGGGGTCCCACCCTGGGGGGGGGGGATCCCACCCTGGGGGGGGGGGGTGCTGGTCCAGGTGTGTCTCTTGGGGTCCCAGTTTAGACGGGGGTCCCAGTCCCAGGGTCCCAGCCCCAGGGGGTCCCAGCCTGTGGGTCCCACCCTGGGGTGGGGGGGGGGTCCCAGACATGGGGGTCCCAGCCGGGGGTGCCCACCCAGTGGGTGTCTCCAGCCTCGGGGGGTCCCACGGGGGGGTCCCAAACTGGGAGAAATCTCAAGGGTCCCAGCGCGGACAGCCCACCCGGGGGTCCCGGTCCCGGGGGGGGGTCCTACCCGGAGGCCCCCCCGCCCCCGTACCTCGCAGTCCCGGGGTCCCCCGTAGAAGGCGAGCGTGAGCCCCCGCAGCCCGGCCCAGACCCTCCGGTAGCCCTGCGGGAGCGGGACGGGACTCGGCTCCGCCACCGGGAACCGGTCCCGGGGGGGACGCACCGGCTCCGCCACCGGGAACCGGCCCCGGGGGGGACACACCGGCTCCGCCACCGGGAACCGGCCCCGGGGGGGACACACCGGCTCCGCCACCGGGAACCAGCCCCGGGGGGGACGCACCGGCGCGGCCCCGGGCGGCGGAGGGGACTGGGGGGGCGGGTCGGTCCCCGGGGGGTGTCGGTGGGTACCGGGGCTCGGTCCCGGGGGGTGCCGGGGCTCGGTCCCGGGTCCCACCTGGTCCCGCGGCCCCCGTTTCTCCACGAAGCCCTCGTAGCTGTGCCGGGACCGGGACCGGGACCGGTCCCGCCGGGGTGGTGGCACCGGTTGGGCCATCCCCGCCCCGCCGCCGCTGCAGGAACCGCAGGTACCGCCGGACCGGACCGGACCGGGCCGGCCCCTCCCGGACTACGGCCACCGGGCAGCCCCGCCCCGGGGCGAAGGGCAGCGGGCGGGTGGCCACGGCCGCGGCGCGGAGCCGGTGCGGGGCCCCGGTGCGGGTGTCTGTCTCCGTGTCCCCCCCCCCCCGCCTCCGGTGCCGGTGTCGTCCCCCCCCCCCCGCACACACACACACACACACACACACACGCACCCGGGGCGGGGGGGGGGGGGGGGGCGGAGCGCGCGGGGCCGCCCCATCACGTGGCGCCGCCGCGCGCACCGGGGGAGGCGGGGAGCGGCGGGGAGCGGCGGGAGCGGAGCGATGGCAGGTACACCGGCGGGCGCGCGCCGCTCGCACGCGCGCCCCGGGCACGGACACGCACGCCCCGGCTTGGGGGCGCGCGCCCACGCGCCCTCCCTCCCCCCCCCCCCCCAACCCCCGCCCCCGCCCAGCTCGCGCACGCACGCACACCCACCGGGGGGGGGGGGGGTGGGGGGGGGCGCGCACCCACGCGCGCGCACCCACGCGTGCACCTGCGCGCACACCACCCCCCCCCCCCCCCCCGCGTGCACACACGTGCGTACCTGCGCGTGCTCACGCGCACGCAAGTGCACGGACACGCGGGACCCCCCCGGTGCACGCCTGCGACACGGGCGGGCACCCCCGCCCTGGGGACAGCCCGGGTCACGCGTGGGGCAGGGGTGGGGCCGTGCTCGTTCTTTCCCCCCCCCCCCCCCCCAGCACCCCTCCGGGCTCGGACCAGGCTCTGGGGACCTGCTGGGCCAGGACAGCCGAGTCCTCTCGTCCCCGCGTCCCCTCGTCCCTGTGTCCCCCAGCCGTGTCCCCGTGTCCCCTCATTCCATGGCCCCGTGTCCCCTCATCCCTGTGTCCCCTCGTCCCCGTGTCCCCCAGCCGTGTCCCCTCGTCCCCATGTCCCTGTGTCCCCTCATCCCCGTGTCCCCCAGCTGTGTCCCCATGTCCCCGTGTCCCCTCGTCCCTCTGTCCCCCAGCCGTGTCCCCTTGTCCCCATGTCCCCTCGTCCCCGTGTCTCCCAGCTGTGTCCCCTCATCCCTGTGTCCCCGTGTCCCCTCGTTCCCATGGCCCCGCGTCCCCTCATCCCTGTGTCCCCTCATCCCTGTGTCCCCTCGTCCCCATGTCTCCCAGCTGTGTCCCCTCATCCCCGTGTCCCTGTGTCCCCTCATCCCCATGTCCCCCAGCCGTGTCCCCTCATCCCCGTGTCCCTGTGTCCCCGTGTCCTCTCGTCCCCATGTCCCCTCATCCCTCTGTCCCCCAGCCGTGTCCCCTTGTTCCCGTGTCCCCTCGTCCCTGTGTCCCCCAGCTGTGTCCCCGTGTCCCCTCGTCCCTGTGTCCCCCAGCCATGTCCCCGTGTCCCCTACTCTGTCGTCATGTCCCTGTCTCCTCACACCCCCGCATCTCCCCCCCAGTGTCCCCCATCCCGCTGTCCCTGAGTCCTCCTGTCCCTCTGTCCGTCCCCTCCACGTCCTTGTGTCCCCTCTTCCTGTGTCCCTGCGTGTCCCCACGTCTTCCTGCCCCCACGTCCCTGTGCATCCCTGTCCCAGTATCCCCATCCACAAGGGTGGGTGGGGGGGACGGGGACGGACACCCACGGGTGCTGCCCCCAGGGAGGACCCCACGTGGCGTGTCCCATCCCGCAGCGCTGGCGGCCGCCTCCCCCGGCGGGGACGAGTGCCTGGAGGAGGACGAGGACGAGCTGGAGCCGGGACTGGACGAAGCGGAGGCCGAGCCGGAGACCGGGAGCGGGACGAAAGCGGCGGGGGGCACCCGGGGGGCCGTCCTCACCCGCCGCGGCATCACTCTCCGCGTCCTTCTCCGCGACGGGCTCCTCGAGCCGGCCCGCGGCGTCCTCTCCATCTACTACCTGGTGAGCCCGGGCGACGCGGGGACGCGGGACGAGGACGAGGGACGGGGATGGGGGGACCGCCGGGTACCTCCCCGGCTCACCCCTTAACTCCTCAGGGCAAAAAATTCGTGGGGGACCTGGGGGCGGACGGGACCATCACCTGGCAGGAGACGGGACAGGTCTTCAACTCGCCCAGCGCCTGGGCCACCCACTGCAAGCGCCTGGTGAACCCCGCCAAGAAGTCGGGGTGCGGGTGGGCGTCCGTCCGCTACAAGGGCCAGAAGCTGGACCAGTACAAAGCCGCTTGGCTGCGCAAGCACCAGCCCAACGCGCCGCCCGCCGAGGAGGTGGGTCGGGACGCCCCCCCCCCCCACCCCAAATCTGGGACCCCGCGGCGTGGGTGGTGGGATGGGTGCCAGCCTTGTGCTGCCCTCAGAGCTTGGCCAGCGAGGGTGAGGAGGAGGAGATGCCTGAGGATGAAGAAGAGGAGGCGACGAGGGAGGGTCGGGCGCCCGTGCCGGAGCCGACGGCTACCAAAAAACCAGAGGAGAGGAGCAAGAAGCAGCAGTGCAAGAACCTGGCAGAGCCGGCGGGGATGGGTAAGGTGGCACTTGGTGGGGGGGGGGGGGTCCCGAGGGACCCTGGGCAGCCCGGCAGCAGTGACGGGGCGTTGTGCTTCGCAGATCACGGCCCCCCGGGGAAAAGGCTGGAGAGCAAACCCCGGGTGCCTGTCCGCTACTGCACCCTGGGCACCCGCGACTCGGCCAGGTAGGGTATGACGGGGACCTGGGTCCCATGGGTGCCACCGGCGGCTGCCGGAGGGGCCGGGGGCGGTTTTGGCAGCGGGGCTGCGGCTTTTCCAGGAACCCCCAGACCCTGGTGGAGGTGACGTCCTTCGCCGCCATCAACAAGTTCCAGCCCTTCAACGTGGCCATTTCCAGCAACGTCCTCCTGCTCCTGGTGCGTCCCCTCCCCGGGGGGGGTGTGGGACACAGGTTGGGACATTTCTAATGGCGCTGGGGACAGCCGCGGGGAGGAGGGGTGTCCCCGGTGTCGTTTTGGGGCCGAACGGTTGATTTTAACTTTTTCCTTTAGGATTTCCACAGCCACCTGACGCGGAGCGAAGTGGTGGGCTACCTGGGTGGGCGGTGGGACACCAATACACAGTGTAGGTAGCAGGGTCGGTGGGTGGGTGGGTGGCACTGGCGGGGGGGGGGGGGGGGGCAGACACCCACCCACCCACCCGTGTGTGTGTGTCCCCCGCAGTGCTGACGGTGCTGCGAGCCTTCCCGTGCCGGACCCGCCTGGGTGATGCCGAGGCCGCCGGTGCCGTGGAAGAGGAGGTAAACCATCCCCAGGGATGGGGTGGGGGGGGTCCTGGGGGTCCCAGAGGCCCCGGACCCACGGTGTCTGCCTGTCCCAGATCTGCCAGAGCTTGTTCTTGCGGGGGCTGTCGCTGGTGGGTTGGTACCACAGCCACCCCTTCGGCCCCGCGCTGCCATCCCTGCACGACATCGATGCGCAGATGGATTATCAGCTCAAGCTGCAGGGTAGCGGCAACGGCTTCCAGCCCTGCCTGGCCCTCATCTGCGGTAAGCACCCGCTCCCTGTGGTCCCAGGGGTGCTGGGGGCTGCTGTCACCCCCCCCCCGTGTCAGCCCCGTTTCTCCCCTCCCCACCCAGGACCCTACTATCACGGTAACCCCGGCGTGGAGTCCAAAATTGCGCCCTTCTGGGTGATGCCGCCGCCGGAGGTAAGCGGTCACCGGCCTCATGGGGGGGTTATTTGGGATGGGGGTGGCCCCAGTGCTGTGGGGTGACCCCCCTCCCCGTGCTCCCCCATCCTCCAGCAACGGCCCAACGACTACGGCATCCCCATGGACGTGGAGGTGGCCTACATCCAGGACGGCTTCCTCACCAACGATGTCCTGCAGGAGATGGTGAGCGTGGGGTGGGGGCCCCAAAAACCCCGTCCACCCCAGCAAGGACGACTCCCCGACCCCACCGGGGGCTGGCTGGGCCTCCGCCACCCGTCCTCGTCCCGCCGTCGGTCCCGGTGACGGTGACAATCTCTTCTCCATCCCCACCGTGCTGCTGAGGTCTCGGTGCCGCAGGGGTGGGGGGCTCCGTGCCCGACCCCGGGGCAGCCCCGGTGCCTGCAGCCCCTCTCTCCCCCCACCCCAGACGCTGCTGGTGGAGTTTTATAAGGGAGCCCCCGACCTGGTGAAGTTTCAGGAGCTGTGGAGTCAGGATCAGACGTACCTGGACAAGCTGAAGGTGAGGAGGGGGCTTCCTCCGCTAAGCTGGGTGGGGAGGGGGCATTAGCCAGGGCACCAGCTCCCACCACCTCACCGTTTTAATTAACTGGGCTGCGTCCCCGTCTCAGGGCTCCCTGGCCTCCCGCACCCCCAAAGACCAGAGCTTCACCCACATCCTGGAGCAGATCTACAGCCTCCTCAAGCTCAGCAGCTGAGGGGCCGGGAGCCCCCCCTTCGACTCAGACCAGGTGCCTTCCCAGCAGCCAGGGCTCGGCTCAGCAGCCCCCCCCCAAGCCCAAGGGGCTCATCCAGACCCGGCGCGGGGCAGCGCTGCGGGGACACCGCATCGCCCGCTGCTCCAGGGAGCTCATCCGAGGGGTCCCGGGACCCCCCGCTGGCTCCTGCCCTGCTCCGGAGCGGCCGCCCGGGTGTCCCGTGGTTGTGCCGGCCCCGGGGCAGCGGTGGAGGGGAGGGTGGTGGTGGTGGTGGGAGTCTCGGCTGTAAGTTGTTTGTGGAAGTGGTAGTTGATTAAAGAGCAGTTCCTGAGAGGCGGCCAGCGTTCGGCTCCGCTGGCTTGGGGACATCTTGCCGGCGCTGCGGTGAGGGACGGTGCCGGTGGCCTCGTGGGCTGCAGTCACCATCCTGCGGCCTCGATTTGGGGGCTGAACCGGGGGGCCGTTCATCCGGGGCTGCTCCTCCATCCCGCCGTGGCCCCCCCCCGGAGCCCAGTCTCGCACTCACAGAGGACGCAGGTGTTAGAAAGAAGAAAACATTTAATACTTTCATTCAGAGATACAAGTCAAGATTTGTGGGTCGTCTTTTTTTCCCCTAAAAACCAGGAGAAACCATTACAAAAAAAGGTCTAGCAAGTTGTCCCAGCTGACAAAACGCATTTCAATCCACCTGAGCGGGAACCAGCATTCCCGAGACGTGACCCCGGTCCCCACCAGGCAGGGGACAGAGGCGAGGGTCCCGAGGACACCGGTCCCTTGGGCTCCCTGCGCTGCTGGGAGCGAAGGGGAACTGCCCCGTGCCACCAGCATCTGGGACCGGCGTCACCGGTCAGCCTGCTCGGAGCACGGCGCAGCAGGGGATCGGACATACATCGACATGCACGGTTAAAATCATTAAAACGTGGCTGCGTAACTGTAACAGGAGCCGGGAGCAGCAGGGACAGGGATGTGTTGCAGTACGGGCCCGGTGCAGAGCTGGGGCTTGGCCCCCCCGGCCAGGCAGGGACGGTGCTAGCCGAGGAGGAGAAATGCCAGAGCCCGGCCAAGGCCGTGGATGGGAGACGGGGAAAGAGACCGCTTTTCTAGCAAGGAAAACCACGGAGTCAAGTGAGAGATGGTGCGAGCGCTGCCGGGCCCCATCCTGACCCCCATGATAAGGAACACGCGGGGGGGTTCGGGGCTAAGGAGCGGCAGAAGCGGTGCTGAGATGTTACGATACCTTTTCCCACCAAACCCGGTGGCAGAGGGGCACGTTGCCCCCCCCCCCCGTCCCCCAAAAGAGGGTCACTGTGGGAGAGAGGTGGGGGGCGCAGGAAAGGCACGTGAGGATCAGCCGAGCTCCAACCCCGCAGCCGCGAGCCCCGGTCCTGCGGCACGGGGTGCCGACGGCTCCCCGGGGACAGTAAGTGCAGAACCTTCAAGGGAGAGGAGCCTGCTCTGCCCCACGGTGGGTGGACCCCGGGCTGTGGCCCAATTCTTCGCCCCCCCCCAAATTATCCCCCAGCTCTGATGGACTCGGTAGAGTTTGTAGTAGGAAAAGCCCAAGGTCCAGAAGCAACCTGGCTTAAAATACTTAAAATCAAGGGCAGAAGGGAGCAGCCACCCCTTTTGGAGTCGAGCTCTGCGGGGAGACGGCAGAGGGGTAACAGCAGGCAGGGGACATCCCTGCTCTGTCCCTCCGGGGCGGGGAGGGAGGGCACAGAGTCCCAGGCAGGGCTCAGCACCCGCGCCGCGGGGCTGGCTTAGTGTTTGATGGGTGTCGTAGTGTTGTTGCTGTGCCATGGCATCCCTCCCCTGAGCCCCCGGGAGCGGGGAGAGCCGGGGTCCTGCATCGGTGTTGGGCTGTAGGGAGGCTGGGCATCCGCAGGGAGACGGGTAGTGTTCAAGGGGGTGGGGGGCGAAGGGGTTGCCCCTCGGTGAGGCTGGGGGGCTGCTTTGCCCCCCGCCCCCAGGCCGTGTGTCTCCCCGTGCTGATGCTCAGCGCGAAAGGATGCGTCCCGGCTCTCCCACCTGGCTCATCCGGACGCTTGACCCAAAGGAAAGACAAAAACTGGACAGGGAGAGGCCTGCGACAATCGTACAGCCGGGGGGGGACCTGGCAGGGCGCGCAAAGTACCGAAGTTCAAGCACCAGGAAAAAAAAAAAAAAAAAAAAAAAAAAAATCAAAATAACCAAATTCACGGGGGGGGGGGGGGTCGTTTGACCCTTCTGGCTTGTTCCCTGGTGGCAATCTCACCCCGAGGTGACGCAGAGATAACACGGCCCCGGCCGGAGAGGGCCAGTGTCAGGATGGAGGTGGAATGGAGGCTCGGCCCCGCATGAGCGGAGGGGGGACGGGAGCGATGCCGTTTCACTGAGGTAGCGGAACCAGCACTTCCACGTAGTTGAGGGGGAAGAAGCCCGACTGGCCGTTGATCATGCCCTCGTACCAGTTTTCGTCGATCTGGTTGGTCAGGGTGATGATGTCGCCTTCCTTGAAGCCCAGCTCGCCATCGTTTTCGGGTTCAAAGTCGTAGAGAGCCTTGCAGCAGGGCTGGTCCAGGGGGGCTGCGGGGAGAGGAAGGGGGGGGAGAGGTGAGCCGGACCCCCTGCACACCCCCTTCCTCGAGTCCCCGGCTCTGCCGATGCCGGGGATTCCTGCCACTTGTGCTGGCGGATGCCGGATCCGGACACCGCGTGGGATCGTCGGCTCTGCCAGAGCTGGGGCTTGCACAACTGGTTTCACAACCCGGCACGGGAGAAGCTGGCCCTTAACTTTGCCCCCACAATGGTAAAGCATTAACTCAGTTTAAACTCCTCGCTGGCTTTTAGCTCACTGGTTCCTCCACTTTCTTGCTGCAACCACATCCTTCGTGAGCTTCTCCCAAAGCAGACTTCCACCTCCAGCAACCCGTGCTGCCTGTTCCTGCCTGGACTTCCCCTGCTCTAAGCTAAACTCCAACCTAAACTAGATTAGAAAAGCCACATTATTCCTCCAGAGATGAGAGAAGCTGCCGTGCAGTTCATCAGTTAGTCAACAACAGGGTTAGACATCAGTACGTGGTGGAGGAGGACCCCAGGGGTCCCTTTAGAGGGGTCACCCCAAGCCTGAGGGCAATGGGAGGGAGAAGACTGCGACTGCCTCCCTCGGCACAGGGCTTCAAATCAATTAGCAGCTTGGTGTTGCACGTAAGGCCCCCCCCCAAAAACGGGGAGAAAACCAAAGTCTCTTTCCCACATATCAGCACCGTGATTTAAGCATCAGACCTTTCGAATGCAAAGGGGATTTTTTTGTAGCAGGGAAAGCTGCTGCTTGCTCTGTCTATGCACTAATGTTTTGGGATGGGCAGGCACTCAGCTTTGCAGCTGTAGGGATCCCACTGGAAAGGGACTGAGCTGATACAGACCACCAGAGTCTGCAGGGCCCCCGATCCCCTCCCTCTGTGCTAGAGCTCTTCTAACCAGGGCAGGGGGGACCGGCACGAATGGCAGCCAGCACATCTGGTCTGCTGAACATCTGCAGCAAGAAAGGACCCAGCATTAGAAGAGAACTCGGAAAACACCAAAAGCGGCAGCCAAGCAGGTTCATGGTTTGGAGACAACTTCCCAAAATACCAGGCTGGTCCCACCACCACAGCACTTCCCCTACACTGGGCTCCTCGAGTCCTCCTGCCCCCTTGCTGCACCACCACGAGCTTTGCCCACCACGATGGCTCTGAGCCACAGACCCAGCCTGGCCTCGGGACCCCAATGGGATGCCAACGGGACCCCAAAGAGACGCCTTTGGGTCCCTTCAGCAGGAACGCTGACCTGCAGACCCCATGGTCACAACCCATTCGAGGCTCCTCGCTGCCCGGCTGGGATCACAAAACCCGCTCAGCGTGCTGAGGCTCTACCTGCTCCCTCCAGCCTTCAGCAGTGGGATACGGGGAGGGCAGCACGAGCAGGAGTGGGAGAGATCCAGGCTGGGTGCTCGTAACGAGAACGGGGTAATCCTCGAGATGTCTGATACCTCGTGGAAAAGCATCTGATCCCTGTGGCCTCACGCAGGGCCTGCATGATGATAGCTGCTACGACTCCTCCAGGTGAGCAAGGGCCTCAGCTTTGGGGTGGTAAATACCATTATAGTGTGACTGTTTTAATTTGGGGCTTAGCTCGAGGCTTAGCTCAGCTTAGCTTAGCTGTTCTGCTGGCCAGGCTCAGCATGGAGGTATTAGCGGCTCCAAGCAGCAGCGTCACAGAAGGAGGAGCGAGGAGGGATGGGGAGAGATGGTCACACATCATGCAGTGCGGAGGGAGGAAACTCACGGATACTCCTGACGGAGGCCCGGGACGGCTTGTCGGATCGGAAAGAGGAGGAAGCTGCTTCCAAACAAAAAGAGACATGCTTAAAAACAACGTGAACTGGAAAGAGGGAAAGGCAGGGCCCAAAGGGAGGATCTGTTAGGAGAAACAGGGTGGCCCACATGCTGTGTTAGAAACCCGCCTGCCTCGCCGGGACCAGGGAGGGACGAATGCAGCATGATGGAAGACGGGGAGGGAGCAAGAGATGCTTCATTTTTCCTGTCTGCCACTGCTGGCACTGACTGGGCACTACAGGCGAGTGGCCCGGGGCTGGAGACCCCGCTGGGGTGTCCCCAAAGCCAATATAACGAAGGCTGCTGGGCCCCAAGAGAAAACAGCTCGAGTCTAGAGGCTTTTCTGACATTTTTCAGAGCCACCAGCTCGCGCAGGCACATCCAGCACACCAGAAACATCATTTCCAGGCAGAGTAGTTCCCCTCCATCCCCAGGAGGCTGCTCCAGAGGCACCTGTGTATGTACACACATGGGACAACTTTACCTGAGACTTTGGGGGTAGGATTACAAGAGAAGCCCCCATTAGATTGGTCAGTGTCTCCAAAGTCGTATGTCTCCCTGGGTTTGGGCTTGTATTCCCGCTTGGGACGCGAGGAGGCCTCCCTCATTCTGAAAGAAGGAAAAGAAATGTGGATCAACTGAAATATGAAACAGAATACGATGCGATCAACATGATGTTTATTCTCCTCGGTGGCTATGCAGGGGAAAAAAACCGGTTTGTAGACAAGAATCTGCACAACCCTCTGTGCTGGGGCATTTTGAAGATGGATCTTGCCCAGGGTTTGGGACCTGGCCCTTAGAGAGGGCCACATGCCCCAGGCTTTGCTGCGGAGGTGTCTGAGGCAATTCAGGCCAGCAGAGGACACTCGTGCTGCAGTCTGAAAACTCACACTTGGCAGGATCCTCCCAGCTCTTCTTAATTCAAACCAGACACAGGATCCACTCAGCAGTTTCTTCTACGAGGAAAGAACAGCAGGGCAGCATCGCCAAATCGCCCCAAGAAGCAGAGACGCTGCCCTGGCTCTGTCCAAGCCACCCTGTGCCAGGCTGAGGAAGGCACATCCCCGGCTCCGCAGGGAAGCCCCGGATGCAACGAAACTACCTCTCCTTCCTTGGCCAGGGTTTGGGGAGATGCTTGTTCAGGTGAGACAGAGCAGCAGGAAAAATGACTGTGCAAGTCACGGCAGTCATGTGAACCAGCTCGCTCAGTATTTCAACAGCACCTCTGTGTTTCTTGGCACTTCGGCAGCAACTGCACGTTCCCCGGGGCCGCTGCGGAGGTCAGGCACTTGAGGAGGGGCAGGGAAAGCAGCAAGACCAGGCAGCTCCACGGCCCTCCCTGCTCCTGTGTGCCAGACATCCATCTGCCTTTCACCAATTCACGTGGCTCAAAAACCCCGAGCACATGCGGCAGTGCCACATCTGCGGCAGGGTCTACCAGGAGACCGCCATGTAGACAGAAGCGAGAGTAGGGCTTGCTGGAAAACAAGGGTTCTGGCAGAGGGCTCAGAGATGCCTGCCTTTAAGGAGGTGATGTAGGTGCTCTTCCACTGGCCTGTGGCCACCATGTCATCTGCACCACGCTGCATTCACCTTCTGATCTTCAGAGCAACAAGGAGCCCTTGTCACGGACCTTTCTGGGCCACAACCATGTCCAGGTACCCTCCTTAACCACAACGGAAGCTAATGGCACAAAGACGCTAGGCTAGGCAGTTCCAGGTGACACAGGATGACAGGCACGTCCAGCTCGTGACACTTGAGCCGTCTGCTCCAACATCACGACGCAACTTTTGACTTGATCCTGGGTCTGGCCAAAAGGCACTTCTTGGGGGACGCTCCCATGCTCAATGCCCACAGTGTAAGGAGCTGGGAGCCCTGGCATGAAGGGGATTTCACCCTTCCTCTCCACCCCTGCCAAATTCAACTCCAGCCTCCCTGGGAGCTGCACACCCCAATTCAGGCAGGGCTCAGCCCAGCAGAGACCAGCTGCCCAGGGCGCAAGCACAGAGCCTTCGTTTCAGATGTCAGACTGTGCCTGTCATTGAAAGCAGGTTGTGCAGCTGGCATCGCTCCCTCCAACCTGGAGGAAGTTTGGATTGAAGCTCTAGTATTTGCAAGAAGCGGCTTTCATGCCAGGAGATAGATTTAGAGGGATGGTCAGCTATTTACAGACAAGTATCACAGGGAGAGCTTGTGGCTGTGAAAACTGAGAGTGCCTACAGCACCCTGAGACTCACCTGCGTTTGAGTTTTTCCGCAAGCTCGTCCAGGATCTGCACTGCCTGCCTGTGGTAGTCCAGCTGGGCGTCCACCAAGGCTGAGAGCTGGCTCACCTGCTCGATCTGTGAGAATCACACCAAGGTGGGATGAATCGTTCTTCCCAGGTGAAAAGAGACTCCTACACTGCGTATGGGGGCTGAGACCGTACTGGGGAACACGTACGAAGGGCAGCCTCCCCAGGGAGATGAGGAGAAGGTTTGGGATTTCAGACACTAGAGGTCAGGCACTGGCTGAGACTCAGCAGGACAGAAGACACCTCCTACCACTCTCTGGGCTTCGCTAGCTGTTCAAATCCTTCCCAAGGAAGCTGCATTACCTGCCCAAACTCACTCCCACCAGCACACTGACTGAGAAGAGACCTGTTTTGGTACAAGCCACAGCCCCTCCTCTGGCCAAGAGCTGGATCAGGAAGAGGGGCTACAGAAAGAATAACAGGCCTGTCAAGCCACGTGCTGGGCACTCAGATCTGGGTATTCAGAGAGCAAAACCACACTTGCAAAAATGAGAGTGAAAATCAGTGTCTGCCTTCTGTGTCCCTCGAGAGATCCCACCCTCAGGTACACAGAAACACGCAACCCACCCAGCAGCTCTCAGCCCGGGGCAGAGGAGCCGGCGCTCCCCCCAGGCACTCACGTCAGTTTCTAGGAGGTTGTGCATACTGGTCTCTGCTACCTCCTTGGACTCTTCAAATTTCTCCATGGCCTGTCGAAGTTCCTCATCGGGGATTTTGCCCTGTCGTTTCTTCTTGTAGTCAAAGTCCAAGCGTCTGCCTTCCAGCTTCTTGAGATGGTGCTGGGAAGAGGATGGTTATGAACAGTAAAGGAAAAGAAGGAAAAACCAGAGACTGGGAGCAGCCAAGCTCTCATGCTGGGAAGGCAGCTCTAGTTACAGGCCAAGTTCATTCACTTCAGAAACCTGACCTCGGAGCACACGCTTCTGTGGCTCCCACCTTTGTTCAGACTCCGGAGAGGCTCCAGGTTGTGATGGAGAGCTGCAAGGCAGGGCTGCTGTGCGGCAACAGAGGGGAGCGGACTGTCCGAACTCAGTTTGGCAAGGATTACTGCTGTGACTATGGGGGCTTTTTACTAAGAAACAACCCTCAACAAATTGGCATGATGATGTAATTTCACCTCCTTCCAGCTGAGAGCTGGAGGAAAACACTGTCGGGAACAGCCTGGGTCTGTTCCCCATGCAAGCCTTTTGGGAGGATGAAGAGCTGGCCTGCTACTTTCAGCTCCCCGGGAGCAATGGGGATCTCTGGAGATCAGGAACTGGGATGCAGGCTCTGGGCACTGCATCCCCTGACTGCTTAGGGCAGGGCAGTTTAAATTAGCTCTATGGCAGCCTGCAGAATTGGACTACAGATAAGTACTGAAACAGTAGTTGGCAGTTATTTTATCTAGGACACCACTGTAAGCGAAAATTCACTCGAGAGAGCTGCCTTGTGAATTAGAGGTTTGGATGGATCTTATTACAAAGCCTGGCCGTGCTTTGCATGGACTTGTCTCTGCGGTAGCACATGGGAGCTACCAAGCTCCGTGTCTCCCCAGCGAGACACCAAAGGGCCTTCTTGAGATGCTGTGTAAGAGACCTAGAGGGAAGCTTGCTCATAGCTTGAGAGTTGTGTTACGGGATCCAGGCTACTAACAAAATAGAGTCAACAGCTGTAAAGAACACTGTGAAATTTAATGCCAGGCAGCCCAAATGTAACGTGGCTGAGAGCTCACAGCACAAAGAACCAAATTTAGCAAGCCCAGAACCCATGTTGGGACGTACTCCCACGGCAGCTTCCATAAAACACTGTAAATGAAGAACCATTCAAACCTGCATCCAGCCTCGTGAGCTGCGCAGTAGCAGCAGCAGTGCTGAGCAGGGAGGAAATACTAGTGAATCTGGAAAGACAAAGCACGCGTGGTGCAGGGCAACAGACCCGATACTTATGCAAGTCCTTGGTTCCCACCACGACAGAGCAAGCAGTTACATGCACTAATAGCCAGAAGAGGCCAGGAATGAAAGAGGTGAGGAGGAGAGAAAAACATCGAGGTGTTTACCTGGATCTCTTTCAGGTCTTTGTCACACAGGTTCTGGAGGGGATCAATAAAATTTTGTTTGACTTCAATATCCAGCGAGTCCTTCACTTCAGCCAACCGCTTCATAGATTCGCCAGCATCAAGAAGCGCATCGCCTTCGAGTGAGAAAAGGAAGGGAAGAGAAAGGGAGAAGGGAGAAGGGGCCAGCCAGTTAAACAGAGCCGAAGTCTGTGGCGGCTGCATGCAGAGCCATTCTGCCAAGACACTGAGCGTGTGCAAGCTCCGTCCCCCATCCAACACCCCTACATTTCTATCTGGAGCAAATCTCCAAGCCTGGCATGGAGCGAGCGGTGCCCGGCGTGAGAGCAGGCAATTGCCTCTTGGTACTGACTCCACACAAGACACTTCACTAACATGCTTCACTTTTTTCCTCTGAAAAACAGGAACAATCTCTACCAACTACACAGAGGAAGGAAAAGGTAAAAATACTTTTAAAAGCACTATTTTTAAGCTCCCTATTAGCTCAGGGAGTCGCTGAGCTGTTAATTGGCCATGCAGTGCTTTAACCTCGCTCTGCTCCTTGGCCACGGCTGGCAAGAGCAGCTTGGGGCAGAGGTGCATTTGGTCTGATCCAGCCTGGCTACCCTTTTGTTCAGACAATTCTAAGCCCAGAGTGCTCTGACCAACTTTTTCAAGTTTCCCCAGACGCTGGCAGCAAACCTGCAGTGCCTTTTATTCATTTTAGACACTAACCTCTACCAGGCCAACCTTATCCCTTCTCCTCCCCTCTGAATTAGAGAGCTTAAAGTTGCTTATTGAAACCTATTTAGCTTCATGCTTTTCTAAGGCTCCTGCCACAATGACAGTTAAGCCGGACAGACTTGCAGCAAAGCATATTTAGTCTTGGCTTTTTATTCCAGTGAAAACCATTTATAGATTAAATTATTCCTGTGCAGCTTTGACAAACCAACCGTTTCAGCACTACATTAGCACAGGAGAATACACAAGTGAAATAGAGGGTAAAGTGAAAACATCACTCTACTGTCCAGCTGGAAAAATAAACATATAAGAAGAGTTATTTCAATTGTGGTACTCTAGATAACCTGTCCTAGGGAGGGATGCAGTACCAACATAGAAATTCATCAAGTTAAGTGTTCCTTTAAAGAGAGGCTTCAAGGAAATCAGGTTTGGTGTGTTCTTCTAAAAGCTTCCTTCCCCCTTGCTCTCTGTAACAACTCCAGTTCCTGCAAGCCAAGAGAGATGCAGGTCTCCGAGTAGGCCAGAGACACCCTTGAGAATCCTTCGTCACTCCCACAAAGTAGCCAGAGCTTTTTAGTTTTCCTGAGGCAAGAAGGCTCCTCCCTGCGCTGGAAGCCATCAGACAGCTGTGCACTGTACTAGGTCTGTCACGTGCACAGGCTGATGTTTTAGTGGATTAAAATTGATGTCACTGAAAAGCTTCACCCCCCTCCTCCCTGCAAGTCACACGTGGTTATGAGAAATCGCCACGCAAAAAGATTTCTTGGCTACAGCCTCCCTATAGCAGAGGTCTAGCTGGAAACTGCACCATAAAACTCCGAATCTCGCTCAATCTAGTTTCCACGTCACCGTTGTTCAGCTTAGAAGCAAGGAAGCGTTTTTTCCTATGTGCAAATTTATCTCAGTGTTTAATAAGAAAGCATTAAGAGGTGGCTTTGCACATAATGCCACGGATTGGGATCCAGGACACTTGGGCTCTGCTCACCCCTTCCCTGCTACCCTGGGTGGAAGCCTTCGAACCTCTTTTAAGAGCCCCCAGTACTGTTAGGTGATGCAAAGGGTCACACAGCCCTTCCAGAATTTAGAGTAACAGCTTGGAAACTTGGCAGCAGCCTTCGCCATCTCATCTGCATGCTCCTAGGGGGAGCTGGCCTGATGGGACACTCACCGAAGTTGGAGTCCTCGCCCAGCTCCTTGCCGTATCGGATCATGCTCTCGCCCAGCAGCCCTTCCGACTGCGGGTAGCCGGGGTTCTTCACCTGCCCGCGGATCTTCGACATCGTGTTGAGCATGGTTAGCTTGGCTCTGGAAGCTGGCACAGAAACAGCCACAGCCGTGTTTGCAATTACTTGGACTTGCCAGCAGCTGCTGGCCACTGCCAACTTTTTTTTTGTTTAAAGCTACACCCAAAGCCAAGAAGCCCTATTGTCTTCATCTACCAGAAATATCATTTGCTACGAAAAGAGAAGTTTCTTTTCCAAGACAGCAAGCAAAAATAGTTCCCCACAGTTCACTAGTGAAGGCCAAAGGAGTTTCCCCAGCCCTCCCATAGTCCCTGGAGTGCTCTCTGAATGAGCTGGCTAGAAGCATGCAGGACAGCAGGCTCCAGAGGCAATGCCTACAAAGCCAGCCACCCCTTCCCAGCCCAGAGACGCCACTTTTTCTGGACACCCCAGGAAAAAAAGGTCCCCTTCAGGGCCTTTCTAGGTCCAAGGTGAAAGATGTGTCAGTTCTTTTACTGTTCAACAGCAACAGCAGTGCCTTATAGCCCAGAAACACAGCATGGGGAAAGAGGGGTATCAGGATCTTCACCTGAGTCGCAAAGCACCAGTGACCCGGGGCCAGACCCCGCTAGCTCAGCCAGCGAGGCCACAGGACGGCCACATATACAACATGGCCCAGCACACCTCTGGTCAAGGGAGGCAGCGTGCCTGATCTCAAACGTGGGCTGGTACCAGTATCTCAGGGCCAAAAAAGTTCTCTCTGATGCCTCTTTGCCCCCTCTGCCTCCTTCCCTAGAAAACTGGGGGGCAGAGGGAAGGGGAGAGGAGAAGTCCAGGCACTCACCTGGGTTCGGCTGGAGGTACTCTATTGTTCTGGTCAATACTTCTGTAACTGCCTTGCTGGTCAGGTCCACTTTCTGTAGGAAAGACAAGATGACCCAGCAGCAGTGAAGATCAGCTCAGGGCTTCAGCAAGGTCACAGAGGAGTTATACAGGTGATTTTAGAGATTTCTCTTGTTCCCTACTCACCTTTTCCATTTCCTTGAAGTCATCGTCTAGCTTGGTCCCTTCGGCCCCTCCGACCTTCTCGCTGACCAGCTACAGAAAAAGAACAAAGGAGGAGGAATCAGGCACGGTACTAACTGCTTAAAGCTCCTTATACCTCATGCAGTAAGTCCCTGAGACAGAAAGGGAAGAGGCGTGGTCCAGGCAGTGTCTCCAAGAGAAAGGAGGTGGCAGGAACAGCCCAAAGCACATCAAAAAGATGTGGCTCTGCTAACACTGCCCCACTAAAAATCCAAGCATCTCCTACCCTCCCAAAGCACAGCTCAGTCAGGATATTCCTCACCTAACAGAAGCTACACAGCTTCATAACTCACACCACACGGCTCCAACTCCAACACTTGCTGGAAAAAGCAAGCAGCAGAATTGTCTCTCGACTCCATTTTGAGCCAAAGCTTCAGTTTTACACACGGCAAAATGCAAGTAAACAGGGAATGAACACACTGCTCACAGCAGCCAGCACAAGAACAGAGTCTGGAGAGAGCAGAGACCTCTCAAATCCCTAAACCATCACTCCTAGGGGAAATGCTGGAGGAGCTCAGGATCTGGGGCACGGGGGTTTGAATTCTTTGTAAGTGCAGGATAAAGAGACCTGCGGAAGTTATGGTAAAATTTTCAATTCTATTTATCAAAGCGTCTCTGACGCCCGTTCTAAAACTAGTGAAAAGGCGAGATGTTTGACAAGCTGCAAAGACAGGGCTGCTTTTGGCTATTTGTGTGAAGGGCTTATCAACTTACTTCTAAATAGCGCTTGGTCTAAGAAAAGACCCCTGCTCCCTAAACCTCACCATTCAACTGCCTGAGCTGAAAGATAAGAAGGGCCTTATTAAGTCCACCTAAAAGTGTCCTTCCCTGAAGCCCAAAGGGAGAGGAAAATTTCCTTCCCAGCCCCATGCTGGTGTGGCAAAGCAAGTGGCAGCGCCTGGGGATGCAGGACATGCAGATCAGCCAAAATTAGTGATTACCTTGCCCCAAACCGGTCCAAATGGACAGCAAATTACTTATACAGACATCAAAAGTGGTCTAGGAAACAGGCTGACTCCCAAGCACTTGACGCCTGCCACAGGGCTTTGCCAGGAATTTCTCCTGTTTGTAGTCAAAACTCCAGTTCTGGATGAACAATACAGGTTTGTTTACTTCAACATCAAATACTTGATTTTATCAAGTCTTTCTTCCTCTGAAACACTCCTGCTCCCATGGGGATTCAAAATGGTTTCTTACTTTCTTGAGGAAAGCGGGGGCTGGGGAGGCGGAGGGAACCTTTAGGTAATCATCCAGTTTCAAAAGCACTCAGAGACACCACATCAGCCACTCTGCCCTGTGTGCTCGCACCTACCACGCAGCGCTCAGCCCCCCAAAATGAAGTTACCAAGCAGGACATGCAGAAGAAATGCTTGTTATCACAAAGAAGAACAAGATCGTTAGCGTTTCAGCAAAATCCCATTTCCAGACCCCAAAATAGGAAGGAGAAAAAAAAATAACACGCATATTCGAAGACGCTCAGTACGCCAAGCGCCCAGCTCTGGTGCTGAGCACAAACATTGTTGCTCAGAGCACAGCCACGGCTGATAAGCTTCTTGCATCTCGGCGGGGAGACGTCAGCAATCGCTCAATGCTGCTGAGGTAGCGCAGACATTGTGGAGAAAAGGCTGGGGAGCACAGAGAGCTCTTCTAACCGACCGCTCAGCATGGAGCTGCACAGCATCAATCACTGCAGGGCCAAAATGAGGGTTCAACAAGGCTGACAAAGGAGGCAAGAGCCTCTCGGGGCCTCGCTGCACCAAGGGAAGCCTTTTTTTTCTCTTTCGGAGGAAGCACAGTTCAGCAAAGGACCCGAGATGCCAGACAAAGAGGGATTGCTGTAGTTCACCCTTGACATTTAGACACTGGGGGAAAGGAAAGGGTTGCTGCTCTCCTGGTTTGCCCAGGTCAGCTCTGGATTTCATTCTCCTGCTTAACCCTCAGATAAGGTCTTCACAGGTCCACAGGACCCAGCAAGAGCATACCAGGATGGCCCAGCCCTGCACCCTGCCGTGCCGTGTCCGGCGAGCACACAGAAGAGGCTCGAAGGGATATTATCAACCCAAAGCTGCCTGCAGATAGGCAACTGATCTGAGTGTGATTTCTTGCTCTTTTTTTTTTCTTTTTTTTGGACGCCTGCTCCGCACTTGGGGTGCCAGCACACACCCTGGCAAGCCAGCTCTGAGCTGGGGAGGCACACGTTCCTCTCTAGACACACCGAGTCTAGAAAAAAAAAACCACGAAGCAGTTGCTCTGCCTGCCAGGGCAAGCTCAGCAGAGCAAACCTTGCTCCCAGCTGCCATCGCCTGTCCCCTGCCAAAAGTCCCTCAGCCTCCGCAACCAGAAAGGGGCATGGATCACTTTCACAAAGGTCGCACCTCCGGAAACCTCCTTTACTCGTTAGTACACCTGGGAAGGGTGCAATTATCCCAAGCAATTCCATTCCCACTTTTCTCTACCCACCCACCCATGATTTGCAGCCAAGAAAGCTGCAAATAACCCCTCTGGCAGGGAGCTCTACCGTAATCAGGGGCTGCATGCCATGTCAAAGGCATTGATCACCACAGTGATTTTGGAGGCTTAACACCCTCCCAGAAAGCCCAGAGACGTGAAGGAGGTAAAAAACCTCCTCACTTGCAGACTAATTTAATCCTCCTTTTGACGTCTAAGAAATGCTACTGATGCCCCGCTGTGAAGGAATAATAAGATTGAGGTTCTCTCCCTGCTGGCTCTAATTAAACTGGGAGGCTTCATCACGGGAGGAAAGAAGGAGGGACTGTGTGCCATCCGCAGCGGCTCCATCCCTATCCCCACGTTCCCAAATCTGTCAGGCAAGAAGACAAAGTAATGCAGATTCCCCCACGGCGCTAGCCAAGACACGAGCCAGGAGAAGCCCTCGCCGGCTCCTTGTTTAACCTAGAGCTTCACGACACGACTGGGAGCCAAGTTTCCAAGTGCCACATCGTGCATCTCATCGCGCTGCCTGCACAGAGCCTGCGAAGGCTGGCAAGTAGGCAGCTGCCTTTCTCAGGGGAGCGTTAAGTTCACCAGGAAGCTCGCCCTTTGCTTGCAGGACGGGAGAGGAAGGAAGCATCCACGCGCTGCCCGTAGCGTCCAGCTTGGCCCAAGTGAACTGGAAGATGGTCGGTGAAATGCTGCCAGTGCACATCCCAGCACAGCTTCCTCCAGGGAGCGACTTGGGGACTTCTACAAGGATGAGGTGACGATTCTTCTGCACTTTTATTTCTTGAGCAGCCAAGAGAAGACGAGGGATATGTCTGTCTTCCCCCAGTTGCGGACCTAACCTCTTGCAAACGCTGCAGCCAAGACAGATGTGAAGCCAGGGAAGGGACTGGCAAGGCAAGACATGCAAATCGTTAACCCAATTCAGTGGCCCAAATACTCTCTTGCACGCTTATGTTGAAGGGCATCAGCTGGCTCGGCGTGAAACGTGAGAACAAGTCTATACTCTCTGGTTTCTTTAATCTCCCAGCCTCGCCAGGATGGGAAACATACTAATAGGTTAAACCTGAAGCAAGCCCTGCCGCAGCTCAGAGAGGGGAGCAGGGCGCAGTGACAGAGCAGAAGCCCTCAGCTGCACTGCCACAGTAGCCGAAGCAAAATGCTTCCTAGAGCAAATATTAGCACAAGGCGATATCGTTGGGCATCACAGCCCAGCAAGATAAAAACTGCTTCAAAACGGGACGGCTGTTTACCTGGCATCCCAACCCAACCACGCCGCAGGGTGGGGGGAAGAGGGCTGAAGCAGACGGTGCACGCAAACTCCAACAGAGAAGCCAGGAATCAATCCCTCGCTTCCCATCCATGTTTAATTAAAAGGATACTGGCAGTTAAAACATGCCCTAGATAGCTCCGACCTGAGATCAGAGAGTAGGGAGGTGCATTTAATTCAAGGCTGGTGCAGGGCTCCTGCGCTGTGCCGGGGTGCAGCGGCTCCCACCCCAGCGAGCATCACCAGGAGCACGGCATCCAGCCTGCTTCGTCTGCAGGGGAGCTAATCCAGAGGGATGAGATACGGCCACTTCTTGCCACCGAAGGGCTGCTCACGGGGGCTTCCATCGGTTTCCTTCGCAGGGGCGTGGGAACGCGAACAATCCCGACTTCCCCTCGCTGTTCAAAACCCACCGGAGGGCTGCGCATGGTGGAAGATCTTCGGAAATGAAAGACCTATTGTTTAAACTAACTAACTACTGCAGCAGGAGGTTGGCTACGGGGAGAGGCAGGAATGGTATGTGTACACAGAGGGGGAAGAAAGGCGTAATGAAGAGGGCTTCTCTTTTACAGCTGGGAGTGGGAGAGAAACAAGAAGGCCTGCGCAGCCGCTCCCAATTTACAACACAAAATCCACGCACCCCTCCTCAAAAGCCACCATTCCTTCATCCCATCCGCTCAGCTCCAGGACAACTCGCAGCAAATAAAGAAATCTGAGTGTCCATCCCTTGCTATACTGCACTGGGCATCCTTACACGAACCAGATGGATCAGACAGACAGGTATCAGTCTGCCCACGCCGTCACTGAAACCCAAACAGATCCCAAATGCCTGGAGAAGGACCCTGACACACCCGCTCCCACCCCAAAGCCGCATTTCCCTCGTAGCTGGCTGCAGCATCACCCCCATTAACATTCCTGCCAGGCACAAGCCCATGCCAAGCACATTTCGCCACGCGGCAGGTGTGTTTGGCCAGGATGAGCCTGTATAAATTTAGGAGCACGGAAGATCGGGAAAGGTTTTGTGAGCAGCAGATCCCCGAGAAGAGATGGGCAGTCCCAGCTCGGAGCAATGGCATGGGCTGTTCTGTACTGTGGCCTTGCTGCATCTCTCTTAGAGGCTGCTGTTGGCAGAGGTGTGAAAGATGCATAGAAAAAAAGAAAAAGGAGATTTTTGTGCAGCATCATCAACAAAATTCATGACAAACTGAGAGGGAAGATGCCATCAGCCAAACTTCTGCCAGCCAAGGAGCGCCTGCAAGGCACCTTGAAACCCAGAGGAGGGCAGATTTGCAGCACACCCCAACCTGAAGGTCCTCGTCTGCCCAACCTGCGAATGTGGGAGCCGTAAGTTGGTGTCATTTTCCGCTAACAAGCAGCTTTCCCACGGGAATTCACATACCTCATTTTGATATTCTGCTGTTTAGCCTTTAGATACTTTAAAATGGGAAATTATCCCTAACTCCCTCAGCCTCAAACAAGCAAAACACACCAAGAAAAACACAAAAACTATTTTCTTTTTTTAAACTTGCTTTCTTTTTCCATAGCAAACAGTCAGCCCTATTTATAACACATCAAACATACGCCATCCTTGCATTCAAAACAGTTGCCCGCAGTAGCATGAAAACTTTATCCTTCTAGATGCTGGTGTATCAAAGCCTTCCTCTTCCTCCCCACCACACTCTGCCTCTCAACAGAAATAAAAAAACCCACAGACGAGCAAACAAACAAGCAGCTTTGCCCTGGCTCCCTTCATCAGGAAAGGGCAAGTCCAGTGGAAAAAGCCAGCCCACAAAACAATTAAAAAAGGTGCTGCAAATGTTTTGAACCCCACATAAAGAGGGCTCAAGTAGAACATGACAGCCTGGTAGAGACATGTAGAAGCAGTAGTTAAGGAAAACCAGGGCTAACTGGGATTGCTGGTGCCCAGTTTCAGTCATGCCCAGTGGCACAGATGTGTGGGATGCTCCATAAAACCTAAATAAAGCCATCACCACTGCTCCAGCTCAGCAAGGCGTGACTCCCTGGCATTAAGTGTAATTTTCAGTCATCTTCACTGGTAGCTTTATCATCACAGTGTAAGAGGCAGCTGGGCGGTCACAGCTCCATGGAGCCAACGTGACAATTCACTCTGTCGCTGCGTGTGTATTTAAGCTTTAAAATAGATGGGTAGGAAATGGGGTTAGTCACTCGGCTGCAGTCAGTGGGGCTTGGCAATGGCAGGGCTGCAGAGCCCCAAAAAAGACTCCTCGAAACACACTCCATTTCTAACAGCGTGCCCAGGAGAGGCAGGAGCTCAGCGGTGCTGAAGCCCAGCTGCAGCGCGTGGAAAACACCCGGAGGTCCTCCCCGTACACCCCGCACGTCTCTGCCACCGCAGAGGCTCCTTGCAGAACCAGCTTGTACTGGGAGGTGTCTCAAGGCCGATGGCAATCCCCTGCAGATGTCTGAGCTCTGATGTGCTGCCTGTCCACGCCAACACAAAGTGTCTCATTAAAAGTTAATTGTCACCTTTCTGGCGTAATCCTTGGAAACAAGGCAAGACTGGAAGGTGCTGGTCCGACAGCAGACACCAGTTGGGATCCAGAGCATGCATACGTCATGTCGAGGCCTCACCATTTCGGGTACATCTCTGGTTCCCAGCCACAAAGGCAGCGAGCACACGGGGCTGGGAACTGGGAAGAGACAACCGGCCGGGCAGTTCCTGTGGAGCAGCAGCAGCTGATGCAAACCCACTGAGAACTTTTAACGCTGCGCACACCCTTTTTCTCCCCAGCCAGCCTGCAGTTCTGTCTGTTCACGTTAGCTTTGTATAGATCTGACTGTATTCTGCCTCCTTAGAGGCTTTTAAGCTTTTCTTGTTTTTTTTTTTTAATTAAAAATGGAAGGCATCCTTTCTTAAGGAAGGACGCTGCTGAGAGGCAGCAGACACCCCAGTTTAAGGAGAGTACGGCACACCCACAGCAAAGCGCACGCTAATCTGAGCAACTTCTGACCTACTTTAAGGAGAAGAAAACAGATCTAAGTGTTTATTGTGCGGAACAGGGAATGAACAATTACCACTAGCCTCGTAACGAAGAGGAAGGCACGTTCCCTAGCAGATCCCCATGCTCTGAAGAGCACCCAGCTACTGGAAGCACCCAGCAGCTAGCTCCGTGGTCCTTGTGATGCTGAGCACTGCTGCACCCACTGGACTTTCTCACCCCAAAAGCTGCCACTCTAAGGAGAGAAGATTGACAGGTGCTAGAAGAGGAAAGAGCATGAGAGGAAGCGATTTGCCTACTGTCAAGAGCAGGTTAGCAGCAGAGCTAAAAACAGAAGGTGGGTGTGATTCGGCAGACACTGTCTCACCATTTCTCACATCCCCACTGGGTTGCAGGGCAAACCAGAGAAAGAGGAACGGCAGCTGAAGCTCTCGCCCTCCTGCCTCTCCGAGCAAGACCCTGCTGCTGGCTCCTAACGTCAGCCCTACCATTAATCTAACCTGCCTTGGGGCACCTGACTGCTCCACTGGCCACCTAAGTTGGCTGGTCTCCCTGCTACATAGCTCACAGGAGCATTTTCACTCTGTTATCCAGCCCTCAATCTTCTCCTGAGCTTTCTTGCCTTTATTTTTCCTGTTCCCATCTGTCACAAGGAGGGCCAGTCCTGTCTGAGACTTGCCACCCAAGCACCAGCGATGTACTTGTGCAAAGGCACGTAGAGGTGCTCCGCTGCCTCCAGACACGTGCACCAGGAAAAACGTGTCTAGAAACAAACCGAGCTTTCCACCCCCTCACCATCTGAGATGGGGATCTAGCCACTCTCCACCCAACGCCGGAGGAATTGCCTTGATTTTGAGCAGGAAGGTCAGCCCAGAACAATGAAGAGCTCCTTCCCTTCCCTCCCGACAAAGCAGAAAGCCTTCAAAGTGACCTCAGGTTGTAATCTTACCATATAGAAATTG
The DNA here is from genome assembly GCF_900496995.4 of Aquila chrysaetos chrysaetos. NCBI lineage: Eukaryota > Metazoa > Chordata > Aves > Accipitriformes > Accipitridae > Aquila > Aquila chrysaetos. The sequence goes on along the minus strand of NC_044015.1, from coordinate 3,503,257 downwards.
CAAAGGAAGAGCTGCCGCATGCAAAGACAGCTTTCTAGGGAGCCACCTGTCAAATCACCTACTCAAAGTGCTATCGAATGACTCATCTCCATCCAGCAGATGGGCTCAGAGGAATGAGGACAGCATGAATTAAAAAAAAATGTAACTTAAGCAGCAGCCAGCAGGTCACACTCGCAGAGCTCGGGCCAGAGAAGGGCATACATATGCACTGCAATGCAGCCGCTCCCTGTTTGCTTGGGCGATTTGTCCTTTCCTTGTCTGCAGCATGACAGTATTTAAAATCGTGATTGTGATCCCTGTTTACGAGGCTCTGCTCGTCTCAGTGCTCTCCAAGCTAACTCTTCCAGCAGGAGAAAGATGGTGCCTCCTTCCCTCCCCGAGCAGAAGCCGACAGCTCGGTTTGCCCGGGCTAACGCTGAGCCAGGGACAGGCCGGCCTGCCGAAAGGGCACAATGCTGCCTTAAAAGCAGACTCACCCTGGAGGAGAAAGGTTTCAATACGCAGCTCTCACTGCAGGGAGACACTTGAAATGTTCTTGCTACAGGGAAGGGGACGCCTCCCAACAGTCAGCAACAGTCATTTGCATCATAAATATTTTCTCCTATTATTAGTTACTTCTCACATGCTCTGTACCAAATGAGACATAATTGCTATTCAGCTGGAAAAAAAAATAAATATAATTGGGTCAAGTTAACAGGGAAAACAAAAAACATGTAAGGAAAAAAAGCAGCAGCTCTCCTCTCCCCCAGCACTGCCCTTCTCCTCACCCACTTGCAGTGACTACAGCAATTCAGAGGAAGTCCACTAAACCGAGGGGAAACGTGGAATATTTGCCTTGCATCCAGATTTCCTGCCCAACCTCCCTACGTCCTATCTTGGAAGAGCCTTAGTGAATCACAGCCTGACTTTCGCAAAGCTGCTGAGCCATCATTCCTCAGCAACTCCACCCGACCTTTGCAGACCCAGGGGAAAAGGACGATCGGCTCCTCGCATTTGTGACTTGGAGCTGCTCATTAGATGTGATATAAAAGTACAAAGCACTAGAAGTGCCTCCTAGTAATTGCAGTCCTCGGCTTCCTCTTCTGCAAAGCTTCAATGACAAACCAAGGCAGAGCAACCAGCAGTCCTGTCCTTCGGCCGGCGTACCGAGCATCAGCCCCAACTGTCTGCCTTTACGCTGCTCCTAGGGATTTCACAAAAAGCAAGGGGGGAAAAAAAAAAGGAATAGGAGTTCTTACAACACCCATATGTCCCTGGGGAAAACACCGTGGCTGTAGGACAGTTTGCAAAAGAGCAGCAGATGGGATTTCTGCTCCTCGTGCAAACCAAGACAGATGAAAAAACACCTCCCCGGGGTGCGTGACACTAACTGGCATCACCCAGTGAAAAAACCAGCAACAGAGCCCTGAGACTACCAAGGAACTGGGAAGGAGGCAGAAGAACCTCCGGATTTGCAGCATGACGAGACCAAGCCAGGCTGATGGGACATGTAGAGCAATTACCTAAAAAGTTTAGACACGGCCGTGTTCAGTTCTGGGTGGCAGACAGCGTTAATGAGTTCAGGGAAGAGTCAAGGTGAGTTCCCAGGCAGGTTTACAGACAGAAGAGAGATCAAAAAAGATGCTGAGCTCAGGCAGGAGCTCAACTCCATCAAAGGGAAGGCAAAAAACCCTCTTCCTGGCTTGGAGGGGGCAGAGGGAACCCCATGCAGAGCGTGTTTAACACGCACAGCATTGGCCAAGCAAAAACTCCAGGATGGACCTAGCGATATGTCAGTGTACACAAACATCAAAGAAGGAGAGAAATAATTGAGAACACTATAAATACATGTTTTCCTTGTTAACTTGAATACTAGGAAAAGCTTAGTGGCTATCAGACCAGAGCACAGCATCCTAAGGAAAAGGAGAGTGGGAACGAGTGAACAGACATCCATAAGACTGCCAGGAGCAAGCTGGCAACGGGTGTTGGACCAGATCAAACCCCTGCTCCTGTATCAGTTCCTCCAAGAGCTCTGCACGGCGGCCTTCCCCACATCCAGGCGCTCTGTCATGCTTCCAGCCCAGGCAAGATGATGCTGAACCCATATTTTTTCTTGCTGCACATCATTAAACACTTGCTAATACTCATTTCAGAATGGTTTAAATGTGAAAAAATCCCTCCCAGCACTTCACAGTTCACTTTTACTCTGCGGATGACACTACCGATGCATCACTATTACCTTGCTGCCCTGCAGCCAGAGCAATAGGTGTACCAGAAATTCTGGTAGATAACATTTAGATTATGTTATCCCTGTCAAGCACAAAAGTGCAGACTCCTTTGGCCTTTAAAATTCACCCAATAAAATTAGGAGGAGCTTTACTATGAGAATAGCTACACCAACATCTGGCATTCCAGATTTGTGCCTGCCCAGTGCCCCCTAAGTCCACCCAAAAGCATGTGCACAGACACGTGCTGGCAACAAACAAGATGTTTTCTAAATGCTCCACCATGGAGCTTACAGCTAAGAAAATTGGGGGGGGGAATGTTTGGCAAGAACAGCACCTTCTCACGCAGTGGATTTGCTTTGTACGTAGATAATCATTCATCATTTTTCTGCCTTTTTCGTCATGAAGGTGGCAAGATTAAGTTTAAATATAGCTAGTCCTGTAAAGCCAAAACAGATTTGGTCAAGAAAGCAGTTAATAAATTACCATGGATGAATAAAGTCTGGGCCAACAAGAAGATACAGGCTGGTTTTCAAGCTCTAGGATGAATTATGAAGCATTTTCTCAATCAGAAAAAGCCCTTTAAAGCTTTAATCATGCAAATTTTATCTTCTGTCTGAAAGACAGAATTTCATTATGGAGATGCGTTTAATTCATTTTTTTTTTTTAGCAGAAAAGCAATCTAATTAGTGACAGTATCATGAACTTTATTAATAGCCAGGTATTAGGAGATAGGAAGATTCTAAAATTCCCAGTGGCTTTAAAAGAAAAAAGACTAGTTCTGTTAATAAGATATCAGCAACAAAGCTAATTACACACACCATGGGCTAGAAGGCTTTTCTTGGAGGCAAGAGCAGCCCAGACTCTCTCTTGATGGACTCTCCATCTGCTGCAAGAGGAGCAGCAGGGCAGGTCCAGGACCTCAGAGGACCATGTGTCATCCCCCCGCTCTGGGACAGCCGCAGTGCGATGGGCACAGCCCTGCCTGCGCTCCAGCAGGTCGAAGACATTGCCAGCACCCCCGGGCACTATCGGCAAACACACATCCAGCAATGAAACCATGCGGCTGCTGGAGAGGATCCCAAGAGCAGCTGGTTTTATCCCTCCAGCTTGGGCCAAACATGGCCCTTTCCTGTCAACAGGAACATGTTCCTGAAAGCCACGGGATCACTGACTAAAGGGATGGGGGGGGAGCCGAGAGGAAGAGGAAACCTTTAAAAAAAAAAAAAAAAATTAATTATCGCTTGTATAATCACAGGGAGAGGCCAAGAAGGGCTGAATCCTGCACTAAGTCATGTCACACAGCAGCTTACGAAAAGAGAAGCGAGGTGATGCTGCGGGGCTTTCCCAACCCAGCGAGCCCGGATCCTTCCCCATCCGCTTCGGCTCTGCACAGAGACTCATCTGGTCCTTGGGGGGGAAGGCTGGGACACAGCCATGGCAGTGGGGGGGACACACACAGCTCAGGAGGGAGCAGATCTGCAGGAAAAGTCACCCCCGTTGACAGGAGCAACCTCCCGCACGCTCCAGCTCTGGGCCCCTGATTTCACAGCTCAGGCTGATGATTTAATCAGCGCAGTTAAAGAGATGGAAAGGACCACAAGCGCAGCCCTCTGCAACGCAGGAGTCTTATGAAACAGCATCAGTGTCTAAATGCATCACTGAGTTTCCATGTGAATGAGTTCAGCTGGCATTACAAACCCAAGACCTTCTGGATTACGGATTTATTTTATTTCTGGTCTTTTCAGTAGTTTGCCATCCTGCTGGGCAATGGTGCAAACCAGCAGCCTTCTCCAGAAGGGACGGCAACATCGATGCAGGCTGTGGCAGGCTCATGTCTTGTAATAACCCCTCACACCCCACTGCACGCAAATTCCCTCCCCGAGGGGCATTAAGTCCACTGAGGCAGCCCATAGTTTTGATTTTTACGCTGGTATTTCTGCAGTCTCAGGCAGGAGGAGCTGCCCTGCTCCCAGCCTGGGCTGCCGTTCCTGCAGTTTTACCACCCAGGGCTTGGATGGGGCTGCGAGCCCTGGCAAAAGGCACTGGCATATGTAGGGATGGGGGAGAGAAGGAAGAAAAAAAAAAAAAAAAGTGCTAGAGAAATGAATCAGCTTTTACAAGCCAGCCTGCCTGATCTCATCCCTGTTTTTGCTCTTTCCCAGGAGGAAAGTATTGGCAGGGAGAAGGGGGAGGAAGGATTTCCTTCCACCGCATCCAGAAACCATCCCCCTTGGCACCGTCCACTTTCAATAGTTCACCCATAACCTGTGAAAACAGATAGATAAATAGATAATTTTAGACAGAAAGCCCCAAGGCAGATGGGCAGGCATCACCACACAGAGCGAGATGATGACGAGGAATCAGCGCTCCTAATGCCACGCAATCCCCCCCCAGCCCTGAGTCACGTATCCTTCCTGCGTCCCAGATTCCCCCAGCTGCAAACGCGGGATAACACTTTCCCTGTCTGACATTAGAAACAAGAAGGGGAGCAAACGGAGCAGGGTACGGAGATCTGGAGTTTTCCACGTCTGTTTTCTGTCTTCGCCTTCCAAGAATCTGAGTTCTTGTTACTGTTAGAGCCCAATGGCTGTGAAAGCAATCTTAAAAGGGGGGGAAAAAAAAAAGGCCAAGTTAAAGTAACTGATGCAGAGACATGAGCCATCCCCTGCCTGTGACTCCAGACAGGCTGAACAATACTAAGAAAAGCTGAAAACTGCTCTGTTACAGGGCTGTTCAGCTCAGCTCTGACAACAATTAACCAGCTGAACAATGTCACCGTGCCGGGCATTTCGACAACAAATCATGCAAGAACAGGAGAGGGAGTTAATAGGAAAATATATCCTGCACGCAGTCATTTTAGCTAGACGTGACAGCAGGCATCTCCACAAGTATTCAATCATCATCACCTAGGCTAGAAGAGGGATGTGCTGAAGTCTAGTCCCCTTCACTAAGAGGTTTGCCGACATGTGTCCTTCACTTTTTCACCTGCCATATGTGGATCTGCAAACACATGCATCACCGAAACACCCGTCTCCAGCAACAGCAAACTGCTCGGGGCTTCAGGGTGTCAGGCGAGGATGCTCAGGCTGACTGCCGAATATGACTCCCTCCTGGACAGACCCTGGCTGGCAAGCTGAGCCGGCGGGACGTCACACTGTGCTTGAGCAAATCCGGCTTTCCTCCAGCCTCAGGAGCAGATTAATATCGAAAGATAAACTAGGGAGGCTGCAGGGGACTTGTTAAGCCCAGGTTAATATTAATAGAGCAAACACCAGGTGCTGTGGGAGGGAAGGTCAGACTGGCAGGAAATCAGCAAAATCCCTTGACTCCCCAGTCCAAATTCCCATTTATAGATCAGGAACTTAGAGCCCGATACTGCCAACTACCTCCCCCAGGAATTACCTGCTCGCCGTGCCGTTGCGGCACCCAGTCCTCGTTCTGCCTTTGTCATCAAAGCACAGCCACCGCCGCGGCAGAAAAGCCAAGGTGTGACCTGCTCCCAGGATCTCCTCCTGCTCCTCGGACCCTGCCGCAGAGGGATGGGCCAACTCGCTTTTGCATGGGTGTGCAAAATCCACCAGAAAAGCTCAAAAAGAACACATGAGCCCAAAATAGCACCCTAAACCCCCCTTGGGTGCCTGGTTCCTCCTTTGGCAGCTCTGGGTGCTCTCCTGGGTGAAGTCTCGGCCCCAGTGCGCCAGCAAGGGCTTCCCCAAGATTCCGTCCATGGATGGGGCAGGCAATCCTGCCCAAGCTGCTGCCTGCACACGCTCGCACCTCTCGCCTCGGCTTTCTGGGAAAGCAGTGAAGCCACTGCATGGAGCATCTCAGCTCCACTCTTGGCTTTAGTAATTGTTGGAGGATTCAAGACAAGTCGGCATGAAGTTCTGATGCCACTGCAGAGCAGAGACTGGCCTGTCTCAGGGGGCTGTGCACCCCTTTAACGTCTCTGGGCACTGGCACCATCCTAAGAACTTCAGCTCTCATCCACTGGCCAAAAAGCTGCAGCAGGTGAAGATCTAATAGAACTAGAAGATCCGAGATGTAAGGAAGAAATTTTTTATGATGAGGGTGGTGAAACGTGGGCACAGATTGCCCAGAGAGAGGTGGTAGCTGCCCCATCCCTGGAAACATTCAAGGTCAGGTTGGACGGGGCTCTGAGCAACCTGCTCTAGTTGAAGATGCCCCTGCTCATGGCAGGGGGTTGGACTAGATGACCTTCAAAGGTCCTTTCCAACCCAAACCGTTTGAGGATTCTGTGATCTCTCTGCCACTGTGATAACTGCCCTGCAGGATGGTCAGCAGCAGGAGCACAAACCTCTGCTCTCCCAGCTCTGCAGTTCCTGTCCAGCCTGACACCATCCGTGGTTTAAACTCCGACAGCGGCGAGTTTGAGCGAAAATGTGCAGACGAACTCGGGGTGTGTCAGTCTCCACCAAAGCGGGAGCGAGCTAGAGCTGGAGGGCAGGCACAATCAAAACCATCTGCAGCAAGACAGGGCACCAACAGACAAGCTCTAGCCAGGGAAAGGGGCCTCATGGATTTGGTCTTCCATGTGGAAGGTTATCCTGCATGCTGCCCTTCCCATTTCTCTTCCAGCAGGAGATCCTGTGCTGCACAGCACATCTGCAATGTCTGGAGAAACCCACCACCCATCTGTGTACAGAGCAAAGGCAGCGAGCGGAAAGGCATCTCATGCCTACAAGAGAAAGCCCCAGAGAGCCAGATGCTAGAAGGACTGACTTATCCTTAAAAATATAAAAGGTAGCTGTTAAAAGGTATCATCTGGGAAAGGGAGGAGAAAAACCCTATTTGAAAGCACAGCACAAAGCCACTGCAGAAAGGACCTCACCCAAACAGAAGGAAAGGAAGTCGCAATCCAGCATGGGCAAGAGCAAATGACCATGAAGGCCAAAAAAAAAAAAAAAAAAAAAAAGAGAAATGCCATCCCTGCCCGCCAGCTGCACTCTGTCCCCTGTCATCAAACAGTCCCTGTGCAGCGCATCTAGTAGCAGATTCCTCTGCCTCAGCCTTTGGAGCAGATGCTATCGCATTGCAGCACCTGGGTGCCAAGCTGCGGGGAAGGAAGCTCTTAGGGCTCATTAAGAACTGGCCGGAAAGCGTACATTGCTGATGTACAGAGCTGGGGAATCGCGTGGGCCTTCTGGGCTGAAATGGCTGTTGGAGGCTACAGAGCATATCCTGGGCTCTCGGGCCAGGCAGAAAGCAAGCGGTAGCTATTCACGTTCAAAAATATCTTCAGAAGCCTTGAGAGCAGTCATCAAACTCAGGAAAAAGCATGCATGTCAAGGGCTTGCTAGTTTTAATTAGCACTCGCCTCTCCGCCTCTTGGAAAATGGCTTTTGTACTTTGCATGTGGAGGAGGAGGAGGTTGCTGGCCTGTGTCTTGGGCCAGGACTCGCCAGGCACAGCAGGGCATGAGCCACCGCTTGCTACCCGAGTTCCTAAGCCCAGGCAGGCCTAGCAGGGTTTAGGCTTGGACCACATAGGCTTTGGGAGCACGTTAATCCTGTTCAGGATAACAGCAGCGCCCAGGGCTGAATACCAGCCCGCTTTAAAAAAGTGATGCTGTCTTCCCTCGCTCACCCTTGCTTGGGCTGAATCTGCTCCCCGAACCGAACCGCTGGCATACAAAAAAAAACCATGTCTTGTGTCCCCAGAAGGGCTCTGTTATACCCGAAATGACAGTATTTGGCAAGCTCATTCTTGCTGTGCCTTGGTCACCTGCCGAGCCATGACTGCCCAGAGCAGAGCAACCTGTTGGCCCTGCCCAACGGAGAGGGACGCTCCCCGCTCCGGCTCCCTGCATCCACGGGGCAGAACCCAAAGCAGCTGCACCGGGAGCCGCGGCGATACCACACGAAGATGGACTACGGATAAGGGTACCACACTCCACTCCCCGGATTAGACCCGTCCCCCAGCGAGCGGGCTGCGTTGCTTCTCCTGCCTCCACGCTGTCAGGCGGTGTATAACCCCAGGTAGGACAGTCCTGCTGTCACGGAGGGAAGGGCTGCGTTTACCAACACCATATCACAACAGCACTGCCTCCACCCTAGGGCTTGTCCCTTCAAACCAGTGGGTGATAAACCTGCCGGTGCCAGGCAGGGCTGCTGCGCTACGTGCAAGTAGTGACAAACCCACTTACAACCAGTGAGCATCAAATCTGCCCAGGAACGGCACAGGCAGGTGCCCTGCTTTGTGCAGCCTGCCCTACCTACTGGTTAATGAAAAGTTTTGCAGGCTTTTAGGACTTACATCGGTCTGTATAAAAAGCAAATGGTGCAAATTAAGCCATTTCTACACTGCCAGGTTCCTGCAAATTCCTGAGTGGATGCTGATGGATCAAGGCTGGATGGTACCCAGGATCGGATGGTCTCGTACCTGCAAGCAGGGACTTCCCACCCTGCTCCCAGCTCGCGATGCTAGAGCTCAAAGCTGCTGCTGTTGTTGTTTCTACTCCTTCCTTTTGCGAGAATGTTTTCTACAGCTTTTTTTTTTTTTCTTTTAAAGAACATTTTGCTATGAACTAGCAAAACCTGTTCTGGACACACACACAGAACTGCTCACCATCTGCAGCATTTGCCAGTGTGACTTTTTCTTTTTTTTTTTTACAGGATACTATCTTGGCTCTCTCCTGCACGTGGGCGCCCGGCTGCCTCACCCAGGGGAGACGTGGGCCTGCAGGAATCAGACGACAGAAGCCCACGAGCCAAGCCCTGCTCCCTCCGGCTACTGAGGAGGCTGAACTGGTCCCCTCATTGCGCAGGGAGGCAGGGGGAATCCCAAACCTGCCGCTCCAGCGGTGCCGAGGTCCTTGCAGACCTTGGTTCTGGCTCCATTTTCCTTCAATTAACAACAGACGTGGAACGAAACATAACATTTCAGGAAAGATCTTCCACATGTTTGGTTTTGGCAGCATCCGACAGCTTTAAGGGAGCCAAAAAATAACTAATCCTCTTCTCCTTCAGCCAAGGGGTGGCTGAGGAGTGGGACCAGTGGAGGGAAAGGGAAGAAGGGTGGAAAGGGAAGGGAGAGGCGGAGAAGACAGAAAAATGGCTGAACTGGAACCAGTCACTCCCAGGTTCCAGTTAAAGCATCTCTAAAGCATAGATACCCGTGTGCCGGTCACCGGGGCACTGCAAAAGGGGTAGCAGCACCTCTGAAAGAGGACTGCATCCCTCTCATCCCTGCAAAGCAAGTCACTTCACCGATATTGGCAGAAAACCTCACACCAAACCCAGTTTCTTCGGATTAAATCAGCTCCCAAAACCCTGCGGCAACAAGAGCTGTGAAAGAATTCACGATGCAGTTGCAAATACACACTACGCAATTGTGAATACACCTTATCTCCCAATTTAATATGCCACTAAACGCAGTCTAAGCGCTCAAGTGAAGTACGTGCACATGCACTCAGGAGGCAAGTGGGCCACCGAGTCTGCGCGTTGGGCAAGTTACTTCTCCCTGGACAGCTGTGCCGAGTTTAGTTTTTCCACAAGCAGCCAAAATGGTTCCTTTTAAGAAAAAAAAGACACCTGTAACAGAAAAAAAAACACCAAAGACCACACAAGATTTCACTTTACAATAAATCCCCCCAAGGAAGCCTTCATCAGGTGTTTTAAAATGATGTTTTTAGACTTTAGAAACATGCTACTCCTGACTCATCGATGAGCCTTCACCTCTAATTGCCCTGCGACACCACCACGGCACATCCACGCCAGCAAAATCCTCCTACACGGAGTTTTCAGCACAACCTTCTCCCATGGAAGTCATAAAAAAATCCCACGATGCAGGATTTTGCGAGAAAGGGGGTGGGGGAATGACTTAAGGAATCTGTTATTTTGCTTTGCTGTTTAAGCAAAATGCTTTTTCGTAAACATGGCCAAGAAAGGAGGCAACACACGTAGCAAACATGCTTGGGCTGAGCTTAAAGGGGTTTAAACTTTGTGCCTGGAAAACACGGTCTGGTGGTAGATCTGTGCAAAATTCATCTTAAATTCAAAACAGGGACAGAAAAGCAGCGACCGCGGGAAGCAGAGGAGTATTTGCGATTCCCAAACCATTCCAAAAATACATTAAAAAAAATTCCCAACTGCCGATTTCAGCGCCGTTCACAAGCACCAGGAAGGATAACTCTGCTTGGGGGTATCGGGAACAGCCACCCCTCACGCAGAGGGTGAGGAAGAAGGTGTTTACAAACCCCATTAGAAGCAGATTCCCACATGTGGGGGGAAGAGCTGCAGCCCCCCGACCTGTGAGGAGCCACACTTCACGATCTTCTCTTTAGGATGACATAAACTCACTGTTTACCACCAGAGCAATCAATGATGAGATCAATTTTCGCTTGGCTAAAAATTACCCATCTGACAAGTTTTTTCCAACGTCCCCCAGCCGTTTCCCGTGCGGGCCGGGGCTCCGGGCTCTCTCGCCAAGCCCCAAAATCCTTTCCCGGTCCTGCCGCCAGCTGCTCTTCAGGAAGCGGGAGCTTCCCGAGGTTGGGCTGCAGCTGCTATCCGAGTTTAACGGGGCCGGTGACTCCCAGCTACGGCCTCAAACCCTGTCCGGCCGCCACCTTCCAGGGCTTTTCCCTTAAAATCCCGCTCTGCTTACAAAGTCCAAGGGCATCTCGGCTGTTGAGGCGCTTCGCCGCCATCGCCCGCAAAGCCAGCGTGGGTCTGGGGCTGAGCAGGCTGGATCCGTTCCCTCGCCGTGCCGTGGGCACGGACCGTTTTTGGGGAAGGTGGGCAGCACACCCCCACCATGACACCCACCTGGACCTTGGCCACAGCCGGCACCCAAACTCCAGGACCCTCCGGTCCACCGCGGATGCATTTTTCTACTGGGGTCCCTCCAACACCCCTGGCCCGAGGGGGGGTACGGGACTGTCCCCGGCACCCCCCAGGATCCCCTGAGGGTTTGGGGGGCATCCGAGGGGGCCACAGCGAGGACACTGCGGCACCCTGCTCCGCTGACAGCCCACGCAGGGCTGGCCCTGCCCCGCCACGGCGGGGGGGAACGACACACCGAGCCCCGGGATCGCCAGGAGCCACCGGGGGAGGGGGGGAAGAGGGGGTGCTGGGGGGCACCTGGAGAACCGGGGGCTGGCAGGGAGGTAGGAGACCGGGTTACCGGGGGACGGGGGGGGGGGGGAACACCGGACATTGGCGAGGGGCCACCGGGCAGGGGTACCGGGGGGAGACGACCGGCGGATACAGACGGGGACCGGACCGGGATACCGGGGAGAGGGTAACGGCGGATATCAAGGCACCACCGAGCCGGCCCGGACAGGCGGCAGCGGTGAGGGCGGGAGGGGAGGTCACCGAGGCGGAGCAGCGGGCGCTGGTAAGTGAAGGGCGAACAGCCGCGGGTCGCGGTCGGCGGCGGCGGGAGGGGTAACCGATCCCCGGTGCTCTCACCTGGCTCGCCTTGTAGAACTGCTTCTTCAACCCCGCCACCGACATGCTGCCAACCGCCGGCCGCCGAGGGACACCTCGGCACGCAGGAGCCCGGCCCGGCCGCTGGCCGCTTCCGCCGCCGCCGCCGCCACGGAAGCTCCCGCCCCGCCCCGCGCCGCCCCGCCCCCTGCCGGCCCGGCGGAGCGCCGCACTACCGGCACCACCGAGAAGGGCGGGCTCGCGCCGGCCGGAGCGCCGCTTCTGCCCGCCACGTGGTACCCCCGCGCCCCCTGCCGGCGGGGCGACGTCGCCTCACGACGTTGCGGCTGAGAGGCGGGCGGGAGCGGCTCTATCGCGATAGTGGGGACGGGCGTTCCTGCCGGGTCCTGGCTCTTTACCACCTGAGGGAGCTCCGTCCCTGAGGAGAGGCGAGGAGCAAGGGGAGAGGCGGCAGCCGCGCCGCAGGCAGAGCTGGGGACCCACAGCCCCCACCCCTGCCAGGCTGAGAGGCCCAGCATCGCCCGAGCCGGGGCTGCTGGGAGGGGCGGACAGCGTGTGGGACACGGGGACAGCCGGGACGCGGCGTGGGGGGACGGCCTGTGCCCCCCCCCCAGCACCCGCCATAGCACCGGCGTTAGGGCGTCGAGCGGCCGCTGGACTACAACTCCCAGAGTCCCTCGCGGTACCCGCCCGCCCCCCCCCTTCTGCGCCTGCGCGCCCCGGCGGCGGTCGCTCATTGGCCGCCGGCGCCGCCGCCATTTCGCGCCCTGGCTCGGGCCCTTCGGTGTCGCACCGCCGTGGGCGGCTCCGCCCCTCTGCCCGGTGCTGGGGAAGGGTTACCCCGGGGAGAGGCTACCCCGACCTCTCCGGAGCCGGCCCCGGGGCCGCACCGCCGCTGGCCCGGCTCCCGCCCGGCGAGCAGGCAGGCCTCGAGCCCAGGCGTAAGGACCCAGCGGCACCCCCCTCCGACCCTCACGCAGCTATCCAATCAGCGCCTCCATCGGGCCAGACTGACGGCCGCCGCCGCCAGTCAGCGACGGCCGTCGCATTAGCCAATCGGGAGGCAACGTGGAGGCCGGGCGCCGAGCCTCCCTCCCACTCTCCTCGCGAGACGAGGGCGGGAAGGGGGCGGAGCGGGCGGAAGGGCGGGTCACGTGGGGGGCGCTCCGCCTATCAGCGCGGTGAGGCGCGGGGTCGCCCCGGCTCCCGCCAAATACGAGCGGGAGCCCCCGGGGCGGGACCGGGCCGGAGGGGCCGGGACAGGCCGGGCCGGGTCGTGGTTCGGCCGCTTCGACCGCCGCCCCGTCCGCCGCCGGAGGAGCGGCAGGTAGTTCCGCGGTCGTGGTCCGCCGTGGGAGGTCGGGGCCGAGCCGGGGGTGGCGGTGGGGCCGGGACGCGGTGTGTTTCCGGCGGCGGTTGGGGTGCGCGGGGCCTTCCCGGGGTAACAAAGGAGGCCCGGTAGTCGCCGCCGCGCCCCGGAACCAGGCCTGGGCCTTCCCCGCCGCCTCACCCGCCGTCTCCTTCTTGCCCAACCTCCTTTCCTTCGGTCTGGCCTCGGTGGTGCCGGTGTCTGGCGGCCCCGGGCCCGGTGGTTTCCAAAATCCCCTCAGCCTGAGGGGTGCCGGCGGGGCTCGCCCCGGCCCCTTTGTCCGGCTTCGCCGTGCCCGCGCTTCGCCCCGGGGAGAGCTGTCGGGTGCTGCCACGGGTCGGCTCTCTTGGGGAAGCAGGTAGCTGACCGGGAATGTGTGACGGGTGTTTATTTATAATGGTTTTGGTTTTTTTTTTTCCCCTCTCGCAGCCATGGAGTGCAGAGACAAAGCGGCTGTTCCTCCACGGAAGCTCGTACAAGGTAAGGCTGCAGAGGGAGCGTCCGTCACCCTTTAGCTCGCTAAGAAGGCATCAGATCGGATTTTGTGAAATACGTTGGCTTTGCAGTAATAAGCCAGCCTCAACTGGCTAATCTGTTCCAATTCTTGTGTTTAGGAACTAATTAAATATCCTGGTATTTGATTCTTCCCCCATTTGATCGCTTTCCAGTGACACGTACAATGTGACTAAAATAATAAAATGTTGCTGTTTCAGCTCGGTTGCCATTCAAACGCTTGAATCCTGTACCAAAGGAAAAATACGATGCAGATTCAGAAGTCAAAAAAGTAAAGAGCTCACAAAGTGGTTTTGGTCCAGGTAAGGATTCCTCCCTAGATGCATCGCATGCGTCCCTGGACAACGTGGAGAATGACTGCCAGTTGCATTCAGATGTGACTTTTTCTCCAAAACTCGTTAACGGAAAGGGTCCGTTAGACCATTTTATACAGAAAAACACAAAAGATAACACAAATGAAACTGTAATTGTTATTGAGCTGACAAAGGGTTCTAGCCATAGACTAAGTGATGACGTAGACCACGTTAATTTTGATTCAAAAGCATCTTCATCCCTAGCTATAACTAACGGCACGTTAGGAAAAGAGATAAACCAGTTGAGGTGCCTGAATTCCCCTCAGAGTAGCCAAATGTATGATTCAATGGAAACTGATGCACCCTGTGAAGCCGTAGCGAATAAAGATGAAGATTTGGTAGATGGAATCCAGTCGCGTTCTGGGTTAACAGAGTGTAACAATGTGGAAGACACAAAGGTAAACCAGAGCGAACTGAAGGATGTCATCTTTGAGGGGAAGATGCCTGTAGTGCTCCTGGAGGATATTATGACTGCAAAATCGCCCCAAGTCGCTTCTCTGGATGGAAGTGTCACGTCGGAAAATGAGACCATGGAATCGTCTCATGAAGGAGACTCTGGACTTACCAACTCTTCACTAAGCTCTCACTCTGTGAGCTCACCTGAGGCACAGCCTGCTGCAGAAACAAAGAGGAATACTAGTCCTTTAGCTGCCTCAACGCCTGTTAGGAAGGTTGGTCTCTTTCCTTGGTTTGTTTGGTTTTGGTTTTTTTTTTTAAAAGCTGTTGTGTTGCAGATCGGTTGTTATGGTTTCCTGCGCTTGTAGCGAAAAGGATGAAAAGGATATTCACAAAGATCATGAGAAGTGTATAGAAAGTGGTGTGGATTTATTAACAATATAACTGAATTATTGCCCTTTTCAATCTTCCTTTAAATCCTATAGCTAAAGGATTTAAATCTTGCCTGGTTTTGAGCTGTTGATATATTTGCATTGTGTGAATATAACTTTAAACTCTGTTACAGGTTCACTTTATTTTTATTTTTTTATGAACTGCTCATGACGTGCATGCCCTGGGAGTTAGCGTTTTGGTAATTGGGATAAGGACAGTGTCCAAAAGCAGTTTTGTCCATTAGGCGATGTTTTACAACCTCTATTCTATCCTTGATGAAGCTGCCATAATTACTGTGAGAGGATGCTACCCCAGTACCAGTTAGTGCAGATACTTTTCCAGCTCTGAATTTCTGCAACTGTGGCATAGAAAATGCTTTTAAGTTGAAACTACAGTGCATCAGTGGAACTGCAGATCTGTATGTGAGGATGGAGGATGAGCCTCTATCTCTCCGAACTGGGTGTACAGAGCTTGTGCTCTCAGCCATCTTGTTATGGGCACATTGTGGAGCGCAGGGAGCTGCTTTGGGGAAAAGTCACCGCACGTACAGTGCTCCTGGGGACGCACGATGCTGTTGAGGGAAGGCTGGAGCACAGGAGGGAACACCTCAAAATTAGATCTGAATGAGCTGGTTTATTGTGATCTTAGTTCCAGTTTAGTAGCTCTGCTCTACCAAGAGACCCCAAAACACTGTGATCTTGGGTGCTGTATTGAAGGGGAAGCTTCTAAGGACAACAGTATATGCACAGGTGGCTGAAACATTTTTGTGCCTCAAATGCCTGTTTATCACTCAACCCTTTTGGGGAAGAGATCAGTGGCGGTTTCTCTTGGGGGGCACAGTCGCCCATGGTGAAACCTGTGAAGCAGAGCAGTCCTGGTGAATGTGCACTGTAGCTAAGCCTCACCTACGGTTAGGCTGGACTATCTGTCCCGTGCATTCGTTTTGGTCAACTACATTATTAGAGGGGAAAATGAGGAAGGTATTGAGGGTTGGGTTGATGTTGCACTGCCAGAAGTGGAGAATTGAGTATGTGGCTCAGGTAAATGAGTGTGAAGCAGCTGGTAGTCTTCCTGCTTATGCCATCTTGAGCCTTTTAAGAAAGATTTGCACCAACTATCCCCCTGGGGTTTAAGGAGAAACTGTCCCACAGGCAAGGAAAAACATCGCTGGCCTGGAGAAGGTATGGATGAGTTAGCTGGGGCTTGGAGCTCATGACGTGACAGGTCTTCCATTTCTTCTACTGCGTGCTTGTCAAGGAAAATGATCAATTTTCATACTGTTCAAACTCGCAATCTCTAAAATAAATACATAAACTCAAGCAGGCATGAAGTATTTCCAGTATAGCAGAACAAACAAAAAAAGTACTTGACTCCTGATGTAATACGATAATGTGAACAAGTTATTGGTTTCCTGTGGCGTGAAGTAAGGCTGGAATAGCTCGTGTGCTGCTTGCCAAAATGGGAAGTCTGCACCTCGACCTGTATGGCTGGCTGTCCTGGCATGTTTGTTTTCCTAGGTGGAAACAGCTCTGATAAACCAAAGCTCCCAGTTGAAAGAACTCTTTATTTTGTGTCAGGTAAATACAGAATCTCCTAATGCAACTTTGCACTGTGTAAACTTAAATGTCTCTGAGTACAGAAAATAAAGCAGTTGGTCTGTGTTAGACTCTTAATCACAGAGTTTAAACATGGTACCTTGTACTGCGAATGGCAGGAGAAGGAAGAGGGGGATACAAGAAACCAAGCCACAGTATGCTGAAATATTGACAAATTAAGCCTTTGACCAGTCTAGGAACGATGCTCTTAAAACATAAAATACCTTTTTTCCCCTATAAATAACAGCTCTAAGAGAAATGAGAAGTGGACCTGTTGGGAACTTAGCATTGATGCGCTGGTACTAGTGGAAGAGCAGGAGGGCTATGATTACAATAAGAAATGGCGTTAAAATATGGATAATAGTACTTGTATTCAGGAAGTTATATCTAAATATTGTAGCAAGAGTAAGTGGTAGGATGCAAAAAAAATGCCAAAACCCAAACCAAGTTTAACTCAAAAGAAAGTGACTTTGCTATAATTAAATGTGTTGTTCTCTCATGATTTGGAGCAGCTCTAGCTTCTGTTTGTTTTTTCTGCACATGATATTCCCCTGCAAATGATACTTTAGAACTGAGTAGCCTAGAGGGATTTGTTTATAAAAAACTTAGTAACAAGAGGACTTAATGTAAACTGAAGCATTTAGATGTATTCAGGCTTAACTGTAAATCGGTGAGATTAGATATGCTTGAACTGTGTTCTGATATCCTATACTGAAGGAATACTTAAGTTGTTGAATATACTAATCTGCAAGAACAACATTAATATCATTCAGATGAAGCTTGCTGTTCTTTCTGTGAGACTTTTAGTGCCTCGTGGAAAGGGGATGATGTCGATCTCTAAAACTTGCATTTTGTAATTCCAGGTACATCAGAAATTCCACAAAAGTTCAGCAGAGAAGGAGAAGCTCAGATTGCAAAGAGTAAGGCATTTTCACTGACATAGAAAGTTAGCCTGCTGTGCTTTTGCATTGAATAGTAAGCAAAGCCCTTTGCGTTTCATCTTAGTCCACTTAGAACATCTCTTTTCCTGGTTTTCCTCACTGATGAATATGGAAGAATCTTAATGCATGCAGTTAAAGTACTTGGCTCGTTCCAAAGCTGCTTAATGCATACGTAATGAAGTGTGGGTGGCCTGCACTGCATTTCTGTGCACTTTGGTAAGAGATTAAGAAACTGTAAATGTTGCTGACTGCTTGTCAAAATGCTTTTGAGAATTTTTTCTAAACCCTTCCTGAGAGGGTAGGTGCAGCCTGCTAAGTGGACAGGTACAAGTGAAATTTTCAAGAGCCCTCTATTTAGGGTCGGTTCCTGCTTCATCGTTCTCACCCTTCCCCCTTTTAAGCCACAAAACATAGGGTCTGCTCTTCATTAATAAGTGAGGCAAATGGGCCGCTGTGTTTATGGCTTGCTGAAGAAACTGTGGGATGTCACTGTTGGAAATGCTCAAGCTCTGGTCTCTGTTTGCTTGAATGCAGCTAGTCAGCAAACTCTGTTCCGTAACAAAAAGGCGGTGCGATAATTTTGCTGTCCATTCTGCTTTCAGTCATAAAATGCTAAATATAAAGGAGGCTGATGGATCACATGGAGTTCTTGAACAGTCAGTGCTGTATGAGTGGGATTTGCCTGCTGGAAAACTGGATGTTATTTTAAATGCAGTTCGGAAGGCCTGTGCTTATGAATTCTTATTGTGTTTCTTAGTAACTAGTTTATAAAGTTGGTAGGGTACTGTTGTGTGTTTTATATAAGCTCTGTGTGATTGAGCCTGCTCCTGAGATGCTCGCTTTTTACAGCGCCCCATATAGAAGTCCAATCTGTTGTGTTCTTCCATTCTATACGTATGTTAAAAATAGCAGTAATCTGAGGGAGAGATGAGAATGGAAGCTTTATTACACTAAAAATTAAATAGACCCGCCAATCTTGCTGTTAACTTCACACCATTTTCCAAACTACCCAGTAAATTTTCACTGATTACCATGACTCAGTTCTGACAGTACTGGGTTTTTTACCATTGGCACCATTTTGTATGCTGGTTGCCTTCTGCAGTTATTTGTACATTGTGACACTGTTCAGTAAGTCTTGATGTTGCCAAGAAGAGATGTGAAATAAATAAAACGAAACTGAAAATACACAGTGAGGATATTTGTATGTCTGAGCACAGACGTACCCTAGTTTCCTGGTGAAGTCACCAGTGCCTACAATGTAGGGAAGCTATCTTTCTTTAATTTTGCATTTTTTAGTAGGTGTGCTGCATTCTCCTTTATGTCAGTAGACCCATAATGACAATTTCAGTTGCTTTGGGATGAAATACTGTGAACAGCAACACTTCCAATGTAATCTTCCCCCCATTGTTCCCACAGTGCCCCTTAAAGAAGCTTAGAGCGCCTGGTGTTGTCTGATTATCTAACACGGACTAACACAAGTGACAATTTCTTTGCGAGCTCCAGATCTTACAAAGCAGCTGCACAATCCAGAGTTTGGAGACTTGCATTACTGCCTGAGATAGGATTTTCTGATGACGTTTTTCACTTAGCGGTTTATAATGCAAAATCAGATCAAATTCACTTTTCAAAATTATTCCATGGTAGCCCTGCATTGATATGAAAGCTTAGCTCATGAGGTATGTATTTCCAAAGAAAGTATTTTGGAAACAATCTGAAATCATCTATTAAATTAAAAAAAAATTTTTTTTTTAATTCCCATATAATTTTCCATAATGCTACAATGTTAATGAAGATGACTCAAATGTAAAGCAAGTAGAATACAAAGCTTCCCTTGATGCTTAGAAAATGGAAACGCCTCCATTTGTTAGGAGAAAAGAACAATTAATGCCTTCAGAGAGCCAGTACAAGGTAGCTCAGCTGGCTGAGGCAACAGGTAGCTGTGGTTAATAACCTTGTGTCCTGTGATAGCTAGAAATGATGCTGCAGGTCAAGCACTGGGTGGATGCAAGAATCTTCTCTAGTATCTCGGCTGAAGAAATGAAGTCCTTATTTTACTCAAGTTTTTATGCCAGCAGCTATTACTGTGTACAAAAAGACAGCTTGCTTGATGGCTTGTTTCTGAATCAGGATCAGGAGCGCGCCGACAAGCTGCAGAAGTTGCAAGCAGAAAGGGAGGAAAAGGGAAGGCTGAAAGAAGAAGCAAAAGCTGCAAAAGAGCGAGCCAAGGAGGAGGCGAAGAAGAAGAAAGAAGAAGAGAAAGAGTTGAAAGAGAAAGAAAGGAGAGAAAAGAAAGAGAAAGAAGAAAAGGAAAAAGCTGAGAAGCTGAGAGTGAAGGAGGAGAAGCGCAAGGAGAGGCAGGAAGCTTTAGAGTAAGTGGCTTGGTTTCCACACGTCCTGGGGAATAATGTGTAATGGTGTGAGCACCTTTTCATACCCACCTTAACTGTCCCTTCTAGAGGCTATATTGGTCAAACAGCATGTGCCTCTTTGTCACGGGGTATGTTTTAAGCGCTTGACAGACTGTATATACGCAACCCTAGTTTCAGCAGCACTTTTTGCTTGCAGGCTGACCTGGGCTTCTGATTTGAAATGGCTGAAAAGAGCTGTCATGCTCTACTGAGTTTTCCCTTCATGACCAGTCTTGCTTGTACTCTTGAAATTTGCTGGCACTGGTGCCCTGTCTGTTGAGGAAGTTGCTTGTAACTCGGTAATACCATAAATACCCTTTCCTGGTATTGAGGGCAACTTGAAGCAGCCTAGCTACTTTGTGGCTAAAACAGGTCAATGTTTGCTCTAGAAGGAACGAAGAGAGTCTTCTGTACGCTTAACCAAGTATGGTCCTTGACGGAATTGATAGATTATCTTCTTGCCTAGCATGATGGGGTCTTAGTCAAGGTCTGGGGCTTCTCACCTCTTCCTCAGTGCAAATAAACACTTCATGGTTTGTGACAATTAAAAAGAACTTTATATTAAAGGGCAAGACTTGAGGAGAAGAGAAAGAAAGAAGAGGAGAAACGGTTAAGAGAGGAGGAAAAGGTAAATGCTTTCTCTAGCTTGTCTCTAAATTCTTCTGCTATGGTGAAATGATGTTAATGGGCTCCCTGGCACCCTGCCGACGGCTGCCGAGCCGTTCACAACGGGGCTCCTGCAGCTACTGTGGTTCTCCAGGCAGTGTACCCTGCTTTGGTGCCGCTTGGGAGTGAGCGCGTCCATTTGGGATGCAGCCTGTCCAATCTGATCTGGTGGTGCTGCTCCACCAGTTACATTGTGCAGGTTTCTTGTCTGTTACTTCCGTGCATGTTGGTGTCTTTGCTTTTACCTGTTGAAGTCTTTTCTGCATTTGTTTTTTCAGTGCCCATGAGTGAACTCTATCCTTTGTCTTAGCAATGACATTGGAATCCACATAGCTGTGTTAGAGAAGACAATTAGTTTTCTGTTGAGTTACAGGAGCTGGTAAATGACTGAACTTTGCTTTATACCTCACTAGATTTGAAGTTGGGTCATGCATGAGCTCACCCTGAATTATAAGGCCTTGTCCTACCTTTGTGTTTATAATTTGCATTTTGCTTTTGATTTCAGCGTATTAATGCACAGAAAGCAGAAATTACGAGGTTCTTCCAGAAACCAAAGACTCCACAAGCCCCGAAGGTGAGGTATTGCTGTTCCTGTGTTTTGTTGGTCTTTCATTAGTTGTCTTGTAACAAATACACCGATATCCTTCTGATCTGTCCCTTAGAGCTTCTTAGGTGGACAAAGCATTAGTATTTCTTACTTCCTAATTTCAAAAGTGTAAAGGATTTAAAAAAATGTCTGTGACCAGAGCAGAGACTACAAAAGAGTTTTGTGGTTGCTTTAGTAAAAACCTCAGCTCTGTCTTCTGCTTCATTGGCTGTAAAGACCTAGATTCCCTTGAGAAGATCTGTTGGAGTCTCAGATAGGAAGGGCTTAACTTAAATCTTCACTCAAACTTCAGCACCTGGTATTGAGTTTTGTTGTATATCTTGACTGTGTTGGTGCTGCAGTTTCTCACGATCCTCACTTAATATTTCAGATTCTTGCTGGCTCTTGTGGAAAGTTTGCTCCTTTTGAGATTAAGGAGAACATGGTCTTAGCTCCCCTCTGTCGTATTGCCCTGGATCCAGACTTCTTAGACCAGCTGGATAAGCTCCTGCGTGCACAGAATAGTGAAGTTTCTTTCTTGAGGGATCTAAAGTGTCGTAAACCACGTAAAACTGGACCTACTTTTGTCAGTAACAGCACTGACATAGTAAACAGGTTAGTCTGTGTTTTGGGGGTTTTCTTCACTTTTTTTTACGTAATGAACTGCAGAATGGTTTTGAGATCATCTTATTCTAATATTGGAGATGATGGAAAGATGGAGCTTTTCTTTGAATACTCCTTTTGTATGAGAATTGTTTCCACAGGGAGCAGTACGTTATAATCTAGATTTCCTTCATTCCATACAACGCTTCTCAAATCCTTCACTATGGGAAATCTTGTGCTTCAGGCAGCTGCCTTTCAGCACTGGACACTAGTGGCCTTAGTGGTGTTTGTCTTTTGACAGTTTTAAAAAGTAAACATACCAATAACTAAAACAGAGCTGCTGTAGGGTTGTAGTTGGGAGGTGGCTTGTCTGGAACCCGTGTTCTTGCAAGCACATCGGGAGTGCCTGTTCTAATGAACTCAAGCTCTGGGTTGCTATTGTGGCTGAACTGAAGCTTTCTATAAGAAGTTTTCCTGAGCAGCAGGGAAGTGTTCTGTAAGTACTGAAGATGGTCTCTTGTTTTAACAGTGATGTCGTGGTAGTGGATAACTGCAAAACAGATGCTGTTCCTGAAAGGGGGAAATTTGGTAGAATGAAACTTCTGCAGTTTTGTGAGAATCACCGTCCTGCATACTGGGGCACATGGAACAAGAAAACCACTATGATCCGTCCCAGGAATCCTTGGTCAAAGGACAATGTAAGCACCTCACAGGCAGTGTAGTTGGATTCTTTTTCTTCATGCTCTTGAAGTGAATGTGTGGTTGGCCAAGTTCACTGGTTCTCTGGGATTTCTGATCCACTTGCATGTTCCCTCTTGCTACTGAGTTTTGAAACCCTGAATGGGGTCTGGTGTCATGCTTTCAAATTATTTACAGAAATGGCATGTTGGCATTTCTTCCAGAAACTACTGGACTATGAAGTAGATAGTGATGAAGAATGGGAAGAGGAGGAACCTGGAGAAAGTCTCTCCCATAGTGAAGGGGTAAGGCTTCCACGTGCTGAAAAATAGCTTTCTGAACCAATTGCACTTGTCAGTGTAATTTCTAACAAGCAGAGTTTATTTTTAGGATGATGAGGAGGAGGGAGAGGATGAAGATGATGACGATGGCTTTTTTGTACCCCATGGGTACCTATCTGAAGATGAAGGAGTGACAGAAGTAAGTGAACTAGGTGTCACTGGATTTCCATCTCTGTTTCCAATGAATCATGTAATAAATATTGGCAGAGGAAGAAAGCGTGTAGTCTTGGCAGTGATATAGCTCATCTCAGATCTGCATGGTTCAGGAGCAGACTTCTGTAGCTCAGGGAACATGGTAAAAAGCTGCATTTAAAAAGCTTTTGTTTTTCCTGGAATGGATGTATCGAGTTCTTTCTCGCCTGTGGCTTTAGGAGTGTGATCCAGAGAATCAGAAGGTTCGTCAAAAGCTGAAAGCAAAGGAATGGGATGAACTGATGGCCAAGGGGAAGAGGTTCCATGTTCTACAGCCTGTGAAAATGGGCTGTGTCTGGGAAAGTGCAGAAAATGACAGCGGCACGAATGCGGACCTAAAGGTTCTCCAGCAGTTCACAGCGTGTATCCTGGATTCACCTGTTGCAGAGGAAGAACAGCAGATACAGAAATGTAGCAAAAAAAGAGCAAAAGATCAGCAAAGTAAGATCTGAAGGGCTAAATAATTGTACTTACGGACTGTTGTACTCCACTTTGGAGCAAATAGATTTTTGTATTGAGTGTCACATTCAGAATGACTTGTTTATGACAAGTCTGAAATCCAAGGCATCTCTGTGAGAGTTCTTGGAAAGGAGTTTTCTGGCATTGCATCCAGTATGGCCTTAGTTACAGTCTCCAAAACCTCTTGCTCTAGATATCTAGGAAATTAAGCCAGTAAGACTTCAGTAAACTCAGATTTAGGCCAGCTTACTGAAAGTGTTCAAGCCCATTGACCCGTTTATTGTTTAGTTTGTGTGACAGGCTTCAGTACTGAGTATCTCCTGTACCTGGTTAACACAAGGATGTGAATAATGCACGTGAAGGCTAGAACAGGGGTTGAAGCTTTCACTTCAGGGGGTCATTATTATTGGGGGTGACTTTTCTACATCAAATTTAGCTCCTGTTACAATCCCATATCTAAAATTAATCTCAGCCTTTTTGTCCTCTTTCTGGACCGTATGTACTGATCAGTTACGTCAGCTTAGCTTTTCTCAACCTTTAAACAGTTCTTCCCCACAACCGTTGTGCATCCTTTCTTCTCTGCAGTCCTTGGCCAGCTTCTGCCGCTGCTGCACGGCAACGTGAACGGGAGCAAAGTGATCATCCAGGAATTCCAGGAGTGCTGCCGGCAAGGACTGTTCAGTGATGTGACTGCAGCTGCCGACTGTAGCGACACAAGCCCTGCGAGCCCCCATACCTCCCGGCCGCAGACGCCTGTTGGTGAGGACAGCGGTGTCCCTTCCAAAGCCAGGCTAAAGCGAATCATTTCTGAGAACTCTGTGTACGAGAAGAGACCTGAATATAGGATGTGCTGGTATGTCCACTCGGAGGTGCTGAAGAGTTTTGATCAAGAGCATCTCCCCGTCCCTTGTCAATGGAACTACGTCACCCAAGTCCCTTCTTCAGGGAAGGAGGAGGGTGGCAGCGTGCCAGGCGTGGCGGTCCTGCAGACCACCCCCGTGTCGGTAAAGAGGAAGTCCACCGGAAGCATGTCCATCACTAAATTCATGAAAAGGCCTCGGGATGCTGAACAGGTGAGTTCCTGTTGCGGTGCTCTTCCCTAATAAAGAACGATGGGAATGTAGCTGTGCGTCTTCCGTAGGCGAGCGTCCTGGCATGGTTCCCAGATTGGCCTAGATGAGCAGAGTCAAAATATTAAGCTACAGACACTGTCCTTCACACAAAAAGACCCTTTTTGTGGGGAAAGGAGTGAAATTATGTGACTCTAAAGAGATGGGTTTTCTTTTGTGTGTCTCCAGCTTGGACTGTCTGTTCCATTTGAAATGTTGCTCTCCTGCTGTTCTTCCATTTTCTGCTATTTGGCAGTGATTGCATCCAAGCTGTGAATAGTTTCTGAGTGTCTGTTTGGCCTTGGTTTTACAGCTGTATATAATTTGTATGCAGGTTTTTATGTGTGTGTATGGCTGCCAGATGTATAGCCTGAGCTGGTGACTTACATCAGTTGCATGTGTACTGATTAAATGTGGTTCGTAAGTGCTGCAACTCAACCCATAATAGTCTGTAAAGTCTCTGTCTTATACTGTCATACATAAAGCTGAATTTCAAGAGCTGGTTTAAAAATATAATAATTCATAGGAACAAAATGAGATGGATTTGGAGTAGTTGCTACTCCAGTTCTAAGCTTTGTTGTGGTCGTCTTGTTTGCTTCTGCTGTTGAGGGTAACCGCAGGTAGTATTAAGAGCTTAATCATTCAAAAGGATGACTGAAAAGTGTGCGATGGGTGCTTTAGCTGTGTGATGCTCTGTCACGCATTTAAGACAGTCAGGCTTTAGGTCCTGAAGCTTGGTGTTATCAACTGTTTGCCTCCGAACGTACAGGCAGGACAGGGTTTGCACTGTCCATGGATTTATTCCTCATCCCCTGCGGACAAGGGGGTGAGGAAAGAAGCCACAGGCAAGGCTTTTTATGCTTTTCATTCCCACTTTATTCTTGGCTTCTTTGGCTTTTCTACTGAAGACGCTCTGCACTCAAGTATTGATAGGGATCAGAGACTTGTGAGAAGCTGTTCAGCCCCCAAACTCCATCTGCTTGGGTTTTTTCTTACACACTAAATAAAGGCAGAGATAAAAATCTCTGCTTGGTGCCCACTGGAAATTCTGCTTATAACTGACTACTTGAGCAGAGATAGCAAAACAAAGGCTTTTAGTAGAATTACGTCACCAGCCTGAATTCTTCGAAGCTCTCGAAAGCATCTTAAAGCTGCCCTTGTGAGGTGCGGTGCTGCGCAGCTCAGAGCAAAGGTGTCAGAGTCCTGAAAGCCCTTCATGCCTGACATCTAAATCAGCACTGCTCAGGTATTGAGATCCTGTCCTTCCTGTCAAGCGAGGCTGGAGCTTGGGGAGAGCCTAGGAACGATTGGTAGGTCAAGGCTGCCAGGTTCTCTACCCCCGGCACGTGTTACTCTGCCATGAAGCTTGCGCCAGGACTCGTGTAAAAGAAGGTGCTCTTATGTAAGCTGCAGAGAGAGAAAAACTCAGTATTGAAGTGGGCAGTACCTGCACACGTGTAGGAGGGGAATACATAATCTGAAAACTGTGACTTATTTTAAATTTACATCTTTCATTAGTCTTCTCTTGGAACAGCTTGTAGGGGTAGGGACCAGGTTCTAGGTCTGAGATTTTCATTCCACCGTTCCAGCTGGGGAGGGAAAAAACCCAAAAACATTCGCAGCTGTTCAATACTGAGCAACTTCAGTTTGCATCACTCCTTGTATTCATTTTCTCAATTCAAAGTGAGTAGTTTGTGCTGCTCCCATGGCAGCAAATAAGGTCACCAAGGGAAGAACTGTCGCCCCTCCCTGAATAAAAGCTAATTGGCAAAGATGAGGAGGATTTGGGGGGAGAACATCTTCCAATTCAACAAGCAAAAGTCATTTTCCATCTTCAGAAGGAAGAAAGCATCCAAAATAATCAGCAGAGGAGGAAGAGATTTCCCTTCCAAAAAACCAACAAAACTGAGTCAGTTTTCAATTAAGGTTTGAACTGACTTTTCGATGTGTAGGCTGTTCGTTGCATTGTGTAATAGTGAAACATCTTGGAGCAGAAGCTTGGCATGCTTCCTGCTGTATGTGCCATTGCAGATGAGGCCTTTTATCAAAAGTCAGTGTCTGTTGAAGCCAGGGGTTGCTGATTTTTATATTCCCCCTCCCCCCCCCCCCATATGCCTGATTGATCAGTCTGTGCTGTGAGTCCTAATTGGGAGAAGTGCCTGCTGTAGTCCTTCACAGCACTGACTGTGCTTGGTCTTGCACATCAGCACTGTCAGCTTGCTGATACTTTTTTTTTTTTTTTTTCCCTTAAGGCTGAAGCTGTGGAGATGGATGGATTTCAGGCAGACACCGAGGAAGATGAGGAAGATGATGACTGCATGATTGTGGATGTACAGCCAGGCAAAGGTAGGAAAATAAATCAATAGCAGTCTCTTGGCAGGTCCTCACTCCCACAAGGGAGAGTACAACAGTGGGAACGGTGTGTGGCTAAACCTGTTGCAGTTTTTCTGCCACTTTTTCACCAAGCCTTGTGCTCTTCTCTTGAGATGTTTTATTCTAGGTACTTCTCTGCTCTTTATGTTTTATTCTAGATGCTTCTTTGATTTTATGGTCTTTTCTAACCTGCTCTTGCCCTTTCTTCCCTCCTCCCTCCAGTTGACTAAATAGTGCAAAGTGCTTGTGACTAGCATTTGGCTGCCAGTATTACCTTCCCCCCCCCCCCCCCCCCCTTTTTTTTTTTCTGATAAGAAAAGTGAACATTGGGGTCAGTATCAGCAGATCCACTAACTATTGGTAAATGTTGCCAAGCAGGGCTGGTCTCTGGGGCGTGCATACTTATGTTCAGAGCCCTTCCAGGACTGACAAGGTCTGGAGCATAACTTCCCCTCTGCTGCCTTCTCGAAGTCTTCGGTGCATGCTGAATTGTCTGTTCTGAAGGAAATAACATCAGATAATAAGCAAGCTCTTAGATGTTTGACAGGTGAGGGCTCTGATCAACACTGTGCAGCTCTTCTCTAGAATCTAAGCAGTTGCTTATGTTTGTGTCCCAGTTATCCCTTGGAAAATGGCTTTCAAATCTCCACTGCTATAGCATATCCTTTCAGGCTACGGATTCAGAAACAGTGGGATGAGGATGTGGAGCGGCTCCTTTCATCTCAGTGAGGTTTTAACTATACATACTTGATCATACAGATCAATGACTTAACACCAACCACATGATGTGCATTCAGCTCCTCTAAACCGCTTTCAAAACCTCCGAGCCCTTTCTTACTGCTCTCACAATAGAGCTCTTTCATAATGCTACTGGCACAACCTGAATTAAGGAAAGTGGTTTTTTTGTGTTGGGCAGCTCCTCTAATTGATAGAGAAGGGCTCGTGCATATTCCCAAAGCCTTAAATTCTATAGAGTGTTTGACCCATTCTAGACATATCTGGGTTCTCCTTTCTATCTCAGCTGGTGCTACATTCCTCCTCTCGCCTTCCGTAATAGACAATGTAACTGTTTGACAAGAAGCTTTGCATTTAATCTTAAACGGCTTTTGCTTATTACAAGACTGCAGTGGGATGAAAGCCTTGCTTCAGGTTTGTAACCTCTTGTTCCGAGGGCGGGGATGCTATTCAGTAGCTTGCCTTCCTTGGGCTTTGTTGACACACATGCAGCTGTATTTGTTTAACTCTGCCTGGGTCTAAAGCACTGAAAAGGTTATGAAGATCCTTTTTATGGTGAAATTATTTTTATTCTGGATTGATGTTAACCCAATATTAAAACCAAGTTTCAAATAGTATTGAAAAGGAGACTTGCAACAGATATGGGCAGACAAGCTAAGACAGATAAAGCATATAGTAGTCAAATTCTTCTAGATTAATGAGGATGTTTAAAAAAAAAAAAACAAGGAAAAAAAAACCAAACCAACACACTTTCTACTTTGCAGATTCTATGTTGGCAGTTCCTGAAACAGCTTCAGAATCTCGTGGCACAAGAGCCGCTCACCAGGACACCAGCATGGTCAGCCCATCTAATACAGTTTGAGACTTAAATGCCTACTAACTTCTCTGTATGTATGTAGAATGAGTTAGAAAATTTTAAACCTTGTGTATCTTTGAACAAGATACTTGCAAGTATTCTGTATTTCTTGTAAAGAGAAGACAGCACTTTGTTCTGCTTCAGACCAGATGGCAGCTTAAATTTTTAGTTCTAGTTTTTAGCTTAAAAATACTGCATATTAATCTGTCCTTAATAAAGCATTATTGAAATTTTGATACTTCTTTGTAATGGAAGGTATCTAAGTAAGTTATCTCTAAATCTAGTGTAGAGATTTTGAAATAAGCTTATTGTGATGCCACTGGGGGAATTACTCTGTTCATAATGTATAGCATGGCCTTGGGTATAAATGATGTACAATTATATTTGAATTTATGCTATCTATATCATCCTGTTTGTGGTCTTACTTGCTACAGAGAACAGCAGCAGGGCTTTACCTTTGGAAAAGAAAAAAAAAAAATCCACCTTGTTTCTCCTGTTTTGGGATAGGCCAGTATTAATTACATATCAGGGGTAGATTATTGGTCTCCTGTACACGTTGCTGCAATAGAAGCTGTATACATAAAAGCTGCTCTCTACCCCACAGAAAAAACTTTAAAATTGAAGTATAAAGGACCAAACTAGCATCAAACTTGTTTATGTATGTAACAAACTTGCTGGGGCTTTTGACTTTATATGGCTTGTGAGTTGATGGATCAGTTCCCTGAAGTACTGGCTGTAGTTTGAGGCTTCATCTCTCACTGGTGGGCAGCATAAATAGCTGTTGCCTGTCATCAGTCTCCTGTTCTGTTGTCCCCTGTTCTGTCTGTGGGTGGCATGAAGTGAAAAGGTGGGTAATGCCACAGCTGCACCAATAACACCAGTGCCAGCCCCAGCACTGACTGGAGCTCGTCCGCATTTCAAACCTCTAAGAGCAATGCAATTCAAATAACTTTGAACAGAACTCAGTCTTTAAATATTCCATTTAATCAGATTAAGCATAATTTTATCTAAATATATTCTCTCCAATAGGAGTTACAGTGCACACAGAAGCAAAAGGAAAAGCTGAGTTCTAAGCCCAGCCTGATATCCAGGCTCAATCGATTGGTAATCCAGCCTAGTACTAGCACCTAATCCCTCCTCCAAGGGAGGAGAGTGGTACTTCATCATGGTCTTGGAAACACCTCAAGCAGTCACTGCTAGAACTTGGTTTTTAAAGCCATTCAGAGCAGTCTGCTAAGTGTCTTACTGGGCAAGACTGCCTTAGTGTATGGCTACTGGAGTTGTGGAGGTGACTGCAGGGTTGGTGTGACATGGCAGAATCTAGACTCCCACTCTGCAGAGCTAAAACAAAATCATTTCTGAGGTCACATAGCTGGAAGCTCCAACAGTCGGTATGGGAAAATGAGGGAACAGTCTAAAACCACCAGCACTGAATCCACTCCCCTTTATTTCACGACAGCGTCTGGACTCTGGAGAGAAGTTCTGGTTTCAGGGGGCTTGCTGGCTGCTCCTCTCCTGATGCCTGAATGTCTGCCATGACTGCTGCATCCCAGGCGAGAGTCAGGAGGGCTGAGGGCACCTGGAACAGAAAAGGCAGAGTTATTAAGCTATAGCCATGTTATACTTTGACCTCATAACATGCTGTGTATGTTCACAGACCTGGAAAAACTTAGAAACAGCACTTCAATTAAAAAGGACAAGTGTGGATTTCTGCAAAAAGCTCCTTAGGGAACGCTGCTTTGGGCTTTCTGTTGGAAGCCTTGTGCTAGAGCTGCGCTTGCCTCTGTTGCTGCCTCCCCTCTTTTCCCAGTGTGGATGCTAACCCTGTGATAGAGCTGCCGACAAGTACTGCAACCTGCATTTGCTACAGGACGTAGGTCTGTTCCAGACAGACCTCCTAGCTGTGAGCTAGAAGCTTTCAAGCAGTTACTTTGTTTGAGCTTAATATGAAGGGGCTAGAGCACAACTCACAGCCCTGAGAGCAGAAGACACAAACTTCTCTAAGTTACGAGCAGCAGATGACTCTGACAACCTGAAGACCCCTGTGGAAGGTACCAGCTATCTTTTTTTACTCACCAGCCCACATTCATTGAAGGCCAAGTTCTCGTCAGTCAGTTTGAGACCTCCAGGTCCCAGCAGCTCAAAGGGCAGCCAGTCATCTCTGAGTGCTTCTCTCACAAAGTTGTAGAGCGCAGATACTGATTCTCGTGCATAAAAAGTCCCTGCCATGAGAAAACAAGGTGAGATATTGAGAGAGAGTCTGGCATTTACCAAATCTAATCTTTTTGTGGTAGGTTTCGTGGGGCTCGCGTACTGATGCTAACTTTATGAACTACTTCAGTGACACAGAAGCAGCCTGATTCAGCTGAGAAGTATAAAAGCAGAATCCCCAAAGAAAAATATTACTTCAATTGTTGCAAGCCCCCGCCAGCCTGTAACAAAAGAGTTGGGAAAGCCTGAAATGATTTCCAGAGTTCTACTGCGAAATTTGAAGAGGATTTATACTGTTGCATAGCCTGACGCCACACGGGCAACCTCATGCTGGTTACTATAACAAACTGATCTAATGAGTCCAGCTTGCTTGCAGTAGCCTAGGAAGAGCACGCTTTAATTAACAGCGCCTTGAGATTCTTCTCTCCACTCCACCCTGGCTTCCAGTCCCAACCCTGTGCAGGTGAGGCAGGTGGAGGGCTCAGAGATGGGAAGAGTTCTTAGAGAAACATTACCCCACTCTGGCTTTTTGTTGCTTTATTCTACCAGCTGTGTTCAGCACACCTCAAGCCTGCTTATTATTCAAGCTCTTATGCTGCAAGTATTCTCAGAAGCTTTTGGAGGTGTACAAAGAAAGGGTAGCAAGTCTTTTTACCTTGGAGGATGTATCCATCAGGAAACCGGACTCGCATCAGGGTGTAGTTGTACTTCCGCATTTCCCTTTGTTCTTCTTTCTCTCGCATGGCTCTTGTCCTCAGCATCGAAGCCTTCTCCACTGCTTCTGTCCTTTAGAGAGAAAGCAATTTTTAGCATGAAGGAGAAGTACAAGACTCCTAGCTGGCATGGCGTGCCCCCTGGGCAGTCAGGGCCCTCCTTCTAAGCCTACTCACCGGAGCCGTTGCTCTCGTTTGATCTCTTCTGCAGTGAGGTTGTAAAAGTCATTTGGCAGCTCAAACCGAGCAGCTTCAGGTGACGGTTTAAATACACAGAGCTGGCGATCCAGCTGGGCTCTCACAGGCTCAGAGCTTAAAAGCTGCTCTTTGTAGTCCTTGAGGTCTTCCAACTTGGTCAGCATTTCTTCCTTCAGTACGTAGTACTCCTCTGTGGTCTCTACAACCAAAGGACAGGAACTGAGTCCCTTGTTCTTTACATGACTAATGCATGAAATACAAGGGCAAGGATCTCCAGAAAATGTAATGTCTTAACAGGGAAGCTGCAGGGTGAGTGGCTCTTTCTGTTACAGCCCTGGAGCTCTCTCAGCAACCAGAGCGGCCTCGCTAGCTTCCCTGGGCTGTCCCACTGCTACTCAAACTGCTGACTCCAGTTTAATACACTTAGATTTCTTGCCTTGTCCTGGAACAGGCAGTGTTTTTGTCTCAAACCCGATAGCCTGGAAAAATCTGTGTATCCCTTCCAGGCAGCTTATCCTTTCCTGGAAGAAAAGGAAAGAATTTAGATGTAGTCTGCTCCAGGCAAGGACGTTCCTAGGCAGAGCACCTGCAGGAGTCTTGACCTCACCTGAAACACTTTGTTCTGCAGTTTGATTCTCCGGTACTTCTCCTCCTCTGGATGGAGATAGATATTATCCAAGTACCTGCAGAAAGAGGAATGCCCTGCATGGATCAAAGCAGGCGCTTAAGGACATGCTACCCCAACGTGTAAGAAGAAAGACCTTACAGTATTTCTTGTAGATAAGTTAGCTGAAAAACTAAGGAAAGTAAAATATTTCAGTGTTTAATGCCCAAGCCAGACAGAAGATGGGGGTGGCTGATCTCAACCAGCAGCTCCAAAACTTCTTGGACTAGTGGACCAACTCTTAAAACGTCTCTGAGACGCTGACATTATTTCAACTGACACTTGAGATGGTTCAAGTGTTTGGCTTTGGTTTTCTTCAGACTTTGTGTGGAGCACAGCAAGAAAATCTGCCTGTCCGTTGGCGTGGCAGGGAAGAGACAAGCTACCAGCACGCTCCGTCCTACTAACGCAGCCCACTTACTTGGCCATGGTCTCCACGCCCACACGTACTTTCTCCCGGTCCTTATTGAAGGTGTGAATCTCCATGATTGAGGCAGCCACCGGGTCTACAGAGAAATACTGGGGAGAAGGAGAGAAACTGGTCAGGGGGGGAGCTGATGCTACTCTGCACAAAGGGAGCCGTGGGCCTGTTTTGGTTTAACCCTGACCGGCAGCTCGGCACCACGCTTGTTCCCCCCACAGTGGGATGGGGGAGAGAACCAGAAGGGTAGTATTAGGGGAAAAAAAAAAACAACCCGTGGGCTGGGCTAAAGACAATTTAATAGGTAAAGCAAAAGCTGTCCATGCAAGCAAAGCAAAGGAATTATTCACTCCTTCCCAGTTTACACACTGGAAACAGCTAATCAACTCTGTTTTCATCACAAATCCAAAATGCAGCACCATCTGAGCTGTTAGGAAGAAAACTAAGTCTGTCCCAGCCAAAACCAGTACAGGGCCAAAGTTCCCAGTCCCAGCATTTCCAGCAAGCTGAAGGGAGGGTGCTCGGACAGGCATTTGAACAGAGCTGCCCTTCAGGAGACAGTGGAGATTTTACAAGGAGAAGGCGGAGCGTTGGAGAGGTCACTGCTTGAGGGGACCCACGCCACAAAACGAGTTAAAACAGGAGGAAGGGAAGCCGCGCAGCCAGAAGACGTGGCGCTTACCGACTCGATGGCTTCTCTGAGGTGCTTTTCCTTCTTGTCTTTCTTTACGACTGCACCGGTCAACGGGCAGATGAAATAGACCCCTGAAACAGAGGGGGCAGCTGCCCCCTCCTTGTCTGGGGAGGTGAGGTCCTAAAGGAGACAAAACCAGGCACCGAACTGAACACAGGAAGGTTTTGTGGGGTTTTTCTGTTTGTTTGTTTTTAAATAACCTGGCAAATCTGCACAGGACAGGGACAGCAGCACGGAAGGGTGCCGATCAGGGAACAGCAGCGTGTCTCGTACCTTTTCCTCTTCAGAGAGCCCTTTCTCGCTTGCGGCTGCCTCGGCCATCAGCTCTTTTCTCACTACGAGAGACAAACCCAGGTTACAGCGGCGGACGGGGCAGAGGTTCAGCAGGTTTCGGAGGGCTTCGGATCGTGCAGCACTGCCCTGGGTAAGCGAACACCTACCCGGGTGCTCTGATCCCGGCCTGAGAGCCCACGGAGTGAGCGTGACCCCTGTTTCTATGACACTCAAACAGTCGCAGAAACCATCTGCGTCCCACAACGTCCTCCAGAGATGCACCCGAGCAGTTGCTCACCCAGGATCTCCCTCTCCGGGCTCAGCTCGGAGCTACACCCATCCCAGCCAGCCCCACCGTGCGGCTGCCCTGTCCCTACGCCGGCACAGCGGCTCCGTCTCCTCCGGCGAGCTCCTACCCTGGTTTTTGATGGCCTCCTGGGAGGAAGGCAGCTTGGCCTTGGGCTTCAGCTCCATCCGGGCCAGCGCTGCGGCCGCCGCCATCTGCGCTTCATCAGTCGGCGCCTGACGAGGCTTCGGCGTCGCTTCGGTTTTTGGCTTCTCCTTGGGGACCCTGGGCAGGACAGAGCAGCAGAGCTCGGGAGGAGATGGGCTCTGCCATCCCACCGAGACGACAGCTCCACAACCGTGCCGGTCTGGATGTGATTATGGTAATTACCGCCACGGTGCCCCCTCCCCCCCCCCCCCCCCCCCGCCAACGCCACACTGGGGAACCGGCCGCCCCGGTGCGGTAGCATCGCTGCCCGGTGAGTGTCGGCTGCCTGCGGGAGCCCCGTGGGACGGGCGGCTTGGGCACCGCGGTGAGCGTCGGCCACCGGGCTCCGGGTCGGTCCCAGCCCGGTGTCTTCGGGCCGCCCCTCCCGCGTACCGGGCGGCACCGGGCCCAGGGCAGCCGCGGGGCCCGTGGATACCGGCAGCCGGGGAGAGCGGGGCAGAGGTGGCCGGCTCCCCCAGCCGGTCAGCCCCGCTCGCTGTCAGCAGCCGCCCGGGAACGGCTTCCACACACACCCCCCCCGCGCCGGGCCCACCGTTACCGGAAGGTTCCCCCCCCCCCCGCCCCGTACCGGGACGGCTCCGAGAGCTTCTGTCCGGGCCCCGCAGTCTTGAACTTCAGGTCGGCCTTGATCTCCTGGAAAAACTTGCGCATGGCTGCGGGACCGGGACCGGGACGGGGAGCGGGACCGCCGCGCCTCTCCCGCGCTTCCGCCCCGCCCACGTCCCCGCCACCGGAAATGGGCGTGTCCATCACGCAGGTTCTAGCGCCGCTCTAGGCTTCTACCACTCTATGGCGTCAGCGGTCCTCCAGGGCTGAGGGGAACGGGGCGGTGGGGGGGGGGCTGGGTGTGAGGGCGGGCCCGGGCCCCCCCTCACGGACCCCCACGGACCCCAGGTTGGCACCCACAGACCCCCACAGCCCCCACAGCCCGCCCCCTCCGCTGCACCCTGGGACAAACCAGCAGCCCCGGCCTGACCAAACCGGCCCAAAATGGGGCCCACCGCAGCACCGGAGCAGAGCTCGCCGGGCCCCGGGGGGCAGCCGGGGCTGAGGGAGCCTAAAAGATGAGAGGATTTTCTGTTCTCACTGCCCGGGCCTGCGGGCAGGCCTTCCCTCACCTGCCTGGCTTCCCGCCCCGCAAAGCGGGTTTGAAATCAGCCGATGGGCTCAAAATTTGGGGACGAAAGCACTCCCCTGCGAGTCTGGCACAACTCTTCCTCCTCCTCCTCCTCCTCGTGGGGACACGGGACAGTCGGTGCTGAAGAAGAGGCCGCCTCATCTCGAGGACGTCGTTAGCGGGATCGGGCCGGTCGCCCATCCCAAATGGGGGTTGCACGTTCACCCGCGCAGGCGGCAGCTGTGGAAACGGCAACCTGGCATGCCGGCACCGGCGACTGGGCTGACAGCCCGCCATCGGCACCGGGACCGACGCCTGGGCCACCCCAACGGCACCGAGAGCCAGAAACACGCGGATGGAGGCCGGACCCGGGCCCGCATCGCCGGCGGGCAGTCACGGACCAAGTCACGGCGTAGCCGGGACCCCCGCGCCCACGGCACAGGAGACGCCGCGGAGTAGCGCAGGGACCCCCAAAAACTGCACTGGGACGTTTTTGCTGTCTTGGCGCCAGTCACACGCACCGCAGGCTCTGCACCGCCAGCAAGCCAACACGCAGCCCGGCACTATGGCACAGCCCGGCAGGAGCGAGGTGACATGGAGAAACACAAACCGACCCCCCCGGACCTGCCTGCTCCTCGACAGCCCTTTACTTCACGAATTCCCTCCCGCAAAACCGAGAATTCTCCCTCATGCGCATCCCAGGCCACCACCCATGGTTCATCCCCACTCACCCCGTGTCCCCCCTTGTCCTCCCCCCACCCCAGGGCCACAATCACCCTATAAATAATTTCTGGGCCCCCCACCCAGTGTGGTTCGTGTTTTGTACCCGCCTGGCTCTCACTGGGCTCTGGCAGCTCCAGCTGCCACCAAATCGCATGTAACCGCTTCGATGTCGGGCGGTGAGCCCGGCGCGGGCAGCCAACCGTTTGCATTTCCGTGACCTCGCAGAGAAACCAGATTTGGGTTAAAACCAGGTTTAAAAATCAAGGAACCTCCTAGGTGGACTCCTTACACCGTTTTGCTCTAGCTCAGCTAGACTGAGTTCAAGTTTTAAAACCAAAGATAGGGAAATCAGGTCTAATGCCGTCCCCCAACACCTCGCCCCATCCCGGGGACCCTTCCCACCCACCCCCCCTAAACCGGGACGACCCCTCAGCCCCAGGGGATGGAGCCCCCACACACACCCCGGCACCAGCCAACTCCGGCAGGGATTTGGCCGCTGTGTCCCCGAGCTGGGGGGGCCAAGGCTGGGGCGGTGGATGGGGCAGGATCAGAGCTCGCCCTGGGGTGCAACCCCCCCCCCCCCAAAGTCCCCCGTGTCCCCCGCAGACCCCAGCCCTGTCCTCCCTGACCCTGCAGGCGCTAACCCGGCTACTCAGCCTGGGCCAGCCCCTGGCCCCCACCCCACAGCCCCCTCCCCATAGCCCTGACCCACACCCTATAGCCATGAGCACACCCTAATAGCCCTGACCCACACCCCATAGCCCTGACCCCCTCCCTATAGCCCTGACCCACACCCTATAGCCCTGTCCCCCACCCCACAGCCCCCTCCCCATAGCCCTGACCCACACCCCATAGCCCTGTCCCCCACCCCACAGCCCCCTCCCCATAGCCCTGACCCACACCCCATACCCATGCACCCTATAGCCCTGTCCCCCACCCCACAGCCCCCTCCCCATAGCCCTGACCCACACCCCATAGCCCTGTCCCCCACCCCACAGCCCCCTCCCCATAGCCCTGACCCACACCCCATACCCATGCACCCTATAGCCCTGTCCCCCACCCCACAGCCCCCTCCCCATAACCCTGACCCCCACCCCACAGCTTTGTCCCCCCCCCCAGCCCCGTCCCACGCACCCCCCCTCCCTCCCCGGCCCCACCCCCAGCCCCGGCCCCCCCTTCCCCCGCCCCCCTCTGGCCACGCCCCTCCGCGCCCCCCTCTTCGGCGCCTCTGGCGGCGCGGCCCAATCCCGTTATCCCGCCGTGCCTTCGCCTCTCTCCTATTGGGCGAGGCGGCGGGAGCGACGCGGCGCCGAGCCAACGCAAGTCGGCGCCGCGGGCGGAGGCGGGACATCCTGCGGGCCGGGCCGTACCCCCCCCCCCCCGTCACCCCCCCCCGCTGCCCGGTTCTGCCCGCGGCCTGGGCCTCCGCCGCCGCCGCCCCGCCCCGCGGCCGCCATGCCGCACAGCTTCAAGCCCGGAGACCTCGTCTTCGCCAAGATGAAGGGGTACCCGCACTGGCCGGCCCGGGTGAGACCGCGGCACCGCGCCGGCGCGGGAGGAGGGGTGGGCGGGGGGGGGGGGAACGAGCCGGGCCGCAGATCCCGTACCGGGATGGGGGGCCGGTACCGGGATGGGGACACGTACCGGCTCCTGTCCCGGGGAGGGGGGGGACCCCTACCGGGATGGAGATGCCATAACGGTACCCGTACCGGGATGGGGACCCGGTACCGGTAATGGGATGTCCCGTACCGGGATGGGGGCCCGGTACCGGTAATGGGATGTCCCGTACCGGGATCGGGGCCCGGTAGCGGCGTGAGGGACTCGTATCAGCACCCATACCGGGATGGAGATGCCATAACGGCATCCATTCCGGGATGGGGACCCGGTACCGGCAATGGAGTGTCCCATACTGGGATGGCGGACCCATATGGGTATCTGTCCTGGGATGTGGAGCCGGTACTGGGATGGGGAGTCCTGTCCCAGCACCCGTACTGGGATGGGGAGTCCCATGCTGGGATGGGGAGTCCCGTCCCAGCACCCATACTGGGATGGGGAGTCACGTCCCAGCGCCCATACTGGGATGGGGAGTCCCGTACTGGGATGGGGAGTCCCGTCCCAGCACCTGTACTGGCATGGGGAGTCCCGTCCTAGCGCCCATACTGGCATGGGGAGTCCCGTCCCAGCGCCCATACTGGGATGGGACATCCTGTACCGGAATGGGAGCTCGCGTACTGGTACTCGTACTGGGATGAGGACCCGGTACTAGGACATGGTGTCCCATACTGGGATGGGAGGTCCTATTCCAGCACCTGTACTGGGATGGGACATCCTGTACTGGGATGGGAGCTCTCGTACTGGTACCTGTACTGGGATGGGAGGTCCTATTCCAGTACCCATGCTGGGATGAGGATCCAGTTTGGGAATGGGGTGTCCTGTACCAGAATGGGGCACCCCGTGATGGCAGCCATACTGGGATGAGGGCTCAGTACTGGCACAGAGATCCCATATGGGTACCCCTGCCGGGATGAGAGCCCAGTACCAGGATGGGGTCCTGCCCTGGGATGGGGGGGTTCCCACACCAGCACCCATACTGGAACTGGGGTTTGATCCCAGGAGGGGGTTGCCATGTTGGCACCTGCACCAGGATGAAGAAACCCAGACTGGGATGGGGGTCCAGGACTGGAACTGGGGTCCCACGCTTGCACCTGTACTGGGAGGGGACCAAGCTGGGGGTCCCATACTGGCACCTCCAGCGAGGGAGAGGTGGGGGGGGGGGTCCCACACTGGTGCCTGTACCTGGTAAGGGATGGGGGAGACCTAGGGGACCCCTCACCAGGAGGGTGTTCCACAACCCCATGCAGGAGGACCAGGGACCCCCCCTCCTGTCCCAGTGGCACCCTGAGCTCTCCCTTTTGACCTGCACCCAGAGGAGACCCCCTTGGGGTAACTGCACAGGGCCTCAGCCCTGCTTCACCCACCAGGACCCCTGCCCTGGGGACCTTCTCTCCTGCTGGGGTGACCCCTGCCTCCCCCCTCCCCACAGACCCCCCCCATCCCCTGCTGCACCCTGGGACCCTGGCGCTCCAGGCACCCCGACCCCATAGGGGTGCCCCCCACAGCCCACCCCTTGCTGCAGCATCCGAGAAGAGTCCTGCCCTTCACCCTCCATCCTCATCCTCCGACTCCCCAGCAGACCCCTGCCCCTCCAGAGACCCCCGTTCACCTTCCCAGCTCCCTGCCTGGACGTCACCCACCTTCTTGCCGGGGGGGCGACAGGGCTGGGGTCTGGGGCTCTGTCCCTTGTTGGGGATGAGGGGGACACGCGCTGGGGACGGTGCCTGGACGTGACGCGTGTGGGGGGCTGCTGCTGAGCGCTCGCGAGATGCAGGATCGGAGGGTGCTGGTGCGGTTTGGGGGGTGCGGATGGGGCGAGGGAGCGTGCGTGGTGGGGGACGACTGGTCCCGCCGGCCGGGTGACAGCGTTGTGCCGTGGTGGCGCCTGGAGGAGCGGGCAGAGCGGGGCCCGGTGTAGGACGTGCTCACTGGGGGAGCGCGAGGCGGCTCGGGGGCTTGGACGGGGGTCTGCGGTGGTCCCCGACGGCAGCTGAGGGTGAGGCAGGTTCATCCGCTGAAGGTGTCCGATGGGAAGAGACTGGCAGGTGGAAACCGTGTGGGATTGGGGCCGGCAGGTACCGGGGAGGCTCAGGGTGCCGGAGACGACGATGCTTGGCCGCACCACGCCGTGAGATCTAGGATGCCATCCCCGCCGTCCCCGCGCTTTCGTGGCTGACCTGGCGCTGAGAGGACTCGGTCCTTCCAGGAGAGCCCTCGCGCTGCCGGCGTCTGCAGCCCCTCCTGCTTTAGCTCGCTTGCTCTTTTGGGGAAGGCTCCCCTCTGCCCCGAAGACCTCCCCAGCACGCGGGGCAGCCCCTGCGCACCCCGAGGCTCCCGCCTGCGGCTCTGCCCGCAGCCCAGACCACGTGGAGCAGACAGACGGGCGCTGGAGCCGGCCCGTGGGAAGAAGACGGGGTGGCCTACGCGTCCCGCTGGCAGCGGGGCTTTTCCTGCGGCCGGTCTCCAGCCAGGAAGGACCCTCAGGCCGCCCCGTTGGAGCAATCGCCCCCCACCCTGGGCTGGAGGGGGCTTCCCTCGGGCGTCCCCCCCCGAGGCGGCTTGTGCGATGGATCTCTGGGGAGTAGCACAAGGCCCGTGTTTCCCTGGGCGTTGAGCCCAGCGGTGGAGAGACGACCTCGCGCCGAGCTCTAGCCGTAGAGCATCCGTGCCGGATCCCTTCTGTTACTCTTCTAGAGATCCCGCCGGGCCCTGACGCCGCAGTGGGACTCTTGTGCGTTGCAAGGTCCCCGTCCGGGTGCTTTCTTGCCATGCTTGCCTCCAAGCGGGTGCGGGTGCCGGAGGCCGACGCTGCTAGCCAGGGCTGATGTGCCTTGCAGAGGATGTGCTCAAGCCGCTCTCTCTGACCACCTCCTGCTTTGGGTTTCCTTTCAGATCGATGACATCGCGGACGGCGCTGTGAAACCCCCACCGAACAAGTACCCCATCTTCTTCTTCGGCACCCACGAGACGTAAGCGCTGCCTCGCTCCCCTCTCTGGGCTTTTTGCCCCTCTGCCTCTGCTCCGGGCTCACCTCTGCTTTGTTTCTCTCCAGCGCCTTCTTGGGCCCTAAAGATCTCTTCCCTTATGAAAAATATAAAGACAAATATGGGAAACCAAACAAGAGAAAAGGCTTCAACGAGGGATTGTGGGAAATCCAGAACAACCCTCACGCCAGTTACAGTGCCCCTCCGGTGAGTGCGGGCCTCGCGTGGCGGGGGGGCAGCGAGGACGTGGGCTGCCGGCGCCTCCATCTCTCCTTTCCTCCGAGTCGCTCTCCTCCTTTCTCTGCTTCTCATTGCTACGGTGCCTACGCGCTTCCAGCTTGCACATCGGCTTTCCCGGGGTTGAAGTAGCTTCCCTTCCCTGCCCTCTCCCTTCCTGAGGGAGTCAGCTCTCCTCCTCCTCCTCTGGAGGAAGATGCCTTTGCCCCATCTTCGAGGTGGAACCGGGGATGTGCTTTGTGCCGCTTGCCCAAAACCATGGAGGATTTTATTATCAGAGCGAGAACTTTAGGCTTGCTCGTCCCCGGCTCCTGGACCTGTGTGTGGACTGTTGGGCAGTCCCCCTCTTCATCCATTTCTGAGGTCCTGAGCCAAAAGCCACTGGGCTGCTTCTTCAGTGGGCTTCGGAGCAGGCCGGGAGACGGCTCTTTGCTGTCAATTGCTTGCGTGGGCATTTCATAACCATAATTGTGTGATACAATTTATTGTATAGCGATCTTCAAAGAAGGCGTCCAAAGCAGCTTCATAGGCAGTTGGTCTGAAGAGGCAGAGGAAGGTTTTTAAGGTGAGCTACAAGGACAAGGTGGTCTGGAGGTAGGCAGGCTCAGGGAATGAGCCCCCTCGGCTGTGCCGCTGCCAGTGCAGGAGAGAGGATGTGTTTTGAGTAGCTGTGGGAGATGGTTGGACCCAAGACTGCAGATGTAGGGTAAGGTGAGACCATGGAGATGCTTGAAAACTTGGAGAAC
Source organism: Aquila chrysaetos chrysaetos (assembly GCF_900496995.4). Taxonomy (NCBI): domain Eukaryota; kingdom Metazoa; phylum Chordata; class Aves; order Accipitriformes; family Accipitridae; genus Aquila; species Aquila chrysaetos. Next base: position 3,461,923 of record NC_044015.1, on the reverse strand, counting down.
AACTTCAGCTTGTTGGGCGGGAGGTTGGTGATGGTGAAGGAGGCAGCACCCGCTTTGTCCAGGGACTCCACCGTGAACTCCCGGTAGGGGTAAGAAACCTGTTGGTGCGGGGCCTACTGTGATTGAGGGACCAAGGTGACACCAACGGCTCCAGCAAGGCTGAGGGTTCACCAGCACCAACTGCATCTTGTGGCCAAAATGCCCAGAGGAGCAGAAGAAGAGACTGAAGTAGAGGTCTTTCTTGGTTTTGAGACCTAAATGAAGCGAGGTGTCAGGAAGTGTCAAGGACAAGGAGATGCTTTCTAGCAGGAAGGCTCCAGCGTTGGAAGAATCCCAGCTCTAAGAAACCCCTTGGGTGTGATGTCCTTGCTCGAGGAACCTCATGATGTGCTGGTGAGAAGCCAGGAGACCTTCCCACTACGTGGGAGTGAGGGTACAGGGCACGGGAGATCCCAACTGGGAAGAGCGGTGGCTGCCACACTGGACTCCTCGTGTGGACCTTTCCTCTGGGGAAGGCGTGTGATATGCTGTGGGGTGAAGCCATCTGAGAGGGAAGAGGCCTGACCCGAGTCGAGGGCTGGCGGCCAGCCCACCAGAGAAGAATGGCCGCTACCTGGCGCCGGAGCAGAGGCTGAACCGAGCCATCCAGCCCTGCTTGTCTGGCGCCGTTAGGGCAGAGGAGGGCTGGGGTCCGCTCGCCCAGGAGGGGCTGTCAGGTCTAGGCTTCTCCGGGGGTCTTTGGCAGAGTGCGAGGATGGGGAGGGAGAGGGGAGTGAGGCAGCAGCAGCGGGTGGAAGCCGAGCTGGGGGATCCAGAGGGAATGTGTTGCTCATGGTCTTGGGTTGGTGCGTGAGTGGCCTTGGGAAGGGGGTGCAGGGGAATTAGAAGGGGGTTGACTGAGCATCCTCGTTGAAGGGCTGGTCACGTTGTCCGGAGTCATGCTTAAGGGTTCTGTGCTGGGACGGGAGGCTGCCCCACGCTCCTCTGCACGCAAACCTCTCCGCTCAGCACTGCCGTCCATCGCTTGTCACCCTTTTGTGCCCCTTCTCCTCTCCCCTTGATGTGCCACAGGCCCCTTGGGGCGATAACACAACTCTCGTCCCCGCTGTCTTTAGCCTGCGAGCTCCTCGGACAGCGATGTTCCTGAGAATGACCCGATGGGGGGAAGCGACGCAGGTGACGATGAGGAAGACGCTGCCATGGCTGCAGTCGCCACGGAGAAAATGGAAAGTGATGAGGACTCGGATCGAGGCAGCGACCACAGCGGGCTCAAGCGAAAAACGCTGGCTATGAAAGTGAGTGTGGGCTGAGGCGGTTCCACACAGCGGGGACGGGAGGGTGTCCTGGTCAGGAGGACATCGATATGGTCGTTGGGTCCACCGCTGAGCTGCAGCCTTCTTCTACCACGTAGCATGTCAAACCCACCGTGTCCGGAGGTGGTGAAAAAAACAACTCCCTCTGGATTCTCCAGTGGGAAATGGGGTTCAGCGTGTGTTTGGGGGTCTCGCAGCTGTCTCATGTTGTCTTTGAGATGGTGGGATGGACAAGTCCTGGTGTGGTTTGCAGCCAGGAAGAATGGCATGGCTCTTCTGAGTGCACGTGGCTGCTCTTGCAGGGCCAGTCAGGAAGAGTTGGGCAAAGCCCCTTCTCAGCAACCAAGCGTTGGCTTTCTGTTATGGGTGGAGGGGGAGTGGGCTGCTCTCACATTCTCACTTCCCGTGTATCAGATGCCAGTAGCAAAACGGCCTCGGAAATCCTCCAGTGACCTGGATCAGGGCAGCCCCTCCCTGACAGAAGAGGAGAACTCGGAAACATCTTCTGAGTCGGAAAAAAACAGTGACCAGGTGAGAGGCTTTGGGGATACGCTTGCATGGAGGGTGGCAGGGCGGTGGGAAAAGGGCTGGAGGAAGAGCATCGCTGTCTGGGGGGAGCAATGTCTTGAGGGAACCTGTTGGGCTTCTGAAACCGTCATGAGACTCTTCCCCATTTCTTCCTATCTGTTTTCCTCCAGGACTTCACTCCCGAGAAGAAGCCAGTGGCCAGGGCTCCCCGGAGGATGCCGGCAGGGGGGAGGAAGAAGAAGGTAAAAGACTCCCAGTCTTCAGTGCAGCGGGAAGCTGGAGAGGAGTCTGGGGTCTGCGCTGCTGGAGGGGGGAGCAGGGGGTGACAGGGCTCTGCCACGGGCCGGACGTAGGTTCAGTGCTAGGAGGGACCTTGCCGATCCCTCAGTGACCCGGTTGGGCCCCGTGCTGCTGTGATGCGGGGCACGCTGCTGAGCCACTGCCACCCCCCCGGTCCAACCCTGCTCTGTGCCTGCAGAAAGTGGAATCCGGCTCTGACTCAGACTCCAAAGTGGACTCGGATTCGGAAATGGGAAACGCGACTGTGGACATGACCAAGTCGGACTCGAACTCCGATTCGGACTCGGATGTGTCTGTGAAGAAGGCTCCACGGGGCAGGAAGCCAGGTAACGCCGAGGAAGCTTCTTCTACCACCCCTGGGCCACTGCTGGCTCCCTCAGGGGACCGGAGAGCATGTGAGGTTGGGGGCTCCTGAGGCTCTGGGGTCTCCTGTTGTTGTGGACACCTTGCAGCCCATATCTGAACAGCCCTCTGCCACCCCAGTTTGGGGCTGTTTTAACAGAGGGACAGCTAGGGCTCCTGCTGAACATCTCCCTGTTGTTTTGCAGCTGAGAAACCCCCTCCCAAGCCCCGTGGTAGGAAACCGAAGCCCGAGCGTGTCCCGACCAGCTCCAGCAGTGACAGGTGAGATCAGCTGGGACACCGTCACCCTCGGGGCTGGGCTTGGAGGGTCACCTGCCTCCCCTCCGCACAAGGGGTCCAAGCGTGCTCTGTGCTTTGCAGTGATAGCGATAGCGACGTGGATCGCATCAGCGAGTGGAAGAGGCGAGATGAAGAACGGCGGCGGGAGCTGGAGGAGAAGAGGAAGAGGGAGCAGGAGGAAGAGATCCGCCGGCTCCGGGAGCAGGAGAAGGAGGAGAAAGAGAAGAGGAAGGAGAAAGCGGAGAAGGGCGAAGAGGTGCACTCGGACTCGGATAGCAGCGCAGAGGATGAGGTGGCCAAAAAGGGCCGGAAGGGCCGGGCCAAGGCCCCGTCCTCCTCGGACTCTGAGCTGGAGCTGGAGAAAGAGGTGAGTGCAGAGCTGTGGGGAGCTAGGGACAAACAGAGAGCCTGTTATCTCCCTGTCAGGTCAGCAGGGACCTCCAGAAGTAGCAGGGACCTGCTGTCTTGGTCTTGCGTTACCCTGGGGTGGCCCACGCAGCACTGGGAAGAGTCGTGTCCGTAGGCACGTCCATGCCTTGCAAATGGGAGCTCTTCCCCTGGCTCAGGATGCCCCATCCAGCTGTGGGTCTCACGTCTCTGTGATGCTTTCCCTCTCACCACAGTCATCGGATTTGCTCCGCTGTCCTCCCCAGAGCCTGGGAGAGCATCAGCCGGATTCGGCTGAAGCACAGGGAAGGGTTGCAGAGGGCTCTTAAGAACCATGCTGCCCGTGGTCGGAGGCAAGGTCACCCTTTTAGTCTGGCGAGTTCCTCCCTGTGGAGGGGGAGCCAGGAAAGCAGCACAAAGAGGTCTGGAAGGACGTGTGGGTCTGGCAGTTGGGTACTGCAGGCTGGGTGGGCCACTTGAGGTACGAGGATATTTACTTTTGGAGCAGCACACCGCTGTGCTGCAACCCGAGTCCTTTTATTATCTCGTGCGGGGGATGGTCCTGCACCCAAACCGCCTCGCAGCAGTGGCATGATGGGTCCTGGCCGCTTGCGTTGCTGGATTGTGCCCAGCTGTGGCCATGGCACTGTCTCCCTCCTGCAGCAGGGAGGGCTCTGCCTCTCTCGCCTGCATTGTTCTCTCCTCCAAGGTAAAGAAGCCTGCGAAGAAGCAGCCCTCGGAGTTGTCAAGGAAACCAAATCAGAAGGAGAAGAGGGGCCGAGCAGAGGAGAAACCACGGAACAAGTCAGCACCTCCCCTCCCCGCGTCGGCGCTTTCTTCCTCTGGGGACAGGGCCGTTCCTCTGCTGCTGCCCAGCCCTCCCTGGCTGACACCCCAGGGTGGGCATGGGGCTCCTGTGGAGCTGCCCCATGGCCAGCAGCACCCAGGGAGGGGCCGGGCTCTTACCTCCCCTCCTGCTTCCTAGAGCTGAAGGGGCTGGAGGAGGTGCTGGGGGGCACCAGGCTGAGCTTCCCTGGTGTTTTCTGTCTCGCAGGGGAAGATCCTTGGGGTACTGCTTTGGGGCTTTGCCTTTCTGCAATCCCGAGAAGCTGGGGCATGGGGGAGCTGCTGTCTCAGGGCTCCTGTCTGCCTGCGAGCTGGGAGATGTGTGTGAAAGCGTGGGTGGAGTGTGGCAGGGCTCTGCTGCCTGGCTCGCTCTGTCGGGCAGGCAGGGGGGATACGCTGACGTGTGTCATCACCCTTCTTGTTAGCCCAGTGGTGAGCAGGGGATTTCACCTGAACGATCTTACCTCTTTCCTTTTCCTCCCACAGACCTTTGAAAGTGGAACGAGGCCGGAAGAAATCTGACCTGATCCCCGAAAGGAGGATGGAGAAGAAAAAGGGTGAGAGACGTTGCTTGCCATCACAGAGGGGAGGAGAGGGAGAGAAGGGATCTAGGGTTGGTTCCCCCATCCCAGGGAGGGGGAGGGATCTTTCCTACAGGGATCAGCGTGGTTGTACTGGGGTCTTTCCCAGCGCTGCTGTGGTCCCAGCATCGTGATGGAAAGTATTTAAAGGGTGTGCAGAGACAGTGAGCTTCCCTATTTACATCCCTTCCCAATCTTGGCACACCCCAACCCATCCTCTTCAGAGAGGCCCCTGGGGCTGTGTTTGACCTTGGAGATGCAGGAGGAAACCAAACCCTTGCTGGGGGAGAGGTCCCGGGCTCTGGGCAGTGCTGTGCTCTCCGCTGGTGGCCTGATGCCTTCGCCTGTCTCTCTTGCTGCTCCAGAGCCCACAGTCGAAGAGAAACTTCAGAAACTTCACAGTGAGATCAAGTTTGCCCTGAAGGTGGATAACCCGGTGAGCGCCCGAGAGCATTGGCCTGGCCTGGGACGTCCCTGCTCATCGTGTCCTTGGCCACCACGTTAGCCTTGCCCGGCTGCGATACCTGGGGGTGCTCAGCCTGGCTGAGCCTCCTCTTGCTTTTCTGCATGCTGGGTGGCATTAGGGGACTGTGCTGCATGCAGCGCTGCCCCAGGTGCCCACAGGGAGACTTCCAGGCAGCTTCTGATCTTGGTGCCACCCTTGCAGGACATCAAGCGGTGTCTGAATGCACTAGAGGAGCTGGGCACGCTCCAGGTCACCTCTCACATCCTCCAGAAGCACACCGATGTGGTGGCTACGCTCAAAAAGGTAGGGCAGAGGGCTGAGTCCCTCCCTGGAGGGAGCGAGGAGCCTGCTTGGGCCACCCCAGCTCTAAGGGCGTTCCTCCTTTCTCTTTTTGGGGCAGATCCGTCGCTATAAAGCAAACAAGGACGTGATGGAGAAGGCTGCCGAAGTCTACACCCGATTGAAGTCACGTGTCCTGGGACCAAAGATGGAGGCGATCCAGAAAGCCAACAAAGCCGGGCCTGAGAAGGACAAGGGGGAGGCGGAGAAGGGCCAGGAGAAGCTGTCAGGAGGGGAGACACGGAGTGAGAAGGGTGAAGAGGAGACGAATGCTGGTAACGCTCCCTGCACGTCTTGGGGCGGTTCCCTGCTCTGTCCGGGCATGTAGCAATCCCGGGGCCCTTTTCAGGGCATGACATATCCTGCTGGGGACCGGGGACATGAATGGGGACACGGCACGTCCCGCTGGGGACCTGGGACACGAACAGGGGTGGCTCTTGGCCTCAGTGGTGGAGGGGATCGGCAGCCTTGCGTGGCACCTCCAGTCCCTTGTTTGCTGGAGTGCCAAGAGTGGGAAAGGACTGAATATTGAACGCTCGTGGCAGTGAGAGCAGAGGGCAAACCTCAACGCCTACGCCCTGGCTGTGGGTGCCTCTGGGCTGATTTTTGGGCCAGGATGGCTCCTTGCTGCCAGCTTGAGCGCTGGTCCAAGGCACCGGGGAGACAGAGGAATGTGGAGACGCCCTTGGACGCTGGCTCAGGCTCTTGCGCAGGCAGCTGGTGACTGGGATCTTCCACCCTCGTAGCCGGGTCCCTGCGTGGGGACGTCCTGGTGATGCTGCAAGAGCCTTCCCAGAGGAGCTGATGGGGAAAATCCACTCTGATGCCTGCCTCTGAGTTTGGGGGATGGAGTCTTTGGGGCCCTTCTTGTAGCTATTGGGGTCAGGCCAGACCTGGGGTCCCCTCGGTCTTGGCTGGATGTCCCTTGCCTGAATGGGGACAACCTGTGGCCATGGGTCTTCGGCTTGCCCAGCCCCTCATGGGTCGGGATCGACGAGGTCCACCGAGTGTCTGACCCTCTCTCTTCACTTTAGACTTGTCGGGTCCTGTGAATGGTGAATCCCTGTCCCAAAAAGCGGAGGGCACAGAGGAGAAGGACAAAAGCCAAGGGCCGGGAGCCGGAGAGCCGGAGGCGTCTGCCGAGGAGACCCACAACAAGTGAGTGTGAAGGGCAGAGTGTGTGTGGGGGCTCGGGAGCTCCCCTGGATCTGATGCACATCCAAGCTAGGCTCTTTTATGATTTGAGGAGGGGGTCTTGTGGGTTCTGTCAGGCTTTTCCCAGCTTGGGAAGGAACCCGGGGTGCGGGAGAGGGACAGCCACAAGCGGGGGAAGGCAGACAGGCAGGGGAGACGCTCGCTGACGCGCCTGTGCTCTTCCCCCAGCAGCGTGCAGGACTATCCCAAGGCCGAGCGAGCTGGGCCGGAGCGGGAGAAGGCTCGCGGGGAGTCAGAGGCTGTGGATGACGTGGAGGAGAGCTGAGGAAGCGGCTCCCGCCCGGAGGAGGAGGAGGCAGAAGGGCTGCGAAGGGAGACCGGCCTCTGCCTCGTCCCCTGCTTGAGTTACTTCACTAAGTCACACAGTAGCTGATGTCCTAGGTCTTGTCCTGTGCCCCCGGCCCTGCGAAAGCACCGACCGCGGGGGGGCTGTGCTGGTTGTCTGTACTTGTCCCCTCTTTTTTTTTTTTTTTTTTTGTTTTGGTTTGGTTTTTTTTTCCGTTGTTTTTTTTGTTTTGGTTTTCCTTCCTACCTAATTTCTTGTGATTTCAACCGCCATGAAATGAATATAAAGGGTTTTTTAATGAAAAATACAAGGAGCCCTAGTGTCTGTTTCTTGAGGCATCGCTGACTGTGATGAGGGGAGGGCAGGAGCATCCCCCTGCCTAGGGCTGGGACTGGAAACCCCCCACCATGGGTCCCCCCCCTGTCCTCTGGCCCTGGCCCCCCCTATGAGCCAGGACCAGGCACCCGTGGGTGTCCCTGTCCCGGCTGGGCCCCGGCAAGGGGAGTGGGACAGCCAAACCGGGCTGCTTTCTGCTTGATTTTCCAGTGCCTGTGCTGGGCTCTGCCTTGGCCGCTGGGGCTTCTCCCTGCTGCTCCGAGCCCCTTTCCCCACCATCGTCTTCTCTGTGGCTGGAGGCAGCTGCTGGAGCCAGGTCCCTCTGCTCCAGGGGAGGCAGCAGGGCTGAGCACCAGCTTTTGGGTTAAAAACAGAGTAAAAATTGTGTATTCTCTCCTAACTCACCCAGGAAGGGACTGAACTGTGGCAGCATCCTGCCTTGTGCTGGGCAGCATCGTTGGCTGGCTGGCTGCTCTTTTGCAAAGATCCGAAGCTTTTGTACATGTAAAATAAAGATGTTCCCGGCTCAACCAGACGCTGCGTCCTTGAGTCCTGTTTGTGCCGTGGCAGAGGGAGGATGCCCCGACCCCGCTTTGAGGCTGCTGTTGCTGTAACCCTGCCCTGGGGAGAGTTGTTTGGTTTTTGTTTTGTTTTGTTTTGTTTTTTCCAGGGCTGATTTCATGCTCCAGCCCTCCGTAAACAAAACCCAAATAAAACCCAAAAAAAGCCCCCGCGTGCCTCTTGCCCAACTGCCGGGAAGCGGGAGGCGGGGGTTGAGATGGGGTGAGATGGATGCTGCTGCCAGGTGCGGGGCCGGCGCTCAGCCCCATTCCCCGGGCTGGGGAGACGCTGGGGGGGGGGCCCCCCCCAATGCTGGAGAAGGTGGATGGGGACACTGGGACGTGTCACCTCATGCCCAGGAGGGGCGATTTAAAGGTGGATACGAGGTCAAGCTGTCTGTCCTCCCCCACCCCAAATTCCCTCATTGCCATCATCGCAGATGATGGCAGCACCGGGGGGGGGGGGGGAAACGACAGAATAACGCCGAGACGCGGACGTGAACGTGAGCAGAGCCGTGTTGGTACCAGCGAGGTTGCAGCAAGGGTTCGGACCCTCACACGGGAGGTGTGGCTGTGGCTGGTTGTATTTGGGGCACCCCTAGGTTTGGGGGTGCGGCGGGGCGGTGCGCGGTACCGCTGTGCCGGCAGCCTCGGCGACATCCTCCAGCCACGGCACCGCCGCCAGCGCCTCCCAGACCCGGGCCACCACGTCGCGTCCTCGGGCCACCACGGTCCCCAGAAGCTCCCAGAGGGACTCGGCCCGGCTGAAAGCGCCGTGGAGCTCGGCCACGCCGCGCCGGGCTCGCCACGCTGCCTGCTGCAGCAGGGCTGGCAGCTGCCCGACCTGAGCCCGCAGCTGCACCCAAGCATCCCGCAGCTCCTGCGCCAGCATCCGACCCACGGCCAGCGCCTGCCCTGGCAACGTCGCGGGGGTCCGGCACCCCTCGGCCGGCGTCGCCCGGGTGCCGGGAGAGGCAGGGGGTGGATAGGGATGTGCCCGTGCCTGGTTCCCGCACAGCCGCGTCTCCTGGCTGTTGTGCTCCGAGCTTTGCTGCATGGCTTCCAGCTGCGGGAGGAATGGCACCGTGGGTATGATTGGGGGGGGGTCCCGGGCACGGTGGGGATCCCCCCTTCCAAGCCCCAGCACCGTGAACCGGCGGTTCTCACCACGTCGAGGATGTGCCGGAGCTGGGCACGTCGGTGAGGAGCGTCCAGCTGCTTCTGCCGGAGCTGCTGCACCAAGGCCACGGCTCGGCTCCTGGCGTCACTGGAGAGGGAGCCGAGGGGAAGGAGGCGGCTGTGCCGGAGAATCCCTGCCGAGACCAAATTCAGCCCCGCCGCAGCCTCGTCCCCTGCGGGGAAAGAAGGGCTGGATGTGGGATGCTGGGCCCCAGCATCATCCTGGGGTGAGGGGGACACGGGGACCCCCAGCAGCATCCCGGGGTCTCTTACCCGCCTGCCTCTCACCCGGGGGCTGGTAACGGTTCAGCCACCGCTGGGACATATCCAGCACCCGCTCCGTGCTGTGGAGGAAGAGCCGTGCCACTGTGGTGCCCAGCAAGGCGCGGAGGATGGTGCCCACAACCGAGGGGATGCTGGAACTGGTGTCCTCGGGGACTCCCAGTTGCATGTGGGGGGGACCCCCTCGGGGCAGAACCTGCAGCAGCCCGGGGGGCACGGGGGCTGCCGTCGGACACGCACCCCTGGGACACGGCCACCGTCCCCTCCAGGGACCTGCGGGACCCCAAGGAGGGGCACAGCCCCCGGGGACGGGGTACCTGCTGGGATGGCTGCGGGGTGGCCTCATCCACGGGGGTCCCAGGTGGCTCTGACTGGGGGGGGGCACAGGACTGACACCTGGGGTGCAGGCAGGTGCCATGGAGCCCCAATGCCTGCACGGCAGCCCGGGGGGGGGGTTGCCCAGGATGGGGTCTGAGTTGGCCTCGGTGCCCATCACCTCTGGGGTGCATGGGGGGGGCTGCTGGCAGGATGGGTGGGCAGCCGGCTCATGGCAAGCTGTGAAGGGTGAAGGGCTGAGCCACACCGGGGGGGCCCTGGGGTCCAGCTCAGCCCCCGCACCGACCTGCTGCTGTGATGCTGCAGGCCCGTGCCCGAGGACGGTGCCCTGGGGCTATCGTCACTGGGGAGGTGGGTGACATTGCATGGGATGTTGGGATAAGCAGGTCCCACCCTGCACCCCCCCCACTGCCAGACCCTGCTGCCTGAGCCCCCCAGGATGGGCTTGTCTGTGCCCCTTGGGCTGGGGGCATCCTGCTCCAGGACAGCCCTGGTCCCACCGGGACAAGGGACAGACCAGGGGGTTTTGCTCAGCTGTAGGATGGGTGGGGGACCTGGGACACGAGGGTCCTGAGGCCTGGGAGGGATGGGGGTGTTCCTCCAGCACCCCCCCCCCCCTTCACTCACCCTCAGCCAAGGGCTCTGCTCAGGGACAGGGGGAAGAGGCCGGCATCCTGGGGGTTCAGCACCAGGCTATCCCCTCCAGTGCCTCCCAGCCCCTGTGAGGTCACGCAGGGCTATGACATCATCACTCAGCCCCTGCTTGAAGTGGGATGCAGCCATACGGACCGCCCCCAACCACCCTATCCCCCCCCAAAGAAGCCTCAGTCCAGTGCAAAACTAACCAGAGTTTATTGCTTCATGAGCCGTCCCCAACCCTACAAGACCAGGGGCTTGAAGGCACCGAGGACAAAGGGACACGGGGGATCCAGCCGGGGGCTGGAGGTGACCTCGAGAGGCACTTGGGGGAACCAAGGCACGTTACTGCACCTCCCCGGCACAGGGGACAAGGGACAGAGCTGCACGTGGGGCAGGCAGGAGGGGTCCCCCGTCCAGGCAGGCATTAAGGTTATAGGCAAGGTGGGCCAGGCAGGGGTTAGTAGATGCTCCTAACGAGGCTTTGGCGGGGGACACACCGATATCACCCCACCCCAGAAGCTGCTATTTCATCTCCAGGTCCACCAGGTGCTGGCCTGAAGGGGCAAAGGGTCCCACCAGCCAGGTCAGGGGGGTGTTGTGGGCGACGTGCTCCACCAGCTCGTCCATCAGCTGGCGAGCTTTGGCGGCGTGGGCACGGGCTCGGGCCAGCACGCTGCCCGACACATCCTGCAGGGAGGCGGCGGAGGCGAGGGCTGCCCGTAGCTCCTCCACGTTTTGCCGGACCTGCCCCGCCGTGTCCTGGATGCTGGCGGGGAGACCCTGGAGGCTGGACACCAAGGGCTGGCAGGAGCTTTGGAGCTGCTGCGTCAAGCCCTGCAGCAGGACCAGCGTGCCCGACTCCACCTGCTGCAAGGAGGGGGGGGGGCACAAAGGGGTGGTGAGGGGTCGGGCGGGGGGGACACTGCCTTACCCCAGGGTCCCCCTGTCCTTAACCTACCTCTGGTGGCACCAGGTCTTTGCCACCACCCGGTTGCTTCTTGCTCCACTCCAGCCACATCTGCTGCAGCTTCTCCTGCCCTCCCTGCAGCTTCTGGTCCATGCCCTGCTTGAGGTGCTCCACCTGGGAGGAAAGGCAGAGCCTGGTGCATGGGGGGGGGGCTGCTGCAACCCCAGGGTGGCATGGAGGGGGGGGGAAATGTACACAGGGATGGGTCCTACCAGGTCGAGGGTGCGCTGGAGCTGGGCCAGCAGGTCCTGGCTGCTGCGGCGGGCGCTCTGCAGCTTGCCCAGCGAGTGCTGGAGGGCTCGGTGCCGCAGCTTGGTCGAGAGGGAGCCCAGGCGCACAAAGTAGCTCTGCTGCTGCTTCTGCTGCTCCGTTTCGAAGCCCTCCACGGCCGTGGCCAGTTTGGCTGTGGGAGAAGAGCTGCTGAAGTGGCCCCACCGCTACCAACCCCACGTAGAGCCAACATCGCTCTGCCCAGGCTCTCCCCACCCCTCTCCAAGGGGACCCCTAAGCCCATGACACATCTCCAGGGGGTTGTGATCAGCTCCTTACCCAGCTCCTCATCCGTCATGGGCAGGTAATGGTCCACCAGCTCCTCCGACTTCTCCAGCACGGAGCCCATCCCGCTCACCACCATCTGGCCCACGGTCGAGCCCATGACGGTGCTGACACCACTGCTCACCGCCGACTTGGTCAGCTCCACGCTGCCCTGCACGGCTCCTTTGGTCATGTCCATCACGCCCGTCACCCGGCTGGTCACCGCGTCCTTGGCACCAGCCACGGTGCTGGTCAGGACATCCTTGGCCCCCGTCACCGTGGAGGTCACAAGCTGCTTGGTGTCCGAGATGAGCTGGTGGGGAGGGGTGGGGGGGGAACCCTCTGTTAAGCAGCGCTGGGGGGGGACGACACACCTTGAGCGTGTTCGCCCACCCCATTACCTTCTCCGGGGGCTGCTGCAGGATGGGGAGCTTCTCCTCCAGCTTATCCAGCCCTTTGCAGGCGTATTCGTTGGCGGTGGAAACTGGAGACGTGAAAACAGGCGGTTTTTAATATCCTGCTGCCTTGCAAGAACTCTGCTAGGGCCAGTTTTTGGGGTACCCCAAAACTCATGAGGTGCTGGCCCCCACCCCCAGCTTCCCCTCCAGCCTCTCCAGCCCTTTGCAGGTGTGTTTATTGGTGGTGAAAACTGAAGATGAGAAAACAGCTTTTCCCTACCCTGCCGCCTTACGAGAGCTCTGTCTGGGGCCAGTTTTCGGGCACCCCAAAACCCATGGGGTGCTGCCCATCCCCCCCCCCCCCCCCCAGCCCCACTCACTCTGCGGCTCCAGCTTGGTGAGGATGGGCTGGGCCCCGCTGACCGCCGCCGCCGTCAGCGTCTTCACCCCCTTTTCGGCGACGTCGCAGACGGACTTGACGTAGGGGTGGCTCTCCTTGGTGGAGGCGTACGCCGTGGAGACCATGCCGTAGGCAGAGCTCACCAGGGGCAGGTTGGCCACCCGCGTCCCGATGCTCTGGGGGTGCGAAGGGGTCCGGATGAGTGTGGGGGTTCCCCCCCACCACCACCACCCTGGCTACACCCACACCGAACCCCCCGGGATGGATCAGGCACTGATCCCCCCTGAAACCCAGTCCCCCCCTTGGAGGTGATCCCCCAGCACAGGGCTCCCCGTGTTCCCCGTTCCCCCCCAACTTGCCCAGTGGAGAAGGTCAGACTGGTCCCAGTGGGTGCCTGTGGCAGGAGGACGGAGAGTCCCAGGGGACCACACGTGTGTGTGTGGGGGGGTGATGGAGCCCCAAATCTCATAGGGGATGGGGGCCACCATATGTCCCCAACCCCCCAAGGATGACTTTGGGGTACTCCGAGGCCCCTCCAAGCCCACCCAAGCGTAGGATAACCCAGAGCCCTGGCCCCAGGGAGGGACCCCCTGGAGACCCCCACCCCAACTCCCCCCTTACCCCCACTGACCTGCTGCTGCTCCTCCGCCTTGGGCTGCGCCGTCCCGGGCTCACTGGTGGCCATGGTGGGACTGGGGGGGACGACGACACACGACACGGACCGTGAGTGCGGCCAGACCCCCCCCCCCCCCGGTATGGGGGAACCCCAAAGTTACCCCCCCCCTCCCTAGGACACCCCTCACCCATTTCGGGCCCCCAAAGGACAGGGGGGTCCCAGAGATCCACCGGGACCGGGACCGGGACCGGGACCGGGACCGGGACCGGGACCGGGACCGGGACCGGGACCGGGACCGGGACCGGGACCGGGACCGGGACCGGGACCGGGACCGGGTTCTCACCTCCGGAAGCCAAACCAACCCTCGGGCTCGCCCCTTCCCTCCCCACCGGCCTTTATATAGCCCCGGAGCCCGGCCCCGAGCGCATGTGACCGGGTCCCGCCCAGCCGGGGCCGGCCCGGGGCGGTCCGGGAGCACCGACCCGCTGGGGGCACCGGGACCGGCACCGGGACGGGCCCCCCCCCCCCCGGGCCGGGCCGTACCGATCCCCCCCCCCCGGGACCAGATTCCCCCCGGGATCGGGCTGCACCGACCCCCCCCGGGACAGATCAGGCACTGACCCCCCCCCCCAAATCCCCCCCCCCCCCCCCCGGGGGGGGGGGGGGTGTCCACCAGCACGGGGCTCCCAGTGTTCCCCGTGCGGCCCAACTTGCCCAGCGGAGAAGGTCAGACTGGTCCCAGTGGGTGCCGGTGGCAGGAAGACGGAGAATTCCGGGGGGACCCAGTGGCACCCCGCTGCGCCCGCAATGTCGGGGATACTCCGCGCCCAGCCCCGTGGCGGTGATAACCAGGACAAAGTCCAGTGCCACACGGCCGCGGTTCACAGTCCAGCAGCCCCGGCACCCCACCGGCACCCTCCATCCCAGCACCCCGCCGGCACCCGCATCGCTCTCCCCAACCCAGCACCCCGCCGGTGAAACCCTCCCCACGGGGTCACCCCGTGCCCCCCAGTTCTGCCACCCCTGCCGAGCCCCCCCGGCGAGCCCGGCACGACGTGGTGGCTCTGCCGCGGACGGTGCTACAGGCTGTGAGTCATTTTAAGGCCTAAAAAGTTGTTTTCTTCCTCGTTAAAGTGCTTTGAAGCAGCTAAGACAAGAAATCCTGACGCTCCCCCGGCTCGGGGACACTGCGGAGAGCCCCGGACGGGCAGGGCTGGGCACACGCCGTGCCCTCCATGTGCCACCGTCCCCTCCCTCCCCGAACGAGTCCCCGGCTGCGGCATCAGTGGTCCCACGCCGGGTCGCCGAGTCCATCGTCACCGCGTCCCCGGCGGGGATGGGCTTCGCCGCCGCAGGCGGGTGGGTGCTCCCCCAAATTCGGTGGCTCAGCGCTGGCTGCAGAGCCGCGGCGGAGCGGGCACCTGGTGCGTGTCCCCCACGGTGATACAACCCTCCCACTTGGCCATCTCAATGGGGACATCCTCCGGATACTCCACCAGCGCCGGGGCGAAGGGTCCCACCAGCCACGGCAGGGGCGCGTGCTGCCCCACGTACTCCAGCAGCTCGTCGATGCTCAATTGCGCCCGCATCACCGTCTCCCGGCTCTGCGCCAGCACCAAACCCGAAAGGTCGTGGAAGGAATGGGCGTGGGAGAGGGAAGCCTGCACGCCTTCCACGCCGTGCCGGACGTGTCCCACCGTCTCCTGCACGCTGCTGGGTAAACCCCAGGCGCCGGCGGCCAGGCGGGTGCAAGCGGCGTGGAGCTGGCGCAGGAGCCCACGCAGCATGGTCAGCGTCCGTGCCTCAACCTGCAAGGCAGCGGCGACCCTGGGGTGCGACGGTCCTCCCGCCCGGCCCCCCTCGGACCCCCGTATCTCGGTGTCCTCCACGGGCATGGGCCCCCACCCTCATACCTTGGTGTCCTCCATGGTACCCCCACCCCGTACCTCGCTCTCCTCCGTGGGCACGGCATCCTGGTGGCTCCACTCCAGCCACATGCGGTGGAGGTGCTGGCGGGCACCGTACAGGGACCCGTCCATTCCCTGCCGCCCGTGCTCGATCTAGGGGAAGGGACAGCAGGGTGGGAGAACACCGGGCGGGGGGGGGGGGGGGGGGGTGCCGGCCTGGCACGGGGCTGGCACGGTGCCCGCCACATCCTTACCAGCTCGATGATGTGGTGCAGCTGGGCCAGGACCTGCTGGGCGCTGTGCCGTGCCCGCTGCAGCTCACCCAGCGAGCGCCGCAGGGCTCGGTGCCGCAGCTTGGCCGAGAGCGAGCCCACGCGGACGAAGTAGCTCTGCCACCGCCTCTGCCGCTCCGGCGTGGCCGCCTCCGCGCCTGCCGCCGTTGCCGCTGCGGGACCGGGGGGTGAGAACCGCGTGGCCGGACCATCCCGTGCCGGGCACCGGACCATCCCGTGCCGGGCACCGGAGCATCCCGCCGCCGGCGCTGGGATGAAACCCCCGAGCTCCGCGCCCTGTCGCAGGGACGCAGGGGTGCCCACCCACGGGATGCTTGGCCACCAGGTCGTGTGGAGGAGTCACCAAAAAGCCAGGTGGCCTCTCCGGTCACCTCTGCCGTGACACGGGGCCAGTTCTGCCCACCACTACCCCGTGCCGAGCTATAAATACCCGGGGCGGGTGGAGCGGGGCTATATTTGCTTTCTGGTTTCCAGGTGAGAGTTCACCCACCGCCGCGTCGCGTTCCCCGGCTTTGGGTTCCCACCGAGTGGGGACCGTCCCCCGCGCGGTGTCGCGGTGGCCGTGGGCACCGCGGGGGGCTCGGCGCTGCCCTGGCACGGCAGAGCTGCCCAGGCACCACCGTGGGGGGCTAAGCAGGGGCACCGGGTGCAAGCGATGCCGGGGCGGTGCTGAGCAACGGGGCGGGGGTCCTGGGCACCCCCAAATTTGGGAGATGGTTTCCAGTGCGGCGCAATCAACACTCACCCAGCTCCTCGTCCGTCCCAGGCAAGTATCGTTCCACCAGCTCCTCCGATTTTCCCAGTACCGTGTCCACCCCCGTGGCCAGCAGCCGGCCCACGCGGGAGCCCACCACGGTGCTGACGCCGGTGCCCAGCGCCGAGCGCGTCCTCTCCACGCCGCCCTGCACCGCGCCGCGGGCCAGGCCCACCGCGCCGCTCACGGTGGACGACACCAGCTCCCTGGTCCCTGCCACCACCTGGGAGGGGACAGCAGAGGGACGCCTTGTCCCAGCACCTCGCCCAGCGCTGGCCCCCCCCGCCCCTTTCCGTGTCCCCCAGGGGAGACGTTACCTTCTCCGGGGGCTGCTGCAGGATGGGCAGTTTCTCCTCCAGCTTATCCAGCCCTTTGCAGGCGTATTCGTTGGCGGTGGAAACTGGAGACGTGAAAACAGACGGTTTTTAATATCCTGCTGCCTTGCAAGAACTCTGCTAGGGCCAGTTTTTGGGGTACCCCAAAACTCATGAGGTGCTGGCCCCCACCCCCAGCTTCCCCTCCAGCCTCTCCAGCCCTTTGCAGGTGTGTTTATTGGTGGTGAAAACTGAAGATGAGAAAACAGCTTTTCCCTACCCTGCCGCCTTACGAGAGCTCTGTCTGGGGCCAGTTTTCGGGCACCCCAAAACCCATGGGGTGCTGCCCGTCCCCCCCCCCCCCCCAGCCCCACTCACTCTGCGGCTCCAGCTTGGTGAGGATGGGCTGGGCCCCGCTGACCGCCGCCGCCGTCAGCGTCTTCACCCCCTTTTCGGCGACGTCGCAGACGGACTTGACGTAGGGGTGGCTCTCCTTGGTGGAGGCGTACGCCGTGGAGACGGCACCGCAGGCACAGCTCACCAGGGCCAGGCTGGCCACCCGGCTTACCATGCTCTGCCGGGGGGGATGGCGGTGAGCCGGGGTCCCCAGCGATGCCCGTAGACCCCCCCACCACCACCCTCCTTGCACCCCTACCTTCATCTCCTGCCCATCCTCTGCCGGCACGGAGTTTTCGGCCGACATGGCAGCAGCGGCTGCGGCGGGAAGAAAAAGATCACGGGGTGGCTGAGCCCGGTGTGGACCCCCGGGGTGGCTGAGCCCCACGGCCGCCCCTCACCATGCCGAGGAAAGCAGCACGCGGTGGGGCCGAGCCCCCCCAGCACGCCCCCCCCCAGAGCCCCAACTCCTCCGAGGGCTGAGACCCATCAACTCATGACATGAGTGGGAGGCAGTCGGAAGCCTCCGAGCTCTTCAAGGGGATGTCATGGGGGGTCCGGAAGGGGTTTGGGGACGAGGCTGGCCTCCTGCCCTGCTGGGATGCGGTGGGCTTGGGTCCCCCCCATCCCCTCTTGGGTCCCCCCATCCCCGTTTGGGGCCGGGAAGGGTTTTTGGGTGATTCAGCCGGAAGCCGGGCTGGATTCGCCTTTCGCAAGCCTGCGGTGAGGACGTGCCACCGGTCACTGTCCCCTCGGCCGGGGCACCCCCAGGACCCACCGCAGGGAGCGGAGCAGCCGGCAGCCCCCCCCCGCCCAGTGTCCGTCCCCCCCCCCGGCAGCGTCTTTGCCCTTTGGGGTGTCCCACTGTCACATGGCTGCACCCTGGGTCCCACGGGGGACACGGCAGTGTCCCTGCCCTGCTGCCCCCCCCCCCCCGGCCTGGCCCTGTGCACCCCGGGGGGGCAAGTCCTGGGGGGGGGGGGGCAGGTCCCCTTGGGGTCCCTGGGGTGCTCCGGGGGCACCCATCCCGGAGGGGCGGACGGGGGACAGGCAGGGGACACCTGGGGGACCCCCCCTCGGTCCCTGCTGTCCTGCCTGAAGCCGCCCCCCCCCGGGGAACCCCCGGATCCCCCCGACCCCCCCCGGGGAACCCCCGGATCCCCCCCCGGAGCCCCCCCCCCCCCCCCCCGGCCCGTTTTCCACCCTCCAACTACCGCCAAGTCCCAGGGACGGCACTTACGGGAGGGGGCCGTGGGGGTCTGTCGCGACCCCCGGTCGTGATCGCGATCCGAGGTCGCGATCCCCCGTCCCCGCCCAGAGCCGGATTCATAGTTGGCGGCGGGAACCAATCAACGAAGGGGAGGGCAGCGTCGCCACCAATTAGGAGGAGGGGCGGGCCGGAGGGGTGGGGCGGGCTTTGGCGGAGGGGGGGGTGCCGCCACGTGGGGGCTCCCACGTGGGATCGCGACGGGGCTCGGGGTGGGGGGGCCCGATCCTGCCCCGGAGGTTCCGCAACGTCCCACCCCCCCCGGGGACACCGGCGGGGACACCTCGGGAACCCCGTCCCGGGTGGGCGGCCAGGGGGCCCCCAGCCACCGCCCGGTGCCAAGTGTCACGTCGTCCGTCCCCGTCCCCCCCCCCCCCCCCGGTGTCCCTTCGCCACGTGTCCCCACCCCGAGTGACCCCACCTCAGGTGTCCCCAGGCCAAACATCTCCATGCCAAGTGTCCCCTTGCCGTGTGTCCCCGCACCAAGTGTCCCCACGCCAAGCATCTCCATGGCCAGTGTCCCCACCCCAGGTGTCCCCACGCCAAGTGACCCCACGCCAGATGTCCCCACGCCAAGCGTCCCCATGCCAAACATCTCCACACCAAGTGTCCCCTTGATACGCGTCCCCACACCAGCTGTCCCCTTGCCAAGCATCTCCATGCCAAGTGTCCCCATGCCGAGTGACCCAACACTAGGTGTCCCCGTGCCAAGCATCTCCGCACCAAATGTCCCCAAGCCAGATGTCCCCAAGCCAAGCAGAGGTCCCAGTCTCCCCCAGTCCCCGTGGGTGCTCAGGCCAGGGGACGGCAGTGTCACCCAGCGGTGAGCAACGCCAGAGGGTGGCGGGCAATCCCAGGGGGTGGCCCCGTGGGGGAGCAGGCTGGGAAGGGGCAGGGGACACAGCGGGTGTGGGACGGGCACGGCCGGGTGACGTGGTGCCCATCGCTGCCTTATCCCCGGGGACTTCACAGGACGACACGCAGGAGAAAGCGTGCGGTGGCACCAAGTGACCGTGTTTAATGTGCTCTTGCGGGGTGGGGACAGGGGCGGGTGCCAGGCGGGACGGTGACAGGGACGTGGGACAGCCTGAGCCGGGTGGGAAGGGGCCGGGGGCCACTGGGGTGGGCATCACGGGATGGGGACGGGGGCCGTCGGGATGGGGACGGCCGCGCCCCCGTCTCTCTCTGCCTCAGTTTCCCCAGGAGAGCTCACCTCCGCTGGGGACAGAGCGGCAGGGAGGGAGGTGACGTACCCGGGCACCTCCGGTGACGCCGAGCCCCTCGCCCAGGGGTCTGGCAGGCGTTGCCCGTCCCCCTCGGGCTCACAGCCCGCGTCCCCAACCCGGCTGACGGCGGCCACCTCCCGTCCCCGGCGGGGCGCGGGGCTGGCGCAGAGGGTGTCGCGGGCGGCCGTGAGCCGCGGGGCCGCCCGCCGCAGCAGCGCCAGCAGCGGGCACTCGCAGACCCAGGGGTTGCCCGAGATGTCGAGGTCCAACGCGGAGCCGGGGGGTCGCGGGGGCAGCTCCAGCGTCCGCAGGCGGTTACGCGCCAGGTCGAGGACGCGAAGGCGACGCAGGGGGACGAAGATGCCGGCGGGCAGCTCCCGCAGCTCGTTATCCTGGAGGAAGAGGAGGCGAAGGGCGGGGCGCGGGCGCGAAGGCGGCGGGCGGCAGCGCGCCCAACCGGTTCCCCTCCAGGTCGAGCCGCTCCAGCGCCCGCAGCCCCGCCAGCGCGTCCGGTGCCAGGGATGCCAGCCGGTTGCGGGACAGATCCAGGCTACGGAGGGAACGGAGAGGGCGGAAAACCTCCGGCGGCAACTCCGCCAAGGCGTTGGCAGCCAGGTCGAGCCACAGCAGCCGGGGAAGGTGCCGGAACCAGGCGGGTTGCAACGCCCGCAACCGGTTCCCCCGCAGCACCAAGTGCCGGAGGTCGCCGGTGCCGGCGAAGATGCCGGCGGGGAGATCGGCGAGGAGGTTATCCGTCAGGTCGAGGACGCGCAGGGTGGGCACGGGGCGCAGGAGGGCTTCGGGGAGGGCGGCGAGGCGGTTGGAGGAAAGATGGAGCTCCTGCAGCTGGGGCAGCCCGGCCAGGGCGGCGGGGAGGAGGACGGCCAGCGCCGTGAACTCCACCGAGACGGCCACGGTGGCGGGGGGCAGCCCGGCGGGGAAGGCGCTCAGGGTGGGCTCCGTGCAGACGAAACGGGTGACGTTGGGTTGGGGGGAGCACGGCACGGCGAGGCCGAGCGGTAGCAGCGCCAGCAGCAGAGGTGGCGGGATCCGGCCCGCTGGCATCATGGCGCTGGGCTGCGGGCAGGCGGCCATCGTCACTCGAGGGTTGCGCAAGCCCTGCCGCTGCGGGCCCGCTGCCGCCTTTCCCCCCCCCCCCCGCCGGCGTGGGCAGGCCGTGGCTGCGGGCAGGCAGATGCCCTGACCCCCCCATGTGTCGTCCCCCCCCCCCACTTCCCTGGTCCCACTCCGAGCCCCCCAGCCCTGCCTTCACCTTCCCAACCGGCCGGCGAGGCTCCTCGGGGACCGTCCCGTCTCCCTCGGTGGCTGTCACCCCGGGGGGGGGGTGGGGGGGGGGGTGTTGGTGGCTCGGCCTCACGTGCCGGTTGGGAAATCGCCGCTTTCGCTGCCAGCTCACGGGGCGCTGGCATCCGGGGCAGGATCAGGGTGCTGGTGTCCCCGTATCCCCGTTGCACCCCACGGCTCTCGAGGGACACAGTAGTGACACCCTCCCCCCCCCCCCCTTCCACCCTCACCCGTCTCGGGGACTTTATGGCACCCCAGCACCCACCACACCACACCCGCATGGGGGAAACTGAGGCACGGCACATCATGGGTGCTGGGGGGGGGGGGGGGCAGGGGGCGGTGGGACCCCCCCGTGGCATCCGCTGCCTCGTGGCAAAGCCCCACGAGTGGCTCCGTGGCACGATGAGCCGTGGCCGGTGGGTGCCGCGGGCTGAGCACGGAGGAACTCATTGCATGGGAGAGAGGCTGGGAGACAGTGGGTGGGGGTGCTGGGGGGGGGGGAACCCGAGGTGGGGGGGGTGAATACAGGGTGTGGGTGTAAGAGGAGGGTGGGAGCACAGGGGTGTGGGTGCACGGGGGTGTGGGTGTAAGCACGGGTGGGTGGGTGCACGGGTGCGCGCAAGGGGGTGTACGTGTGCCCGCGGAGCTGGGGGGGGGGGGGGGGGCGTAAGAAGGTGCCGAGGCGGTGGCGGGGGAGTCGCCTCCGGTAAACGGGCGTTTATTGGGGCCCGCGGGGTACAGACCGCGGGCGGCCGCATGCATGGCCGCGGCGGGGGGGGGGGGGGGGGGCACCCGCCGCCCCCCACCCTATTTACAGCCTGTCACCCTCCCCCGGGGACCCGCCACCCCAGGGCCGGGCAGGGGTGGCACCGAAAGGGCACCCTTTGCCAGCAGAGAGTGGGTTCGGTGGGGACCCCCCCCAAGCCCCAGCGGTGCCCCCGCACCCCGGCTGTGCTTTCCAGGAGGGGGGTACTGGGATGGGGGGGTGGTGAATGACCCCCCCCCCCCCCAAGCTGGCACTGGGCAGGGGTTGACCCCAGGCCGGGGGGTGTAAATGTGTCCCGTCCCCAGATAACACACACATTTGGGGGCCCCCCCCGCCCCCCAAATATTCACCGTGTCCCACCACTGCAACCAACGCAGCCCTGTGGCACCCCCCGACCGGGTGTCCCCAGGGTGCTGGCAGCACCCACAAGCCCCCCCCCCCCCCCCCCGGGGTGCCTGGGTGCAGGTGACGGGGCCGAGGGGCTGCGGGGTGGGGGGGTCACCTCGGCTGTGCCCGTGTCCGTGTGTCCATCCTGCTGCCTCCCAGGGATCCCCCTCCCAGGGGTGCCACTGTTCCCTGGGTCCAGCCTGGGGAGGGGACGGGATGGACGGACCCCCCCCCTCCCCCCCCCCCCGGGAAGCAGGGCAAAGCAGCCGGAGCGCGGGGCACTGCCCCACGCCAACCGGGGGACACCCCCAAACCCTATCTGGGGGCACCCAGGGGGTCCCCGTCCCCCCTCCACCCACGCAGCATCTCACCCCGTGCCCGCAGCTCCTGCCCAGCCACCCTTCCCCGTCCCCAGGGAGCCCGGGGTGGGGGGGAGTGGGGGGGTCCCCATCGGTGTCCCGGGTGGTGGGGGGAACGACACGCGCACGGTGGGACCCTATTTTCCCGAGGGAGTCCGCTCCATGCCGTAGCGCAGGAGGTGGTGGAGGTCCGTCAGCGCCCGTGGGGGCCCGGTGCCGGGTGCCCGCGGTGCCGTGCCGTGTCGCCCGTAACCGCCCGCCGGCGCCTCGCCGCTGTTGAACGTGTGGTTCCTCTTGAGGTGGGCGCCGGGGCGGCCCGTGCCATTGTTGGCGTTGAAGTTCAGCTGCTCGGGGTGCCAGGTCGGCCCCTCGGTAAGTCTCTCTCCCCTCCCCGCCGGGTGCCGAAACCACCCGTCGGCGATCGGGGCTGGGGTGCGGCGTGCCGGCGAAGTCACCGTAGGAGCTGCGGGGCGGGCGGCGGGTGCCGGCGGGTGGGTGTTGACGGGTGCGGGGACCCTCCTGGGTGTCCCGACCCCAATGCCCGTCCCCCGAGGAGTCGCTGAGTTCGGCCTCCAGCTCCTGATCCACCAGGATGGCGTGGCAGGAGAGAGGGATACCGCGAGCCGGGCGGCCGGAGCCGGCGTGCAGCCGACCGGCGCCGGCGGCGGTAGTGCCGGATCCGCCGGGGTCCCGCAAAGCGGCGTTGATGATGTTATGACTCTGCTCCCAGGTGCAGTTTTGGAGGGCGCCGGGGCAGCGTTTCTGCTGCAACGGGGTCTGCTCCGGCGTGGGCAGGACCCCCGAATCCAAGTCGTGTTGGGTGACCTTCCCCAACTCCTTGGGCCAACCGTTGGGCATGAGCGGGGCCAGCAAGGCGCCGGGTTGCCCGCCGCGCGCCCGCCGCTCGCCCAGCCGGCTGACGCTCACCACCGACTCGCTGTGCGCCAGGATGGTCTCCTTGTCCTTGCGACGCGCCAGCTCCTTGCGGTCCCGGTGGCCGATGAACCAGCAGACGCTGAAGCCGGAGATGACGGCGCCGATGACGAAGGCGGCTACGGAGGAGATCACCAACAGGTTCACCGATACCAGTCCGTCCGGCTCATCCACGAAGCTCTCCGTCACCAGCCCTGGGTGATGGCGGAGGGGGGGGGGGCGAGACGTCAGGGGACGGCCACGGTGGGGACGTGGCGGTGCCACCGCCGCGTCCCCGAGCCCCGTCCCTGCCCCGACGCTCACCCTCGCATTCGCCCAGGTGGGACGTGCTGCCGCCGGCGATGTCCTGCTCGAAGGCCACCCTGGGGGGGTGCAAATATGGGGAGGGGGGTGTGTCAGCTGGTCCCTAATAGCCTGGCCGAGGGCTCCCAGCTTGCTTCGGAAAGCAATGAGTTTGCTGGGTCTCAGTGGTAGGGGGGTTTGCGGGAGCCGATGGTCTCTGGGGAGCCCCTCGGACCCCACTGTCGTTCCCCCCCCCCCCCCGGGCCTGGCAGCGTTACCTGGGGCTGGGCTCCAGGAAGATGCAGGATCCCTCGGGCGTCCAGCCGCAGTACGGGTCCCGGCTCCCGAGGCAGTTCCTGGCAGGGAGCGGAGATGTCAGGATCAGCCCCGTCATGGCGAGGATGACACCGTGGCCCCCACGAGGGACCCTGGCCCGCACCGTGCCGTGCCTCAGTTTCCCCTGGCCGTGCTCCCAGCCACGCTGAGTCCTTCCCAGCCGGATCCCGGCGTAGGGCAAATTCCTGGGATGCGAAGTTAACCCTTCCCTGCTCCTCGCGTGCCCCCCCCCGCCGCAGCGAGCCCTGCCCACCCCGGGGAGCGGCTGAGACCGGCGCACTCACTTCATGCAGCCCGAGTGCTGCTGGCAGCGAGCCACCGGCACCCTGGCCACGCACGGGGGGAAGGCCAGCAGCAGGGACCCCGCCGCCACCTTGTCCAGCTCCAGCCCCAGGAGCCGCCGCTCGTCCTCTGTGTCCCGACCACACCTGGGGACAGGGCAGAGCTCAGCGTGACCCCGGCCCTGGTCCACGCCTGCCCGCCATGGAGGCGGCGCCAGCGTAGGCTGGTCCAGAGGAGGGCATCTCACCCGTTCCCCCCAGCCCATTCACCCCCCCCACCCCTTGCATCCCTCTGACCCACCCCCTCCAACCATCCATCCATCTCACCCATCCACTCATCCCCAACCACCTCATCCATGCTCCCCTGTCACCTTGCAACCATCGATCCCTCCCTAAACGTCTCATCCACCCACCCACCCATCAATCCAACCACCCCCATCCATCCAGCTCTCCAACCACTCACCCACCCACCCATCCACCCATCCAACTACTCATCCATCCATCCATCCATCCACCCATCCAACCACCCACCCAACCATCCAATCACCCACCCACCCATCCACCCATCCAACTACTCATCCATCCATCCATCCATCCACCCATCCAACCACCCCACCCAACCATCCAATCACCCACCCACCTATGCACCCATCCAACCACTCACCCATTCATCCATCCATCCATCCAACCACGCATCCTTCCATCCATCCACCCAACCATCCAATCACCCACCCACCCACCTATGCACCCATCCGACCACTTATCCAACCATCCACCCGTCCATCCATCCACCCATCCATCCACCCAACCATCCATCCATCCAACCAGCCACCCATCCAACCAGCCACCCACCCACCCACACATCCGACCACCCCCACCCACCCACCCGGTCACCCGCTCCTCCCCTCTCCTCCCTCCCACCACCCCAGCACCCACCTCCCGGGGTGGTAGGTCTCAAATTCCTCCAGGAAGACGCTCTGGCTGCCAGGGGCGGTGGGCACGGGGCTGGTGCTGGCGTTGGGCTGGATGAGGAACTTGAGGACGGTGCCCGTGCTGGAGCCGAGGAAGACCACGGTGTGGTTGCCCCACGGCCCCGCTGCGTTGTCCACCACGATCTTGCGGAGCTGGTACCTGCGTGGTGTGAACAGAGCAGGCGTTGGGGCGTGCGGGAGCCTGCCTGTCCCCAGGGAGGGGGAAACTGAGGCAGGGTGAGGGGCTGGGACCCCCCCCTCCCAGGGATGGACAGGCTGTGGCTGGCCCAGAGCAGGGAGTCCTCAAGCAGCGTGAGGGGCCGTGCAGATCCCAAATGGAAACTAGTCCAGATCCTGGCCAGGACCCATCCCAGGTCCCGGCCAGGATCCTGCCCACATCCTGCCTGGACCCAGCCTGGATTCCACCCAGATCCCAGCTGGGACCCAGCTCAGATCCCACTAAGGAACCAGCCCAGATCCCCCCGATCCCTCGGCAGGATCCCAGCCGGTCCCCAGTCCCACGTGCCCAGCCCCAGCCCCATGTCCCCGTCCCCAACCCCACGGCCCCGTCCCCAGCCCCGCGTGTACCCCGGCTGCCCTGCCGGCGGGAGGCTACAGCCCGAGAGCGCCGCTTGATTAATTCCCCATCAAGCAGCAATTAAGGCAGATTTAATTAGGATGAAACAATCTCGACTGCAAAGTTTATGAGATTTATCAGGTCTCCCGGTGCTCCCTCGGTGCTGGCACGCACGGGCAAGGGTGGCCCAAGAGGGTCCGGCCAGCACCCACCAGCACCCACCAGCCCTCCTCGGGCCGGATCCTGCCCCAGGGCACTCACCGGCTCATGGTGCGGAGGATCCAAGGCACGTTGCCCAGGGACGGCACCGCCTCGTCCATCAGCGGGTGCGTCTTGACGAAGTTGAGGATCTCGTCGGGGAAGGTGCTGGAGGAGTTGTAGCGCATCCCCGGGGACGCGCAGCACCCGGGCCTGCGGCCGCGCCACGGCTCAGCGTCCCCACGGCCGTGCTGGCCCTGTCCCCAGCCCTGTCCCCAGCCCAGCTGGTACTGGCCATGGCTGTCACCGGTCCTGTCCCCAGTCCCCGTCATCATCCCCAGCACCCTCCCTGCAGGTACCAGCCCTGATCACCCCTGTCCTCCTCCCTGTCCCCATCCTGTCCCCGTCCCCATCCCTCACCCTATGCCCACTCCCATGGCTCTCCCTTCAGGTACCAGCCCTGTCCCTGTCCCCATCCCTGTCCCCATCCCAATCCCCATGCCCCTTCCTGCCGGTCCCAGCCTGGCTGTCCCCATCCCTGTCCTCCCGGCGCGTCACTCACCGAGGCTTCGGCACCATGTCCTCGGGCACGGGCGTCCAGATGGACTCGGGCGATTTCTGCTCCCGGAAACGTCCCTCGAAGACGGCAGCCACTTGGGTCATGTCGAAGGCGCAGACGGCCGAGCCGGGGATGCTGGGGGGACGCGGGCACAGGGTGAACACCTCAACCCATCCTCCCATGTCCCCCACGTCCCCCACGGTCACTGGGGCGCACGGAGGGGTCCCAGCCCAGCCCTGGGGGTCTCAGCAGGGCACAAGAGGGTCCGACCTGTTGGCAGGCGTGGAGAAGACGGCCAGCACCACGGGGCGCCCGTCCAGTTCCAGGATGTCCGTCACGGCTTGGATGACGTTGAAGTAGAAATGTGAGTCGCCTGGCACGGAGCAGTTGAGCCGGGCCTTGAGGAAGGAGGTCCACTGCTTCTCCAGCACCCGCTGCGAACCCCCCATGTCGTTCTTGCACACCCGGGCCACCCGGGACACCACCACCTGTGGATTGGACACCCATCGTCACCTGGTACCCAACCCCGATGACCATCCCCTTGTCCCTGTCCCCACCCCGGGTGTCTCAGGCCACCGCGGGGATGTCTCCCACCTTCTCAAGGTAGTTGAACTCCATGGCGATCTCCCGGAAGAAGAAGTAGACGTGGCTCCTCCATTCCACGGCGTGCACAAAGTAGGGCTCTGCGGGGACAGTGGCAGGGTCAGGGACGTCCCGGGATGGCGTGAAAGGGGACGCGTGCCACGTCTTGGCACGGCACGTGGTGGGCGCCGCGCCGGGGGAGGCACCTTTGAACCATTTGGAGTCGTGTTTGACGGTGCGGAGGGTCGGGCTGTCCCCCAGGCTGCGGTAGATGACGGCATCGATGGCCAAGAAATCCGTCACCGTGGCGGTGAAGAGCATCCCCCCTGCGTGGGAGAGGGGCGTCAGCCGGGCGCGGGGCAGGCGACGGCGGGCAGAGCGCCCGGCACGGTGCCGGCACTGACCTGTGAAGAGGGCCACGTTGGCGTGCTTGGGGTCGTAGGGACACCGGGCCATGCCGCTGATGTTGTCCCCGATGGGTTCCAGCGTGTCCATCTGTAACGGGTGAGACGGGGGGGGCCGTGAGCGATGCCACGCGGGCACCGGGGTCTGGGCTGCCTCGGCGGCGCGGGCGGGAGCATCCCCTTGCCCGCAGAGCCCGTCACCCAGACGCAGAGGGGGGGGGTGACACGAGGGGTCCCGGGTGTCCCTGTCCCGGCGCGGCACGGGTGACTCACGCTGTAGTTGGCACAGACGGGGTTGAAGGCGTTGGTGCCGCAGACGAAGAGCAGGCTCTCGTTCCGCACCAGCAGCACCTTGACGAAGTTTCGGCACTCTGCCTGCGCCGGCGAGAGGGGACCGTCACCCCTCGGCACCTGCAGCACCCCCCCCCCCACCCCTGGGTGCTCCCACTCAGGCCCCCATCACTGTGAGGGTCTGGTTTGGGGGGTGTTTTCACCCCAAAATGGCATTTATGGGACCTGGAAATTGGATTTCTGGCAGCTGCTGGGCTGTGCCTGCTCTGATCCACAGGCCTGAAATAATTAATTACAAACCCAATTATCCAAGCGGCCAATAGATCACAGAGACACAACCGCTGGCAGGGAGCGGGGAGGCGGACGGTGACACCAGGGGGGGGACACGGGGTGGCTTTGTCCGTGTGACATGGGGTGCAGGAGGGTGCTCGGTCCCCACCCGGGGGGTGAGTCTCATGGGGTGCAGACCCCCCCACCCCGAAACAAACCTCTTGTTTCCCCTTCATCCGGCAGATGCTGATGTCGTGCTGGTTCGAGCGCCACGTCAGCTTCTGGGGGGGGGGAGAAAACCCACTGTGGGGCTGGGAAGAAGCCAGCAGCCCCCCCCCCGGTGTCGTCCCCCCCGGCACCCGGGGGCTCAGCACTTACCCGGTGGTAGCGCATCTCACCGGCACCGGTGGGCTCCAGGCTCACGCGGTAGACGTTGTCCCTGGGGAGGGGGACACGGGTGTCACCACCCTGCAGAACTCCCTGCTGTGATGCTCGGGGGCACCCCTGGGGACGTGCCCCCCCACCGAGGCGTGTTGGGGGGGCTGTGGGATCCACCCCCACCCCCCTGGGGAGATGTGGGGTGCTGGCGTGGGTGATGAGCATCACTGGGGCAGGGACGGTCCCGCCGGAGCCCCCCGGGATGCTCCCTGGCAGATTTTGGGGTGTCCCAGGACAGGTAGTGGGGTCCCTCCCCAGCAAAAAGGCTTGGGGTGGGTGTCAGGTGCCCACCCCCCAGGGAGGGGGAGGCTTTGGGGTGCCACGTTTCGGACCTGTCTCCGATGAAGAGCGTCCGGTTGACCTTGAGGATGCGCTGGATGTTGAGGCGCTGGGTCCCCCCACCCTCAGGGCCGGCCGGGCGGCTCGTCCCGTGGCCCACGAAGACGGCGTAGTGCTTCACATCTGGGGGGGACACACAGAAGGGGGGGGGGGGTCACACGCTGCCACGGCACCCCCACCCACCCCAGCTCCCCCAAAGCACCCCAAAACCCTTCCCCATGGGTGCCCCCCTCCTGCCTTCCCCCGCAAAGCACCCCAAAACCCCATCCCGTCTCCATGCCGAGCCACGTCCCTCCTTGCACATCTGATGCAGCACCCTGACCCCCACCCAGCACCCCCCCCGGGTGGGCACTCACAGTCCTCGGGGGCCACGGCGATGGGACCAGGCTCCTCGGGGAAGGTGCCATGGGCCGTCCTCTCCGCCGCGAGCAGGAGCAGCAGGACGAGGGGGACGCGGGGGGGTGGCCCCATGGTGTCCCCCGGCGTGGGTGGGCACCCACCACACCTGTGGGCACGGGGAGAGGTGGGAGGGGGGGGGCAGCACCCACCCGGACGCCTGGGTTCCCTCCCCATCGCCTGCCACTGACTCCCCCACCCCGGTAGCACCCGCAATCCAAACCCATCACCGGTGCGGGGGTCCGGGGGGGTCTCGGGGAGGGCGGGGGGGGGGGGAGCTTAAGGCGCCGGCGCTGGGCCGGTGCCAGCGGCGAGGGGCCGGCAAGGGATGCGGCTGGGATTGGCGATAGGGAAGCGAATCCTTCCCCGGCTGAAGAATTTCAAATATGCTGGGAAAAGTGGCCCCCGTGCCCCCGCCGAGTCACCCCCAGCGCCTGCGCGGCTCCGCACTGGGGCTACTGGGCCCAAACTGGGCCTTTACTGGTGGCTCACCAACGACGATCCATGGGCGAACGAAGCCAGCGCATGGCGGCATGGCAGGGCTGGGGACACGGGGACATAGGGGAAGCCAGCGAGACTTTCCCCCCCCCATCCGAAATGCCATGGGAATGGCTCGGAAAATCCCTGGGGACACTTTGGAGTGCCACGTGCCATGGCACCCTCCCAGCAAGACAGCCCCAATGCCACCGCTACCGTCCCCCCACCGCGCCGGGCCACCGTCACCGTCCTGCCCCTCTTCCCGTGGGGCAGCGGGGACGGGGGTAGGGCTGGGTAATTAGCAGCCAGGCGGGGATTTAATCGATTATCAATTCCATGAGAGCGGGGAGCGATCGAACCGTCGCCCTCCTGCCGCCGCGTCCCCCCCCCCCCCCCCCGCGGGGAGCGAGGACGGGTGACATTGCGTGGGGCTGGGGGGGTCACGGCGCCGGGACGCCGGGCAGCGCCAGTGGGGACGCTTGACCCCGTTCCTTCTGCGGTGTCACCGGTCCCGGTGAGACCCGGCACTGTCCCCATCCCGGTCCCCTCGGCGGTGTCACAGCCTCCGGGGACACCCGACCCCGACCCCCTACG
Organism: Aquila chrysaetos chrysaetos; assembly: GCF_900496995.4. Classification (NCBI taxonomy): domain Eukaryota; kingdom Metazoa; phylum Chordata; class Aves; order Accipitriformes; family Accipitridae; genus Aquila; species Aquila chrysaetos. The sequence goes on along the minus strand of NC_044015.1, from coordinate 3,431,871 downwards.
GTGTCACAGCCCCCCCCCCCCCATCCTGGGTAGGACCTGACCCCAATAGGACCTGACCCTGGTGTCACAGCCTCTGGGGACAACCGACCTCGTCCCCACGGTGTCGTGGACCCCAGGGACAACCCGACCCAGTCCCCTCGGTGTCACGGCCCCCCAGGGACGCCCCGTTCGAAGCCGGCAATGCCGGCGGCACAACCACAGCAAACCCCAAAAGCAAGCCGGAGGGTTGGTGTCGCTGACGAGTTCATGCCGAGGAGCGGGACAGGGGGGATTTTTTTCCCCAAATTAGAGGGAACTGGCACAGGGAGCTACCGGTTTGTCACCCACGGCACGCCGCCACCGGCCCGGCTGCACCGGTAGGTGCAGCCGGGCCGGTGGCGGCGTGCCGTGGGTGACAAACCGGCCAGGACGGGCTCCATCCCCCGGAGAACCAGCCTGGAAATTCCTATTTTTTAATCTATTTTTTGTGCTTGGGCTGTTTTATAAAAGCCATTAACAATTTAATTGCTACAATTAAAGTCTCAGAGGCTTTTACCACCTGACCTGAATTAGGGGGCTCCCCCAAACCACCACCCCCCCCCCCGTCCCCAGCTTTCCCTTTAGGGGCTGTCGGGGGCTCCTCGCCCAGCCTCGTTACCCAAACGAGCCATTCCGCTTGGGTAACGATGTCCCCACGCCGTAACTCCCCCCAACTGCAGCATCATCCAAAAATCACCAAATTTAAGCATCCCTGTGGGGTCCCCAGGTGCCGGAGCAAGGGGGGGGGGGTCCCCAAAAAGCAGCCCGAGGGAAGGGCTCAGCGTATATCAGCCACCTGAGAATCCACCCACGCCGGGTGGGATTTGGGGCGCGGGGAGGTCGTGTCACAGCCTTGGGCCCCCGTAACCCCAAGCTGGGGGGTCTGGTGTCACTGTCCCCCCCCCCCCCAAAAGCCTTCGTGGTGACAGCGGGCGGGCGCGGGGTAACCGGAGCCTCCGGCACCATAAATGCCTGCGATTGTGCGGGCAAAGAAAAGGCAGCGAAAGCAGCGGGGAGGAGGGGGCCGGCGGGGAGGGGGGCACGGCGGGGAGATGGGTGACAAACAGGGACCCATTCACGGCGGTGGCGGAGGAGAGGGGACGGTCACCGTGCATGTCCCCGACATGGTTGTGGGGAAACTGAGGCAGCGGGTGGGGATAGGGCAGCTGTGCTGGGGATGTGCTGGGTGGCCCGGGGGGGGGCTGGGGGTCTCCAGCTTGGATGTCTGTGACACAGAGTGGCTGAACAGCCTCGGGCATGTCCCTTGTCCTTGTCCCTGCTGCAGCCCCCTGCTCCGTGCCTCAGTTTCCCCATTTGAAAGAGCGCTCAGCCCTCACCCGCTGCGCAGAAGGCTTTGGGGGGGGGGGGGGGGCGGAGCAGCCGCACACCCTGTCCTTCCCCCCCCCCCAGCATCTCCCTGATCCTCAACACAGGGGTGATGGGGAGGAAGGGGGGGGCAGCCCGTCGGTTTGGCTTCCCCCCCCATGCCATAATTTCCAGGGGCTGATAAAGGGGGACTGCAGTGATCCCCAAGCGCAGCGGGGTCCCTGTGACCCCAAAGAAGGGGCTGCCAGCCTCCCTCGACCCCCCACCTGCCGGGGGGGGCACGCTGCCCCCATTCCCACCCCCCTCCAGGGATTTGAGCCCTTCACCGTGGTGTCTGGGCACGGCTCCCACCCCCCCCGGCACCCCACTCTGCCCACCTGAGCTCCGCCGGCCGCCTCCGCCGCTGGCCCTATGGCACTGCCACCGCTGTCCCCCACCGCTCAGAGGGGGGGTCCCGGACGCCTGGGTCCCATAGCTGGGGGTGGGTCATCCCCCCGCCCCAGGATGCCCCAACGGCACCGGGGGCTCCGGCGTCCCAAAAACGGCTCAGCTGTCACGTACACCCCCCCCCCCCCCCAGGGACCCCCAAGGGAGGGGGGTCTGCGCCCCCCCCCCGCGCCAGGTGGGAAGGTAGGGCTGATGTCACCGTAACCGGAGCCATCACCCCCCCCCCCCCCCGGCAGCTGTCACCGCAGCCGGGGACCCGGGGGGGGCCACCCATGGGACACCCCCAGTGGCACCGCTGCGTCCCCTCCAAAAGCATCGAGCCGGCACGAGCCCACCCGGTGACACCCCGGTGACACCCCCACACACAAGCCACGGTGGGGACAGAGGGACCGCGGTGTCCCCCCCCCGCAATCTCACCCGGAGCTGATCCCGGCTCGGCTCATTCCCATGGGATCCCAGATTCCATCCGCACTGGCTCAGCCTCAAACATAAACCCATTAGAAAGGCACTGGGAAATGGGGGGGGACACACTGGGAAATAGGGGGGACACACCGGGAAATGGGGGTGGGACACACCAGCCCTGAAATTCTGTAAAATACAACCTTTTGGGGGAATAACGGCAGCGGCGGCCCAGCACGACCAGCCACCGGCCTCTAATTAATCAGAGTTCGTTAGCAGGGATCTGACGAGGGGCGCGTTATTCAACCCCCCCCCATACGGGGCCACGGTATTATCTCAATATCTAAATCCCTTCCCTTTCCATAGGGCTAATCCTGGATTTTATTTGCTGTTTGGGGTAATTTCCTTTAGAAAGTACCCAGCGCCAATAAGCAATCAGCAATTAGATATGCTAATGAGGCTTTTATAAGCAGCATTAAGGAAAATGCCCCCCCACACACTTGCCAGCCCCCCGAAATGCAGCTCCCGGTCCCCAGAGCATCCCTTGCTCGGCGGGGTCGCGGGGGGGGGGGGGCACCCCTCCCTCCAATTGCCGTGGGGGGGGTTGGGGGTCACCAGCAGTACCCCCCCCCCCCCTGAAATTGCCATAGGGACACCCCCCCCCCCCCAACCAACCCAGCTGCTCCTGCCGCCGGGGCTGGGGGGGGGGGGGGGCTCAATCTCCAACCCACCCCCCCCCGGGTTTCCGTTCCGGGGCCGGTTCAGATGGCAGAGCCAGGAAGCAGCTGTCCCCACAACGGAGCAAATGTCACCCCGGCCACCTGGCACCGCGGGCTGGCCCTGGCCCTGTCCCCTGCCATGTGTGTCCCCCCCCCCTTCCTTTTGCCAAGCAGCACTTTGGGGGGGGGGGGGGGGGCTGCAGGCAGTTAGGACCCCCAGAGCTGAGGATGGAGGAGACCCCAGCATCAGTGGGGTCCCCATGCGGGTGATGGGGACAAGGGGCCACCGGCGTGGTGGTTTTTTTGGGGGGGGGACGACGACACACATGACACACACACACACACAGCACCCACCATTTACCTTGGCGCTTCCGCGGCCCCCCCCGCCGGCGGCTCAAATGTCCCCCCGGGCCTCCCGCTCCGGTTACCGGCTCCGCTTACAGCTGCCGTTTATAGCCCCCATCCCTGTCCCCATCCCTGTCCCCATCCCTGTCCCCTCCCCATCGCCCACGACACCCCCCGAGTGGGGACCCAGGCGTCCGGGCTCTCTGGGACATCCCCGGGCACAAAGGGGGTCCGAGCCCCCGACACGGGTGCTGGGGATGATGGGGACCCCCCACGGTCACTTTGGGTGGCTTTGTCCCCGCACCCGTCACCCACCGCGGGTGCCCAGGGGTGAGACGAGGCGCTGGGTGCTGTCAGCACCTTCGATACCCGCCGGGTGACACCCATGGGTGCTGGGTGCCCCCGGCGTGTCCCTTCCACCACGCCAGGGAGGTGCTGGTGGCCGGCCAGAGCCGCATGGTAATTTGCATATTAAATACATACTCATCTGTGTATTAAGGACGGTTTCCTATCGAAGAGGCGTCACGCCTCACACCAAAATAAACCCCATCGAGGGGACAGTGGGGGTGGCAGGCAGGGGTGCTGTCCGCCCCCCCCCAATTCACAGCTCTTGTCCCCTGTCCCCAAGCACACGGCTGCCCTGTCGCCCCCCCCCCAATTCACAGCCCTTGTCCCCTGTCCCCCCCCCAATTCACAGCCCTTGTCCCGTGTCCCCCCAGGGCACACGGATCCTCCTGTCCTGCTGGTCCCCCCCAAGGCACTTGTCCCTACAGACACCCCCCCGCCACGTCCCTCCCGTCCCCCCCATCACCGTCCTTGTCCCCAAGGGCACTCATTCCCTTGTCCCCAAAGGCACTCCCCCCCCCCCCCCGTCCTCCCTGCTCTCCTGTGCCACCCCGGGGGCTCTGCACCCTCACCGGGTCCCCTTGGGCTGCCAAGCCTCACCCCGGCACCCCGTTTTGGCACCCGCATGGCCCCTGGGGCCACCCCAGCCGTGGGTGGCCGCAGACAGGTCCCTCCAGCAGGAGCAGGTCCGGCCGCTCTGAGTCACCGCTTCCAGCCTCGTGCCTCAGTTTCCCCTCGGCGTGGGAAAGGGGAACCCCCTGCTCCCACCCCGAGCCTGGCCACCGCTCCCGGGAGCCCCCACCCAAAGCCCTGCCGGTCCCCTGGACCACACCTCCCCTGTGCACCCCAGGGTGCCCTGTCCCCAGGGAGCCCCTATCCCTATGGAGCCCATGTCTCCAGCGTGCCCCATCCCCAGGGATCCCTGTCCCCAGGGTGTCCCCATCCCCATGGACCCCATGTCCCCAGCGTGCCCCATCCCCAGGGATCCTGGTCCCCAGGGTGTCCCCATCCCCATGGAGCCCATGTCCCCAGCGTGCCCCATCCCCAGGGATCCTGGTCCCCAGGGTGTCCCCATCCCCATGGAGCCCATGTCCCCAGCGTGCCCCATCCCCAGGGATCCCTGTCCCCAGGGTGCCCCATCCCCAGGGATCCCTGTCCCCAGCGTGCCCCATCCCCAGAGATCCCGGTCCCCAGGGTGTCCCCATCCTCACGGAGCCCAGGTCTCCTGGGTGCTCCATTCCCAGGGATCCCTGTCTCCAGGGCGTCCCCATCCCCATGGAGCCCATGTCCCCTGGGTGTCCCAACCCTTGGGAGCCCCGTCCCCAGGATCCCCCCGTCATCCCCAGGGTGCCCTGTCCCCGAGCAGGCAGAAGGACGCATGGCTCTCGGTTCAACCCCAACAGCCAACAGGCAAACCCTGCTCCACATGGGAGACCCTACAATAACAAACCAGCATGTTTACACCCAGCTCCAAGCGGGAACCCTACAATAACAAACCAGGGCACAGAGCCCCATCATTAACCGCACGGGAGGTTGCCATACACACCCACGCTGCTCAGAAACAACCCCCCCCCAAAAAAAACCCCAAAACAACCCCAATCCTGAGAAAGCAACCCTACAATAACAAACTCACGGATTCCAGCAGCTGGGAAGAGCCAGCGGAGCCGGAGGAGGTGCCGGGGAGGCTGGGAGGGAGCGCTCAGCCCCTCAGCCTGCTCATTTTTTAAATCTTAATAAAGTTTAGTTGTTGGTTTTGGTGGGTTTATTTTCATTTCGGGCTCCCCCGCGCCCGGCCACGCTCAGCTGCTCTGCTCCGGCCGGGAAAATGGGGCTTTTAATTGCTCCGAGCTCGGGAGCTGGTGCCTCGAGTTCAGATTTCCACGCTTCAAAACACTTATTTGTAGTTAAATAAGATTAAATATCCGCTCGGTGAAACAGCGCGGAGAGGGGTGAGGGGTGCGGGCGAGCGCTGGGGGGGGGTGGCAGCCCCCCGGGGTCCCCACAGGTCCCGGCTGCGTCACCGTCCCCAGCATCCCGCTGTCCCCCGAGGTGACGGTGGCCCTGGAGCTGCCACCCAGGGCACCCACCCTGCGGGCACCCTTCTCCCTCCTCCGAGCCACCCACCTCCCGGGGGACGCCGAGGGACGGGGACATCGGCGGGGACAGGAGCCACGGCCACCCCCGGCAAACCCGCTTCCAGCACGGACGGCGTGCCAGGAGAGTGGGAAGCGGCTGCCGGTGCCAGGGCGTGGGCCACGGCACGTGAGCCCAGCCTTCGCCCGGTGGCCTCCTCCTCCTCATCCTCCTCCTCCTCTTCCTCGCTGCGAGGCTGCAGGCTCGCCCGTACGACCCCGCTCCATCCCGCTCGCTGTTTTGCAGACGCCAGCTTCAAAGGCTTCGGCGGCGGCACCCGCGCCGCCGCGTCCCGCTCCCGCGATGGCCGGGGACGTGTGGGAGCTGCGTGGGGCGGCACCCACCCCCCCCGCCACCGTGAGCCACCAGCACCCCGGCACGGGGGCACCCGGAGCCTCGACCGGGCTGTGGGACGCATGGGAGCCGTGTTAGCGTGGGTGCTGGCACTGCCGGGGTGTGGGATGGGATGCGGGATGCGGGGTGGGATGGGGGATGTGGGATGCCGGATGAGATGTGGGATGCGGGACGTGGGGTGGGATGCGATGCGGGATGCGGGGTGGGATGGGGGATGTGGGATGCCGGATGAGATGTGGGATGCGGGACGTGGGGTGGGATGCGGGATGCGGTGCGGGATGCGGGGGTGGGATGCGAGATGCAGGACGTGGACGGGATGCGGGATGCAGGGTGGGACGCGGGATGCAGGGTGGGATGGGGGCTGGGACGCGGGCTGGGACGCGGGCTGGGCGACGGGATGCAGGCTAGGATACGGGATGCAGGACAGGATACGGGATGCAGGCTGAGATGCGGGATGCTGGATGGGATGCAGGCTAGGATGCGGGATGCCAGCGGCAGCGCGGAACAAAGGGCCATTGTTCGCGGGCGCGAGCCCAGCGCCGCCGCCTCCGCGCTCAGCGCCTCGCCGGAAGGTCAGGTGTTTCCTCGCTGCCCTCGAAACGGCTCCTTGTTCTCCTGCCAGCGCCGGCAAAGCCCGCTCGGCCACCGGCGCCCACCAGGCCGGCACAGCCCCGGTCCCTTCCCCGCCGTCACCGCGTGCTCCCGGCCACCGGCACCGCAAAGCTCGTAGCAGGACCCGTGACGAAGGCGCCCGTCCCCTGGGTGGCCCTGCCAGATGTGCCGGGTGTCGTCTGGGCGCGGGTGCGTGCGCACGGGGTGTCACGCGTGTGCGAGGCGGGGCGCGCATCGTGTGTCGCGTGCTGGTGTCGGTGTGTGCAGCGGGCGTCACGTGTGTGCGCCGGCGGTCGTGTGCGTGCAGGTGTCAGCATATGCACCAGCCGGCACACGCGTGCAGGCGTGTGGGCACCGGGCGTCACGCGTGTGTGTGCCGGTGCGTGCGCACTGGGTGTCGTCTGCGTGCAGGTATGCGTGTACCACGTGTCGTGCGTGTGTAGGAGTTGGTGTGTGCACCGGCCGGGCACACGTATCTGGCATGCGTGTGTGCCGGTGCGTGTGCACCAAGTGTCCCGTGTGTGCAGGTGTCAGCATGTGCGCTGGCTGTCACGCGTGTGCAGGTGTCTGTGCACGGGGTGTCACGCGTGTGCAGGTGTCTGTGCACGGGGTGTCACGCGTGTGAGGGGTGCGCGGGGACGGGTGTGCACAGGAGCGGTGTGCACGTCTGTGCACACAGGGCTGGGGGGGGGTGTGCGTGCACGTGGGCCGTGCGCATGGGGCTGTTGTGCACGCGTGGGGGTACGCACACGTCTGCACACGCGTGTGCACGGGGCTGTCGTGCATGGAAGCAGCAGGGGCTGTGCGATGAACCCTGCGCGTGCACCCCAGCTCTGACCGGGGTGCTGCGGGGAGGGGGGCGGGTGGGAGCTGAGCACCCTCGTACCGGGGAGGCCGCACAGCCCCTCCCCACCCAGGCGGGCAGGATCAGGCCCCGGGCCGTGCTCCCGGGCTATTCCCAGCGCTGACCTCACGCCGCGCCAGCTCGCTCCCCGAAAGGTGACATGAAGGATAGGGCGCAGCCGGTGCCGGGGCAGCTGCCGGGGTTATTTGCAGCTCCGCGCTCCCTACCTGCTGCGCTGGGCAGGATCCGGCCCCGCACGGGGCGAGAACGGATCCCGGTTCCCAGCCTCCCAAATTGCCTTCTTAACGCTTCCTAATTTCCCGGCGCTTTATCTCGACGTCCTCCGGCGGGAGATGATGGATGGGGTTGATAATAAAAGCCAGTTACGTTCCCACCGCCCAAACCGGGGCCGGATCCGGTTTCTCCGGGGGGCACGTGGGTGCTGCCACCGTTGCCTCTTCCCATCCCACGCTCCTCCAGCACCTTGGATTTGGTTTTGGTGCTGGGACGGGGATGGCTGCCACCCCCCTGTCCCGGTCCCCAGCTACTGCAAAGCCACATGCCGTCTCCCGCTCCGTGCCTCAGTTTCCCCACCCGATGCCCGAGAGCCCCACGGGCATCCGCAGCCCCGTATCGCCCCGCCGAGGACGTGCCCGCAGCCGCCGCTCCCCCAGGGCCACCGTGTCCGTCTCCCCCACCAAGATCCATCCGGCACCAAACGCGGCACTGAGCTCGGCCGTGGCGCTGCCGGGTTTGATGAGATTATCCCGGCGGGTGGGATTACACAGGGAAAAACCGGGGATTAGCCGTCGCCGCCACAACCACGGCCGGCTTCGCCACCAGCGGGCCAAACTGGGCTGAATTGGGAGGAACTGGAACCGAGGTGTGCCTGCCAAGCCCTGGGGCTGGGGTCCCCTGGGACCTCCTCTGGGGACCGGTGGCTTCACCAGCCGCTCTTTAATTAACCGGCTGCCGGGAATCGTCACAAAGAGACGAGAGGGATCTTTTTTTCCCCTTTTTTTCTTTTTTTTTTTTTAATCTGACAAAAGTGTAATTAAATAGGGAGTAAAATCCTGTTAGCACAAGGCAGCCCCACTGGGATCTCCTCCGCGCCAGACGATCACTCTTCCTCTCCCTCCCGCCTTCGCGAAGGGAATCGAAACCTCCGTCACCCCTTTTGGGAGACGCAACCGAAACCCGACAGTCCCCGGGGACGAGCCGGGGGGGGGGTCCCCAGGGCCACCGGGTCCCCTCCGCGGTGGGGCTCGGTGCTGCCGGGGATACGGCAGCATCCTTTTGGGTCCCACGCTCCGGCAGCCACCTCCATCACCCTCCTGGGGATGGAGGGGTGGGAAGAAGAGACCCAAGAGCCCCCCCCCGGGACGCAGCACCCGTGATGCCGACGGCGATCGGGCGATGCCGGCGGCGGTCGGGCGCAAACAGGCTAAGCAGGCGCAGCAGCACAGCCCAGATGGAGCCAGGCTTGCTCTTGGTTTTCTTTACTACTATTTATGTTGCCGAACACACACCGGATGCCACCGCACCGGCACCGCCACAAAACCATCCTGCCCGGGCCGGTGGCAACCCGATCGCTCGGCACAGCGAGAGATACCGGCATGGGAAAAGCCACCGGACTGCGCCCGGTAGGAAAACCTCACCGAAGGCAACACCGAAGGGAAACGGATACAGCTGGAGCGGTCCCGGTGCAGGAGATGCACCGAGGGGCCGGTGCAGCTCAGCCCACTGAAAAATTAAATCGCATCCAAACTGGCAGGTTTAATTAAAAATATTCGAGCTTGTCTAAGGATACAAACTGCATCCGGCACTGCAGCAGGGATCTGCATCCAGCTCCGGTACCCGGCGAGCATCGCGCTGGCATGGGCCTCGTGGCCGGGCTGAGCCCCCCCGCCGGCACCGGTAGAGCTGGTGGGAAGGGAAGAGCCCTCCCAGGAGCCACTGGTTTAACTGGGAGCCAAACCATCACGTGGCATGTGCAGAGCAAGCTGCAAGGGATGCCGGCTCCGAGGGCCGAGGGGGCGTGCGAGGGGGACGGTGACACCCAGCCTGGCACGTCACCACCCTGCCCCGTGACTTTGGGCTCCTGGCAGGGCTTGGAGGGCTGCAAAGCCACCAAAAACCTCCTGGTTTTGGGAAAGCATCGGGGGGGGGCAGCTGTGCCGGGGGGGGGGCGGCACACCCACACGCCTGCACACGCCTGCACGCGTGTCCACAAGCCGGCAAGGCCACCGCTGCGGTCACCGGGCAGCGCAGCCCGGTTTGCCGGTGGTTTTGCCGCTGCCGGGAGTTGAATTTAGTGATTTCCCTTTGTTTATGGGAACGGCAGCGAAAATATCTTGGGAAGCGGCTCTTGGGGTTGGGGGGGGGGGGGGGGAAAGGAGCCGCCTCCCCCGCAGCCAAAACACCGGCGGCACCGTCGCCGCTGGCGGGGGCTGAGCTGCCCCCCAGCATCCTCAGAACCTGACCCCCCCCCCCCGGGACCATCTCCATCCCCCCCCCCCATACACAAAACCTCCCCACCGCAGCCACGTGCCCCGGTGACAGCGGTGACCCAATTCCCGTGTCACCCCGGGGACGCTGCGAAAGGGCCGTCTCGGCGGGGGCCGGCGAAGCATCGCTGCCCGTGCTCAGCACCTCAGCACCCACCTGGATCCGGCCCCCAGCACCCGGGGGGGGGGACACGCACCTGCAAACATCACCCCATGGCTCGGTGAAGTGGCGGGGGGGGGGACACGACACAGGGACATCACGCTGCCAGGGCCTTGGCACCCAGGGCCGGATCCTGCACCGGCCGGCTGTGTGCAGAGCTGGGAGCTGCCCTCTAGTGTCACCAGTTCAGGCCCTAAATTGTGGCTAAAATTGCCCGGGGGGGGGGGGGGGCAGAAGGGCCCCCCCCCAAGCCAACGCACCCCCTCCCCATGGTCATCTCAGCAGGATGGGGGGGCTCAGCCATTCCCCCCCCAGTGCATCCCCAGAGCAGGATCTGGCCCCGCTGGGGCCAACCTGGGCCCAAAGAGATTGGGGACCCAAGGGGGGGGGACAGTGGTGCCACCATCGTCCCCACCTCTCCCAGGTGCTGGGGACAAGCAGAGGTGGGTGTCCCCAAGGCGGGGTCACTCATAGCAAACGTGTCCCCCCCCCAGGTCCCCAGGGTGGGTGGAGGGGTTGAGTGCAGCACCCAACACTGGGGGGGGGGGGGGCTCCGCTCCGTACCCCCCACAGCTCACGGCCTCGTTTGGCGGAGGGGAAACTGAGGCACGGCGGGAGGCAGTGCTCACCCAAGGTCACCCCGAGCCGATGGCACAGCCCCCTGCCCCCCCCCCCCCCCCTCCTCTGGGGGGTCCTGAGCCCCCCCAAAACCCCTGCACAGGGATGGGGCTCCCCACTCCCTCCTGCCCCATGGAGGGGCCAGCTGGGGCAGGCGGGGTCTGGGGGGGGGCCCCAGCACCCCAACTGCTCTGGGTTATGTGGGAGCGATGGAAGTCAGGCCTGGGGGGGGCCAGGGTGGGGGGGGCCGGGCTCAGGGGGTGCCCAGGGCACCCCGCAAGGAGGGCAACAGGGCAGGATTCAGGTCAGGCTCAGCACCCCCCCCCCATGTTATTTTAGGGTTACACCCCACCCCCCCCCGGCAAACCTGCAGACGGTGAGACGGTGCTGAGCCCCAAAAGGGGGGGACGGAGCCCCCCCAGCCCCACAGACGCTGCCTGCATGGGGCTCCCCGGCCCTGCCCTGATGCCGGGGGGTTGCCAGCCCCCCCCCCATGTAGGGGGGGGTGTGCACCACTTCTGCCAGGTGTCACCCCCCCATCCCTTGTCCCCACCAAGTTACAGCTCCAGCGAGATGGAGCGAGGCACACCCCCCCCAATTTGTGGGCGCTCTGCTCCCCCCAGCCCTGCCGGGTTATTTGGGGGGGGGGGGGCGACCTACCACCAACCCCCCCAGGCTGAGCCCTCACCGCTCCCCGCTGCCCTTTTGGGGGCTGCATTGGCCGGACCCCCCCATTTCAGCCCCTCCACCCCCCCCAGCCCAGCAGAAGCTGCACGGGGTGGGGGGCACACACCAGCCCCCCTCTTTTCCTGTGTCCCCCCCCCCCCCAAAAAAAAACCCCAAAAAAGCCCTGGCTGCTTCCCAAAGAAACGGCGGAGGCAAAACGGAGCCCGAAGAAGCAGGGATCCCCCCCCATCTCCATCCTCCCAGCGCGGGGGGGGCCGCCCCCCCAGCCCATCGCGCCCATCACCGTGTCCCGGGGCTGGGGCGGGGGGGGGGGGAGGTCGGGGTGCCGGCCCGGGGTGCTGATGGGTGGGATGGGGGCGTGGGAGGGGATGGGGGGTGGGACTGGGTGCTGGGGGGGAGGGGATGGGGTGGGGGGGGGGTCGGGTGCGGGACTGAGGTGCTGGGGGGGGGCCTCAAGGGTGCGGGAGGGGGGGGGATGGGGGTGCTGGGCTGGGGAGAGGGGTGCGGGATCAGGGTGCTGGGGAGGACCAGGGTGCTGGGGGGGGGGGGGGGGGGCGACACAGACACACACCAGGGTGCTGGGGGGGGGGGGGGCATTGGGGTGCAGGATCAGGGAGCCGAGACGGTCTTCGGGGTGCAGGATCAGGGTGCCGGGGTGGGCTGGGGGGGGGGAGACGGGGGGGTGCCCAGGGTGCCGAAGGGGACTGGGGGGGGGGGGGGGATAGGATTGGGGTGCCAGGGCCGGGGGGGGGGGTGGGGAGCAGGAGGGGTGGGGATGGGGATGCAGGTGCTGAAAGAGAGGGGGGGGGGGCGCGGTGCAGGGAGGGGGGGCAGAGGGGTGGGAGCTGGGGGGTGCCGAGGGGATAAGGGGGGGTGTATGGGGGGGGGGGGGCCGGGGGGGCCCCTCCAGCCCGTGACCCTTCAAGGTTCCGCCCGCTCCGCCCGGAGAGCCGCTAACAAAAGCGCCGCTTCCCAATGCAGCAGCCGGCGGCGGCAGCGGGAGGGGGGGGGGGTGGGGGGGGGGCACCCCCTTTTTCCTCCCATCCCCCCGCAGAGAAGACAACCGATGAGGAGACAGGGGGGATAAATGGAGGGGGGGGGACACCCACACACCGGACCGCATCGCCCGGGGAGGGGTGGGGGGGGGGGGGGCACCGGCCGCGTTCTTACCTCGCCGTCCCGGGGTGAGAGAGAGAGAGAAGGCGGGGGGGGGGGGGGTGTTGTAGGTGGGTGGGGGTCGGGGTGGGGGGGGTCCGGGGCACGGCGCACCCTGCGCCCGCCGGCAGCTCGGTTCGGCCCGGCCCCGCTCCGCTCCGCGCCGCCGCGGCGGGAGGCGCCGGGGCACCGGAGCCCGGGCGGGGCGGGGCCGCGGGGAAAGGGGAGGGATGGCGGGCGGCGGGGGGGGGGGGGGGGGGGGTTCGGATGAGCCGTTGCCGGGCCCGCCCGGTGGCTGCGGTTGCACCGGGGCCGCTCCGGGAAAAGCGGGGCTGTGGAGGGAACCGCCCCCCCCCCCCCCCCCCCCCCGCCTCCGCCCCGGGGAGGCGGCCCGGGCCGGCCTCGGTATTCCGCCCCCCCCCGCCCCTCGGTAATCCCCCCCCGCTCCTCGGTAATCCCCCCCGCTTTTTGCCTCGCCGCACCCCCCCCGGCAAAAGGGTATTCCCCCCGTCTCTGCCTTTCCTGGTATGGGGAGGGGCTGGAACAGACCCCTGCCCCCCCCCCCCGTCCCCTGCCTCAGTTTCCCCCCCATCCCCTGGCACGGAGAGGTGGTGGGACCCCGTTTCCCTCCCCCCCCCCGGGCAAGGGGGCTAACCCCCCCCTTTTGTTGCCGAGAACATCCCTGTCCCCCTGCCTCAGTTTCTCCCTGTAAAAGCCCCCCCCCCGGCCCCCGGCCTCCTTCCCCTCCGTGGCAGTGCAGAGGTGGCACGGCCATGCCCCCAGCCCCCTGCCTCAGTTTCCCCTTGCACAAGGGGTTTCCCCCCCCCCCACTTCCCCTCCCTGGCACTGCCAGCCAGCGTGACACCCTCAGCCCCCCCCCGCCTCAGTTTCCCCTTGCACAAGGGGTTTTCCCCCCCCCACTTCCCTTCCCTGGCACTGCCAGCCAGCGTGACACCCTCAGCCCCCCCCCGCCTCAGTTTCCCCTCGCACCGAGGGTTCAGAGCTGCTCTGTGCCCCCCCCGGGTGCTGCCCGACCGTGGCAAGGGGAGGCCGAACCTCCCCACCCCAGGGTGCAGGGGATGCCAGGGCAGGGGGGGGGCCACACCAGGGTGTGGGGCTGACACACAGGGTGGGGGCCCAGCGCAGCAGGAGAAGGTGCTTTGCTTTTACCGCTTCAGTGCTTCACCGCCGTTCCCCCCCTCCGCCATCTGCTTCCCCAGCCTGTTTTAGCTGAACTTTCCCCAAAAAAACCCAAATCAGAGTAGTCGGAAATAAACCATCTCCCCCCCCCCCCTCCTTCCCCCCCCCAGGCAGATGCTCGGGATGGGAAATCTTAGCTCAGCCCCCCCCCCCCCCCAAGGGTGCCGGGGTGTGTCGCGGGCGATGCAACCAACCTCCGGTATCGGTGTCACAGCTCCGCAGCCGGTTGGGTTTCCAGAGAAGCAAAGCAGGGATCCCGGAGAACTGCCGGGGCCGTGGGCAGCACGGCTCCTGCCTGCTTCGGTGTCATCAGTGCACTGAGTTGCGGCCAGTGCTCAGCCTGCCCCGGCAAGCAGGAGGTTTCTCACGCCGTCAGTGATTCACCTCTTCCTGCTTCTCCTTCGGTCCCTCCCGGTCCCCGGGGCGGGGAAGGGGACAGCCACACCCGGGGGGGGGGGACACACACACACTGGGTTGCTCCTGCAGGAAGGGGGGGTCTCCAGGGGAAGGAAACCGCTGCCGTGACTCAGCGCCTGAGTCACCGTCCCCAGGGGGACACCGAGGGGACACCGCCGAGCCCCTTGACCTATTCACACACCCTCGGCCCTCAGCTCCCCACGCTGGCCAAACTCCGGCTAATTAAGCCCAATTAACACTCCTCTGAATTAATTCCTCCCCAATTCCCATGCCTCCTCCAAGCATCGCCGAGATGCTTTTTGCTGAACATCACCACCATCCCACGGCACCCTAATATCCCTCGGCACCCTGACATCCCGTGGCCGTGATGCTCACAGGAATCCTCCCCGGGTAGGGATTTTGGCCGGCGGGCTGGAAAACCGCAGCTCGGGGACGGCTATTCTCGTCCGCAGCCTCTCTGACGAGATTTATACCCGGGCTGTGGGGTTTATTCGACCTTTCGGAAATAGAGCGAGTCGCAGAGGAGCTAATTGGCTCGCCGTAAATCCTGCAGCCGCACGTGTGATGAGCGGTGCCGTTCTCTGCTGCGGAGCGCCGAGGGTCCGGGGCGGGGGGGGGGGGGGGGGGGGGCAGGTCGGCCCCCTGCTTGCGTGCGCCCCGCCGGCCTCGTGCATGCCGAGCACGCGGAGCAGCGCGGGGCGTGAGCCGTGGCCCCCAGGCCTGTCCCGGCACGCCTGCCGCGGCCGGCACCGCACGGCACGAGTTCCCATGCCATCGCCCCCCCCGCCTGACCCCCCCCCCCCCCCCAAGCCCTGCTGGGGCCCGGGCAGGGGTTTTGGGGAGCGATGTCTTCACAGCAGCCCCCATCCTCACTGGTGGACACCCCCCTCGGATCAGGATCAGGATCAGGATCAGGCACCCAGCTCTGGTCCTGCCATAAAACCTCCCCTGCGCCCGCTTCCAGCCCTGCCCTAAGCAGCGAGCTTAACCCCGGCTAATTGCCTGGCTCCTAATTAGCTGCTGCTCGCTGCCTGCCTGCACCTGCAGGAAGGCCCTGCCTTGCCCGGTAGCCCTCTTAATGGGATGAACTGGGCAAACTGGGAATCGTGCAGTATCCTCCTAGGCTGACCCCATCCTCTCCCCGTAGGCGGGTGGCCGCAGCACCCAGCGCTGGGTGCTGGCCTGGGGATGCGCCGGGCATGGTGTCACCCAAGGGTTGGGCTGTGACGTGGCGGAGACTGGGAAAATAAATAAAAGCCGGAATAGAAATAGGAGAGAGGCAGATAGAAGGGGGAGATAATTCCCAACAAATTGTTCCCTTAATTCCGCCTTATCCGGGCCCAGATCTCCCGGCGTTTCCTTGCGCCTGGATCCTGGAGCGGCATCTGGGCGCTGAGATAGGGAGCGGGGTGGGGGGGGTCAGCCCTGCACCCATGGAATGGGTGCTGCTCCGGAGGGGTGGCTTCCATCTCCCCTTGCGATCGCCTGGCCCCCCCCGGGTGGGTGCTGCTGGTGTGTGGCCTGGGAGGGGGGGGCGTGGAGGAGCGTGGGGACCCATGGGTGCTGCGCGCGGAGCGGGGCGGGGAGGGTCCCAGTGCCGAGGGCGTCGCGGCTGGGAAGGTGGGGAAACCGAGGCACGGGGGGGGGGGGACCCAGTGATGCCAGCAAGGTGATGGGGGGAGACTGGGGCCGGGCTGTGGCGTGCATGGGTGTCTGCGTGTGTGCGTGCACACGCGTGTGCGTGCGTGCACGCGTGTGCAGCTGTGCATGCACCTGCGTGCATACACATACATGTGCGCAAGCACGGATGTGCGTGCCTATGCGCGCGCGTGCACGCGTGTGCCGGCCCCCGCGTGTCTCCACGCGTGTCTCCACGCGTGTGCTCGCGTGCGCGCGCGCCCCGCAGCGCGGGGAGCGCATCTCCCCGGGGTCTTCCCAGCTGCAGCCGAGGCCGTTGGGGCGGGTGCCCGGTGCTGGCTCGCTGCCCCCCCCCCCGGGTTCCGCGGCGCTCGGGTGCCGACGGCGAGGCCGCGCTGGCAATCCCGGGCGGGCAGGCTGCCCGAGCACAGGCCTGCCTTTCAGGGACCCCTCGCCGTGCCAACGCCACCCACCTGGGCCCGGGAGCCGGGCACCGAACCACAGAGCCGCCTTTGTGCCGCCGGGTGGGCGCGCGTGGGTACGTGCACGCGTGGGCGCGCGTGCGCCCGCGCGAGCGTCCCCCTCCGTTCGCTCGGCTGGGTGTATTGCGATCGCTCCCCAAACCTTCCCGGCTGGCACCGGCCCCCCCCCACGCACACCCCCCGCCGCCCCAAAATACGCCGCCGGGTCCCCGGCACCTGCCGCCGGCCGTGGCTGTGCCCGGCCCTTCCCCAGCACGCCGTGGCGCTCGGGGAGGAAGAGTGGTAATTAAGTTAATTTGCACATGCAAATCATCCTCAGTTTGAATCTGTTAATTTTATAATTTGATGTTTAATGTACATATTTGCTGTGTTTTCCCAGCCAGAAACCCAACATTTTCTGGGTGCTAATGATGGGGGCTGTGCTCCGGGGGCGGGGGAGAAGGACCCCATGGTTGCACAGATGCTGATGATGAACCAGAGACTAATTACCACCGGTAACGGGAGCACCCGGCGATGTGGGTGCCCGGCGAGGCCGGGAGAAGGGGCTCACCCAGCCGGGCTCTGCCTTCTCCCCGCAGCCCTCACCCGCCTGGCGTGGCAGCAGCCGGGGCCGTGCCGCAAACCGGCAATTTGAGTTGGGTTTTAAATATTTACAAATCACTACCTGTCGGTGAGGCTGATGCCGTCAGGGAGAAGGCGATGAGCTGCTGGGCACGGCCGCTGCTGGTGCGAGGCAGGGAGCTGCCTCCTACGCATGGGGCAGCCCCCAAAAATGCCTGAATTTGCCCCATTCTGGAGGCAGCACGTGTCTTTTCCATCCCTCCTGCCAGGGAGGTGTTTTGGGATGTGGGTGGTAGTGAGCTGAGACCTGGCAACTCGTGTCAGCCCGCTGCCAGCCTCCAAGGGATGGAGGGATGCGCCGGCACCGGAGGGTCCCCCCCGTGCAAGGCCACCGGCGGCATTCGCAGCAGCACCCAGCATCCCGGGGAGCCCAGCACCCACCGTCAGCACCTCAAACCGCAGGGCCCACGGCGGACACGCCACCCTCACCCCTTCCCGCGGCAGCCCTGAGAGCTCTGCCGGCGCGTCCTCATCCCCGAAAGTCCTGCCTGAAGATGGGGGACTGCAAAAACTGGGGCTGTGCGGGGTGTGCTGAGGCTGAGCATCAGCCCAAGGCCAAATATTACCCTGGGGCTGAGCATCACCCCGAGGCTGAGCATCACCCCAGGACTGAGCATCGCCCTGGGGCAGAGTATCACCCCAACACTGACCATCACTCCAAGGCTGAGCAACACCCTGGGGCTGAGCAACACCCTGGGGCTGAGCATCACCCCAAGGCCAAGCATCACCCTAGAGCCCGGCATTGCCCTGAGGCTGAGCATCACCCCGAGGCTGAACATCACCCGGAGGCTGAACGTCGCCCCAAGGCTGAGCATTACCCCAAGGCCAAGCATCACCCTGAGGGTGAGCATCACCCATGGCCAAGCATCACCCCGAGGCCGAGCATCACCCCAGGGCTGAGCATCGCTCTGGGGTCAAGCATCACCCCGGGACCGAGCGCTGCCCCGTGCCGCAGCAGCCGCGGGCTGGCAGAGGCCGCAACGCCACGTCCCTGTTTATCTGTGGTGCCGGCTGGGGTTTTGCATATGCCGGATTTACAGGTTCCCTTTGAAGCTCCGGCTGCTGTCGGCTCCTCGTCTCTGCCTCGGTGGAGATAAAGCGGTTCCCCGCAGCCACCAAGCTCGGGAAGGATGTTGCCACCCGCCTGCCCGGGGCTGGATCCGGCCGGGTGATCCCCAGATCCCCAATAAGGCAGGGAGCAGCCCTTGGGGAGCAGGAGAGGGTGATGCCACCTTTCTAATGAAAACTAATTGCGATTAATCCCGTCTCATTGTTTACTCGGGGCTGATTTAAGCACATTTCAGGCTAGACTGAGCAGTTGAACATTTCTAATGTATTTTTCTTTCTGCTTTAATGACCTCGTTCCTGCCACCCCGCTGCCGTCTCCCTGCTCCGGGAGACGAGCGGTAACTTCATCAAGTTAATCTGGAAAGAGAAAAACCCTCCGTGGCTGCTCTGGGGGTGGCTGGGAAGGGACTGCGCACCCCCGAGCCCCATGGGGACCCAGCTCGGTCCAGTGCCGGCCGGGACAGCCCCTTGTCCCCATGAGACTCACCCAGCCAGGGCCGTCACCATCACTGGGCTCTCCTGTCCAGCTGTTCCCCAAGCCCAAATCCAGCTGTTCCCATTGCCAGCCGTGCACAAGCCCCTCCGGCCGCTCTCCCCGTGACCCCAGAGCTCTCCCATCCAGATGTGCCCCCCATTGCCCCCCTCCAGCTGTTCCCATTGCCATCCCAGGGCTCTCCCATCCAGATGTGCCCCCCATGACCCCCCATCCAGCTGTTCCCGCTGTCACCCCAGGGCCATCCATCCAGCTGTTGCCCCCAGACCAGCTGTTCTCACTGTCACCCAGGGCTCCCCCATCCAGATGTGCTCCCAGGAGCCCAGTCTCTCCCAATCCAGCTCTTCCCTCCCCTTCCCCAGCCCATGGCCCCTTCCCTCCCAGTCGTCCCCGCACCCCAGCCTGTCCCCATGTTCCCCCCCAGACCCCCCCCAGCCTCCCACCGAGCCGGGGCTATTTTTAACCTCCCCTTCAGCTCTCTCCTGCTCTGTTTCCATCCAGAGCCAGTGACTTTCGCAATCTCCTTTTTCCAACCCGGAGACTTTCTGTTCTCCTCCTTCCCTCCCTCCGGCGATGAAACGATGCTGGGGGGGGTGCCCAGGGAGGTGCTCGTCTCCTTGGGTCCCTGCTGAGGGGCTTTGCCACACTCACCTTGTCCTTCGGAAGAGCTGTCGCCCACCCTCGCTCCTCCCCAGCTTTTCCCCTTTCTCCCCACGAGGATAAAATCCTTCGCGCTTCCATATCCCGCTGAGGAAGAGGAGCAGAGCGAAGGTTTTTGGGGTGGGCAGGGAGGAATTTGCCTGCTGGGGTCTTAGCAGGGGTGATGGGGTGATGAAGCGTGTCCCCCCCATCCACCCTCCAACACCACCGCACCCCACTGACCCTCGCCCCGTGTCCCCTCGCTCCCACCCCATGCCTCAGTTTCCCCAACACCCCAAGGCACCGTGACCAAGGGACCCCCCCCAAACCCAACCACCGGTACCAGCAGCCCCCCCAACTGGGCCGTCCCCATGGCAGGCAGCTGGCACGGATGCCACCGGCCCCCCATAAGGATGCCCTTTGGCAGAGCAGCTCTTGCCGGGGAAGAGCCGGCCCCGGCAGCGATTGTAATTTTCCCCTCAAGCGTGGCTAACGCCGGCGCTCGCCGGGCGGCACAGCCGAAGCCAAAGCATTTTCCCCCCCCCCCGGGGTAGCTCAGGCAACACCCGCTGCAGAGACAAGACCTGGGGGGGAGATATCCCCTCCCACAGCCGAGAGAGAAAAGAAACCACAAGAATTTCACCCCAAATAATGGCACAAACTTGGAGCAGGCTGCTGAACCCATCCTGCCATTTATTTGGATTTTTTTTCCCCCTCCCTCAGCTATTCTCCAGGTTTCAGCCCACTCCTAAAGCTCTGACGTCCCCTCTCCAAGAGGATAAAACTCTGGGAGCCAGGGACACGTACAGAGCTCTGTTCCTCAGACAACAGCCAAATTCACTAAATTCAAGGACAATCAGAGTCGAAGAAGCTGGGGGTTTTATTATTTATTTATGCTATTATTACAGTGAGTTCGTAAAAAATGATGCGCTCCCAGCTTTGAAGTGGAGCACACAAACAGCTGTAAATGGTTAAAAAAACCCAATTAAATGGTGAAAATCCTGCCCTTCCTCCCTGTCTAAGGACTGGTGTTAAGATCAGCTCTTCCCTTTCCTTAATCTGTGATTTTTTACCTTGATAGCAATTTTCCCTGGGCTGCCAGCCGGTTGGTAAACGGCCTCTTTTGTCTTTAGCCCTTCCTTTCTTTTCAGGAAAATGGAATCCTATTTTTTTATCAGTGTGTTATTTATACACCGAGGATGCGGTACCCAACGCCACGAGACGGGGTGATGCTCCGGTACCCGCCGCATCCCCGGGTGGGGGATAAACCCACAGCGGGTGCCATGGGAGCAGAGGGACCGGTTGCTTTGGGCATCAGCCCGTGGCTTGTTTAACGTCCCCGTCTGTCACCGTGAGTGCCCGGGACGCGGTCCAGCGAGCGGTTTGTGGTGGTGAAGTGCCAAGCCGGCACGCCGCGGGCGCCTGGCAGGCGCGGAGAGGTTTCATCGGTGTTTCCCATGGCCGAGCATCACACCGTTGTGCGTCCCCACCCTGGCAGGCTTTGTCCCCAAAAGGGTGTCTGTGCTGGGGTGGGTTCCAGCCCCTCTACGGCCGCATCGCACCGGGAATGCTCCCCAATTTGTCCTCCGGACCCCGAGGCCGGATCCTGCATCCCTCTGCCCGGGGAAGACTTTGGCCTCGCTGCCGCCCAGGGCTTCGCTCCGATCGATGCTCCAGCCTCTCTTAACACCTCGCAGGGATCGATGGACAAGGCAGGGAATTGCCTGCACCGGAGGGACATGGCTAATCCCCCTGGCAGGGCTCTGCCTGCAGCCACTCGACTTAACCCTGCCTGTGCCGTGGCGGTCACCAGGCTCTCCGGCAGTGTCACCCGTCTGATGTCCATCACCACGGCCTCTGGGCACAGTCACGGTGCTGCATCCCCAGGGCTCTGCCTATTTTAGCCGCCTGCTCCCGTCTCTGCCTCTCTTCTCCCCAAGCTGGAAAGAGCTCTGAGAGCCACCGAGAAAACACCAAAATCCACTGAAATCTCCCCAAAACTGGAGCCTGCTGGTGGCACTGGGGCTGTTTCCCCAGCTGCAGGGACACCGCCGCTTGTCGCTGACCTTCCCCTGCCAGACCCCACGCCCCACTTCCACAGAGCATTTAATCACTAAAAGGCAATTTGGCATCTGAAAATCACGCTCTGCAAATGGGTGCTGGGGTGCCCACGCTCCCACGGGGCTCCCGGGTGGGTGCACATCCCCAGTGGGGTCTGGGGGGCTGGGAGAGGGCTCCCACACTGTGGAGATGGTCCTATCCTGCACTGCCCACGCGGCTGGAGCACCGGAGCATCCTGAAACGGGAGCAGGAACCGGCTCAGGCAGCGCCAGCGACCTGCTGAGCCCTGTCACAGCTCAGCACACACATGAGTTCATCACAAGCAGGATCCAGGTCCCTAAGGGGAAGCACGGCCAGGGATGCTGGGGACGGCGATGGCCCGGCAAGGAGCTGGATCCTGTCCTGGGAAGTCGGCTTTCGAGGAACAGCGGTGCGGGGAGAGGGAAGAGGAGGCTGGAAAGGCTCCAAGATCAGCAGCTCTGATACGAAACCATAAATTATCCTCCCGGCTGAGCCGGCTGCGGGGAAAGGCAGCCCCTCCGAAAAGCCAGGGAAGCGGCACAGCCAGCGCTGACCCCGGCATCGCTGCCATCTCCCTCGGCTCTGGCTAAATCGGGGTGAGCCGGCTGCCATCGTTAGCGGGAGCTGCAATTTCTCATCAATCCAAAGCGAATAATTAACGGGCGCCAGTGGCCGGGGCTGCTTCCCGCATCCATCACGGCACGTGGCCCCAGGGCCGGCAGGGTTGGTGCCTGCTGTAAATCACCGGCACGGAGGCTCTGTGCCAAAGCATGCCGGCCAGCACCGCCGGCTTGCTGGCCCCCAAGCGTGAGCCGGTCCCTCGGCGGAGCAGAAACCCCCCCAAATTTGGCAGGAGGATGGGGAGCATCCGCGGTGGGATGGGCAATGCCGGGATGCGTCGGTTGGGCTGGGATGACTCCGGTTCCCTTCATCCCCCTCCGGCAAGCGTTAACCAGCGCCGCTTCCCGGCATCCCCACGATCTAATTACACCCAAGATGAAGCAGGGAACGATACCTTGCCTTTAATTAATAACTCGGCACAGCTGAGAGCAGGCTGAGAGCATGAACGCCGGCTGCCGGCGGTTCAGGGTGCTCAGGTTTTGGGGTGCAGACCCCCTGCTCCCCACAGGCACCCTTGGAGCCCGAACGGGAAACAGGAGCTGAAAAATGACATTTAAATAATAAATCCCAGCTATTAAGGGGAGGCCATACCTGGGAGAGTCGGCCAGCGCCGGCGGCCAGCCGGGTAATTAGACCGCGGCTGAAATGATGAAAAGATATCTGCAGGCTTTGAGGCCGAGGCTTTGAAGCTGTAAATCCTGTGAAGGCAGCATCCCCGCACGCACCCGCCGGGAGATATTTACCCGGGACCTGCTTTCCACCATCCACGCCATGCCCAGAGCCTAGAAATAAGTGTCTCCCCCGGGGAGATGCTGAGCCCAGAGGGATGCTCCTGGGTACCCCAAATTCTGAGCATCTTGCTCTGGGGAAAGGCAAACCCAGTGCTGGGAATGCACCAGGTACCACGGCGGCGTGGCGGTTCAGCCGGAGGTTAATCCGGTGCCGTGCGCGGGGGTTGCCTGTGCCGGGGAGCGCTGGAGCCTCGTCCCGCGGGGAGCCAGCGGGAATCAATGAGTGTTGGAGCTTCTGGGATTAAGGAAAAGGCCCCGGTTCAAACCAGGGGACGGATGAGTTCGGCAAGGACAAGCGCTGCTGGGGAAGGGTCGGCGTTGCCGGGGGGTTCCACCGGCCTGGCTGGGGCTGCTCCTCCAGCCCGTGGAAGGGCTTCGATTTAAGACACCCCCGCGTCGTGTTTGCGTGTGCACACCCCCACGTACACGCAGCCACCCCTGCACGCTCCCGTGTGTGCGCGCACCCGTGCTCACACCCACCCCTGCGTGCGCCCACCCCTGCACCCTCACCCCCACCCTGCTCCCACACCCCACACGCTCCCCAGCACCCCACAACGGGCAGCAGCAGGAGCAGCACGGCCTCCCCGGCCGTGGGTCCCGCAGCCGGACACACGGACACGCTCCTGGGGTGCCAACGTGCCGTCCCGCATCTCCCCGGCCACGGAGCTGCGTCCGCCGTGGTCACCAAGGCTGCGGCCGCATCGGGGATGGACCTTTTGGTCCTTAAACACCAGCCCAGCTGCGGCCGTTCACCCAAAGGGATGCGATCAGGTCTGCGGCGGAGCCAGGAGCATCCCGGGATGCGGGTGCCAGAAGGGGCCTGTCCTTGGAGAGGGATCCATATGGGAATACCCTTAGATTTGGCCTCCCACCTGCCCCAAAAACCTTTGGCGTGGGGGGCTCGGGCTGGTGGTGCCGGGGGATGCCGTAAGGGATGCAGGTGGGAGCCGTACGGCTGGACTGGACAGCCAGACCCCAGCAGGAGCGAAGCAGGAGCTCAGCACAGGGGTAATTAGCAGCTTGTGATTCCAGATCCTCATTAGGGGCTGGCACCCCCCCCTGCCCCCCCTGCTGTTGTGCTCCGTGCAATTAGTCGCTAAGTAACACGCGGATATTTATACCCGGGCGAGGAACCGGGCCCGCACGCTGCCGGCATCACCGGGATGCTCTGGCTTGGGGCCTGGCCAGCGTGGGGACGGTGACATTTTGGGACAAACAGCCGGTCCTTGGAGGCCGAGGAGGCCGTCAGAGTCCGAGGGGCAACCCGGGGTGCTCAGCGGTGGGGACAGCACCCTAAGGTGGGAACCCACAGGGACGCACGTCACATCGTCACCCCCGGGGAAGCCACAGCCCTCGCACCGCCGCGGGGGACCGGCTGCTCTGAGAGCCATTTCTATAGGGAAGATGTTTTATCTTCCCTCTCACCCCACCCTAATTAATTGTTTTAATTAAGGAAATGCCACCTCCACTCCCGACTGCCATTTGCCTGCAGAAACGTTGCTAATTACGGCGAAGGAAATGCGCTGTGGCTTGTTAAACCCGTTCACAGGCAGCTGGGAGGGGGGTTGCATGCGTGGGGGGGGGGCTAAAAATATATGGGAAAAGGGAAAATAAATGAGCTCTAACATATAAATCGCCGTCCCGGGAGCGGAGGGGATTTGGGGGTCCCCTGTGAGGGGAAGGGGTGGCCGTGGTCCGGGGATGTGCCTGGAGGGGGAGGTCTGGTACCTCCATCCATCACCTCTGCCCAGCAGCGGGCGGGCACTAACGAAGCGCCCTTCGTTACCGTGTCACCCAGATGGAGCCCGGCTTGAGAACGGGGATTTAAACCCCAAGTTTGCAGATGTACAGAGCTGTCACCGACACCTCCTTCGCCGGCTTTGTCAGCAGCAGCCAGGAGCTCGCGCTGCTTTCTGCTCTTTAACAGGTTTCATGAATTTTAATGGGCAGTTGCTGCTGGGTTTCTCCTCCTCTTCCCGTTGCTTTTTCCCCCTCACAGCCTTTCGGGTCACCCTTCTCCTCCCCAAGGCATCTCCGGGTTCACAGCCAGCCCTTGGCATCCTCCGAGCCCCCCCAAAACCTTCCCCAGCATCCCCCCCGCCGCCCCTGCAATGGAGATCTCGCCCCAAAGGTACAACCATCAGCGCGGGGTGTTCGCCGCGGTGCTGCCGGCACAACGGTGCCGCTGCTCTGGCCGGTGGCTCTGGGCACCTCGGTGGCTTTTTCCGAAATTCAATGGATGTAAAGGCTCCAGAGACGCCACTTCAGAAACATCCGTCTTTATTAGCAGCTGTTTAACACCTCCCTGAGGGACCATAACGAAGGGAAGCAACTTAATCACCGTCATGCAGCAAAGTGCGGGCAAGCATGTCTCTCCCGGCTGCCCGGCCATGGCCGTTCCCACCACCGGCACTGCCGCTTTCCCGTGTCTGCGGTGTCTTCAGGTGCTCCCACCTGGTGACAGTGTCCCTCCTGGTTCCACCCAGCTCTGTGACAATGGCCCTCCTGGTGTCTTCTGCTCTTCTGACGACGGCTCTCCTGGCCCCATGTGACGGCATCCCTCTTGGTCCTGAAGCCTTGTCCCTAATGGTCCCTCCAGGTTCTCTTGGTCCATTCTGGCCCTGTGATGATGTCCCTCCTGGTTCTGCAACCATGTCCCTCCTGGTCCCTCCTGGCTCTCTGATGTCCCTCCTGGTTCTCCAACAATGTCTCTCCTGGTCCCACACAACAATGTCTCTCCTGGCCATGAGCAATGATGCCTCCCTGGTCCTCCTGGCCCACCGATGATGGTCCCTCCTGGTCCCCTCTCATCCCTTCTGCCCCCATGCAATAATGTTCCTCCTGGTCCCGTGCTGCTGCCGGGCAGGGGATGCTCCAGGCAAACCCCCCTCTCAGCCCATCTCCAGAGCCCACAGCCAGGCCACCACCGAAGTTTCTCAGGAAGGAACGCCGGATCCTGCCCTTTTCCCCAGGGGATTTGGGGCGCAGGGCCAGCGCGTTGCAAAGCGAAGAGGTTTGGGATTGAGCCTGCAAGGGAAAGGCCGTGGGGCCATGGGTCCCCAGACCACCTACCCAGGGATGGGGACACTGGGGACAGCTTGTCACGGGGGATGGTGGCACCCCCAGAGCACCCACCACGCTCCCATAGGATTTCCAGGCGGCTCCACTCCCACCCTGCAGCACCGGTCCCAGCCCCACACGGGACCCCGACGGCTCTCCCCCACCCTCGGACCACTGCCCATCCCGCCCGGCCGGATCCTGCACAGGGCGCTGGGAAGCAGGGGGGAGCTGGGCCAGGCTTTTTTCTTTCCCCATCTCCTTTATATTTGGGTCCACTTCCGAACAAAAAGCACCGCTTTGAAACGACTTGCAGTTGCCGAAGTGATCGAAATAACATTTTCTGGCCAAGATTTCGCTTTGTTTTTTAAAAACGCTGCTTAGAAATCGCTCGGCACTGTCAGTCCCTCCCCTGCCACCGCCAAATCCCCGGAGATTTTGGAGCTGATCCCACCTGGCTCTGAAATTCCCCTTTTTCTGGGGGAAATTTCCTGGCTCCAACCCCCTCCCCGAGAGCCGGTGTTGGACCCGGGTGAATTTTGGGAGGGATGGAAACAAGCCCGGGCTGCCGGCAGCTCCGCTTGGCTCCCTGGGCTGGGAAAAACCTGTTCCAGGAAAGGTGCGTAGGAGGGGGGAAAGGATCAGGAGAAGCTGGATCAATCCTCCTCAGAGCTCCTGCAGCGATGCTGAGTCGGGTACCGCTGTCCCGGCACGGTGGAGGGAACGTGGTCCCACCGATAAGTGTCTGTCCTCCCGTCCGTGGTCATTGAACTGCCCTGCAGTATGTGGGGAGATGGTGGCTGTGGTCATGGGGAGATGGTGGTTGTGGCCATGGGGAGATGGTGCTTGTGATAACGGGGAGATGGTGGCTGTGGTCATGGGGAGATGGTGGTTGTGGCCATGGGGAGATGGTGCTTGTGATAACGGGGAGATGGTGGCTGTGGTCATGGGGAGATGGTGGTTGTGGCCATGGGAAGATGGTTGTAGCCATGGAGAGATGGTGGTTGTGGCCATGGGGAGATGATGGTTGTGGCCATGGAATTTGCATCGGGGGCTTGAATCTGCAACTGGCCGATCTGTCCCTGAGAGGGCAGGATCCCGGCCCCATCTCCTGTTTTGCAGCCTCCATAGGTGAGGCAGAGTGAAAATGGGCCAAAAGGGGAAAAATGGGAGGTGCAGCAGAGGGAAGTTGCTTGCCCACGGTCCCTTTGCCAGAGGATGCAGGTATTCCCTGTGCACCCATCGGCCCTCCCCAGGGAGGATCTCCATCACCCACAACCCTTCCTTCATCCCTCATCCCCCATCTCCATCACCCCCAGCCCTGCCTTCATCCCCTGTCCCTCATCTCCATCACCCCCAACCCTGCCTCCATCCCCACCGCAGCGACCCCGCGCCCAGATGCTGCGCCTGCCACCAGCTCCCGCATCCCCGCGAGGCGAGGGAGATGGAGAGGAGCGCGGGGAACCGGCGCGCTGAAGATCAAGAGGAAAATGATCAAAGGAGGGATGTGGGTGAGCGCTGGCAACCCCGTCACCCTGGAGACGGGAAGCAAATATTTGGGCTAATAGCACTCTCGGGGAGCGGGGCCCGGCGCTTCCCATTGTCAGGCGACAATAGCGATGGGCAGCCGCCCCACTGATCCGCTGCGGGCCCGGCTTCATTAGACATCGCCGGTGCGGGGGGGGAATTTGGGGTATTCGCAGGTTCGTTAAGGGAATCGGTCATCAGTCAGCGCCGAGTGCTGGACCGGAGGGATGCTCGGCTGGGGGGATGCTTGGTTGGGGGATGCTTCGTTGGGGGGATGCTCTGGCACAGGGATGCTCAGCTGGAGGGACGCTCGGTCGGGGGGATGCTCGGCCGGGGGGATGCTTGGCCAAAGGGATGCTCTGGCAGAGGGATGCTCGGCTGGAGGAATGCTGGGGGTGGTGGGGAGGGCAAAGGGGCCACAGGGATGATGCTCTCCCGCAGGGGCACCGTGCCACAAGACCGGCAGCACCGGGGGTACCACCAGCCTGGATCTGACATTTTCTGCAGGGTGCGGATGTCTGTCACACCCCCGAGCTCAGCCTTTCCCCACCGACACATCTCCCAGCTGCAGCGAGCCCTCCTCCAGCCTTCCTCCCGCAAGGCACAGCCTCCCCGGCTCCTGCTGGCCCAGGGAATGCTCCTCCTGCCTACCCAGGAGGGAAACTGAGGCACGGAGCGCTCAGACAGGCAGCAAGCAGCTGGGGAGGGTCTGCAGGAGCTGCTCCAGCCCACTGTGGCCGTATCCTGCAGCCCAGGGCCCAGCACCCTCTTAGTGCATCTGCCCCCCACCTGGAAACCCCCAGCCGGGCTGGCAGGATGCGGCCCCCGACCTCCATCCCATGGGTGCTGGGTGGGGATGGGGCCGGAGCAGCCCCGGCGGCAGCTGTGCTGGGGGGACCAAATACACACCCACACACACATATAGATATTACTTTTTTAACATATATGTATATTTTTCATAAACTCAAGCATCTGGTTGAACACAGAGAAGAACATTTATTTTAAATATAAATATTTCTCCATATGTCTCCAGTTTTAACCTGACACTGCCTTTGCAGCCCACGTCCTTAAGGTAATGGGCTATGGAGGACAGCCAGGCTGCCATCTCCCACCCTCCCACCTAGGGACACCCCGGGGAGGTGACAGTGCAGGACCGGGTGGCCCTGGGCCACTCACCTGCTGGCAACTGGGCCAGCACCTGCCTGGGCACCCGCTGGTCTGTCTGCACGGGGCAAGGCAGGGTGGGCACAGCCCAGGGTGCTGCGGGGTCCTGGGGGGGACAGGAGGGAGGTAATGGTTTCAATAATAATAATGATAATAATGATGATGATGATGATGGTGATGATGGTGATGATGATCATGATGATCATGATGATGATTATGTATATTCTGTATTTATATTATTATAATAATGTGTTTATATTTATTTTATATTCTTTATTTTAATAATGCTGATGCTGATGCTGATGCTGATGCTGATGCTGATAATAATAATAATAATAATAATAATAATAATAATAATAATAATAATAATAATAATAATAATAATTCTTGAGCTGGCAAAGGGCCTCTGGCTCGTGCTGGGAGCGGAGCAGTCCCCGTCCGTCCCCGCAGCACAGTACCTGACGTGCCGCCTGCCCGCCCATTCCAGGAGCACGGTGGAATTGGAGTGACACGGAGGAAAATCAATCTGAATGAATGAGGTCACCCGCCTTATAAATAATTCATCATAGCCGCGTGTTAATACACCTCTCCCCTGTGTGCCGCGGGGGGGGGGCAGGTGGAGGAGCTGCACAGCTGGGCTGGGTGCTGGGTGCCAGAGCTGGGTGCTGAGTGCCAGTGCGTCACAGCCATGCTGGGTGCTGGTAACTGGTGCTGGTGCAGCACAGACATGCTGGGTGCTGGGTGCCAAGACTGGGTGCTGGATGCCAACGTAGCACAGCCATGCTGGGTGCTGGGTACTGGTCCAGCACAGCTGTGCTGGGTGCCGGGGACTGGTGTTGGGTGCTGGTGCTGGGTGCCAGTGCATCACAGCCATGCTGGGTACTGGGTGCTGGTAACTGGTATGGGTGCAGCACAGCCATGCTGGGTGCTGGGTGCCAGGATGGGGTGCTGGTGCTGGATGCCAATGTAGCACAGCCATGCTGGGTGCTTGGTACTGGTCCAGCACAGCCATGCTGGGTGCTGAGTGCCGGGGCTGGGTGCTGGGTGCCAGTGCATCACAGCCATGCTGGATACCGGGTGCCGGTAACCGGTATGGGTGCAGCACAGCCATGCTGGGTGCTGGGTGCTGGTGCAGCACAGCGATGCTGGGGGCTGGCATTACACAGCCGGGCAGGATGGGGCCCGGCACCAGCAGGGTGGGGGTGACACACCATCCCAGGGTTCTTGGTGGGTACTGGGCCCTGGCACTGCTCCCGGTGCTGTGGCAGGAGAGCCCGGCACGGCCGGAGACACGGTGACACCACGGGAGCTGGGGACCTGCAATCAGCTTCGGCCGGGGGAGCGGGGCCGGATCCTGACCTGGCTGGAAGAAGCCACGACGGACTCATAACATCCCCCACGGCACAAAATCCCCGGGACGGAGGTGACCCCCCCAGCACCCGGCTGCTGCCACCAGCTGCCACGGGGCACACGGCCCCACGGTGGGCAGCGCTGGCAAAAGGGGCTTTTGTCCCCTGGGACCAGCAGGCGGGTGATGGAGGTACTGGCAGGAAGGGCAGCACGGCCAGGGATTACAGCGGGAAGAAAGCGATGCAGTGTGAGGCCAGCAAATGTTTTAATTCCCTTTAATTCCCCGGCTGCAGCGTGTCCCTGCGCTTGGCCGCTGTGGCTGGGGGTCATCGTCCCCCCCCCCCTCTCCCAATGCACACAGGGCTCTTCCCAACCTCCTTCCTTGGAGTTCTTTCGGAGGAAGGCGAGCGAAGGAGCCCGGCAGCACCAAAATGTTGCAAAAGAACATCTTGAAGCCATTCTGCCATCTGTTGTGCTTTCAGCGCAATTAAGCAGGCAGCAGCCGTGCCAGGCAGCGGGGAGCATCCCTGCCTGCAACACGCATCCCCCCCCCCCCCAAGGCCTGGGAAATAACCCCACGGGCCCGCGGGTGGGTTTAAACCCCGGCTGGTGTCGCGGGCAGCCGGCTGGCAGCCGGGAGCGAGCGTAGATGCCGGGGGGGGTTTGGTTGCTTGGTGGGTGCAGGCTCCCTTCTCCCGGCTCGCCAGGCTTCGTGCCAGCCCGGGTGCCCCTTGCCGGGGGTCAGCGGGGTGCTCTGGGCCACGAGGGGTTTATTTCGGGGTGCAGGAGCGGGAAGGGGAGGCGGCGGTGGCATCCCGACGGAGGGTGCTGCCCACCGGGGGGTTGCGGCACCCCAAAACCTCCCCTCCTGCCAGACACAGGGCCTGGGGACGCTTGGCCGGGGGACCTGGTTGTCCGGTGACACCACGCACCCAGTAAGGCCACGAGAAGCTGCCACGGATGGGGCTCGGTGCTGGGCTGAGACCTGCCCAACTCATGTCACGAACCCCGAGCCTCTGCTTCCATCCAGCCAAACCCCGAGGCAGGATTCACCCGCGGAGCCACGGCTGCTGCCGGCTTGGGGCTTGTCACCGCTTCCCTTGGCTGCTGCTGGCGTTAACTTTCCCGGTAACATTGGTTTATCCCCTTGATCTTGACGGGAAACGGGGAGGCAAGGGAAGCGTCCCCGGGGAATCTCCGCCACACGCACCGAGCTTTAATTAGGGATGGGAAATCTCCGCCGACAGCCGCGCGGGTAAGCGAGCCCTGCGCTGGAAGGGATTAGGACCAAAATTAAATCGTCTGCTCCGAAATGGTGAGCAAAATGCTCCCAGCCCAGATCCTGGTGATGCCATGGGACCGGCACTGTGGGTACGGATTTGGTGAGCAAACCTGAACCCCCCCGGCCGTGGGGATCCGGGCAGATGGCTGAGACAAGGCAGCGAAACGCGGGACGGATCCGGCAAACGGCAGCAGCTGCGGTGAGGACAGCTCTGGCGTCGGCTCAGATGGGGATGGAGGAGTTGGTCCCCAGCCCCCTCTGCCCATCCCCAATCTGGCAGGCAAGTGGCCCTGGGGTGTCCCCACCGGGACCCCCAGGCTGGCTGGGGTGGGGACAGCGGGGACGAGGCCACGTGCGTGGCCCAAGCAGCTCTCCTGGGGGGTGACATCCCCGCAGGCAAGGTCGGGGTGATGCTGGTCCCCAGCACCCTGCACCTTCCCTGGCAGAGCCACCAGTGCAACGGTCCCCCCAGCTGGGGACACACGTGGCACAGGTGCCACACATGTCACCTCCACCTGCCTGGCCCAGATGGCACGGCGGCTGCCCAACCACCGGCTGCCCATCCCGCCATGCCACGGCGAGTCCTGTGGTGACACCCACCGGTTTTGGGGTGAAATCCCACAGGTTTTGGGTCGCCAACACGCACGACGGGTGAGGCCGTCACCCGAGCCCCAGGGCTGGCAGCATGGATGCAAACCGTTCCCTTCTGCCGGCAGCGGGACGCCCTGGGCCAGCGCGGGTGTCCCGGCATGCCGGCGTGGCGGATCCCGGCGCAGCGGCACGCCGGGTCGGCGGAGCCGTGGGGTGCAGTCGGCTTCAGCAAACGTTCCGTCTGATTAAATCTGCCATTACAGCTCTCGCTGCCGCAGCGCTCTCCTGGCAGCCCTGGCCTCGGCTACCGACCGCGCCGCGATAACAGGCTCTATTAGCATAAAACACCGGCTCCGAGCCCGGCCGAGGATGGCGAGGATTAAGCAGCCGGCTTCTTCTGCTAATTAATAATCCACTTGATTAAGAATTGTCAGTCAGTATGTCACCGGCACAAGGAAAGGCTCTGCGGCCACGAGCTGGGGACGCCGCTCCACGGGGCCAGCATCTTCCTCCTCCTCGTCCTCCTCTTCCACACCCCGGCCAGCCCCTGTGCCGCTCCAGCGCGGCCTGCCTGGACGCCTCTCTCTGCCCCCTCTTGATTGCCGCCATCTGATGTCATGGATCATGCTGATGATGTCATCAGCACCCT
Source organism: Aquila chrysaetos chrysaetos (assembly GCF_900496995.4). Classification (NCBI taxonomy): domain Eukaryota; kingdom Metazoa; phylum Chordata; class Aves; order Accipitriformes; family Accipitridae; genus Aquila; species Aquila chrysaetos. The sequence continues at coordinate 3,399,530 of NC_044015.1, read as the reverse complement.
GCCTGCCCCCACGCCCCCCTGTCCTCACTACCATTACCCAAAAGGCTGGGGCTCCCTCTGCCTGCCTAGACGACATAACAAGGGCCCCCTCTGTCTGATGATGTCATTTGTCACGCAGGCTCGTGATGATGTCACAGACTCCCACGTTCACCCCAGGTGCCACCTGAGTGGGATGTTACCGGTTCCCACTCAACGGGTAGGGCAGAATTCGGCCATGAAGGATCCCAAAGCCTTGGGGTGCAGCAGGGCACCCCCAAAACCTGGGGAGAAAACCAGATCCATCCCTGGTGCTTAGTAAGAGCATCGTCCCCACTGTCCCCAGCAGGTGACATCAGGGACGCAGCATCCAGCCGGGCTGGGGACAGCAGGTTTTGGGGGGCAACGTGCTCCCCCTCCTTCCAGCCCAAATCCCCCCCAGCACTGCAGCAGAGCGGGGGGGGGGGGGCAGGCAGGGAGGGGACAGTGTCCCCCGGGGTGCCTTTAGCACAGGGAGAGTGCAGCAGGGAGCGATAATAGCATGTCCCCCGGCCCCCGCGCAGGAATACGAAGCAATTAGCTAATTGCAGCGGGAGGTCACGGTGGGCTCCTGCCCCGGCCCCCCCCCCCCCCCCCGGTGAGGCCAAGTGGGCTCCGTGTGCGGCAGCCGCATCGCTTTGTGCTTAACCTACATTTGCTTTTGTCCCGGCCGGCGCAGCCGGAGCATGCCCGCGGCCCTGCGTTTCGGCTCGGCACAGCGTGGCGTGGCACGGCACGGCACGGCGTGGCTCAGCATGCCACGCGGCACCGGGGTCCCTCTCAGCAGCCCCCAGACCCAAATTAAGCAGCCAGGGCTCAGCCTCACTGACCCTCATGGGGCTAACGAGCCCAGGTAAGCGGGTCACTCTCGGGTGGAGACGGTGACATGCCATCGGGCTGTGGCACGGTGTCCCCAAGATGGGGATGGTGTTTCACCTCCTCCCAAGGGGGTTAATCACAAGAGCCCCTTCCCAAGGGTGTCTCCCCCGGAGCATCTTCCTCCATCCCTTCCCGGGAGCGCTCGGCAGCCTCTCGAGGAGCGGCACTGACTGACGACAGCTTCCACCGAGCTTTAATTATCTAACGAGTCTCGAGTCTCGGCGTTCGCAGCCGCTGTACAGTGAACAAACAAACAGAGGCAGAAGGCACCCGCTCCAGCTGTGGCATGGGGGCCAGATGTGCAGCAGGGAGTGGGGGGAGCACCCAGGATGGGTGGCAGGGGATGCTGCTCGGTGGGGATGTGGGTCTGGGGACCCATGGTACCCCTTTGCTCTGGGGGAGGGGGGGGCTCAGCAAAAAGGAGCACCAGGAGCAAAGGGGTTAAATCCGTGGGATGGGAACCGGCCCCCAGAGTTCCCCCAGTGCATGCTGACAAGGTGATATGGGGGTGCAGCTCATATGGCTGTGTCCCGTTCCACCCTCAGAGACACCCATCAGCACCCAGCCCCATCAGGCTGCACCCACCACCCCAAAGATGCCCCCCCCCCGTGACCGAGCACCCTCTGTGTCATCCCACCGGCTAAGCGGATCCTGGGTCCCCATTTAACCCCATCCCTGGAGGGCTGCACCCTCCCCTGCCGCTGCCTGGATCCGGCCCCACGGATGCAGCCGCCCTTGCAGAGGCTGGTCCTTACAGCGGCAGCTCCTTAAATCTTTCCAAATCAAAGCACAAGCCCTTTGGGGGGGACTCACCGGGACTGGGTGCACCCTCCCAGCCCGGGAAGGGGGTCCTCTGGCCCCGGACCCCTGGGAGAGGACAAGCGGGATTGGGATACGGCTGTAATTACTGACAGCGGGTGTCACGGGAGCCCGGGGACCAGCAAATCCCCAGGGTGCAGAGGGAGCAACACCTCTAATTATCAGTCCCGAGTGCTAATATCACCTCACCCTGGGTCCTGCCAGGGTGGCGGCTGGTGACACCGATGCCACCAGGATGCTCACGGCAGCGCCGAGCTTGGCCTATTTTTATCTCCTCCTTGATGAAGTTTGTTGGGTTGCTTCCATCCCCGGAGGGTTTAATAACCTCAGATGGGATCCGCAGTCTTTCAGGAGGGGCTGCGGTGCTGGCGATGCCCCGGTTTTGCATGCAGCGGCACGTGGCATCCGGAGGCAGCGAGGAGAGAGCAAGTAAGCCAGCACCTCCTGAAAAATCATCTCTGGAGGCTGCGGGAGCCGGGTGTGGGGTCGTGGCAGAGAGAAAACACATCTGTGGGTCCAAGGGATCCTTGTCTCCCATGGTGGTTTCTCTCCCCTGGGTGCCCTGGGCCAGGCGGGGATGAGCGTCATCCCTGTCCCAGTATCATCCACTTTCCTGGGATGCAGGAGCTGGATGGTCCTGTCATAGCCACAGCCTGTCCCCACGGCTTTAGGACAGCCCCGTGGGCTTGCCGGCGACCCTTTGGGTGCTGCACCTAAAGCTGTCAGCACCCCTAAGTGACATCTCCGCACTCCCTTTCCCCCCATCCAAAACCAACTAAATAGCCCAGTGCATCTCTGGGATAACCGGTCCGGTGTGTGCTGGGGAGACCATCCCCTGCTCGTGGTTCTCCTGCGGAGCCGGTGGCTGCCAGGACGGATTTTGTTTTTACAGGGATGAATCTTTCCGCCTCGGCTGCCGGCAGGGAAGGTCGGTGGTGGGGAAGGGGCCGAGGCGGCACAGCCGGCGCCGGTAACGCGGCAAGAAGGGGCCATTGTGGCGAGGCGCAGCTGTGCGGTGCGCGGGAGGGGAGCAATGAGAATGCAAAATGCTGGCGACGGGAAGGGCTTGGGGGATTCAGCACCCTCTGAGGGTATTTCCCCACCCTGCACGTGCCCCGGTGACAATAAGGGCTTTATGGGGAGAGATGGCATCCCCTGTCCCATGAGCTGCTGGGGCCTGGCATGTGCCGTCCCGTTGAGGTGACATGGGTGCCGGGGACACCCCGTCCCCCCCCCTCGGCAAAGCGGGGTGGTGGTGCTGGGTGCTGGGGTGCTCCTGGGGACCTGGTCCCCTTGAAGCCATGGCTGTGCCACCAGCAACCTGCTCTCGAGGCTGATGGAGATGGGTCCTTGAAGCAGCGTGACAAAGTGACACTGGGGACGAAGGGGAGGACAGAGAGCGGCTCCTGTGCCCTTCCCAGCGCTCCTCTGCGACCCGGCGAGCAGCGGCTCTTGTTTCTCTCGCTGAGCTCTCGTGAATTATTCAGGTGCTGCCTCTCTAAGGCAGCTCCCCCCTCACCCGGAGCGGAGCCCCCCCTGAGCCGGCTGGGGGCCACAGAGGTGGGGAGCAGCCGGGGCTGGTGCCACTGGTCGTGTGCCGGGCACCGAGGCGGGATGCACCGTGCGAGAGGGAGCGGGATGAGACGTGCAACCTCCCCGAGCACGGGGTGATGCTCAGCATGCGGGAGAGGAGCCCTTGCAAAGCATCATTTCATTTCATTGAAAGGAGGAGAGGAGGAAAGGGGGGGGAGAGAGCCAGCACGCGAGCTGGCCCAGATCCTGTTTCTTCTCTTTTTTATTCTCTGTTTTCGTGCAGCGCCAGCTCTCATCCCCCGCTGTTCAGCAACGGCTGCTCCATCCACGCCGGCAGCGCCCGGTGCCACCCAGCAGGGATGGGGCTTTGCTGGGGTGAGCCCCGGTATGGTCCCCAGCTGAGCACCACCCTCAGCCGCTGCTGGGACCCCAGGAGGGTTTGGGGTCCGGCTCCGGGGCTGGCGGTGAGGTGGAGAGCTGTGCAATGCAGGGGACCGTCCCTGAGATGCTCCTGGGGAGGGGCTGGACATAGGAAGTGGGGGTCTGCATGCTGGGCACACTGGGGGTGTACTGGGGGGAGCAGGATGCCCCCCACACGCCCAGTCCATCCCATCACCCTCCGCAGTACCTTCAGCAACAGCCTGAGCGGGGTGAGGACAGCGGCAGGGGGTGCAGGGATGCCTCAGAGATGGGGACATGGGATGCCCCAGTGATGGGGACATGGGATGGGACAGCGATGGGGACACGGGATGCCCCAGTGATGGGGACATGGGATGGGACAGCGATGGGGACACGGGATGCCCCAGTGATGGGGACACGGGATGGGACAGCAACGGGGACACGGGACGGGGCAGCAATGGGGACACAGTGCTGGGCAGAAGCTGGCCCTGCCAGTGGGAAGCTGCCACATTCTGCCGGTGCTTCCCCGGCTCCATTCATCGCCTCCACCCCAATCTATCACTGTCTCCTTAGCCCGCGGGCCCGTGCCGCGCTGTTTCTGGCTAACGGCTTGTTTCCCATCGCTGCAAGTGGCCACCAGGAACAGATGAGCCCGGGAGGGTGATTTATGCCGGGCAGGTTGACGCCGCAACTGTTCGGGAGAGCGGCAACAGCTGCTCCGGCTGTTCCGGCACAACGTGGGGCCCGGAGCAAATCCTCGGCACAACGTGGGGCCCGGAGCAAATCCTCGGCGGCGGCAGGAGCGGGGGCTCGGGGCGGGCGACGTCCCGGGGGTGTCGGGCACCGCTGTGGGGTGGGGGGACGGCAGTGCTGGAGGGGGCTGGGGAGGATCTGGGGGGGCTGACGTTCGCTTCCCAGCCACTGCGTGAGACCAAGATTCAAGTCAAGGCTCCGGTTAATCCAGACTTTAATCTGCTTTAAATCCCACCTTTAAACTGTTTAATGCCACCTTTTGGAATTAGGATCCTGTGCGGTGGCTCCTTCCCGCTGAGCTGGGAGGAGGAGGATGAGGAGGAGGAGGATGTTCCGACAGTCTGGGGAGCAAACCTCGGCACGGCTCGGCAGGACCGCGGGGGCTGGGGGGGTCCCCGGCACAGGGACGAGCAGACGGCCACGACCCCCCGATTGCTGCACCCCAGCTTAAAAACCTTTCTGCGTGGCCGACATCAGCTGGCAACGGGGCCCGGGCTGCCGGGCTTGGGGGGCTCCCCGTGACACCCCGGTGACACACCGGCCCCGCACCCACCGTGGGGGCTGCCGCCACCCGCCACCCACCACGCCAGGCCCCACGCTCCCCAGGCCAAGCAGAGAAGATGCCCGTCCCTGCTTTGTGCTGGCGGTGCTGGGTGGATTGGGGCCGGGTGGGGGTTTTTAGGGTCTGGGGGCAGCCCCATCTCCCCCCCCCCCAGAGCCCCCCACGCAGCAGCCGCCTGCACACCCCGGCATGCTGCTCCCGGTGAAGGGTGGGAACGGGGCGGAAAAGGGCCCGGTACGGGGCTGTTGGCACCGGCACAGGCGCCCCGCGGCCCCCCACGCCCCCCTCCCCTTTCCCACGGGTGTTGTATCCCCGTGGCACACCCGAGGACCCCCACGTGTGGGCGAGGGGGGGACTTTGCAAGGACCTCCGCCGCCCCGCGGTGCAGCCCACGCTCAGCCCGGTCTACCAGCGCCCTCCCGTGTTCTATCCCAAAAGCTCCCCCGGCACCCGGCCAGCGTCCCACGCCGTTTCCACGCGTGACCCTCTCCCCCACGCGCGACCCTTTGCGCCCACCCGCGTCCCCACCACCCACGCGGCTCCGTACACACCCGAGGGAAGGCCCCGTGCCCGGTACCGCCGTGTCTGATCCACGCCGCGCTAACGGGACCGACCCACGCACGCCGGGACCGGCGGGGCCACCCCGTCCCGCTCCCACCCTCGGGGAGGGGGGGGGGGGGGGAAAAAACCTCCTACCGCGCGCTCCCATTGGCTGCTTCGTAGCAAGCCCCGCGTCGCCATTGGCTGACAACGTCCGTGGGTCCCGCCCCCGCCGCCGCCGCGCCCGGCCCCGCTCGGGACTTCGCAGCAGCCGCGGGCGGGAGGCCCGGACCCGCCGGGTACCGGGCACCGGGGGCATCACCGAGCCTGGGCAGGGGAGAGGCGACTGGGGAAGCGAAACCCCCTTCGCCCGGCCCCGCCCCGCCCCGTCCCGTCCCGTTTCGTCCTGTCCCGTTCCGCCCCGTCCCACCGGGGGCACCGGAGCAGCCCCGGTCCCGGCGCCGCGCTCCCCCGAGGTAGGCAGCAGGTAAGGGCCGGCCGGGCTCTGCTGCCCGCCGGTGCAGCGCTGCCGGGATCGGACCCCCCCCCCCGCCCCTTTCCCCCCGGTCCTCCCGGTTCGTCCTCCCCCCCCCCCCCCCCCCCCGGTTCCCCCGGTCCGTGGGGGCGGGGGTGCTCGGTACCGGCCCGGTTCGTGCTTCTCACTCCGGGACCGGCAGCGAGGCGAAGCTTCTCCTCCCGGGGGGCGAGCGCAGCCCCCCGCAGGGCATCGGCCGTGCTCCCCCGCTCCTCACCCCCCCCCCCCCCCCCCCCCGGTGTCACCGGGAACCGGCGGCTCCAGCCGGCCCACGGGACCCCCGGGGTGTTGGGGGGGAGCGAGAGTTTGGGGACCCCCGAGGGGCGGGAGCTGCTGGGTGGGCAGAGCACGGGGCTGTTCCCGGGAGCGCCTGGCCGTGCCTCAGTTTCCCCAGGCGGGTAAAACACAGGGAAAGGGCGATCTCCCCCCAAAACCGGTGGGAAATCCGAGGGCGGGGGGTGGGCTTGAAAAGCCACGGGGTCCGGCGGGCAGTGGCTAACGGGAGCTTGGAGAAGGCGCCGGAGCCCCCCGCCATGGGGACGTCTCCGGAGCCCACGTGCGAGGGCAGGGACGGGTGCCCCATGGCAGCACTTGGCTTCGTGCATCGCCCCGTCCTTCCTCCTCACCCGGCCGCTGCCCGTCCCCTGGGCTCTAAAGGATGAAATTCCTCCATTCCCGGAGAGACGAATCCCTTTGGCGAGGCCAGATCCTACCGGGAGCAACAGAGTTGGGTGTAAAATTTCCCAACTCCCACCAGCCGAAGCTTTATCAGCTCCGGAGCGGGGAAGCATTTGGGCCATAAATATTCTTTGCCAACCCCAAGCCCAGCACCGGATCCGAATTGTCCCACGGAGCTTTTCTCCCCTCCTGGAGCGGCTTTGTCCTCGCCGATCCCCGGGCAGGAAGCATGTGATGTACCAAGGCCCCCGCCACGGGACAGACGGACAGACGGACGGCGGTTTGGCCTCGGTTCCCCCCCACCTCCCTGTCTCTGTTTTCCACTTCCCCACGAGTCTCCTGAGCCTCCGTCTGCTCCGAGCGAAGGAGAAAGGAAGTTGCTGCCAGAGAGAGCGGCTTGATGGCAGCTCGATAAAGAAAAGGAGGAAATGGAAGGCGAGACAGATGCTCCAAAATAACCCCCCCTTCCTCCTTCTCCTCCTCCTCTCCGTGCTGCAGCTGCCTCCCCCCCGGGGCACGGTAATCCCGGGGGGATTCCTTGATATGGCACCAGATCAGCTCCCCCATCCTGAATCAGCACCAGGCAGCACCCCGGGATTGCATTGGGGGTATCACCCCCCCCATCACCGTGCCGGACCACCCATGGTCGGCACCCCTCCGTGTGCCAGGATCCCATTCCCACGCGGTGCCGGCAAACGGGAAGCGCCGGCGGGATTCACCACCTACGCCTGGGGTTGGCATCGCCGGAGCCCCCTCGGATCGTCCTTGCACAGACACGTTGGAGTTGCCGGGGCAGATCGGCGTTCCCAGGCATCGGTGCATACCGGATTTGGTGCAAAGGAGAAACCAAAAAGCTTCTACTCCTTCCCGCAGGTGCCCACGCCGAGGCTGCAGTCGCGGCGCGGGCACCTGCGGGAAGGAGATTATGGGCTAGGGGAGTCCAGATCCCAGTGCCAGAGGTGGTGGGGACAATGATGGGGACATGGCCGAGCGCTTGGCAGCACCGCTGGCACGAGCGCCAAGAGCGAGCGGAGCAAGATGCACCACGCGGTGCCCGGCCAAGGCGATGCCAGTGTTCCCCGCAGCATCCCATTCCCGGAGCCGTGCTGGCCGCGATTTTTGCCATCCTTGCCAAGAAATGAGTTTTTCCTCCGGCGAGGTGTTTACTCAGTGGCTTCCTCTCTGGCCTCACCCCGCTCGGCACACACGCGCCGGACCTGGCGGCTCCCGGTGCTGTTTGCACCCATGGCAACGTGCGAGGGACGGCTATTGCAAAAGGCGGCGTGCGTCCTTCCTCCTCCTCCTCCTCCTCCTCTGCCACCCCAACGCTGGTAAAATGGGGTCTGGAAGCTGGAGGGGTCACGGATGGTTGGGGGACGGGCTGGTGACGGCGGTCGGGCTCTCCGGTTACATCCCTGTGCCGCGCCGGCGCTCCGACCCGTCTCCTGTAATCCAGCGCGGCAGCAGGGTTTAATTAATTAATAGGGGTTGGAGGCATGGGGAGCTGGTGGAAGGCGATGCCGGGGGACGGAGAGCGGAGCAGCGGGATCCCATCTACCCCCCCGGCATTTGGCCGAGGATTTGGGGAGACTGGGGATGCTGGGGTGCAGAGCAGGGGCGTTTTCCGGACCAGCGGGAGGAAACGGCACATGGGATAGAGGGAAAACCAGGGAGATCTCCACCATTAAATGTTTACCCCAACTGGGGAGACGATGCTTCTGTGTCAGAGGAAACTTGTAGCAAGACAGCTACAAGTTAATGTGGCCCTGGCGAGGAGGAAGAGGAGGCAGAGGTGCTTCTGCTCTCAGCTGGAGCTTCGCAGAGCCCTCCCCTCGCGCCGCACGCTTGCTCCGCGCTGCCCCATAAATTATTTAAGTGCTTTTGCTTTCCCGTATGAAATATTCAGCCCGCTGCCGAGGGAGCTGGGGAGGGCTTGGGGACGGGGGGGGACGAGCACATGGAGCCGCTGGTGCGTACCCGGTCAGGGGAGAGGGATCTTTGGGAAAGGTAGAAATAACCCTGGGATGGCGTCGCTGCTGGATTTGGCCCCTCTGCCATAAATGAGCTGCCAGCCGGCGCTCACGCGGCGGCTCTGCCACGGCACGTGCCGGTGCCACCGGCCCCAGGTGCTGGCAGGATGACAAGGTCTCGTGTTCTGCTCCCCCCCCCGCACCCCAGACAGGAGCTTTAATTGATGCTTTTTAACGAGAGGGCCGGACTCTGCTCTCGCTTGCGCCCGCTATGGTGTAGGAGATGTTTCGTGGGGGTCCCCCTTGGATGGGGGCTGAGGTTGCAGCCGGGTGTTGGATGAGATGCTCGTGGGTGCCGGCCCGGCAGGGGAGAACACCAAACCTGCCGGCGGAGGTGCCGGCAGGGCTGCCTGTCCTCTGCCAGTGCTGGATTTGGCCCTCGGCTCCCCTGCCCTGCGACAGCGCGGCTGGGATGCTGCTGTGCCCCGGCGCTGGCACGTGTCCGTCCCCAGGGCAGGGACTTTAGCTGCGTCACCGCATCCCCGCCTCGTGTGGGACATCTGGATGTCCCAGCCTTCAACCGAGCCCTCACACCACCGCTCAGGGCTGCAAACCCCACCCCGAAACCTGCAAAATGGGTGGCGAACCCCTCGAAAAAGGGCTGTGACTGTCCCCAAAGCCACCGTTGGGACCACAACCCCGCCGTGCTCTTCCGGAGCAGGGAGGGACTCGGTGAAAGCAACGCCCGACTGCTTTTTTTCGGTAGATGAAGCTGTTTTTTGAGGGCGTTTTCATTAAAAAGAAGAAGGAGGTGGAGGGGGGGGGAAGCAAGCCCTGAGCAGGGCTGGAAACTTCAGCGACAGGAAGGAAATGGGGTGGTTTATTTCGGTCTCGAGTTTGCTCGTCGGGGCAAGGCTTGCCTCTTCCGTGTGCCGATAGCAGCCCCTCCATGAACAATGGGGTCGCGGGGCCCTTCCCAGCAGGAAAACGGCTCGTTCCAGTGAAATCTCCCAGTTGGTGCTGAGTCAGCAGGTCCTGGTGGGACAGAGCGTGGTGCGGAGGGTGCCGGGTTAACCGGCCCGGTGCTGAGCGGGAGCGAACGTACCGGGAGGTGAGCTTGGGTTTCCTTGGGATTTGCAGCGAGCGACCTGCAAAACAGCCCATGGGCGCTGGAGAAGGAGTAGGTCGCATTTTTTGGGTCCGGGAAAGACCCCGCCCCACCCCGCCACTGCTTCGTGCCTCAGTTTCCCCTCACGAGCGATGCTCATCTCCCCGGTCCCCGGCAGGAGAGGGCTGCGGGGCAGCCAGGTGTTATTCAGTGCCGGGAGCGGAGGGTTGATCTGTTATTACAGTCGCTAATTGGGAGCCGTGGGCGCGTGGGACAGCTCACAAGAGCCGGCGCTTCCTATTTTTTATGGGCTCCGTAGGTGGAGTTTGCACTTGCTTTATGGCTGCGGTCGCCCAACGAAGAGCTCGGGCGTGGGAATTCCTATTTATCCGGGCACCGCTCCCGGCAGGGAGCCCAGAGCACCCCACAACCGCCGCGGGATGCAAGGGAGGGGGCTTCCAGGGTGCCACGCCACGGCAAAGCTCCGCTCCTTCCAAAAGAGGCTGCCCGCCGCGGGCAGAGCGAGTCCCCCTTACAGCCAAGGGAGAGAAGATGGAACCATGTTGCCTCTGCCCATCTTGCCCGTCCCTCCGGGCTCGGCTCCGGCAGCATCTTGCGCACGCGGCTGTCGGCGTTAAATGAGCCCGACCCGCCTGGGAGCTGCCGACAGCTCTGCGAGAGCAGCCTCTGCTTTGTCATTTCTATCTTATTAAGCGCGAGAGCCTCAGCTCGAAGCTCATGCTGGCAAAAATCAATGTTTTCACATCGAAGGAAATACTTACAAACCTCTGTGTTTTTCCTAAGGGCTGTAAATAAAGCTGCATGCAGCGGCTCGTGCGGCGCCGGGTGACGGCAGCTCCGTTACCGCTCGCTTAATTCACGCCCTCGCAGAGCCTCGGCCGCCCTCGGGCTCAGGGTGCCGGCGTCTGGATGGATGATGCCAGGGAAGCCGGGGCTCAGCTTGCACCGTCACCCGTGCACCGTCACCCGTGCACGACCGGCTGCAGTGAGGCAGAGCCCTGGCCGCAGCAGGGTATCCAAACCCCGTGGGAAGCCGGGGTTTGCTCCTGAGAGCCCGGAGTGTGCTCCGTGGTGGTAGGAGCTGGATCGAGGATTCCCAGAGGGGTCTGGGACTGGGTGGCGGCTCGGCCAGGGGGGTCCGCCGGGCTGCCCGCGCTGGGGACAGACTCGGTTCTGCGCTAGAACAACCGACGGGGCTGCGGACAAGAGTCTCTCCTCTCCTCTCCATATCCACGGCCGATTTATCCCCATCCATTCTCACACCAGCAGCATCTTTTTGCTTAAATAGCTCTTCTCCCCTCCCTAGTGATGTATTTATAGCGTGATCCCATCCCTTCCCTGCTCTCGCTTTACCAGGCTGACCGTGCCACGTGCAAGCTCTTGTATAAGCAGCCCCCGTCTCTGCCCATCCATCCTGGCGCGGGAGCCGGTTGTTATCATGCTGTTCTCGCCTCCCCATGATTTGCAGCTCTGCGATTTCCCGGGGCAAGATGCATCTCCAGGGTCGGTGGCGTTTTATTTCACAGCAGTTTTTTAAAGCTGGTAATCTGCCAGAGATGATTGATTTTGTCCCGCCGGGGTGCAGGGAGTCGGGCTGTAAGGTGAGCAAGGGGTGAGGTTTCTGGCTTGCCGAATTATTCACCTCTCTGCGATGCTCGTGCCAGCTCTGGAGGAAGCCGAGACGGCGGCAGAACGAGTCCGAGCTCTGACGGCGTGGGCGTACCGGGGCAGGCAGCGTTAGGGAAAAAGGGCTTCAACACACGTTAGTGGGTGCTGCAAACCGGCTGTGCCGCTCTGGCCTCAGCGGGCGCCGGGCTGTACGCCAGCACGTGGCTGTGCTGCCTGCAGTGGGTGACTCAGTCATCACCTGGATTGTCCCCAGCTCACCCTGCAGGAAATGAGTCAGGTTTTAAGGAAGAAAAAAAAAATGTTAAAATGATGGGGCAAGAGTCCTTCCTGCACAGGGAGGAGGGCGGCGCCGGTCGCAGGGGGGAGATGGGGTTGGAGGGTCGCAGGCGATGCTCGGGTAGGGAGACCTCGCTCGCCTCCGACGCTGCCCGTTGCGCTGTAGCTTCTCCCCAGAGTTCGGGGGAAGGAAGGTGGGAACACCCTGTAACTCATCCCACCAACAAAATCTGGGGCGTGAGCTCAGCTCTTGCCTGCCCTGGCACCCAGGAGCTCCTCTTGGTCTTGCCGTTGGCCGGAGATGCTCTTTCTCCTCCCAAAAGGCTGCGTGGGGAGGAGAGGGGATGGGGACTGATCCGGGGCATGAGCTGAACTCTGTGTGTGCCTCTTCCCCTGCAGAGATGGACACCTTCAGCACCAAGAACCTGGCCCTGCAGGCCCAGAAGAAGCTCTTGAGCAAGATGGCTACCAAGACCATAGCCAACGTCTTCATTGATGACACCAGCAGCGAGATCTTGGATGAGCTCTACCGGGCCACCAAGGAGTACACCCACAACCGCAAAGAGGCCCAGAAGATCATCAAAAATCTCATCAAGATAGTTATGAAGTTGGGCGTGCTCTACCGCAACGGGCAGTTCAACCCTGAGGAGCTGGTGGTGATGGAGCGTTTTCGCAAGAAGGTGCATACCTTGGCCATGACAGCTGTCAGCTTCCACCAGATAGACTTCACCTTTGACCGCAGGGTCATGTCGGGTGTGCTGACGGAGTGCCGGGACCTGCTGCACGAGGCTGTCAACGGCCACCTGACGGCCAAATCCCACTCCCGCATCAACCACGTCTTCAATCACTTTGCGGACTATGAGTTCCTCTCGGCTCTCTATGGGCCGTCCGAGCCCTACCGCACCCACCTGAAGAGGATCTGCGAAGGGGTTAACAAGATGCTGGAAGAGGACAACATATGAAGTTGGCCAAGATGGGCCATTGGCAGCGATTGCCAGACTCTGCCTCCTGTGAGACCGAAGACGGGACGTATGTCTGTTTTGACCATCACCAGGCTTGACGTCCTCTCCTCTGTAGCGCTAACTCATTTTTTCCTCATTTCTACAAAAGACTGAACCTCTTGACTTTGTCTAACCCTTGCCCAGGGTCTGCAAACCCCTCCCTGTGCTCGGCTGAGTCCTTTCCAGGTGATCCTGGGCTTCTGGGCTCCTGCTGTATAGTTTGATTTCCTTTGCCCACCAAGTGCTCTTAGCTCAGAGTCCAAGGAACTGGACTTCTCACCTTGAACTCTATCATAACCCTCCTCGGGGAAAACCAAACCAAAGACTCGCGGTGCCTAACACCTCTAAGGTGTCTCTGAGCGAGCGGGCAGTTGCTTGGATGAACGGTTGTGAGACCTTATTACCGGAGGGTTGTGGAGCCCCATGGTTGTCTTTCAGCAGCTCCATGACGTGGTGGGAGCAAATCATGGTCCAGACTTGTGCTGCCCAGGGTGAGAAGGTGCTTCTGCACCTTGCAGGCTAGGTTTTGGCCTCCTATAAGACAAGAAGGAGACCTTCTGGTCTCCTTGAGACCAGAAGGATCCCACCTCGCCTGGGCGAGTGGCTGTCCCTCGGGGCAGGGAGGGAGCTGGAGGGACCTGCTCCGTCCCTGCGTCCCAGGTACACCCCTTCATCCAAGACCCAACTCCCCCCGCCAGCCCCCCGCGACGGTACCACTGTGATGGCTCTGACACCTTCCTCGGTGGTTGTCCAAAGCTCTCCCTAGGATTTCATACGTTTTACGTGTCCTCGACTGAGTTCTGGTTGTTATTTTTTAGCAAACTCTGTAGCCCTGATGAGTTATTTAAATAAACTCACCTGTTTGGCCTGGGTGCTCCATGCGGTTGTTACAAAGGTGGTTGACAGCGATAAAACGAGTGCCAGGGGCAGTCGGTTTTGTCTTTTAAATGGCGATTGCTCTCTGCGACCTGGGGTTTTTACTCTCCGTCCCCCGGCATCGCTGCCGGCCAGGCTGCCCCTGCTCCATGGTGCAGCAGCTCCTCGTTTTGCACAGCCAGCACTGAACTGGTGGGAGGAAACGTGGTGCAAAACCCAGCAGAAACCGATAGTAAAGGTCTGGGGTCCCGGGGGGGGGGGAGCAAATCTTGCTCCCATGCAGACACCCACACGTGCTCCTGTGCGTCCCCTCACCGCACAGCGGGAGCTGAAAAAGCACAACCCTGATAGCAGAAAGCAACGGGCAACTTTGCAGAATTCAATACAGGCGTGTTGTAAAAGCGTTGTGCTCTCAGAGCATGGATGCACCAGCCGTGGCCCGCTTCCAACACGCTGATCTCGCCTTTGAACACCGAAAATTGCCCTTTTAGCATACAAGACACCACACAATCTCAGCTGGCCTTATCTCCGCGACCTTCTTGTGCCTCCTGTTCCATGGAATGTCTCCAGGCACGGGAGGCTGCCAACGCTCGTGGGCAGAAAGCGGCTCCAAGGCTCCCATTTGCTGCTCCCTTTCCACCGCTGGCTTGAGGCACTGATAACTTTCAGCCTTAAAGATTAAATAAAGGAAATAAAGCCCCTATCTCTGTCGTTTCATAGGCCCAGCTCCAGCTATCGCAGCTAATTTAATTGCGCGATGCGGCTCGGGGTAGGGGGTAAAGCACATTTACAGGTGCGCGCGGAGGAGAATGCGGCCAAGATCCACCTTGGTGTTGGTCCCTCGGGGAGGACAGGGTGAAGTCGGCCTTTGGCGCGCGGCATTTGAGAACAGACGTTCCCGTCTCCCCCCCCGGGCTCACGGCAGCTGTCAGGTATGTGCTGAAGAGGAGCCAGAGCTGGAAACAGCTCGGTGGAGTTATCGGCAGATGCGGCGAGCAGGCAAAGCGGAACGGCGCTGATGGATGCGGTGGCAGCGGCTGCTGCGCTGACAGCCAGAAACTCTTTGCTGTTCTGTTCTCGAGGTGCGTGTTGGCATCAGCTGCAAGATGCTCCTTAATTGCATGAAACATCTCTGCTCAGATGAGCCCCGACTCACGGCTGTTCCCTTTGTCCCCAGGGTTTTGTACATCCCAGGACCACACTTAACCCACCAAATGCCCGGCACCAGTTTTCCTTCGCATGCGGGTGTCTAATCTGAAACTTCTCCCCCACACCCCATGTGCAAACACCCACCTTGTTCCCCAACTCTTGCCTTTTTGTCCCAGGGAAGCCCTGGAGAGCACACTCCCTGCTAGAAGAGCCATCTTAGGGCCTGGGTTTCCCATCCCAACTCTGGCTGTCCATGTCTGGGAAATGAGTCCCTTCAACTCCCTTTGGTCTGGTTCCCTCCAAGCGACTGGTTAAACAGGGAGAAAGGTCAGAGACCTGCAACATCGGCGCCCTAAATGCAGCTTGGAGCTCAGGTAGGAGCACACTGGGGACATTCCTGGGCCCTGCAGGTGATCTGCACATCCAGAAGGAGCCGCACAGCAGAGAAAGACGCATTTAGGAACAGCCTGGAAAACAGAGCTTGTAAAAACCCCAGTGCAGAGCACACCCAGACTGCCAAAAAAACAGGAATCCCCCCCCCCAAAATGGGCAAAGCAGCTACCAACAACCACAACCATTACCGGGCATCAAAAGCACTCGTCATGACAGTGCTGGGTTATGCAAACTTACAGCCGGAGCCTTGTTCTCACATGCTGGGACTCCTCTTGGGGGGGCAGAACCCCCATAAACCCTCTGCAGCCTCCAAACTCCCGTGTGACATCTCGGCTCCTCCTGGCCAAGCAAACGCTGAAGGTTGCACCACTCGCTGGGCATCCAGTTGGAGAAGGCAGGAGTCACAGAGCAGAGCAAACTGAGGCCAGAGCGTTATGCTTTATTTCTTTATTTGTGTTGTATTTACACAGGAAAGGAATTCCACATTCCCTCACTGTAATTACTCTAGATAAGAAAAAAATCACTTCTGTACGTAGAAAATAGTCCTGCAGTTGTACTGAGACATGAAAGTGTTACTTGGATTGATTCCTGGGTTGTGTCAGAATAAGCAGCTCTGCCTTCCCCATGTCAAGTTATCCCAGCCCGCGCTCTGCACTAGGGCAGGTCCAGAACATCCTCCCCAGCAAAGCCAGCGATGGTCTTCGGTAGCCGCGCTCAACAAGGAGTCAAATAGCTTTGGCCAACTCTATCCCTTCCTTCCCCCTCCCACCCAATTTAATTATTTCCTCTTGTCACGCTTGCAGAGAGAGAAATCCTGTCTCCCCTCCAGAGACTACAGAGTTAACAACTTTCGTTCAGCAAACCATGTTTAAATCCAGCCACTTATCTTTCTGCATTGCTCTTCCTAGCAAGGGAGATAAGGAGCCCCTGTTCGAGGAGAGCTTTACCATATTCAGCAGATCAACCAAGCAGAAAGCGGGCGACAGAATGGCTGGCTGCAGATCAGGAGTCTCAGAGGAGGTTTCCAGCTGCAAAGCACATTGTTACTCTGACACAAGACAGAATGCATCTGTCTTAACACCTCCAAGCCCCATTTGTGTTGGACCCTAGCACATTTCAATATGGAAAACATAAAAGGTTTGGCCAACCAAAAAAACCCGCAGTTAACAAGTAATCCTCTTTATCTGCTATGCTCTTCTGGCCAAAACACCCGGCCCAACACTGGCCTCAGGGTCACAGCTCGTCACGGGGTGTTTTTGCTACAATCATGAGTTTGGACAGTTCGAAACGGAACTTGCCTTCCCTGTGAGACACTGGAAAGAGAGAAAACAAGCATAGGATAAACAGATGGTAAGGCATGAACAAAACAGCCCTGCTGGTTCCTTTCCAGGACGATAAAGCCAGCAAGTCGGGCATTGCACTTCCTTCTCATGCACGCGACAGGCATGTTGTGATAAACCCGTTCTTCCCCCAAGCTAATTGAACATTTACACCGGAACAGGACCCACAAAATCCTGCTGCCAGCTATGGATCAAGAGCACTGTACCCCTGGCTCCATAACATGCGCTGTCCTCCTATACATTGTCACCTATCTGCATTAAGCTTAAATCCTCATCTCCTGGCAGACAGCCAGGCTTGTCTCCAACACCAGCCCCTTCTCACATAGTTCTCTCGGTCACAAACCTGTTGTTTCGGTGATTTCGAATTCTTCCTGTTTTAAGGGGATGTCGCTTTGTCCACCCACTGCAGCTTGAGACTGAAATGGGAAGGAAGAAGGTTTAAGGAGTTGAGGCAATCCAAGAAGCTACTGTATTTAAAGCAAACAAGCAAACAACAGCACATTTTGAAAAAGAACGAATTCGTGTTTTAATAATGTGAACTGAAAGAATTAAGTGCACAAAGGAAATCTGAAGGAAAATCTCTGGCTATTTTTCCATTTCCCATGAAAGCACAAACTTGTATCCTTCGGGTGACTGAAAGCCTCACCACTGAAGACTGGGAAATGGAAGAATGAACCAGACAAAAGCACCAGCAGAGGTTTTATTTACTTCGTCACATGCAATTTGTTGAGACAAACCAAGATTCCCCTTGTGCAGTGCACCCTGGCAGGATGATGTCTTTTGGAGTCACCGACGCTGGCAAAGCCAGCAGCAAACCGACGGTGTTGAGGGAGGAGAAATAAAATGGCGCAGGAGAGCCTACCTGCAGCCACTCTCCTCACTGCCACCACTCTCTAATTAGGGATGTGACGGAGTACATTTTATTGCACAGACTTCTAATAAATGTTTTCCATGTCCAATTCATGTTTTATAGCAGCCTCCCACATGCCTGCTTCCAAGTGATCAGCTGGGACTTACATAAGCCATGGCATACTCTATCTTGGCTCCTTTCACTTCAGCTTTAAACTGGGTAAAGAAGAGATAAGACTTCCCTTGGGGCCTGAAACAAGAAAGCAGAGTCTTTGACATCAGCAGAGAGGGTGGAGGTGCAGATGAGCTCAGGATTCATGGCTCCTTCCCTCTACAGCCACCTCTGGCTCTCTTGTAGCTCCATCTAGTGAGGAGGGCGAAGAGGGAGGAACACAGCATTTACAAACCACCGCCTGGCTAAAGAGCCCACCCAGAGTCACAGACTCTCGGGAGAGCCCTGCAGAGAGGCAGACCCAGCCGGGAGACAGGGTCCCTAGCCCAAATCCCACCTGTCTTACTGTTGCTTTTGCCGTGGAGAATTTGGGGTTAAAGAACACACCTCCAGACAGAGCAGGAGAAGAGCAGGTTGTCTTCACTGACTCCAATGTTCATCTGCCATTGCTGCAGAGGGGAAAGGTCCAAACAGTTAACGTGGGTAAGAGTTTCGCACTTCCCGCTCACCCCTGAGGCCAGTCGCCTCCCCTCCCAGCTGCAGGCATGACAAGTTTCAACCATTCTAAAATAGCACAACATAACTACACAACACTTGCTGACACCCCCTTTTACTTTGTGTTGCACAAAGGTCAAGGCCTGCTTGCCCTCTCCTCTCCACAATTTCATTAGTACAGTCACAGAAATGAGTTAAAAGTCTCATTTCCCCTTACGCTAAAAGAAAAGGACCCAATTCTAACAGCACTAGCAGATAATAAAGTGCAAGCTGTGTATCTGCACAGCACTTACTGCAGCAGCAATACAAGCTGCAAAAAACCTTCAGGCCTCCTAAAGAACACAGGAGTTACTGCTACAAGGTCCTTCCTACCAGTTGGGATATGAAAATGTCACTCCCTGTTCTCCAGAGACATCCAGCCCAGAGATTTGTTAAGCCTTTCAAATGTCACAGCCTCACGAACCACAGCATCATTGCAACACACAAAAGACACTTCCATTCAGGGAGCAAATCCAACAAGTTACTTTTGCAAACATACAGCATTGGAAATGGTGCAACCACCCTTCTTCACAGCTCCTGGTCCCTGGAATCAGCTCATCACGAACAAAATTGTCCTGAACAGCTTCACACTCGGTACAGCCGTAGAGACCGAGCGTAAGGGAAACACTCGAATGTTTGCCCAACTCACCTCGTTCGTTCCTCCCTGAGCTGAGTATGTGAAGGTGCAGGTGTAATCCCCCTGGAAGAAGAGAAGAAAACGATGAGCAGCCTTGCTCAAGCAGGGCCTTCTCTTTGTTCACCATCAGCCACTTCTTGGCAAGGATGCGAGATCTGGGGATACCTGAGAAAATTACCGGTGCAGCGGCACGGTGCAGCCCCCGGTGGTCTCACCCCGGGGGTGACCGAGGAGGAGCATGCACCCTGTCCGAGTCCAGACCTCTGTGGAGCGCAGACAGAGCCAGGGACCGCGCAGGCCTCATCCCCCGTGGGGGTCAGCAGGACCCCACGATGCTTGGGTGAGGACTCGTGTTCTGGGGTGGCCAAGGGACCCACAGCCCCCTTCTCCATTGGGCCCCTTCCCCTTGGCGAGCCTCCTTCCCATGGGGACCCTCTTTCTTCGAGACCCCCTTCCCCCTGACGAGCCCTCCTTCCCCTTGAGTTATCTCCTCCCTTTGGAACCCCCTCCTTGGGGATCCCCTTCCCCATGGCAAGCCTCCCTCCCTGGGGACCTCCTCGCCATGCAGACTCTCCCACATTGGGGATCCATTTTCCTTGGGAAACCCCCTTCTCCTTGGGAACCCCCTTCTCCCTGGGGGCTCCTTCCCTCCTTGGGGACCCCCCCTTCTCCCTGGGAGCCTCCTGCCTTTGAAGACCCCCCTCGGGGACCCCCTTCCCCCTGGGAACCCCCTCCCCTGCCCCCGTCAGAGGCTGGGTCCTGTCCCCCGTCTTCCCCCCACCCCCGCTCCAGCCACCAGCACGTCCCGCCTTCCCTCGCTAGCGGCCAATCCCCGTGGCGGGAAGCGAGAGCGACGTGCCCCTCAACCAATCAGGGAGAGGCGCGTACCGTCTCCTCACCCTCACCCTCTCCCGCCTCGCCTCTCACCAGGCTCCGGGAGAAGGAGTGAACCTCCCCGCCGGGCCGTACGTCGAAGTCGGCCGTGCTCGGTTCCTCCGCTGCCCGGGCCGCCAGGCACAGCAGGGCGGCGGGCACCAGCGCGGCCCACAGCCGCCGGTCGCTCCTCCCGCTGGGCGCCGCCATCTTGTAAAGGAAGCCTGGGCTACGGCGGGCGGGAGGGGTCAATACGGGCCGCGGCCGCTCAGCGGGCGCCCCGGCGGCCATCTTGGGTGTGGGCAGGGAGGCCGGGCGGGTTAACCCTTTGGGGGCCGCGCTGGAGACAAGAGACCGTGGGGACCGGGGACCGCCGGGACAAGGAGCCGTGGGGGCAGGGGGGGACAAGGAGCCACTGGGATGTGGGACAAAGGGACACGGAGACACGGAGACAGCAGTCTCCCCCCCGGCCGGTGCCCCAGGGGCCACGCTCTGCTGCGTGGTTGCTCCCCACGGGGGGATATGGGGCAGCCGTGGGATATTTTGGGAAGCCCACGCTGCCACCGGGCTGCCACGGGCCGTGCCCCCCCATCCCTGCAGCCCCTCGCACCCCAGCCTGGCCCCCGCTCGCCCTCCAGGCTGCTGGGCTGTGCGTGCGTGGCACTAAATCCCCCAAATTATCCAGAACCCGGGCGGCTGGGAGGGGAAATAAAAAGCAGGATGGGGGAAAAGGTTCATTTTCTGCTTTGTCACGCAGGTTTAATGGGGTTAAAGACCTATTTTTAAAAGAGCCGGGCGTGCAGGGTCAGCGTCGTTGGCTCGGCCCCCGTCGGGTCGGGCAGAACCGCAGCCACGGCCAGAAAATCCAGGCCTGGCTGGTGGCCTTTGGGATTCAGCGGGAAGGAAAAGGGGCCACAGGAGGGGAAAGAGATGGCCGGGCTGGGAGGAAAGGCGCAGAGAAAGCCGGGCATCGCGTGGAAGGAGCTTTGCCTTTCCCACCAGGAAAAGGACCGGCTGCATCAGCCTTGCTTCAGCCACCAAACCCTGCCCGGCCACCGTTCGCAGGTGCAGGGCGATTAGCCGCGCCACTTTTAATTACTTCTCACCACGCACAAACAAAAGCTCCTATTCCAGAAGGAAACGGCCGTGGATCTGCAGCCAGGGCAGGGAGAGACACCCGGGGAGGGAGGGATGTCCTGGCTCACAGCACGGGGAAGCTGGCTTGGTTGGCCACCCCGCACTGGTTGTCGGCACCCTTCAGCAGACGGATGTAGCCCTGCTCACCCCACGCCTCCGACCAGCTGCAGGAAGAGATGGAGAATGAGCACATCCGTGTTCCCACGCACGGAGAACCTGCTCGGGGAGGGCGAGCGAGACGGGGACGGGAGCCAGAGCACCCTGGGGGACAGGGATGCTCCTGCCATGCAGCTCCATGGCGGGGGGGGGGACAGGCTGTGCGTGGGGGTGAAAGGGGCAGCGGGTTTGGGAGGACGCCCTCAGCCCCTACCTGTTCTTTAAGATCCAGTAGCTCACGTTGCGCCCACGCTCCTGGCTCGTGCCGTAGCCCACGGCCAGCATCCCGTGGTTCACCTGCTGGCTGCAAAACATGCTGCTGAAGATGCCTGGGAAGAGCAGAGCTGGGGTGAGCCGGGGGCCGGACCTGATCGCTTCTTCTCCGGATGAAAGCAGGGTGGTGGATCCTATTCCCCCGGGCTAGGTGCCCCGGGAAAACTTTGGGGCTCAACAAGGGCTCAGCAGCCCACCCCCTGCAATGAGGCAGCCCTGCCTCAGTTTACCCATCCATGCCATGAAGAGCGAGACGGTACCCGACTTGTAGAAGTGGAAGTGGAAGCTGCTGGCGTCCACCGCCACGGACACGGGGCCCACGGTCGCCACCGCCTGCTCCAGTGCCGCCTCGCTGCCCTGGGCCACTAGCCAGATGGCAGAACAGTTGGCCGCCCTGTCCTGGGGGTTGTATCGGCAGCTGGAGGTGTCCTGAGAGGAGGGAGAGAGAGTGACACCGGGGCTGGGACCCGCCGGCACTGCTCTGCCGTGTCCCCAGGGCCGCCCGCCTTCCCTTACCATGGCCGTGTAGGGATAGACGTGCTCCGAGTTCAAGCCACCATTGTCGTGCACGTACTGGAAGGCGCGGGTCATGTAGCCGCCGTGGCAGCCGTTGTTGCCCAGCTTTCGGGAGCAGTCGATGAGGTTCTGCTCGCTCAGCACCGTCAGCTTCCCGGTCCGGTTGAAGACGAGCCCCTCCAAGGCCCCTGTGGCACTGAATGCCCAGCACGACCCGCAGTGACCCTGGGTGAGATGGGGACAGCAAGGGGGTCACGGCATCGCCCCAAAACCTGCCGGAGAGGGATGCCGTGACCCGCCAGAGCTGCTCTCCAGCTCCTCAGCTGCAAAACTGCAGCAGCCAAAACTACAGGAGCTGCTTCTCTGGGTTGCCCAGAGGTTTTTTGGTGCTCGGGAGGGTGCTGCTGCTTGTTTCTGCTGCCCAGACTCCTGGCACCCACCACACAGCCCTCGCCGGACCCCCACCCCGCGCCCACCTGGTTCTTTACGGGCGTCACATAGCCCTTCGCCCGCCAGTCCACCTCCACCGGGGTCTTCAGGGCTGCCGACACTTGGAAGAGTGGTGCCGGCTTCTCCCGCCGCACCGGGGTGAAGCCGTTCAGGAGCTGGTCAAACTCCTCGTCCGTCTGCAGGTCACCAAGGGAAAACTCAGGTGATGCCACGAGCACCCGGCCGGCAGCACCGCAGCTCCCCACCGGCTGGTTGACCCCCTGGGAAGCAGCCCAGCCCCAGGGGCACCCGCAGCTCCCAACAGAGCGGGTTGGGGGTACCCGGTCCCCGGATCAAGCCCTGGCGGCATCGAGAGGTCCCCGGTCCCCAGATCAAGCCCTGGGTGCCCCGAGGGATCCCCGGGGAAGGTGCCGGGCGCGTCGGCAGGTACCAGGTCCCCGTAGTGGTTCATGGCCAGGCGGAAGGCGTGCTGCCCCTGCGACTCCTCCCGGTTGTGCTGCTGGATGCGCCGTAGGTTCTTCTCCCAGACCTCCCGGCGGGTAGCCTCGGTCTCCTGCCACGAGGCAGAACGGCAGCAGGATCAGAAACGTGTCGTCGTCCCCCCCCCCGGGGGGGTGAATGGGGACATGGGATGGGGTGGGTGCACGTGGGTGGCTCTGGGGTGAGACCCCCACCCCGAAGCCAGCCCCAGCACGCGCTGGGAGGTCCGGGGGTTGCAGGACCTACCCCCGGGTACTCCTTGGCGTGGAGGCTCTTCCACCCTTCCCAGGCCTCCTCCAGGGCAGGATCCGGTGCCGCGGTGCAGCCCAACAGGGCCAGCAGCAGCCCCAGCCGCAGGGCCATGGCACCCAGCTGGGGGGAACGGCGAGAGTGGGGTCAGAGGGGTCCCCAGGCCGAGCCCCATGGCTACCAGCTGGGGCCACGGGCTGGGAGCAGGACAAGTCCTTCCAAGCCTGGATTAGGGGAGGCAGAGAAATGCAAACAGAGCGGCCAAGCCAGAGGGAAGAGACATACATTGGTTGCTTCAGCTCAATCAGCTTTTGTGTGGCAACGCTGCTGTTTTGACAGGAGCTTTAGGAGGTCTTAGCCGTTCTTTGGGTGGCATTTAACTGTCCTTTTTAGGAGAGGAACAAGCAGCTTCGCGAGAGAGCAGAGCCCGGACGGCAGAAGGAGGCAAACGCAGACCAAAGGGCAGCGAGAACGGCAGGGACGATGCTGGCTCTCCCCCCTCCCTGCCCCACTACGCTCCCTATGGCCTCTCCCACTCTTTTTATTTGCAAAACCTGCTGGTTTTCTCTGCCACCGGACCATCCCTCTCCTCTCCTTCCCACAGCAGCATCCCCCTCTGCAGCAGCTCTCCCTGCACCACCGATAAGGAGCACAGCTAACCACCCCTGCTCGGCGACTCCGCACCCAGCAGGATCTAGCCCCAAACAAAAGGATGAACAGGGAAAGCAGGGACATATCTGGACCCCTCCACAGCAAGGTTTGCACATTCGCTGGCTGCAACTCAGCCTCCCGGCTCCAACCCAGAGCAGCTTTGGGACTCGAGGCAAAGCAGAACAGCCCAGCGGAGCAAAAGCCACAGCCGCTGGGCCAGGATGAAGCTGTTTTCACTTGAAAGCCAGCAGAAATCTGCACCAGCCTCCGAGCAAGGGGCTCGAGCTGGAACCAGAGATAAGAGGTTTTTCTACAGAGGTGGGGAGGCGGAGGAGCCGCCGCTCCATGCTGATGACTGAAGCCTCGCATCTGTCCCAGCACTAAGGCGGGACGCCCATGCGTACGTGCTTCACCAGAATCCCTCCATGAGGATTTTCCAGTATCAGTTTACACCCTTTCTTTTTGCCAGCATACACGCGCAGCCCTCCCCCAGCCCCGGCCCAGCTCCTGCCACCACCAGCCCCCCTCCACCGCAGCCATTTGTCTTCCTCGCATCGCTGCCGCACGCCCCACGCCTCCTTTGACGGACCCTGGTATTTCTGAGCAACTTCAGTTATTCTGGGGGTGCTGCTCCGCAGAGCCATGCAGCACACGGCAGGGCCTCGGCAGAGGAGAGATCAAACGCCTGAGACACCCCTAATCACCGAACACAGACTTTCCACTGATGTGGCTTTCCAAGAGCGAGAGCCGTTGTCGCACCTTTATTCCACGTGTTTTGGGAATGGAGATACCAGAAAGTTTTCCATTCGAGCATCTTTCAGGGCAAGCGGTGGCTTTTCTGAGCTAATTTTGTAGCTCAAGCAGTGTTTTGTTTTAAAAATAAGTCATCTGGAACATCTGTTCTCCCTCCACATCCTCCGCCTAAAAATAAAGCCCCACATGTTGGGTTTTCATGGGAGAAACGCCTCCCAAGCCACTCTCATGCTGAGTCCCAATTCTTGAGGAAGAGTCATTTTTGCCCGGTTTCCCCGGCACCCGTTAACAGCACCCGCCGCTTCCTCCGGCCGTTACTGCTCACTCAGGAAATTAACTCAACTTCATGCTACAGCTGCAAATCCTCTATCTGAAAGAGATACCATGAACCCACAGCTGCACCATGCTTCATACTCCCATTACCTTTCCCGCAGGACAGCTGGGTGGGGGCCTCCCACATAATTTGTATTTCAATCCCCAACCGAGCCTCTTACATATTGAAAAGCTCAGGATTGCAGTAGGTGATTTCCCAGTTAATACCTCTCAGGGTTCTCAATCCCCAAAAGAAGAAAACCAACCCCTTTTTATGGCATCAAATAATCCTACAGCTTCAGAAGCAAGCTTGGAGGATCAAAGGAGCTGACAGATTTGTAAACTCTTCTAGACAAGAGCGTTTTAAGAGTGCATTGCAGACATTTTAAGAAACACTTGCTCTTTTGGGACAGGAAAAAGCAGTTTAAAGACTGAAAAGAAAAAAAACCCTGCAAAATAAAGCTTCTTACCATCCACTGGCACCCACCCGGCTCTAAAGAAGGTAGGGAGAAAGGGGAGCAACTTTTGTCTGCAGATCTCTCTCAAGGAAATTTCAGAGATGTGCAACTTCCTCCATTACGTCCCCTTCCGCCCCTCCAACCTCAAAAGCTGCACCAGGGGTTACTCAACGGGGTACGTAACAGAAGCTAAACCACAACTGCAATAGTCAGGACAATTATTTGGGCACGGGGACAAGAAGGGGGCAACAAATATGCTCACATCTATGTTCAGAGAGCAAAATACTCCAGCTGTAAGACGCTTTGCATTTAAAACAAGAAGCCTCCAGCTTGCATCCTCAGGGCATTTAATAGCAGTTTAATTAATGCCTGACTCCCATATAGAAAGGCAAACAGCAAGGCCAGGTTTTGCAAGCTTTAAGCTCCAGAGAGGGCAAGCATAGGCAGGCCCAGCACCTGCAAAAAGCAGCTCTGTGTGTCCTAGCGTGGGATCAGAGCTGTGAGCACTCGGATCAGAGCAGCTGCATCCCCCTAAGTCATCAGAGGGAGTCAGGGTGCTGGGTGAGGTACCGACCTCCAGCGCCAAGGCTGGTATTCGCAAGCATGAGATGTCTGACTTCCTCAAGGTCATGCAGCGCCTTAATGGCAGAGCCAAGAACACAGCCCAGGATTCCCAACTCTCCACCCTGCATCTTCAATTGCTTGGATCATGCTTCCCCCGAGGAACATCAGGGATTTAATATTCTCTCCACTGCTCGGCACAGAAACCGAACAGAGCGCTTTGCTTTTACCACAGACACGGCTTCGGCTATTGTGAGCCAGCTGCCATTTCCTCCCGAGCCCTCTCCTGCACTCCAAAAACAGGCACAAATGCCAGCCAGCGTGTCTCTTTCCAATATTTTAATGAGTCGCTACATCTTACACTCATAATTATAAAAGAATAAGAATCCATAAAAATATTTTCTTTTCATAATACGCACTTAAAATACTCCAGGGCAAGTCAACGTGGTTCATTTGGGTTTCTTTTTTTTTCCTTTTTGCCCCTGGCAGAACCCTTGGCTTGAGGGGGGGTATGTGCTCCCCTGAGGTGCGATTGCTCAATCCCCCCTCCCCAGAACTGCAGTTCCTGTTGACCAGGTAAATAAAAACCAGAAGAGAGCATTTGCTGAGTAGACGGGCAAGGGGAACAGTCACTGACCCGCAGAGAACTGAAGCACAGCCAATTTCAGTGCACATCTGAAAGCTCAGGGTGTCAGGGAAGGAGAAGGTGGGATCAGGAGGCAGCACAGAGAACAGAGAGAGGGAGGATTTGCATAAATATTATCCATCTTGTGTTGCAAAAACCCAAATGCTGCTGCGATCTCTGGAGAGATGATCTCTGGTTGTAGCCAGCTGCTTCAGCTGCCGTGCTACCTGTTGGCACTACTCTGCTTGTGAGCGGCCATTAGAGAAAGGTATCAGAGGACGCTGTTACCGACCCCAGCCACTTCCTCCATCTGCTCTGCAAAATTAAACTGAAAAATAGAAAAGACTAGTGTTGCATGCTTCTGTAGAGCTCTCTTCACATCCCAGGGCTCCACATTGTCGCAGCAGGGCCAGGACACAGCAGCAGCAGCGATCAGCTCCCCTGGGGCTTAACAATAGGTAGTTCTCTCTTCCCTCCCACTCCTGGCTTAAGGCAGCTTGCTGATTCGGCTCTTCCATTTCCAACACAGGCACTGAGTTCTTGCAGGTAAGAGCATGGGAACTGCAAAGGTGCAGTGGAAGGGGAAAAGGATGGGGGAGAGAGAGATGGACACAAACCTCAGCCTCGGGAGACAGACCACTGTCCATTGATTCCCAGGATAGAGGGAGTAGCAGCAAAAAAAGCATTAACAGCCAGGCCGGAGGAGAGGAACAGGACGAGCAGCCGAGCAGGGGCAGACCTCCAGCTTGGAAAGTGAAAGAAGGTGGCACTGTCCAAAGGGAAGGTGCCCTCCACCCTCCCCCCTCGCTCAGGGGGGGGACACCCAGCCCGGACGTGGGCACTCAGCCATTTGTGCTCTGGGTTAGATGGCTGTCGAGGGAGGCGGTAGTGGCAGGGCACAGGAGGGGGAGGATGAGCTGTCAGTGTCCAGTTTGCAGAGGCTTGTGCTCTCAGAGGTATTCTTGTAGAAAGTGCAGCAGCGTGATTTCATAGTGCTCTCCTGACTCAGGGCACCGAATACTGTGTCTCTCGTTGGGGTAGATCTGTGCAGAAGCAGAGAGACAGGGCAGTTAGCCAGGAGCAGCTCATTCAGCACAGACAACCCTCCCTCACATCAGCCCTTTTCCCTCAACCCAGTCTCCGTCGGGACAAAGAGGTGCCAGGGAATGTCTAGAGCACCAGCCCCCTCCCCGCCTCATTGCGCTGGCATGTGCTGCTAGTCTGCTCGGCGAGTCAGCCACCTCTGCTGCCACCAGCCAAGTGAGACAGCAACAGTTCAGCGGAGAAGGAAAGTTCCAGGCCTAGGGCAGGAGCCCTGTTTGCAAATGCTTTTAGATACAGGCCACATCTGCCAGCAATAAAACAGCCACAGTGCCACCTCCCGGCCACCTCTTGGAGTCAAACTAGGCATTTACTGTCATCTACGTTGCAACAAGATGTGGAAGCATCTGCCTCCACCTTCTCCCACCCCCAGAACACACAGCATAAAATGTTTTCTCTTTCCAGATTTAAGGGACCTTCCCACTTCACTCTTGTTCTTCCTACCTGCAGCTGGTAAGGTTTTCCAGCCCGGATTAGCTGTGATACCAGGAAGTTGGTGTGAAAAAAGTGCACATTTTCATCCAAAAAACCATGGAGGATGAGCAAACGATTTGGCCTGGAGATGGGATGAAAGATAGGATGAGAAACCACATAAAAAGCTCTGCAGTGGGTCTGAGCAAGGAGCTGCCAGTCCATAAGCCAAAATTGAGCAATGGACAGGCAGTCAGAATAGTGTAAGGCCATGGACGTGGTCCTCAACCCCTCCCTGGCAAAGGGGCGGGGGGTACCATGCCCCAGCTTGCTGCAGAAGGCAGCGACTGGCCACATCAGTTAAAATTATATGGGATAAGAATTCAACCATTCTTTTGGGATTTAGCAGAGGTGCAACTGGTGGCACCAAGCAGGACCCAGGAGCAGGTTTTTAGCAGATCGCTCAACCCCACAGTACTCACTCATTGGGAAGCTTTTCTACATGTAATGCCACAGAGCCAGCCTCATAACCTTGCTGGTTGTTTTCTGGGATATCCATGTACCGCTCAGTATACCCGGTGTCATATGCCATCCAAACTGTGACAGGAGCACCTGCTATAGCAATCTGTCAAACAAATAGGTGGCAGGAGACAGCCTCAATTATCACGTGCTAAAGAGTTCAAGTGTTCCCTGTCTTCCTGAAGAGGAAGGAAAAAGAGGCTCTGGACTGTTCTGTCACTCAGACCAGGACTCTTCTACAGCAAACCCACATAAAACCCAGATTCCTCCTCTTACTATTCTTCTTATGGTCACAATGGGGCAAATTCCTGCATATCGGCACTAAAGGCTTCCCCTTTTCAAGAAGGACTTGTGGAATGTTCCATAAACTGTGCTGGGGACTTGGGAAGGGGATTAGGAATAGCGCATCAATTATCTCATTGGATGCTAGGTTAAGTCCTCCATTGGCAGTCACTGGGGAACAACCCCATCCCAGAGACCCCACTCTCATCAAGCCTCAGACAGGTATGATCTGTAAGCAGAATGCAGGACTGTAGCCAGGAGCTATAGGCAGGACTGAGGAACATTTTCACCTGTCCATCAGAAATATCAAGCAAAAAAGCCAACTCTATGCCAAGAGTTACAGAAGCTGAGAACTAAGTGTCCCAAGGTGACAGCCCCACGTCCAGACTTACCTTGAAGACATTGGGTTTACAGATAAGACCCATGAGGGAGAGAAAACCCCCATATGACCAGCCATGTATGGCTACCCGACTCAAGTCGATAAACCCGTATTTTTCTGCTACATAATGTAAACCTTCCACCTGGTCTTCTATTTCCACCTGACCCTAAAAGGCAACAAGGAAGCTCAAGTTAGTGGCTTTCTAAATCTAGAAACTTGAGACAGAAAAGACAAAAGCACCACTCACACAGGAAACATGCAGCCAGGCAGCCTTAGAAAGAGCAAATGAGCAGAGATTCATCAACAGAAGTAGTACATTACCATTTGGTTTTTCAGTGCCCCTTCAAATTTGAGTCCTCGCTGGCACGAACCCCTTCCATCAATCACTACCACAGCATAGCCTAGGGATGCTAGCGTGTTTAGCCGTAAGTACTTGATTCCTTTGAAGGAGTTATTCACTAACTGCACCTGCAGGAGAAGGGAAGAAAAGTTTCAGAGCTGAGCAGCTGCCTTCCAGTACCTTCCTCTGTATGTCCCACTCTGTAGGATCCCGAGCTGGACAGCAGCCATTAATCAAGCTATCAGAGCCATGCAAATCAGACTCAATGCTGGAAAAATCATCTGAGGTTTGAAGCAGAGGTCAGAGCACAGGTCCAGTGCTCCTTGCTAACCAAAGTATAAGTCTTGATGCATGACCAAGCTACACGGAGCTCTACCCTGGGCAGCAACGCCATGCCTGACACCAGCAGCTAATCTGGATTATTACCTGAGGGCCTCCATACACGAAGAGCACTGTGGGATGCTTCTTCCCAGGTTGGACATCATGAGGTTTGTAGACCATTCCATAGAGCTCAACATCTGACTGAGTGCGGAAGTGAAAGATCTCAGGTGGGACATAATCTGGGGGACAACCTGCAGAAGGAAGTTCAGACACTAGCAATGCCGTAACTGGCAGCAGGCTCTGCCCCTTACCCCACCCAAACAAGCTCATGCTGTTCAAATTTGACCCTAGACAGGGCTATTTCAATACCAAACCATACCAAGCCTTAGCACTGCCTCTCAGAGAAGCCTCTCGCTGGGAAACACACAGCCTCTATTCTGCCTGCATAGCACAATAGGCCATATAAAGAGAGAAGGTATCACACAACAAAACAGCATCAGCTGGGTATTCTCGGACAAGGCACTCCATGCCGCAACAGCAAGATGTGGAAGGTTAAGAACAGGGATGGGTCAAATGGAGAAAATATTTGCAGGAGCAGGAGGGATTCAGGTGCTGCTGTGAGCTGTACCTAAAACCTTAAAGCCTACAGCCTTAGAATGAAGTAGCCACTGCATCCCAGATACTTGCCCCCTCCCTCTTCAGACAAATCATGAATGAAAAAACACCTAAAACCACAGTCGTGTAAACCCTGGAGCTTTTGCTCAAAGCATGAAATAGTAACATCTTAAAAGCCCATATACCATTTCCTGGATGCTATCCACCAGAGATATCTCCTCTGCAAGATAACACAATCCATTTTCCCTTAGAGTTACTTGGGCCACTTCCCTCTCCATCACCTTTGGCTACTACTAGTAGGAAGACTATCACAGACATAACCGAGCACCGACATGTTCTACAGGACTTACTGGCTGCCTCCATCATGCTAGCCCAAAACTTGGGCTGCTTGTGGAGCGGGTCATCATCAGAGCCACTGAGCTTGTAGACGTG
The DNA here is from genome assembly GCF_900496995.4 of Aquila chrysaetos chrysaetos. Classification (NCBI taxonomy): domain Eukaryota; kingdom Metazoa; phylum Chordata; class Aves; order Accipitriformes; family Accipitridae; genus Aquila; species Aquila chrysaetos. Next base: position 3,368,968 of record NC_044015.1, on the reverse strand, counting down.
CACACAAGGTGGAGTGCTCACGCTGCTGTAGTGGCTGATGAACATGTCAAAGTTCTACAGATGGGAGAAAGAAGAGTTAGAGGAACAAGGTCTTTCATTTCCCACATCTAATATCCTCCATGCAGTTCTCAGACAAGAGCTCCCACATCTCAAGCAACCAAGACAAAGAAGCCCTCAGGACTCATTACTGGTCATGATTCATTACCATTCCTAGTTAGGATCCCTGTCAGTCAGGAGACAAGGGCCTCTTGTATCTAAGAAACAACAAACCTGGCTCATTGAACAACTGTGGGAGAAGCCCGGAGTGGTGAGTCGCACAATTTCTCCAGGAGACTCATAGCTGACTACGTAGAGGTGGTGCTCCAACGGGGTGTCCTTTGTGCCTTGGAAATACACCAGCTTCGTAGTCTCATTGACCCAGATCTATGTGGAGAAGAGAGGGCTCAGCGACAGAAGGATGACAACTACTGCTCCTTTGCCAGTTCAAACAGTCTGTCCCCAAGCAGAGTCAGCTTAAAACACAAATAGACCATGACAGACTGCTCACGGCATTAGGGACCGTACACAACGCCTGTGGCTAGAGAACACATACGCAGCACTTACGGAAAACTGCATATATAGTCCAATGAAGTAACAAAAAGCAGTCACTCAGCTTTAAGAGACTCAAAGCATTTGCTTATTACTGAGCATAAAAAGTTGGGCTCTGCTCCCCACAGGTGAAAGTAGGAAGATTCTGTGCTTAAATATGGCATCTTCCCATAGTACATCTGGATTATAAGGGTATATGTGTATTTTTTCCAGCAATCATGATAATGAATTCCCATCTGTGGAAGGATCAGTCTAATAGCTCTAACAGTACCAAACTTCAAGCCACATTGAAATATGTTTTTAATGTCCAGATAAAGCTGCTTCTAAAAACCAACTGGCCAGCCAGGAATAAAGACTACAGCTGTTAAATACTGCATTGATCCAGCAACAGTAACTGAACTGTTTTCCACCTTACGGTTTCCAAATGCTATTTCTGGCTAACCCGCAGTTTGAAGACCACTGGACAGCAAAGGGAAAAAAATATCCAACTCGATTGGCCAGGAAAACTGGGCAGAGCCCTGTGGAGCAACAAATGCATCAAAATAATTGCTGCTAACACAATTTTAGCCACAACACATGCAGGGAAGTGCTGTGGCCAAAATCAACAGCATGTACAGTGAGAATCCACATGGGGAGGGACAGCAGGTTAATTGCAGATTGAGGAAAAGCAGCAGAAACCAAATGCATGGAGCTGTAGGCCTTTTTAAAAGCGAGAAGTGAAAATCCAGATTAATTGGAAATGAACAGACAAGGTCTTTATTTTGACAGAAATCACCTGGGAGCGTTAAAGATCAAACTTGGAGTTAATTCCTGAAGCAAAAATGGAACTAGGTTTCTACAAGATTAATAAGAATTCATTTCTGTCTATTCTGCAACCAATAACAGATACAGTTTCTCCATATTCTAAATTGCTTTATACTCCCTAGCTGCCTCCTTCTTAAAGGCTCTGCTGAGGGATCAGCTGGAGACCAAGAGTTCACTCTAAGCGCTAGGACATATTTCCAATTCACAAGTACTCATTGGGGTTAAAATGCTTTGGCAAAGGCAGCAGTCCCAAGCTTCTCCACAAAACAGTTCTTTGTTGCTCTTGAACCTCAGACTTTTTTCTTTTTTTATGGCCTGACTTACTCATGGGATTTACCTAAGGAGCAATCTGAAGTCTGATTAAAAAGGCAATCAGTTCAATGTGCACTGGACTACAGCACTTCTGGGGAAAGCAGAGGCAGCAATAAAAAGAGAAACAAAATGAAGCTTAAGTAGTTCTAGCTGGTCCCAGGCGTAACAGGGCGTAGGCCAGGCCTGTGGGCAGACAATGCAGAGCTGTAACACTGCAAGAGAGAATAAAAATAACCACTACCTTCGATCCATGCCTCGCCAACACCTCCCATTCCCCACCAGTCAGGGCAATCTCCTCTTTGATAGGACATTTGAAATCATCTAGAAGAAATAACAAGAGAATAAATCACTGGCTTCCCCAAAAGACAACACAAGCAGATCAGAGAGGGAGCTCCCAAAGCTGAAACGCCAACAAAGTGCTGCTCTTACCCTCACTATGGACATATGGCTGCACCCAGTCATAGCTGCCTTGCTTTAGGACCACTGTGACTCTGTACAGGTGACAGAAACCTGTTTTGCATTCGTTGGCTCGGATAAAGCAGAGCTCTTCCTCCTCTCCCTCCGGTTGGATGAAAGGATAGAAGATATCATGAACCTGTCACACAAGGCAAAAGACCCATCAGTGATTTGTATTGAGACAGCAAAGACATAGCCAAGGGAGTCAGTGCTGAACTACTGGCTTTCAAAGGAAAGGCCACGGGGGAGAAATATCTCAGATGAGCAGCTAGTGGGAAAAAGCCCTTCCATATTTTCCTATTACCACAAAGAAACCCTGGGTCCACGTAGAAGACTGTGTGCTCTGGGCTTTCCATGGCTACAACCAAAACCAGCACCAGTCTTGCCTCCAAGCTAGACGTTTCAGCTATGTGAGTCCCACTAGACGGTTGCTATTCCAACACCTTAGGAAGGCCATAGTGTGAGCTTCAGGCCCCTTGGTCGCTTCAGTACAAAGACGCTTCATCTTAGAGGCCGAAGTTTATTCCCTGACCCCTGTGTCCATTACCTACCTAAAAAAGTACAACAGATTCCAAGGATTAGGGTTGCTCATGCTTCAAGAAGCCATTTAATCTTGTAATAAAATAACCCCAAAAGAATGGCAGTGTTACATGCAAAAGTGTCAGTGTCCGAAGTGCCTGTGTTCACCAAGAATGTTAGCAAGAACCGAATGAACAGTTCCAACTACAAGGAAATGGCAGGATCCTCATCTCTTCCAGTGCCGAGTGCATGGAAGTGCTTCTCATGGCTTTATCAAACCCCCTGAATTAACACCAAATCTGGCACTACCGAGTAGCAAAGCAGTCTGCTGGAGCATGGACTAAACTGGACACACAGCCAACATGAAAATGGTTAACTGGGGGAGGAAGGGGAAGCCTGTCTTCTCCCCCCAGCCCCGAGCCTCTTACATTTATCCACACATCAGTGGTTTCTTCATAGATCACAAATGGCTGGACATTTTCTGGCACAGTTTTGGCAAATTCAGCGCGTTGCTCCTCATTCTCTGGGACTGGAATAAAGAGCGCTGGAGGCAAAAGGATTAGCTGCAGCCGTTGCTGAGGTCTGTCTAGGAACATAGCCCAGGCACTGGGGAAAGAAGTTGGAGATGAGTGTCAGTACCACAGAATAGATGTCCCTTTCTAACACTAACATGCAACTCTTCCCCCCCCCCCCCCGGCAGAAAGGATTTAGGCATCTGAATGCAAAGCTTTTCTCATCATTGCTGCTTTCTAATCTCCTGGAAGCTTTGCCAACAAACATGTATTGCCAGACATCTCTGGTATTTCACAGGGGTATCGTTCAGACAAGATGTCTGACAGATTTGCCAGAGTGTCTATTCCAAGGGAGCACTGTTAACAGAACCCTGTCTCCAGAACATAACTCTTCCTTGGACAGCCCCTTCATCAGGAAGCACCATTTGTTTTCTAGCAAGCTCCTAACGAGCTGAAGCGATCACTCTTAAAGTGATCCATTTGTAGCTTCCTCATTGCACGCTGCACTAGCAGGGAAAGGCACAGACCTAAGACAACTGCCAAGTGAAGGAGTCGCTTCAGTCTCAGCCTTGTTCCTCTCCAAGGAGAGTCATTGGAAGTGGTGCTGCACTGCAGGCCTCTCAACATGACAGATGGCAAGCCACCGCTGCATAGTGCGGCTACCCCAAGGCCTGGAAGTGCATCAAGGGAAGTTTCATCATTAAGACAGACTTTCAAAAGAGCCAGTTCTCCCTAGCATCTCAGTGACTGTGGATTTCATGAACTGATATATTCAGCACATTTAGATAAGCTCTGGTGCAGAACATAAGAATCACCTATGGGATTACCTTCCGTAAAGCTGTATGAATTTAGTTTCCAGAGCAGAAAATTAATGATGAGTTACAGAACGCAATCTTCAAAAACAGCTAAGTCACCTTAACTTGATCTGCACAGAAACTAGTTAACAGTCAAGCAAGCTTTTGAGGGGAAAAAATTAAGAGCTTTAAAATTTCAAACCAATCAGATAGGTGTGAATTCTGTAACTCTTCAGGGAAGGCTGGCCAGCACAAGGCTGTGTATCACATTTGGAGCAATAGCAAGCTATGGGAGCACACTGGTCACAGAGCAATCTTTTCCCCTTGTACACACTGCACAAAGGACTTAGCACCACGCAGACTGCCCACTTTCCCATGATACATTCGGCATTGATCACAATGGACCAATGAATAATGATAAAACTGCTTACAGTACATTCTCATTTTCAGCAGGAAGCATATTGTACTTGTGTTAAACATCTTCAACTCAAAAGAATTCCCTAGGACTGCTCGCTTAATATATCAATGTCATTTAACTTTGTGGTTGTGACTTAAACCCCACAGCTTGTCACTGTGGTCTACATTCGATTAATTCCTACTTTTAGGGTGTTATAACACTGAAGAAGCCAAATACTCATGTGCCATTTTGGGCACTCATGGCTTTAAAACCAGGTCATGACTACAATACAAAGCATGTCGAGGGCCTGTGGTAGTTCAGCCAGGGAAGCCCTTGGGAGCATTAGTTTGGAAGAAAAGCTTATGTACTATTTGCCATCTCGGGTCCATCCAGCACGGGCAATATACTCCACAGTCGGAAACAATGCAGCAAATGGTTGCACCAGCTCCTTGTCCTGAGCACACACGATCTGCAGCAAGAGGAAGGTCCAATATCAAATCAGACTGCTACCAGACCTCCCCATCTCCTCCTATGGAAGCTCAGCAGAATGGGAGAATAAGGAAGTTTAACTAGGCATCAGCAAGGGTCAGGCCAGGAGAAGCAAGCCTTTCTACAAATGGCAGGAAGAGAAGGGGAAAACAAGCTTCAAAGCAAAATGATTTTGGCATTCAGCCACAGAAAAGGATACAGCCAGGGACTGAAGCCCAGGATTAGATTGAGCTTCAATCCTCCTGCTCTACTATTGACAGTGTGGTATACCAGGCTAACCCTACTTCTTGCTTCCCTCCCCTCTCTCAGCTGCCTCTCCACCAGAACAATACTTTTCAGCATTTTAAAGTTTTTTGTGTTTCTTGGATAAATGCATTATAGAACCAGGTGTTACAACAGGATGAAAACAAAGGCTAACACTGTCTAGGATTTCTTAGTGACCTTGTCTTAATTCTAGGGAGTTTCAGAAGCAGTCAGCCCTCCTGTGCAATATCCCATTCCAAGTTGTTATTACTTACCTTACCCTTTCTGTCTGTTTTAAATTCTGCCAGTTTTAACGTAATCTTGGGGTTTTTGCTGCCTGCAGAGAAGGAGTGAAAGAACACCATGATGACCAATGTGAACCATAGTTATATGCAATAGAGCTTCCAGAAAAGAACTGACCCTGGTCCTACTAAAATGGCTCTGTGTGAATGTACAAATATCAAATTATGCATGTGAGCAAACACCAGTGTAATCACAAGAGTCATTCTGGGTATGGGAAAAGTTTGCTTTTGCCTTGCCTAGTTGGCTGTGCATGTTCTCAGGAGGGAGAGGAAAGACGGGATTCAAAATGTATTCCAGCATACACCACCAGATATATTCCATTTTCTCAGCAATCCTTTCATTTAAGCTGAACTTTAAATCCCGTTCCTTTCTTGCAGTAGATTTTGGGCTCAGAGACTCAATTAGGCCTCAACATTTACAACCAGCTTCTACATTCTAGTAAGTACCCAGATTAATCATGCAAAGTTTACAGCACAAATTCCACTGCTGCTGCCAGCAGGAGTCAAGAGTTGCATTAGTGGCCCCACGGTATTTCACTTACCTGTCCTGGGGTACCGATAGGAGTCTGTTTTTCTCTCCTCCAAGGCAGGTGAAGGAACATGAATTATCTCCACCTCTGACTCATCTACTTCCTCATACAAGATCCTCAGTGTTTTTAAATCCTCTGAACCTAGGACAGATAGTAAGCATGTTTGCTACAGCGTTTTCCAGCTGTTCCTGACTTGCCTGGAGCGCTGCGGCAATACACTCTGGTGCGGGGTGTACATCTGCTGTATAGCCACAGCTCCTAGTGACCACCTGCGAATACTCCTCAGAGCACAATTCTAATCCCTCTGTGTTTTGCTCCTTCAGGTGGCCTCCCCAGAAACAGACCAAACCCAGGCTAAAGGAAAACCCTGCTCAAAATATCATTCATATCAGGGGCCAGCAGCAGTTACAGCATCAGAATTTGATAAGCAGAACACTGACTGACCTTCTGTGGAAGCTGTGGGACACCACCAATAGCCCGTGAACCGATCAAACTCCTCCTGAATGACAAAAGTGGCTACACCAGCAGACTTGGGGTCATCAAGAACATTGGATAAGCCTAGAGAGGAACAAATGAGACTGCATTTACATCTCCTTGGAAAAAGCCGATCCAAAAGAATAATGTACTTGAAAGAAGTAAGACACGAGCCCTTCCAGCCCAAATTTGTCAGAAGGCATTTCCTTTTCAATCTGGCAAGAAGCACCAGTTACCTTTATGGCAGTATGTCATCCGCTTCTCCTCTCCTGTCTCAATATTTGCTACCCACAGATCATTGTTATTAATGAATGAAAAGAAGGCAGGGTCAGCAGGGCAGATCTTGGGATCCATTCGTGGCCCTGTGCACTGAGTCTTGATCTCCAGAGGCTTCATTGGAGACACCTACAGCAACAGACACAAACAGCTCTGTACCAAATCAGCTTCCAGCTTCATATTTAAAAGGCCTAAACCACAAATACAGTACAGCCCATGAAATGAGGGCAAACATAGCCCTGATAGGACACAAGAGAAATGACCACAACCAAACAGATGCAGATGTGCAGCTATCACTGATCAAAACCATTAAGTCCATTTCAGGTGATAGTCATAAAATCACTAGCAGACTCACCATGAAACCATTCTTGCCCCCATCTCGACAATGAAAGAGGCTGTTGCTGGCCTGGAAGAGGAATAGGCCACTCTCACTGTGGAAATCGTAAGATGTTATACCAAAGACACCAAGTCGCTTGCGTTCCCTCAAGAGTTCCTCTTCTCTAGAATACATCCCATGATGAGGGGTTGCCTAGTATTGAAGGAAAGGAAAATCTGAAAGAATCTGCAAGGAGAGAAACTTTCACAGAACAGGAATGCTCCAAGACTGGCACCAACTAGTCTGTGAATGCCTGAAATACAACATACCAGCCAAAACCAGCCAGCAGTCTTACCATACAGGTCCATAACTACTGTACTCTAGGCTACTGGTGTGCTCCAGGAGGACTAAACCAACCACATGCCCCAAAGTTCCCTCTACATAAGAGGGATGAATTGCGAATCTATCATTTCTGCAGTTGGCACTTCAGCATGAACTGAGGACAGCTGCACTTGCTCTGCTTATGCAAATCAGATGTAACCAATTAACTTAATGACGTTATCTACAGCCTTCACAAACAGTTTCCATGTCAGACACTGCAAACAAAAGCTCTTCCGGGGATCTTGAATTACCCTGAAGAGGACTAGCAATCCAAATGGGGACAAGAGAGCTAAATTCTTTTCCGCCAGGAACCTTTTTAGTAGGGAAGACAGACAAACACCCTCCACTCTCTTCTTCATCAATGCTGTTACTGACAAGGGACATTAAGATACTGAAATCAGGGAGGGGAAAATTCACCTCCTTTCTGGTTCACTTGCAATAGAGTGTAGGGCAGAAGCAGCAGTTTAAATTCAACTTTCCCAACTTCCTTAAAAGCAGGAAAGATGACAGACAGGCATTCCACCAAGCACATCAAACAAGGATGGCAAGAGCCCAGACAAGATACCCAGAAGAAAGGTGCACTGTCCTGATAGCACATAATCTGAGGCAGACTACACGCTAGTTTAGAGTCCTCTTTGCTAGGTCAGCCCTTTGCTTGCCACATCAACTGCTGTTTCACACCCACTGCCAGCTCTGTTGCACATACAAGTGACTATCTTGTATTATGAAGCAAAGAATTCTCAAGACAACATTCCTACCAATACCATTCTCTGTGTCTTATACGCTGTCATGCTATTATCCATACTGTTCAGCAGAGTCGTACCCACCATACCAGCCCCACAACATCAGCCAGTCTTCCCAAGCACTGTCAACCCAGGTTTGTCACACTTCGGCTTACCTGAAAGTGATCCAGCATCTGTTTCCATGACAAGAGTAGCAAGGCCTCCTTCCGTACCTTTTTGGGAATCTCTGAGTAAAGAAGGGAATTCTCTCGGCTACCATATGGCATTCCTATTAGGAGGACAAAAGCATCATCCTTCTTAAGATTAGTTAGCCAGGACAAAGAAAACCAAGAACAAACTGAAAAAAAAGTCTGATAACAGAAGGGTTGGGGCTATCCAGAGGCTTTTACCAGCTGTCATTCCCAAGCAGCTCCCAGTTCAATCACAGAATGATATCTAAATTATTTAAATTTAGATATTTATTCAGAAATTTCCCTAAGCAAGATTTAACACTAACCAACCTCTTCAGAATTGGTTATGTCCAACTTTTCTCTCTGTGGACTGTTCAACCCATGCCCTAGATCCACTTGAAAAAAGCCACTCCCTGAATAGGTGACTCAACATTACTCTCCACATTTCTCAGCCAGAAATTTGCTACAGGGACCTCATTCAGGCCAACGCAGCAGCCTGCAAGAGGGGAAGAAAAAGCTTGGAAGCTCTAGAGAGCCCATTCAAATGTGAAACAGTATACTACATAGTCAAAAGACCTTATTATTTTATGTAAGCCTTTGACTGTGGTTATCAAATAAGCTACTGGCCTTCATCCAACTTCCAAAACAACCACGAGAAATAAAATATCCTGACACACGATTTTGGCAGTTTCAACAAAATCAAAGACCATGAACTTGCCCTCTATGTATGCTGTAGAGACTCCCTAGATGAGAATTTCACACAGAGAAACGTGCCCTGATATTGTCTACTCTGCACATGTTCTGGGCAAAACAGAAAGATTTCTGAGCCGGTTCACCCAGCAGTACAGTTACTTAAAATTAAAACTGAAATATTAATAAGTACTCAGGAAGCAAAGCAATATGTGAGCATATAATCCACAGAGATACAGAAACACCAAAGTGCTGAGCATGTGGTGTTTAATATAAGCAGCATCTGCCATGATACAACATAAAATTCTATGGGGATAGCCCAGGAACGATTTAAGATGTCCAAACAGAAAAAACTGCAGATAGGAACAAATTACTATATATACACACATTTGACATTCATGCGACTGTGACCGGGACTTCTTTTCTCCTTATATTAGTACTTTCTACAATGACCTCAGACTGACTACAATCAATCAGCAATTACAAGAAAAATACTGCCTTTCTCCCCAAAAGACATTATACTTTGCTTCCAAGTGGAGAAAAGTATTCAACCCCTACAGTAAAGTTCTTCAGAAGTCTTCATCCTACTCTTCGGCATACAGTCACTAACAGTATTCACATAAAAACTTGAAAATGTTATTTAATGTTGGGACAGTAATAGCATGCTGACGTTAAACACTTATGAACTGCTGAAATGGGTTCTGAGTATTTAACAGTGCACAGTATTCAACTCAAAAGATGCTCGTTATGGCAAAAGAAAGAATCAGCATTTACCCTTTATTAGGAATGCCTGAGAAGAGGTATGCCAGTATTACCTGGCAGATACTGATCTTAAATGATGGATCAATCTGCTCTATGCCCTATACATTTCCTTAAGGAAAAGAACACTGAAAAGAGACTCGTGTATCTTCATTCCTGGTTCTGGCTCCTGTAAGAGTCACGCCTGTGCAGAACACCAACCAGCCAGTAGCTGGTCTGGTTGCTATTTCATACAACAGAACAACATTAAAAAATTTTAAATTAGCCACTTAGATCCTTAGTTCTTTAGTCATCTAGATCAAAAACTGTATCAAAGTCAACTTGGCCTTGAAATACATTCAGCTTTAAGTCTCACTGTTCAGACTCAACAAGAAAAATAAGCTAACTCTGGATACTGCCCTTTACAGTAGCACTTGTGTCGTAAGAATGTACGAGGAACTGTAACAAATCAAGTCACTGGCGCACAGGAGCTGCTTAATGACAAAACAAATCAGTCCCTCAAATCCAGCATACTATGTCCTACAGTGACCTCCCCTCAACAACTCAAAAAAGAAGGAAAAAAAAGCAGGGTCATTTCAGGAAAGCAGTTGCTGTATGGAGTTGCACATCAGGCAATTTCTTTACTAGCCCAGTAATGATCAGCTCATGCCCCAAAGCATAACAAACTCTTTATAGTCTATAAAGCTTCCCATGTTACCAACCACAAAATTATCCAGTTAGTAAAATCCAACCACTCTGTCACTAATTACACTGTGGCTCCAACTGTAATGAGGGACCTGTACAACACAGCATTCTGCTGTTTTTCAATCCTACTGTAAGGAAGAGGATATTTCCCTGTGAATACCACTAATAGCTCATTCCCACCCAATCTTTGTTTTTCTTCCCCCTACTCTTGAAAGCATTCTACCTACATGGTACTTAATAAAGCAGGGAGACCCCACCACCCAGCCATTAATACCTCGAGCTTGCAACATATAGTTAGTAATTACTGACAGCAAATTCCTTGGACAGTCAGTCTGGTTGATCAATCAAGTAAATCCCATTTCTCCTAAGCTACAGAGGCACAAGACAGTCCTGAGTTTGAGGAACATCCCTTCTCTTGCCCCATCACCTGGACTGACCTGGGCTGCCAAAGGACACTGCATTCACACCTCCGTCATGAGGTAGGTCTGGCTAGCCAACACTTCCCCTTAGCAGAAAACCTGTGGTTAAAGCGCTTGTCTGAGACTGGAGAGGTCTCTGCTCAGTTCCAAGGCGTTGCTATAGATTGAGCATGCAAACCTTGAGCAATGTTACTTAATCTCAGCTCCCCCATCTCATAAATGGAGATACCTCCCATCCTTTTCCTCGCCTGTTTAGACTGGAAGCTCTCCCATAACATATTCACACCCAGCGTCTGGCATGCTGGCTTACCCAGGTAATAAAGACGATGAGAGTGCGGGCTGGACTCTTCTGTTTTCCGGACAAACTGGAAATCATGGGGAGCTTTGTTCACTATCATGCCCGAATACTTCCTGCTGCTGTGAATAATGTCACGCAGCCCATCCCAAGAATGCTTTTGCACCTGGAATTGGGAAGGCACATCCTCCATCTCGACCACTTCAGAGCTGTCTGATAGCGTGTCCACTGCAGTCATCCTCTCTTCCCCTTCAGAACTGGACAAAAAACTGAGGGAGAAGTTGAGGGAGAGAATTAAGCCTTAAAATCAAGCAGGCATATTTTGTTGCTTAGGGAAAGCTCTAAGCATGCACCAAGCTTAAGAGAACAGGCACTCCTTAAACTACAGATCCTAGGATTCTCTGCACTCAAAGATTACATTTTAAACATACATCGACATACTGTGAGGAAAAGTCCATCTCCCATCCCATACTGAGTCCTGTAAATGAAGATACTAACCTCAGAAAACTTGTCCTCCCAGGACTAGTTCTAGAAATAAGCTGTTAAAGGAAGTACAAGCAGCAGTTCTGGTGCAGAAAATAATCAGCTTGACTCAAACGAAAAACACCCCAGGAATTCGGATGGATAAGTCATCAAAGCTATGACCTATTGTAAAGGCACATAAACTTCTGCCCTGGAAGACCACAAAAGTGAAGTCCCCTTCCTATCCTAAAGGAAAGCCTGCTCATCACTTAGAGGTTTAAGCTCAAGCACAGCACCTCACTTACCTGAAGAGCTATTGCAGCCAGGAATGAAGTAGGAGAGATGGCAAAACAGGAAAAAAACAGAGCAATTGCCTTTGCTAACAGAAGGATGACAGCAGTAACAGACCCTGGTCGTATCCTGCAAAATGTGGCATGCATTCCTCATACATTTCCAAGCTAGCAGTTATTGAATGAGAATCTACAAAAACCGCCTCCACATGCAACTACAGCAAATGTTAATTTGAGGAGAGGTGGACTAACAGACTTGCCCAAGGTCAATGATGTAATCTATTGCAAAGCAGGAATGAGCCCAGGACTAGGGAAACCAGTTTTTGTCACCCCATTCGAGAAGCTGGATTTCGGTCCGTGAGGACATCAGTTGTTTTGGGGGTACTCAGAAGAATGTTACAAAGAATTTCAGAAGAACTTCAGTTTACTGAAAAAATTAGGCTGGAGAAGTTTTCTCCAGGGAGACAGAATCGCTACCTTTGACACAGCATCAAGATGGCAAACCAGTGACTAAGGATTACACTAAAAAAGGCCTTGTCCTCAGCAGCACCAAGATTTGAATTTCCAAATTACACGTTTCTTGAATGCTGCCTGTCGTTTGGGACAGTGACCTGCATTCTGACAGAATAGCTTCTAAGACATAGCTGTCGTACTTAAGGATTAAGGAAGAATTACACAAAAACCAAATCTTGAAGACTTCGGACTCAGTAAGATGCACAATGAATTCTTTCCTAGCAAAGAGAATCAGGGGAAAGGAGAAGGATGGTTATTTATATCACCACAAGAAAACACTCGCCTCTGCCCATTTTCTACCATGACTATTTTTCAGGAGAACCCTGAGTGTTCCTTGAGGATTCCCCACCAGCTTGCACCTTCTAACAAACTCTCTAAAAGGAAGTTCTCACCTAGTTTGACATCTTATGCAATTACGGCAGAAGACGAGCAAACCTAAACCAAAGTACAGCTGGACTTCCTTAAACTACAGGCACATGGTACAAGGGCTGTAAATATAACCATATCTTCAAACTGCTAAGTCCCTAAATTGTACAAAATGTGCGAATAATAACACAAGAACAAGCTCCTGAAATAAATCTGTAGGTACTCCCAGTACCTACTGCCCAGCAGTAAATCCACAGCTTGAAAACGAATAAAGAAGAGTATTTTCCAATCAAAGCCAGGCAGGAAGCCCAAGTAAAACCACAAAAGAGAATGTGACGGGATGTTCTAAGACTGAGTGTGTCTGTGGCCTCTACTGCCTATATCCAGGGTCTCCATTACAGCAACTAGAATTGCATCTGAAGGCAGGAGTGTTGCCTATCAAAAACACATGACAGGAAGACCACAAAACCCCATAAACTGGGTACAATTCTCTCACCCCAATGCCACTGCAGGTCAAGTCAGTCAATTAAAATAATCTGGCTTTGGCTCAAGACACCTGACCCTTAGGTTACTCTCATCCAGCTGGTAAAACTGTCTTACTCAACCAGCTTGACTCCTCACAAGGGAAAGTTGCACCTTTAAGGGCTCAAAACAGTCCACAAGTGTAATACTGGCAACTGTCCCAAATTGAACTGGAGGCTGGAGCCCCTTCCAAACTATATCGCCATGATGTTATGATTCACTAGGGAAGTGAAAGGCACAACTTTTAGCTCGGTACTGTTCTCATCCTGGTGATTTTGACACTGGAACAGAGTGGAGCAGTGGGATAAGCAAAGTAGCCATCACACAAAGTTATGCGAAAGTGTTGGGAAATACCACTATCATAGCTGGAGTGTGGTGGAGTCTCACAAAACTTAGGTCCTGACACAATACAGAGTAAAAAGAAAATCCAATTTCTTCATCCACCGCTACAGCCATCTCTTGGACAAAACATAGGAAGTATTTGGCAACACCATCTACATAAGTAAACAAGTATAAGCAGTAACTTATCTAACTGAAATTGCAGACTGAATTTTGGGATTAAATTATTCAAAGGTGAGTTGGATCAAGACACCAATTTTAACCATCTGATTCTTAGACAGTCTTGAAACTTCAGCATCAACATAGCGCATCTGAGATTTACACCTTACTGGAAAAACACTGTCCTTTACAGTCCTCACGCTGAAGCATTGATTTAGATGATTCAGTGCTGTTGCAGAAACACTGCTAACCCCACTCCCCAAAACATCTAGCTATCCCTTGGAGGTCTTTTTCATGCTTTTTCTGCTCTGCCTGGCCAGGCTAGATGGATGAGGCGTACATCCACCAAGCCCTCCTTCAGTGGGAATGAGTTAATCTGAAGACAACAAGCAAGCACAGGTGGGACATCAGCACAGGAAAAAAATTGTAAAGCTTGGAATTGGAAGTCAGTGAAACAAGTTATCTTCCTGAGTCACTTCCTGACCCACAGATCCTGACACAGAGCTCCCCAGGCAGAATGATATACTTGGGATTTTTCAGAAACCTCATTTGCTCCAAGAGGTGATTATGGCTCTGTCCCACACAACCTAAAGGTCAGTAAAGGCCCTGGGAGTAACCAGGACACATACCTTCTCCAACTTCCTGCAGTCTCGTTTTCCAGACGAACCCTCTTTATCTTCTGCATTAACTATTCAGCAAGCTGGGCAGGACAGGAAACTAGGAAGGAAGAGGAAAAAAGCAAATTTCATATAACTGCGGTTTCTCCCAGCATAGGAATAAGGCTATATAAAAGCATCCTCCACAGGTCACATTTCCAATTGTGTGGGGAGGCACAAACAAAATCCTTGGTTTGCACTTTACAGTCCAAATCTGTTCTGCCAGCACATGCTGGATATTAACAGCCCAGATAAATCTGAGAGAGATTTCTTCACCTGAACAATGGGACTCAGTGAACTCTGTGGCCTGCCTCTTTCTTTCCTACAAAATTCCTCTTAAAATCTGAGAATCCTCAGTACTGACTCTACCTTTTATTCCCCTACCCAAATCCTGAAATTCTCAGATGTAGCAGGTACTAAGAATTGAGAAAACAGAGGTCTGGTCCATACATTTTCAGGCAAGAGTCAAACAAAGGACACCATAAGGAGCCAGACAGAGGGTCAGCAGCCCCACTACTAACAGCGTCACAGTCCCACCTGGGACATAAAAAACACATTTGTCTTCCAAGCCAGACTGCTGCTTCCCTCTGCCTCAGCCTGATGCCACGGAGGAACCCTGGCTCACCACACAAGCCCATTTTCCATGAGCATAAGAAGGTGCTACCTTCACTATCGTCCTCTCTGCCCAAGTACATTAAAGTATAAATATCTTTGTCTCCTCTTCAAGAGAGCTCTGAATCACAGACACACCCGAGACCTGCCGCTGCCTTTTGCCAAGGCCCCTGGTCTGCCCAAACAGCCATTTCTCCAACAAAACCGCACTCACAGAGGATCAGGAGAGACACAGCATCACAAAGAAGCGCCAGCAGTGAAGCTCCTAAACTGCAGAGAACAGAGAGGGACGAAGTAGCAGCATCCAGTAATTTAAGGGCAATTTTCGATGCAAGCACGAAGGGCAACAGGAGCGATGCTCAGGAATGCTGAGTAACCTGGTCTGATCTCACAGCTGACCCTGCTCTGAGCAGGGGGTTGGACTAGAGACTTCCCAAGGTCCCTTCCAATCTCAGTTATTCTGTAATTTTAATCATTCAGAGGAACATCTCACCCTCATCCCACCCGCCACAGCTCACACGTTTCACAGAGAAAAGGAACAATAACATCCTCCAATGCTGAACCCAGAGGAAAAGAAACTGAACAAAACAGACATGAGAAATCAGATACCCGGCATGAATCATGATACTCATTTGTCAGCGAGACCCCGAGGGGCCTGCTGGTGCGTTCAGGAAGAGCCAAAGCAACACAGTCACCTAGAGGAGCCCTTACAAACGTGTCCCCGTCATGGCTGGGAGCTCAGAGATCTCCTTCTCCAAAAATAAAAGCAACTGAGAGTGGAATAAACCAGTGGGGCTTTCTGTACAGAGGGACGAGCTCTGGCAAAGGCTGCCAGCAGTCCATGTCCATCTCTGCACTGCGAGTGGGGCTGAAAGCCCTGACAGGGAGCTCCTGCCCTTGCTGCAGGGGGAAGGCCAGGCCAAGGGTTGGCAGGAGAGGGGGGAGCCCAGGGGAAGGAATACCCTGACCCCCCCCACCTCCCTCCACTGCTGGAGACGGCTCTTTGCCTGTGGAAAAAGAGGAGCGAGCAGCTAGCTTCTCCTCTGCCTGGCTAGAGCACAGGCGGCTGAGGGGGGGGGACGGGGACACAAACATCCCCCTGTCCCTGTCCCAGGACAAGGCATCCCGCCCCATCAGCCCATCCCTGGGGGGGTGTGTTTGGGGGGGTAAAATGCGAACAACCCCCTCAGGGCCAAGCGGCCCTCCCACGCCTGGAGGACAAACCGTGGGAGAACAAACACCCTCCCAGGGCAAGGGGTGCCCGCCCCCCAACCCCCCCAAAACTCTGGGGAGGGGAAAGGATACAAGTCGGGGGGGGGGGGGCCCCAAATACCGGACCCCCGCCCCCTAAGGAACCCCCCCCCAGCCGGGGGGAGGCGGGGGGGGGGGGAATGCGGCCCACGGAGGGGAGCAAACACTCCTTCCCCGGGGTCAGCGCCTCACCTCCCCTGGCCAAGCCCTACCCGTACCGGGGGGGGGGGGGGGGAAGCCCTCCCCGCCTCACTTACCCGGGGCGCGGCGACCTCCCCCTGACGGGTGGGGGGGGGGGGGGGGGCAGCTCCTCAACGGGAAAAGGGGGGGGGGGGGGGGGAGCGGCGGCGGTGGTGGTGGTGTTGGTGGTTCCGTCAGTCCCGCTCCATGTCCCGGACACTGGGCAGCCCCGGAAACGGGGGAGGGGGGACGGGACGGGGCGGAGGGGAGGAGGAGGAGGAGGAGGAGGGGGGGGAAAAGCGGGGGGGGGGGGGCGGCCTGCCACAGGGCGACCTTTTACCCGGTGGCGGAAGTGGCGGGAGCGCGCGGGGCGGGATGGCGGGAGCGCGCGGGGGGGGGAGGTGGAAGGGGAAGGGAAGTACCAACTTGGGGGGGGGGGCAGGCGGCTGGGAGGAACCACTGTGTGTGTCCTCCTGCGTGAGGACGGAACTATTGTTCCTAGTGAGGGGGGTAGAGACAGAATTGAGGCTGGCAGAGGGTTAAAAAAGGCACAAAGTGAATAGTCTTTCCTCACCCAGACTCAGAGACGGGCCCTTAATTCAGCAGTTACTGCCGCCGTGGGGCAATTGTGGTGCTTTTCTCGGCCCTTGCTGCGGGCTCCCCCTCCCAACCCGGCGGATGGTTGGGCCCAAGAGGACGCGGTTGCTGAGGGACGCCGGGGAAGGTTGTTTCAGCGGGCGTTGGTGGTATAGTGGTTAGCATAGCTGCCTTCCAAGCAGTTGACCCGGGTTCGATTCCCGGCCAACGCAAAAGTTTACTTTTCTTCAGTCTGATTTTTTTTTCCCCGCTCCCCACCGATTCCAAAGCTAATTCAGAACGTGCCTACACGCGAAGCGCCCCGCACGCCTGCGTTTTACCCACCTGAACCTCGGCGGTCGACCAGCCGGGAGTGGCGGGACGCTGGCGCTGCCCGGTGGTGCGGCACATGGTGCTGTTACTTCTCTCCCAGCTCGCGGCGGGGGCTCCGAACCATCAGGGGGCGGCGGGGAAATAAAGATAAACGGAAAGGAAAAAAAAAAAAGGGAAGAAAAAAAACCCAAGCAAAAAAACACAGGTGTTTCCGCCCGGGATCGAACCGGGGACCTTTCGCGTGTGAGGCGAACGTGATAACCGCTACACTACGGAAACCCGCGCTGGTGCCCCTCTGCGGGCGGCGCGTGATGTTCGCGCCCTCCTGCGCGACCGCCCCGGCCGCTGAGGGGACGCGTCTGTCCCTCGGCGCGTCCCTCGCCTCACGGCACCCTCAGACAAAACCTACCCGAAACGGCTGAGAAACGCCGTGCGGGATTCTAAGTGATTAACGTTAATGAGTAATTAGTGCTTCCAGAGGCCTACTCACCTCAGAAGGCGGCTGAGGTGCGTGTCCCCGGGCTGCGTTTCCGTGGTGCTCCCCTCAGAAAGGGGACAGCCCCAAAAGGAATTTGCCGCTTCCCGCTGAGGGGGAGCAAGAGGGGCTCACCCCAAACCGGCATGCTCTGTTCTTGCACCCTGCTCCAAGCCATGGGGGCTGCCGGCAGGGCTGGGACTGGCCTCATTCTTCAGGCCCGGTTTCACCCTCCAAGCCTGGGCACATCCCCCGGGCCCACCAGCCGAGCCTGGGGCCGGGCGCAGGTTGAGGAGAGCAGGACGTACCGGCCACTTTTGAAGAAGCATCTTTTCTTCCTAAAGCAGCTGCCACCAGATGTCGGTAGAATAGTGGCAACAGGGAGTGGAGCTCCCTGCAGAGCTGCTCAGGAGGGAGAGGATCCGGCCCAGGGGATTGGAAGAGGACCGGCCGTTTTCTGAGCAAAAGGGACAGACACTTGGTGGTCCCCCTTCGCTGGGGCGAAGTTTTCCCTTCCTGCAAGTGAAGCTTCTCTAATGCACAGTGGGCCAGACTCTGTTCTCATCACCAGTGTCTCTCCAAGGCAGTGGGAGCTGTGCAAGAGGATGGGACAGAGCAGGGTGACGTGATGCCAGCATCACTCTGTAGTGAGTTTCCCATCGCTGAGGTTTTGGGTAAAGTCCCTGTTGATGATCCCAGATGGTTCTAGGAATATGCTAGTTCCTCTTCTTTTATCTTAATGCAGTGTTAACAACTCATACACCCATGGCAATCGTTCTTTTTTTTTGTAAAACCTCAGCCCTTGGAATCAGGTGGCAATGTAAGAATGATTTTTCCAGTTTTGTTTTGTTTGTTGAAGTGTGTTTTATGCTCTGCTGACTGCAGAGAAAAGCTTAGAAGGGAGAAATTAATCATAAAAACAGATTAAAGTGAAAAGAACCTCACTTTTATTAAAACTTAATAACATCTAATTTTAATTCTACAATTTTGTAGCTAATCTCTTCATTTGGGGCCAAAAGGGATGGAGAGGAGGTTGTCACATGTCCTTTAACTCCAGCACTTGCCAGTACTTTATTCTGATCTGACTTGCAATAAGGATTAGAACATTACATTAAAGTCCACGACAAACCCGAAGCCTTGGGATTTGTTTGCTTCACGTTGCTGTTAAACATCCCAATGTTGCACTCTTTTTGCCTGCAGCTGGCAGAGCCTGCAGGAGAGGACTCCGGCAGCAACCTTTGCGCTGTGCACCAGCTGAGTGCTCTGGGGGCAAACCTAATCAATAGCTGGGGGCAAAGTCCTCTCCCTAGAGCAGGAGGAAGTGGATCTGTAAGTGACCCAAGACCATCAATGGAAAGATTCAAATGCTTTGGGTTTGGTTTTCTTCCACAGACCTCTTTCAGTCTGGTGATCGGTGGAGAAAGGAGAGCTGCAAACCAGACAGCGCCAGGGAAGAAGCTCTTGGAAGGTACCAGTGGGAGGCAGAGGCAGAAATTAGATGAAAGGCATTGTCCTGCCAGTGTTAACTCCCAAACCTGCATAGTTAAGATATTGTGGTAGTCCCTTGTTAAGGCACCACTGGGCTCTGGTAGTCTTGAGACATACCATGTAGATGGGTTGTGGCCTCTAGATCCTCCTCGCATGGGCCGATCTGGCTTTGAGGGCCCAGACAAAGCTCCCTCTTCATGCTGGTTGCTGCTTGCTGGAATGGCTCCCAGGGATGTTCTTGCTTTTCTTACAAAGATCCATTGTCAGTGACTGCTCAAACTTTGCCCCGCAGGACAAAGAGACTGGCAGCATTTCAGTCTCCCCTCCAGCCCCTGACCTATCCCATTTCCTCTGCTCCCAGGACTTACAACCCCTGCTGCACTGCTCCTGTGTGAGAGCCCTCTCTGCCTCACCGCCCCCCCCCCCCCCCCGACAGTCTCTAGAGCAGTAGGAAGGACTGCCACATAAATACCCAGGAAAAAGAAAGCAGGGGGCTTATTTGGAGGTGAAGGATGGATATTCTCTACTATTGCTATTATCACCAGCATCTGCCCTTTCTGAACAAGGGAACCCTCCCCCAGCCAGCCTTTTCACCAGTGCGCTGAAGGCGGCCATGCTCTGCTTTGTTTGCCTGACACGCTGCGATGGCTGCAGAGTCCCATTCTCCCCTTTTCCTCCCTCCACTCTCTAAACAGCCTGCATGGCTGTTACAAGAGAGGGGAGCTTGGAGCACTGTCGAGCAGGAGAGCTGACAATCAGGACTGGGAGACAACGCTGCCTTGCACAATACCCCCCCAATTAGCCATTCATTTCTGCTACCTCTGAAATGGGGAGCACAGCCCTTGTGCTGGGAGATAAAACAAGAACAGCTTCAATAGCACTGATTTAAATTAGGTCAGGCTAGCTTTTGTGTGGCAGGGACCACACAATAGCAGTCACACGACTGTGGAGGGGAGCAGCATAAAGGAAAAGAGGCCAAGCAAGTGGCACAGATGCTAGGAGTTGGTGGGTGCTGGGAGATGAGGGTTGTATGTACGTGAGTGATAGCAGAGGGGCAGACACTCCAACCAGTACGTGGTGCTAATACATAAAAGGGGGCACATGGTCAGCAGGGGACAGAGAGGTCAAATACTGTCTCTGCAGAAACAAAATTATCAGCTAGTTCTGCCACACCAAGGGATGTGAGAGCACAGTTATGCATCCTGGGAAACTGGTCTTTAATCATAACTGGTTATGAGGCAAAGGGGTGACAATGATGTTGACCCATAACATCCTCCCTGAGCACTAGTGCAAGCCCTGCCGATCATATAGGGGGGAAGGAGGGCAGAGACTTGGGGGCCTTTGTACTAAGGGACTTACTTCTTGTACCTCAGGCCCCCTTCTTCCTCTTCGCAAAAAAAAAATAATTGCAAAGGGACGGTAGTTTTTCTGGAGCATGCAGCAAGTCAGGGTATGATGGAGCCCCAGAGATCTGGGTTGCAATCCCCAGTGTTGACCAGGGTTTGCAATTGCTTTCCCCTCATAAGTTCATCAAAAGTCCACACCTAGCCTGAACACCTGACATGCTATGAAATCCTACACTCGGTTCTTTATCGATTGGTGGGTTTAGGGAAAAATCAGCAACTCCTTCAAAATGATCTCTTAACCCCGGTTCTCAAAGACATCTGAGTGTCTGCCTGCCTTCAGAGAGAGGCCCTGGAGACAGCTGCCCAGGAGAATATAAGCACTGGAGACTAGTCCCAGTTCTCACCCCAGTATCATTAATATTCGTACTGCTGTTATTACAATAGTTATGCAGATGTTCATGTTTATCTGGCAGTGGGAGAACATGAGAGCAGCATGCTTTCTTTAGCAATAACAGCTTGCTCAGAGCTATCAATAAGAGCCTGATCTTTTCAGGCTGGGCTGAGCAAGCTGTTGTCATGGTCTAAATGAGTTTATGCAGGTAAGTCCATATGCAAAGGAACATCAGGTAAGTTTAAAAGCAAGAGTTCACCCCTGTAAGTCTCCCAGGCGGAAACCTCTCACACTGAATGGTCTCTTGTGACCCAGATTGGACTCCTACAGGTAACACTGCTACAGTTGGCCAAAGAACTACTGATGGGAGAAAAGTTGAAAGACATAATCAGCCATTTAATATGGTGTTCTTCAGCCTTTTTGAATCAAAGGACAACCTGATATTCTTTGGCAGTTGCAGGAAAAAGTTGTAAACAAAGACAATACTTATAATTTAAGCAGAATGTTTATTGTATTACAAAGTCATAATTTTCTGGCTAGAATTACAAGCATTATAATTTCAACTACTGATAGTAAAAAAGTGGGTGAGCCAAAGAACTGAGTGTGCCAGCCAGTGCCAAAATGAGAAAACTAGGTTAAACTTTGAATTATCAGTTATTCTTATTCTCCTTCATTTGTTTGTTCACATATGAATGACTTTTTTAAAAACCCAAGACAACTTAGAGTCATTCTGTGGGCCACCTTCTGACCCCCAATGGCCTGCGCAGTTCACAGGTTGATTTAAACATACTGCTTCCTACATGCATAAACAGACAGTAGAATATTCAGTGGCCAGAAGCGGATATTGGAAAGATTCACACTAGAAATATGTTGTCCTTTTTTAACAGTAAGTGTAATTAAGCACCGAAATAGTGCCTGTTGTAGGGAGGTGGCCCTAAAGGCATCAAGCCAAAATGAGACATGTTGCTAAAAGGTATGTTCGTGTTCAGCCAGATGGTCAGAGCTTTGATGCATGAAGCACCAAGTGAAATTATCTACCCAGCTTATGTAGGAAGCCCGTCTGGAGCAACCATAATAGCCCTAATTTCTCTCAAAATACAAATATATGGTTGCTAGTTTTCATTGCTTTACTGCTATGCTATTTAGCATATTTTTAGCCTTTTAGTTGTGAGAACACAACTAAAACAACACAACAACAAAGTCCCACTTTGTTTTTCATTTTGGTTTACTTTCTAAAGCCCCTGTCTACACTGCAGTGAAGACTGAAGGTGCCCAGATACCAAAAGCAGTTTAACTGTGGTAGTGCAAAAATCCACGTTATCTGATTTGTTCTACTATTCTACTCCGCTCACTTGCTGCTACCTCCAGTGCCTCTCCCTGCACGTGGTGCAATACAGAGACAGAAGAGGCAAGACTCCAGCTCTTACAGAAAACTTACAAATGTGATCTCTGTGGGTTCCAAACAAGAAGACATAAAAATCATGTATAATCATGTTAATAGTACACGCATCCATATATATAAATAAATCAGAACAATACAATTAGGTATATATAGCTAGAGATCATTATTCTCAAGCAAATGGCATGACCTGGGATGTTCCTGAGTTGTGATTTTGTACCTCCCAGTATTACTGAGATGGACTTTATAACCTGAAATGCTCACGTGAGTCCTTCAGCTCTCCAGCAACCCAAAAACCACTGCAGAAACAAATATGTTTTGCAGAAGGCTGGTTTATTCCCTGGATATTTATTTGCTGGTTTGGTTTGGGGTATTTTTATTTGTTTAGTATTATTATTATTTGTTTTGTTTATTTCTTCTTCTTTTATCAGCTCCAGCTGAGACAGGAGAGGGTGGGAGGAGGGTTTTGTTCCTCTGGAGATAACAGGAGGCTGTGTCTGTGCAGCCATGGTGACAAGATCCAGGGCGCTTTCTGGCTTCCAAGCAATTTGCTCCCCACCCCTAGCTCACAAGTAAAAGTGGGGCAGGGAGAGAGAGAGAGGAGCTTTTGTTTCTCAAGTACTTCAGCTGTTGCTACTAATTAAGCAAAGAGCTCTAGTGCCTTCCCACCTCCCAAGCCTAAGGAGGATCTAGTTGGGGTGAATGGAGAGTCAAGAGGCTGCACTGCTGCTTCTCAGCATCCTGCTTGCACTATAAGGCTCTTCTGTTTCATCCTTGCTCTGCCACAGCCTTCCTGGGTGACCTGTGGCCAACCCTATGCCTCAGATTCCCTGGCTGCAGGGGGGAAGAAATGAGAGAGACCAAGCTCAGCACGAGGCCAGATGGAAACTACCACCCTGCTGTTCAAGGTGTTATTATCGGTTTAATGCAATATGTTCCCAGCTTCTCAGACATGCTGACTATCAGCAGATTGCTCTTTCCTTCTCCAGCCTTCCCTGGATGTCATCCCCTTCTCTTTCTCTCTCTCTGAGATGCCAGCCCCTTCCCTGAGCTCTAACAGCATTTCTGCAGCCTCCCCAGTGTGCCTCTTTCTAACCTCCTCCAGTGGCACCAAAATGCGCTGGAGGAGCCAGGTGAACTGTCAACAGCCAGGTATCAGGCAAATGGACTTTGCACAGGGCAGTCGTGCTTTTTTTGGACAAGGAGAGCAGGGTGGGTAGAGGGCAGACTTAATGGCAGCTGCAAGGGCTGCAGGGGAAGAAACTACATAGCCTCTGACTGGTTCTGCAACAGGGAATGCATACTGTACCAAAGTATTGCACGCGTGTGGGAAGGACTGCAGAGAGGAAAAGAGGGTGGAGGTGTGGAGAGAGAAAAAAAATTAATGTAGGGAATAGGAATGCTGTAGGAATGCAACAGCCCGTGGAATTGAGGTCCGAGCCCTGGCTCAGCTCTGCAAGATGCCCAGTCACCAAGGACTGAAGAAGTAATCAAGGTCATGGCTGCTCCCCTGTACCTGCGCCCATTGAACTCTGTTGGATATCTTCAGCCCAGGATCTCACAGGGAGAAATTTAGGGCCTCTCTCAGGAACAGATGGTCTCCCACTTGGGCCCCATCTGCCAGGCAACATTGGAGCAGTTGGTCTCTGCAGTACTGAGCAGAATCTTGTTTACTTTCCCCTCATGTCAGCAAGGTGATACGTAGGGTAACTCAGCCCTGCTGTTAGGCCCGGATTTCCAGGAGTGGCCAGGAACTCAAAGGTGCAAGAGCATAACCCAAGAGCCGTCTTTGAGAGGGCCAGGCACTGTGGCATCAACCAGACCTGATCTAAGTCAGAGTCTAGCCCGAGAACAGGGCTGTAGGTGCAAGGGGTCAGGATGTTTTCTGGGAAGCCCTTGATTCACGTGCAGTAAGAAAGCACGTGGGCTAAAGGAGAAAGCCGGAGTAAAGTTTCACAAGGGGCAGCCTGCAGGAGAGGTGCCAGGCGCAATAAGCATGTAAGCCTTGTCCACGATGAATTGGTTAGTGCCCAGACTGCTGAGAAACACATGGTGTGTTTGGTGGAGGTCTTTGGCACTGACCTTACCTGGAGCCAAGTTCTGAGCATGCATTCATGGTTCCTGAATTGAGGGAGGGGGAATAACAAGGCAGCAGCCTGCCCTCTGAGACCCAAGTAAGTGCGATTATCAGGGTGGCTTGGTCATCTAGAAATCCTGGTGAGCTCAGCTTGCTCATCATCAGTGTTTCTGTCCAGGCAGAAAGCTAGTGGCTGCTCTGGAAAAAAGTTCAGCCTTAATGCTCAGAAAACTCTAGTAGAAATCCTTGTCAGCAGGAAAATCAGGGCCTGAACTGGCCCTTGTGCTGGACTCATCCCTCACCAGCTTTCTAAGATGAGGCTGGCTAGGCAGAAGGGGTTGGAGAGATGGACCAGGACCTTACAGCTGCTCCGTCTGTCCCTGCTCAGGGCATAAACAGTCTCCATCCACCAGGGATGTGGGGAAGTGTCTCTAGACAGTATTAAGTACACACAAAAATAGCAAGTGAGACCAGCACCAGCCAAGATTGCTGCAGCACAGCTGATAAAAGAACTTTATTCTTTTCTAGGTTCTGATACTGAAGCCCAGTATCAAGGACTGCAGAGGGTATCATGCATCCGTGCACTAGCGCATGTTTTCCAGAGACCTTGGCCCCAGAAGTCAGGCTGGCGAGGTCCTGCTCTCTTAGGTTGCCAGGTTAGGCAGTCAGTACTCTAATGGTGCTTGGTGAACAGAGGGCACGGAGCATTACTTTATCCCCTCCCCTGAGGGTTCCCATCCATAGAGGCTCCGGCACAGGATGCTGCCTCTGTCAGCTCTGCAGTAATCAACCCAGAGGCAGAAAGTGGAAACTTTCTGGTTGCAGCCACTTAGTTTCATTAGAAGCATCAAAAGAGAAAACAGGCCTCAGGTGGGGCAGTGAGAGGCAGAGACATGCAAGAGGTGGGGGAGAGGGCATTTGCAGCTTTGTTTTACATGTCAGTTGGCAGGTAAGCTTCAGCTAAGGACTGGAGAAGAGAGGTAGGAAAGAGGCGCAGGGAGACAGCCTGAAGCTAGGGCCTGTCACCTGTATTGTTCAAAGAGCTGTCAGGAGATCATACAGCTCTGTAAAACCTGCTCAAACTCTGTTTCATGAGACCAGAAGTAGGTTTGAGCAGAAGTCTTACCCTGCTGCCCTAAGGCTCCCTCCCTGCCTCACATCCCTTCTGGAAGAATTTTGACTGAATTTCTTTTTAAAAACCTTGTGCACTAGAAATTGTATCCCTTTCCCAGAGCTCTGTTCCAGGACTTAATTGTCCCTATCACTGCAAAGAATTTTCACTGATGTCTAGCCTAAGTCTTCCTCATTCAACACAAACACGATACTGTTCAGAGGTGGAATATTAAGGGCCGGAGTCGCTACCATAATAACATATTGATTTCAATGAAGCTGAGCTCAATGGAGAGGAGTCCGCTCAGCCTTGCTCCATCTCCCTTGTGCCCCAAGAGAATGTTTTGTGTTAGACTAAATGCCTCTGTAAGTGCCTCTCAGCTTTGCACTCATTGCGAGCCATTCTGCATAGACACATTGAAGCAGGCAGGGAACAGGATCAGGCCTGTAATCACATTTCCTTTTGGCAGTAGGTATTTTATCAGCCTTGGTCTCTCTGGGCAGTTTGAACTGTGTGGCTGTCTGGCTCTCCTGAGCAGACCTCATAGCCCAGCCAGGCTGGAATTCTTTTGCCAGTAGCAGCCCTCTACCCCTTGCCTCCTGTTTCATTCATGTCCTCACTCAAGAGCAGAAATTAATTCAACTGCACACCTCTAAGCCCTATTTCCCTGCTTAGATTTTTCACTAAGCCATCTCAAATAAAGCAACATGTGCACCCCAGTGACTTTGGGAGGGCTCTGGGAGTGGGACAGAACTGTGCACATCTGGTAGGCAGGTAGTGGTTGGGGGTTTGCTCGCTGACCAGAAGCAGCAGCTGGGATTTTGAATCAGAGAAGATCCATCATATGATGGCTGTCTCTTGTGGTTAATTCTGCCCCACAGTATCTCCAGAGCTGAATCTGCATCTGGCTTCCCTTCGTCTGTGGGTAGCAGCATCTCTATCCTTCTTTCCAGCTCAGAAAAGGGATCTCTCTGGCTAGGAGGGTAGCACAGGTGTTAACAACATGCTGTAGGTCACAAAGACCGACATTTGCATCTCTAGTTCTCCCCGCCTCTGCAACAGCTTTCCATAAGATTGAAAAGGAGGACTGAAGGTTTGACAATGGCCATGACATAGCAGAGCTGTGACTGAGCTAGTCGTTGAACTTGAATTACTGAAATAGGAGGCAGGGCTCAGAGTGGGGTTGTTAAATACTGCAGTAGCTCCTGGATTCTGCTCCTGTTTCCACCAGTGACCCTGGCCAGATCCTCTTGCCTTTATATTTCTCTTTGTTCTGTAGGAAAGCAGGGATCTGCAGGCAGGGAGCAGCAGCTATTTTGATAAATAAGGCAGGAAAAAAGTGACCAAGAGGTCCCAGAAGAACAGATCCCAGATTCCTGAAGTCCCACTCATTAAAAAGTGTTGCCTCTTGTTTCTAGTCCATGCCTACTTTGTGGACACAGATGTTCTATTATTCCCACATGGATGAGCAGTTGTTTTTATGTGAGCCCCTGTCCATGAGCCGCACATCTTCTAGTTAGAAGGGTTTGTTTTTTAGCCTTGGAGATTTCAACAGAAATAATCACGTTTGGAGACACCTGCACCACTCTCCAGTGAGCTCTGCCCTGAGATAAAGAGGGGCTTGGACAGGGAGCCCAGTCAGCCAGGAGATGGAGCAGCTTGCCTCCTCAGCATGGTGCAAGCAGGGGACTAGGGAGAGAAAGCCTGGGCCCTTAGCAGGGCTATTCTCTTTGATGAAGCAGATGTGACCGCTTTTTCATGCCACAACTGCTGTGTGTTTGCGAAGAAGCAAAAAGGCTCACATGTTTGTGGCTCGGGGCTGGGACATGGGGCCTTTCATTTTCTTCAAGGGCTCTTGAGGAAGATCTCATTGTACCTGCTCAGAATTAATTCTGCCAATCCCCGGTCCGATCACAGACTCCCCATGCTGGAGTTCAAGAGATGCCTTCCATTTTCTTTCTTCTGTCTGGGACAATTGATATCCTGGGACAGAGCTGCATCAACAGCCAGGACCTGATTCTAGTGAAGGCTACACAGGCCTGGCTTGGAGCCTCCAGGAATGGGATTCTCCAAGTCTCCCTGCAGCAGCTGCTGGCTGACAGCTTTGTCTCATTCTCCGATGCACATCCCCGTCCCCCAAGCCCAAGGATCCCCTCTGTGCCCCATCAGCAGGAAGTGCTGTTCTGTTTGGGGCTACCTCAGAGCTGCTGGCACAACAAAGCTGTTTTGTTTTTGGCTGAGCACTCGGCATCTGAGCTCTCATGTGGTTGGAGCCCATTTTTTTGCAAGAATGAAAACAGTGGATTAATGAGCTGCTTGTGGCTAATGTGCAGGGTTTCTCAGAACTGGTGCTATTAGAGCCCAGCATCATGTAGGAGGTAAATGGCAGCACATGGTGAATAAAGCAGTGATATAATAGGTTTAAGTAGTCCATTTCCCTTTGGAGTGTTACTGATAACATGCCCAAATGCATACAAGACCATTCCCTTAATGAATAAGACCGCTCTCTGGCAGAGCACACACTGCAGCTCCTCACAAGGGGTTTATTTTTCATCATTTTCATCCAAAAAAAGGCTTGGGGTGTTTGAGTTGGAGTGGGGTGCAGGGAGGGTAGGACAGACACAGAGGAGAAGAGAAGAGCAGAAGAAAAGAAATATGGATGAGAGTAGAAGGGGAAGAGAAATGAAGAAGGGACATAAATAAATGCGGAACAGGCATGTTGTGGTTTGGACCAATATGGTCTCCAGGAGCCCCTGTAAGAGGAACTCATACATACACACACAGAGAATGATTACCGGACATTCGATCCTGTATATTGGATGGGACACGTCTTTCTTTGGAAGCATCATTGTCCACTGCCAGAAGTGAAAGACTGCAAAACGTACAGACATCAATGGGCTGGTGCTCACTCTTCTCTGCTTTAGATATTCAATGCCAAACATTGCCATTTGCCTCTGGTAGTCCCAGTCCATTCAGAATTAGTATCAATTTTTGGTAATTCTACCCCCATCAGTGGAGTTTCTCACGGCTTAACCTCTCTGATCAGCAGGGCTCGCTAATTGCCAGCCTAATTCTGCACTAGTTAAGCATCTGTCAGCTTGTTGGAGATACTCCACACTGACACCACTGCATGTGAGAGCAGAACTTGCCTCTACGCTTTTCCTAGTACACAGTTTACTTTTCTCCTGGGATGTGCATGTGGAGCAGCATTGCCTGAAAAATCTCTTCAAAGCACAATGACCACATGTTTTCTGAATTTTCTTCTAACCACTGTGGTAGGATCCGAATCAGTCTGTCTTGTTATGCAGTAATATGTACTCTTGTGCCAACTAAAGCCTCATTTTCACCACCTTCTGCTAGAATCTCTCTGCAGACGGGACACTGGGTTCAAATCCAGTATCAAATGACCCTAAACTAACAGTTAGGAATTCACCATATGAGGTGAGTTCCACAGAGGTGTAATTCTGTTAGGATCTAGGGGCAACAGCATCTAATTTGTAGCAGAATAAATGAGATGAGGATCACTAAGGATCAGGGTTCCTAAATGATTGATCATTAAGATCCCTCTGAAAGCCTAAATTGGTTATTCACGGTATGTTTAGGAATATAAACATGGTCTGACTGATCCACAGCAGACACGTCCCTATCCCAGAGTACTGGCCCTGGTAGTAAGTAGAGGAAGATACCTAGGACAGTGTACAAGATATAAAGAATATATATAAAGAATAAGGCTTCTCCTACCTGTAGTTTTGTAGCTTCCAGCAATCTGCAAGGACTGCCTGGACGTTGCATCCAGACTATTAAGTTTAATCGCCACTGATAGACCAAACCTCCATAAACTTGTCTAAAACCTTTTGAACCTATTTATACTTTCAGTCTACACAATATCCTGTGGCAAATGAGCTCCAAAATTTAATTATGTGCTGTGTGAAAAAGCACTTCTTTTTGTTTGTTTTAAACTTGCCTGGTAATTTCACTGGGGCACCAACTTCTCGTATTGTGAGAAACAACATCTAAAATATCTAAGTGACATAGAATCCCAGATTTTATTGAAAGGTCATGTGATTTTGACTTCTAAGTGTTAAAACCACTTCTGAAAATGGAACATAGGTCCTACTTTTAATGCCTATGAAAATATTGCCTCCAGTGCTCTTGTTTGCTCTTCAGCTTGTTTTTATTTATTTTATTTTTTCCTTTAACCTCTGCTTACAAGCTGCTCTAGCCCCTGACAGATCCAGTTCTCAAGCTTCTTGTTTACTCAGTTAGCATGGGCTTTGTTTTTACAATATTCTCCTTTTAACTGCTTCAGCAGCTGAGAGTCTGTTGCTCGAGACATGAACACAAACTCAACCAAGGACAGGCAAGTTTGTCTGAATGACCTCTTTCTCCTCATTATATTTGTGATGGTCTCAATGTCACAAGTTCAAGTACATGCACATGGGGTTTAATACAACACAGAGATAAAGGCAGGGAGATAGACTTCCACACTCTCCCCTGAGTCATGAAAATATTCTGCCACTACTTGATTGTGCCTTTTGCAGACACCTCATTAAAAGTGTGTTCATTACACATAAAAATACCCTTGTACATTGGCAGGCATGCATGCTCACACACATAATTTGAACACGGTGAGAGATAGCTCACCCTGACACAGCTATGTCTGATTCCTTATGTACGCTCGTACAGAGACCTTGACTCTAACAAGCAGTTGTTCATTCGTAGCCTTTTCTGCCCTCCATGGAGTTGTATCTTCCTGGTTGCATTGTTAACTTACGCTGTCTTATATGCAGTTTTGAACATGCCTCCTCTTGCTTAAGCCTTTGAGCTTAGTCCAAATAACATTTCTTCTCAGTCTGATACACCTCCTGTATCAAATGTTCTGATGTGGTGTAAAAGTGAGTTAAGAGGCAGAGGAACCAGACCCTTTGAATCTTTCTCTTCCCATCATGTAAATCCAGTTTGCTACATGAAGCCTTTCACATCTTACATTCTTGCAGGCACATGCTCTAGTCTGGAAGATTAGATAAAAGATAGTGGATAAGTATCTCCTGAAAGCAGTTTGATCCAGAGAGTTAGCGAGGATGCATTACCTTCGTGGGAAAAAGGAGAAAGATTTTGGAAGGTAAGGGGTGTGAGGAAACCGAGCATGTTTGAGACATGTTTCCCTGCGTGTTCACATTCTTCAGCAATGCAAACCATTGTGTCAGCGGGGATAAATCAGTGTTGCTCTACAGAAATCAGTTGAATGAAGCTGACTTTCTGCTGCCAAGGATCAGGTGTATGTGAGATTTGAATGGAAGGTCTCCTGGCACAGTGCTAACAACCTCTGGAGCCTCGTTGCGGCTAATGCTTACCCCATAACTAAGAAAACTGGAGCAGCATTAACAAGCTTGAGAAGTTACTGTTAGAGCACACAGTGCGGCTGTACACACCCTCCCCATCTTCCTCCATCATAGTGAAAGGGAAAAGAGGAAAGACAGGCTGTTTTAAGACTGCCTAGTATATTTGGAAGACTGATATTACAGAACAGTGCTACTTGCCAAGTCAACCGCATTTGCTAGTTCAGGGACTTCATTTTTACTGCCAAGAACTGCTGGCCTATGTACATGTGTATAGCACATGCTAGGCTTGTGAGACAATGCAGATACAAGCCCTGCAGCTACAAGGAAGGGGAGAAGGGTTGAGGGAGTGCACGCTAGCATAAGTCCCTGTCAGAGGTGTCAGGGTGTGCTGGTGGACACTGAGTGTACATTTAGGGGAGCATGCACAGCAAACGATCCTGAGACGTGCATCACTGGCTGCATGCTTAGGGTGAGTGTGCAGATTGCAGGGAGCGTGGAATAAAAGTGTGAGTGTGTGTGCACATGCATAAGGGTGTCTCCATCTGTGTGCAAACAAGCAGGAATGTCTATAAACAAGGATGTGAGTGTAAGTCTGCAGAAGTGCATGCACGGAGGGAGATGCCTGCAAGTAGTGCAGAGTGTGTGCAAGTGTAAGGACGTATGTCTAGAGGGGAGGTGTAAAGAGCAGCTGTGTATGTGGAAGCCACCACGCCTGTGTGTAGGCAGCACTCTGGCTGCGTGTGCGGGGAGAGGGATTTGGGCGAGGGAGATGAGATTGGTCTACGTGAGAGCTGTGTGCCAGACCGCATAGGTAAGCTGGATCTGTGCGTGCAGTGGTGGAAAGCTTTCTAGGGGACTGGATCTCTGTCCATAAAGGTCTCTCTAATATGAAAGGGAGTTTTAAAATACACCTCAAGGAAGGGGTCTCAAATGTGTGCTAGAGCTCCTCTGCGAAAAGAGGAGAATACACGGGGGCTGGGAGCATGGCTCTCTTAGCACGTAGCTGTTGTTTTGTTTGTGATGTGTCTTTGGTTTGATGGGGCGTATGTAGGATTGTGCATGAGCGATGCGTGCGTGGGCTGGGATAGGTGTGCAGCAGCTACGGCTTGTATGCACAAGGGAGGGTGTGCAGGAGAGGACAGCAGGGAGGGCTGCGCGGAGGCAGTCCCGTGGCTCCAGGATTCAAGCGTACACCGCAGGGCTCTCCTCAGAGGGTTTTGTCCGAGCTGCTCTGCTGCGGAGCATCACTAAATTCGGTGCAGGCGCTTTCTATTTTAGGTGTTTCTCCGCACACCTTTGCTCCTGTCTTCCGCCTGGCTGGGCGTCAGGCCCTCCGAACTGCGGCTCTCCTGCACTTGTTGAGGAGCATCGGCAGGAGAAGGAGCGGTTCCCTTGGAAACCTCTGGATGCCCAGCAACAAGTCGCTGGCAGCTGCCATGTGACCAGGTGCATTAATCAGACGTGTTGTATGAATCAGGTCAGTTGGGGCCAAAGTCCAGCTCGCTCCCCCTTCGCTTCGTTGCTAATTACCCAGCCGTGAGGACTGCTCTGAGTAGGGGGTGGAAAACAACTTGAAATAATTAAATAAAAGTGACCTTTCCTGTTGTGGCTTCTAAGTTCATCCCAGACTTTCTCCTCGAGAAAAATCTGTCCAATCCCCTCTTCCACTGAAACAAATCTAGAATGCAACTGAATGAGGCAGAGGAGTCTCCCAAGGTGGAAAAGCCAGAGAGGATGAATCTGCCATAGATGCGGTGAGTTTCCAGGTCTCTTCTCACAATAAGCCCTACATTTCAAAGGCATCTTTTGAATGAGTAGCTCAGGCTTGAGGCAGTTTGCGCTTGACAGGTACACCTCATGTTCACAACTCGGATCCCTTTGAAAATCAAGTTTCTGAAGTCTTAACTGAAATAGCTGGCCAAAATTGCTGGTTAGATGGCACAGAGAGGACTTGAGTCCAAACTCCCACCTGATACCTCTAAAAGAAGAGGCTACAACTCTCAGGAAAACAGGTAGTGCCTTGTGAACGACTGCAAAATGGCTGTTCTTCATAGATATGCAGCTGGAGGGTTTATTCTTCATCATTCCTCATGGCCCATTTCTTTAATGTCAGTGGGGCCTTTCTCCATTTGACTTAGGAGCAGAGGCTCAAAGGCAGAAGCTGGAGGAAAATCAAAGATGATTTTGTAGCTGCATCTCTGGGCCAGGGTATAGCAGCAGTTACCACATTAAGACTGAACTGAGAGCAAATTGGTAGAGTTCTGGTGAGCAAATGAGGTAAAGGGAAAATTAAGGATGAAGAGATCCAGCTGGGGTAATAACAGCCACAAGCACTGATCTCAGTCCCTTACTCTGGGTTTCCTTTCTAGTAGGATCTTCTGAGGGAATTAGGTACCCAAGTCTCACTGTCCTTTTGATGTATGTTCTGGAGGGACTTAGACACCCCTCAGCATTTTACATAAGATGCTGTTTACAGTTTCAGCTCCTGTCCTTTTCACATTTCCCCCAAATTCCTGCTTTGCCTGGACAAAGCCAGAGCAAAGGCTTCCAGATCTGGCTCCTGAATGAAAATCTCTCACAGGCACATGTTCAAGGCCAGGCATTAGGAAGGCTGTAACATCTTCTTTTACCCGTACACCAGTCTACATTCTTTGTGCTGTGACTAATGCATTGCAAGGTCATCGGGTACTGCTTAATCTCCATCTCCTCCTTCAAGAGGTCAGTATTTGAGCCTCCCAGGGTATTCACTGATTCATGTTGAACACAGGTACATTCTGCTCAAAACCATCTTTATCTTAGGCAACAACAAAAATGTCGCAGTGGCTGGTCAGATTCTTGGCTGATGTAAGCCAGCCAAAGGATTTGGCCCATAATCCACAATGGTACTGAAGACCAGAAAAAAAAGAGTTGGAAACAGAGCACCTGGCTTTATTCTAATCATGCTGTAATTTGAATAGCATCCAATGCCACTTGAAAATGGGCTCCCTTCATGTCATCTGCTTTTAGATCCAGATCTTAAGAGCCCAGTATTTACGTGCAGGAGATCTGTTCATAGCAGGCAGCAATTCCCCCAAATCAGATCTGAATGTGGATCCCAGGTACTACCTAGACCAAGCCCTTAACTTTGGATCATTTTGATTTCTAGCTAATTAATGTTACAGTAATTTATTATTTTTCCTTTGGTATTGTGTGATAATATATCCTATCCACAGGATATACCAGAAGACAAAGCTTTGCATCAACATACTGACCATCTAAGACAATCTAGAGCAGTCTTGAAGAATTGATGTCTGCAACCTGTGTATTTGCAATCTAAGAGGCACAAAACAAATCCATCCTGGCTGACACCCCCCAGTCAAATTCAGAAACACATGCGTGTTCCTGGATGTAAGGGTTAGGAAATAAATTTGGTTTTACTGACAAGTGGTTTGTTCTTTGGCATACTTGAGGGAATAACTGTCTGACCTCCTTGCTCTAGGAACATAAGAGAACCAAAAGGATGCTAGACTCAGATCTGGTCTGCAATTCAGACCAGGAAGAAATGGAGGGCTGGGTTTTTCTGTAAGCTCCAAAACCAGGATGATAAAGGCTGAGAAGTTAGGGTGAAACTCGGCTCATCCATTGGGCTGGGAAATCAGAGGGTACGAGCAACAAACGCCGAGGGACACTATGGTAGGGTGGAAAGAACAGGCTGTTTAGGGTTTGGTCCTGGGAGATACCGAGCAACTAACATCCACAAAGCAAAACATGCAGGTCCTTGCTCAGACTGAAGCACAGGAAGACTCTCGTTGGCTCTCCTGGCAGGCTGTCTCCCGTGGGGATAGCTCCTTAACCCACTTCCCCGCCACTGCCCTATTTCCGAGGGGTCCAGGCATCGCTACCCCACTGGACAGACCTGTTGCTATCTGCCATCACTCCTCCGACCCGCCTTTACGCGAGGAGGAGACTTTTACACTGAAGCGCAGGCAGCTCTCCATGATGTAATCTGTGCAATCTCTGCATTTGGAAGGAAAAGCAGCCTCCCGTTGGCCAAAGCGAAGAGTCCCCGCCTGGGTGCTCCTCCCGCCGCCCCCCCCCCACTCCGGTGGCTCATAAAAGCCCCGAGGCAGAGGCAGGGCAGCTTTCCCAGCCCCTCTGCTTGCAAAGGTGACCCAGGGACAGGTGAGCTCCAGCAAGGGTGCGGAGGCAGGCTCGGCTGAGGGCGGAGAGGGCTGGGCTGAGCCGGGGATGCCGGAGGTGCCCGGGGTAAGGCGAGGGGCAACCTGGCCACCTGTGGAGCCGGTCCCACCTCTGCCAGGGAGCCGGACAACTCCTCCAGCGGCGGGTTCGGCAGAGGGACCCCGGCCAAGGTCCTGGAGGGGGGGGGGAAAGGGGATGGCTGCAGTGTTCGGGGGATGCTCAGAGGAAGGGTCCGGCCTCCCCCGACCCTTGCCCTGGGGGCAGCCGGGGCGGAGGAGAAGGGGAGCGGGGCGGGGGGGAGGAGGGCTGGGCTGCCCGGCCTGCCGGAGCCGCGGATCAGCACCACGGACAGGGCCCGAGCGGCGCGTCCCGCCCGCGGCCGGGGCGGGCACCGGGCACCGGGCACCGGGCACCGGGAACCGGCACCTGGCCCCCGGCAGGTCGGGGCAGGACTTTCCGCCGGGGGCGGGGGGAGCGCCGCCCGGTTCCCCTCCCAGAGCCTGCAAAGCACCGCTGGACTGCTTGCTCACCGGGGACGGAGGGGGCCAGGGTGAGTCCAGCCCCGGAGGGGACAGTAGCGAGGGGTCTCTGGGGGGAGAAGGAAGGCGAGCCGGAGAGGAGAGAGGGCAGAGCCCCGGTCAGCCCGCGGGGTGCCCGGTGCTGGGGCAGAGAAACGCCCGCGGCGTTTCACGGTCCAGCTGCTGCCCGGGCAGGTACACACAAAGGCTGGAAGGGTCACTCCACCGCACCGAGAAAGGGGCATGGGGGAGGCAGGCTGCAATCAGGAAAGTTGGGGTCTGGCCGAGAGTCAAGGGCTGAATGTGGTGGGAAGGGAGATTGGAATAGATTGAGCTGCATTTTCCCCAACAGCCCTGACAGCTCCAGGTAAGACACACTCACAGCTTCAGGCTTGGGGTAGGGCAGGGACTAAAATAATTCAGGAAGCCAAGAATGCCTATATGAATCTGAATGTAATCTACACTGTCCGTCTACTCCAATGTCAAAACTTTAGGCTGAAAAACTCAAAATTACTGTTTTGAAAATGTGGCTGACTGGTAGATCGTGTATAAAGTTGCTCTTAAAATTCTCTAGTTTATAGGAGAAATAGGATATTTCACCAAGATGCTGTTGAGAGTAAATTCTTCAATGAACATTTATTAGAAAATATTTTTCCTCAGTAGTTTATTGTATCTGAGTACTCAACATTTGTCTTTCTTTAGTGGTACATTTAGGGTCCATTGACAGATTGTGTTATATTTAAGTGCTCAATGGCTGTATCATAGTGGATTTTTTCACAAACTGCTTACCCCCCCCCAAAAAAAAAATCAAATCAAGTGGGATCAAATTAAACAAAGTTTTTCTTTTTTAATTTTGACAAAATTAAAACAACAAAGTATTTAACTCTGGCTCACCTCAGAAATTTGAACAAGCTGAAATAAAACATTTTTCCCTGTTTAGATTATTAAACCATGGATATAATTTAGAAAACAAAAAAAAGAAAAAAAGTTAAAAGTGTTTGAGCACTTTGGAAATAAAGCATTTCATATTGCTATTGTCAACTGAAGTGATTTGCTGCATTTGTTTTATCTCCCATTTTTGGAAGCTTAGGCTACTCACTAAACGAATCCCTGTTCATTGAAAATACTCACCCAGCTCTGTAAAACATATGCTTAAATACTTTGCTAAACAGAGGCTCAACAAGGCAATATAATCCAAGGCTCAGACTGTCCCTGTCTCCTGTCTTTACACCTATATTTTTCTTAAGTAATGTTGGTCTCCGAGAGGAAAAGGAAACAAGCCGTTCTCCATTTTAAGGAAATTCCTGTTTGCTGTTTCGGAATTAAATATTTGGGAAAAAAAGAACAACACTTGAAAAGAAAGTTGATATTTCCTTTAAGGCCTTGAATATACACACAGCCTTCAGAGATATACATTATATACATTGAACAAACTAATGGTGGAAATGCTTGCCTATGGAATTTGAATGCAGAGATATCTTTCTGTTATCTATCTGCAGATCTTTTAACATCTTCCATCAGTTCTGTGTCCGCACAGTGACTCAGTTTGTGATCTTTCTTCAATCCAACATAATGCTGAGGCTCAGTTTTTATAATAATGCCTCGTCTCTTACAACGTCAATATAATGCCTTTTCCCTTTGAAGTTCAGCTGTAAAATAAGGACAAGAAATCATGTTCTTTATCTCCTGCCCCAACATAGGCATGCAAAAGAACTTGAGGAGAAGCCAGAAAATTATATTGCACCAAATACCTATTCCTGCTTTTATGGGTTTATCTCCGCATTCTGGGAAATTGCCTAACCAGATTTCATATTTAATATAAAAAATATTAGGACAGATGATATCATATCCTCAAAGCTAACTAAATTTTGTGTTGTGCAGAGTGTATTGCTTAATCAAAGTCACATTTCAATTTGTTTAGGGCATATTTTGTCACGGTTTTTTTACTGGCAATTTTCTGTAGATCTCAAAACAAATCTATCTCGTAGGAGGATACAATCCTGTCTCTTTTCTGAGAAATCCTAACACAGAGGTCTCTGAAGAACAGGGGATTCAGGGTAAGATCTGAACTTAATTCAATTTCATTCCTGACCCTTAATGTATTTAGCAAAATGCGTAAACTGGAAATCAATCTGGCAGGAGGTTACCACATTGCCTGCTAGAAGGAAACATTTTAAGTTTTGCTAGAAATAAACACTGTATAGATTTTTGTTATTTAATTTTGCTAAAGGCAAGATTCTCCTTCCCCTTTCCTCCTCCTATCAGAAAGACAATGTGTTCCAGTCTCTGGGCTCTGTATGCCTTGCACAAATATTTGTCTGTGCGTCGCCTGCCACTCCAGTAATGAGCTGCTTTTCCACTGCAATCATGGCATCTGGTAGGGTTTCAGGCTGTGAGTAGCTGGGAAACTGGGAGGTGCTTGGGAATCTCAGCAGGAAAAAGAGAGCGGATTTCAGACGCGAGATCTGCAACAGCTTTTGAGCTTGGATAAACACATCGAGGTTCTTCCTCTTTGGCAGAGATTGGTTCCGCCCCAGACACCTGAACTTGGCACGCAGACCTAGGCACTACGCCTGCTCCAGACACCTGCATTCACATGCAATTTTACATTCAGTCTCTTTCCAACACCTGCATTCATGCGCACTAAATGTGTGTGTGTGTCTGCGTGCGCCATGGTCCACTACTGCACTGCGACACGAGCGTGGTCCGACCTAACCCGATTCTCTCCACTGGACAACAGGAGACAAGGGGTCTGGCTCAGCCAGGCATTTAAGCATACACTTCAATTTAAGCACCTGCATCCACCCCCAGTTCAGCAAACACATCAGCAGGATTTAGGTGTGCAATCAGGGCCAGAATGAGATCTTAAGGAACAACTCTGAGCAAAGAATTTGGCTTTTCTGCTCACTGAAATCAATGGGAGTTGTCTCCGTTAAGACACTAAATTCAGACCCCTCCAGAGCAATCCATTACTAGGAAAGCAAAAGAAATAAACCTCCCGTGGAACTACTCTAAGGTCCTGATAAGGGCCCAAAGCACAGAAAAGATTAAAAGCAGGTGATAAAATTGATGTAAACATTCTGTATAGACAGACCTTCCCTCAAAGGCTGTTCTGATCGTTGCGTGGCCTCAAAGTGCGTCATTGTTTAACACCTTTTTAAAACTGAATGAGTTTAGAACAAATGTTAGCGTCCTGGTGGGATTTGTAAAACAAGTCAGCATAAGCATACACCTCACCTGAAAATAAGTAGGAGTGGGGTTCCAAATTAATTGGCAAATTCTATTAAAATGATCTGCCTTTAGATGCTGAAATATCTTTGTAAATCATGTTCTTAGTAAAATAGATGCTGTGCAATATTAATTTAATAAAATTTCCTAAATTTAAGCCTAGAGACTAAATAGGAAAAGAAAAAAAATTAGCTAAGGAACAGTTAATACAATATTCAATATTGGTATTTGTGTGTGAGTATCCTAAGGCTGCCCAGGGTATCTGGAGTCTTCAGCACTCGCTGAGATTAAAAGGCATTGCCCTCCAAGCAGCTTTGAAAATCCCAGCCACAGTTCACTGCTGACAAATCAGGACTGAGCATGCATT
The DNA here is from genome assembly GCF_900496995.4 of Aquila chrysaetos chrysaetos. Lineage (NCBI taxonomy): Eukaryota > Metazoa > Chordata > Aves > Accipitriformes > Accipitridae > Aquila > Aquila chrysaetos. The sequence continues at coordinate 3,329,635 of NC_044015.1, read as the reverse complement.
ATTCTGACTCCTGTATGCACAGAAAGCATCCAACCCATGCCTTAAAAGCAGCTCAGTCCTCTAGTTATAGGTTTGACCTTGCAACAGGAAAAAAAACCCTTACTGCCACATTTTTGTTTGACTCAGCAGAGCCCTAAGCACGCTACTAGCTTAGTGCTTGTTACACTACTTGCATGAATAGGGCTATTCACATTCTACAATCATTACATGCTCACGCCCTGACTCCAGTAGCCCTTATTTACAAAGACCAGATGGCTCCTGAGAGTTTCGATTGTGAGATATGGCCCCCTTCCCGGTGTATAATGAGTATGGAGTTTTTAGTTTTACCTTGTTTATAAACAGACCACACAGTTGTGTGCGTAGTAGCGCAGCTAAGGGTCAATACCAAGATTTTGCCTTCAGCAGCCTCTGAGCTGTAAGGGGAGGCTCTAACAAGTGTTGCCAAGCAAGGATTTTTCAGATGACCGCTGACTGACGAGGGGAGGAGCCGGGTGGGTTTTGTTTGCATTGATTACTTGTTTGCTTTTCAAGTGCATGTTTGCAGCCCTGCTGAATCTTGCATTAATTCAAGCCCTCCAGTTACATCACCACGGTGAGCAGCCCGGCTCCATGAGACTGTAATCTCTTTGGGGCATGGACATTTTGTTCTGTGTTTGTTCAGCACTTAATGCAGTCTGTGACTCAGGCTTGGGGTTTTTATGAAGTGCAAAGAATAGACATTTCATGGTACAGTCTGTGGCTCGCGAGTGAATGCATGGACATGGGGAAAGCCAGCAAAGCCTTGTGTGTCCTACTCAGCATAACACTTCAGGATAGAGGGGAGAATTTTGCCTTTTTTTAATTTTAATTTGGAGACCGACTCAGAAATTTTCATAAAACAAACCTACAGTAACTTACACAACATCAGGCCCCACTTCAGGAAAATACAAATGCACTTGCAGAAACTTCAGCACTTAAGTCCCACAGGAATCAAATACATGCCTAAAGTTAAGCACTTGGCTGAACTGAGGATTAAAGGATGTTTCCATAATGTTATGCAAAGATCTTCTTTTTATCCTGTGTTACTTAAGGCTGTACAGTCTTCCCAAGTCATGTTCAGAAACAGAACACCCTCCTGTGATTTTCCAAAGCATTTAGTGTTTTCAGATGCCGAGCATGACATATTTCAATCAGTCCTGATTTTCAGGGACCTCTAAGCACCTGCCTCTCTCAGAATCAGTCCCCTTTCAAAGTGTCTCAAACACAAATATAAGGTATCCAAAATTGCTGACTTCTTTTGAAAATCTAGAGCCATGATGAGCAGTCCACCTACAAGATTCCAGCCCAGACGAAAATTGCATGGATTCAAGCCCCCCGAATCAGAAGCTATAGTCAGTACCTGTTACCATAAGATGACAATACACCCTGCCATTAAAGCAGAAAGGAGAGTTTCTCTTAAGAAGGAGAAAATTGCACAGTTCCCAGGAGAACAGCTGCAAATCTTTTCAGTTAAACTCACAAAATTATTAATGTTGTGGTCTGTAATTCTGTCTAATCAAATATTCCGTTGCTCCGTGTTGCCAGTTGAATGTACATGGAGAAATCAATGACACAAAGCAATAGAAAACTTTACCTAGGACCTCCCACTCGGTTAAGATGTCACCATCTGGAAGGCAAAGGCTCCAGAAAAGGGCCCAATGCTTTGCAGGCTGCAGTCTCAGACCTTGCACTGAATCTAGCAGAAGCAATGGGAATTCCTCCTGAGCAAGGAGAGCAAAGGACAGCTCAGACGAGCCTTCTCTGAATTCAGAAAGTGCCATGATAGTCCTGAATGTTTAACAAGCTTATCGGTTGCTCATATAGGTTGTTTAGATTTGCTCAGAAACAATCTATATTCTGAAAGCATAGGGGACAGAAGGAAAGTTACTCTGATCCCACCACCAGGTGCAACCTCTGCTCTCCAGATCACAACATGATAAGGGAGGAGAAAGGGAGCTGCACCGTCACAGCAGCTGCATCTAGCTCTGAACATTGCTTGGCTCTTGCAACAGTCACTGTCCCCAACTGGTGACAGGAATGGGGACACACTCCAAAGGAGAGGACAAGACTTGCTCCCGCTCTGGCTTGGCTGTGCAAACAGCGTGGCAGAGGCAAGCTGTGAAAAGGTGGCTGTAGCTCTCTGATTTTACCAGCTTGCCTTGAGTGTACCATCCTGCCCGAGGCACAGTGACAGCTAAGAACCAAACCAACAAAAGAGAACGGTTTGGTTGATTTTTGAAATCCGAATCTTAAACTTAAACCTATTCCTAAGTAATGCACCTCAGATCCCTTTCTGTAAAAATGGACATTGCAATACCCATTTCACAGGGGTACCAGAAGACCAAATTAAGTGATATTCGCAAAGCTCTGGAGATCCAAGGGCAAATGCAACTACAGAAAAGAAAAAGGTTATTATCTTGTCATGTTTGGCCTGGAAGGAAGATTATCCATCTATCTTGCCAGACCTATTTATCGTCTTATTTTCTCCTAGCTTATCTTTTATCATCTTTCTAATCCACTCCATCTAATTCAGGCAACATTTTATTTTAGCACAGTTCTCACTACACGCTGATGAAGGTGTGTTTGGCAACAGAGGTAGGTGCAGATTTTACTTAACCTGACAAGGTGCAACACAGGTAGGTAGAACAATAGATGCCAACTAATGAGTTCACAACTTTTAAAAATAAATTAACTGATTATTTTTTTTTCTAGAAGACAGGCATTGTATTTTTCTGCTGGCCTATGAATGAGGGAATGGGTTTGAAAGAACTCCTTCTCCTGAACTTTGACAGAATGGACTCCATTCTGTGTGACGTACACTGATCTAAATAATGCATATATGTTCTACTCCCTGTGACATCGGTTTGATATACACACACATAAAATATGTATTTAAGTGGATGTAACGTATGAAATAAGTTTCTGTGATAGGAAGTACTGGCATGCATCATTTTAATCATGCAGGATTCTAAGATAAATTTGAGGTGGACTATATTTTTCAGGTATTGCTTATGATTTGGCTGAACTGACTCAGAGAAAACAATGAAGTTCAAGGGCTTCTAGTCCCTTACAGGGTTCAACAACCAAATCACAGCATGCTGGAGATTTTTCTGAATACCAAAACCCCTTGTATTTTTCCTTTTCATCTATAATCAAACAGCACTTCCCCCCCTTGTTGCTAGTGAATGCATTAGGGTCTAAACTTTATAATCTCCAGAGCTGTTTCCTGGAATAGATGCAAGCGGAGCACTTGGTTAGGGACAGCCAAGGAGGCTGGGAGAGATGATTACCTTCAGGCAGTCTCAGTGGAACGTCCCAGGGTTCCTACAGGCGCAGCCTAATGCGGGACTTACAATGCTGAACAGACTTCCATTATGGGGGCTGGCTATGTTGATGCACATCCACACATAGAGAGCTCCTTGTTAAAATGCACACCAGTGGCTCCAAAATACAGCAGCTCAGTCGGGGTTCATTAACAGCAAAATCATTCCAAGGGACATTGTTTCAGAGAGTAAAGAATTTCATTTCTGTCAGGATTGGGTTTTAGTTGCATATAGCCTGGAGATTTTGCTAAGGATTGTGTTGAAACTCTACTTAGACAGAGACTGGAGCTTGGATGTGCAGCCATGCTGAAGGCTTTAGCAGGGTTAACTTGGGATGTACATGCAGCATCTACCACAGTGGGACCCCAGCTTACATGGGGGGGCATGTTAAAATAAATTTGTATTAAAGAGGTGGCTTTAAACCATGTATGTACTACAGGAATCAGTAGCTGATGTCAGAATTGCTCAGCTATGTGTCATAGACTCCCCACTGCTAATGAAGGATCTCTACCCATGACAGTAATGGGAGAGCAAGCGTGCTTTGTTCTGCTCTCAATATTCCTGTTCAGCAAGCACACCAGCAATTGCCCCAGACCTGTACAGCTTTTGAGATGGTGAAGGGCTGCTGTGATGAGGAAATCTTAGTCCATTTTAATCAGCAGGTATTAAATAAACAAAAGAATTATCACTAATAGATACAAATGGGTTGCTGCACAGCTCGAGCGTCAACTTTCTCTTACTTGTTTACCAGGGACCATGCACTGGAACACACAAGACATCTAATGGTTTAGCAATGCACTGCAAGTAAACATCTAATTACCAGGTCTAAGAGGGGAAGGAATAAAAAGCAACTAGGATGAAGCTGTCAGTCATCATAGCTTTGATTTCTTGTACAGAGTCTTGCATGAAACATGCTGGTAGCTCTCATCTCACATGTATGCCACTGCTTCTCAGGAATAAGTCTGGTGCCTGTTCATTCAAAGCTCAGCTCTATTTTTAAAATCTACTCTCTCTGAAAGGGCTGTCTTTAAAAAAAAAAACCAAAAAAATTGTACAGCAAAAGGGACAAAATTACTCCTCAACAAAGGGGCCTATCAACAGCCTGTCAATAATGTGCCAAAGGCCAGAACCTGCCTTTCAAAGAGGCTCTGCAGCCTCGATGTGTACTTTGAGAGCAATTAAGGGACGTGAGCAACATGATGATTATCTCATGGGTGACATTTTCATTGGCTCTTTGGGAAAAGAGAGAGATGGGTTTGAGATGGCTGTGATCAATGTTCATCCTAGTCCCACATAAATGGCAGGAGAACATGTGGTAGATGGCCCTGGAAAGCAAAATGCACAAGAAAAGGAAGGGGGAGAGGAAGAGATGATGAAGACAGAAGGATTTTAAAATCCTAGAAGCTGGAAGAAAGAGCTACAGTGAGAAGTAGAAGGATACAACCTGAGAATGAGAGTGGGAACGTCAGGAGGGCTGGCAGATCTCCAGAGGCTAAGGAGAGCAGGAATAGGAGAGGAAGGGACTGCAGGATTCCTGGCGGAGAAGTACAGAAAGAAGGGAACGGATCCCCCTGAGCAAGAAGAAAGTCCAGAGGAAGTGTCATAGACATGTTGTGCTTGCATAGGGAGAAGCCTCTTGTACGCACATCAACATGCCTCTTCCTTTTCCCACCACAGACCCTGTACCAAACAGGCAGCATCGTCCCAGACCGAGCCCATGGTGCCATGCACCTTGTTACTTTATCAGGTCACAGTTGCACTCCGAGCCTAAGGAAGGAGGAACAGAACATTCCCAGACAGAGACTGAAGTGATGTCTTAGGACAGAAGGACAGTTATGATTACTCTGCTTTTTTACCAGCATATTCCCATCTGTGTTGTCCGTCTATCCTTCCTTCATCTCTTCTGTCTTTGTGCTGCAGGTACCAACAAAAGCCCAGAGCTGAGAGCAGACAGGAGTGCACAAAGGCAGGCTGTGTTGGATGGGAAATGAATACCATTCGGGTGCAGAGGCATGACTACACGTAAGAACCTCATTCCAGCGTCCGAGTCTCATTGCGTGGTTACTAATGCCCAAGGGATAAGAGGAACCTGGATACTAACCCAGAAATACAAGCTGGCTCAGTGGCATGAATGCAGACGAGCTCAGCACAGACTGTATCCCAGATGGACAGTAAAGGCAGAGCACGGCACTGTATTGCCCTCTGGCATGGACACTGGTGCATGCACGGGGACCAGTACAGAAGCGAGTGCCAAACAGAAGCCCAGATGTTGCATATGCCCACCTGTTTTGGAGCTAGGCATAATGTTTCATGGAAAACACGTATGTAAAAATGCAGATTGGGTTACACTATTTCCCCGATTTGCTGAATTGCTTGTTTAGGAAAACAAACTTAATTTTGGCAGAAGAAAATGTTGCTTAATTTGCTATAAAACAATCTCCTTCCTGCTTCTCATTTTATGAAAAAATTAAAAATGTTAAAGTTGAGCGAAAGCAAAATTATTTTAAAAATATTTTGAAATCTTCCCTGTCCCAAAAGATACTGTTATATTTCCAGCTCCTATCTTTTCCAGGGGTGCATGTATCGGCACATATAAGCATGTATATACATTTCTGTGTGCATCTCCATTTATACACAAGTGCATGCTCACATGCTGTGCAAACAGTTTCAAGCAGATCTGACAGACGTAAGCTTCTGCTCTGCATTCTCCAGGATTGTCTTTTGAAGAGGATCTTAATAATAAAAATAATGTTATGTTACTAGTTAAACATTGGGAATAACTCTCCATCATAGGCAAACTATGCTGAAGACCGAAATCAACTGACATGTTCACTCTGGAGGAATCCCCCAGAGTACCAGCAGAATGCATTAACAGTGCACTTCTCCAGTGAGCTGTGATGCGAAGAGCACAGAGCAAAAAAGAAGGTAAAGTAGTTAAAAACAACTTGTATTTTTAGACCCCAGTCTCCCACAGAAATCTTTGGAGATGCTGAGCTCTCCACTTCTGAAAATTGGGCCTCTTATTTGAAAGCAGAAATAATGTTTTAGAAGCCCAGCTGAGACTCCTGGTTTTTTTTAAAACTGTCCATAATATTTTTCTCTAGACCAATTTGCTGTCCTGATAATTAAGCTAGCTAATGGCTGGGGTTTTTTTACTTCATCAGCAGTTTTGCTTTTTGTTAACACAAGCAGAGAGAACATGAAGAAACAATCTCTCGAAGGATACAGACTGACAGCAATATTGCCATCTGACTAAAAAGAACTCAGACATACGCATAATCCTCAGGAAAATTCATCTCCACCCTCCCAACAGACCCTGGTGAGAGCCCTTGAAGTGGTAATTAAAGTCTATTGAGTGGCAACTGCACCTGTTTAGAGAGGAGAGTGCGGGTAAGAGGTGCACAAAGGGAGAAGAGCAGCACGGAGAGGGAGCGTGTGAGAGAGGAGCTGCTGGAGGTGGGGAAGAAGGGAAGTGGAAAGAAGAAAAAAAAAGTGTTTGTTGGAGAAGTCAATCCAATAAGATGTGCATTTCCTATTCTTCCCCTTTTTTGCTTTCTGCACCCCTTCACACACACAGCCAGCTTCTACCCCACTCTCACACCCACTGATGGAAACTCCAGGGGGTTTTCCCCAGCCAGCCTGAGCCCTGGACCAGCTGCTCTTCTGGTGTAAATCAACATAGTTTCACTAAAGTCCTTGCGGACTTAAAATCAGCTAGTGCTCATTTACGCCAGCTGAAGATCTGTCCCAGTGACGCTCATTAACAGTCACTGGGCTCCTCAGGCTGGCAGCCAGGACATGCCAGTTCTTGTCTTTTTTCCCTAGAAGGGAGCACATCCCTTTGTGTTGCCTTTATCACTCCAGTGCAAATCCTACAGCATCTGGGAGGAGTAAATCAGAGATGTTTCTAGATTTCGGCAGACGTGTCTGAGAGCAGAGTCTAGGCAGAAACTGAGGGAAATGGAAGAAACTAGAGAGGTGCAATGCCGTGTTACCAGTAAAGCTGCTCGTTTTGCATACATGCATGGCTCCCAAACGTTCTGACCCAGTGTCACCTCAAACGTCCCTGGGGTCTATAGCCGAAGCCATGCAAAAATGAACTTATTCATAAATACCACTGGTAGCTGTGAATTTTTCCATGCCCTTGCAGACCACCACTGACCCAAGGACCACAACTGGGGAACCACTGGTGCATCCAGGGAACTGACACTTTGCAGCCAGGCTTGAGGGCCAAATTCTGTGGTACCACAGGAAAGGTACCACTGCTGCTAGCTTCAGTAGACCAGTGCTGACTTGTGCCACTAGATGATTGCACATCAGTTTGCTAATGGCACAAACCAGCAGATTAAGCGGTAATACAATGTGGAAAGGACATACAAAGTGGTAGAGGAAAATCGGGAAATCCTCCAGTGTTTGAGGAGGAGAGTAAGAAAAAGAGGACGTTCTTTGGTATAGAAATCTGCACTGCCCTAGCAACCAGGGAGCCAGAGACCAGCGCTGCATAGCGATCTAGATGCATGGTCTGGGGAAATTGTCATCCTGAGACCCACGGATTGATAGCAGAAGTCCTGGCTCCTTCTGCCATAATCCCAACTTCATCTGTGATGCTAGTAAACAGGGATTCATGCTGTTTGCCCTATTGGGCATTTCAGATGAGGCTATAAAAACTTAGCACATCGCCTTTGCATAATTAGCCAAAGACCCTGGCAATAGCTTTTTTTTTGTAGAAGTAAATAATCATACCTTACATTTGACATATGCACATGCACTGCTGAAGCCTACTCAGTTAACTCCCTCTATCCAACATAAAAATGTCTTTCTTTCTGTGGTACTATGCATTTGCAAAGGCGCTACAGTAATATGAACTATCCCTTGTCACTGCAATTCTATACGTGCCCCAGCAATCAACTGGACTAAACGAGGATTCCTGGGGTGAGAACAGAAGAGGAAAGAGGTTCATCCTGAGAGCACCCTGAGGGTGAGCTGAGCAAATGATTCAGGCAGAATAATTTGACTGATGTTTGCAAAATTTTCTCTCTCACTGGACCTGATGGCAGCTAGTCCCCTGTGAATCCCTGACCTTCCTACTCTGCATGCTGCCTGGGATGGCTGAAATAAACCACAGGACCTTTCTTTCCTGTTCCCCAATTGTCAGAGCACGCAACAATTCTGGTGTAAATGTTGTTGCATTTGCTTTCTACAAATACTATTAGCAATGCCTCTGTAGCATGCTCTCCTGATAGCTGTGCCAGGAACTGCCTCCTTGTGAATGAAGATAGAAAGGAACACGCATTCAGCAAAAGCCAATTCCTTTGGCTGTTACGGGTGGCATTTGCAATTAGTTGGGTATCTGATCCAACCATTCGGCTACAGTTAATGGAGACAGACAGATATCTCTGGACAACAAGTCAACCTACCAGTCAAGCCCTGTTTTAGGGTGAGATTAATTTTTGCACTGACTGCAAAGGGAGCCTACATGACTCATTTAACACTAAAAGCCTGATAATAGGCTAAATTTACATGAGGAGAATCATACCTGAAATACCTTGCTTGCCTCCTAAATTCTAGTCTTGTGTATTAACAAAATCATTGGGTAGATGGATACCATGTGATATATTGCCTCATTTCTACCTCTTTGCTCCCAAACTCTCCTCTCATTTTTTCCTTTCAGCCCTCCTGTTCCTCTGCCTTTTTCTCTTTCCACCTTCTCTCTGATTGCTGAGCAGCTTTTTGACTTTTCCATCAATATGTCTAAACAGCATTTGAACCACTCTGTTCCCCTCTTCTCTCCTCCCTCCTGTTCCAAGTCAGGCAAGCTCATCGATCAGAGGAGCTCAGGAAATATCTGGTGTTTTGTTGTCAGGATGATAATAACATTGCAGTTGTGAATGGGCTGCTGCAGGCCTGATCATGGACACCTGCAGGGTTTGTTTAATTGCATTTAATGACAAATCCTATACAGAGGAGCATTGCCAGAGAGATTTATTATCCGCCAAAGAGGCAAAGCACAACAGCTCAAAATATAATTTGCACTGAGCATTTTTCCCCCTGCCTCTCTTTAAACCATTGTAATAAATAACAAATCGGGTAAAGTGGGCAACACCAGTCTGAGAAGGAGGTGGGGGCAGAGGACAGAGATTGAAACCAAAGGAAATAACAGCAATAAGGCCACACTATTCTTTCTACCATCCCTGTGGTCTGGTATATAGGAAATACTGTTTGTTTAATTTACAGCCTGGAAGTGCAGCTGGGGATCTCTCTGTGATGAGCCAGCCTCTTCTAAGATAGCTGGAGGCTAAGCTCTTGAGTCCCCACTCCTTCTAACCAGGCTTTTTTTCACCATGTTCTGTAGCTAAGTTTAGATCTTAGCTATATAAACAATTACAAAGAAACTACAGCAGCCTCTCAGTGCTATGGGGTTCATCTGCCACCATTACAAGCAGCCATAAGCTTCCACGTTGTTGAAATCTCTGGGACAAATTAGAAGTGGCAGATCCCATCCTGAAAAATATCACATTGAGAAATATGGCCCTATGGAGACAGATCTCGCTATTTGAAGTCTAGACAAAAGTCTCGCACACTTCTGAGCCTGGAAGTTATGTTTTCTACTAAATACCTTGCTCCAAAAAGGGAACGCATGTGTGTAAAAACAGCAGAGGACCTCACCCCTTGTTCAAGCTGAGCAGTTACTTCTATCTTATTACATGATTTTCTAGGGATGATTTGTGGCAAATCCCTTCCTGGACCTGGTGTATCATTGTGCTGGGCTGCACTGTTCCAGAACAAGGACTGTAAAGTGTTCTTGCCACCTGAAATTACAGTCCAGGTTAGCACGTCCCAAACTACCTTCTCTCTCTCAAGTTCATTCATCTTTACAATTCATTCTCTCTTCTCATTCTCCTTGCAGAATACTGAATTGTCCTGGGCAGCTTACTTCTAAAAATTGTCTGCCTCCCAAAGTGTTTTCATCTGAGGACACTCTGGTAGGGCAGAGAGGAAAATACCCAACAGTTTAGAGGAAATGCCTTAGTTCAAGAAATCCAAGCCCAGGCCAGGCACAGACAGGTATCAGAGTAAAGCTGTATTCAGTGTGAGCAAGGAGTGCATGCTCACCATTGGTCCACTTTATATTCAGATTAAATTTTGCACTTTAAACAGTGCACCCCAGGAAGTTTGGGGTGACAGTGATCTTGTACAAGAAAATATCACCCTTCTGCAGTGTTTGGTCTCTATTTTAATGTAGGTAGCAATCAGCAGTTGTCAATGTCATTAAACAAACACAGTGTAGGGTAACACCTGGACCGCAGTTTTATCTGATTTCCTGGACAATGGCAGTATCACTAATACCCCCTGTTAAATAAGACCACCTGGACATCTCCTGGTATCAGCTCTAGCTATCACAAACACACTTGCTACCTAGGCTAGCACAATGGTCTGTTATCTCCTGAGCAGCACAAATCCCCAGATTGAAACAACCCATCTGGAGTTTGATTAAAGTGTCCATAGAAAGCACATATGTTAAAAAAAAAAAAAAAAAAAAAAAAAAGAGGGAGGGAGGGAGGGAGGGCAGGAGGGACTGGACTGCTCTCTGTGAGCTTACATGGGGCACAACCTCTGTCAGCAGCAGCAAACCCTCTCCTTTTGCTGAACACTCTTTCTCCTTCTATGAAAGGAGCCTTTCACCACAGCAGCTCTGCAGAGCCAAGGCCGTTGAAGGATACTTTTGTTTCTTTCCCTTTTTTTACAACTGCTTACAAAAGTACATTTAACAGGCTTGGTTTGAAGACGGGAAGGATGCCGTCCCTTGTCTGATTTCAGTGGCTGAGGTAAGTAAGCCTCACTCGGACAGCGGCAGTCGAAAGGAATAAAGTAAGATCCTTTCCATGGATGTGAGCCAGCATTGTCCTTTCACACCTTATTCACGCCATATGCGAGGTATTAACAGAAAAAAGCTGGGTAGTGGAAGCAAAGCTAAACCTGGGGTGAAATAAAGATTGCTCATCAACAAATTCAGAGAAAAAGAAACAGCAAAAAGGTTTTGTTTTTCTTGCTTAAATCAGTCTCTCAGTAGGATTCCAGGAAACTCGGCACTATCATTATCTTTTTCTTTGCTAACTGATTCCTTTTCTCTAGCATTCCCAAGTATATATTGCATTTGCTTATTTTAGTCAGACCAAAATACAACTGAGAGATAGACAGATTGACAGACGACTCCTGGAGAAGTTTATCATAGGGTAAGGATAAAGGAGACCCTGCTGAGCCCTGATATCCCTGAAAAAACATTATCCAAATTTTTATAGGCATATATAGTCTCCTCAGTGAGAAAACAGAGCAGAAACTCACAGGTACAGTCACAAAATTGGACAGAAGATTATAGCGAGATTTGACATGGTCTCACAATGAACGCTGAGTTTTTTGCACTGCAAAGGGCAGCATCCATCCCTGAAATGAGAAACAAGTGTTGAAAGAATGAGAACGACCAAGGAAGGGTAACAGGAGGACATGAAGGAGGATGTCCCTAAGGAGGAAGCGCTGCTCTCAGTGGTCTGGCTCTGTGTGGAAGACTAGTGATTTTGTTGTTCTGATTTATAAAGGTGACAACAAATCATAGCCTGCCATACAGCACAGACCTACACCCTCGCTGGCAGGAGGTGGGCTGCCCACGGAGAGCCCTGGCTGCAATGCAGCCACTCCAGACCTGAAAGCTAAGTATGTATTTAAGTGCTTTGGTATACTGGAGGTTGTGTCGTGACTTATTCTGTTCCTCAGTTCCCATCCCCCTGAAGGTAACCAAATTTGGGCTCTGAGCAGCCCTCCCTAAGCGTGGCACTCACCCGCTCTAACTTCAATGCAATTTCACACAGAAATCAACTATCATCAAGTGAAGTGTCCTGCTGAAAGACCCCACAACAAATCTGTGGCAGGGTTAGGACTCAAAACACCAGCTGCTGAGAGCACAAAGGTCTGCTGGGCACTCGGAGACCCTGCTTGTACCTTGATGCCCAGAGGGGATTGTTTTGAAAGTCTAGTCCTTTGCTTCCAACAGGGTTTTAAAAAATGAAAAGAGCAAATTTTCAATACCATCCAGACCCTCTATTCTCAAAGGTATTTAGGTGTGAAAATGGAACTCCTGAATCCTGCCGAGGCCAGTGGTAAAAGTAAGTACTGAAATGTCTTTAATAATTTGGGTTGTTGGTGCTGTCGAGCATTTTCTTTCTCTCTCTTTTTTAAACCTAAACAGGATATGCTCAGCATTGCACACGCCATTGTTATCATGGCATATGTGATTCAGGAACCTAAGTCTTTTCAACGTTACCTTCAACCAGGTCACTTAGGTTGAAAACAGAATGCTACTTAGACAATTACCTGTAGAACTGGCGCTGCAGAGCACCAGAGCATATTATAGCAGATGTCTACAGGATGAAGACAGTCCACTAACCTCCAAATCTCTGTGCTTTGTAGTTTACAAACATACTTTACAGTCCTTGAAGCCAGTCAATAACATCCAGGTTCTTAGTGGGTCCTAATACTTTGTTTGCAGCTGGTATTGAACAGCAATCGGGACTCCCAGCTTCTGTTTCCTATGTGCCTATTGACCTGTTGCAACTTCTTATGCCAGTCTCTGCCTTATTTGGTGCCTCTGTAAAAGGAAATAGTGATTCTAGCCTTTTAGGAAGACAGCTAACTTAGTTCTCTATCTATCTAGAAGTCTCTATGTCCCTCAGTGCTTTTGTAATTTGAGCACCTTATTCCATCACGCCTCCTAGGAGGTAGCCACACGTTACCCAGGAGAATTGTGGTAGGGGATGGAGGTGATAACTTGCCAAAACACAAAAAGGCAATTGGTAGCTCCACAAAAGCAAACTGAGCCTAAGGCTTAGGTCCAAATCTGATGCTCTTGCTACCTTGCCATTTGTTTCAGAGCCAGTCTTTTGTCCTGTCCATTTGGGAGAGGGAGGGAGGGATCTAAAGATACTATTGCTATTATCATCTTAGATAATCTGTGAGGCAGGAGCAGAGCAATGCTTATCCCAGGAAATCTATTGCCAAAAGAATTTAACAACTGTACAAATTGCTGTCCTTTGATGATGCATGAAAGAAAAGATCCATGTATCATAAGCAAGGACGACTCACACTCTCCCTCTCTTTTACTCCCCCACTGATATATTAAATCTACAAAAATTCAGAGGGCAGCAGTGCAACCATTAATGTTGAAATTGCCAGGCTGGTGTCTAATGTAAATGAAACTACATTGATTTAGTGTTACCCAACATGCCTCTCCTGCTTGTTCATCTTCTGCAGTCTGATCAAAATCCTTCCTTCCAGGTAGCTGTGGCCTCATGCCCTATATAAGCACAGCAAATAATGTCATCACAAGCCTTAATGATGAAGGTAGTTATAGGACAAAAGCCCCTGCAGCAAGTTGGGTATTGGGTCATTGTTCCTGCTAATGTCATGGTGCCATTTCTCGCTATTTTTAGAATTGTTCCCTTTGTACAGCAAATTTCTCATGTAGTTGCTTAACTATATAGAGGATCTTGTCTTCACTGGACCTAGTAGCAAGAAGCCATCTTCCTCTGACTTCTGGAAATCAGACAAACCCCTAGAAGCTGAAGAGATTGATAAAAACTTGGTACACAGCTGCCTAAAAACCTAAATTTAAATGTTGAAAAAATTAGGATCTCGACTCAGTCTGCTGCTAACCCTTAATGTGGTGACAGACTGAGCACAAAGACCTTGCAGAAAATTTTGCAGGCATCTAAATTATCCACTCACAGTTTCAGAAATAACTCAAGGATTCAGTAAATCAGCATGGACTTAGTTCCTAAATTACTTACATGCTTTTGGAACTATTAGCACAGAGCCAAACTTCTCTGCATTTTGAGGGAAGAGATATGGAACAATGGATTAGGACCTCTTGAGCCTTTCATGCTAAAAATGTTTCAAACTATATATCCAAGCTCTTTTATTGTTATCTACTTTGTATATTATGGTTGGTCCAGACACCTCAGCATGAATTGAAGCTCTTTGGCTTTGGTTGCCCTATAAGCACAGAAAATGCAACCTGTAAATTCTGAGTTTGCAGTCTAAATAAGCAAGACAGATAAAGAACAGTTATTATTGCCATGTTATTGGCAAGGAAATAAGACACGGGAAGATTAAATGACCAGCCCAAGGTCATAAAAGGAGTCTCTAGCAAAGGTGAAGTCTCAGCCTAGATTTCTTAAGTCTCTGCCCAATACTTTAGCCATCCATTCACTTGCTTTTTAAGTACCCTGTCATTATTTCTGTGAAGAAAATTATGCAACTCCTCCAGCAGCCAGTACTGTGTAATTCCGCTTGTCTGAAAGGGAATATGAAATGGCAGTTTCGAAAAAAATTAACCCTCCTGCCACACAATCTGGCAGCCCTGTCAAAACGTCTCATTTTTTATCTTCTCTTCCTCTGGTGGGTATTTAATTTCCCTCTCTATTCTCAGAATACTGGCTGGGGCTTTATCTGCACTACCCTACAAAACCTTCACAGGAGTCTCCAGGGCCTTGTGGAGGACGTATTCTGTAGATGAAGGACGTGATAGTTTTGAGCCCTTCATTTCTATCCCAGGTGTTCAGATCCACCCTGCGTTACTTGTAGCTGTCACTTGCCTAGGAAGGTTTCCTGGCAGCTTCTCTGACAAGCAGCAGCAGCTCGAGCTCTGCAGGACACGGGAAACACCCCCCTGTACGGTCACCCATCGCAGCGATGCATCACTCAGCCACACTTTTAGATGGGGTGTTACACACCATCAGATCTTTAATTCCTGATTGTTCTGTCAGCGGGAGTAGGAGCTGCACCTCTGCCGCCAATCTGGTTCAGAAGACAGTCTCCACCTTTGGGTGATGTCTCCATCACCCTAGTGCCCTGGTTTGGGACTCTAACTCTTTTGGTGGTGACCTCAGTAAGAGAAGTCAAAGGACGCAGGAGGACCAACCAAAGGAATTTGATCAGGACGAACCAGAGTGCCTCTGCTTTCTGCCCCTCACACGGTCAAAATCCTGCCCCAGACCTTTCAGGCTGATGGCAGTTATAGCCCGCTCCAGGCGAGCAGCGCGGCTGCCCCCACGTTCGGCTGTCTTTGACTTCCCAGACCAAATAATCCATTTGCAGCTGGGTCAGGGGTGAGGTATTGAGGCTCGAGTACGTTTGATATTCACGGATCTACGGGGAGAGGCTGTTGTGACACTACTCCTCGTGCTCTTTATTCTCTCATTACTAAGCAATTTCTTTATTCATGAAAAAACATTTTCATCAGCTGCACTTCTACCCTGTGATATTTCTGACAGCCCACCCAAGAACTGGGGGCAGGCTCTGATGTAAATTTGGGACCTAAAAAGCCTACCTGGTGTTCCGGTGAATTCCATATGCGTTCTATGGAGGGGAAATTAATAGGAAGCTTTAGTTAATAGATACTTCAGATAAAAGTGCGAGTGCATCTGATCACCATAGCAACATGAAAGAGCCAGCAGGGAGAGGAAATGTCACCGTGTCTGTGCCTTGACCTGCAGCATAAACAACCTAAGTGCTGTGGATTTCACACATGGATGTTCGCAAGTGGGGACACAGACGCGTACAGGCACACGACCCGCTCATGCGTTCAGCCGTTAGATATTTACACACAGTGAGCTGGTGTGCACAGACACGCACACGAAGGCTGACACATTAATATTAAAATGGACCACACATGCCCAAACTCATTGCTGACAACTATTTACTTACGAGAACACAATTTTTAGCTTGTGGCCATAGGTGCGTATTCACACATCTGTGTGCGGAGGGGACATGCGAATACTCCCACCAAGCAAATATTCCAGCGCGCGCAGCTGCTCCTCCTGTCCCGGCGTGCAGGAAACTGCAGTAGTGCAGCACAGACACGCTGGAGACGCTCGAGACACCTTTGCTCCTTTTCTTTTCAAGCATGAAGCTGCTGCGTCCCCCAAGCAAATCGCACACGTAGATGACACACTTGCATGCACAGTCAGACCTTGTGTGGGAATTCTGCCACGGACACTTTGGCTCTGGCTCTCAGGAGCGCCGAGCACCTGCTGCTCCCGTTGACTTGAACAGCTGCTGAAGTGAAAATTAGGCCCACGCTGTCTGTTATGCAAAAGCAGTTTCTTAGCAACAAAAATGATATTCTGTGTGAAGGCAACAAGCATTAGCAGGATAATCCTAGGTAATTCCAGACAAGACCTAAATGGGTGGATGGATGGATGGACTGAATAGTAATAATGGCAGAGTAATAATAATAATGGAAATAATGAGGCTAATCTTATTTCCCTGGAAAGGAGAAGAAACAGCTATAAATAAAATACAACAGGAGAAACCCCGTGCCAATTCCCCATATAAAGATTAGAGCCACTTAAATTCAACTTATGCCCTAAAAATAGGTTCTGGTAACTAAAGCTTCACTCATCTAAGCTAGGCTATTTATTGCCTTGAGTATTTTTCCCTCGCTCCAGTCATGTATTATCATTCAGGAATGGAGAAAGCTGTACATATTGTCCTATGGGAGGGATCAAAGGGAATAAATCTGCGTTTGCTGTTACGGACGAAGCTTTGCTACCTCCAGACTACCTTGTCCACAGCAGAAAAGCCGCACCTCAAAACGCTCTGCCAAACCCGAGGGATTCGCTACAATTAAAACCATGTCAGACTAATGCTGTGTGGCTATTGTATTTTGAAGTTCAACCGCTTCAAGGAATTTAACAGAAATAAAACCTCCCGTGAAATTTACGCACGCCGTGAAGTGATAGAAAAAACTTTTACAGCCCAGCTCGCCGCTGGTTTGAACAGGAGGGGAGATCCCGGGTCACCCCCGCCCCCGCCCACCACCACCACCACCACCACCACGACCCCCCGCGGCTCTCCGGGCGCCCCTGGCACAAGGAGCAGGGTCTCCTTCCCGTCCCTGGGCCCCATCTCACACCCGGCTCCGCTCCCTCAGCCCCGGGCCCGAGTCCCCCACAAGGAGCCACGGCGGCGGCTCGGGGACAACCAGTCCCCGGGTCCGGGCCGGTCACTGTTCCCGTCCCGTTCCCCTGCCGGAGCCGCGGCCGCTCCGGGTCCGAGCGGGGCAGGGAACGAAACCTGAACGCTGAACCCCCCCTCGCCTCCCTCGGCGCCGCCGCCGCCGCCGCCAGGCTCCCTCCCGCTCCCTGTCCCAGCAGCCCTTGCGGCGAGGCGGCGCGGGGCCCGCTGGGAAAGGCAGGCTCGGCGATCCCGGAATCCCAGGGGAGGGGCAGCCTCCAGGGGACTGCGGGACTACACTTCCCAGAAGGCCCCGCGCGGGAGGGCGGCACGGCCGGCGGTCTCCGGCTGCCGCCCCCCCCCTCTCCCGCTGCCTGCCGGGAAATCGAGTCTCCGGGGAGCGGTTCCTGCCGGGCCGGGGCGGGCGCGAGACTACGTTTCCCATCGTCCTCCTCCCGTCCCGCCCCTGGGTCCCTACGGGCGCCATTTTGTTTCGCGTTACAACCTAAGATGGCGGCCGGGCGAAGGGACGGAAGGTTGCCGTGCTGAGGTGAGGGGTGTCTCGCCGGGCGCCTCCGGCCCCGTAGGGCTCCTCTTCCCCGGGGGGGCCGCCCTCGCCCATCCCCTGCCCCGGGCCGAGCTGGGGGCGCGGAGGAGCAGCCGGTCCATGGCCAGGAGGTGGCCGGTGCGGTCGCCGCGGGCCCCGTCGCCATGGACCTGCGCACGGCTGTGTACAACGCGGCCCGCGATGGGAAGCTGAAGCTGCTGCAGAAGCTGCTGGGCAGCCGGAGCCGGGAGGAACTGGAGGCGCTGACGGCAGGGCCCGGCGGGGGTGACGGCCCCGGGGGAGGGAGTACCCCGCTGCTGATCGCCGCCCGGCACGGGCACCTGGAGGTGGTGGAGTATCTGCTGGATCACTGCGGTGCCCGCGTGGAGGAGGGGGGCTCAGTCAACTTCGATGGGGAGACCATCGAGGGTGCCCCACCGCTCTGGGCGGCATCTGCCGCCGGGCACCTGGGGGTGGTGCGCAGCCTCCTGGATCACGGCGCGTCGGTGAACCAGACCACGCTGACCAACTCCACGCCGCTGCGGGCTGCTTGCTTTGATGGGCACCTGGAGATCGTGCGCTACTTAGTCGGGGAGCGTGGGGCTGACCTGGAAGTAGCCAACCGGCACGGACACACTTGTTTGATGATTTCTTGCTACAAAGGGCACCGGGAGATTGCACGTTACTTGCTAGAGAAAGGGGCCGATGTCAACCGCCGGAGCGTGAAGGGGAACACGGCCCTGCATGACTGCGCTGAGTCCGGCAGCCTGGAGATCCTGCAGCTACTGCTCCGCTCCAAAGCCCGCATGGAGAAAGACGGCTATGGCATGACTCCTCTGCTAGCTGCCAGTGTCACCGGTCACACCAACATTGTGGAGTACCTCATCCAAGGAGGGCTGCAGCAGGAGGAGGAGGAGGTTGCAGGGAACCAAAATGGGACCTGTGCATCAGGTGGGAGCCATCAGAGGTGCTGCAGCGCTGGCAAGGAAGCTCCTCAGGGCTGCAATGAAGAGGGGTGTGAGAGATGTTGTGCCTCGGCTTCCAGTCAGGATGAGCAGCAGGTCCCTAATGTGTTCTGCAGTCGAGAGGCTGCTGTGGAAGCACTGGAGTTGCTGGGTGCTACGTTTGTGGATAAGAAACGTGACCTTTTGGGAGCCCACAAGTACTGGCGAAGGGCGATGGAGCTTCGGTGTGAGGGCGGGCAATACCTGCCTAAACCTGAGCCCCGGCAGCTGGTCTTGGCCTACGACTATTCCCGGGAAGTGAGTTCGCTGGAGGAACTGGAAGCCTTGATTACTGATCCAGATGAGATGCGCATGCAGGCACTGCTGATTAGAGAGCGCATCTTGGGTCCTTCCCACCCAGACACTTCATATTACATCCGTTACCGAGGAGCAGTCTATGCTGACTCCGGCAACTTCGAACGCTGCATTAACCTGTGGAAGTATGCTCTGGACATGCAGCAAGGCAACCTGGAGCCTCTCAGCCCGATGACTGCCAGCAGTTTCCTTTCCTTTGCCGAGCTTTTCTCTTACGTGCTTCAGGACCGCTCCAAAGGCACTTTAGCTACCCACTTGGGCTTCTCTGACCTCATGGGAGTACTGAGCAAAGGGGTCCGGGAGGTGGAGAGGGCTCTTGTGCATGGCAAGGACCCTGTAGTTGACTCAGCGCAGTTCACCAAGACACTGGCCATTATCCTCCACCTGGTCTTCTTGCTGGAGAAGGTGGAGTGCACCCCGGAGCAGGAACACCAGAAGCGCCAGACTATCTACCGCCTGCTGAAGTGCAGCCCCCGGGCCAAGAATGGCTTCACTCCTTTGCATATGGCTGTGGACAAAGACACCACAACAGTGGGACGTTATCCCGTGGGCAAGTTCCCGTCGCTCCACGTTGTGAACTTGCTTCTGGAGTGTGGGGCTGACCCAGATAGCCGTGACTATGACAACAACACCCCGCTGCATGTCGCTGCCCGCAACAACTGCCCGCTGATCATGAGTGCCCTGATGGAGGCTGGAGCCCATATGGACGCCACTAATGCCTTCAAGCAGACTGCTTATGAGCTGCTGGATGAGAAGCTGCTCACCAAGAGCATGATGCAGCCCTTCAATTACATCACCCTCCAGTGCCTTGCTGCTCGCGCCCTGGACAAGCACAAGATTCCCTACAAGGGTTTCATCCCTGAGGAGCTGGAAGCCTTCATTGAACTGCACTAGGGTGGGAGAGCTGAAGTCCCCAGCCTTTGCCGTCACCTGTTCCACCCCGCAGAGGTAGTGCAGCCTGAGATCTCAGGCCATCCTTGCCTAGGTGCCGAAGGCCATCGCTGTGCTGAGATGGGCTGCGAGCTTTGTCCTCATCTGTCACCATCAAGCTGGCGTGTGCAGGGGTAGGGGAGGAGGAGGCTTGAGAGCTCATGGCTGTCCCTCATTGTTGTCATCTTCAGGTACCAGATATCTCCAGTGCACTGTATCCAGAGAAGGCCGCAGCCCCTGCCCTTTCCCATGTGAACTGTCTTGTCCTGAGAAGGAAGGAAAATGGAGATTCCCTGGGACCTGCTGCCTCTCCCATTAGTGCTGGATTAACTCAGCGTTAAGCTTTGGAGCAGCTAAACATCACACATGTGCTCTAGCCCTTCCCATCCCAAATACTGAACAGATAGGAATGCAAGTGAGGAATAAAATATCTTCCAACTAATTCTTTCCCCACCCCCTTCTCAGATTTGGTACAGTACGAGTCTAACAGCCGACTGGCTTGTGCTCTGCTGAGGTAGTTGCCTTGCGTGGCAGTAGGGCTGGGTATGCTGAGGATGGTTTTTTTTCTCCCTTGGTTGGCCAAGTAGCAAGTAGTGTTAAAGGCCTGAGATTTCAATGATTGTGCATAAAGCTGGGTTATTTTTTCTCTTTTAGAGCCAGGCCCTATCTATGCTGCAAGACTTCTTCAATCCTGTAAGATATAGTAAGGTCAGTTCTGGTTATATAGTTTCATCAACAGATGTTGGTTTTTATGAATGGGGAGGAAAAACTGCTACCTTAAAAACGAAACACTAATGTGGCGTTCAGGCCCTTAGCTTGCCCATTCTGCACATATTCACTCCCTTCCCCACGTAGAGGTCCTTTAGTTCTAGAGGTCAGCAGGGATTGAGCTGTACAGGGTGGATATGGCCAGGTTTCAGAGCCAAAGCAGCGCACTTTGAACCATCTTTGGGTATGTGCTCTTGCAAGCCCTCTAGGACTGGAGGTACTTGTGGCGTGGGTGGTGCTGAGGGGGTTATTAAAGCAAGTGAGTGTTGGTGGCATGTTTGCCTGAGGGTGGTTTGAAGGAAGAAGCAAGAAAGAAGTGAAAGGTGCCTTCTTGTTCTTCTGAGGTTTGTTAGTATCGACTGATTGGGCTCTGTTAATTATCCCATTCTGAAAACCTACATGGAGTGGGTTGTTAGCATCTGGTTTTGGCTTTTGATTCTTTTTGCAACTTTACTGAGGATGGTGCTACTTCAAAGATTGAATTTGAAATCTCTTGGCTACTATTTGGGCAAGCTCCTTTCTTTAATTAGGATCTGCACACAACTTGTTTTTCTCTTTAAATCCATAGTCTCAGGGTAGGTATTTGCCTCCATTAGCAGAACCCTCCTTGGTGGTAAATAGTCAGTGTTGGTAAACATGATGCTGTTCCAGTAGTTTATCTTCTTGCAGGGGGAGTGACTGGGCTTTGGCAGCCTGTGGCTCATTTCTTGGCCCCGGGCAGAGTGGAAAGCACACAGCAACCAGAGTTGGGGGTGAAGCAGCTGCCTCTGAGCTTTGGGAAAGGTCAGGACTGGGAGAGCAGAACCCTGACAAACAACCATGCACTATATGCTACTGAAGCTTCTCTACTTGTATTTATAAGCCAGCATATCCATATGCCTCAATAATCCAATGCTCTCTGCCCCTTAAAGGTATTGTAGATCTGCCATTACATTTTTGCAGTGTTAACTATAACATTTATTTATAAAGCAAGGAGGTTTAACTTTTCTTGAGATGTAAAGTGCAGAGTTAGTTTAGCTATGTTCTATTTTTTTTTTTTTTTCCTTTTGGCTGAAACCTGAACTAAACTGCAGGAATGGAATTTGTTAATTTGTGAGCTGATGAGCGCTCTTAACTTTAAATAATAAAACAAAAAATGGCTGCTAGAATGCAAGTGCCTTGGACTTCTTGCTGATAAGCCTCTATTTTCATCTTATTTCCTAGGGATGGTACACTGGTGGGTACAGAAATACTGGGCGTTGGCAATCAACAGATGTGATTGTTTCATTTCATCTGAATTTACTCCTGGGGAAAGCTAATCTGTACTGTAGTTGCAAACATTTCCCCTGAAAAAGGGTAACACTGATGCTGAAATGACACCTCTCTTTATATACTTTGGCTTATCTTTTGGTGTAAATGAAATAGTGTGAAAGGATGCTACTCTGCTGACTTGGGTATTACTTGCCTTATGTACAGTTGGGACTGTGGGCACAGCAAGCAGAAAGAGGGACACAGCGTGCCAATCATCAATTTATATTTTTCAACCCCAGACCTGTCAGTGGGAGGTCAAAAGCAGACCGAGGAATTAAAGGTACTGGAGTTAGTTCCATACAAGAGTTTGGATTTCCAAAAATGCTCGGCCTTCCTCAGGGAGGGTGGGAGCAGATGGATAAAATGTTTGAATGTTTGTCCCTTCATTGATTGCTCCATCCTCAAGAATAATTCTTGATGGTTTGATCACTGTTGCTGCCTTCATGCTAGACATGACATTTTAGCAGTGTCTGCAGTTCTGTGGGACTTCTCCCATTGAAATACTACTGCTGTGCAATAGATGATCTTCAGGTATGTAGAAGAGCAGCTGCCACCGCAGGTACAAGGAACCCGATAGCCTCAGGACTGAGGCAGCGGCTGAGCGCCCCTGACTGTGGTGCTCTCTGACTGCAATCCCATCCTGTACGCAGAGCTGCTGGGAGGAGATGATGAGAAGGGAGTTCTTCCACAGCTGGGATCGGGAAGCAACTCTGGAGCCATGATCTTGTGATTAGATAGCTGGGGGATCCAGTCATGTAGAAAAGCCTCAAGGAAGAGAATATTTTGTGTGATAGAAAAGGGCTTTAATTTTTTTTTTTTAACACGTAAATAATCTGTAATTACATAGTAAGGACCCACCAATTAAATGTTGATAGTAATTACTGGGTGGGAGAAATCACTGCATGAATTCAGGGGTAATTGCAATGAACAGTCCTTATTTATTGTAGGTGTGGTCTGGCCCAGCTCCAGTATGTGGGGCAGAACAAGGAGTTGTGGGGAGCAGTGAAACATTTCAGTGATGATTTTATCTGAGTAATTATCTTGGACAGAGAGTAGAGGGGTTTTTTTCACCGGGATGGCTACAGACCCTCCTGTAGCACACTGCTCTCCAGAAGTCCTCCTGTACACTGCCGCAAACAAAATATCTGCCTTTTATCCCTTTCTTAAAACGTAAGATGTGCTTTTCTTTCCCTAATACTGGTAATTGGCCCTCTTGACAATAAAGCCTCCCATACAGGTTTCTTTAGAAATGCAGAAGTGGTGAGAAATTCACTGGGCTTTTCCTGGAGCCAGTTGCTGGTGCCCTTCTATGGACATCTTTGGAGCCTCCTAATGCCATCAGATCAGTGTTTACAAAGAAAGTGGCCTAGAGCATAAAGATAGGGATACCGTGTTCCAGGTTCCCAGAGAAACTGGGGAAGAACGAGGGGGTCACGGGCACGGGTGCATTCTCTTGGTGAAAACAAGGCACTGGTGGCAAAGTTCCCTTTCCAGGGTGAGCGACAGCAAAGAGGGCCCCGCAGATGTGCGAAGAGTGAACCTGCGGTTAGAACAGGGCTGTGGCTCTTAAGTGGAAGTTGCTTCCAATAACCTTTGAGCCTCCCAGCCCTCCACACACAGTAAAATGAAAAAAAACCCAACCCTGCAACGTTTTACAGTCTGCTGCCATGCCTTTCCCTCTCCCTTTCTCCAGTCCAAGCAAACTTGATGTGACTGTGTTAAGGTTGTTGTTTACAAGCTAGAGCAGCTTCCAGTTGACTAGTTTTGCATGACGTTTATTTATAGAAAGGAGAAGAGCTGGGGAAGGTGTGATGTATATGTTTTCTCCCAAGAGGAGGGGCTGTCCTGGTGGCTGCACAGCAACAACTGCAATGTGACAGGAGTTCCAGTAACACAACACCTATTCAAACAAAGGTGACGTAGAGGAGAGCAAATAGGGAAATAGAAGGAATCCAAGGACTTGGAGGATTCCAGCAGACTCTATAAAGAGTAAATGATTTAATCCATTGTCACCGGGTCCTTCGAAGTTAAAAGCCAAACTGTTTCAAAGCTGGAAGCCAACAACTGATGGCAGCTTTTAAATAGGAATGCTTTTATGTGGTTCTTGTTCTGCTCAGGACAGAGCGGGCTTTGATTTGTCCGAGCCTGGTGTCTTGTGCTAGTTGTCAGCCCAGGAGGAGCTAAGCATCCTTGAGGTGGGGCAGCGAGAGGCAGAGAGACCTTTTATGGACAGATCCATGAGAAAGGACCTGTGGCCTCTTAAGAGGAAATTCGGTGGGATTTAAATACAAAACTGTGACAGCCACCACTCTGTTGCAGTTTAAGAGTCGGGACACATCAGCTCTCAGCTCCTACATCTGGTGCTGCCCAGGAGCTCCAGAGCTTGCACTGAAGTCCGGTCAGTGCCCAGGCTCTCCAGCATCATCCTGCAGACATCCTCAGCCCCTCCCGAGGGGTGTAAGCTGCTCGAAAATAAAAAGGCAGCCGTTGCAGCTTTCAACACAGGGCTGGTGGAGGGGACTATCCTCCTTTATACTGTTACCTGCTATCCTCTGAGGAGCCAGGGCTAAGGAGAAACTCCCGTTCTGTTCTCTCCTCCACGCTGGGGATTCATGTCTCAGCAGTGAGCTTTATTTAGTAGGCTGGTGCTTGTTTGGGAGGGTGTGCTTTGTGCAGAACAAGCTTGAAGTAGATTGAGCCAGAGTGGAAGAGTAAGAATTGGACAGTGTTTAGCCCAGTGACTAGTGTTTCCTGAGAGGGGATTAATGTCAGCTGAACAGTCCTTTCTCCAAGGATTTACTAATGTCTGTCTTATGCAGGTATTGGTTGTAAGGCTTGGATGGTTCTTGGACAAAGACTATAATCCAGGATTGGGTCCTGTGAGTGCCCAGCTTGGGTAGTCCCAGCTCCAGGATGGCCTGTAGGAGTCCTGCACTTTGGCTACCACACAGTGTTGGCTCCTCTGCATTTGAAACGTACTGGGACAGCTATTCAGAGCGACATGAGCTCACACACGTCTGCAGAAATACCCGAAACGGGGTCCCCCCACCCCGTATCAATCACACTGGCCCTTGAAGTCTACCTTTACAAGGACTTGGCAGCTCTGGGGCTCCTTCCTAGGGTGAGGCGTAGGGCGAGCGCTGCCCTGCAGCTTGCAGAGGCCCCGGCGAAGGGTAAGTTGACTCTAGAGCTCAGCGCTGTTGGCTGGGCTCTGGTCCGCAGCTGGAGCAGTCCCATTTCTAGTCATCTGGTGGCTTTGGGCTGACCTCTACTGACAGAGCAGGCAAACGGACGCAGCAGAAGCTGTCAGGGTCTGCGGCTTTGCTTCCGATGCCCTCCTTGTGTTAAATACTCAGTAGATACCTTCCAGATATATCCCTCGCCCAGGTCCTGCAGAATACCTCCCCCCATTCCTGGCCTTTTTGCACCCCTTCTGTAATGCTCTGCTCATTGCTTTTGGTTTTTTTTCTATCATCAAACTTCTTCCTCAAAGGCAGTAACATAAATAGGTGGAGTTATCTCAGTAGGGAACATTTCTTTGTGCAACAGGCCCTGGTTCCACCTCTGACCTTTTACAAGCAGGTAAGAGCAGAGGAGTGGACACTCAGCTTCTCGGAGCCTCCTCGGTCTTGCTCCTTTTCTCCCCTCTCGTTTCACCTTCCTTAAGTATTTTTTTTCCCCCCAAGCACAGCTTTACTGTAAAGATTCTTATTTAGCCTTGCATCTGGTGTATAATCTCAGTTCATTAACAGAGTTTTCTTAAATACAAAAATACTTCAAGCCATGCCTCCAGGGGCACATGGGAATTTTGTCTTTTCTCAAACAAAAAACTTCTTTCTCTGTAGTTTCAGAGGGGAACTGGGAAAAGTGATTTCTTGATGCCTCAGCACAGAGGCCTGCAGCCTCTCAGAAGTCTGTGAAGCTGGTTTCCTGAACCTTCCTGGGTCTGATGCGAGAGGTTTAGGGGAAATGGTGCTGCTGGTGCCCTGCAGCAAGGGGAGTGCACCGTGCACACAAAGTAGGCATCAGTGTGAAGGGCCGAGAGGATACTCTGCAACCCCAAGCAAAGAGGACTGCTGGAAGAAAACGGTGGGACCTTGTGGTGCTTTGCACCTTCACAGGGGGCCACAGCGACTCCCCAAAGCATCCCCTGAAGATTTTCCCTCAAATGATTTGGTCAGCAGCAGATTATGAAACAGAACCCCGGTGTGCCATCTCCTAGCCTCCTCCACCCCAGAGATGCAGACATGCAGAACAGTTTTCCACATATCCCTGACTGCCCCTTTGCTAATTCTGCAGGAAAGAACCAGAGAAACACAAATAAATTAATTAAAACTTATTTATAAAACCTTCCAGTAGCCTCAGGAAATCAGGAAAAGAGTTTTTTTAGTTACTTGAAAATAAGCACAAGGAAAACAGTCTCAGGAGATTGCAAGCCCTTTTGTCCAACAAAAAAGAAGGTAATTTTCTCTTGTGCTCCAGGAAAGTGGCACCTTTTACCCACAGTGAAATAAGAATAGTCCCAGTCCCAGCAGAATCACTATCATCTAGGGTTTGAAACTAAGTGTGAGTGTCTCCGGCCTTGGCTGACCTGCTGTGTCTCTGATCAAGCATTCTACCTGGTTTCTTCCTCACTGTCCTGTGGACCTGGTGTGACAGTTTCTACCTGCATCATGTTGTGATCCCCAATCTGAACCATTCGAGCATGTTGAATGATGAGAGACGGGACGCCTCCTGGACCTGGCATCATGTTGTAGTGGCCTGATGGGAGATAAAGTGGTTGGAAAGGAGGGGGACCCATCTGAGCGGGCATGGGGTGACCAGCGGGTGGAGGTGGGTATGTGGCAGGAGGGACAGTCGAAGCAGGGGGGCACCACTGCCGGGGTGATTGCTCCAGCAGCTGCAGTCGTGTTGCTGACAGAGGCACCTGGGGAAGGGAGCCAAGGTTGAGAGCAGCCAAGTTCTGCAGTGTTTGATACCGTTCCTGATACAGCTGCAGTTTCTTTCTCTGCATCAGGTCCCACATGGCTTTCCTCTCATTGATCCTGCTGGTGGTAAAGGTGTTCTGCACTGTCCTGGAGAACCCAGGAGAGTTCTCATCCAATGGCATCAGCCCGCCGAGCGTGCTGGGAATCTGACTCCGCTCCAGGGGGTTCTCCTTGGGCACAAAAGGGATGACTGAGTCACGCTTGGATGGTTTCAGGATGGACTCCATCAGAGCAGTGTTTGTCTGAAACATACACAGGTCGCATGGGAAGTTCTTGGTCAGCAGAAGGATAATGAAAGCAGAGTTTTCCATAGCATCCTGGAAGCAAGTCAGATGGCTACGTCCGGCAATGAAGAAGTCCTCACAGAGTGTGGCACCATTGGGAACCCCCATGTTCTCCAGCAGGTCCTTGACCCGATGGGCAACAATCTCATCTTGGCTAGCATGCAGGACAACAAAAGTGAAGAACTTTCCCCCATCTGGCTCTGATGTGGGCACTGGTTCTACAGTTTGAAGAGGAGGCCAGGCTGGAGAGGGGGATGAGTGAAGGGGAGTGGGATATGATAAGTTGGAAGGAGCTCCCTGAAGAGGACGGGGAAGGGTGGACGAGAAGGAATAGGTAGGAGGAGGAAGGGAACAGGTTGAAATGGAAGTAGGTGCAGAGTTAGAAGGAATGGCTGCTGGAACATGGGAGTCCTCCATGGACATGTGGGCAGGACCAGTATCCACTGTAGCTCTTGAGTCAGGAAGACCTGTAGGTAATTGCTTTTCATCTTGCTTTTTGTCTGTGTTTTCTTTTGGTGTATTTGGTTCTGCTGCCACTGTGCTGGAAACATCACTACTTTCGACAGGTTGGTTCACAGCACCCATTGTGGGCAGCTGTGTTTCAGGAATAGGGGGAGTCGGACGACATGAACCAACCTGAAGAACCTTCTCTGGTCGGGGGACTTGGGTACCCGTGTCCTGCCCGGGATGAGAGTTGGGTCTGCTGGTCCAGCTTGTTTCCTGCAGGCCGTGGCTTTGTCTGTCCCCGTCAGGCTGTCCAGCACTGGTGGTGCTCCCTTTGCACAGCCGGCTGGGCTGGGGGACATGCTTGTGGGAAGAAGGTTGGGTGTGAAAAACAACTGTTGGTGATGCACTGATCTCCAAGCAACTGGGGAAAGAGGGACTCCCCAAGGAGCACAAGGTCCGTGGGCCTGAAAGGTCTGAGTTGCCTCCAATCTGCACTGGAGAACTTCTCACCACGTAGTTTGGGCTGGCTGGCTGGAGAAATCCCATGTCAGATCTCAGCGTCTGAAATTGGTCACCTGGGCCCGTGCTGACAGCAGAGCCATGTTTTTCCTGGTCCTCAGGTGGGATGCTGTTGAGTGTCCCCCCCTGAGTTTCCTTGCTGGCGTTGCAGGCTTTGGTGGCAGCCTGGCGGGCTCTGTCCACGGCTTCATGACTGCACAGTTTTTCCTCCGCCAGCACTGAGTAGATCTGTGCCAGAAGCGCCATGGCACCTGCATCCAGCTGGGGAGGCTGCAAATCCTCCCCATCTTCCTGCACTCCTGTGGCACCCAGTTTGGTCTGATGGACATACTGGGCTGCCCGGTTATCTCCCAAGGCATCCAAACAAATTCTCGCATCCACTTCTTGCCCCAGAGTAAGCAGGACCATGGCTTGCAGTAATTTGCTGCTGGGCCCAGATATCAAGTGCTTCAGTTTATATTTGAGGCTAAGGAGTTTATCTTGTGGGATCTGGGATAAAATACTAAAAATGTCCTCAAAGCTTGGCTGGAGCTTGGTGCTCTGTGCCATCTCATCAGCTGGTGGCCCAGACGATGGACTGACACAGCATGGATGGAAAAAGCATATTACAGCACTCGGAGCGGAGGTTTGTTTCCCTGTGGTACTCTGTGACGCCTTGGTCGCACTTCATGTACCGCACAAGCGATAGCTCTTTGCTGCTCAGGGGCTCAGCTCAGAACCAGGGTATCTCTGTCCTGAAGAACCTGCGAGAAGAACACAGTGCAACATTCAGAAATAGCAATGTGGGGAGCTGGGGGGGTCCTCGCAAGGCTTGCAGAGCTCCCAGGCTCTCCCTCACAGCTCTCAAGTATTTTTGCATCCATTCAGTGCTTGCAGATCTGCCAGTGCTCCACGCGTTATTCCAACTCTGTTATTAAGCAAAGAGCATGTTCTTTGCCTTCATTTCACGTTAACTACAACTGTTTTGAAATAATTGCTGAACTAATAATGTACTTAGGTAAATCCAAGTGTCTGTCTCCTCCAGGCAGCTGGTTCCAGGGGCAGTCGAGGAATAAAGCGCGCTTAGAGGAAGCCCATTCAAATTGCTGGTGCCAGGAGGGTTGATAACCCACAGGCATGCTCCCTCAGGCTGCCTAATGTAATTGTGGACGTTTTATCTCCATCCACATCTAAACCCTGAGCCCTGCTAAACCCTTGCACTCACCAAAGGCCTCTGACCGGGGCTAAATTAAACAGCAGAACTTGTCGGAGCGGAGGAGCGGGTGCCCGGAGGGCCCAGCCGGGAGGGACACCGCTGCTCGCAGGCACTGACTGAGCCTGGTGGAAAACTTTCCCTATTTAAAGGGAGCACCAGCAAATGCCCCAAAATAGCTCTCAACTGGGGAAAGTTTATAATTTCAAATTGCTTTTTTCTATCTCATAAAAATCCTCTGATTGCCTAATGAACGAGCTCACGCCGAACCTGAGGAAGTGGCTGGCGCTCTCTCATGAAAACCTCCGATTCGGTGAAACGGCGGCAGGCGGGAAGGGCCGGCCGGACCTCGGCAGCTCGCCGCTGCCCTTCCGCCCGCTGACTCACCGCGACGCCCCGCTCCTCTCCCCGCTTGCTGCTGCCTCTCCCCGGCCGCCCGCAGCCCTTCAGCCTCGCCTCCTTTGCCGGGCCCCGCGGGAACCGCTTCCCCCCCCCGGCTCCTCCACCCTCCCTCGGCGGCGAAGGGAAGGAAGGGGCCAGCCTACCTCCGGGCCGGTCCTGCTCCCCGGCCTCCCCCCGCCTCGGTGCAGGCGGAGCCGGCTCGTCCCGGTGCCCGGGGCCGGGCAGCGCTTCCCTCCGGGGCCGGGGCCGGGGGAGCAGGCGGAAGCGGGACGATCCGGGGCCGCGGGAACCGCCCGCCCCGCCGGAGGCCGCTGGCACACGAGGAAGCGGCGAGAGCCGGCAGGCAGCGGCGGGGCGGAGCGGGGCGGAGCGGAGCGAGGGCAGCCAAGCACCGAGGCCGGCCGGGAGCCCGCGGGTGGCCGGTCCGGAGCGGGACTCGGGTGTCCGTGGCAGGAACGTCTCGGGCCGAGTGAGCTGCCGCCTCCCTCCCCCGAAAATGGCCGGGGCCGGCGGCAGAGAAGCCCAGCGGTGCCCTAGCCCCGGGCACCGTCTGCAGGTAGCTGGTGTCCTTCCACATGAGCGCCTGAAGGTATTAAAGGCGAGCTGGTGAGGGTAGACTGGGTGGGGAACCGACGTTTCCCTCTAGTGAGAGACCGCTGGCATTACCTCTGTAAAGTGGCCGGGTTAGTGTGAGCGGGGCTAGAAACCTAAGGGCTGAGGAGAGGAGGAATGGTACGGGTGCAGCTGAACCTCAGAACTCTTGGGGACAAAACAGCAACGATGCTTTTCTGCTTAAGACTGAGGCAGAACATGGGACCTGCCAAAAGCATTTATTTTTCTTCCTCCAGCAAGGTCAGGGAACACGCAAGTTGTTCAGAGAAGTGATTTGTTAAATGCAAACGTTAAATTCTAAGCAGAGAACATAACACTGCAGCTTTAGATATACATAAGAAACAGACATCTCTTTGAATGCAGGTCACACTTTATTTTGAAGTCTGCTTGCCATTATTCCAGCCTTAGCACAGGGACCATGCCAGGACATAAGTTACCAAAATAAGTTACCTTAGAAACTATTACAAAGGATTGTTTGCTGGGGAAATAACCAGCACCTATCTCCCCTATTTTAATAACAGGATATCCCATTAGCATGGCAGAGTAACTCCTGGAAAAAGCTGCCTCATTTGCCACCTTCTTAATGGCTGCAAAAGGTTTCATGCATGGAGTTACTTAGACACAAACAGAAGATCGCTGAAGTCATTTATATGACTAGGAAAGATAATCCCACTGCAAATTGGCATGCTTAAAAGAAAATCCCACCTTGCTAAGTGTTTCTCTATGAAAGAAAAAGTGTTTGGCTGATCCATAACGAGAAGTGTCTTCTGGAGAAGCAGCCTCCTGCCCCCAGCTGTTCGTGGTCTGCTGCAGGGCTGAGCCTCTCCGGAAGCACAACATGCAGAAAGGAAGTCATGTCTGTAACACATATTTTTAAACTTGTAGAAGGAGGGAAACGGTATCAAAGGTCAAGCGCATCATCCTCTCGATCTCTGCAGCTTGGATGAATTAAAAACAAATCCAACATTAAAAATAAGTTGAGACCAGTTCTCTCCCACAACTTGTCTCAGCAAGAATTAGCCATTCACACATACAGCTGGGCTGACTTAAAAAGCTGAAGTACAGGTCCCCATCTTGCCTTTCAGTGCAGCAGCATGATTTAAAAAAATAGTAAATCAAGATATGGAATCACCCCACCTTGGTTATCAAGTCTCCATGCAAACTACATCTTACTGTAAACTCAGCCTGGGACAGGGAGAGCGCAGGAGGAAGTCTTGGCACGACTGGCAGTTGGACACACAATTAAAAGATAAAATGCTGTTCTAGCCAGGGAGCCTTGGCCAGAAGAGCTGGAATTCTTCAGAGATCTTCCTCTGGTGCATTAGTTTTTATCTCCTTTGCAGCCAGTGCCACCTCTGTGTCTTTCTCTGCTTTCTCTTCCAGCTTCTCTACCACTTCACACCCTTCCCCCAGGATCCTGTTTGCTCCCTTTGGCTCTTCGGGTGTCTTAGCCACCTCCTTTGACAATGGAGCTTTTTCTAGCATAGGTGATTTTATATCAGTCACCAAAGCTTTCTTCTTCTGCTTTCTGCTATCCTGTGACACTTTAGCTATCGCCCTGAAGGGACCCACAAGCCAGTTTAGAGGGGTGTTCTGAGTTACATACTCAAACAAGTCATCTAGGGACCTTCGGGCTTCTGCCACACAGTCCTGGCTCTGGGTCAGGGTGGTGGGGGAGAGGTCCTGGAAAGACATAGCACTGGAAAAAGAACTATGGAGCTTGTGGATATTTCGAGTGGCCTGATACACAGCTTCTTGGATGTTGCTGGGGAGGCCTTGGATGCTGGCTTTCAGATTCTCATAAACAGGTTGTAGCTGCTGGGTGATGATACGCAGCATAGCTAGAGTCCGTGACTCTACCTGCTGGGAAAGAGATATAGCTCAGTTACTAGAGCAGATGAGATAGATGTACACCATCCACAAGAGGCCTGGTTAAATATGCCCTTCTAGGGATACCTCTGCTTGGGAGGCAGTTTTAACTTGGTTTCCTTTGGGTTGGGTCAGGCTCCAGTCCACCCACAGCTGATGGAGCTTCTCCTGCCCATCCAGAAGCTTCTGGCCAACCTCCTTTTTCACAGATTCAATCTGATGGGAAAAATGAGAGGAACAGCTGTATTGCAAGCACACAATCAGAAAAGCACAAGTGCTTCCCTCTCAGGGAGGGATCCAAGATGACATGCAGCTGGTACAGAATGGAGGAAGAGCTTCCATCTGGATAGTAGGGCAGGAAGACTACAGACAGGAGGAAAGAGGAAAAGCATGTTTGTACCAGTTTTATTGCCAGCTGTAGTCGTGAGAGAGTATCCTGGGTGCTTTGCTTAATGCGCTGCACTTTGTTCAAGGAGTGCTGGTAGGCTCGGTGGCGGACTTTGTTAGAGAGGGAACCCAGACGCACAAAGTAACTCTGTTGCTGTTTCTGCTCCTCCACAGAAGCCATACCAAATCCCTCCACAGTGGTGGCCAGTTTACCTGGAGGAAACAAGAACAGAGATGCAGCTGTGCTCCACTCCCACAGCTGTATGGGGGGGGGAAGAGGCAAGATCACCCATTAAAAAAATATGAAGGCTGAAGCTTTCTGTGAAAGCAGTGGAGGTTTGTAGTTGCTCAGATATTAAAGGTAGGCTAGTCCCTGCTCAACATGTTCTCTTCAGATAAGCAGACTTGACAGATAGGTTGAAGCATGCACCCACGTGTTTATTTGCCTTGAGGCTGATGGGCAAGGACCAGCTAGCAAATGCTTGAACTCTGTCCCATACCATGTGGCAAGTCAGTGTTGACAGACAGCCAACTTGGTGACAAATTCAGAGCTACCTGTCTACTTCAGAAGATGAGTCTTGCAGAGTCAGGTGCTCTCTAGTCATGAGGGAAAGGATTTGCATTTACAACCGCCAGCTAAGCATTTTCTCACCTAGTTCCTCCTCTGTCATCGGGAGGTACTGATCCACCAGATCTTCTGATATGCCCAGGACAGATTCCACACCACCTGCCACTGCTTGGCTCACTGCCTTGGCTTTGCTTATGCTGTTGGTCACCACTGAATTAGTCTTCTCCACACCCTCCTGGATAGCCTCTCTGCTCTGCTCCAAAGCTGTATTTATTTTGCTAGTTATGGTGCCATATGCAGCATCCAGAGCTGTATTGACTGTAGAAGTGACCACTGATTTGGTCTTCTCAACACCATCCTGAACAGCCCCTTTGGTTAGGTCCATTGCTTCAGTCACCGTGTTGGTCACAAGATCCTTTGCACCCTGGGCAGCCCCCACAGCAGCAGTAATCGTAGAAGCAACTGCAGACTTGGTCAGTCCAACACTGTCCTCCACAATGTGTTTACTGAGATCCACTGCCTCAGTCACCTTGTTAGTCACAAGGTCCTTGGCACCCTGGGCAGCCTCCACAGCATTGACAATAGTAGAAGCAACTGCAGACTTGGTCAGTCCAACGCTGTCCTCCACAATGTGTTTACTGAGATCCACTGCCTCTGTCACCTTGTTAGTCACAAGGTCCTTGGCACCCTGGGCAGCCTCCGCAGCATTGACAATAGTAGAAGCAACTGCAGACTTGGTCAGTCCAATACTGTCTTCCACCATGTGTTTAGTGAGGTCTACTGCCTCTGTCACCTTGTTAGTCATGAGGTCCTTGGCACCCTGGGCAGCCTCCACAGCACTGTTAACAGTGGAGGTGACCATTGACCTAGTCAGCTTGACACTGTCCCCGACAACATTTTTAGTGAGGCCCACAGCTTCAGTCACTTTATCAGCCATTGCTTCTTTTGCCTCACAGGCAGCATCCATAGCAGATGTCACTTTGGTGGAAACCAGCTGCCTGGTGTCTGAGATTACCTACAACAGGGAGAGGGAAAGATTTTTTTTTTTTAAATCGGTTTTCCCTCCCTGAAGTAGATTTTCCATATGGCTAAATTGTGCTTGCAGTCTTGTGGGGGAGCTGGGGAAGTCAGTACGCCTATATTTACGTGGACATGTTCACTTCCACATGCTGAAAGCATCTCTCCAGCTTTCATCAGCTTGCAGTGCCTCCTCTAGCCCATACCAGGGACTGACCTGACAAAGCAGCTGAAATTTATTTCCCCATATTCTTCTGTACCCATAACAGTTCCATCAAGCAAGACATCAAGTCATGGCTTCCCCAGGAAAAGCCTTTACTTTACCTTATCTGCTGGCTGTTGAAGGAAAGGCAAGTTCTCCTCCAGTTGATCCAGTCCTTTACAGGCATATTCATTTACAAGTGCAACTAGAAAAGACAACAGGTACCAGTTTATTCTTCAATTTGGAGAGGGGTTTTTGACCCTACAATGGCCAATTCAGGATACACTCATGAAAGCAAGCCAAAAAAGTCACCACCATTCTGGGATGGGGTGTATGTGTGTTTTGTTAAAAAGTGAACAAACCCTACAATTTGGCAGGTTCAAATAGTCTCCATTTTGCCTTCCCAGCTTACTAGCTATTGGCAGCACATCGCTCCAACTGGAGTGTAATACTTGCCCCTGGTGGGTAGGGCAACTGGTTTAAAGGGTTGAAAAGTGTTGGGATGAGACAGACTGAGCTATATCCAAGATGGACACTGCTACTACTAGTTGGCATGCTCATAACTGGGAGTGGTGGAGAAAGAGCAGGGAGTTTTTGCTTAGTGACTTAAAGAAACCACAGACAGGAGGCCAAACTTTGTTTCTGCTACCAACAGTTTCATGTCCATGAAATTCAGTGGGTTCATTGAGCAGCTGGGACTGCTGAGTGGAAGACTCAGTGCTACAATTAACTAGAACAATGTGCTACAGGAGATGGATATCACCCAACAGACACATGAAACTCCCCTCCCCACTTATTCCTCTGTGTAGAAAGGGTCACTCCAGCCTCTTCACTTACTTTGTGGCTCAAGTTGGTTCAGGATGGGCTGCGCCCCGCCAACCACGCTACCTACTGCGACAGCAGCCACAGTCTCAGCCACACTGCAGACACCACTGAGGTAAGGATGTGTCTCCTTGGTGTAGTTGTAGGCAGATGAGACCAGGTTGAATGCAGAGTTGAGCAAGGGCAAGCTGGTTACCCGATTGACAGCACTCTAAAACCCAAGAGAAATAAGTGACATTAGAGATCCACCTCAAGCTGGTGAGTGAGTACAAGCCATGTGTCTATCCAGAAAGGTCCTAAGGGGACATCCAGTCTAGCTCCTCATCCTTCTTAAACTAAGAGTTGAAGGGACTCATCCAAAGATCACTAGCAAGTCAGCAACAAGCCAGGATTGAAAATTCAAGCTCTGGGCTCATGAATTCTGAGTCACACTGAGTTTCAGCATCAAACCCAGATGTGGAAATAGGACCTGTAACAGCTCATGTTTCAGAATTACTTGCATTACTTGAGCCAGCCCTGAAGTTCTCTCTTGAGCAAAAAAAGTTAGCTTCTGTGCATACGGTTAATCTTTCTGCTACTCTCAGCCTGGTTTTGAGGTGCTGACCAAAGTTAGTTTATCAGCATTTCTGTCAGCAGGTAGTTTAACTGTTGCACATTAGAGTACTAGCTGCCCTGGCACCTACCGCTTGCTGCTGTTCCTCAGCATTTAGCAGATCTTTTTTTGTGGTCTTTTCTGATGCCATACTGAATTCAACTGCAGCTGAAAGGAAAAACAAGAGTATAACAGCATAAGTACAACAATTTCCTTCAGTGAATTACAGTTTTAGCAAAACTGGAGAAAAGCAGAGGGCAAAGTTGGGATCCATCATTCAGCATGTCCTAGGAACATTAGAGTGACATCACTAATCTTTCTTGCAAGGGTATGAAGATATTTGAGACTCCATGATTTGTGATGTGCAAATATTTATGTAGGACAAGGACTGTACCCAGTCACCTCCCTCAATCCCCAAACAGCCAAATACTTTAAATAACCATCCTACTTATTTTATTGCTGATAACATTTGACTGGCTTCAAAGCTGCAGGTTAGAAGTGGGTGAGAACTATCTTATGTGTCATGCATTTTCTCTGCTAGAGATACTTCTGGTTCAGCTTCCCGCTACACAGGCTCTTTGCTGGCCAAGGACTGGAACACTTGAAGGAAAGATGCACCCTGCAGAAGCAGGGCTAACAGTGGGAATCACTGAATGTTGTCTCACTCGATCATGACATTGCTGTCCTTCTAACAAGTCCTGCTGAAATGCAGCTGCAGCAGGGCTTGTTACAACAGTAGTATAAGTAATTTTTTAGTTTTAATTTTCAAAACGTGACAAGCTCAAATAGTTTAATAATGGAGTTTAAAATTAGAAATATTTATTTTGAAAAAAAACTGCCTGAACTTGCTTAATGCCCTGTAAGGGGGTAAAGCCCTCAGTTTTCACCCACTTTGTCTGAAGTAGAGATGGGTTTTGCAATGGCTTAATCCATTTTCCTCTGAGGGGGAGGAAGAGACTGGCAGGACTTCAGCTCTCCTCCAGAAAGATGTCAGGGCCAGAGATTGAACAGAGATGCTGAAACAGCAATAGGCATATTTTACCTTCTTAAAAAGTGTCCAGAGTTTATAGCCCCTCTCCTCTGAAGTACCCTTTGCAAAGGACATTGAGATGAGAGTCATTTGAGTCATTCCACTATGCCTGTGTTCATAGTGGGGAACTTTGTTATCAGCTTCCCCACCACTAACTCCACCAACACTGGCACTCTTGCAGCTCTGGGAAGGATATGAAAATCCTTCAAAGTTTTCCTAAAAGCATGAGCCAGGTTTCGCAGCTGCGGCATTCTGGCTGGCTACCTTGAAACTTGCCTTCCCATCCTACTAACCAGCTAGGCAGGAAATCCCTCCTCACTTCCTGTGAAACCAAGTCTCAGAAGTATTCTCATTACATAATGGGATTAAAGAAGTATAAAAAGAAGTATAAAAGTGATGCAATATCTTGAATGTGTATTGGCATCCCCAGCATAGACCTAGGTCAGTATCTGGACACTCCAGTATCGTGCGATAAATCCAGGATTACTTCTCAGCCTTAGTCAGGCACAGCAGGGATTTCAGTGCAGTGTCTGCTTTTCTCTCCCTTGCCAGTTAATTCCTATTCTTAGAATTGCTATGGCATTTTCCAATAAAAACCCCCAAACCAAAATTCCTCACAAACCGGATTCCCAAGCCAAGCACTGCTCCAGGCTCACTGGCAGATTCTACCCAAAAAACTTGCCATCTGATTTGTGACAGAGGCCATTGTCTTGTTTCTTATGTTCTTTGACTTGTATAAGGTTTTTATTTTGCTGTGGAAACAGGAACAGAGAGCTGGGGAAGAAGTAGTGAAACAAGCATTTGTTAGCCCTGAACTAACCATGGATAGAGCTAGGGGAGACATCTCAGGAGGTAACTTGGCAGGACATCAAATATTGCTGCATTAACCATGCAATTAGTCAGCATTTTAGTGAGATTCAAGCAAGGCAGGGATGCAGAGTGCTACATGTTAGCAGCAAAAGTTGTTGCAAAAGTTGTCACAAAAGTTGGGACCTCCAGCCTCTCAAGTGAGAAGCCCAGATCCAGCCAGCGCTCTTCTGCACATTCCTGGTAACCACCCTTCCCCGGGGGGCTGCCCCATTTAACAGCACAGCAAAAATACAGCTTGAACTTTATCAGCCTGGGAGAACTTGTAGAAAACTGCTCCAAAGAAAAGCAGGGCTTGAACATAAAGTCTCAGTCCCAAAGTCCACAGGGTTTGCTCAGTTAGTTGTTATTCGCCTTGCTCTGCTTCAGGGCAAGTTTGTTGTTTTTTTTGAGGCCAAGTAGGCTGAATCAGTCTGCAGCCCTGTCACAGGGCAAAGCACAACTACTTCAATACCATTACAAACAACCCCTTTGCTCAGTTATTTTACTTCTAGACAGGTAGGAAAAACCTCAAACTGCAGAGTGTCTTACTGACCTTGGTGTCAGGGTTAGCGCACAGAGGCACACCGCTGCAAAAAAAGGAGGAAAGGACTCTAGTATGCTAGCAAAAGTCAGGAGTAAATCCTTGGCTGATGTAAAAACTAGTGCAAGGTTAGAATCAACCTCTGAAGTACTAGGAGCCCATCTTAATTATGGGTGCAGCTGTGTCAGTGACAATCCTTGCAGCACAGTCACATTAGAACATGGTTTGCTTTCCTCTGTGTAGGAGGAATCGGCATGTGTTGCAACACCAGTATTTGCTGTGTGGGCACATCTTTGTGAGCTCACAGCATGGTTTTATTTTCTCTTTCTAGGCTCTCCTCTACAAAAGTGCAAAACAGACCTTGTTTTACTTCAGAGAGTGGAGGAAAGCACAGTGCTTAGCAACTCTGGATCAGTTGTTTCAGAATCCTTTGGAGAAAGGCACAGCTTCAAGCCAGCATAGTTGCAAGTGGGAATCCCAGCAGGCAGACCCCATGCATGGGAACCACCAGGCAGAAAAGCACAAACAGCATCACCATTTGCTTTGGTTACGGTTTGCTTTGCATGAAAATTATGATCAGATGATTTCATACCATTGGTACATCA
This sequence comes from Aquila chrysaetos chrysaetos, assembly GCF_900496995.4. Classification (NCBI taxonomy): domain Eukaryota; kingdom Metazoa; phylum Chordata; class Aves; order Accipitriformes; family Accipitridae; genus Aquila; species Aquila chrysaetos. Next base: position 3,290,507 of record NC_044015.1, on the reverse strand, counting down.
GAAATTATTAGGTCACTGCTGGAGAAAGTTCTTGAAACGGGTAGTTTCAGAAAGATGAAACTCTTCAGTGCACGTTTCTAGCATGGCACAATAGCTTAACTGCTGATGATTGCCCAATTTGGCACAAGTCTCAGCTCAGTGAAACAGCAAGGGCAATGGCACCAAAACTGCCAAGCTGCTACCCATTTTCCGTGCCTTGTACTGTCACAGCCAGTGCAACATGCTAGCCTGGCAGAAGAGCAAGTACCTTCCTGCTGGGGTGAGCACCACCTTTGATTTCTGTCACTCTGACAATGACCAGCATACATAAAGCTAGCTCTTTAACTTGTGCAAAGTTTTTATTTTTCCTGTGGAAAGAAGCTCTGCCCCATGAAGATAGCCTGCTGTTACATTGTCCTGCAGACAGAGAGGTAGGATCTTGTTGTTCAGGAAGCTTTTCTCCTTTCCAAATGTGTTTTACCTTGAGAAGACAGATTGAGCCATAGCTAGCGTGCCTGGTTCAATAGCTTAACTGGCAATTCCTTAATGACCATTTAGGAAAACAAAGCTAAATTTAGTGCTTTAGATATGAGCAGGGAGGGCTAATCTGGGCAAAGGTATTAATTTGTGGTTAAAGCACTTATTTACATTCTTTGAGATTTGCCACTGATACCCCAGTTCCCATAAATGCAGTCAGCAGAACTGGGTCACAGGATGTCTGCTGCAGTTGGAAATGGCACTGCCCACAGCCAAGGGAGTTGTTTGCAAGTGCTCTGAGGGCAGGGTTAGTTTTGGGAGGAGGATAGATGATTTTCAGCTTTGACCTTCAGACATTAGTTTCAGAATTGGTGGCAGAGATGCCCATCTAACCCTTCTGGAAAAGTCATCAGCATTAGGGAACCTCAAAGATTAAAGCCACTTTTGCAGATGGAGGGCAGGTTCCCCCGCCCCCCCACTTCCAATGGAAATTAGGCACCACAGCCAGTGGCCATTACTAGGTCAGTAACTCCTTGGCACAGTGAGTGTATAAGCTATCCAAGCTACGAGAATTTGGATGTATTTTAGGAAAGAGGAGAGGGAGTTTAATTAAAACAGCTTCTGGGCTTTCCAGTACTTTCCATTTACCAATTTTTCCATGAGGACAGACTCACTTTCAGACAGAAGCTATAACTTGCAGAGCAAGCAGCATGCTGCTTGCTTTTTAACACACATTTTCATCTGGAAGTTTCAGCAGAACCGGCTTCAGTAATTGAAGTCCTTCACAGCCATACCTGAAACTACAGTTTCAGGTAGTCACAACCACATTTAAGAACCCTGTTAGCCTTGACAAACACTAAGCTAGTTTGCTAAGTGCTCCCTCCAGCAAGCTAGCAGAGCCATGCATGGCTGCAGCCTCTGTCTCCAGAGAGACAGTGCTCTTGAGCAAGAAAGTTACCTTGTCACTCAGGCCGCCCCCTTCGTTAACACCATTATCATGCCTACACCAAATAATCATGTGAAATAGCTACAGGCAGGTCTAGCAGCACTGTCAACAGGAAGAGAATGCCCAGCTGATACATGTGCCTCCCAAAGCACGTACCGCTTCCCCCAACATCGACGCAAGTCAGCGGTGTTGTCCAGGGTGCACATCACGCGCTGTCCGTGTGTGGCTGGGTCGGAGAGCCACCTCCTGCAGCCCCCCTGACACAGCTTTGATCTTCACCAGATGATAATCAGAAACAAGCTTTCAGACCCAAAGGTGCTCAATCACAGATCAGAGACCCATAGCATTACCAAGAAGTCACCTCAGGGCTAGGAGGAAGCATTTAGGGAAGAATTTGAAGCCTTTCAGCTCTTCCCCAAGGCACAGCAGATGCAGCACGACTCCATACGGTGTCACCTTTGGCCTCAAAAAGCCAAGACACCCCCCCACCCACAGATGGGGGAAAGCTGCAGAGACATAGCACACAGCTCTTTGCTTTCCCCAGGAGCTGGAAAAGCCCTGTGAGCACAGCTAGGGGAACACAGCCCCTCAGCAGGTACGTTTTTAGCCCCAGTGCTCCCCAGGGCCAGGAGCCAAGGGCTCTAGGGATGGAGCCAGCTCCGAACCCAGCCTTCACCCTCCGTCCCTGTGAAGGCTGCAAAGAGCCACCGGAGGCAAGGAGCCGCAGAGCCCCTGGGGAAGCAAAGGACAACTTTGGGGAGTCCCTCTCCCCCCACCCCAAGCCAGAAACGCCTCCCCACCAGCCCCACCTTACCTGCCACCTCCGCTCCCCAGCACTGACAGGATGGGGAATGCTGGGCCTCGCCCCGCATAAATACCCCAAGGGCCCGATGAGCAGCTGAGGGAGCCAATCGGAATGCTGCAGGTGCTGGCCTGGCCAATGGGGAGGGGATGGGAGAGGGAGGGGCGGGCGGTGTCTGTGGGGCGGGGTGAGGGAGGCAGGTGAGGGGCTTGGGGGTCCCTCCAGGGGCCTGATGGCCGTGGGGTGGGCGGGGGTCCTGCTGTTTGTCCTCCCCCCAAGAGGGACATACCTGTCGGGGTGTCTCAGAGGGCCCTTATGGAGCTCATCCGTCCCCAAGCGCTTTGGCCTTGGGGGTCGTGCCATGGGGCGCCTTGCCCCACAGCAGCTGTGGACAGGGATGCACCCCCCCCCTCACGCCCCGGCATGGCGGGGTGCTGAGGGACGCAGGCGCTGGAAGTCTACGGAGATCTGTCCCACGGTTGCGAAATGGGCTCAGCCCATCGGCCTGCAGGCACCGCTCCTGTTCCCGTGCTCTTGCACGCCTCATCCTGCTTGCCACCATGTTGACCCAAATGCACTGCCTTGCTTCTGGGAGCCAAGAAAGGCCTGGCCAGAGAGTGAGTTATTCCTGCAAACACTGGAACAGACCTGCTGGCAAAGGTGTGTCTGTGCTGCTAGGGACACGGATTCAAGCGTGGGCCTTGCCCGCCATTCACAGTGGGGATGTGAAACACATCCTCAGCCTGGGTTTAGCTGTATGTCCTGGTTTTGGCTGGGATAGAGTTAATTTTCTTTCTAGTAGCTGGTATAGTGCTGTGTCTTGGGTTCAGTTTGAGAAGAATGTTGATAACACACTGATGTTTTCGGTTGTTGCTAAGTAATGTTTATACTAAGTCAAGGATTTTTCAGCTTCTCATGCCCAGCCAGCAAGAAGGCTGGAGGGGCACAAGAAGTTGGGAGGGCACACAGCCGGGACAGCTGACCCAAACTCCCAAAGGAATATTCCATACCATGTGACATCATGCCCAGTACATAAACTGGGGGGAGTTGGTCGGAGGGGGATCGCTGCTCAGGAACTAATTGGGCATCGGTCAGTGAGTGGTGAGCAATGGCATTGTGCATCACTTGTTTTGTATATTCTAATCCTTTTGTTATTATTGTAATTTTATTATTGTTATTACTATCATTATTAGTTTCTTCCTTTCTGTTCTACTAAACTGCTCTTAACCCACGAGTTTTACCTTTTTCCTTCTGATTCTCTCCCCCATCCCACTGGGTGGGGGGGGGAAGTGAGTGAGTGGCTGCGTGGTGCTTAGTTGCTGGCTGGGTTTAAACCATGACACCGTAGCACTGGAGCTGCTTGGAAAGAGGGTGCTGGGGCAGGAATTCAGCCCCTGTCCCCCAGGTTGGAGGACCTGTTCCCCAGGTGGGCACGTGCAGGGTCAGCCAGTGCCAGCAGGCAGCTCGTGCTTGGCTTTTTCCAAAGAGCAGTTGCGTTAGCAGCCAGTAGCACAGCTGGAAAGTCCATGCATGGGTGGTGGGGCTCAGCACAGCAATACCTGCTCTTGGGCTGCTCCATGGCATCACAGACATTGTCAAGAAGCCCCAGAGAGGCAGGACATGGTGTCTGTGATGTGAAAACATCACTTAGCCATGACGTTTTCTTGGCAAATCTCTCCTACCCTGCAGCATGGGTGCTGTTACTCAAGGAGTAAGACATGCTCTCCCACTCTCAGCCTTTGCCTCGCTACAGCAAATACATGATGGTGAAATATGCTGCTTCTCAAGTTTGCTGTGATTTTCAAGATAGGGATTGCCTTTTATTTTTATACTTGCAGAGGGCCAGCAACGCAGGACTCTGAGACTGCCTGGGGGAGGTTTGGGCTTCTTAATAGCAATAACAAATAATGAAAATTTTAGTTAACGCTTTGCTTTTCCATTTGTGCCTTTTCATCTTCAGATCTCAAAAACTGGTTTGAAACTATCAATTAAGCTTCCTGTTGTCTGTTTTCAACATCAGTGGGGGAGGAAACTGAGGCACAGGTAAGAATTGTATGAAGTCTTCTAAAGCTATTAAACTGATTGAGTCACCTTGTTTTTGGCCAGTGAATGCAGGAGACCTTGAGTCTCATTTCTGTATTGTCCACAGTAAGCCAGGAAGGCAGTGGGAGCAGGAGATTGTCAATGGTTTTTGAAAACGTGCTGTTAAGCTGACAAAAATGTAGACAATTATCACTTCTCAGCTTTAAGGTTAGAAGAAATCCCCCTCCTTAATTAAGTCAGACTTATCATGGAGTCGTTGGCTGTAAAGACCTCTGGAGGTCAGGTAGTCCAACCTGCTGCTGAAGACAGGAGTATTAGCAATGCCAGGTCAGGTCAGCTGTGGGCTTTGTCAAGCTGAGTCTCAAAAAGCTCCCAGGGATGGAGATCTCACACAGCCTCTGTGGGTATTGGATCCAGTATTGCATCACGCTCCTAATGAAGAAGCAGTTCCTAATGTCCACTCTGAACTTCTCCAGCTACAAATTGTGGCTTTTGCCTCTTGTTTTACCACTTGCACTGCTGAGAAGAGTTTTTGCAACATTTGTCTCTGTGAGATAAACTTCATATTCTAGCATCACCTGGGGACCTTTCATCTAACAAACTCCCTGACAGTGCATGGTCCCTCCTTTGATCTCATTCCCTTCACAGGGTAAATTGCAGTTTTGAAGTGTTCAATGCTGAAGCTGATTAGCAAGTGTCACATTTATAGGTTGTGATGTGTGTATGGGAAAGAATGGACATTCTTGTCTGTCCTCTAATGATCTGATGACAAGTTTTGTCTTTTTTTTCAGGAGCCAGGAATCAGGAAATTAGTCCTGTGTTTTTCTGAATGTTGGCCTGTATATGGACAGTTGCTTTACCTCAGCTAAAGTGTGAATGATGCAAATTGTTAGTTAGTTCATGGGTGTGAAGTGCCTGAGTAGGTCAGTTGCAGCGGTGATGGTGAAAGTCTCATGAGGCAGGTTGTATTTCATCACCTGAGTGTGCAGAACAGCACTATCTGCACGATGCACCATCATGTGGCTTGTCATGTGGCACAGACGAATGTGAGCAGAAGTGGCAAGTGGTTTGCGTGAGATAACATCGGTAATTATAATTAATAAGACAGTGTTTAATATCTAAAGTGTAGGTTTAGATACTAGGTCAAAATACCAATGCTTGGAGCTCCTGCTGAGTGGTAGACCTGCCTGCAATGCCAGAACACTGAAAACGTGGGGATTGCAATTTCAGATCAAAGGTTTGCATGATTATTTCTGTGATTCTTGTTACTGTATAAACGCCACATACTTAAAGCCAAGATAAAATCAGTTCTAAGAAGTTTGGTGGGCGTGGGAAGGGTGTAGGAGGAAGCAGAGAAACATGTTTGGGGAAGAGAAAGGGAGTCGTGTTGGCTGGAGTGAACGAGCCCTGTGGCACTGGGCAGCGCTTCCCACAAAAGGCAGCATCACGTCAGTAACTGCGGCCTTTGTGTAAATGCTGCATCATCAAGACATGCGGCAGAATCCTTTGGTGATGCCCAGACATAAGGCCCGTCTCCCGTGCCTGTCGGCAGCCAGGAAACCCCACTCCTCTGCAGCGCTGCTGCTAGCTTACAGCTCTTGTTTCAGCTGCGTCCTGGGGTCTGCATGGCTTCTCAGTTGTCCCAGTTCTGTTTGGATTTCTGTTAAGCGGAAAACATGCAGGTATGTGGAGGATTTGGAGGATCAGGCCCTTATGTTGGGTCCCCACTGTTGGGCGCAATTCCTTTCCCTGCTCTGAGGTGCATCACAGCTCAGCATCGTCTCTCTGGGGACCAGAGGCCACATGTGACATTGAAGTGCGCCATCTGCAAGTGTTCATCTACTGCAACGGAAACGATCTTGTTGATTGTCCATGGCATTTACTCCATTAGCGGCCTGCCATGATGCCATGGTCACCTTCCCCAGGGCAGACACAGGCACGAGAAAAGATGATTCAAGGGTGAGGCATGTGTTGCTTTGATTTCTGTTCCTCAGTTAAGTCAAGCAAAGCCCTTGGGCTTCCAGCAAACTGCTTGAGAAGCTCTGTACTGCTGAGGTCAGGTGTTCCTCTTTTAGGAGCTGCAGCGCAGTGTTGTCTGGAGCCCACTGAGGGGACAAGTCAGCCTGTGGTCCGTGCCATTCATTGCTGTGCAAAGTCCACAAGATGTTTGCTGACAGCCCCATCTGTCTCCACTGCCTGGAGACTTTTTCATGTTCCTGTCTTCCTCTCTCCTCCACCGCCTCCCCTTGCTGGGAGTGAGTGGTCCTTGGGGTAGCAGTGGCAAAAATAGTTTTAGCTGATCACATCAACTTAAAAAGCACTCTTTCCCCCTCACACTCCAGCTTCCTGTCAGCCACAGCACTTGGTGGTGCTCATCACAGCAGCCTTGTCCAAGGCCACAGTCTGAAGGAATGTTGAGTGTCCTTGAGATGGTCCTGCAGTGCTGGGCATCTGGATCCAGAGCAGAGTGACCGGGGCAGGGCTGTGGCAGAAGACGAATCCCTGCTGGATCCTGTCCTATGCTACCCATCTGTTAGTCTCTTTCACCAGTCTATGGCCTTCTGAAAACAGTTCTCCAGAGAGGTACCAAAAGCTGCAGCCCAGCTCTTGCCTCCCAACAACACCTCCTGGTCTCTCCAAGTCTTCAAAGCACTTTCCTAGTTCAGGGCATGCTGCAGCTCTCTACTGCCCTCAAACTGCATGAGCAGAAACAGGACTTGCCTGTGTCCTGCTTCCTGGCTGCCCATCTCACCTTGAGGGTATCCCAGCCCCTGCTTCCCTTTCGGCAGCTTACCTACCCTAGCATAAGGGCGGGCGGCAGCAGCTCAGGCAGGTTCCTTCCCTGAGCCCCAGCCGGCTCTGCCCTCACTGCAGGGAACAGCCTGACCGGTTCTTGGCTGCTCTCCCAGTCTTCCAGTTCACCTTTCTGCTGGTTTTCAGACTGCAAGCTGTTTTTCTACACCCATCTGCTTCTCCCTCTACTGCTGCACTCTTGCTTCATACTTTTAGGTAGAAGTGGGGTGGGTTAACATAATGCTGGTTGGTTTTTGATAGATGAGAGAGGGTGGATGTCATCTGGGCCTGATAAGTGTGTCCTCTCCATCTCAGGCTGTTGGTGAGACCCCTACTCTTGCTTCCCCAGTAATCAGAAACACAGGCTCCTTTTACCTTACTCCCCAGCTGTGGGGTTTGTCTAGATTTACCCCAATTATTTTGGAAATTGTAGGATCGTTAAGGAAGGCAGCATTTGTCCTGGACCCCAGCATCATCTCTTCATTTTGGTCTTCCGAGGAGTGGTGAAGATCTCATCCAGGACAACTGAGTGCAAAACAAGTAGCACCTTTTAAATGTATTTGCTTAAGCTGCTGTTGATATCTGTTGTGCAGACAATGGTTTCACCAAGGGCAAATATGTTTTTCCCTAAGGAAATCTGAAGAATCAGAGAGCCTCTTTGCTGAAGCAGCAGAGAAAAATTGCTTCTTGTTCAGCTTCCATCACCAAAGAGCCTTGCATGGAGGGAGAGGAAAACAAAATCTGGTGAGTTCCTGTTGCTGGGTGCAGCATGACTCTGTATCATCCCAGTGGACATGGAAACTTGAACACGCTTACTGAGACTGCTTGACCTTACATATAGGCCCTGCTGTTTAACCTAGGGGAAAGTCTCTTGCTGTGGTGCGTATGATATGACCGAATCATCACTAGTCCTTGCGAACAGCTATGCAATGATATATGTATTTGCACACGTAAAAGCATAAATATTAGCGCCTGTGAGGAAGGCCCCCCCCCCCCCCCCCCCCCCCCCCCCAATGGTTAAAAGCAGTATGTTCTAGCTATCTTGATTTTCTGTGACCAACCATCCTGGTTCAGGGAGTACTGGCTCTCAGAGCACTTCCTACGGCTCAGGAGGTCTAGCCATACAATGCATCTTGTGCTAGAAGAGAAACATAGTGCAAACCCCAGGACAGAGATGGCAGAATTTACTTACGGTGTCACTTAAACACTAAGAATAAGAAGGTTCAGCAAAGTAGTGGAAGTTTGTGGATGTTGAGTAGTAGAAAGTTAAGGCTCTAGATGAGAACATGAGAACTCTGTGTGTCCCCAGCTCAAATAGTTTTGCTTTAGGACCCGTGTTTTCCTGCAGTGGTTTCCAGTCACGAGTCACAGCAAGTCCCTCGGACAAAGCAGATGTGGCCTCTTCAGCTGGTGAGTGTGGAGGGGAGCCAGGGAGGTTAGCTGAAGGAGAAGTCAAAGGTGCACGTTCCTGAACCCAGCTGGCCTTCTGCAAGCTAAGCAACTTGCTGCTACCATGAGTCCTTTGAACATTTAGGGTGTTTGTACCTCTTGTGATGCTTCTTGTGGGTTTATGGGACCAGGCCCCCTGCTATTTTTCCCAGAAAGTGCTGCAAAGGCATTGTAAGGGCTGGACTTTGAATCATAGTAACTGTAACGGGGAGACTGTGCTGCCTACCCAAGAATAGAGTATCTGTTCCAAGGATTCCCCTTGGAATTGATAAGACCAGATACCAGTTTTTCATCCAAGACTTGTTTTAATGATGTTTATCAGCTGGTAGCTCTTATGTACATGCCTGGTCTTGCGTTTCTCCTGAAACATTGTGCCAAAACTTCACTTTGAACAATATTTCCATGGGCTGGGAGACTGTTAGAATTTTGTCTTGCTAACTGCATCTTTTTGCAAATGAATTCAACAATGCTTTAAGTTTTCACAAACTGAACTGGATATCCCTGCTGGCAGGAGAACCGAGATATTGTTTCTTCACAGCATGGGGCATTTACCAGATGGCAGAACAGTGTTTTCAATCAGAATTGTAACTCCAAAGAAAAGAAATGCCTAAAAATCTGAAAAGGGAGGAAACTAAAACTCATCAGCCTCTTAGATAACTGCAATATAACCAAGTCATGATCTTTTTTTCTGACAGTCCGTGGAAACCCGAAGCTCCCAGGGCTTTATCTCACTAACACCAAGTTCTCTGTAAGTTACTCTGGCAATGTTCCTGTTTTAATAGAAGAGAGAACCTTAAAAGGAAAGCATCTATAATTTAACCTTCAATGAAATCAATGTTCCACTACTAGAATGACCTAGAATTGAGCCTTATTTCAAGTGATTTGTAGACGCAACTGAACAGTGTGTAGGATGCAGCCCAGTTTTTGCAGTATGTGGATTCACTGAATGAGTAAAAGTTTCTCTAGAAAGTGGGCTTCTTGTTTTCTGACTCTGATACTTCTAGGGGTGCTACTAGTCATATGTAGCAACTGGCCAGAGCCTTTTCCTTGAACAGTCCATGTCTTACAGTAAGACTGTGTTCCCTGCGCTGTGATGGGACTGCCGAGGGTAGGAGGATGTATGTGTATTATGTACTTGGATACGTGTAGGTATAGTTCTTAAATAGACATGAGAAGGGACCCGAATGGGGCATATGGTAGGGTCAAATGCAAGGCAATAAGGTGCTGTCAGAAACATATTTTAGCATCTTTGTGTGCGTGACATGAATAGCTAACTGTTCAAATATACAATCCTTGTACATCAGTTTAATGGGACACAGGGTACTCAAGGAAAGAAGGGTCAGGTCCGTATCTTAAAGTGGCCTTTTTTGACCTTCTTACGGCACTGCTGTAGAGATGTAAGTGATGCTGAAAATCATCTGAAAGAGGGTAGTAAAAGTCTGTCATTAAACTGTCCTGCATCTGGAAGTCATGAGGGATGTGGGTTCTCCACTCCTCTGGAAGTGGGACTGATGTGGGTGACAGAATATGGAACCAGGTACGCTGGTAAGCAACACTACTTTAAACTTTAGGCTAGGAGGTCCAACACCGAGATGCTTTAGACATGCGACCTGTCCTTATAAGGGTGAAAATGTTTTTTCCAACACTCAGCCTTTCCTCTTGCTCCCTGCCAGGTCTGTAACATCCGAGAACCCTCTCAGGCTGTGGGAAGGGCTTGCTGCTGTGTAGGTCAAGGTTAAGACTCTAGTGCATCTACAAGGGGAAAAAATGACTTTCTGGCAAGGCAAAGCCTTCGGATCTGGAGGAAATGAAGCCTGACTGCTGCAGGTCGCAGGTCAGATTCAAGGCTTTTGTGCATTGACACATGCCTAACCTTTGGTACTAACCTAATCTAGGCCAGTGACTTTCAACTGGTGATCTGTGGCTTAACTGTGGGATCCCCAACAGATCCTAAGAAAGGAGGGGAATAAGGAAGACGTGCACGCTGCTTAGGAGGCTTTCGTGTGCTGTATGCATTCTCTACAGCAGTCTGCAAATCAGGGGGGTTGGGAGGGTGCTACATCCCTCTGACTTTGTATTTTTTAATGTGAGAGGTTAGCTCTGTGGGTGCAGGGGGGTATAACACGGGAAATACTGTTTTGCATTTATCTTCAGTGCGCCTCGTGTTCTCTTTGTCCGTAGACGCAGGACGGCGGCTCTGCGGGGCCTCGGCAAGTTGCAGTGTTGGTGGAGCTATTCTGGCAGCACCGAACCCGCCGCCATTCCCGCTCTCCCACCCCGAGGTCTCTCCCCCCCTCAATCACCGATTTTTGTGCTTTTCTACTTCTTGGAAGCTGACTTTTCTCAGAAACCTCTCGGTAATCCCCTGTTTACAGTTTACTCCATCCGATGGCCGTCTTTAGCAAACTTTGTAATTTTTAATTTCCTCATAGCGTGTGTAGTTTTGGGGAAAGACATCCTTCCGGACCAGCCCTTTTTGTTGGCTCACGCAGCCACGCGCACGGCCCTGCCGTGTCACCCAGGCCACGTTTGCACGAGCGGGGCCGTACACAAGCCCCAGAAACAACCGGGAGCTAACGGCCCCGGGAGTTAGAGGCCTCTTGCGGATTATTCAGATTATTCGCATTATTCGGATGGCGACAGGGCCTGGAGCTCCCTGGGGGGGACAGGACCCCTCGGCCGAGGGGGTGCATTGGGACGGCGGCTGTCAGAGGGAGAACCATTCGGGTCTCCTCTCCCGCAGGCTGTTCACAGGGCTCTCCGGGACCCGGTTTTTAGAACAATAACCGGCACCGTGGCCTCGGCGAGGGGCTTTCCCGGCGGCAGAGCGGGCGGGGGGCGGCGGGTCGGGGCTTCTCGCCGGGGATCCCCGGTGGAGCGCCGGTTCCGGTGGGTGTCCGGTCCCCCGTCTGTCGGTCGTTCCTTACCCCCCCCCCCCCCCCCCCCAAACCTCTCCTCGCCCCGGCTCCCGCGGCGCGGCGGTCCCGGGAGGTGGCGGCGGCCCCGCCCCGCCCGCTCGTTCCCGCCAGCGGCGGCCAATGGGCGGGCGTCCGCCGCGCACGGGGCTTTTCCGCGCCAAACTCCAAAGCCCGGGGAGAGCGCGGGCGGCGGCCGCGGGGCGTAGCGCGGCACCGGCCTCCAGCACCGCCACGCCGGTGAGTCCCGCCGGGCCGCCCCCCCCCCCCCCGACCCATCCCGCCGCGGGACGGGGAGCGGCCGGTGATCACCGGAAAGGGGGGACGGTGGCGGGGAGGGGGAGGGTTTTTTCCCCGCCGTGTCCGTGCCGGCGGCGTTGCGGGGAGCGGCGCCCCAGCCGGTGACAGCTGCCGGGGCACGGTGCGCGGGTCCGCTGCTTCTCCCCCCCTCCCCGCCCCGACTCGGGGCGGGTCTCCCCGGGGGGGGGGGGGGTCAGCGCTCCGGTGCCGGTTGGCGGGATGCGCGTCGCTCGGGGGCTGTGGCAGCGGGACCGATTCCCCCCCCCCCGCGCCCCCGAAAGGGGACCGCGGGAGGGGGAAGTGTGACCGGGAGGGGTGGTGACCGGCGGTGGCGGGGAGGGGTACGGCTCGGCATCGCCCCGCTTGACTTTCGGGGGCTGATGCTGAGGGCGCCCGGGCCGGGTCCGGCGGGAGGCGTTGACACCCCCGTTTTTTTCCGCGGTCGGAAAGAAAGCGATTCCCCCCCCGCCCCCGCCTCGGGGTTAGTGTGCGGGTTGTGGGGCTGCGGCCGCCGGTGCTCTCCGCGGCGCGATGGGCAGCCCCGCTCCTCCGTGTCTCTTCCCCCCCCCCCCCCCCCCCCGCGGGGAGCTCCCACCGGGCCGCGGTGGGAGGGTGGGCGCCGCCGGCTGGTGACGGCCCCTTTAAGAACTCCCTCTTTCCCCCCCGCTCTCATTTGCATGATCGCGCGAGATTTCGGCCGCGGAGGGCGAGGGGGGGGAGTCCCCCGCGAGAGCGGAGGGAGCGTTTCAATTGTGGCGCGAGATACAGTTGGCGCGCGCCGCCCGCCCGCGAGGCGGCAGAGAGGCACGGGTGCAACCAAAGCCGTTAGGCTGAGCGTGGAAAGGGCGGGATTAAACCTCCGCTAACCAATCGATGTCGGAACCGGCCGGGTTGTGGGCCAATAGCGCGGTGGGGGTGGGTGGAGGTGAAGGGGGGGGGGGATGGAGGGCGGGCCGGCCGGCTGGCTGGCGGGCCGGGCGGCGGGGCCGGGACGGCGCGGTAGGTTGAGCGGTCTCATTGATACGGTACCCGGCGGACCGGATTCCTCGGGTACCTTCGTTTAAACACTCGTTCGTTCTCTTCCCGGTGGGATACAGGACCGGCGCCATGTGGATCCAGGTGCGCACCATGGACGGGAAGGAGACCCACCGCGTGGATTCGCTCTCTAAACTTACCAAGGTGGAGGGGCTGCGTTTACGGATACACGAGGTTTTCGGTGTCGAGCCTCACCGGCAACGTCTCTTCTACCGGGGCAAGCAGGTACCGACGCGGCGGGGGGACGGACGGACACACGGACACACGTTTGACAGCCCCAGCCCCTCAGCGGCGGGGGGGGGGCCGCAGCCACCTCAGCGGCTGCGGGCCCCCCGCCCGCCCCCCTTCTAACCCGGTCCCCCGCCAGCTGGGGAGGGACATTTTAAATTATTTTTTTTTAATTGCGTGAAAAGGGCGTGTTTTGCTGCCATCTAGTGATTCCCGGGCTCCCTTCTGCGCCGCTCGGGCGGCGGGTCTGCAAGGAGAGGAGTCAGCAAGATAGTGGTGTGGGGTTTTTTTGTTGTTGAGTTGCAAAGGGTTGTTTTTATTGTTTTTTTTTTTCCCCTACTATTTTTCGTCTAGTGTGTTGTTTTTCTGTCTTGACACTGCCTTTGCCAAGTCACTGAGAATAACAGATATTACCAGGGGATTTATGGTCTTAAAGTCCTTGAAGTTTTTGAGTCTTGCAAGTTTTACCGCTCTGAAAGCTGTGAAGGTCCCGTTTCCCATTTTCTTCTGTAAATTGGGATAGCGGCTCGTGATTTTTAAGTTCTTCTGCTCTTTTATCAAAATCTCTTTAGTTACAGAACTCGCTGTAGAATCTTGAGTGGCTCAGTAGTATATTATGTTCTGGACAGTATGTTTACGATCGCAGTTGTACGACAACTATTTTGTTCCACATGAGTTAATAACGTATCTAAATTAGCAGTAAAAGACAACTGAAACTGTTTTCAAATACATTTTCCATATCCTGCATAGTACTGCACTGCTAAACCATCATGCTAAGGAAACTTCTGAACCAGTGGTTGGTTGTTCAAAGAAATTAATATCAGAAGTAGTGGGCTGCTTTAGACTGTAGTTGGAATACTGTGAGATGGGTGCCGTTAGCATTTCTTCTAGTCGCTTTTTTTCCACCTTTCCCTCCATTTTAGGATGACTAGAGCTCGCTGTACGTTACAAGTAGCAGGTGTGACTGTACGATATGGAAATCCATCTAGACCAGCTTTAATCTAACAAGCTCGGGTACCAGTGGTAGTAAAAAAAGAGTCTTGTAGGAATATGTGGCATCTCTGAAGGGCTTGTGTCACCTCCTTTCTGTTGTGTTAGTGTAGATGCAGTAATTGCCCATTTGTGGTTGTAGATAAAGTGATAAGGGAGGATTAGTCCAGGGTACATATCAATTGTCAGACTTACACTGAAGTCTGTAGATAACTAAGGTTAAACAGATTTTCAGTAGAAGTGGTACCTTTTTTTCAGTAAGAATGCACTTGCCTTACAAAAATAATTCCTCTCTGTGTAATTCCAGTAGTTCTTAGTTTAGGTGTGGTTTTAAACAGAAACATTTATCCAGTGTGATCTAACATCTCTTCGTCATCGTTCCCCTGCTGCGCTCATTTGTGCTTTGTCTGGCTTTTTGAATCATCAGAAATGTTCAAATTCGTATTAGTTAAAATTTTAAAATTATGTTAGAAAAATATTTGTTAATTAAAAAAACCAGTCTCCTTTGTTAGAGGTACGTCTTCAGACGCTGGTGCTTCTTTCAGACTGTCCTTTGAACTCCTGCGGGTTCATGTCCTGTTCATGTTCTCCATTTTTCCTTTTCTGTTTGCACTTGTTGTCACTTGTGTTCCTTGGTGATAACTACTGTTGATAATGATACCATATTTGTGATATTGTCTCTTTGTTAAGAAGAAACAACCGATTTCTGGTTTGTTCTTGTGCATCTCCATGAGTTTTCATCTCTAAACCAGAAAAAGTCCAGATCACTTCCTGTACAGTCAGATTTCCAGGGATTGTTTCATAGCCATTTTATGCCATAAATCAGAATTGAATTATCATAGTGATTCCTGTGAAGTGTAAATTTTTGTGGTTTTGCTCTGTTTCCCCCCCCGATAGAGAACAAAGCTCTGGGGATTGCTTTTTCTGGTGGTTTGGGCTGGAAGGGGATGATCATTTCCTGTATAATTTCTTAGTCAGACCTTAAATATGTGGTGAAGCTTGTCTAAACTTCTAAACTGCGCTGTGGTCTCGAGTATTACATTTTAACTCTAAAATGGTAGTGCTCCTCAGAGTTCTTGAAGGGTAATTGAGAGACCTATTTAGTCCTCTGTACTTCGTTTTTGCAGGGGTAGGATCTTGATTTGACTACATATGATGCCAGACTTGCAAAATAAACTCTTAAAATTAGAGATGGTGTGAAATTAGGACATGCCTGGCGACGCTAAAAAGTGATTGGGTAGTTTCAAGTTGAATTGAATCTTTTTTGATTTTACTTTCAGTGGAAAAATTGTGTGCTTGCCCAGAGAAAAGTAGGTGATTAACTCTTTGGCTTCTACTTAATGCCACATGTAACGGAGTGATGTTTTAACAATAATCTGGAACATACACAATTAAAATATAAAGACCAGTCTGCATTAATGTTCGTGTTACGGGATGTGTCTGAATTAAGGAAGAAAGACTTTCCTTTTGAGTTTGTAGGTAACGTGGAATTATCTTTAAATCCTGATAGGGATGTAGGGGATCTGTAGTTCTTTAAGTCCTTCGTCCCAGAATTGATATTTCTAGGGAATGTACTGCAAACCGTTTCAGATCTCCTAGAACACTGTGGCTTAATCTGGGTAGCAAGTCTACCGCAGCATGGAAGTCTTGTTTTTCTAGCTTGTAGAGTCCGTTGAAAAAAGAACATTTTAAATAGTAAGAATAACAGTCTATAAGTAACTGTGGTGCTGAAGAACTGCCAAGTCCCTTGATCCTTAATGGTTTTCAAGCAATGTGGTCTGTCTTGGCACATAGAGACAATTACAGCATGATGGGTGGTTTTGAATTGGCAAACCTCGGTTGAATGAAATGACCAGATTATTTTGATGCTTTCCCTGTAGATGGAAGATGGTCACTCCCTTTTCGATTACAGCGTTGGACTGAATGATATTGTTCAACTCTTGGTCAGACAAAGCCCAGCAGTGCTTCCTGCTGTTAGTAAGGAAAAGGATTCTGAACTCTCCGACACAGACTCTGGCTGCGGCTCAGGCCAAAGCGAATCTGACAAAAGCTCTCACAATGGAGAAGGTGCCATGGAACTGGAGGGACAGCCGAGCACAGCGGCACAGCCTGACTGGACTGACCCGGGATTTGGCCTCTATAAGGTGAGTCATTAAAAAGCTAAGATTACTTAAAACTGCACTTTGGGAGAGGAATTGTTTCCCTGTAGTAGAGAATTTCTGAAAATCTTTCATGCCTCAATTGTGTGGGTATTTTTTTTTTTTTTCCCTCTTTCTTAAACCCTCCAACAAGAAACAAAAAAATACCAACCAACCCACAAACCAATTAAATGCAACATGTTGTAGGTCAAAATATTTTATTTTTCATTTTATCCTTTTAACTAAAACTACAATACATTAATTGATTAACAAAAAAAAAAAAAGGCATTCAGAGCGCCTGTTTTGATTTAAAAAAATTTCCCAATATTTTTGCTTGGAGTCACTGCATTTGTCAAAGTTGAAACTTTCTCGAATGAACAAAAGAAAATCTCAACCAGCTGTTCAGAATCATTTTACTTGTCTGTTTCAATGGATTTTATTACAGATCTGGTGATGTCTTTGCCAGACTATGAGCAAGACAGTTCTGAAAGTCTGTTAGAGATGAACTAACAATGGTTTGTACTAGATAAGAAAGCTGTCTGTACACATTGATATCTTGATAATGGTGAAGTTCTTGAGATGGTTAAATCTTCAAGTAGACTTGGAAATTAATGCTTAATTTGAAAATCCATTCTGGTGAGCTGTATACTTTGCTTTGTGTAGATCAATGACTTGGTCGATGCTCGAGATATGAATATGGGAGCGTGGTTTGAAGCCCAGGTTGTAAATGTAACCAGAAAAAAACCTAGAAATGAAACAGCTGACAGTTGCACAGATCCTGATCAGCCGACAGCCGTTCCTGAAGAAGATGTAATATATCACGTGAAATATGAAGAGTGAGTTTTGTTACCTTCTTGGCTAGTAAAGTCATTTGGATCATGATGTTGATGGGAAATTTTATTGTGGAGATCCACAAGGTAAAACAGAACTGGGCTGACACAGTAATGACGTTATTGAGCCCTGTTAACTGTAAGTTTGTTTTACGGTCAGAATTCTGACTGGAATTCCAGGGGGTTGGAATCATGTTTTTAGAAATATGAAATGCTGTTATCCAAGTTTTAAATGGGAAACAATGGCAGCAAAGTTAAACTGCCCGATTCTGGCTGTGTCTGTGTGGGAGAAGGAGATTTTATTCTTGATGGTATTCTTGTACGTTGCACAGCATTGGTTCGTGAATCAACCTATCTGGATAAAATCTATCACTTATAAAAACTATGATGTTGAATCTGACTTTTCTTCTCTGTCCCTGTGTGCTTCCCTTCTACTTCAAGTTATCCAGAGAATGGAGTTGTAGAATTGAGTTCGAATGATGTAAGGGCTCGTGCACGGACTATTTTGAAGTGGCACCAGCTAGAAGTAGGACAGGTGGTAATGGTCAACTATAACCCCGATGAACCAAAAGAGAGAGGTTTTTGGTACGATGCGGAGATTCTGCAAAAAAGGGAAACGAAAATGATCAAGGAGATAAATGCAAAGATAATACTTGGGTAAGCAAATTCATAATGTGAAATAAATTGAATTCCCCAATTCTTCTTAAACTTTCATGAGGTCTGAGCGACTCCGCTGAAAAAACTGATGCAACAAAAATGGTGCAACAGAAGTGCTGGGGAGGGATGAGAAGCTGGACTGTCCTTTTTGGGTGATTGATGTCGTCATACTGCACTTTTGATTAACTTCCATTGGAAGAATTGGACACTTCAAGGAATCACAGGGCATGCTGATCTGTGGATTCACATAATGCTGGGAGGATGCGAAGCCCCGTATTCGCTAAGAGGCAAAGAACTGTTTACTATGTTAACTATCCATAATGGTTTTACAAAAACTTCAGTGTAATATTTTATGATAGATATGATAATGTAGACTGAAGCATCACTTTATAAAGATGATGAAAAATTACTCCAGTTCAGTCCTGAAGCAGAAAACGGGCCTACATATAAAGGACTCTCAACTTCAGGAAAAAAAAAAAAAGTATATATTTGTTTAAAAGTTTCAGATGAGTTTCACAGGGTTGCCAGAATATTCCTCTTTTTTCCTCTCACCACACTGATTTTGACTTTTTAACTATAAAATGTGAGAAGAGTTAGTCTGAAATGTGTTTGGGGAGGACAACAGTCACTAATGATAACTGGAATGCTACAAGTGCCTGGATTCTCATTGAGACAAGAGGGGGTACACTTTAATTGCGTTAAAATGTTTTCATTCGTGGTGATGCTGTCATGTCACTGTCCCAGATCATGTGATGCTGTAACAGGTTTCTTGTGATACAGGACTAATACCAGACCAGTCTGCATTACCGATGTACATGCACAGCTGTGAATTCATGCTGTACGATACTTTCAAAGTCTGATGTTTCTGGCTTTTTATCAACTTGTCCTTATAGGGATGCTGGTGATTCCTTGAATGACTGCAGAATTACATTGGTGGATGAAATTTATAAAATTGAAGAACCAGGCAGTGCTTGTCCAATTAGTGCCAGTCCATTAAAACGTGAGTCTGTTGCCTAGTTCTTGCATGTCTCAATCTTACCTTGTGATATTCTGCTAATTGTCTTTGTGAAGGATCAAAGGTCTAATAGTTCCAAGACGCTTGTAGTTGTGACTCCTTTGACCGTTTCCAGTGTATCTGGGCACTTACTGGAGTCTGAAGCAGACTCTGGTTTCTTTTTGCTAACAGGACAAAATGGACCTGTGTGTAAAGCTTGTAAGGACAACCCGAACAAGACCTGCAGAATTTGTGCTTGCCATATCTGTGGAGGTAAACAAGATCCAGATAAACAGCTAATGTGTGATGAGTGTGATATGGCTTTCCACATCTACTGCCTCAACCCTCCCCTTAGTAGTATACCAGATGATGAGGATTGGTAAGTTCTAAGTATGTGTGTGTGGTATCGCAATTACCATCTAATTAGGAGCAGAAAGTGAGGTCTAGGGCTTCATGCTGCCCTTAGGTGGCAATATTGTGACTGTACGAGGTGAAGACATGTTTGTGTGGCTTCTGTTTTTTTGTAGGACTTCGTAGCTTTGGTATGTTTTAAATCAGTGGCTTTCAAACTTGTCTTCCGAGTTTGGGGATATATATGGCTATTCAAAGAGAAGTGGAGCTACCTATAAATCAAATGCAAACCTGATGCCGGGAGGCTTAACTTTTATAATGGTTTTTGTGTCAGTTACGGGTAGTCCACAGGCCCCGTCACCATATTAGGCTGGTGACATATACTGTTTTATATATGAAATATATATGGTGATAGATATATAGGGAGATATATAGATAGTGGAATGTATCTATCTATATACATGTAGATAGTGAAATATACCGTTTTATTCCTTGTGTCCTGTTTCAGCATTTTTTACAATGATTTTTATGATACAGCTAATTTCCTGACACATCTGCCACGGCTTGGAAGACTGTGCAAGGACACTAGCTCATACAGGTCTAATTCCAATATGGAGAGTTGTTTCAGTGTCCTGCCTAGTTTCACATGGGGAAATTGTAACATTATAACTCAGTATGTTTTGAGGAAATTCTCTTTTAATTCAAGGCTTTGCTACTAGTTAATTTTCACTGACTGGTGACTTTAGGTATTGCCCTGAGTGTCGAAATGATGCAAGTGAGGTGGTTTTAGCAGGAGAGAAATTAAAAGAAAGTAAAAAGAAACAAAAGATGGCATCTGCTAATTCATCCTCGCGGAGAGACTGGGGCAAGGTCAGTTCAAAAGCTGTTCTATTTTGAAGAATAGAGTGTGTTATTTCCTTGTAATCCTTGGCTGATCGGTCTTGCTCTTTGAAACAGGGCATGGCATGTGTTGGTCGCACAAAGGAATGTACCATTGTCCCCTCGAACCACTATGGACCAATTCCTGGGATTCCGGTTGGCACCATGTGGAAGTTCAGAGTTCAGGTATGAAGCTGAATCCTGGCCTGAGCCACTGTAGGGAAAAATGGGAATGATCCAGCTCTTACGAGAAACCTGAAACAGTTAATCTTGGAGTGTACGTCGCTGGATATGTAAGTGCAGAAAGGAAAGAATTCTGGCTTTGTCTAAATCAAGTGTTCCATAACTAATGCTGCATTGTCCAGGCATTTCAAGTGTTTTTTTTCTTCAGTGCTTTTTTTGGTAACTCAAAAACCCCAACCCAAACATATTTGTCTCTAGTAATTTGTCCTGGAGATGTGTAGTATCTCCTGCTTCTTGTTCTGGTAAGGATCTCTCTCAAATATGTAGAAATATTAAACAGAAGGTTTTCTCATCCTGTTACAGAGTTAGGGAAGAAAAAGCACTGACCTATCAAGATCTTGTTCTCAAGTATTAGGTGAAGGTTGCTATTGCAAGTCTTTCAAAACCAATCCCCTTATACAAACATTTAATTTTAAGGTCTATATTATTCTTGAATTACTGGAGCTTTTTAATAAGCAATCTCAGTGAGAAAGATCCAAATTTCTAAATTTGCATCACAAAAAATATCTGTGTGGTCGATTTACTGAAATATTCAACGGCTTATTTTTTAACAGCATTTTTCTTTCCCCTACCTGGACCTTTTTGGAGGATAGTGGTGAGAACACAGTTTCACCCTGTAATATATGGAAAACAAATCTGAAATAGTACTATTAGTTAATTTAGTTCCAAGACCAACAGATAGTCGTTTGTAGCCTGTTGACAGCAGTTGCCTAGCAAACTTTTTCTTTTTTCAGGTGAGCGAATCTGGTGTTCACAGGCCCCATGTAGCAGGTATACATGGCAGAAGTAATGATGGCGCCTATTCCTTGGTTCTGGCGGGAGGCTATGAAGATGACATAGTAAGTGAATCTTGATTATTTATGCCTGAGAACCAATCTACCTTGCAGTTAAAACAAAGACTTGGCCTTAGTTACTTTTTACACTGTATATCAGATGTTTCCCCATCTTGATACTTTTGTTTTTGAGAAGAAACCTAGGCCAAGGAAAACTACAATCCAGTAATATGTGCCAACCTGAGAAACAGGATCATCTAAATTAAGTTTAATATCCATGTGTCAGCTTTTAATCCAAGAGTCCTTAGCTGCCTTTTCAGGGTCTCCATTGCATCCACAGTTTGAACAGAGTCTCATGGTATACGCTGCCAGATCTTCATGCGTCAGGGGAGTGTTCAGAACAAAACTAGGGACAGAAGTCCTACTTCTGAATATACCGTTTGGTTCTGCTAGCCAAACCTAACCTTTACTAGGCTGTAACAGGCTCTACTGCTCATTCTTATTGCAGATCACTGGTGCATTACTAGCCTGCACCCTTTTACTCCGAATGCTTGTAACAACTCATGTAAAACAGCTAGCCACAAATCTCAGTAGCCGTTCTAAGTCTTAATTCTGACTGCAAGGTTGTGTAACAGCGTAAGTACTGAGGCACAAGTTACTTTACCCTTCTCTGCTACGTGCTCCTGCACTTCCAAGCAGATCCTGTGCGAGTGGTGTGCCGCTCTCTTGGCAGAGGTCTCTTTGCACTGTTAGGGTGTGTGACAAGACAACAGTTGTCACCCTGACTCCTCTCTTGGCAGTATAAGGGAGGACCATAGACTAACTGAGTCTGGGAGCTTAAATGGAGGAAGCATCTTTCCTTTTTTTAAGAATACTGTATTACAGCTACTTGATTAAAAGACTCTTCTGCTTTTATTGAATTATTTTTGTGAATGTGTCGAAACCATCCATATACGTTTCAGGATCATGGAAATTCCTTCACATATACAGGGAGTGGAGGGCGTGATCTTTCTGGAAACAAACGCACAGCGGAACAGTCTTGTGATCAAAAACTCACCAACATGAACAGGTCAGCAGTGTTTGCGCTCCGTTCCTAACCTTAGTAGCTGGCAATCTGTCAACCTGAAAAATTGTTTGTCCGGTTTGTATCAAAAGAAACTAGCGAAGTGGAAAAACTGTCAAAATTAGGTTTCGACTGTGTTGTAGGCTGCAGATCAGTTACACAATGGCAATGCTTCTTACAGTGCACTATAAATGAGACTGAATTGTAAATGGTGTTAGTCTCACATTTAATACTGACTGAAACTTAAGGAACAGAGTAGTAAATTAGTCCAGAAGTTTTCATACTCTCTCCTGAAGACCTTTGCAGCCACTGGTCACCTTGTGAGACCAGATAATTTGTAATTCTGAGCTGTTACTCTTACAAATAAGTGTGGACTTGAGTGAAGGAGATGGTCTGTGCGATTAGATTAATGAATAATGTAATGAAAAATCAGTGTATTTAAAATGTGGTCTCCAGTCAGGAGGCTTAATTACCATTTCCCAGAGTTCTTAGTGTTATACAAGATACTTGAGAGTCTTACTATTTCAAACAAACAAACAAAAGCCTGGCTACATCCTTTTCAGCACAATGCCAGTACTCTACTACTCTTAGTATTGTACTTGACTCTGTCAATGTGTTGCTCTGGGTAAAATAGTATAGCTAAGTTTATTACTTCTTAGTAGCTGGTTTACCATTCAAGCTTTGCTTTATCCTTCCCCTGATTCTGAACAGTTCGGCCTGGTAGATACACTAAGTTGATTGGACTTTCTCTTACAGAGCTCTGGCTCTGAACTGCAGTGCCCCCATCAATGACAAAAATGGAGCTGAAGCCAAGGACTGGAGAGCTGGAAAGCCAGTCCGAGTGGTGAGGAATGTAAAAGGAGGCAAACATAGTAAATATGCTCCTGTAGAAGGGAACAGATACGATGGAATATATAAGGTAAGAAGGATTTGAATTTGCCTGCTGGATTAGGGAAGGTAATTTGGTTAATGGCTGAGGGCTTTTTATAATGTATGATGGAGTTGCATCTGACTTTTTTAGGTTGTGAAATACTGGCCCGAGACAGGGAAATCTGGATTTTTAGTGTGGCGTTACTTACTTAGGAGGGATGATGAAGAACCTGCTCCTTGGACCAAAGAAGGAAAGGACAGGATGAAAAAGCTTGGTCTAACAATGCAGGTATGCTTTTGGAACATCATCATGGTTCCCCTGGACAATGAACTCAATGGATAGCAGGAATTTTTCTATTATACGTTCTTACTGAGGATGATCTGCTTCACCTTGCATTAAGAATCAAGAGAGTCCCCCTTAGACCGATGGGGACACAAGTGCTTTCAGTCTCGTGGGCTGGTTGTTTCCTTTTTACATCAGGAGGCTAAATGGACAAAACTCACTTTCTTGCACAGAATTTCTATAGTCTGAATAAGCACTTTGCAAGAGCGGGGATCTATTGCTTAAAATAGAGAACCCCTCCCTGGAGCAGTCCTCCAGAGGTCATTCTTCTGACCTATAATAGCCTGTAAGTCTATGAGCTGGCATGTTTGCATTGGATGCTTTTTGTTTTGTGTTTTCCTGTAGTATCCTGAAGGGTATTTGGAAGCTGTTGCAAACAAAGATAAGGAAAAAGAAAATAATGGAGATGATGAGTTTGATACCCCGGGGAAAGGAAAGAGGAAAAGGAAATCAGCAGGTTTGTGGAGTAGGCAAGTGGATATAGAAAGCCTTGTAGGTTTTTGTGTGTTTTACCTAGTTACTCTTTTCTGGTTGCTTTTTGTTTGTTTGTTTAAAAAGTCATTGTGTTTTCTTTCAGGTGGGGAGGAAAAACTCATCAGCTCTCCTACAGGGACTCCAAAGAAAACTAAAGTTGAGCCATACAAGCTGACATCTCAGCAAAAATCTCTTATAAAAAGTGATGAAGCCAATGAAAAACTGTGGAATGAAGTACTAGAAGCTCTCAAAGATGGACCGGTATATCATGCTTTTCTTTCCAGAAATAAAGTGACAATTAATTAGTGAACTATCCCTAGATACAGACCTCTTGGCTGCATAAAGAAACAGCCTCAGACCTATAGCATTTTCTTTTTAGTGTGGACATCCACAGCATAAATTTAAAGTACTGTATTTGAGGTCAGTAAGTAGGATAAGAACTTGTTAATGTGACTACTTTTTCCTTGTTGAACTATATAGAAAAATTTTCTATGTCTAAAGTAATCCATTGTGTTTAATGTGGGGTGGGTTGTTTGTTTTTTCTGTCTGTATCTTTCAGAGGGTAGTAGCAATAAGTTGATTCAAATGTTCTCTTTACAGAAATTTCTAAATAAAGTTGAAGAGGCCTTCTTGTGTATTTGCTGTCAGGAGGTTGTGTTTCGGCCAGTCACAACTGTATGCCAACACAACGTGTGCAAGGTGAGTAATCAATACAACTCTCCTCTTGAGCCAAGCCTTGAGCTGACTTGTTTAGTGGTGAGAGAGAGGTGGTGGGGGTGGCTGGGGGGTTGGTTTGTTTGTCTTTTTTGCCAGTAGTTAGTCTTTTAGCATGAGGCAAGTTTATATTTTAAAACTTTGTGATCTGATGAAAGTTCTCTGGCGTAAAAAAGTCTGTGCTTTAAAGAAAGTTCCACTGTTGTATCGCTACTATCTGATTCTTTTAAAAGATAATGAGAGCTTCTCTGTGGGCTCAGTAATACTGCTAGGTGACACTGATAGATTTGACAGTGTTACAGAATGTATGGGGTTCCGAGTTATTTTTTTAAAGAATGATGTGAAGTGTTTTTGCAGAAGCTCCAACAGTCTTTAACAGCTGCAGGGGAATTCTTGATCTTTAGAAATGTAATTGAATGAAATAGCTCTACCATATACCTAAATACTGCGTCCATGACTAACGTGCTCTGTTGAAGTGCATGTGCTATTGCACGTAATGAAGGAAGTTTTCTCTCCAACTGCCAGCCTTGCATTGCTCTCAGCCTTTCCCAGCTCTTGTCAATACCTGGGTGAACTAGGATATAAAAGGCATCTCATTCTCTCCAGTGGGGGCCTTGCAGAATAAGCTAAACTGCACATCTCTCTTTCTTAACCAGTTATTTTTTTTGTCCTTCACCAGGACTGTTTGGATAGATCCTTCAAAGCTGATGTGTACAGTTGTCCAGCCTGCCGCTACGATCTTGGCAAAAATTATACCATGCAAGTGAATGAAACATTGCAGACCATTCTAACTCAGCTCTTTCCTGGTTATGGCAATGGACGGTGATTCTGTAAAGCACTTCTAATTTTCTTTTGTTCAAACTTATTAATGGGTTTTCAATGGGCTTAATTTAAAAAAGAAAAAAGTAGTCTGTGTTCTCCCAGACCCCTAAAAAGTTTAAAGTCTTCCTTGTTTTTAAAAAAACTATAAACTTCAAGGAGTATCCCTTTGTATGTTCGTGGGTTTTGTTTTTGTTCTAAATGTTGAACTTTGCATTTTTTCTGCCTGCCCCCCCTCCTCCCCCCAAACTGCCATTCATCAGCACAGAATTATTTTCTTTTAATGGACTTACAAAGTGCTTCCGGTAAGGCTGCTAATGATTATTAAAGTTCTCAGAGTGCCCCCTGTGCCCCCTCTTTTTTTATTATTTTTGATTTTTTTTCTTTTTTTTTTTTTTTTTATTCCAAAAAATGGCTTGGTTGCTAGAACAATCTTCAATGTTTGGGGATTTGGCCATAAAGGTAGACTCCTGCATCACCTTGGCAGCATTTTGTACAAGATGGTTCCTGGCTTATGATCTCTTTACCACAAGTGGGTATTTGCTATTTTTTTTAAAGAACTGGTTTTTATACATTTGACAAACATATCAAAAGCCATTTCCTGCTAATTTTGTATATCAAAAAAAAAAAAAAAAAGCTGCTTGCATATAGCCAAGTAGTTGGAGCAATATGAAGTACTACCTCAGTTGGACTTCTTTCTTACTAGGGAACTATTTGTTCAGCCAGGTGCTGTCTTCTATCCAGAAATGCCATTGTGGAATATACTAAAGCCATTCTTAAGTGCCTTTTGTCCTTTTCTGAAAGACTGGGCTCTGAATCACCATATATATATTTTTCATAAGCACTGAATTGTTTAAACTTGCCAACCGGATTTTATTCTTTGGGTAAAATATAACACTGTAGCTGTACATGATTAGCATGGATTTGCAAACTTTCAGGTTTCCTCCTAATGGTAGGTGTATTATGGTAACATGACTTTTTTTTTTTTTTTTTTTCCTTTGTTTCACTGCATTTCTACCTGGAAATGGAGAATAACCAACTCTGACTCTTTTTATGAAACATTTTGTTTATTGTACGTGACACCGAGAAGGCTTACTTTTGTGAATGGGTTGTCTTTTTCTAACATTACCAAAGTTTGCAGTTTAATACCTCAACAAGACAGGGATGTTTTTAATCACACTTTACTGCAGACAGACTGGAACAAATGTGCCTATTTTTGGTTTTCTTAACTCTTACCCTTTTTAAAATTATAATGTTAATATGTTAGGGAAGGAAAAAAAAAAACATTTTATAGGTTTTTTTGCTGAATTTGTCAATTTTTTTGTACAATGTGCAAGTTGAAGTTCTCAAAATAAATATCTTTTCAGATGAAAGTGTGGACTGTTTTCCTTTAATTATTTTTATCTGAAGCAGGTTTCCACACCTAATTGTTGTGCAGGAATTTGTATTTATGTTCCATTATGCTAAGCCTTTTATTTTCTAAAGCCTATTTTTCACTACAAAGAAATGGGGAAAATACTAATTTGATATTCTTGTCTTCAAAATATTTGCTTCTAGGCCCTAGTGAAAGGCATATGTTATGTTCAATTAAAAAAACCTGAAGATTCCCAAAATCTCTCTGTTTTTGGGGCATAACTTATGTTAGATTTCCATGGTACTAAAATCCAAATAGCGACTGGCTATTGGAATTGTCTGCACATTTAATGAATAAACCCCAAATTGTTAGAAGAGCCATGTCATGTATCATATTGGAGGTGTTTATAGCAAGTTGTGTGACCATTAACTTAGCAAACCAGAGAAATAAATTAAAACACAGGTTTTCATAAACAAATGCAGATGAAGTAAATGAAGAAAACATACAGGCATTTAAGATGTTGGGAAAAAAAAGCTGTGAAATTAAGCAGCAGTTGCACGATCTGCCCTCTTTAAGTTTATTTTAAGGGTAGTGTTAACATTAAACACTTTCAAATTCAGGTATTTAAATTTCATTGAAAATGTCCTTCCACTTCTCATTCTATATTGTGATGAGAAGAATTTGGGGCAAGCAGGTGAAATCGAGGAAGAGTTGTGTATTTAAACTGAAAGAACCTATTGCCACGACTTCCTTAGTATATTGTTTTTGTTGTTGTTTGGAATTTGGAAAACAAACTTTGTTTTCCTACATAGGTTTCAGTGTACTGTTCAGAGTTTTAGTGTTTATTTAGGATTAATTAGAATTTCTCTGCAAATTAGACACTTTATAATTTGGGGCTTGCAGATCTCAACATAAAGCTCTACTAGGAAAATTACCGTGCTATAAAGTGAGCTGGTGTGTGGCTTTGGATATGAAGGGATTGTTTGTTTTAATGGTAGAGATTATTAGTAGGATGATGCTTCGTTTCCAGTACATACTTGTGTACATTGATGTGGTAAAATTCTGGAGTAAATATCCAATATGCGATTTGGTAAAACAAGTGTTTTGTGGATAAGGAATCGGGAAGCAAAAATAACAATGTTTTAAAAAAAAAAACCCAACAAAAAACCAAAAAAACAAACCAAAAAAACCCGCAAGGATCTTTCTTCTATTTTGGGAATTCCCATCTCGCTTCCCAGCAAGTGTACAGAATCTATGGTCTGCACAGTTTAATTGAGCACAAATTAAAAAATGCCCCTGATCGTTCTTCGTCCTGGCAGGTTTCCATGGTCCTGTAATTGCAGCTGCTTTGGAAAGCATATCTGTTGTGTGGTGATGGTGACTGCTGGAGACAGGGGTGCAGGTACTCACCACACTTGCGGCATCCCTGTGGCCTTGGCAGGTGAAGGGGAAAACTGCAGCCGAGTCAGGTCCCCTGGCAGGAGCATGTCCCCCACCCTCTGTCCAAAATTAGGTTGCCGTAGTAGCGTGGTACTGCTCTGTCTTCTGGGGGGGAAACTGGAAGGAAGTGTAGGCTTAAAAAATGAACTGGTGGGAAGAGGAGGATTCCGTGCACTGCCAGTAGCTGATGGTTAACTTTTTTAAGAACCTCCAGGTACTGGGGTCTACAAGGAGCCTAAAACTACCACCCAAATACTGTGAGAGCTAGAGTGTGTTACACCTAACGCTTGATCTCGTATTTTTATGTTCACCTCGCTTATCGGGTGCTGTGGTTCCTTGGGTCCCTTGGGCTGCTCTCCCCCTTCAAGCATGAGGGGAGGCGTGGGGCTGGGCTCTGAGCTCTGCCCTCTGCGAGGAGCTTGTGGAGAAAACCCCAAGTCTGCCACACGCAGCCGTGCCGGCCATTGATGCTGATGGGACTACCTTGCCGTGAAACGTACGTGGGCCATCTTTAACGCCTTTGTGCTAACCCCCCTCCAGGCTTTCCTCAGGGGCAGCCTGACTGCAGCAGCCCTGACGACCACAACCGCGGGCAAGGTGCAGCTCGGGCCTGTGTGGGTCTACCTCAGGGTAAACCCCCCCCCCCCGCCCTCTCCTCAGCCTGCGACGCCATGGCCCTGGGGACCAGCCCTGGCGGGGAGGGGATGGGCTGGGGGAGCAGGGGAAGGTTAACGACGAGCCTCCTCCGGCCTCGCCGGACCCCTCGCCCACCTGCCCGGCCGCCATGAGGCCGCCACAGGCCTGGGGGGGGGGGGGGCGGTCCCTTCCCGCCCCATTGGCGCAGGGCGGCCGCAGCCCCCCCCCCCCCGCCGCCTCCTCGCGCTGCTGTGCGGCTCCTCACGTACTCACCGCCCCGCGCCCCCGCCGGAGCGCAGAGCCGTGAGGCGCTGACGGGCAGCCCGCACCGCCTATCGAAGCCCGCCTTACCCTTCTCTCGCCCAATAGCAGCTGAGGGCGGGCCGCCGTCTCCCAACGGCCGCGTTCTATTGGCGGAAAGCGACTGAGCGACGTGAGAGCGACCGGCTGCCCCGCCTACTGGTAGGCGGGCCGTTACCCAGCGCAACCCTCCAATCAACAGACGCGCTCGTCTTGTTGTTCGGTGACCGGCTCCGCCATGGGCAGGAACCGCCGCCTCTCATCGGCGATGCGCCCAATCGCTGCGAAGGTGGTGCCGGCCTCAGCCAACGAGCGGGGCGAGGAGGCGGGCGGCAGGTGCTGGCCGCGGGGTGCTGCGCTCTCCTCACCGCCCCCCTTCCGCTCTGCCCCCCGCGCCGGCCCGCTCGGCGCTCCGCTGACGGGCAGCCCGGGGCCGCCGCCGCCGCAGCAGCAGCAGCAGCCACCGCCGGCGACCGTCCGCGGGCTCAGGTACGGGGGCGACCGGCGCTTGCTTCTCTCTTTCTCCCTCCCTCCCTCCCCGCGGGGGCCTGCCGCCGCCTGCGGCTCCACCCCCGGGACCGCGACGCCGGAGCCCCCCGCAGCTCGGCGCTGCCCCCCCCCCCCCCCCCCCCCCCCCCCCCCCAATCCCGGGCTCCCTCCCGCCGGTCTTTCTCTCTTCCCCAGGCCGAGCCCCTTCCCCACAGCTTCTCCTCAGCGACGGGCCCCGGCTTTGCGTCTCGCTTCCGGCCGGCGGCCCGCCGCGCCTCCCTCCGCCGGCCGGCCCTCCTCCTCACGGCCCGGCCCTCGGCCGCCGCCGGGCCCCGGCCCTGGCGGGGGTGTGTGTGTGTATGTGTGGAGGCGGGGAGGGGGGGGCCCGGCCTGTACGGCCAGGGGCCTGGCCGGGCCCGTCGCGGCCCGCTCCTCGCGGCCCCGCCGCCCGCTTTGTCTCGGGGCGGCGCGGTTGGAGCCCCCCCCCCCCCGCCGCCCCCGTATCCGCACCCCCGCCGCACCCCCTCCCCCGGTACCTCGGGCCCAGGCCCGGTGTCCGTGGAAGGCTCCGCGTCTGAGCGCGGTGTTTAAACGCAGGATTTTTTTTTTTTTTGTGGGGGGGGGGGTCCGGGTGGTCCCTTACACCCCACGCCCGTACCGGGGGTACCGGTAGCGGGCGCCGTTTCGGCCCGGGGCTGCGCGGCGGCGGTTGTTCGTCGCGGTAGGGGGGGGGGGATTTATTTGTACGATCGCCGGTCGGCGATCGGCAGCAGGGGTTCCGCCGGGTGAAGGGAGATGTTGGCGACTCGACGCTGCCCCGATGGGTCTGGGGGTTCCGTGTTTGATCTGACGGCGGGCCCGGGGCTGAGGGAACCGGAATGGGGTTTTTCTTTTTTTTTTTTCCCCTCTTTTTTTTTTTTTTTTTTTTTTTCCCCTCCAGAGACTGTCAGAGCTTTTTTCTTTTCTTTTCTTTTTTTTTTTTTTTTTTTTTTTTATGATAAGCCTGTCGTGCACAGAAACACCCGTGGTTATATGCAGAGGTCCTTCCTCTCGCCCCTTGCACAGCCTTGAGCACAAACGTTGCAGGGTGAGAAAGTGAGACGACCGGCTCTGAAACGGTTGTGGTCTGCAGAAATTGTTTGTCCGGTCACGCTTTGGTGACTTGCCCTGGGTTTTAGCTGCTTAGTTTGCCCTTTTTTTTTAAAGAAATAAATAGAAGATGTATTAGGCTCTTTTAGGTTGTAGTACGTGGTGGAAGGGGAAACTATTCAGGAAACCCTTCATCTAAAGGTGGAACTTGGCTTTCCTTTAAAGCTGGCTTTGATTCTTGTTCTCGAAGATGGTATATGTAGCTGCGTAGGACCTAGGTATATTGCAGAAAGAACTGTTTTGGACCCCTTTGTTTTAAAGGGTCGAAGTTGCAGATTTAGTTTTAGACATGTTCTTTAACTTCTATACTTTTTTTATAAAAGCCGCTGTAGAGAACGGGTGCTGTTCAGGGGCACAAACTGGTTTTGTGTTGCTGATAAGGCCTAGAACATTGGAGTTTTGCTGTGTGACTCGGTTGTCTTTGGCTGGGGCAGTGTAAATACATTATTCTGTTATATCAAGCTTGACCCTTTCAAAGCTAAGTTTCCTTTAACCAAAAGGAGTTAATTTTAAGGAACTGTGTTCATCAGAAACCTAATAGGGTTTTTTTTTTCCCCTTTTTGCACACAATAAGTCACTTCTTTCTTACGAACTTTTCCTTTTTTCTGTTCTGTTTCCTTTTCCTGTTCTGTTAAAATTCATGTAATCACTAGAAATCATAAAGACTGGAATTTAAAACTTACAGTTACATTTCAGCAATTACATAAAATAACTGTTGGAGTACGTAGAGGGTAATTACTTTTTGACAGCAAGTTCGTAATTTTTAGGTTCCCCTGTAATAAGTGAAAGAAGTTGAGGTGGGTAGACTGACTCCTCCAGTGCCAAAAGGAATCGACAGCCGTTTCTTTCTCATTAGTGGTAGGAGTTACTCCTATGCAAAGTATATGTAGGTGGATATACTTGACTCCTAGTTACAGAGCTACTGTTCCCATAGAAGACACTCAGTGAAACACCTTTTGACAGGAAAATGCTGGCCAACGCTCAGTAATGTAGTATTCTTTCTCCTTTTTTTGCTCCTTGAAAAGAGATAATTTCCTTAACCAATCCAGTGGGTCCAGAATATATATGGTCTTATATAAAAGAAGTTAGTTTTTTCAGTAAGTTGGAACACATGGGCAAAAGAACAAAGTACACAGGTCTGACATTTAAAGTTTGACTTTAGGGTGGACACGGGCTTTTATAAGTAAGATCTTACATACGAAAGAGGTTTAATTGGCTTTTGATGAGAAGTTGATAGCGAAATGCGCTTTCAGGGAGAATCCCACCTATTTCCTCTAGATAATGCTGGTTATTGGTCTGAGGCAAATATGGTACTCGGAACTACTTACCGTCCTGTTAAATTGAACTGTTGGAGCAAAATGAAGTGAAAACTATTTCTAGTGGTACCATCAACTCCTGTCATTTAACAGATAATGTAGAGTGATTGTTTTACAGACCTGCAGGCAGTAGGCGTTTTAAGTTATCAAAAATATTGGCAACTTCTGAAAACTTAGAACTCTTTCCATATAAGAGGTCTCAAGAAATTTTATATGAGTTGGGAAAACCAGTTTGTCCAGACGTGCTGGATAAGCATGTTAGCTATATGGGGTTCTTCTGTACATTTATCAAGAGTTATGTATTCCTATTTCTACTAGGATGTCCAGCTGTAATACAATAAACAATGTGTTGGCATTCAAGTAGCTGTAATTAGCCTTCAAAGTTTACATCTAATTTCAATGAATAGGGAAGTTCACATGTAAGTAGAAATAATAGCTCTGTCTTGCTGCAGGCTGAGACAACCATGCATCAGTTAACACATTATGAAAATCTCTCTGCAGTCATAAGAATTAGAAACTTTATTTCCTTTTAATTAATTCTAGGCAATATAGAAGAACTGCGGACTGGTGAATTTTCTAGCCTTTCTGACTTGCTTTTTAATGTTTTACCATGTGCTGTTGAAAAGGATTTTCAACGCCTGTTACTGTCTGTCCGTTTGTTGTGTGCTTGTGCTATATGCAGCTTTACTTGCAGTATAGCATCTGTTAATATTAAAGATGGATGACAGCTAAATATGTCACTGCAAGTGAGGGATTTGCTTAATATATTGGGATGCCATCAGGATTCTCTGTGGCTGTGCAAGGCACTGTTTGAAGTAATTATTTGTCATCCATTTAAGAATCAAAAGATGGTTTGTCCATTTGATGCACTAGCAAACTGAAATCCTTGAGTACTGCAAAATATTGGCAGAAACCTTTTCGTTGTACGTAGGTCTAGTGATATTAATGTTGTGGTATTGTTCTCAGTATAAAATCATTGTGGGATGAGAAAGGTGTTCTTCCATTTTCTGTATTTTTCAGTAAACTGATCATTGCTTAGTAAGTTGTGGGTTTTTTTTTTTTTTTTTCCAGTCTTTGTTTTGGACCAAATATGTTCTGTCTTGTCACAGCTTATCCATATAGTCACTTATTACCGTGGCTTAATTAAGGTACTTACTTTCATTTGTATTTTCATGGAGTAAATTATTCTCTTTTGTAAATTAAGCAGTTCCTCAATTATGTTCTTACTGGATGGCTGCTGACACAGGGGAACATATTTGTATTCTGTTGTAATATTTTTGTGTAGTATAGGATCCTTACTTAGTCTGTGTGTGCCTCAGTCATGGCAAAAATGACCTGCAACTTTTTTTTTTTTCCTTTGGTGTTTCAGAAGGCTCATGAAAAAAGCGAAAGTTGCCAATTTCTTGGAAAATATAGGCTTGTTCTTTTGTTCCCTAAACCTATGTGATAAAAATACTGTATTTGAATATGGCTGAAGAAGACAGTGTTGGAAGTTGGTGGTGTGTTAAGATGATTTCCTGAGGTGTTCTGATACTCCTTTACAATTTCCAACATGCATTCAGAAGAGTGGGAAGGATTTTGGTGAGCCTCTGTGTTTATTTTTTTGTTGTAGATAAGAAGTTTATATGAAGTTTGCCATATTTGTTCTCAGTTCCGTGTTGACAAAACAAGCAGTGCAGCTTTGGCTGTGATGTATGTGTTAAGGTTTGGAGCTGTAGCTTCCAGAGAGAACCAGATAAAATTGAGCTGTGAGAGGTTAAAATTGTCTAATGTTACCTTGAAGCTTGTCTGAAACTACCTTGGTTTTCTCCTAGGTTTTGCTTTAATTTAGGTTTTAAATTCTCACTCCTTTCAGTTGCAATTTTGGTTAAGAAGTGTGAAATGGGTATGAAATGAGATATGAAATACCCAACAGAAGACTGTGGGGTTCCCCCCACTCCTCTCTGTGAAGGTGAGGAGTTTAAGTTATTTACAGGTACAGCGGAGGACAGATATGCCTGCTCGAGTGCGCTTCTGGAGCTGTATGAACTGTGTTATGCTTCTTGGTCCCGTTCTTCTGCCTGCTGGCTTTGCCTCTTGCTCAGTCTCTTCCCAAGTACATAATTTTCTGGCAATGCAGCTGCTCTTAAGCCTGGAATCTGGGTCAGTGTGTCACACCCACTCTAGGCAGGACCTAAAGCACCTTGTGCAAAAAATGCAACCAAGATTTTGATTTTACATTGGCAAAATAGTCAAAAGCACTTAAACAATCATGTTTGTTGAAGTTCTGTCTTACAAAAATCTGAAGCAACCTAGAGAAGAAGTTGAGCAAGTTACTGAGAACGTTGCTGCAGGCTTGTAGTTCTGGCAGGTTTGCTGAAGGAAGACTGTTGGGAATTAGTCCTCATTAAGGTATTAATCCGATATAGGAATTACCTTTTTGTACAAAGTGGTGCATTAATCATGTTTTCTGAAATGCATACAATTTCTGGTAAGAATAATAGACTATGGGTTACTTTACAGTATTTTTGAGGTTTGCAGCACTGCTGCATTGAATTCAAGGGTTATGCATT
This sequence comes from Aquila chrysaetos chrysaetos, assembly GCF_900496995.4. Taxonomy (NCBI): domain Eukaryota; kingdom Metazoa; phylum Chordata; class Aves; order Accipitriformes; family Accipitridae; genus Aquila; species Aquila chrysaetos. Next base: position 3,256,166 of record NC_044015.1, on the reverse strand, counting down.
AAGACTTTGAATTCTTGTTCAGACTGAACAGGAATACATAAAAAAGAGGTACCTTTTTTACCTCAGTTGCTCCAGGTCTGGGCAGGAGGTTCTCCTTTCACTGTGGTCTTGCAGTTTGAAATGGTGAGCTCCTAAAATGCTGTTCTTCATGTTCTAGCAAAGTGAACCCAAAGTAGTTTTGTGTACCTGGCATCGAAGATCCAAAGTCACAGTAGAGCTGCTAAGAAGAACCAGTCCAGGTTCTTTTTTTTCTTTCCAGCTTTTTTTTTTCTGCTTTTTTCCAATACTTCCATATCATCGCAGTAATTATAATGAAGATAATGAAAGACAGCAAAGATAACTATTGTGTCATGCAGTAAACAAGTTCACAAGATGCCTGGTTATAGAGTCTGTCTCAGTAGTGGTGTGCTGATTTGTGTGTTTTTTTAGTATGAGTTTATCTTGCATATTCAGTAAAACAGTGAATTTGAGAGGAGAGGCAGTTGGGTACTGATTCTGAATTTAGTCAGAAATAAACATTACAGAAGACTGTTGACTACCTTGCTTCAGGCAATAATGAACTGTTTTAATTTCTTACAGATTTATTGCTCTTAAATCTAAACACTGTTTCTACTTCTAAATGCTATTTGTGACTAAATAATTTTGCTGCAGTTTGAAGAAATGTATGAGTAACTGTACACTTACATAGCTAAGAGGATGTTTTGAGGGAAAATTTTATTTTACTTTAATGAGCTACATATGCTGCTTGATTTCAAGTACAGGAGAATCTGGAATTCTGGAGAAGCCTTGTGGAGTGTAAAATTAAATAGAAGATACTCTGATTTGTCAAATCCCAAGCACTGTAGATCTTCATCCACTCGGCTGGTGTGTACTCACCATGCCTGTATGGGAATGTTGTCTTTCTGTTCCTGTTTCTCAAATCTTTCCTCTGTTATGTTTAGTTAGACCTTATGAAGGATATACAAAACTCAGAGCAATTTTGGAGGTTAAAAATGTGATGAATTGAATATATAAATGAGTCTGAGGAAAAGCTGTTTAAAATTCTTGCTGTAATCTTAGCCATTTAAAACTGGGCTGAGCAGCACCACAACGAACTGCAGACTTACAAATTTACACTCTCTTTGTCTGTAATGCTGTAATCTGATTCTCAGGAATAAAGGGGAAGAAAGGAAAGTTGTCTCAGCTATGCTTGCAACACATAACTCTTCTCTAAAACTAGTGATATATAATTGCCTATTTTGTATACAGTCTTGAAGTTTTGCAAAAGTTTCTCTTTTGTTCTGCTAAGAAACTTTTGATAGCGCCTGATCCATGAGAATCTAGATGTAAGTTTAGGTATAATTAGTTGGCTTACTGAGAAAGGAAGTAGAAGAATCTGCCCTCTATGTTCCAGCCTAATTCATCAAAAAAATGCCATCTCAAATAAACACATGAGGTTTCCATTAATATTTGTGTGCAGTACTTAGTAGTCAAATAATGAGTTAAGAGTAAATTTAAAGAATACTTTCATGAACAGGGTTCTTACCTTGTTGTATGTGAAATGCCTCAGAAATACTAAGTGAGTCAGAAGTTAATTCAGGCACACTTAAAATCTGTGTCTTGTTGTTTTTCGTTTAATTTTGTAACTTTACAGTATTTTCAGTTGAGGATCAGGTTATTTTTTTTTCCCTCAGACTAAACTTATTTTCATTTCAAGTTTGCCAGGGACTTGAAGTAGACTTGGGCAAGCTTTCCTATTTATTAATCCCAAAGGGAGCCTGCAGCCCAAGCCCAGCTGCAGGTCCGAGCCTGGGGATGTGGTGGTTCCTGAGGCAGAAGTTCCCCCGTAAGCATTTCTGAGAGCAAAGAGCAGAGGGAGGGGAAAAAAACTTGCAAAAAGGCTGTGGATCCTGATTTTTTGTGATGCCCCTTGGCTGTCTGATTAGGTCTGTCCGATATGTTTTTGTTTTTGCTGAGAACAGTGTGTGTTATGCAGGTTGCTCTGCCTTCTCCCACACTCCATCAATGCCTGACTTGGCCTCATCTCCCTGAGAATGGGCATAAAACCAACGTGATTGACAGTTTAATTGAGGACAATGAGCTAAATGACCAAGTTTAACTCCTTTGTTCAGTTTTTCCGTTTTCCAAGCACTGGCAGTTGTTTTAAGGTATTGCCCGGGCCTGCGGGGAAAACAGTGATGCCTCGCTTGAAACACGGGGGTCTCGGAGCTCTGTGCCTAGGTGCAGCTGTGAGGTAAGCGATGAGGTAAGGATGGATTTCCCGGGTGTCAGACATTCTGCAGGACTTTCCAGAGAGGGCATGGTGGTTGCCACCACAGTAGCTTGCTTCTCAGGGATGGTGAAGTAGGACACATCGTCTTGGCTGGTGGGGACCATGGCCAGGTAATGAGGAAATCTTAAAATGCTGTCCAGCCTGCCCTAGGGTGAGGAATCCTAGGATGAGTCAAACCTCTCTTTTTCTAGTTACTGTTGAAAGGGCAGGGGAGGCTTAGCAGATGTATTTGAATCAATAGATAGAAGTTTTCAAGGGAAATTGCCAGGCAAGGCAAGAAGACAGAAGGTTGAACAATTTGGGTGTTGAAACAAGATTAGAGAATTTGTTGCCATTGATACTCAGTTTCCCATGGTGTTATGCAGTGCTGCCAGGCTTTGATTGTGCTCTGTCACATCCAGAGGGTTATAATGAAAAACTGTCACATCCAGAGGGTTATAATGAAAAATGGAGGGCAAGGGAGGTTTTAAGATTTTGTTGTTATGATTTAAAAACCTTGCTTAAGGTACGGCATCTCTCTCTAACTTTCTAAAGTATCAAAACAGTAAATTATTTGCCTGGTAGCAGCTTCCTCCGCTCAGGAGTAGAATGCACTCAGAATTTCTTCCCCAAGAGTTAGCTGCTATGTTTTCAGCATTTAAATGAATAATTTGTTATATATTAATGATTTTTGTGCTTTGTGCTGGATGTGACGTCATCTTTGTCTTCAATTATCTAAGCTATTTAGATGTGCCTCATTTAGATCTTCTCATTATATCTCCTCTTTTTTCCTTCTCGGTATCTGGGACTTATTACACTTTCCTGCCTGGGTTTGGCATGCATTGTCCTTAGATGGTCTCCTGCAAGGGTGTGTAATTCACTGTCCTTAGGTAGTGTAATGAGCTGTGGAACTTAATTTTCTGAACTGCTAACAGCAGTTTTACTGTTGTTAAAAGTGCAGTGCAGTTTGTTGTCTGCATTGATTAGATTAAGAGTTAGTAGGTTGAGTGTTCTGTAATAAAAGGGCAATTTGACTGAAGAGCACCAGTAACCCTCAATCCATTTTTAGGTGTGTACAAACTTTAGTTTATGTAGGAGATAAGCTCTTCTGTTTGGGGAAGAGAGACTTATGTTGTAGGAGGAGACTTTGTTATAAGTGTGCTTTCTAGAAAAGTTTAATCCACTAAGACTTTTCCTATAACTGTTTCAGATGTTTGAAACGCTTTGTCGTATGATGAGGCTGTGGTTTGAGATGGTGGCTTTCCCCTATTGCTGTAAAAGTCCTACCCCTGCAACTACGTGCTTATTTTAAAGCACAGCCATGTAACCAGTCAGCTCCCTGATCATTTTGCACTGTGGCACCACAAATCATCATATTTGGCACAGGAGAAGAACAAATGGCCGTGGATGGGAGCTCAGTAGCTGTCCAAGTTGGTACTGCTGTGAAATTTCCTCTTGCTTCAAACTGCAGCCAGCACTTTGTTTATTCTGTGAAATTTTGATGGCTGTGGTTCTTTTTCCTTCAGCAGGGTGTGACACTGGTGCCAGCGTGTGTGCCCACCACCAGTGCAGTCAGGCTAATGTGTATATCTTCTGCTCTGAGTTGGCAGCAGGTTGCAGGGTCCGCTTGGGAGATATTTCCGTGTGTCTTTTCAGTCCCTTCCAACACAACACAACCCAAGTGAAATCTTGTGGAGTCACTGTGGATGCTATGTATCCTCTTTTCACGAAGTTATTTTTGCTGCCTGCGGCATGCATGCCATGGTTTTGTCTACCAGATTTTGAACGCCTACTTTCTCCTTTTTTTGCTGTAGGCATATGTTCTAAAGGGCCTTCTCCTTCATCTTTTTGAATTTTGGTTGTGTGGTTTCAAGGCCTTTGGCAAAAAGCCAGTAAGAGGTTTTTGGGGGTTGATGGTGGAAAACTGCACCTTTGGAGAGACAGCAAATTGTTCAAAAGTATTTTTGCCAGTTGTATATGGTGTAATGTATATGGTAGCAGGGCATATGTCACTTGGGTAGAAGTTTAGCTTTAGACCTGTTGCCTTTTTTTCAAGGGCTCTGAAGGTACATGCATTCTGGTTTATCAAAGAAACTGGTAATCCCAGAGAGCATTTTGAGTTTGTTTAGCAAGATTAGAGATGGTGTTCTAGTGTTGCTGTATAAGCAAAGCAAGTCCTCTGTCATAAATTCTGCTGTATTTTTACTGTTCAAATCCGGATTGATAACGGAGGGTTTATAGCAAACCAGCAGGACTGGTTTGATTTACATTTGCAGACATGTGCCCTGGGTGTAGGCACAGTATTTGGTTCCAGCGCTGGTGCCTAAAGGCAGGTTTGTTTCTACTAATAGTCACTACCTTTAGTCAAAGTTACCCCCTGACTCAAAAGCGGAGGAGAATGACTTGGCGTTATCCACTCCTCTGAGATCAATAGTGGGGGAGCAGCGGGGAACTACTTGAAAGTCCCAAGCCTTTCCCTGGAGGAAGGATTCCCTGTCCTGCAAATCCTTTAGCAAGCACAAGTTGTTGAACTCAGCTGGGTTTCTTAGGCTTTTCTCTGCTGTACAAAGGTTTCAATCAACAGGTGTAGCATTTCAGTCACAAAAGTGTCTTGGCTCACAATTTTAGAGGGAAAAGTCTCATGTAAAAGTCACTGAAATTAAAAACTCGGCTCTTTGTGGCCACCGAGATCATCCCTCTGAAGACAAGTTTTAGCGTTTCTTTATCAAGGTTGCAAATTAGAAGGTTTTCTTAATATTTCAGGTTGCTACTCTCTCTCACAAAGAAACAGAATGCACCCAGCTGGGAAAAATACCTTAATAGTTCTTTTCAGGAACTAATAGGGGGCTTAGACTCTTTCTGCAAAATCATCGTTTTCAGTATTAATAGTGAAGAGAGAAGAGTTTGTTCACATCGTCACCATCCACCCCGCTGCACGGCAGAGCCGTGAATGAAAAATGCTTTCAGTGTTCTCAGAATAGTCAGATTCTGCTGTGAAATCTTCCCCAGTGATGCTGGTGAGCTTATTACAGCACTTTCATTGAGGCTGTCTCCTGAAAATCCCATAAGGAAGCTGCAGGGTGGCTGGGCTCCTGTCGCAGCCCTGGGCTTGTCCTGCTGCCTTGGCCTCTTGTCCTCTGTGATACCAGTAGCTGGGAAGGAGGTAACAGTAAATACTGCCACTATTTATCCAAAATACATTAGTGCTGCTATGTGCAAAGTAGTTAAAGAAATAATTTTCTCCCAAAGCCTTCTCTGTGGCTTGAGTGTTTTCAGCTCCTTGGGGCTGGTGGGGGGAAGCGCGTACAGGCAGGGGGTTTGGACGTTTCTCTAACTGAAGTAGTTGAACTGATTCTCCCTTCCCGTGTGCTCTGTGGCTATTTTTTTGTAATAGATTAATTAGTTTAGTTAGATGAATGTACATTGCAGCAAACACTATCTAGGGTAGGTGTTAAGATGTTCCTTAGAATAAAGAGATGGGATTACACATGGAAAAATCTGTTGTGCTTTGCTGCCTGTGCGCTACAGAGTTCCAGAGTGCCGAGTGACATTGTTTGTATTGAGGCAGATAGACCCTTTAATTAATTGATTAAGCTTTGCATGAAGTAGTTTTTGATTCCCCCCCTCCCCGCCCCCTTTGTTGGAGCATGTATTTTGACTATTTGCTCCCAGTTAATTGAATAAAAATTGGAATTGCTGGAGATAATCTTGAGGAAAAGATGGGATAAAACCTGGCTTTGACTATTCTCCCTCCCCCTTCCCCCCCCAGGTTGTGGGTAAAGTTGAAAATACTGGGAAGGCATCCCTGGAGCAGATGGTGCTGGCATGGATCCTCCTCAGGATGGAATTCAAGTTCCTTTCCCTGAGCCAGATACTCCTAACCAGCCGGTGGTGCGCAGTGCTGCTGCAGAGCCTGACTTGGTGCTTCCTGCTCGGGTGAACTTTCGTGGCATTTCTAGAGCCGGTTTAAAAATAGCAGAAGTATTCTCAGTGAGATTGCATTGGAGTAGAAGTTTGGGGATAGTTTCTGTCTGTGTCCCACTTCTCTGGCAGTTTTCTTTTTCTTTGACTCTTCACCCGGATCAGCTGTGTTTTCCTGGTGAACAGTGTTTTTCTTCAGTAGTTTGGAGGAAACCTCTGGTAGATGGATGCCCGGAGCTTATCAAGTCCCGTGGTTCATCTCAGGGATGGGAGATACTCTTTCCTCTTTTTGTATTTCTGCAAAACATTTGTGTAGTAAATTGTTCTTGTGGGTATGGATCAAGTATGCTTCTTATCTTAAAATGTTGACTCTGAAACATAGCAATTTTTTTTCTGTACGGCAAGATTGGAAATCTCTTTGGGCAGGGCCACCCTGAAGGTGGGAGGGGTTGGTTAAAGGGCCTTTTTGTTTTAAGAGTGTGACAATTTCTTTTGGAAATGCAGTTTGTTAGCAGTATCTGTTGGGGTGAAGGGAGTGGAACAGTATCTTTTTCATCAGTTGGTTTTGCTCTGGGATATTGTGCAATATTGGGGGTTGAGGGAGGTGATTCTCCCCCTCTGCTCTCATGAGACCCCACCTGCAGTGCTGTGTCCAGCTTTGGGGCCCCCAACATAAGAAGGACATGGACTTGTTGGAGCGAGTCCAGAAGAGGGCCATGAAGATGATCAGATGGCTGGTGCACCTCACCTATGAAGACAGACTGAGACAGTTGGGGTTGTTCAGCCTGGAGAAGAGAAGGCTCCGGGGAGACCTTAGAGCAGCCTGCCAGTACCTAAAGGGGCCTACAAGAAAGCCAGAGAGAGACTTTTTACGTGGGCATGTAGTGACAGAACAAGGGGCAATGGCTTTAAACTGAAAGAGGGTAGATTTAGATTAGTTATAAGGAAGAAATTCTTCACTATGAGGGTGGTGAGGCACTGAAACAGGTTGCCCAGAGAAGTTGTGGATGCCCCATCCCTGGAAGTGTTCAAGGCCAGGCTGGATGGGACTTTGAGCAACCTGGTCTAGTGGAAGGTGTCCCTGCCTGTGGCAGGGGGGTTGGAACTAGGTGATCTTTAAGGTCCTTTCCAACCCAAACCATTCTATGGTTCTATGATTATAGTTTGATTTTATTATGGAGTATGCCTTACATCTCTGGCTGCTGGCTTGGGAAGAGCTCTTCTGACATCGCCTTTAGTTTAGGGGTGCAGGAATGCTGCGGTTGAGGAGGCACCAGGCAGATGCTAGAGGACAGGATGAGCATATGAGAGGCTGCGATTTTATGCGTGGAATTCCTTTAAAGACTGCATTGGGGAAGGGCTTAGACTCGCAGACCATTGTTTTGAAACAAATTTTACATAAAAGTTACTCTGAAAAATTCTAAAATTTTCTGTTTTCTAGAATTTCAAGTCAAAACTGTTCATTTGCCTTTGAAATGAAAAAAATGTTTTACCCATTTAAAATTGTAAAGAAAACCTTGGTGCCCTGCGTGAGCTGGGTGTTGAGTCTGTCCAAATTAGTGTGTGATGTTCTTAATTGTGGGAGGCAGGCGAGAGTATCTGCTGTCTCTTTGGAGAAGTGTGAGTTTTGTGCTATGCTCGCTGATTAAAACACTAATATAGCAGTATTTCTCTGTTTTGTTTTGTTTTTCTGAACACAAAGAGTACTTTCAGTAGCATCTGGAAGACTTCTTGGCTAGTTTGAAGTCAATTTAAATCCAAACATACTTTGCTTGTGATTTAGCAGTCACATTTGACATAGTGTTGCTGCACCTTTTATTCCTTAAAAGCCCCGTACTGCCCTCTCGTGATAGCTTGAGCATATTGTATGTGCTGTAGCTGCTTTTCTGACATGGAGAGTATTTTCATGGTTATATTTGCAACTGAAATGCCAATAGGACTTTTTGTTTGCCTTTATAAGTTTCCAGCATAGCCTTACAAAGGTTCATTTTAAAAATTGTGATTTTTTTTGTCCTGAATTGTTTTGTTTTGTTTTTCCCTGCAAATTTGGAAGTAAATCGAGCAATTTTGCTTTTCACTTTGAAAGATGTTTTGAAATTGTGCACTACATTTCTTTTGAGAATTGTCTGACACTTCATTTTGTCTTATGTACATCGCAAATACAAAGTGTAATGAAGTTACAGTTTAAAAAACCTAATTTTATAGTTTTTAACGTAGCCTAGCACATGGAAAAAAAAAAAAGAACACTGGCCAAAGTTTTTGTTATTGAACATAGATACAGAAAAGGATGAAGCACAAGGGGCAGCTAGTTCCACATAAGCGCAAAATAGGTGCTGAAGGTGGTGAGAAGTTTGTCGTTCGTGACTCTCATTCTAATGAGATACAACTTCATACGATGAATGGAGGGGGGCGATGTTAAGTCTATGATCTATATTTAGGCCCTATCTGATCTCTCAGATGTTACTGGTATCTGGAGTTCCCTGATACTTGACCCTTCTTAGGGCCCTGCTAACAAATAGACTAAGTGGATTTTTGGTCAGAAGCTCTTCATATCCATGTTAGAAGATAGTACTTACAAATACTTTCCTGGGTGAGTAGGGGAGAGAAATGAAAAATATATCCATGTCTTTCTGTGAAACTCATTAAAGCAACTAGAAAGAAAACAAAGGTTTTTAACCAGTATTTTTTTTCTGCCTCTCTTCTTTCTTTATTCCTTTTTGTTTCCCCTCTTCAGGCGCTGCCGCCGAACTAGAAATATGGGGTCGGAAAACCCGCAGAACCCTGGCTGTAAGATCATGACCTTTCGTCCCACCCTTGAGGAATTTCGGGACTTTGGGAAATACATTGCTTACATGGAATCGCAAGGAGCTCACCGAGCAGGGCTTGCCAAGGTGAGTTGCCCTAGCTTAGGTAGTTGAAAGCTTCCGGAAGGCTGCCTCCCTGAGGCTCTGCTTTATGTAAGCTGTCTATGAAGTTCTATCACTCAGAAGCAGTTTGCTTTCATGTAGTCAAGCAGAGTGTGTTTTTGAAAATTGTGCTTGCAATCTCTGTCTCGTTTTACCGAGAGAGGAAAGGCATAGGAGTTACAGGCCTTTCATAAGAGTGAAAGAAATGTTTATTTGCAGGATGTCTTTTTCTGATCCCTAACTGGAAAACGAGGACATTCCCAGTCCTTGCAGAGATGGGTTAAGGGTATTTCCATGTCCTGGTTCTGTTGCTGAGGATACAGATAGTGGTAGCCATGGTCCTCAAGGGCTGGAGACGTGAGGTTTTCAGCTCCCCCAGAGCATAGAATAAAGGAGCAAGCTTTTGAAGTCTGCTTAGGTTTTGATGGGGGAGAGAGGGTCTAAATCATATCTATGTGAATGGGGGCAGACTTTTTACTCTTGCCCTTTTTATGTTCTGGGCTACCACCTTATGCTGACTTGAGTCTAGACCTGTAGATGTGTCCTGTATGCATGTGTGGTTCCCAAAATACCTGAAAGCCTTTTTGACCTTTAGGAAGCAGCTCTCCAGCCAGCTCTAAAACATCTTTCTGCTTCCTTCCCATCCGCATCTTTACACTGAAACTGATGAAATGTTATGGGAACTCTTCATGTGAACTTCTAAATTCCAGTACTTGACATACAACTGCTTGGAAAAAATCAGGTCTAATTGGTTAGAAAGAGTATTTCTGTGGCTGTGTCGTGTTGCACCACAGGCTGAGGGAGATCATTTGTTCTGACAAGGTAGTTGTTAACGTATGGTATTTAGCAGAACTTAATAAAGCACAGCAGAGAAATAAAGCTGTTAGGCATGAAACAATTCTTATTTCTTCTAAAACATAGGTCAATTACGGTTTTTATTACAGTTCTAAATAGAGCTGGGTATTGATAAAAAGCTCTCTGTGAAATGTTTCCTTGTCCATTCAAGTGTACTAGCAATTACATTCCATGAGTCTGCTAGGGTAGATTATTTTAATAAAGGTTGTTGGTGAATTCCAGATGTTGTGAAGAAATTACTCTACTTGTAGGACTAAATTTGAGCATTTCAAGTTAATTTTTGTGTGTCTCTATTGCAACTGCAGTTCAGAGCCTTGTAATGGAAGTAGAACTCATCATATCCTGGAGAAACCATGCCCACAAAAATCAGTAACTTGTCCTCCTGTTCCTGTAACTTTTTTTGGTTAATCCTTACACCAAATTAGATTGCAGATATTTTATTTTTTCATTCCACATGCCCGCTGAATGTCCTACTGATTGTTCTCTGATCTTGAGCCTAGAATTGCTGGCAGCTCTTCTGTTTAAAATTACAGCTTTTCCAGATTCAGCACTGCTTTGCAGCAGTTTTTCTGCACAGCCTCCAAGAGTGAGGAAAGAGTTCTGGACGGGTTCCCCATGCTTTTCTTTTGTTCTTCTCTACCCCTTACCCCTTTTCATTTAAGGAGTTGGTCCCTGATGTGTCACCTACAAATACGAAAAAACATCAACAGCAATAATGCAACAGGATTTGGAGCCTTCCTAGTTAAAAAAACCTCCAAACAAACCAAACAAAAAACCGCAAAAACCCACCCCTCAAGAAAACCCTAATGTTAGTGGTCTTCTAGATGGAATAGTTGTTTACACCACTATAAAGGTTATGGACTTGCAGAGATGCAACGTACTGATAGAACAGCTGGAGTCTTCATGCAGCTTTGTGGAATGGTAGGTGAGAGAGGAATGCTGTTATGGAGGGAAAGCATGTGCAGTCCTTCTGGCATGCAGCGTATTTCCTTGGTATAACTATATATCTTCTTATCACTGGCCATCTTCTGTGACACTGTACTGATGGGACTGCTAGCAGGCAGGCGATCAGCCCTCTAACCATGTCAGCTAGTCCTGCACTTCAGCAGATGCAGAACAGGTGTCTTGTCATATGTGCTGGTTATTTGAGATGCTGCTGTTATCTGATAACCTGCAGCAGCAGGATGAAATACCTTCCACTTCAACAGTTTCTCTTCAGTAGAGGTTGTGTTTGCCTTTTGTGAACATGAAGTAGTGTGGTGTGGGTTTTTTTTTGTTTTTGTTTTTTGTTTTGTTTTGTTTTTCATTATTTTTTTTTTTCTTCCCAATTCCAGGTGATTCCTCCCAAGGAATGGAAGCCCCGAAAAACCTATGATGACATTGATGACATGGTTATTCCAGCTCCTATTCAGCAGGTGGTTACTGGACAGTCGGGGTTATTCACCCAGTATAATATACAGAAGAAGCCTATGACTGTGGGAGAATACCGGCGTCTGGCTAATAGTGAGAAGTATGTTGGTGTTAAGTGATGTGCTTGTACTGTGAATGGGGGAGTTGTGCAGAAAGCTTTTCTTTCTAGAAACAAGCTGAAAAGAAAATGTAGCCTTGTTAAATAGGAAGCATTTTTGAGGTAACAGCTTTTTCTTGAAAGCTTACATCCAGAATCTCAAACAAGTTTGTAACTCGGTGGCTTTTGGTATATCTTAGATCTTTTTCTGGGAGTTGTTACAGAAAGATTCTTCAAAGTCAGTATTTGGCTAAGAATCTGCCTGAAAAGAATGGCTTGGGACTCAAAGAAGAGCTCTCGGTGTATTAATGGCTGAGGTAGAAATAAAGTATCTTGGAGTGCCTGAGCTAATAATAATAACACGAATGTCTTCCGAAGGGACTGGGAACTTTGCAGAGCACTTCAGTTAGCTGGGACAAGCCAACTGAAACAACCTGCAGTTGCATCCTTTTTCCAGAGTCACTTTCCCAGAGCTCTGGAGTACCTTGGGTTTTAACTTGACCAATACTGACATTATGCAATTGATTTTTAAATATTGCTAACACAGCATATACATGAGTGCTTTACCTGCCTTCAGTTCCCTGTGTAATAACTTCATCTCACGCATCCTTAGGATGGGGATCTGGTGCTTCACATGAGTGCACATCCTGTTTGTCAGTATGCACCAAGAGTAGAAAGATTTAAAAGGCAGTGGATTATATGAATCTGAGTAGAATTAAAAATGAAACGCACCTTCAGTAACCTCCTGAGTGGGCCTACTTTGAAATGCATGGTTCTTCTCGGTCGTTTATCTGTCTGATTAGTGTTCCTTAGGACTTCTTACATCCTTATCTTTTCCATGTTCTTATCAGGTATTGTACTCCACGCCATCAAGATTTTGAAGACTTGGAGCGCAAGTACTGGAAGAACCTCACATTTGTCTCGCCAATTTATGGGGCTGATATCAGTGGCTCGCTATATGATGCAGTAAGTGAAATGGTCCTCATTTATTTTAAATATGGTTATTGACTTTCTTATTGCTCTTTTCTTATTAAGGAACAGTAATTCAGAATTCATTTGATTTAGCAACCTTAAAAAAAAAGCAAATAATATCTTTATTTTTCCCTCATTACAAAAGTGTGACTAAACTTCCCACCTTCCCCAGAGATTCAGGATAATAGAGTCAGTGGAAGCTGTGAAAAGCTTAGTTTTACTGGAAAAATGAGGGGAAAAAAAGTGATTTAATGAGTTCTTACAAAGCGTGTGGCCAAAAATTGTATACAGCTTGCAGAAAAGGTTGTTAAAGAAAACTGGACTGGTATCATAGTGATGTGCCAAGGTACACGTGGTGGTATGCAGGTAAATTAAAAGCAAGCTACTGATCCTGATCTCCATCATGCTAGGGTTTGATTTTTGTTTGTGTGTGTGTTTTTTTTTTTGTTTTTTTTTTTTTAAGGGAATAAAATAGATTTCTGCTGAAGCACTGTAGAGAGCTAGAGACAAGCAGCATTTCAAGGAATGGGGTGCTTCATCAAAAATACTTTTTTTGATTTTTCACACAACTAAAATACTTGCATTTGGATTTTTTCTTTGTAGACAGCTATAGTGGGATACAATGCACCTGCATGCTAAATTATTTTACAATTCAAATTGTTTAAGCTTTTCATTGGTGAAATTGCATCCTGTGTCTAAAGTAATTCTGTTGTGGTTTCTTCTGCTGTAACGATAAAGGTTGCTTATCTTCTTGCTCTGTTTAGGCAGCTAATCTAAAGCAGTGCCCTTCCTCTGTAGTTTTCTTTTGAGTGGAAAGTGGCCCTTTTTTGGAGTGTTGTCTGATTGTCTGCAGTATAAACTGAATGTTAATGTAGAAGAGTCTTTTTATTATCAATAGGGTATAATATGGAATTAACTGGAATAAACATAGATATCTGAGGTCTTCACAGCCACAGACATCAAAGTTATCCATAGTATTTAGTGCTTTGATGAGAGTATCACATTCTTGTCCATCGTATGATCAGGGAAGGTGACATAACCAGACACAAAAGCAAGCTTTAGGAGAAGTAGCTTCTGCAATGTACTGAATATACATTGTGTTTCCTTCAAGTTCCTATAAGCAGAAATTAAATAATTGAATTACCAGTCACACCTAAAGAGCATTTCCTATTGTCCAGTTACTGACATTGTTGAAAGCATTGAGGTGTGAGTCATGAAAAACATTCTCCTTCTGCATCATCTCACTTTTCAGCCGCTTCCATTCTTCAGCCCTTTCTCCCTTGCCCCGTTTTGTTTTGTTTTTTTTTTTTTTCAGGTTGATTTACAAAGTTTCAAGATCGAGCAGCTTGAGTTTCACTGTCTTGCAGTTACTCCAGCAAGCAGCATGAAGCTGGGATTGCTCGCATACCTATCAGTTACTTGCATGCAAGGGCTGTGAAGGAAACTGTTTCCTTTTGGAGACTGTATTACTCTTCAGGCAATATCAAGGTTAAAAATTTGTACCAGTTTATGTGACTTCTCTATTTCATAATTGAAGTAGAGAGAACCAACTATCGGATTTAGAACTTCTGTTTATTCTCTTTCTGTTTGAATATTGATAACAACAAAACTGTCTTCCCTGTTCTTGTGTCAGAAGCACGGAGCTGGTGTAGAGGCCTCTGCCACTTTGGCCACATTGAAGGCTAGGGTTTCTCATCAGCTGATCCGTGTTCATCAGGTGAAGAACGTCTGGATGGAATATGTAATTGACAGATGTGTATTTTACCCTTAGTTTGTCTTATGTTTATTAGTTGAACAGTTTACTGAATGGTAGAGTATCTCGTAGTACAAGTGCCTCTTCAGAGAACGCATTTAATGAGATGCTAGTAATCAGTCCCTTTGCCACAAAGTAGTGGTAATGCATCCTTTTCATGGTTATTGATGAACACTGAAAGTAAGCTTTCTGGAAGGAGGTGGAATTAAATTAATGCAGATAACACTAGGATATCCACATTTTAAGGCATTGAAAGGAAGCTGTGGGCTGTTATTCTGCTTAGCAAGTCCTGATATGTTCTAGTACAAAAATTTCTTTTGAATTACAGGATGTGGAAGAATGGAATATTGGCAATCTGAACACTCTCTTAGACATGGTGGAACATGAGTGTGGCATTATCATAGAAGGTGTAAACACTCCCTACCTCTACTTTGGGATGTGGAAGACAACATTTGCTTGGCATACAGAGGACATGGATCTCTACAGTATCAACTACTTGCATTTTGGGGAGCCAAAATCCTGGTAAGTGATAGAGTACCTATAGACAGTGGCTACAAACCTTTGCCCTCACTTAAAGGCCACTGCAATACCCTTTTCTTCAGGTCTACCTAATTCCATCAGGCCTCTTAGTCTCTCACTTCCCTTTTTTTTTCCGTCTCCTACTCTACATTTGAAAGCAGTTTTACTTTCTTTCATGCTGACTTGCTCAGAGGCCTAATTCCCAACTTTCTGGAAAAGTAGCACAATTAGGGAGACTTATTGACATGACAAGTAAAAACAGATTTCAGCACTTGGGGCTTTTTGGAAACTAATGCACAGGAGAGCAGTCCCATTATGTGGGAGAGCAAATGATGGTGCGAATGTGTAGATGCTTCAGATGCACTTTAATAGTGAGAGACTGTTGTTCTTGCATTGTGCTATAGGCAGGAAACATCTGTTACTTTAAAATTTTCATTATTTAAATATGTAAGTATGCTTACAACTCCAGGGACAAGGTAGGTCAAAGGGTTACTTTTTCACGGTCAATTGTTAGGGTAATGATAAGCATTTTTCAATGCTGTTGATGCATAGACTGATTGGAAGAAACAAAAATAATCAATAGATAAGGGTGAAATGAAGAAGTTAGGAAATCCAGAATATGTTACCAAGAACCAGTCTACTTTTTTCTCAAGCCTCCTATTTAAAAGTATAGCCAGACACACTTAGCAACGTGGAAGAGCTTTACTGAAGATCTTGATGTGACTAATAAATATTGACATTTTCGTGGAAATTAGAGCTTAAATGTCACTGTGAAGCTGCTGTCATTGTGCCCTGGCAGTGGCAGACAAGATCCTCCCATCTCTGCAATATGAGTCCCCAGGGACACCAAGTATCTCCAGGCTGTTAGTGCCTGTGGGCATATAAAAGCTACCAACAGCAAAGAGGCTGTAATGAATGGATATAGTGTTCTTTTACAGTCTTGACAAGGAGTGGAAGGAGGGGCTGAATCTGCAACGTTCAGCTATAGTCTTAATGTGAATTTTAAAAATCTTTCCAACATGTCAGAAAATCTCCCCAGCATACCTGATTCTTAGTCTCCCTCTTTCAGGCAGATGCACAAGGATTTTTCAGAATCTCTGTAAACAAGCTTGATCTGAAGAAACCTATCTCTGGAATAGGAATGAAATGTGACACAGTCTCTCTCATTTTACACACTGTCAGTTTTTTCCTTCCATCTTCAGCAGCAGGTCATCAAACGTGGTTTTTTTTCGGTCCCCATCCCCAGCAGGTGGTGCCACCAGCACGCGAGGAGCCTGTCCTCTCCTTTGCCCATACAGCCCAGTGACCACCAGCAAAGCCAGTGTCCTCTTGAGAGCTGGCTGCTCTTAGAGTCATATGAGCAACTGACCTGAGGTTTGCGTTAGGGTCATGCGATCGTGGCTGTCTCTGACTGCTGCTTTCATGCCTGCGTGTTTATCAGTTCTGCCTCATCTGTCTTTTCTGCTTGCTTTTTTGTTCCGAGCCCAGAATAGACAGTTATCACTTTCAAAAAGTAGAAAGAACAACAGATTACCTTCAAAAGAGAAGCTGGTTACAGCATGAAAATAATGGCTGTTCCACAAACTCTTACATTGTGAGCAAAATTTAGAGAACAGATGTTAAATGAAGTATACATGAAGTATTTTTAGGCTGACCTAAACTGTTTTTCTTCTTGCATGCATCTTAGGAACTTCATGCTATTGTTTGGTTTCGTGTAGGTTTGGGTTTTGGGGGGGGGTTGGTGGGGAGTTTTTGGTGTTTTGAGGTTTTTTGGGGTGGTTTTTCTTTTTTTTTTTTTTTTTAGTGTTGTAGATACAATATGTGGATATCCACATACTGTGTATATCATAAGGATGATAAACTCATTGCATGAAGCTGTTGCCTCATCTTTACTAAACAGTGGTTTTTCCTTATGTCCATATATTTGCTGTTGTTTCCGTGGGAAATACGGATTGCATAGAGAAACAAACAAAACAAACCTCTAGACAGTAAAACCTGAAACACCTTTGTGTAGCATGTGTGTGTGAAGAGGTTAAGTATCAGAAAGAAGTGAAAACTGTAGATGGAAAATTGTATCTGGCAAACATTGGATTAGAAGTTCTTGGTAGCTTTTATTTCTGTCTAATCTTCTGAGGGTTTGGAGAAGATGCTGGGGAACACCTAATATTCCCCTAAGAGGGGTTTTGGTTGTTGAAGAGTTCAGTCACTACTGCTTATAATTGGAATAGAGAATAGAAATCATAATATTGTTTTGTAAAGGAGCTCAGGCGTTGCTGGTAAAAAATCAAAGCAGGAAGGTGCTCTGCACCTGGTTGGCTTTTGGTTTGTTGTTTTGTTTTGTTTTTTAAAAAAAAAAAAAAAGGTACTTTTACCTGCTTAAAAAGGGAGGATTTTCATCCAGCCATTCTGTGTTTGTATAGTTCTTTTATAGTAACTAGTTCTATAAACCTTACACAGTTGGGGAAAAATGAAGATTTTGAGGACAGACCATGTTTTGGGCAAAACGTTTTCCCATTCAACGGAGTTTTCTTATATAGACAGCGTGTAAGACAAAACTAGATGTATTGTGACAGGATGCCACTGCTGGTTTGGCAGGCCTCCCTGCTGTTCCCTTAAGCATAAGGCAAGAGTATGCCACTTGCCCAAGTCATTTCTTCCTTATTCTTCACTATGACAGCTTCTGTTACTGAATTCTCAAGCTCTTCTGTGAACAAGCATTGGCTTCTGAGGAGTAAATCTGAATACCCCTTTGAGCAGACCTGGAACTTTCCAGGTACCTGAGCAATCACCCGTCTTCTGGTTGCGACTGCAGTCTTCCTAGAGCTCGGCTGGGGGAGCTCTTGGACTTCAGTGATGAAATTCCAGTGGTGCAGCCTGGCTTTACTCAAAGATGGCTAAAATGTTAGTTCTGTTTTTCTGGCACCACCTCTGTGGAAATTTCCCAGCTTCCTTCATCCTTTTTATAGACTCTTTGACTCTGACAGTGATCATCTTTAGAAGCACCTCGGGGAATAGCAGGAGTGTGGAGAGTTACGAAGTCTACCAGTTTGGGGTTGAGCTCTAAAATAAGAGACAGAGTTATTGTTTGGCTGTCAGAGATATTTATATAGTGAAACAAAGGACTCTGTATATTGGTAGTATTCTGCTTCAAAATTGTCTGTTAAAAACCATAACTCTTTCTTCATGTCTCTCATAAATTATCTTAGGCTACTTTAATCTAGGCTGTGCAACCAAAGCCTTGCTGTGCAGGGCAGTGCATAGGAGTGGTGAGAACCCACCAGCTCTGTTTCCTTACGATGGCGAGAAAGGAATTGGGCTGATTGAGGTTGCCTCCCAGACCTCATTCAAGTGGGTTCTACAAGAAATCTGTATGTTTATTTGCTGTGGAAGAGGTGAATACCTTCTCGGGGAGGTCTGGATGATATGTTCAGACCATGAGAAGCCACATAATGGACAGAGATAAGCTGAGAAAGGAATCTGTCTCATGGGTCAGGGAGGATAGTTACTGAAGTATTTCGTATGTGTCTTTCATTTCTGTCTTTGGAATTTTGGGTCATACCTCTTACAAAACAGGTGCTGTGGGGACTGTTGGGATTAGAGTTAAAATAAATGTCTATGGCTCAACAACTGAAGACGGCTGCTTTGTACAACCTAATGAACATCTGCTTGGTCATACAGCTCCTTGATTAATGTGTGTCTCTGTCACTGCAGAGAAGTCCTGCTGCCAACACTTTCTTGTACTGTTTCTTTCCATAAGCAGAGTAGAACAGGCTGCAGCAATGTCAGTTGTCTACGCAGAGCTGTGTCACTGGGGATGCAGGTTAAAAAATTGTTCAGCACTAAGTGAAATACTTGAGCAGTCATCCAGTGATGAGGGAGAGGAAAGGGGTTAATGGAAGACAGCATTTTTCCTGCTTCCAGTCTCATTAAATGATTTATCTATGCCTGTAGGTTGCAATGCATTTATTTCTTAAATTCTGTTGTCTTGTACCAAGAAGAATAAGCACTGTTATATATCTTTAGCCATAATGATTGCTGCTGCAAAGATATCCATATTGCCCCTTTTGGGTTATACTTGCCTCATATCAAAGATGATCATCTTTTCTGATGTGCTGTTTCTCAGGCGTATGCATCTGGTCTACATTGTAGTCACACTGTTGTTTTTAACTGGAAAATCAGTCTGACAGGCTGAAGAGGTAGCATGGAAGGTGTGGGCACTTTCCATCAAACATACCAGGAATTGGAGCTGTTGTGTAACTTCATGTTAAGCTTCTCAGGCAGGGAACTGCCAGATTGAGTCTTTTGCTTGCTTGTTTCTCAAATTATAAAATGTCCCTCTCCCATTAGTAGTTTAATTACAACCTTTTCATAGTCTGTCTTCAGTTTTTTCAAAAGTTTGAATGTATTTCATTTTGCAGCTCTATATTAAACCTCTTGTGGTAGGAGTTTTTACTGTATCAATTATACATATTATGTATAATTACCTTATACATTCATATGCTGAGATCTAAAATAGAGCATATTGTCAAACGATGCTAACAGAAGACTGATTTTTATAATGACAGAAGCAACAAAACTGAATGCCAAGCCTCATACTTCATGGTTATTATGGCATTTTATTGAGGAATGTATGCATCTCAGCCCTTGTGATTTCAAAAGCGTATTTTTAAACACTGTGATACTCCACCATCACTTTGTTTCATCTCTATAAAAATGTGGAACACCTACCTTGAGGGCTTTCTGTGGTAGGGAAGTGCCGAAGGAAACTTTAAATCTCAATAATGTGAATTTGATGGATACACTTTGGATGTGTAATGTCTCTTATCTTGTTTTGTCAACACTTTTACACCTGACTGGGTAATAAGGTTATTTTTCTCAGATACTTTTGTGACTGATCTTGCTGTACAGCAACAATATTTAATATACCTTCTGTAAGTACTAATGGGATGTTACACTGTATTTTTTTTCTCTCAGAAACTGCAGGTGTTAAACCAGAGTGACACTGAGGATGGTAATTGATTTTTATAAAATGTCCCTGTTTCCTTATCATGATGGATGTTTAATCCCCTTTAATTAAAATAGGGAGCCAGCTTTAGCTTTTAAGTTATATGGTCTCCTCTCCAAAACATTCCCTTGCTGAAAGTGGATCATGCCTAATCTGTTTGACTTTGATATCACAAAGTACACTTTATGCCAGAACAGCAGTTTATGTGGAATTAAGGACAAATTACCAAAGGAACTTTAAAATAATATGATTACTTGAAAGCACTGGTCACAGATACAATTACATTTTAAAAAACACTTCTGGAATTCTGTCCTGTAAAAGTCTTAAGACTGCTTATTTGAAAGTCCATAGAGTTATCTGAAAACTTTGTTGGTTAAAGTATTTTTGAATTTCTGCTTTCCTTCCTCTGGGTGTCTAGCGAGCTTCCCTGTATAGGGTAACTCTGTCTGTAGGAATCGAGGAAAACGAGTCCATGGGAGGACTTGCTTGTAACATCTACCGTTTAATAAATTTGTAGTATCTGCAACTGATGCCACCATCAATAGGGAAGCCTTACACTTTCTAACAGTGCCATGATGGGGAGATTTAAAGCAAGACGTGATTGTTCCCCTGGGAGAGGCTTGTAAAAGGAGCCCTCTTTATTCTTGGCTAAAAACATATACTAAAGCAGCTGCAGATATGCAAGTGCTGAGGCTCTCCCTGCTGATTTTATTTTTCATTGTTGTCTTAGGGAACATTGCAGCTGTCTGAGTCAGAACTCTTGTCCTATCCTCCCCCCAGG
This sequence comes from Aquila chrysaetos chrysaetos, assembly GCF_900496995.4. Taxonomy (NCBI): domain Eukaryota; kingdom Metazoa; phylum Chordata; class Aves; order Accipitriformes; family Accipitridae; genus Aquila; species Aquila chrysaetos. The sequence goes on along the minus strand of NC_044015.1, from coordinate 3,235,696 downwards.
ATAGAAAATGTTAATCCCTGGAAAACTATCTTGGAGAAAGAAAATGACCTAATACAGTCATGGAGCTGAACTCTTCCAGCTTCTCTCCTTTGTTTTCGGTGCAGGATGCTGGGTCCTTATCCCCATTTCCCCCATGTGGTATGCTGCACTATCCCTCTGCTTTTACACACTCTCACATATGTTGCTGTTTGTTGCGAGCTTGATGTAATCTCATTTAAAGCAGCTGGGTTTAATGTTTGATACTGAATTGTATGGCAGCAGGGGGGAAGGGCCCTTGTCCCTTGCATCATTTATTGCCTTCTAACTATTACATTCCCTTAGGGGGCCATAGCACAAGGCAGTTGAATTGCTGAATTGATCAGATGTGATTATAAGTCTTGATTATTGGGATCTCAGTAACCCTTGCACCCTGGAGATCCTGTGAGTTTCTTAAAGCTAGATTAGCTGGAATCACATATGCGTTTTGCCCTTGAGGGAACTGATGACTCTGAACTTGTTACATTATGACTTTTCATTTTGCTCCAAACAGAAAATCTGCTCCCCCTCCTTACTCCCCCCCTCCCCGAGTTTTACTTTTCCTATTTCTTGGTGTTAGGGAATTCAGAAGAAGATTCTGCAGCCTTTCCTGCCTCGATCCCCAAGGTCTGCATCAGTCCTCCATGCAAAATGTGTGGGGTTGCCTTGCTCTTAAATGTGTGCACACATTTGTGGTTTGTGTGTTCCAATCCTGACAGTAGAGATTTATAGGCTTGTTGGGGTGGAGTGGGGGAGAAAGGAGGGGCAGGGGAAGGCCATTTGGCTGTGATGGGTTCCTTGCAGCTCACAAATTTCCTTTCTGCTTCTGCTATCCCATGTAATCTGTTTTACAGCTCTGCAGTTTTGGATGGAGAAAGAGTAGAATTTATGGTGATGGTTGATTTATAGATTAGCTGCAACACCATTTGCTCTCAGGCAGATTTGGCAAAGCAAGACCCTTTTCTGTTGATAAAAGGGATAGAGGAAGGAACAGTGATATTCATTAAAAGAAATAAAAGGAAAGTGAGATAAAGTATGGCCAGGCAGAACAGCTTTTCACTCTCCTACCTCTTCCAAAACTGTTAGGTGAAAGCTGCTTTGGAATAGGCTTTCTGCATTGAGAATCTGTGCGCATGTTGATTTTGCTCTCAGATTTGTGAAAGGAGTGATATATTGAGATGCAGAGTTGCATCCCCCTGTAATTCACTGATAAATGAGAGCAGTGCAGCAGTGAGTTATTAATACAGCCTTTCAAGCTTCATATACCGCAGTCATTAGTTAATCAATACAAACCACAGTATACTAGTAATATTCAAACAAGCCTTCCTCCAGGCTTCCCTCAGGTCAGAGGGGTTCTGTTTGTCCTGGAGGTGGTGCTGTGGGTGAAGGATGATATAAATCTCGTTAGAAAGGGAAGGATGCTAGCTGATAGTCTGCTTTGAAAATCCGAGGGATCGACATATTGTACGGAGACTAAATCTTGGGTGACTGGAGTGGTTTTAATGTGGTTAAGTCATCAAACCAAACTACATGGAGAGTTATGAGCTCTAACTTGTGTTATGTGGATTATCTTCTCAATCAGGTGCCTGCAGTTGGAACAGTGGAGATTTTTCTTTTTAATAGACTTAGATTTTTGTTGTGTTTTATTATGCTGTAGTAGACAGATTATTATTTCCGATGCACAGGAGGCACGGTATTCTGGGGAGGTAGGACTTGCGCGTTGCGTTTCTTCATTCACCCTCATTTAACTTTGAGAGAAAATGCTACGAAGATCAAGCCAGACTCTTGGACTGATGGGATCAACTATGGAACTTGTCTGAGGAGGGACTGTTGCTCTGTAAGAGAATGGATGAAATGACCTGAGCCAGCCAGCTGGCTGCTTGTACCCATTTGGTCTCCCTCCTCCTTTCACTCAGCACTGTTCTGTATATGTACTTCCCCCACAAAGTTCTTTGCTCTTTCTGTTGCTTATTCTTGTCTAAATCCACTGCAAAAGGCATGGTATTAGTATGTACTTTGCCGCCATTTTAGTTTTCTGTCTGTGGATTTTATGTCCATCTTTACTGGGCCTGTTTAATTAGTTTGTTGAAATTATAAATTCTTAGAGATTGGGGCTCATCTGTGAGTTGTTGTACCTAACCTAGTAAAGTGAAGATCCTTCCGATCTGTGGTTCGTCTTTGTACCTTTCCATAATGATCTTGGAAGGTGGTAATGTTGATCTGAGATCACATCCTCATTTTTACAGCAGTGTCTTCAAGTGGGCTTCTACTCCACTGACACAGTGTTTAATGCGTGTACTGCTGTTTCCGCCAGCACTAATAATTCATCACAGCTCAGTAGTCCCAGTCTGGATTGAGAGAAGCATGTCTTTGATCCAAGAAGGCTCTTGCTGCAACTCATTCTTGCGTTTTGAAAGTGTCTGCTCAAAGCTCAGGCCTGATTTGAAATGAAGATCTATGGAAGTCTGACAGGATCACAGATTGGTTTTAATAACTGAGGCTTTTGAACAGTGCACTCCGCCACTGAGACAAGATGGGAGAGAGATGTGCTTCCATGCTTCATGTAACTCTTTCAGCCTGATCTGACTTGGGCCCTGTGGGAGAATGAGCTTGCAAATTCTGGCTTGGCATGGCGCTGAAAGCAGGGGTTGGAAAGACCAGAAGGAACCAACAGTGGTACTGCAGAGCTTTGTCTTTATTCACATTTTGTTAACACATTGGCAGAAATCAGTGGGGATTTTTTTCTTTACTCAGCAGAGAAAATTGACGTTGGGTGATGCCAAGTGCAGTACAAGTGTAGTTTAAAATAACAGAAGCCTATAGTAATCACAGTACTTTAAATAGCACTCTGCGTCCTCTGAGTGCTGTGCAATTGTTAACTAGTTAATGTTCAAAGTAATATATATGCAGGGTTTCTATCCACTTCATTTCTAACTGGCCAATCAACATGACAAAGGGGATCAAATAGAAGAAATAAAGGAAACTTTACAAACTGTGTCACTGATCTTTATCAAATCTTAGCTATAACACTTCTAGCTTTGATGCTGACAAGAACATAGGCAGTAGCTTCAAAGTAGTAGCTGTAGTTTGAAACAATGCAGCTTGATGGATGATGACCATTAAACCTTTGGAATTATTTTTTTTTTTTTCCTCAAAAAAGAAAAGAGCGTGTGTGTAGAGGCATTGCACCTCTAGCACAAGGGGTTTCCTAATCCAAAAATACCTTTCATTACTAGTGAGCAGATTTATTTTGTTCTGCTGTAGAAAATTACCCGTATTTTTTTCCAAAAGCAGTGAGCAGGAGTGTACGTGTGCCTGTGCCCAGTAAAGGAGGCAGCTCTCACAGTCCAGTTGGTACAAGACAGGAACATCTGTGATCTCCCCTGGTTACCTTTTTTCTCCTTGTTTCTGGAGTTGCAATGAGGTTTGGTTTTTTTTAGAATATAAGGTCTTTGAAGCATAATCTTTGCTTTTCTTTATCCACTACAGAAAGCAACCAGTAATTAATAATCTGATTGCCAGTTTTGGGAAATAAATCTGATGTGAACAGGTTCTTTAAAACAAATAATGGAGAATGGCAAGGGGATGAATATTGTAGTCATTCATCTCTGTTGAATTGTAGGCTAATTATCTTCTTGGCCAAACTGAATGAATAAATGATTTCATAATGTTTTTCCCAAAACACCTTTTCTTAGTTAAATACCCCCTTCATGCTGCTCATTCACTGCATGCAGAAGCAGACTATGGGTTTATTTTGTACATGAGGAAGGAGAGTCACTCCAATGTGATTTGTAATTTTGTGCTTGGTGCCTGGCATTTGTTGCTATGAAGCTAACTGGACTGGTACATTGATAGTCTTTCCAAGAGCAGATGGTTGTTCATATTAAACTCTCTGTTTTAAAATAGTATTTAAAAATTGCATTTGAGTTCTGGAAAAATCTCCTTTTTGTATTCATTGAGTTTTGGGTTAGTGAAACACTGTGAAATTGCTCAGTTGTTTTGTGCAGATCTTGTAGTTGTGAGTTCAGGTGTACCTCTTAAATTAATGTTGCTTTAAAATCAAAATTTTAAAAAGCTGCTGTTGAATGTCACTTCCTGAAACTAATGCCTCTAATACTATTTCTAGCTCGTGACAACTTTAAGGGTTAAAGAGTCTTTTAGCAGTATGCGATTGGCACATTAGGTTTGACTCTAATCTTTCAATGGTCAATCCATAAGGATTTGATCCCAGCTGCAAAGTGACCCGAGATATTCTGCCCTTTGTCACTGGAAGACAAATGGAGAGTTTGTAGTTGCACAAACTTTAGTTTCTTAAGGGAAGGAGGAAGTTTCTCATCTTGCTTAAATTGCCTGCCATTTCTTCGTATTATGCTTGGGGGGGTTAATGGGGTTGATAATGAGGTAGCTATGAGCATGGAAAAGAGATCTTCCCCAATGAAATAGGCCCTGTGGTGTAAGTGCTGAGAATGGTTACTGTTACCCAGGCCCTTTCTGAGCAGGTTTTGTCCTGATTTTCTTCCTGTGCTGGTTCCCAAAGGATTGTGTTTGAGCAGCTGTCTGCAGAGCTCATTTTTCTCCGAGCTTTAGAAGACAGGTTGATTTGGTGTGTTTGTGTGGTTGTAATCTTGTTCTGTCATTACCTATTTACTCCTTATTATGGCTTTTTGAGCAGATACTCCCCAGCCTCTGTGTTTATCTTTCTCCCTATGTGTATTTCAATAAAAATGTCATTATTTGAAATCATTGACACTGCTGGTTAAAGATACTGAATTCCATCATCTATTGTCCTGTAAAATGATCCATTAAAGATAAAACTGCAGACACTCGATAAAGGTTCTTTCCTAGGAACAAGGAGCGCTCTCATCCATGTGTGATCTTATCTCCAGAGCATGTGTTTGCATTCTTGATGTAAAGGAGCCACAACAGAAGGGGATGGAGAGGGAGGCCAGAGATTTTCCTTTCCAAATGGTGATCTGGAGAAAGGAAACTGGATTCTTACAGCAAATTCACTGTGGGGTAACCTCAGATGGTGATGAGGAGAGGAAGAAAAGGAGTTGATTTCTGTCTTTTAACAAACTGGGAGGGAGAGAGGGATGAAGGGAGGCTAAACATGGAGGAAACTAGAGGTGAGGAAAAGAGAGGTGACCATGAAAGGGAGGGAGAGGATAGTGCTATCGATGAAGGAGAAATCCATTCTTCTTGTTGAAATACTTTTTTTTTTTTTTTTTTCCTCCATTCAGGCTGCAAAACAGCTTAAAATAGCGTGGAAAAAGCTACTTTTGTTGCTCTGGCTTTACTTTGACACTGCTAGGAGATACAGTATTATAAGTGTTTTACCTTGCAGAAAAATTAGGCCTTAGAAGCAGGATATGAACTTTGCAAATGAGGGACTACCCTGTACGTAGTGGTGGTTCTTAATGGCTTCTATTGGGTGATAAATATTCTTGATAGACTAAGGGGTTTTCTTTGGAGGCATTGCTGCTGTCATGGGAGCTAAAGATGTTGAAGGTCAGCATTCAGATTATGCATTTATGGACACACTTTGTCTTGGAGAGATTGAAATAATAGCTTTTTATTCTGCCTGTCATGACTGAGAGTAGGTTGGCATTTGAATCTTCAAAGGGTCAGTATTCTTGGCACAACTAAATCTGCTTTGAAGACAGATAACTAACCCTCAGCTTGACACATGGTCTTAGGCATTTTAAATGTGCTGTTCTCTTTTTGTTTCTGTTCCTTATTTCAGTAATTATAGCATGTTAAACTGTGTGGGGCCTGTTTGGCCAGACCTTGTGCAGACACTGTGAAATTAACTTTCTTATCTTCTCGCATGAATCGGAGTGAAGTGACATTTCCGAAGCCTTGTGGTTGAACCTCCTGCCCATGGTACCGAGTCCCTAGTAGAGAGTGGGTGCATGAGATTTAGTAATCTAATCACTGCTTAATTGCTCTGTGTTGGTGCAAGGAGAGGCTGACGTGTAATGAGGTGGGGAGGCGAGGTGGTGTAACTATCAAAAACTCTGTGTGTGTGACAACTGTAGCAAGAAAAGGTCTTGGAAGCTTTGGGAGGAGGTTGAACTAAGGGACAGGTTGGTCTGGTCCTCTGCCAAAGCTAGTGATAGCTTCAGGTGAGAACAATTTCTCTTGAACAGAGAGAAACCAGTGGAGAGGGTGTGAGCAGGCTGAGGATTGCCTTTGTTATGGATGAAGTTTTTAATAGCTCTCAGTGGCCAAGATGATGACAAAATTGGATTGCACCCCCTTTGAAGAAGCAGTGGTGAGGACAGAATCTGTGCTAGACTAGAAAGTCCCTGAAGAGCACCTGATGCTGGAAGCTGTAGCTGCTGTAGTGAATTCCCTGTTATGTCATCCCTTAATGGCTTCTAAACTGGTCCTTTTATCCTAGGATGGTCTGTCTGCTCTTTTTTACTGACATAGTCATTTAATTCTTAACTCACAAGACATTTGCTTATTTATTTTCATTGTTCCTGATAATAATTCTAAGCCATTAGAGGGGAAAATTGTATTCAAAAATGCTGTTTCACACTTTATTTGTTTGATGATTTAGAGCGATAGAAAATAGCACATTTGCTGGCTTTTATAGTCTGATAATTATCCGCATCCATCAAGCCATTCCAGGGGAATAAACAAAACACCAAGAAAATTACACTATTAATGACATCCTTTATGGCAAATAGGAAGGATCTTTCTTTTGTGTTAAGGATAAAAAGGGGACCGTCCAGTTAAACTTATGTTAACAAAAGCAAACTACCATTGTAGCAAAAACATTGTCTAAGCTTTGGGGCAAATACCTTCTGGACCCCTGATCCTGATGTCTGGTAGTTACAATCAGACTCAGTTTTGCAGGATACTTGGGAACCCAGCGAATTGCATGGAAGTAGACATCAGAAATGCTGGAATTAGGTTTTGTGAAACAAGTCTGTACGCTGAAAGTCTTTCACGTAGAACAGCAAGTTCCGTATTTGTAGAGGTGATACTTAATCCATTTCAGGGACCTTCTTGTTTTGGTAGAAAGAGTAGAAAAAGGTAATTTAAAAGGATCAGTATATTACTTTCAGATTGTTGACTTCAGGGTAAGATGACATTTGAGTCACATAGCTATAACTTTTTTTTATCTTGAGATTTTTTTTCTTTTCCCCCGTTCCGTAAATCTTGTATTCCCTGGCAAAGCAGCAAGACATTATTCATGCTGTAATCTGACAAATTGCTGAGTGGCAGGTTTTCAGGTTAAGCTTGGCCCTTTGTCTTGGTCAACCACTGCAAGGCTGACCCTTGGAAGTACGTACTTAAGGCATTAGTCTCTTGGTTTTTTTGCAAGCCCAGTTTCTTGGAAGGTTGATATATCTTAAAACAGTTGCTGGCTTAGCACTATTTACGTAGACTTTGCTTTTATTGGGGAACCAGGTTGAACCAGAAGAGACAGATTCTGCACTTGAAGCAGTGGCTCAAGGTCAACATTTTTGGTACTGTTGTGTTTTATGTTGGCTGTTGCAGATGTTTTCTCTGAAGCAGAAGTAGTCTATAAAAAGATGGTTCTTAAGAAGGGCTGTTAAAATATTTATGCTGCCACTACCACTTCTCTTTGGTTTAGGTTGTTTGGGGCAATGGAAAATCCTTGCTCTGTCTTTGCTGTGGTTAAAAGGAAGTGTCTGCTCGAGGCTGGATCAAAGTTAGTCCTGCTCTACACCTAATTCAGTCTTGCCCAGGCAGAGGGATGTCACAAAACTGCTTCTGTCAACAAGGGAGAAGCACTGGGCAGTTCTCGGTCTGATAGTCTTGACACAGCCCAATTTGTGGATACTGTAGTCTATTTTGGCCAATTGATATAAAAGCGGTATTTTGAGGTGTGTTTCTTATCCTTCCTTTTCTCTGTGGAATGCATTTGTGCTATGATCTGAATGGGACAGGGAAGGGAAGTAGTTTTACATGTGGTTTGTGTTTTTTCTGATAGGGTGGGGATTTTTTAGTATTTTTCTAGAGGAAACCTGCTACATTTAGTATTTGGGCTGGGGTGCTAAAGGAAAATATCCATACTATGTATTCAGTCATGCATACAGAAAAGGAAATTGTTGGATATGCTTTACCATGCATAATCTTGTCAGTTGTTTCTGGAATTAAAGATGTTTTGCTGTTGATCTGAGCCCCAGCCTGTGGGTGCAAGAGGGACGGTAACAAATCATACTCAACGACAGCATTTTGTCAGATCCCTCTGTCAAGGATTTTTGTCCCCAACAAGTGCCTGGCCGTTTTTCATAGTGAAAGTGGGAGGATAGTACCATAAGGTCGTACACAAAAGCCAGCCCTTCGTGGATGTTTATATGCTCAATAACAGTACTGCTTTGATTGCAGCAATTTCTAATCTTTCCATGTTGCCTCCATTGTTATTCTACCTTGTAATCAATCATTTTATGTCTAGATTGAGCTAGCTAGCTCAATCTGTGCAATAGTTGCAGAAGCCTTCTGTTTCTCTTACTGGTTTTAAATAGCAGCCCAAATTCTTTCTTTATTGCCTATCTTTATGTAAATCAGTCAGATTTGTGAGTGTAACTTAAAGCAGAATTTGACCTACTTTTAATTCTCTTCTGCAGTTAATGTTTTGAATTCCTAAGAATAAATGTATGAGGATGTACAGGCTCTGCTTCCTAAAAGACTGGCCCAAACAAAAAAGTTAATTTCTAAATTGGAGTCAGCTATTACCAAGAGGCTGTTCTGTGGTAGGGTATTCTGATTTATATATTATTACATATAGTTCTTTTTTATAAGCTGGAAATTCCTTCTCTCTTGCTGGTTTCTATCCAAGCAAGTCCTTTTACTTTGTCTCTCCATGGACCGTTCTCTAAAGCTCAGCTTGGCTTTTTACAGTCTGCAGTTTCAGATAACACAATAACCATGTTCCAATGTATTAAACTTTTAACATCCTCGAGATTCAATTAATCTTATCTTTACAACTCCCAATTATAGGCACTAATTAAGTGAAGGTTGCATTGTAGACTGGGGATATTACATTAATCATCGGCAGCCTTGTAGCCATAAATTAGTTCTTTCCCAATCCTTCAGCATTTTTCCCAGAAGGAATGGAATGTCTCATTTCCCTGTTTTAAGGGACATTAATCCCACAAAGGAGCTTTGGATCGGGATTAGTTTTATCACATTTATGTAAGTGATGAATGGTCTTTGTAGAATGAAAGCTACTAGCTTTGTCCCAGACAAATGAAATTGAATTGTTTGATAATTATGCAATTTAAGGCACTGTCAAACTTGGTCAGAGGATGTTGGGAGTCCATTGCTGTATTTATTATTTTACAAGATTAGGTGCTATGTAGTGTTTTCCCTTAGATTTTTTTTTTTTTTTAAGCCATCAGTTTAAATCGGATTAATGTCTAAATCTTGAAGCATCCTATGTATGATTTCTGTCCTTTGTTATCCTTTCTAACCTGCCAGACTACAATAGGTAAATTTTGGTTTTGTACAAAACCAATATGGGATATGACTTCCATCTATTTCTCCTGACACTGTAGATAAACTTTAGACTTGAAAATTGAGAAGCTGAGCAAGGAGACTGGCTGAAAGTCCTCTCAAATTAGGTGTATTCTGAGAGATCCTATCGTAAGTAGAGCAATACTGTTTACCTGTTGTTGAGATCGTGCGGTTGCCTGCTACAATATCCTGTTTTCAGCTTGGTATAATGAGACATGATGGTTTTGACATCTTTATTGGAAATAACAGAAATAATGCATTTTTTTATTATTCACATTGAACAAAAGTTATAGCTGGCTATAAATGTCATTCTCACAAATGTAAATTTTCAAAACTCTCTGTTACAAAAAATGGTATGAGCGCCACATTTAATTTGATGCAGTATGTAAACAATAACTTACAAAATTCCATTGACATTATTATGTGTGTCATCATGTGAAACATGTTTAAGTATATCATGGTATTTAGTTCCCTCGTTATAACCTGAATGTATAAAAACTTAGTCGCCTGATTTTTGCTGCTGTGAATACTGAGGTAGTATAACTTCAAAGCAGTAAGGTAACTAACAACTTTCGGGAAGAAAAAAACATTTGAAACTTTCCTGATTTTTGTAAATAATCATGTGTAACTGTTTCTGCAACTATTAGAAGCTTTTTCGCAGCTTTTTTCAAGTTGTTTTTAACGTCTTTGTTACACTTAAGCACATTGAAGTGTCCAAATTGCCTGGAAGAAAACAGAAATTTCTTGTTCTTAACTTTCTGAAGTGGACTGAGCAGGTATGCAGCAGTCATGAGCTGTTACACACCCAGAAGAACTCAGTGAAAGGCTTCTGGGTGGTAGAAATGAAGGGTCTTTTCTATAACCTAGCATATTATCTCTTCACATGGCAAAACTGTCTTAGAAGTAGGACTCTGTTGCTGTTTTCCAGTGATCACAGGAGAATATTGCAATTAGGCTTGTGTGTGAGTTTAGGCAGTTGATTGTTTTTCCAGAATTATGTTCAATATTTTGTGCTTGTGGAAAAAAAACCCTATTTCAATCAAATTCTTTTTTGCATTCTTTTTACCCCTACTCTAACAAACCATCTTTATAAAAGTGCAGAAGTTGTTCCCTATACCCTTTAACGTTGTTTTTCTCAGAAGACCCTTCTTTTTTCATTCACCTCATCAAGAAAATTATCAGATGGTTTTAATTCTGTTATTTTTGTATCGGACAATACAATGCAGCATAGATAGAAGGATTGACTGCTTCAGCCATTGTGAAGAATATTTACTTTTTTGAATAAAATAAAAAATTTTTACACAGAGTTTTCTTTGAAAAAGTTAATCTTAATTTGCTGTGGATAGGCTGATGTACACAGACCCTCCTTCACACCTTTTCAGCCCATCTGAAATTTCTTGCGTGTTAGTCTTTACCATAGCCTCATGGTTTTATTTTGCTGGTATCTTTCTTGTAGAAAACATGTCTGCTGTTCCCTATACTGATTTATATCTGTTTTTTCCAGTGCTTTGTCTTTTCGGTTTTTCCATCTACCTTGTCAAGTCCTGTGATGCTGTTAAAAAAAAAAAATTGCAGGAAAATAACACACATCATATAACGTGTCTAAGGACTTTTATTAAAATACTGGCTTTCCTCCATGTATTATGTGTTACTGATACCTTCCAGACTTATAAAATTTTGGTTAGGTTGTATTTCCAGACATTAGTTGTAAGTGTGCTATGCTGAAAGTTATTACCACACGTGTTTCTAGCCTTCTTTTTCTTCCACTGTTTTTACGTTATAGAGCGATAATTTTTTTTTTTTCTTCTGTGTTAACTTTCTCCTAGGTATGCCATACCTCCAGAACACGGCAAGAGATTGGAACGCCTGGCAAAAGGTAAGCTTGCTTCTTCCTGGGTGTGTTCTCAGTGAAAACTGAAGCATCCCTGGGGAGGATTCTACCTTGATTTTTAAACAGATTGATAAAGAATTGACATTGAACTGGCTGTTCTAATTTAATCTTGCAAGAGCTGCTTGATGAACCTGCATTGGTATAATAGCTTCACAGTCAGAAACCTTGTTCTCTTGTCAGTGAATTTTCCTACTAGTGCAACTGTTTTCTCAAAGCCTTGGTCTTCTGAGATGCCGTGACTCTAACTAAAATTGATGGGGAAAAAAAAGTCCTTGAATTTTGAGGCATTGAGACCAAATGCTTCCATGTCTGGAAAATGGGTTTAATGAGACCCATCATGCATCTCCATGTGTAGTATGAGGTTTGCAACAGAGAGGTGAGAACTGTTGCTCCAGCTGTGTGGAGTGCAGCCTGGGGGGTCTTCGTGATACCCCCCTGACACACATTCTGGATCTGCAGGGAAAAAGGATGGTAGAAACTATTCTTTCTTCCTACACTGTAAATGTTACATATACAGTATTAGCATCGATTACTTTCAGTCTTAAGTAGGAAAGTGCTTACAAATTCAGCAACAGCATTCACAGAAAATCACTAGCGGAGTTCTCGCTTCCCTGTATAATGATACATGATATGCACTGTATTTGCTGGCTCTCCTTTTATTCCAGCCTCATCCTCCTTTATCTTTTCAGTGCAATAAAGGCCACCTCCAAAAAAAAAAAAAAAAAAAAAAAAAAAAAAAAAAAATAGCAGGGCTAGCTTGAGCTGTGATAAACTTCTACCTCTCACCAGGCTGTCTGTAAATTTTTGGCCTGACAAAGCACCAGCCTCAGCTGCCTGTGGACATACCTCATGTATGAGTTCTTGCCTGACTACCTGCCAAGGTTGTCCTGTAAGCGGCCGCCCACCCCCAGCACGAGCAGCGAGCGCAGAGTTTGGTGTCCTGGCCTTGGCATTTCTGCTGATTTCCAGTTGGTAATGCTGGAAGCTTCAGGGAAGATGTCTGACTGCAGAAGTATATATTTTTTAATTTGTTGATGTTGTGTTTGATTTTTGTTACTATTTTCATTCACTTGCAAATGTTCTAGGCGCTGCCCAGCTAAAAAAAGCTCCTGTCCCAGGATAATTAACTCAAAATCTATGTGTTTCATCTTCAGTGAGGCATACTTTAATGATTTAAATCTGTTGTTGAAGTTAGTGCAGCAGAAGCAGGCAGGAAAATCTGGAAGACTGTATTCTGATGCAAAATAAAAGAAGTTCTCATACTGTTTTTCCAGAAAGTAGGCAAATTCCTAGTAATGACATTTCTTGCTGACAGTCTGACATTCTATTGGCCGTTTCATACACGAATTAAAAAGGGGAGGATGTTGAAGGGAGTGACTGGTTGTGTAGGATAAATGGGGATAAATGTCCTAGGGCATGGTAGTATTGTTTTCCTGTGCACTGAGAGCCATGATCCCTAAATACAAATAATATTGAAAATTGCTGCTCGGAAATGTTGCCTTTCAAAGCTACAGTTCAGTTTAGTCATTTGCCACGTTTTATAAAAGTTACTTTGTCATCTCTTAAAAAGTCAATAAATCCAGATGACCTGTGTTCTGTAGAATCTGAAATACCACACCGAAGTCTGACATAAGTAATACTAAATCTCTTGCTGTTTGTAACTTATTTTTGCTGATCATCGATTTTTGAGACACATTGGTGGTTGGCAACATATAAACCAGAAGCAAATTATCAATGATCTCGTCTTTATTTTAGTTTTTGCTTGCTTAGTACCTTTTGGAAGTTAGAATGGGTAATGTTTTGAAACTGCAATGAAACAGTATCACTGCTTGGGCATTCTCCCTGTCCTATGCATCAGTGGTCTATACTATGAAGAAGTTTACTATGGAGAAATGAGTATGCAATTAATATGGAAAATGAATAGCTGAGCTGTAAATGGGCTCACTGGGAGAGCTATGGAGCCCGTGGAGAGAATGTTAATGTGTTGCCATGTTATTGGTGCTAATCACTTAAAATGTGCTTCTTTATTAGTAGTTTTAATGAGAGCCACTTAAACTGTGCATTAAAAAGAGGAACTGCAGAGAGGGACGACAGACTGGGTAGCAGGCAGTCATAATTTTAATTGAAATGCTTTTAGTACAAAAATATAAGAAAACCTGGAATCCAGTAATCCTTTTCACTTTCTGAAACCCCTTCCATTATGTCTCATCAATTAGTTTTGTTTCCAGAGCTTGGGTTATTTATTTTCCTAAATGGTGATGTTTTTTAATCCCTATAAACACATAATTTGTTAGTGAATCACCCACTTGGAGTGAAACACATGGTCTAGACGAAAATGGTGTTACATTGGTTGAGCTGACGTTTCTGGGAGCAAAGTGCTGACATCAAGGGGTTTATTCCGTTTTAACCACAATTTTAGTATTTTTAATTATTTGTGCTTTTGTTTTAATAGCTCAGCCTGGATCTTGTAGCTATGGTAGAATGTAACACTTAATAGTGCTGAGATGCTGAGTCAGATCGTACTGTCTCTGCCAGACTGGGTAGTGACAGCTGTGGCCAGTGGATGAGTGTCCCTCCTTCCACTGCCTTGTGAAGGACATGTTTTGTTTCCTTTCTTTCTTTTGACTGAATATTAACATCTACATGCCTTCATTTTTTTCTTTTTTTTCTTTTTTTCTTTTTTTTTTCCTTTTGGGGGTGGTATGTAGGGCAGATGGGTCTGGAATCTTATGACTACTTTCCCATGAATAATATAGCAGCCCATCAGAGATGGTATAAGAAGGACATGGCAGTGTTTGGAATAGATGATGCGTGCTTGCTGCTTTTTCTTTGTCTGTATTCAGAAAAAGGGTGGCTCAGGGTTTAGGGTAGTAGCCAAAACTTGAGACGGACAGGTTCTGTTTCTTAATTTGCTAGGGTTTTACTGAGATTTTGACCAAGATACTTATTCCCAGAAATGGAAGACTTGGATGCTAACTCTCAACTTGAATGGGGTTTAGACTTATATGCCTCAACATGCAAGTTTTTGTCGCAAAATTTATGTGGTATTTTAAACAATGAGGGATGTGCCAATTACTGGCATCTTCAGTTTTATGCCTATTGTTTTGATCTGTGTAAAGTATTTAGGCAGGCTTTCATTTTGTCAGCTTGTCTCTGCTTAAGTAACTGATTGGATATAATATTCCTATAGTGATACTCCTCTTTTTAATGTCTCTACAGGATTTTTTCCAGGAAGCTCTCAGGGATGTGATGCTTTCCTCCGTCACAAGATGACCCTCATTTCGCCCTCAATCTTGAAGAAGTATGGCATTCCTTTTGACCGGGTATGTACAAAGGATGCACTGAATACACTGGCAAGTTGTTGAGGTGCACAAAGCACAGCACCCCTCTTTTAAGGAAACAATTCATCGCAAGCCGCTGGGGAGCAATTTGCTTAATTTCTAAATGCATTATTATGCTAAATGTATCCTATCAGTTTAAACCAGGTGGCTGCCTGTAAATGAAGATTTGTGGTTTGGCTAAGACACTTTCTGTGAAGTGCTTCTCTTCATAAAAGCTTTCACTACAACTAACTTTGTCAATTAGCCTCTTCAGGTAGAGAGGGGCAAATTGTAATACAGATGCTATGGCTTATCAATAGGCAGCATAACTCATTGGTAATTCTTGAACACAGACTTTTTTCTCCTGGATCCAGTATGAACCAAAACCTGGAATTAAACGTGCTGGTTCTCTGTTGTGTAAGCGTTTGTTTTATGCTAAGCCAGTAAGGATCCATGAATCTCTTAAGCCCTCTTACTTGAAATGAGGGGTCATGTTTATTTGGTATGATCGTTTTAATATGCTTATTCTTAAAGTCTTCTGGCAAGAAGTAAATCTCCTCAGCCAAG
Organism: Aquila chrysaetos chrysaetos; assembly: GCF_900496995.4. NCBI lineage: Eukaryota > Metazoa > Chordata > Aves > Accipitriformes > Accipitridae > Aquila > Aquila chrysaetos. The sequence continues at coordinate 3,220,408 of NC_044015.1, read as the reverse complement.
CATGCTTACCACGGATTTAGTATCTGTGCAGAATCAGTCAAACAACTATTGCTGCTGTGTGTTACTGGCACACAGAGCCTGTCCTGCTAGGATGTCCTGCCTTTGGATGTGGGAAAAGGAATTGAGTTAGAGGTACTGGGATTCTTAACTCCAGTGGGAAGTGTCAAAGAATGTTGGGTTCAAACTGATTTCATCCTTCCCCATCCTCTTTGCATCATCATCTGTAGATACTGTGGCCATCTCTTTCTACGTAAGAACTCTTGAGTTCTGATATTTTTTTCCTTTTCCTTTTTTTAAAAAGCATGGTTTTGTTAGAGTTAGTCCACCTGAGACAAAGTGTAGCACCTATTTGATGAGCCTGGTGATTCTTTGAGATGGAAGTAAAAGATCTTGGCTCTTCTATAGCATAAAAACTATGAATTCATTCAATTTACTGCTCCAGAGGCTGTTTCATTTTTCCTAGTGGAAGGCTGTGATGAATGAAATTTGAAGCATGATCATCTGGCTTGTCAGATGAGCTTGCTGCCAGTGCAGGGAGACTTGCACGAAGCAATGTGATGCTTATGGTTCAACATCAGTGGCTAGACTTGGCCTAGTTTGCACATGATGGTTGATATTAAATTGTTCATAGAGAGCAACAAACCGTTTTTCTTGTAATTCTATCTGTGGAACCTAATTCCCAAGTGTGAAAACACGGGTACCTGCTACACATGCTTGAAAATAACAATGAAAATATCTAATTGTGGGACCTGAATTTTTTGGTATGGTTTTTCACTTTACAAATTTCAGGAAAGTGGATATGTGGATTGGAATATGGGAGGCATCTCAGTTTAATGCATAGATGCCTCTTTGAGAAATGACTTTTGATAGAGGATAAGAGACATTCTCTAGCCTGACCATATTCAGAAAACAATACAAAAATCTGTAGCAAGTGCAAGCTTCTGAAAAATCCGTCTGACCTTATCTTTATTTATTGGCCTAAACTGTAAATTTTAAGGATCTCTTGTTATGCTTCTTTCTGCTTCAGTTTCAATTGAACACTGTGTCTTGCTGCTTCTTGCGGTGTTTTCCTTATGAAGTTGTTTTAACCAGAAGCTGTAAGTGGTGCAATAATTGGCTGAACAGAGCCTAAAAAGTGTGCACTGCTTATCTAAAGAAGAAGCTGAAAATAATAATTTAAAAAGTACCTGTTGGTGCACACTAGCCATTCTAAGTGAAGTTTGCTGTATGATCCTCCAGTGACATGCAGTTGTCCTGCAGAATGGAGGAGAATAGGAAATGGGAATTAATTTCTGCCATTTTGTTCAAGCAGCATGTTGGGGAAGTGCTCTTGGGTCTGCTGGAGGTCAGAAAGTGAAGGAAATTCTTGCAGGACTTCAAATGTTTGAAAGTTGTAGGTGGGCATATTTTTCTCTAGAATAATACACTGTTATATGTTTGCTTTTCCATCTATTTGAGGAAAGTGGCATTGATTAGTAATTAGTATACTAAGTGATTTCTGACCAATAACCAAGCAAGAGGAGGAAAGGAGTTTGTAAAAAGGCAATAGACGAAAACTTCCCTTCCAAGGTTATCCCAGGTCATCTTTGCTGAGTGGTATGGTGATAGGGATGGGATACAAAGTGGCTTAAATAAGGGAGTTTCTAATTTATTGCTTGGTAAAAAGTCTTTACCTGCTTAGCTAGGCTTCCCACTATGAGTCTTTTGATTTGTGACGTGAGGGTTTTTTGCAGATTGATGTCTGGTGTTTCCTTCATGCTGAGTATATGTAGAAATCTCAGTGATAAGAATATGATTCTTGTCTCCCTATTTTTTACAAAAAAAAAAAAACCAAAAAAACCCAACACACCAGTGTACACATGGAGGACAATATTAATGCCAAAACCAAACTTTCTTTTTTAAAGCAAGAGGGATTATTTACATGTTACTTAACTATAATTCCTAATCTTGATTTACAGAATGTGAGGGGGAAGTGTTTTTGTTTTTGTTTTTTTTATTAATGATAGCTACTTTCTTCTCTATGGCACTCACTGGAAGGATGTTTTTAAATGTAAAAAAGAGGAGGAGTTCTCTTTAGTCTGAGCAGCCTATATCTGAATACCTCCTGTCCTGAAATAGTAGCTTTTGAAGGAGGATTGCTATTATTCAGAAACAGTGAACATTTGCCATTTTTCTTTAGAAACAGAGATAGGATCCCTTAATCTAAATTCTTGGCAGATTTCAATGAAGTGAATAGGCACGCATTTATAAATCTCTGTAATGGTATTTACTTCTGGAAAAAAGAAACAGATCAATACTAGGGCTTTTTAATAATTAAAAATGTGTATTTCTGTAATCTCCTATTGATTTCTCTATTTATTCCTCAAGAGCTTGCAGAAGTCAGTAAATTTAGGGCTTTCTTCATGAGTGGCAGTTTGTGCTGGCTTTCCTTCAATAGTTATTACTTTTCTGCATGGCCTATCCATCATCTTGAGTGCTTTCTAATTTATTGTAGGGATAATGTTGACAGCAGTGACATGGAGGACATACACTGTGGGCTTGAAATGAAGACACCAGGATGTAGATTTCCTGACAGAAACATAATCTTTCCGTCTTCTGAAGTTAGCAATCTACCACTCTGCTTTGATTTATGAAGGGGGCTGGATGGGAGGATGCTCCGTGAAGCTGGGTACAGACTGGACTTCAGTACCTCTCATCCAGAAATACTGCAGAAGCTTCTTGTATTATCATATCAATTTTTATTCTATTCTTTTTCTTTTTAAATTACTCTGCTAACGTTAATAACATTAGCAAGTTTAGGTGTTAGTCCAGCCAAGTGGGTAAATGTTTTAGCTTCCCTCTTTACATTTTCAATTTGGACCCATCCTTGTGTTTATAAGTGTAAGTTCTTTGAAATGTCTGTAGGCTCTGAACTGCTGTGTTGTGAGTTACTGCTGGTGGGAGGGAATCCAAATGGAGTTGCTTGGCATGTGACTGCTATGAAAGGTCTGTCAGCACTTCTGGGTTGGAAAGACAGGGAAGGTCAAATTTTGCTTCTTTCCTAATCCACAGAAGGGAGGTGCTGTCACATGCTTGCTAAGATAGAGAGCTGGACTGGAAGGATCGCTCCAAGTGCGCTATGTCACTGCCAGTTGCTCTTATGATCTGTGCCATAATCAACATTTAAATTCCTTCCCCCCCCCCCCCCCCCCCCCCCAATGTCTTGTCTGCAGAAGATGTAAGAAGAGGATTTTCTAGAAGCGTCGCAAATTGATTGGCCTCTGATTACAGCTGTAATCTGTAGCGTTTTTAACCCTTGTGTTAGTAATGTCTGTAATGCTTATTGTTTTAATTTTACGTAAGTAGACAAATGGTGGGCTGTAATTTTTTGGATGTTTCACTTTTGGGTGAACAAAAAATGGGAGTAAGACTGATAAATGTGGGTGGGGAAATAAATGACGTGAAAGGTAGTGTGTACTTCAGTAGGACTGAGCAATGTGGAGTGCATGTTAGGACAGAAATCCAGTTTTTCTTGGCTCCACTAGCATGGTGGTGGGAGTGTAAATTTGGACTTAGCATGAGCTGAAGTGGTCACAATCTAAAGATTTATTGATCTTTTGGAATGCTGCAGCCTGAGACCCTTTTTGTAACTGGAGCCTGTGAGTCTAAATAGTTGTGACCCCTTCCATCCATTGTACTGTCTTTTTTCTTGAAAGGAATACTTCAGTATTTCTGCTGTTAACTAGAAATTGTTCTAGGTTTAACCAAAAGTTGGCAGTGACTATTCTGCCTACCCTCCAGTTGAAAGAGAGAGATTTAACCAGTGATTTTTTTTTTAATAGGTCTCTGTTCTCAAGCTGCTATGTTAACTGATCTGTGGGGTATCTCTTTTTTTTTTCTCTCTTTTTCAGATCACCCAAGAAGCTGGAGAGTTTATGATTACATTTCCTTACGGTTACCATGCTGGCTTCAATCATGGCTTCAACTGTGCTGAATCTACCAACTTTGCCACTTTGCGGTGGATTGACTATGGAAAAATGGCAACCCAAGTAGGTGTCTGTTTGGATGAAGGGTTACTTAAAACCACTAGCTTGTGAAATACAAAGGAATGAGAGCGGGAGACTTAACCTCAAGAACAAAATGGAAAGTGCTGTTGTTTTGACGATGTGCTCTTTCATTGTGCCATGTTGCTGTTTTATGCCTGTTGATAATTTATGTCATTGTGAGGGCTTAGTAATGACTTTCTCAAATGCTAGATGTTACGTACGCCTTGTGAAGAGGTTGTTTTGAAACTAGTAAGTTAGGATTAGTTTTCTGATGCATCCAGACTGCATTTCACAGTGAATAAGGTGACTGATAAAACTGAATACAATTCATTAGGTACACACTGAAGGGGAAGGAGTAAGCTGGAAATACTTTTAAGCTTTAATAAGACTATGGTAATAACCATCTGAAAATATCTGAATTTCTCTAATCTATGCACTCAGTTAAGTTTGAAGAGGAGAGTCATGCTGAGATGACTTTGTGTGGCTATTTCTTGTTAGGGCAAGTTTCTTGTATGTTTTGTTACTTTTGACAGTTCTGAAGTCAGTGATGGTTTTCACGACAGCACATGTACAGCATTCTCTTGTTTTTAAGTGTGAAGTGTAGCTGATTCAGTAGGATCTGTGAATTTTTAAATTGGTGATCAATTCCATGCAGTCTTTGAGGAAAGGATAGAAGATTATAGAGAGGGTAGCATTTAAAAATTGCCTCAGATGTCCCTTTCCAGAAAGGTAGACTTAGTTTTCACTCTAGAATAGCATTTATAATATCTCCTTCACTTAATTTTCTTTTATCAACTCAGCTTGGCTCTGTAACTTTTGTAATGCATCCTAATGCTTTCTTCTGGGCAAAACCACTCAGTTCAAAATGGACTGCAAGTACATCTTGGTCTCAATCTGTGGAACAATGTAGTGATGTCCATTTTTCCTTTACAAAGGTTTATGTTCCGAGAGTAGCAAAAGGTAGATGATTACTGAATAGTGTCATTCTCTTCTCAGCTTTGGGATCCTGGGGTCCTTGGCAGCGCCCTTTTTAACCATCCACCTTTTTGCTGTAATGCCTTTGGCTATTTTTGAGCCAAGCTGAAACTTTCTGCACAGAATTATATTTGGTAGTGATCAATGTTGTGTGTTAATCAGCCTGAGTGGCTGCTTTGTGACTAATGTGAGTCACTCTTTTTTGCTTCTGGAGGCTAGTACTGTTTCTGACACTGCAGGCTTCAAGAATTGCAAAAAAACTCCATGCTGTTTCTTCCTATTTTTCCTTTTTAATTAGTGAACATCATTAACCCAACTAGAAAAGAAGTTGGTTGTCACCCCACAGAACCTTTTTTCCTGCTTTTTCCCCTGTTTGGTATTCTATATCCTCCCTCAGCAACTGCAGGCAGGCAGTCTTTGACTATCCAATGGCACAATAATTGATGTCTGAGAAGCTCATCCTGTGGAAAGCAAGCTCAGCCAGCCAGGTTCCCAAAAGGTGAAGTGTCTGTCTTGTTTACTTTTTTCGGTAATATTCAGCTCATGGTTTCAAGGACTCTACTATTAGCCAACAAATTTGGCATTTGAGCTCTCTCCTGTTCTAAAATAAACAGATTTTATTATTTCATTTCTGAAACTACAGTGGTGTTAAAGCATCTTCTGTTAGACACACTGGGGGCTGTGCCATGAAATATAAAAATGAAACATGCCATGAAATATAAAATGCACGAACTCACTGTGCCAGTAGGGTAATACCTCTAAATTGCTAGTAATGGCAACTGAAATGATTCTCACAACAGAAAAATCCTTGTGGTGAAAATTTATGTATTTGTCCTCTCTGTCCCACACTAGTGTTAAAGTAGTGAACCCTACGTTGGTGTTTGTAATCTCTTCATATCCCATCAAGGCTGTAGACCAGACCCTGTGGCAGTAATTGAGGCTCCAGGGCCAGGTGGAGGCTGGAGGCTGGAGTGGGACTCGTACATTTGAATTTTTTCTGGAGTTAAAGGGATGGTAAGAAAAACCTAGAACCGTAAGAGGCCTCAACTCAGCGTTAAGTGTCTTAAACTCAAAAATAGCCAAGCAAACTTGGTTTGAAAATTTTAAAAATCGTGTTTGTCTGCTGTGACCTTGTATACGAGGTTTATCTGTAGCAAATGGTCATGGTATTACACCCCAGAAAATGGGGTTTATCATGGAAATTCTGACAGACCCTTAACTACAGCAGTGCCAGCAGGCACCACTCTAATATTAAAAGCAATTTTGGGTTCAGCCATGTGTTCACAAACAAGTGACATTTGGGAAGTGCAGTTTTAGATTGAGCCTCCATGCTTACATTGTTAAGCAGCGTAGCGTGAAATTACTGAACAAGCAGCATAGAGAGCTCTGAGCAAATCTAGGGAGAGAAAGTTGAAGTGTGGAAGGAGACGCCCAATTTATTTCCATTGCACTCAGTGACACTTGTCTGTTCAGAGATTTCCATTTAATATTGCTTAAACCACACACTGCATACATGTTAATTAACCCTTTGATACCTTACTATCAGGTTCCAGATGAGGTATGAATGCTGTTACACTGTAAGGGCAAAAGGTTTGTTTAAATCTCATTTTAAGTTAAACAGGGACTTAATGAAATATCAGCTGACTGTGTACACTCGAGCTACCTGCACGTTTGTGGAGAGAGAATTTGTGAAGAGGGACATCCTGGAGTGTGTGATTTTTGGTTAACTACTGCAGGTTTACTAAATTTAAAAAATGGCTGTATTGATTTCTGTGCTCTCAGGCACAATTAGATTATCCTTGCCCACATCTGAGGAGGTTTGTTTTTTTCTTGTCATATACTCATTTATAAAGTTCTTGGAAACTCTCAACTGGGCAGCACTCTGCAGGTACATACTCTTACTGCGCTGAAACATTTGGCTGGAAGGTGATTGTTCTCCTTTCCTCAGGTTAGCAATATGGCTATCTTGTCCTACCAGTACTCATGAGATGGGTGACAAGGTAAGGTTCAAAATTAGCCAATTGTTCTCCTGGACATTATCCTGGGGCTGAAATCTGGATTCTGCTCTACTGAGAGCGATATATGTCAATGGTACAGCTTTAGTGAGAGCTCACATAGGAAGGTAATGGCTCACCTCAGAGAAACATAGAGCCGTGCTAATTGCCTGCTAGATGGATGAAATATTGTGGTAACCACAGCAGAACCTGCTCAGGCTGTAAAAAAATACATAATAACCAGACTGAAGTTTAAAGATCAGCTTCGTAGACACTGGTTCTGCTCTAATTGTAGAACGAGCATCAGCATTAGCAAAAAAAAAAACCCAATGGCTGCAGAGTTGTGTAGGAAACTAATAGTGGGTAAATATGCTTGTTTCTGTGTAAGCTTGTAACCAAGATGAACAGATGCTTAAAAATTCAAGTGGAAACTGGTTTGGTGAATACCCAAGTGAATAAACTAGCTGTCCTGTTTGGCTCAAAGCTTTTTGAGAACCTAGGGAGAGGTTTTGGCGTCTCTTTCAGAACTGCTTAGGAGAAGTTGATGTGCAGAAGTGGAAGGGTATATGTATAATGGTAACTAGGGTGTGATGCTGGGTTTCATGTCTTTAGATGGAAGTTGTAACCATTGCTGACAAGTAGCCTCTTACCATAAGAACGTATTGACCAAAACGTCTTTATTAACTAAACATAGGACCGATACAGAGAGATAAATTTGCATCTTCGTCTGTATCAGATGTCTCCGGTATCTGTTTAGCATGTCCCAGGCTCAGGTGGGCAATTTGGGAGCTGGTGGCTTTTGGCACATGGGTTACCACAAATGTTCAGCAGAATTCTCTACTTTCTCTCTTTAGTTTTTCCCTGGTCTTGTTTCAGCTTTTCAGTTATAGCCAGTGCTTGCCTCTTAAGTCCGATTTGCTGATCCTTCTAATAATTGCTTCTCTAGCCTCAATGCAGAGTGCTGGTATGTGACAGACAAAATTCATGTCATCTCTCATGATGTGTCTAAATCCTCAGGACTGATTGCTCTCTGTTCTTAGCAAATGCCAATCTCCTTAGATTCAGAGGAAGGGTATAACATTGTCCTTTACTTCATGTCTTTAATTATATGGTGGTGTACCACTGGGAAATAGATGTCTTGCCTACAGCTGGACATTGTGCCCAGAAGTGTAAGAATTAACAGCTCTTTAAGTGTTATCCCATTTATTGTCAATGTAAATGTCTCCATCTGTCCTCAAGGAACCTTGTGTTGCAGCTGACTTCTTTCCAGTCAAGGTGACTTTGAGGCCAACCACAGCTTGCCTATTCCACCTAATCTGTCTGAAAAGCTGTGGTTGAACAGCACATCTGTCAGTTACTTGTCTAGGGGTGGGAGAGAAACCTTCAGTTAATCTTGGGGCTCCCATAGATAATCCTGGTGTGCTGTCACTAGGTCTTTCCAAATACGTGATGAGAATTCATTTCAGCATTCTTTGCAGATCAAGCTCTGGCAGGGAATGCTCTTTTTAAGATACAGTCCTATTTGACTAACATGAGTATCAGTCTGTCACAGTGTGCAAAGTAAAAAGAGATCCAGGAGAAATGAGTCAAAAGGGTTTTTGGTAGTGTTGGAGATACTGGCACAATATTTCAGGAGTCAGCTGAAATCTGAATACTCTGCTTTAGACCTTAACATTACTGATCAAATACTACAGTTGAGTAGGCATGGTTTTATTTGTATATGCTATAGTTAACATTTACCTGCATAGGCAGAGCCTAGAAAATTAGGGTGAAATATTTTCCTTTGTACTCTGTAGTTGGAGTTTTTTGGTCATTTGTCTTCCATTAACTCTTTTGTCATGTTTGTTTTTTATTTTATTTTTTTTTTTCTTTCTGTTTGGTTGTTGAAGAAGGCCTGGTGAATGAAAGGCAGTGAATGATAATTTTCATTCCTTACAGTCTGGAGGGGTTTTTTGTTTGCTTGTTTTGCTGCATGAGCCTGAAGTTCCTTTCCGCATTACTGTTCTGGTTCACTTTGTTTCTGAAAACTCTTGGATGCAACCATTGAAAGACAGAGGGTCTTAATAGCTGTGTATTTGACTAAACCACCCTTTTAAACCCAAGTGTTTTAGTAAAGTGTCCTTCCTGAAGTCAAGGTGCCCTGTAAGTCTCCTGGTGTCCTGGTTTCAGCTAGGATAGAGTTAATTTTCTTTCTGGTAGCTGGTATAGTGTTATGTCTTGGGTTCAGTATGAGAAGAATGTTGATAACACGCTGATGTTTTCAGTTGTTGCTAAGTAGGGTTTATACCAAGTCAAGGATTTTTCAGCTTCTCATGCCCAGCCAGCAAGAGAAGGCTGGAGGGGCACAAGAAGTTGGGAGGGGACACAGCCAGGACAGCTGACCCAAACTGGCCAACGGGGTATTCCATACCATGCGATGTCATGCCCAGTATATAAACTGGGGGGAGTTGGCCTGGGAGGGATCGCTGCTCGGGAACTAACTGGGTATCCGTCGGCGAGTGGTAAGCAATGGCATTGTGCATCACTTGTTTTGTATATTCCAATCCTTTTATTATTATTATTGTCATTTTATTATTGTTATTATAATCATTATTAGTTTCTTCCTTTCTGTTCTACTAAACTGTTCTTATCTGAACCCACAAGTTTTACTTTTTTTCTGATTCTCTCCCCCATCCCACTGGGAGGGGGTGGGGAGTGAGTGAGCAGCTGTGGTTAAACCATGACACCTGATATTCAAAAAGACACTTTCAGAGTGTACAATTTTATAAGAAATTCAAGTGTACTTCACAGGTTGGCTTTTCTGTTTCTTCTGCAAACTGGACTGGAAATAAGTGGATGGGAGGGGAACAATTTCTTGCACTTTCCTTTATATTAATCGCAGGCACTCCTGGATGATAATGTCTGTGTTACTATCAGTTGACATTTTCATACCTTCATTTTATCTCTTGTTTACTCCAGAGATAGTGCTGGAATTATCTATCTCAATATAAAATGGGGTCAAGTTGCCCCTCCTTCCCAAATCCTACATTTTACATTCTGAAATAAGTAGCCTTCATCTCTTCCTATGCAGTATTCCCATACAGAGCTCTGCTCCAGTACAGTTCAGTCCTGCTCTGCTGCTTAGTCATTTCCCTGGGGAGAAGGGGAAGACATGTAAGACTCTTCTGTTTGGATTTTACTGATACATAAAGGCATCTTTGAGAGGTGCCTTTTACATAGCTTACTGCTTCTGAACCCTCTCCTCATGTGTGTGGGTTTTTTTTTTTTTTTTATACTATTGGAATAACAGTTCTCAACTTTACATTTGGAGCATTTGTGTTTTAAAGTTGTCTAGCATATAATTTTCCTTGTAAAATTGAAGCTTACTTCTTACCATTCGGATGTTAGTAGGTTTTCTCTTTCTCTTAAAAGATGTCCTTATTTTCCAAGAAAATAAAATTCATGAGGTTTTTGCAGAAACTGTTTGGTAATATTGCAAAACTTGTCTCCGAAATAAGAGAAATCAGAATTGTATTTTTGCATTACTTTGTATGTCTGTCTTAACTGACTCTAATTAGACCTTTTAAGCTTAGAATACATTAAAAAGCCCACTGTTATGGAATAGCATTTCCATAGTTTTTCTCAGACAGATTCAAAATTGCTCTTGTACAAAATCTTCCACCTTTTTTTTTGTACTTATTTTCTTTTAGTTTTTTTAAACATCCCTAATACCTTACTCTCGACAAAGCACTGATTCTGTGCAATAAAGAGGAATTTTTACAGTGTTTTTCATGCTAAGGTGGAAAGGAGACAGTTATTTTTCTGAAACTGTCTTGGAGCTTCATTTTGTCAGCTCTCTTCCGAGATCCTCTTCTGAAGTACTGACTGGGAGGTTGCCTGTCATCATTTTTGTTAATGAAGGAAGAACACTTACACTTCTATCAGCAGAAAAAATACACCCTGGAGGTTTCCAGGATTTCAGTCCTTGGGATGCCTGGCTGCCACTGGACCCAATGACTGATGTCTGTGTGGATGGATGGGTGCTAAGCTGGTATCTGGCCTGTCCCTTCTGGATGCCCTGCCCTTGAGAAGGGGCATCTGAGAGACTAATTTTACATCCAGAATGTAATTATAAACTGCTCAGGACTTGATTCATAGCAAATGGGACATTTCTGCCTCAGGGCAGGCAACTGGGGGCAGCGATGACTTCAGGCAGCTTGCCTCCCTCTCAGCTCAGTGTTTGGTGTAACCCTTAGAGCACTGAACTGGGAAGGAGCTGGGTTTTTTAAAGAGATTTTTTTTTTTTTTTTTTTAAACAGAGTAGGCCTATTTATGCTACTTAGCCTAACTTACTTGAGCTTAATTAGTGCAAGGTGTAAAGCATGCTGTTCTTGACTTTTTGAATGCTGCTTAGTAATGACTTTGCCAGCTCAGGGTGACTCTCCAAGAGCCTGCGATGGAAACTGCTGGATCTCTAGAATGGAAAACTGCCCTGAACCTGTGGAGTCCTGATGTTGCTGGGTTGACATAGTCTCCCATTCTCTCTCTGCCTTGCTAACGCTGTGATTTATAGTGTGGAGGTTGTGGTGTGCTTTGTGGCCGCAGTAAATAGTGATGTGAAGAATGTGCTCCCTGCAGAGCACATTCATTCAGCTTCTCTGTCGCACAGGAGTCTCTGATAAAGTGTACCAGCCCCAATCATTCATGTGTCAGAGCGGAGGCTTAAGGGTCATCTTGCTTTGGGGATGCTAGTATGGCAAGGCCATCAAAAATACTTTTTGAAAGCTGCCGTAGCATTGTGCTTTCTTGTGCAGCTGGTTTTGCTCCATCGGAATTACTTCAGGGGTGACGCATGGGGGCATAGATAGGAAGAAGGAAGAGTGGTGTTAACTTTCCACCTAAGAATAAATAACTAAATAGTGTATTCTGTTCAAGAACTGCAGAAATGGTGATGTTAGAATTCTGAAAGGCAGTGTAAAAGTGTAAAGTAGCTGTGAATTGACATCACACTTTCTCATCAGGTACCTTCCCTTTTTGATGTTGTCCACAGAAATTCCTTCAGTGTAGGCAACAGTTTTTACTCTTATGCCTCTTCACTTTGCGCATGAAGAACACTTTAAAAACAAAGCCCACTTTCTATTATAGTGGAGTAAGAGTAGATTGCTTATGAACAGTCTCTTTCAATTTTTAACTCCATTTTGCTTTATTATTTGTTTTTTCTGATAACTGTGCTTCTGATTTTCTTCCAGCTTGGTTTGCTAGTGGCAGGCAGCAGTTTCAGGGGTTTTGTGGGGTGGCTCATAGCTGGGCGCTTCCTAATCTCGGGCATCAGGATTCAGATCTTGCTTCTGCTCTGTACTCACCTGACTCTTAACTGCTTTGAAAATATGTGCAGGTGTGTCTAGATTATTATAGGAAAGACAAACATTTCGTTTGGTGTGCGGTTTTCAGAGGGGTCTTGATTGCTGTTTCCTTTAGGATTGATATACAATGTCTTGTCTCCTTTATTTATATATCAACCCTCCCTTGATTCTAAGTTGTAGCATTTGGAGTTGCAAAAAATATAGTTTCAGCTTCATATCTTTTTGAAAAATGTTACTAAAGAACACTCGTTATTACCAGGGGAAAGAATTTCATAGTGTGCTAGAAGCAAATCTTGGGTTGTCACTTTAGATACCGACACTTCATATTCCACCAAACATAATTATTCATGTTTCTACAAAGTGCCTATAGATCTTGGTTGTTGTACATGGGGTACAAAATGGTGGATTTTCCTACTTCATCTGTTGGTTTACAGGTGTGTAATACAGCACAGCGTTCGGCTTTCTTTTTAAAAGAAATGACTAAAAAGCAGATGATCAAACAGGAGGATAAAAGGATAACTTTAGTGACTTAGCAAGAATTCTCTAGCATGTCTGTCACTTCAGAGCTGTAGATCTTCACCAAGCCATGTCAGTTCATGCTCGCTGCTTGCTTAATGCATAGAACACAGGGTGCTGACCTGCTGAAATGACACGCTTTCTCCAAACCAAAGTGGTCAGTGGTAGACTACTTTCACCAACTGCAAGTCTTATGATGCGGAAGAAATAATACCTTGAGATAACCTCAGAATGATGTTCACTATAGACTACATCATAACCACTGGATAAAAGTCTCATTTTGTTTATAGCTTGTTCTAGAATGAGTCTGTCAGAACAGAAAGGAACTGGTACTTCATTGAATCCCCCCCTTGTAGTGCTGCTGAGAGCATTGAATTTCCTTCTGTGTTCTTTCAGCCTTATCTGAGACATAGAACTCGGGACCCCGCTGAGGTGATCCTCCCCCCTGCCCCTGCACTGTGGTTGTGTTTGTCTTGCAGGAAAGAGGATTGCGTATATTTGAGAGAGATTCAGAAGTAGTTGGCATCCTTACAGGTATACAGAGTAGAAAAAGACAAAAAAGAATCCTGGCAGAGGTTGCAAAATAGCTTTGTGCGTGCCACCACTCCTCCCCGCGCCCCCCCGCCCCCCCCCCCCCCCCAAAAAAAAAAAAGGAATCTTCATGTAACACATCAGCAGAAGCCTGATGCCAGTTGGGATGGGTTAATATTTGCCTAAAATGAAGCATGTCACATAGCGTTTTATATTATATCTTAAACCAGAAAGAATCCTCTTATTACGAATGGACTGGAGCAGGGTAAATCTGACTCTCCAGCTAACTTGCCACTTACCGAACTCTTCTACCCACAAAAATCTGCATGGAACATTTAAGGAAGCAAGTTAAGGAAGCACGCAAGGAGAAAGCGTGCCCTGCAGCCAGGGACCAGGGGGAGTCCTTGGAAATCTTTGCCTAATTGTTTTGTTTATGAAACTCTGTAGAGGGTTTCCAGTGGGTTTCCTAATGAACTGGTTTGTTGTTGAGACTTACGGCAATGCTGGTAATTACACTAGAAACAGGGGGTCAAGACTCATCTTCTTTCCCACAAGCTTTCAACTACCAACCATTAAACACACAAACTATGCATTTTAGGTTTTTTTCCTTCTTCTCAAAGTTTAACTCCTCATTTACTTGCAGAGTACCTGCCACTCATCTTTCAGGCATGTACTTGCAATTTGTGTGCCTTTGTGCCTTATGAAACCTTAGCTATCTGAGAGCATTGCTGTAGAAAGTCTGAGTGGAAATGTAGCTTTGGGCTGAGTGGAACGAAAATTAAACTGGAGCCCAAACTAGTTTATTCTGTCATATTGAATGAGTATTAACTAGATCCCAAGTAACATGTCTGTAATATGATAACAAATTGGATAGCTGTTTAAGAGTATTATACTGGGAGGACTTTGTGTTTCTCCCAAAAGCTGAAACTGTACTTTGTCCTGGAAATTTATGGAGAGAAGCTTAGGAGTGTTGTCTGCATTAGCAATATGTGTTGCTGTAATACACAGCAAGAATTTCTTAGCTGCCTTTTGAAAGTAACCATCTTTCTTTCCCAGTAACTTGCTTGTAGGCTTCACTGTTATGAAAAAGCAGATACAAAAACTTTAAGCAAAGATTTTGGTCTGGCATTTAATCATTTAATGGTGGTACAATAGCTGAAAGAACTTCCAACTTCGAGTATTGGGTTTTCTTGTACTTCAAATTTCCATTAAGGCAAAGTGGGAGGCTTGCTGAGTCTTAAATAACTGTGCAGTGGGCCCTGATTTCATGTAAGTGTGAGGGGGTTTTCCATAAGAACCAGAGGTGCCAATTTAAATATATAATTTTGGTGACTTATTTCTACATAAGGAGAAGGGTTATTTTACTTTAACTTTGTACGCTATGGAACAGATGGGGTTCAGTTTAGTGTTAATAGCTGGGAAGTGAGGGAAATATCCTTACAAAAATGACGCTGAAGGTTGAGGTTGAATGAGGCTGCATTTTTCCATGTATCATTTGATTTTATTGCTTCAAGGAGACAGTCTCTTTATTTGACTGTTATTTTATATAGACTTCTTAGTGTTTTTATTTTAAAAAGATATTGCAAATAAGATAACGGTTACACATTCAGTAGCCACAAATTTCCCACTATCAGTCTTTGAGTTATAATTGATGAGACAGGGTTCCTGGTGTGGTCAGATATTTTACCACAGTCTCCAAATTCGAGTAGCAGATAATAAAGTAGTAAGTAGGGGAAGAATGTTGGTTTTCTGTGTTTGAAAAGTGCTTCACTATGCATTTCCTTATAGTATTTTTGCATGTGCTTAGATTGTAAGTTGCCTTTGCATGTTCTTACCCTGTGTGGCTAAAAAAGTTATTAGCTTATGAAGAAGGAGAGATGAGGCTAGGAAAATCCATCAGAAGGTGGAACAAATTAAGTTCCTGCAGATTTGGTGAATATGGAAGCTCCTCTTGTCTTGTTGCTGTTTTGGCTCTTGGATCCCCTGTAACTGAAGGCAAAGAGCTAACCCTAAAACTGTTTTAATTTTTGTTTTGGTTTTTTTTTTCCACCCGCATTTTCAGGACTTGCAGTCGGTCCTTGGAGATCCCAGTTATGAATATTCTGTTGTTTGTTCTGTTGTTTGATCTGTTGCTCTGACTGCCTTGCTGTTCCCAAGCAGTTTGGTGTGGTGGTCTGGCTACCAAATGGGGAATGACAGAGGAGAGACGGGAAGATATTTGATTAGATCTCAGGGTTCCTTAAATTTTTCTCCTGTCATTTTGATGTGACAGGCATATCCTTCATGTTGCCATTTAGTCATGGTCTGTGCTTTGCATGACCATATCGATCTTAAATCTTTCGCAGGTCTACTGGTATGTAGGAGTTCTGTGAATATCTGAATCGGAGCTTTGTGGTTCAGTTTTGACTCACATAAAGGAAACGAGGTTTTATATCTCTCCTTAGTGGTGGTGTTTAAGTGTAGATGTGTTCTTTTTTTTTGTTGTTGTTTTGTTTTGTTTCTATAAAGTTTAATCATAAAGGAATATGAAAGTGTTATAATTTTGGGGGGGGAAATGGAATATGGAAGGATATGTTCTGCAGAGATTGGGATAGGGAGAGACAGAGGTGGGGGGGTGTAGGCATAGTATCTCTTAGGAAATACATGTGTTTATGACCACAATTAAATACTTTGAAAGAAATATAACTCTGTGTATATGGAAGGGGATGCAGTACATGGAAAGGGTTATCATTGACAGGGAAACACAAGCTTGCTATTTTTGTCCTGCTCTAATGGAATAAAGCAGGTAATTAATTGCAAAGAAAATTTCTTGTCCTTCTCTACCCACAGTTTCCTCCTCTAATCTCCCCTGTTCTCCTCCCTCTCCCACTCCTTACATGCACATGCACATTCTCTTTTGCAGTTGTGTTGGAAGCATGTGCTGTATTAAGCAGGATGTCGCTGCTGGGTCTGAGGAAAGGGTATGGAAAAATACCCTGGCCATTATGGGAATGTGAATGTGGCACAACTGCAGCAGCTGAGGAAATATAGCTGTATGGTCCGGAAGAAGCCACAAAGGAAACAGGCTTTGTAAATTATTCATGCTTGCTAGTGTGAAAGCAATAAAATTAAATTAAAATTGAAATATAAACATACATCATGTTAGATTTGTGTAAAGAAAGGAACTTGGCTACTGCAGGGTTCTGGTGTTGCGGTACACTGGAGATTGCAGCCCACAGTGTCATTTATCTGAATAGCAGTCTGAATAGCATCCAGATAGCTCAGTATGTGGTTTCTCAATAATCTGTGTATACTTTACATTTTTGTGAGACTCTTAAGCTGGCGGTGGTTGGAGACCATACTGGAGACCTTTAGACCTGTCTGACTTGGGAATTGCTCTGCTTGATTTGAAGGAATTGACATATGTGTGCTGCAGCACGTTGGTTCCAGGTTAGGATCAGAAAATGGACTGTTCCCCTTTTAAGCTATTTTTCATACTT
Organism: Aquila chrysaetos chrysaetos; assembly: GCF_900496995.4. Taxonomy (NCBI): domain Eukaryota; kingdom Metazoa; phylum Chordata; class Aves; order Accipitriformes; family Accipitridae; genus Aquila; species Aquila chrysaetos. The sequence goes on along the minus strand of NC_044015.1, from coordinate 3,203,546 downwards.
TGTAAAGGTAGAGGAGGTCAATCTCCATAGCTCATTGATGATGTGTGCTGTGGGGTGCTCTTCTGTATTCTTCTTTGTAGCAGTGCACAGGTGCTTTTAAAATTTCTTCAGGAAAAGTGATTGAAAATCTGCTCAATAGAAATCCCTTAAGCCAGTATTGATGGAGGTGCCGGTGAGAAGCTTCTGCCTGGCCAGGAATTTGAAGCATGGGTACCATCTGTGTTCCTGCCGTTCTTTGGCCAAATTGCATTTCCAGCCTTTCTGTCCCTCACTATTTTTCATTAAATGAATTGAGTTTTCCTGAAAGTACCTGTCCATAAATACTCCTTCCCACTCAGCACACTCAGGTTATTACTGCTTTCCCAGTCAGAGCAGCAGAAGGTAGCCAGCGGTCTTTGTAGAAAGAAAAACAGGAGTTGGGAGGGAGGTGAGATAGCCGAGAACTGTACAGAAAAATTCTCTTCTCTCAGTGGCTTCTTAACTATGGCCATAAATCTTTTAATAATGGTAGTGAAAAATGAAAGAAGAAAGGGGAGAAGCAAGTTTAATTTAATGCATTTCTGTTAAGAGAAAGGATAGAACAGTTTTGCAAAGGTGTGGAGGAAGGGTGAAAAACAAGTCCTGCAAAGTGGCTATAATTACCTCATCCTCAACTTGGAAAGCAATTCAGTGCAAGTGCATACCAAGCAAAGCTTTGCATCTTGGAGCAGAATTAAAAGGGGGCTCAACTTTTCACACACAACAGCAAAGCTGTAGTTGCAGCCCCCATGAGGCAAGCGGGTATTGCTGTGTTGCTGTGTCCTTTTCAATGCAGTACCTTCTCTTGAGTAAAAAGTTTATAAAGACGAGGTGCTCATTCTGTTTGGTATCTGTGTCCTGGGTGAGAATCCCCTTGCTAGACTTGGTCTGTTAATTCTGTGTTTCATCAGAGCAAACAGATATCCAAGTAAATAACACCTGTAAGTAGTCTTTGTGTAGGCTCATACAATGGCAAGGGTGTAATTCCAGAGGTTAGAATGAGCGTATGCTAGTTGAAATTAATAATGCACGTTTTCTTTGACTTCAGCATATGTGGTTTAGATGCAGAATGTAGTTATTGTTGTAACCTTTTTTTATTTCTCTACAGTCTTGTGAAGGATTTATGTGCAACATCATGATGTATAATTATGAAGTTTAACTGCCTTGTTCACTAGTTTAGTCTTTTGTTCCTTTAAGGCTTTCTTCAGTTATGAAGTGATATTAATAATCTCTTTTCAGCCTGAGAAACTCCGCAAGAGGCTGGCTAATGGAAGGAACGTAGGTTTGAGATCAGGCTCAGACCTCGACTACATCGGCCAAAGTTATTGCTGTCTAATGACTGTAACACAGTAGATGAGTAGTATACTGGGTATCAGTCACCAGAAAGTTTTAGCTTGGTTGGTGGGTTTAAAGGGAGCAGAAGATTCTTGGGAACAGAGTCTTCAACTAGCCTCAGAGAGTGTGGCAGCTTGTGCTGTCTCTGATTTTGCTAAGGGCAGGTAGAGTCAATGCTTTCCATTAAGCTAAAATACCCATGTATATGCTAATGCGATTCCTAGCATTGACCCAGCATAGGCCTTACAGACAAAACAGGTAGAGTGTTAGTTTGTCGCTGGAGAAAGGCAAACTCAGATGATGAGAAAAGAAAGCGTTCCTCTGATCTGACATGGTGTTGGTGTCTGGATATCTCTTGCAGTGTACTTGCCGCAAAGACATGGTGAAGATTTCCATGGATGTCTTTGTGAGGGTTCTGCAACCAGAACGTTACGATTTATGGAAACAAGGAAAAGACATTGCTGTCCTGGACCATATGAAACCCACAGCTCTGACTAGCCCGGAACTAGATGCCTGGAACGAGACTAAAGCAGAGTTGAAGGCTAAATTGCTTCGCAGGTAAAGAGAAAAAAAACAAACAAAAAAAAAAAACCAAGAGAAAAAAGTTGTGTCTGAGCACTGTGTTTTGATTTTAATTACTAAGATTTTAAATGCTATAATTCTTAGTTGGGGATAGTTCAAACTTTTTTTTTTTTTTAAAATTCCTCTTGTAATTTTTCTTGGGTAATGTGTTCCCTCATTGTTCTGTTTCCTTTAAATGTTGTAGAAGCACATGTTTTCTGAAACTAGGACGCTGTGTGCCCCCTCACATCTCATCTCTTATTCTGGAAGACAAAAAATCTATAGTAAACATTTATAGCTTCACTTATCAGAAAGCAGGAGGAAAAAAAACCCCATCAATTGCAAAAAGGATTTTATGCATGCCTTTCTGTGCTTCCTTTGATCTCTGTATTAATTTTCTACAAGTTTGTGGGTTTTGTGTGTTACAGCATGCTTGAATTGAAAATTTGGCATGCTAACCTTTTACTGTTGGAATCTTGCTTTATAGGATAGGAGATGAGGAAGAGGACAACAAACACCGGTATGTGACTTCCCTCATCAACTTAAATGACTTCATTCTTTTTCCTGTCAAGCTTCTTAAAATAGTAACTCTGAAAGTGTTTTCCTTTTTCAGTTAGTTTTTTCATGTCTGCTTCCTTGAAAGAGCACAGAAAATCTTTGGGCATCGAGGTTTCTCAGACTTCATCTTGGGTTTGTGTGGTTTTCCGAGATCTCGTCTTGCATCACTAGAGAACCTCAGCTATGTCATGCTTGTTTTGGTTTTCCATTCTTGAGTGGGCAGTTAATCTACTGAATTAGTAGTGATGTGTAATGATTAACTGGTTGTGGATAAAGCTAACTGGTCACCAAAGCAGGTAGTTAATAAAATACTGCTGCTGTCTCAGAAAGTGGAACTGAACTAGAATGTTTTAGACATGGGCTGCCAGTTGGGAGAACTTTCCTTCCTCATCAAGCTTGCTTGAAGAATGAGACCCTATATTCTAGGAAATTGATTTATCATAGGGCTTTAAAGTACTCGGATGTAAAGTGTGTGCCCTTCCATATGCTCCCTTACCATTCTTTTTTACATCATTCTCATTCCTGCTCTGCCTGTTACCCAAAGTGCTTGCATTGTAGCACACAAGCTTACTTCTTTCTGCTCTCATCTAGTATTTGTTGAGTTTCTGGTGTGAGTGTTGGCAGTCTCTGGAAATTGTACCACTTCATCCAGATGTAATATTCTGCTTGTAATTTCAGTTCCAATATCACTTCCTTGAAATCCAGGAAAAAAGCTTTAAATAGACTTCAGGTTTCTGAAGCCATCTTTGGTAGGGACTTTGAGTAACAGTTTAAAAACCATTGACTTAATAATTTGATGATAGCTGATTTATTTAGGCATTCTAGCGAAGAAAAGGTAACATACTAGTAAGTGTGTCTCTCTCTCTAGCACTGGTGTTTGCTGTCTCCCAGGAGTTTTCAGTCACCCGGCATTGCTTCGGACTGGTGGTCTCGTGTCTTGCCTTTTCTATGTGAAATGATTTGTCCATTAGTTTACAAATGCTGAAATGGGAATGTGTGTTCCCCACTAAATCCATGCTCCAAAAGACAATAAATACAGTATTTGGGAGATAACTGACCTCTGCAGTGTTGCTCCACTCCAAAGGTTATATTTCTAAAATGTTTTCAGCTCTTCCTTCTATAGTGAGCTTCAGAAGTTGGGATTTATGCTCTATGGGCAATGACTGTCTGAACTCCAGTGGGTCCCTGCATCTTTTTCTTCCGCATCTGGAAATTTGGAATCTCTTTACTGCCTATGGCTATTAAGGGTTACTTAGATATCTGTAATGTTTGCACAGTGCAAGGTACTATATGAACACCAAGGATTATTTTCCCTCTTTGAGCCTATTGCTTAGCAGAGAAGCCTCTCTCTTAGCCTGAGCCTATTGCAAAAGATCTAGGTACTTTTTTTCCTTATCTATTCATTGTTTCCTAGATTATTTCAGTATTATCCTGAAGCAGTTTTGAAGCTGTTGAATACTGCTTAGCAGTAGTCTCTCTCCTATGCTTATGTCTTGGAAAGACATAATTTTACTTGAAGACTGACTTTTCTCAGCAGGATGGACTTTACTGAAAGAATGGGATTCACCTCTACCCAAACCTCTTCACAGTTGTATCTACTTAATTTAAGTCGCTTTTTGGTCTGTTCTTCAAAGAGTATAAATGCTGCTTTTTTGCCAGCTCTCTTGGAAAATGTAGCTTTTAAACTCTGCAGAGATACACGTTACTTCTTCTCTTAAGGTCGCTCATACTTAGTTACCTTGAAAAACTCAACTTTGTTTACTTTATGGCTTCAGTGAGAGACTGTTTTAGTCTAGTCCACAAAAAGCCCATGCGAATTATGCCAGATACAGAACATCTTCACTTGAAATTTACAGCCTTCAACTTGTATTTCTGAAAGCACAGTTTCTTTAAATGATGTGCTTTCTGCCTCTCTTCATTATTCCACAACTTCAGAATGAGAAGAGCACTGGAAAAAGATCTTTTTGATCTACTGTGAGTATAGAGCTTTGTGATTTAATTTTTGCCTGGCGTTTCTACACTGCAGGAATAAAACACACACTTTACTAAAACCAGCTTGTAACACTTGATTCTACTCTGATGCGCTCTTCACCAACGATGGAAGGTTCCAGCTGCAATGGAAAAGTCCTACAGGTTTATCTTCTCCTTCCACCTTGCCTTTCCCCCACAGAGAAGGTGGTGGGTTCTTAGAATATGGGTGAAGAGAAAAGTCCATCCTTCTGGGTTCAGCTGTGTGTTCCTGCTAATGAATGTCTTGCAGGTGTGAAGTTAACATCTATACTTGGAGGGCTACCATATGGTTAGAGTCTAGCAATTATAAATTACTGTGCATATGGATCAACTTTCTTTTCTATTAATCATTCGTCTCAGGTTGAATTTTTTTCTTCCTTCTTTGTTGGTTACCTGATTAAGGGCTCTTAACTCCATTGTACTCCAAATCTAATTAGCAGCTGAGTTTCTGGGCTCTGAGGATGGAAAGCTGAATTTCAGCTTTGCTACAGTTTTGGGCCTATGAATGCAGTGTGATTGCATTTTACAGTTTGTTACATGATGGTAGATGCAAGGCCATATGGAAGAGGCTGCTTTCAAAAAAAAAAAAGTGCCTACGTGCTAAAAATGGCGTAAAAATTGCAGGTGTCTGAATTGTTCTCTTTTTCAAAAGAGAGCTTGTTAGGGTTAAACCCAGTGTTCAAGGAGCTACTTGATAGATCCTGTAAATAAATTGTACTGGGTCTGGCTGGGATGGAGTTAACATTTTTCATAGTAGCACATGGGCTTGTGTTTGGGATTTGTGGCTACAGCAATGCTGATAAGGCAGTGATGTTTCGACTGTTGCTGAAGGGTGCTTGCACAGTGTCAAGGCTTTATTTTTTTTCCCACTCTGCTTCCTGCCTGGTGAGTAGACTGAGGGTGGGTAAGAGCTTGGGAGGGAAGCCAGCTGGGACAGCTGACCCAAAGTGGCCAAAGGGATATTTTATACCATAAAATGTTATGCAGAGCAATAAAAACCTGGGGTAGAGAAGGAAGAAGGGGGGATTGGCTTCCAAGGTGGCCGTTGTTTGGAGGCTGGCTGGGCATTGGTCTGCCTGTGGGAGATGGTGAGTGGATTTCCTTTGCTTATTTCTTTTTCTTTTTATTCTTTCCTTCACCTATTAAACTGTCTTTGTCTCGACCTACAAGTTTTCTGGCTCTTGTTCTTCCTGATTTCCTTCCCTGTCCCACTTGAGCGGTGGGGAGCGAGTTGAGCGTCTGTGTGGGTGTTTGGCTCCTAATACGGTTCATAACTAAAAGACATTATCCAGACTTCTGAATTTGCATTTGTCTTTGCGTTGTGGCTACTGTAATCTCTTTGTCTTAGTGGTGTTGACTCTTTAGAAAGAACAGCATTGCTATTGGCTTGTTAGTATTAGTCTGATCATATTAATACACACTTTTTTTAGACTTCTTCATAGGCCTTGGACCTTGTGAATTATACTAGTGAAAAATCATAGACTGCCTATTGATTATGCTATAAGCATTCATTATATTGCGTTTTTAGAAACTGGCAGTTCTGGGTAATGTTTCAGAGCTGGAAGATGATGCTTTGCAGACTTCCAGCAGTTTGCCAAAGGGAAGCATGTACAGAATGAAATGAAATAATGGAATGGAGGCAGACGATGAAAGAAAGATTTATAACAAGTTTTCATCTATATTTTGAAATACAAGCAAAATAGATTTAAAATACAATTAAAATCATTTTAACTGCAGCTTGTGAGCTTACATTAGTAATGGTGGGAAAAAGCTCTTCAAGAATCCCAAACAATTAATGGCTGCTGTGAATGGATCTTAAATGTTGAGTTATGCAAGGTTCATCTGTTTCCTTTCAGATATCTGTTTTGCCCTGTAGCTATTGTTAGCTACCTTGTGCTTTCTCTCCAAAGAAGATCCTTTTGTTTTGTATTCAGCTTTTTAAGTCAGTGATCGTTTTATATATTGAAGGCTGTTCTTTTATGTCGAATCACGTTTCTGTACTTCTAGGTCTCACAGAAAAAGAAGTCAACCCAGAAGACATAAAACAGAGGATCAGAAGTCACTTGGGGATGTCATGGCTATTGAAACTGCCTTGGAAGATGTGAAAGTAAAAGAGGAACTGAAAAGAGGGACGGATCTGGAGGAAGAGGAGAGAAGCAAAGTGATTGAGGGAGAAGGTGAGGCCCCTGCTCACTGATGGCAGATCACTTCAGTGAAGAACTGGGGCAAGCTATCTCTCTAAAACACATTTGTAAATAACTTGTCTGCTGTTGTTTATTTCTGTTGAAATATCAGTAGAGTCTTTCCCAATATTAAATCTATGCTCACTGAAATACACCATCATTTACAGCAGCAATTGATTTTTCCCTCTCTTTAAGGATTCAGTCCAAATAGCTTTCTTGGCAGGGCTTGAAAATTCTGCCCAAACTATTACAGGTTTGTAAAAATATATATTAGGGGAGGAATATTTTAAAATATTTCATAGAGGAACAAATAAATATATTTTGTGTCCTACTCTGAAAAGGAATGATTTGTGCACTCCCTTGTGCAATTAATCTTTCCCCTTTTCTTCCATTCCTCCCCATTTCTTACAGACACTGTGAATAAAGTCAGCCTTAGGTTTTTGTGGGATCCACAGCTGCTGCATGAGTCCAAGTTGCAGGTTTGGTTTTCTTCAAGTCTAGCTGTAGGAGGGAAGCTTTTCAGCTTTCTTTGCTTGGCTGAAGTTAATACCAGTCCATTATGACTCCCAGTCCTTTATGATTTCTTCTGCATGTGGTTAGTCCAAAGGCCTGACCTCAGCCATCTTGCCAGAGGCTCTTTTTGTGATGCCTTTTTTTTTCTTGGCTGTGTATGAAAGGTTGCAATTCTTGCTGGGAGTAAGCTGCTTTTTTTTCCCCCTAATGTGCCTGGTTAAGTAGTTGATGTGTCCGATGCAGCCTCTCTTTGAGGCACTCTCAAGCATTTCATAAACACTAGTGAATTCATTTTCTTATATTGTATATATATCCATTATTTGTTTAGCATTTGTAGAAAACTGATGCTGCAAACTGTTTAGAGAACCTTGATGATGATCTTAAAAGAAATCTGTGGAAGGTCTGAGAAAAGAATTGAGGTCTTTGTTCAGTTCCAGAGTCTCTTAGCTAGGCAGTGTATTTTCTCTTTTCATGGGAAATAAGGAGTTTGAAAATCACTGTTGTACAGAGTAGGAGTAGCACAGTGCAGATAGTTAATTTCTATTGCCCTAAGCTTGAAAGTGTCAGCAGTGTGTTAAATTGTATGCTCTTAGCTCTTGTACAAGTTTAACAATTGATGCTTGTAATAAATGACCCGAAAATGCTGATATCCTTCCGGAGACAAGAGGTAAGTGACAAGGATAGATCTGAGATCCTTAGAATGGTAGAGGAACAACAGAGATTCTGTTCTAGCTGAATAGGTTCCAAATCATACACTTAGACTACATGTTAAGAGCTCTTTAACTGTTAGCACAGGAGGGAAAAGCTTATTTTCAGCACCATTGCAGAAAGTGTCACTAGAACCAGACTGACTGCTTTGCAGTTTCTGAGGGGTCTAGTGCTCAGGGTGTTAGCAAATATACAAGCTTCTTAATGCAATATAGCAATTAAGTACCAGTGAGTTCTCTAGTTTTCTACATCCTACTGTCTGTATTACCTCTCACAATTGTGTTACAGTTTCATCTTGAAAAAGAAAATAGCATCTGTTTGGATGGCCCTGCTCATGGCAATTTAGCTTCCCCCCTATCCCTGCCTTCGCTTCCTTTTTCTATTCCTCTGGTTTTAATTTGGCTTAATTTTCTCCTTACACCAGAAAAGATGACCTTGAGAAGGAGGAAGAATGAGATTTCAAATTAATCATTGGTAGTTTCAAAGTAGGTCTTATGCTTCATGTTGGTTATTTGGACTAGCTGAGTATTAATAACTTGAGGTTTTCAGGATTTCTGACCCAGATACCGTAAGGTGTTTGCTTTTGGTTTTTATGACTCAGCTTTATATTCATAATTTATTATGTTGCTATTAATGTATTTAGAATTCTTAGCAGGTTGTCTTGGGACTTGAAATTAAAAAGGAGAGTCTTTAAGCTTTGCTCTTCTCTGGGTGTGCTAAGCAGCATAAATACATCCTGTGAGTCAGCAGGTGTTACCTGCAATGCTGTGCCTGTTAAGAGTCCTGCAGACTTGGGCTACAAACCATATATCTTACACGATTTTTTTTTTTTTTTTTATAATGTGAGAAAAAGCATTGAGATGCCTAACTGCAAAATAGTTGTGTGTTATTTTCCACCACGTTTCATTAAATGGCATTCCCACATATCCTCTTCAGTGTTGCAATTGTAAACTAAGTACATAATTACATGAAGTAATACTGTGATCAAGATGCCAGTGAACTTTTGTGCTGTTACCTGTATGTAATAGCAAATTGGTGCATAACTGATTTTTAGATGACCATTTGCTAGGTGAGGTTTTTACTTCAGGCAGGATCTCAAGAATTGGCCAACTGTCAAATAGTGGCTGGTCTCTTGCTGATTTTTCTCCAGTATTGCTTAAGCTGGCAATGTAAAGTCATTAAGAGATTAGACTGATTAATGGGATGGAAGGATTATCATGAAACAATGTCATAGCACAGGAGTTTGTCCTGGAGGCTTTCTGGACTTTTCTAGCATCATGTAGGAAAAATAGAGCCTTTTCAGAAATCTGTTAGCAGTTGCCGTGGCCATCTACATATTTGTAGCATGTGCTGTATGAAGTTCTGATAACAACTGAGCAGCCACAACCCCTAGAAGCAAGTAGAAGGTCTTTTCTTACCACTTTTGCTTTCTGCTCCTGTATCGGTCATGTTCACATATTCTTTTAGCATAGAGGATGTATAGGGTATAAACACTGGGTGTGTAGGGATTGCTCTAGGGTAATATTCTCTTCCTAGAAGTAGGGAATGCTGTTGAAAGTGAAAATGTGAACTTGGTGTTTAGAAGGAGCTTTGGGATGGTGGAATAGTCTTTGTGATTACTTTATCTACAGCAGTCTCCCATGTAGATGGAAGAAAAATGCTCGAGTGCACCTGTTACACAAACACAGACATCTTCTTGAAGGATGCAGTGTTGTATTAGAGGGATGTACTGGCAAAACTCTCCTGCTTTCTCCCATGTTCTGTTTCATTTTATCTCTGTGCTTGCAATTCTGTTAGATTAATAAGTCTAATTTACAGTTTCTTTTTGAGCTGGTGACAGTACAAATTATTTAACTAAAGTTGTGGCTAAATTACTGATGCTGAAGTCCATTTCTGATTGTCTTTGCCCAATACCAGAGATGCTGCTCTAGCAGATGAAGTCCATGCTCTTGTAGCAGCTTTTTATAATCTCATTGCTCAAAGCTACAGTGTACGGTCCTATATAAGTGGTTTGATTTCCCCACCAACACCCCTTCCCCTCAAAGGTATTGTATAGCTGCAACTTGAGCGAACTCTGTATAGTATTTCAAATTATCTCTAGACAAGCAAGCCTTCTCACCCTGAAAAAACATCGTCGTACTACTGTGTTCCATGTGTACTAGCTCTGCGATGTGTGCCTTCCTTCAGTGGAAGGACAGCTGATAGGCATTCCTCTGTTAACCTGCCATTTTGATTTGTGCATAAAGATCCCTTTCGTTTCTAGGTATATTCATGATAGTCAGGGACTTTGAATTTTACCTCATTTTTTCCTGGCTTCTGATTTTATAGACTCACTTGCAAACTAGTTTGTTTGTCTTAATGCAAGAACTTTGTTTAAAAGTTCTACATGCCATCTGCTGTCAAATTACCCATTTAGAAGTCAATAAAGCTGGTGAATGGCATTTGTTTTGTTGTTGGGTAGAGAATTCTCCGAGTGTATGGAGAGTAAATATGATCTGGTTTTGTGCGACTGGGGAAAAATCCAATTTGCCTTTCATTCAATATGTTTGTTTCTCTAAGGAAATTCAATATTCCTTTCTCTTTGATAGAACAAACCAGTTTATCTGAGGGACTGCCTACACAAGTACAACAATAAGTATTTGGGCTGGACTTGTTCCCATTTTTATAAATTAGTGTAAATAAAGTCATCAGACCAGACTTCTGGGAGATGTCGAGGTTGAAGCAACCCCTAGAAGATTTCAGCAGGGATTTTAGCACTTTATCTTATTGTGGTATTATTCGCCTTCTCTTTTCAAACCCTTCCTCCCGCAGATACCTCGTTATTGTGTGATGGTTTATCTGATTTTCTGTTTACTAGGTTTGGCTGGTCATCTTTGGTCTAGTCCTTCATGGAGGAGTCTGAGTAGGTTGGGATTGGTGAAGCATCGTTATTAGGGTGAATAGTCTTTCTCTGTCTTTTGTTGTCATCTGCCCTCCTCCCCATCCTGTTATGCTTCCCATCCTGGGAAAATGACCTTTTGCAGCAGAGTAGTCTAGTCATAACATCTGCAGGTGAAAAACAATCTCTTATGAAATAAATTGAGCACTGGCATCTGGCTGTGGAGCATCTATTATTTACTTTCCTTTGAGTGAACTGATAACTTCATTCATGAAGTGAGGGAAGAGTTTGGGCAAAGGGAACATACATCATTTTAGATGGAATAAGGCAAGATGTGAAGGCATCTACTGTCCTAACCTAGAGACACTCGGTCAGTGGCCAGTAGGAATTTTAACTGCTGCTGTGAAATCAGTGTGTATGGATCCTTTAACAGAGTTATGTTGGGAAGATAGGTGGGGAAGACTTCTATGGGTCATTACTGCCTCTGGTAAAAATACTGAGCCGTCTATCTGTTCAAGAAGTGTTTTTGTTGTCACAGCCATGTAAGAGACCTGCAATGCTATGCAGATAAGATGGATGACAGTAAGCTAGGAGAAACAAGGACAAATGGAGCGAGTGCTAGGAAAGGATATCTCAGTAACCAGTGCTGGCATGGTGTCTGTAATAGGCTTAGTTCAATGCTGTACTTGATTTATGCTTTAAAGGCATCTTTTTAAAAGACCTTACAGTAGAAATCTTTTGGTAATAATGATTCAGGTATCTTTGTTCAATTCTTCATTTCCTAGGGCTGTTGAATGCATTGACACACAGTAATACTTAGATAAGAGCTATGCTTGCAAATAGAGGGAGCAGTAAATGGGGGTGGTGCAGAGCTTATCGCAAACTGTGGAGAGCAGTGGTCTCCAAACTTTTCTGATGGTGCCCCCTTATCACAAAAAAAATTCTCAGCACGCCTCCCGATGTATGCATATTTATTTATAAAATCTATACATGTATTACTATGCTAATGTATTATGTCCATTATAAAACATACACAGAAATAGAGATTTAAAAAAGGATGAGATAATGATAAAATGTATCTTTAAAATAGCATTTATTTTATTTATTAATGGTACAAAAATATTTTCTTCCTGCACTCCAGTGGGTGGTTTTGTGCACCCCACTTTGGAGACTGCTGATACAGAAAACCTGAAATACACAGTCAGGGCTAATATAATACTTTACATGTTTTTTTGGCACACTGTCCAGTTCCTTAGGGCTTTAGATATTTTCCCTCCAGGCAACATTCATTTTGGCAGCCTTTCTGCTCCAGTCAAGAATTAAATAGTCCATAGAAATGACACAAGTCTTTTCTTTCTAAAGTGGGCTTCTCTAAGTCAGTGCTTAAGTACAGCTGAATATGTCTACAGCTTTCAGTCTGCCTGTTTGAAGGGAAGAATAATACCATGACGTAATATGTTAGCCCAGCATTGGAGCTTTTTGATGAAAGGCGAAGAATATTAAATGCCCAGAAATCTTGGCATATGAAGCTAAATGTTGCCTATTATCTTGAAACAGGTGACTGCAAAGTAAAAGCCCGTCCTCCGAAAGTAAAAAGCGAGAGGAGGAAGAAGCACCTTTTCCATCAACACCAGCACCATCTGCAAGCGCCTCAGCCTCCTCTGCAGCAGCAGCAGCCACCGCTGCCACCACCACCTGCACCACAGCAGCAGCTGGCAGAGGACGAGGCACCAGCAGCACGACCACCAGTACTCCCAGCAGTACCCACATCATCTACAGCAGAAAAGAGCTTGCCCCCAGCTCCCCTGAACATTATCCAGCCCTCGGAGGCACCAGTTGAGGAAGATGACTTTAAACCTCGGCCAATCATTCCCATGCTTTATGTGGTTCCACGGACCAAAAAGGTGGTGTTTGACAAGGAGCGCATGTCCTGCCAGCAGGCGTTTGAGCAGTTTGCCACACAAAAGAGTCCAGGTTGGCAGGAGCAGACAGTCCCTATGGAAATTTCTGTGAAGGAGGAGGAGAATGCAGAAGCAGAAAATACAGAGGTCGCTACAGAGGTCAGTGATCTACAGGTACACGTGACCAAGGAGGTGACTATAAGATTTGCTAGTTTTAAGCAACAAGTTGAGGACCAAACTTGGAATGAGAGGAGTCCTCAATTGTGCCTGAGCCTCCAGTGGAATAGTGCCATGTTGGTGAGCCATAGAGTGCTTTTACAGGAAGGAATTGACTATTTTCTCACAGCTCAGTCCATAGTTCAGTCCATCATTGCATTGATGCTAGCTGATTAATCAAACTTGTTACTGTCTTCAAAGAATAAAATAGAGAATCTCTTTTCCTGCTACTAATAGTACAGATAATACTGAGATGATAACCTGAAACAGTAGGCAGGAAGACACAGCACAAGCAAGAGGCTGCGGCAGGCAACCATTCTGAGAGCGGTAAAAACCAAACAATCCCCAGGGGAACTTTGGTTGTACCAACATTTTAATAATTCTTCTCCCTTGTTTCTGACTTCTCCAGCATGTGCTTTATGCTTCCAAGCGTTGGCCTGTTAGGTAGTGTTACCTAGGGATCTATTCTATCATGAGATTTAGCATTGGGAAAGTTGGCAGAAAACTTTTTCATGGACAATACAGTTCATGACATGTAATCTGTCTCAGGCATCTCTTTTCCTTGGGGAGTGCTTTACTGAGGACAGTTTCCAAAAGAGGAAGGAGGAAAATGTTTAGGAATTAGGAGCAAGCCAGAGCAATATGATGTAGCTCTTTTCCTGCGTGATGCTGCTGAAAGTCAAGGGAATGGCAAAGCACTATTAGAAATTGTGGGGATGGCGGGGAAATGTGCGTTGCCATACCGGCATTGCACAATTAGCGTACCTTTCAATGTAAATGTTTCTAAGAATGGCTGCAGACTAGAGAGGGGAAAAAAATGCTATGCTATGCTGGGCTGCCATAAGTACCTTCATCTCTGCTCACTCCTGTGTAACGTGGAATGTACTTGGATTTCATTCTTAATGCTGTAACACTGCTGCTTGTCTCCATGTTTGTGAACCAAAGCACATGGCAGTTGATTTCTAGTGCAAAGTAACTCACCTGTAACACGTTCAGTGCCTTGCACCAAAGAGGACTCTGACCCCCTGTGATTAGGATGCATGCAGTATTTACAATGTTGGCTGGTACACAGGGCAGTGGGTATAGTACAATATAAATATGCTTGTCATAAAATGCACTGTAACATTCTAGTAAAACGTTTCTGGTCCTATATGCCCTGTACATAATTTTCATGCTAGAGTTTCTGGCTGTTTATGTGATTGACCAGACTTTCATAAGCTAATGGAAATGGCAAGCTCGAAGCTGTTCTGAGGCTGTTCTGATTTTAAGAAAACACTGTAGCTTACCTTTACCCAACATCTTAAGATATAATATTGGCTTTATCTACTACAGTAATTGGCTTGGGAGGCTTTATTGATTGCAGCCAAAAGGCAGTGAGAAGTCTGCTGTGTAAATTCAAGAACTCTTTATGACAAGGATTCTGCCTCTGTTGTCCTGTACTCTCCTTTGACTGCCAAGATATTTTGGGGTTCCCATCTAGCTTGGTTTGTTTTGTTACAGACTGCTTCTGCTTTTTCAAAAATGAAGATGGAGATAAAGAAGAGTCGTCGTCATCCACTGGGCAAACCACCAACCCGCTCTCCGTTGTCGGTGGTTAAACAGGAGACCTCGAGTGATGAGGGTGAGTGCACTAGCATTAGAAAAATTGCTGAAGCCATTAACATAACTGGATGGCCTGAAACTTTGCGTTACACTTAACTGATAGAAAATGCAGCATGTTCCCATTTTGATAACCCAGCTGGAAACAAAATTCATCTGTGGGAGGTCTCCCTTCTCACCGCTCACCCTTTATTCTCTCAAGAAAAATATTTTGCTGGCTGCAGAATGAGGGAGCATTTTGGGCAAAGGGAAAAAAGTTCACAGAAGAGAACATCTTAAAGTAAAAACTCCATCTTTGATAGTGCATTAAAATGAGATCTGTTCACCTCAGAGGGAGGTGGAGGTTAGGTCTGCTGCTATGTGTATAGGGAAAGTGAATTCTAACTTTTTGATTGGCTTTTTAATTCATACGAATGTTGTGGCCCAACTTTTCTTGGCAGATCCAGAAATGAGAATTAGAAAGTCTCTCTCAGTGCTTAACTGTACATCACTGATTTTTTCCTACATTCCAGTCACTGTGAATGCCATAACAGTCTAGACAGAAAAAAAAAAAAAGACTCTTATCTCTCACTTCTGTTGTGTGGTGTATCTTACCATTTCTGGGTCTTGCCCACATTATAAAGTACTCAGAATGTAGAAGAGTCCCCAGTAAGAAGCTTTTGCGCGCTGGGGCAGGTACCTGAAGGTATAGTTGGCAATCCTTGCTTTCAAGGTACTTAAAACTTTATATTCAAAAGGACAATGTCTTTGCTGCTCACTTTCCTTCAGAGACTATATCTGCTGATTTTAGAGAAAATTTGTGTAGGGAGGGGTTATTCTGCACATATATAGCTCCATTTCCTTACCAAGGATGATGCATTTGATGTCTTGCATATGTGTAATGTGGAGTGAAGTGTTGAAAGGCAGTTGAGACTAGCTATCTTGTTTTGGTGTGAGACCTTGCAACAAACTTTGTGCTGAAGGATCCTCATTAGACAGATTCTTTTCACTGTTTTGACTTGTTGGATGGTGTACAGGGACTTTGCTGGCTGACTCAGGAGCAACTTTTTGTGAAAGCTGGCATTTCTTCGGGACTGATTTACAGCACTGTTGGGCAGAACCTGATCAAACAGATTCTTCTTTTCCCCGCCAGGGAATAGAAGCAGCTCTCTGCACTCCTTGCTTTTTCAGGGCTAATGTATAAGGATGATCTGGAGGCTGCAGTGAGGAAGAGTAAGCATGTAAATTAAGAGAATGCATATGCTACACTAAGATTCAGTTCAGACAAACTGTTAGTCTTTTCTACTTACGTATAGCTTGCTTAAAATGTAGGAGCCATCCTGAATGCTGTGTGTCACGTAGAATCCATCCTGGGATGAGTGAAGGTGATGATAACATACAACAGTCATTTCCTTTTTTTTTTTCTCTCTGTCACTCTGGATTATGATGCTGGTTTCATTGATTTCACTGGTATCATAAATCCTTACCTGTCTCCTGATGTGCCTTGACTAAAATACGGAGAAACATATGGTTTGGTTTTTGGCTCTTGTCTTAAAATGTCGTTAAAGGTGCTTGATTTCTTCAAAAGGTGAGGGTTGAGCTCTGCTTTGAAAGTAAGACATCTTGAAAGTATCAATCTGCATACCTGAGGTCACTGGTCTTTTTAAAAATTTGTTTATGCCTTACACGAGGTGTGGACACGTAAGCACATGTAGCTGAAGTTCAGACTGTAGAACGTGTCCTTGTAAATCTGTTTTGTTATGAGGGCCAGCTCTGATCTGATTGATACACGGTGAACTGGCAGTAGCTCCTGGCATGAGCAGTATCTTCCTCTACGAAGGAAAGCCTAACTCGCCCGCTGGCAAGGCTGTTTCTATTTGTCTCCCTTTCCAGCAGAATCCCATGCGGTGTTGTGGAGAATGCTGTGGTATTAGCAATTATTGTTAGCCTTTGGTTAACAAGATAAAAATAAAAATATGGTAAGAAAAGACACCTTTTAGGAAGTAACCCTCATTTAAGGTGTGACAGAGATACACAGACAGCATTCATCATCTCAAAAAAAAATTGATTAATTAAACACAATAAAATTTCCCATGTTTTCTGGTAAATATATATCAGATTAATTGGGGGGAACATTTAGAATCTGAGATGTAAACTTAGCTGTTAGAGTTTTACTACAAGTTCCTTTTATCCTTTCTGGTAACCTAAGAGTCTGAAAATCTTAAAAGGGAGGTAGAAATGGGAAGGAGACTTAGCCTTGTTGAGAGCAGAACATTAACTGCATATTTCCAGTCATTAACAGTGAAGCAGTGAACAATTTGGTTTAATGGGCTGAGCTCTGGGGATAATGTTCCACTAAGATGTTTTTCAGTTCCCCTGGTCAAAGGTGTTCTTTTGGAAACTTTGCAGATTGCCAATGCAATGAGTGATTTACACTTAGTCTTGCGTGCAAAATTTCTTTAACACTTAGTGACTCAGAATTCCTTAATAAGAAATGGTAAGAAACTTGGATCCCCAAACTGACACAAATGGATTCTGTGGTGGTTTAATCATAAAATGCCAAGGGCGTTTTAAAGGTTTTGTAAAAACAAAAAATTAGCAAACTAATTAGCACAAGCAGTACCTATAAGAGCTCCAGCAGAAGAAGAGGTGGTGGTGAATGCAAATTGAAGGCTTAGTGGTGTGTGCCTGATGGAAGTATCTGTGGAGCAGCTGCAGAACAGTAAAACGAAAACTTGAACCCCGGATATCTCATGGCCAGGATTTTTGTTTGCAGAAACAGGTATGGGATGCACTTTGGGAAGGTTGAAACAGGCTTGCTACTGACTGGTGGGAATTGGGAGCTGGCCGAACCAAACCAGCAGGGCTGCGTGCACGTCTTGCAGAGAATGCAGCTCCCAGTTGGAGAAAGGAAAGGGGAATTTTCTTGCACTTGCACTGTGCAGTTTGAACTTGGCTTCATTAAAAGGATGTTGCAGGTTTCCACACCTAGAAGGTGGAGAGAGTTATGAAAGCAGTAAATTTAGATTCTCTTCCTTATGCTTCATCATGGCCAGTTCCATTAGGTTATTGGTGTCTCTGTCTTGTCTATCCTACCCATAAAGTGGAGATTATATCCATTTAAGGAAGTATTTGAGGCATACACATATGAGGAACCATGGATGAGTTGAATGTTCTTATTTATTGAACTTCCTGTGTTGTCAAAACATTAGCCGTTTAACCCTACCTTGCTGCATTTTGCCTTTACTGACTGTCCATTGTTTTGGGATTTTTTTTTCTTTCTAGAAACATTTCCATTTTCTGGAGAGGAAGATATGAGTGACCCAGAGGCTTTGAAATCTCTACTTTCCCTCCAGTGGAAGAATAAAGCACATAATTTCCCAGCTGAAAGAAAATTCAATGCAGCAGCTGCCCTGAGTGAGCCTTACTGTGCTGTCTGTACCCTCTTTTACCCGTATAACCAGGTAATTCCTGATACTGCTCAGATAGACGTGTCAGTGGTGGGTACTGTGTGGTGGCTACTGTCTTTAAGTTACCATGCAGACCTTCATTATAAAGAAAACTCATACAAATTTGCACAACAAAGAAGTGTGTTTGGATTTGGCAGAAGCAGTGGACGGAGCCTTTTTTGTTATTTTTCCTGGCTTCTCTGGCTTTCTCAGCTTTCATTTTTTAAATCACACTTAAAGAGCTTTGCGCTGCAAACACTATTTCATGCAGGGAAATGATGCCATATTGGGCATGTGATTGCTCTTGTTTAGATGTGGGCCTGGACTTCTGAATATATGCAAACAACAACAAAATAAAAATTTACTGAGTAAGAGCATACATCACTTTTTGGAAACTACCAGTATGCTTTGGGATACGTTATGAGCAGAAAGGCAAAATTTATCACACAAATTAGTTATTTGCCCAGTTGTATATTGATTTGTTCTTGCATGCTTATAGACCCAAATCTGGCTTTGTGTGTCCACTAGGAATATGTGCCTTAGAGGCATATATATGTTTTGGAAGCTTTTTCTGAGGAAAGCAGAACCCACCTCCCCCTTCAATAAAATCTCTTGATTTATTATACAGACTGAAAATAAAATACCTGTTTTGATTGCTGGATGCTATTGTATAATGGTTGTAAGGAAAACTGGGTACAGCTGGGCTGTTCTAATCCATTGTTTTTAACACTGGTCTGCTACCAGAAACCTTGAAATGTCCTTCTGGAGAAATTCTTGCAGAAAGAGTAGGGAAGGATGCCAAAAGGATGGGAGACGGGGAGGGAGGGTCTTGCTTTTATTAATATTTTCATGGTTTGTTTTTTTTCGTGGTGTTTTCAGCTGTAATTTAGGAATTTAGATTTTTACAGAAGAAAAACAGGGAAAGCTTCTCATTATTCTAATGCTTCTTTGAGCTTTCAGAGTAAATTACAGATCCCTGTACAGGCCTAAGGAAGAGAGAGATGAGCAAAAGGTAGGGGTGGGGGTGTCCATGAGAAGAAAGGATTTAAAGTTTATTATTTGCGCTGCATGGCATCAGGTGTTGGATGACTTTCTTTGCAAGGGGAGTGCTCTGACTTTAACGTTAAAACTCTGACCAGGGAAGAGGCAATTCCATATGATAATATTTTCTCTTTAAGTCCTTACAGATGGATAAAGAAGCTGTCACAGTCTCTTTAGGGGAGACCACCTCTTTCGTCCACCTTTCTAAGTGCGGACAAAAGACCAAGCCTCTGATCCCGGAGATGTGCTTTACCTCAAGTGGAGAAAACACAGAGCCCCTTCCTTCAAATTCATACATCGGAGAAGATGGAACCAGTCCCTTGATATCCTGTGCCAAATGCTGCCTGCAGGTTCATGCTAGTAAGTGTTTCCTTATTCACCAAAGCTTTTTGGGTATTGAGAAGCTCGCAGGTTTCTTTGTATGTTGCCTATATCTGAATTCCTTCTGGGCATGCTTGCTATACCTGTCACTCCCACTTTTTCCTTTTCTGATACTAGTGTATGTGTATACTCGAGTCCATCTTGGCAGTCACTGATCTTAAAAATACACACAAATATTCTTTTTACTGTTTGTTTTGTTGGCTGATTCTTCTCTGTCTCACAGAAAAGATTCTTTTTTTACCTTTCATTTTTTGTAATAAAGCAGAAATCAAAAAGATAGTTGCGCTCTTTTTGCTTGTTCAAATATTGGTCTGCTGGGTAAGGTTGTATTGTTCTTGTGTGCATCAGAGATTATGGAATAGTTTCTGAGATATATTTTATTAGTGTCTGTGTTACTGTTTGTAGGAATGGCACTTGATTACAAAAAGCAACATATGTCTGTTTGTTTCCCTGATAGTTATGTCTAAAAGAAGATCTGATTAATCCTGGTAGAGTGTACCTTCACTGTAGATTGTACGACTTCTAGTTAACATTTGCACTCGTACTAGGAGATGTGACGAATTACTGTTCAGCTGTTTGATCCTGACAGATGGGAAATCTTATTTGACTTGCATCAGCTGGAATTACTTTTGTTGTTCCAATTTTATAGTCCACAGGTCACTGTGCAGCTCAGCATGACTATCTCTTGTGGAGAACTAGAATGCAACTTTTATTTCTGTACTGCATTCATGATTATGGTCACTTCTGCCTAATAAGAGAATGTGATGCAGAGTGAGCGTGAGGATGAAGGCTGCTTTCTTACTTCACAAATTGCGATCTCTGTAGTGATCAGAACAGAGATGCTGCATCTTGTACATCCATCTGTCTTCAATAGTCCAGTCTATCAAAATGGTTTCAGTAGCCAAATTCTGTTTAGGGACAGAGAGGTGTGGGCAAGATGATGTTAATCTGCAGTCTCAGGGTGTAGAGAAATTTAGCTTTCTATTTTGGCTCTGCTCTACCCTTGAGGATAGGACACAAGTTAAATCTAATCTGATGTGGTCTCCAGTGTCTTGTGTTTTCCTTGTTGCTGTTTGTACTTCCAGACTGTGATATCCCTTTGACTTTGCGGCAGAGAATCCATTTGCTTTTATTATAGGATTGCAGTGTTGAGGTGTATTTTGGTTAATCTGGCAGCATGCTGTAAAACCAGTTGGCAGTCTACTTGTTATTGAGAAGTGCTCTCACCTAACTGTGCTAGGTTATGACAACAGCAAGGACGTACAGAGAAGAAAACTTTTGTGAAAGTTTATGGGCTTTTAAGGTGTTGACAGAATCCATAAAAAGAGCATACTTTTCTTGTTCCATTAGGATCATCCTTATGGGACAATCTGGTGTGCAGTAAGTGTGACTGTTTCTCTCCTCAAATCCCATAGTCCAGCTACCTGTGGTCCTGAAGCAAGAAATCAATGCTGAAATTTCAGCTTGTTCTACACCGTTTTGAGCTCCAGCAGTATTTCAGTTCAGGGTGTCTGTTTCTCTTTCAGCTCAGTTTCCAGATCAGTTTTTTAGTCTCAACACCCCTGCCCATTTTCTAGGTCTGGGTTGAATCTGCTTTCTTGATTTGATGAAAAGAGACTTCAGATGTGGAAGACAGCTGTGGATCTATATTATTGACTTTTTTTTGACGTAATGTTTATCTGGTTAAGTGGATGATTTTTAGAAATCAGGTTATTATGGCAATCTCAGTGCTTTCTGAATAACTTCTTTTAAGTTTAATTCAGTAATTGGAGACTCTCCAGATGAAATTTTATGTACAGTTTTGTTAGGATAGGTAAAGGCCATGGGATGAAGTCTGTGTTAGCTAGGATGCTGGCCAGCAATTTGTGGTATGTTTAATTTTCAGCTACAGCCTTTCTTCGCAAGCTTGCGGGAATCATGTAAATGCAATTTTTCAGAAGTATTTATATGTCTTGTCCCTATTGTCTTCAATGGCAAACCTCAGTGCTTTTTACAGACTTTTAAGTGCTTTTTTGGTCTTATTTCCTTGTCTTTATAGTGAGTATAATACCACTTTACTATTTTGGTGCTGCAGAGAAGTATGTAGGAAGATCTGGTGCTTGCATATTACAGTCATTGATGCTCTATAAAGTCAGATGTTTCTAACGCCAGGATAGTATTAGTTTAAATACTGTTAAATACATGAAATGCATGTATTTAATTTCCTTGCAACATTAGTGAGTTTGTCCTTCCTCATAATACCACTTAGCAAAGATGACTGCTTCAGTCATGGTAAAATTCAGTGGTCTTAACTGTTTTGATGTGTGAGTGCATTCCAGCAGTAGTAGCATCACTTTTGAGCCCAGTTCTTGCCTGAAGGATCAAAGCACTGCTATTGTAGTCCTTGCAAAAGAGGGGGGGGGGGGGGGGGGGGGGGGGGGGAAGTTGAGGGTTACCTGTGTGTGGTTGGTTTGTTTGTTTTTAGACCTGCTGGTCCTAAATTCTGTCCCCCTTCCCAAGGATGACTTTCCTTATGACTTTTATCTGAGCCTAGACTACTGAATATGGTTATTCAAATGCTACACCTGATTTCAAAGATGCTTCTGAATTGAAAAGTTAACAAGTCAGTACTACAGATATGTTAGCAAAACTCTGAAAGATATAACTTTGTTTCTTTTAGGCTGTTACGGAATACGTCCAGACTTGGTGAATGAAAGTTGGTCTTGCTCACGGTGCTCAGCCAATGCATGGGCAGCGGTAAGCCTCTACTCTTCTGGAGACAAAAGAAAACTTACTGTGGGAATTAATTAGATACTTCAACAGAGATGGGTGGTGGGAGGGTACAGTTTGCCTTTGCATCCCAGATGTGGTGGTGTCATTTTTTGGGAAAGATAGGCAGTCTAACAGAGCTTTTTGGTCCAGTTCTGAAGGAGTTTTGTTCCTACAGGAATGTTGCCTGTGTAATCTCAGGGGAGGAGCTCTTCAGATGACCACTGATGGGCGGTAAGCGATGTTTTTAATACTTCTTCCTTCCATACTGCATCTAATCTTCTAGTGTTCTGAATTTGGTCTTGATGCTCAGTGTAGCAGGTAGTTCTGGCATTATGGAGGTAACTGCTACTTGCCGACTTGGCACGATGAGCTGTCTTACACTCTGCACCAGGCTTCTCAATAGCAGAGGTAATGTGGCTCTGAACACTTGCTGAATTTGGTTATTTCTCGGAGAAAAGTCTGTTCAGAGAATGTTTAGTATAATGCAAGATCAGATGCATAAGAAGGTTGATCCCTGTTGTTCTAGAGACATTTACCTTGTGCGACCGTGATTAACAATCAGTTGGTAATGTTGCCAAGGCTGCCAGCCACCATAAATATGCCTTGATACTGAGGGAGTCCGAGAAATGTTAACTGCCCTCTTGAGCATTTAATTCAAATAATGGTAGACTCTGATTGGTCTCTTCACTTTCTTTTCCAGGTGGATCCATATAATCTGTGCTATTGCTGTCCCTGAGGCCCGTTTTCTCAATGTAATAGAGCGTCATCCTGTGGATATCAGTGCTATTCCAGAGCAGAGATGGAAACTGGTAGGTGTCTTTTACCTGTAGAGAGTGTTTGTGAACAAGAGCCAAAAAAAAAGAAAAAGAAAAAGGCTTTAACTAGACAGAAAAACATTGTGTGGGATCATAAAGTAGCTGAGATTAGTGGTGATGTTCTCACTCTTATTTCCAGCAAATGCACCAGGAAGCTGTATCATTTGGATGTCTTCTGAGGTACTGCCTCAGTGCTTTGACACACAGACAAGTTGTGATTACTAGATCTGCCTGTATTCTCTAGGAGTGTGCTCTTAACCCTGGGCAGAGCCTAGGACGCTTACCCACTTCACAGTCAGGGCTAAACTACCTGAAAATATGGCATGGCAGGAGTGTGAAGGGATATGGTAACTAGAAAGAAGCTGATATATTGCTGACTTGTTCATCTGTAATTTGATTCATCTTTCTTTACAATATTTCTCCATCAAGAAATCTCTTGTAGAAATTAATAAACATTTCTTTGTGACCATGACTGCAAGGCGAGACTCTGCAAAGATTTTAATAGAAGTCCAGCTACAACTTGTTATTTAGTTGCATGGCCTCATCTGAGGGATTAGTAATGGATGATTCATTAGCTCAGAGCAATTAATCTTAATGTTAGTTAATGCCCCATCACTATAGTGTGTTATTGCAAAATAAATTGTGCTTTTGCTGCTTTTTTTGTCCAGAAGTCAGCTGGGCGACAGTTGGGAATGTGGTACGGAGGAAGGTGATGTAGCAGTGATACATTGGTTAGCATTGATGTATTTGTTAACTGTGCAGCTATTTAGTACAGGCAGCCCAGCCAGGGCCTGGATGAGAGATTAGGAAGAATCTCTGTCTGCTTCCAGAGTTATTTCTCTGTGTGCAAATGGGTTTTGTACACAAATGTGAATGTAAAAAGCATTCATTATTCAGGTGGAGTGATGGAGCTGTGTGATGCGAGAGTGATAAATCTTGCAGCAGTGGCTCTTTATGGATCATCTGACATTTCCAGCATGCATCCTCTTCATTACCAGCACTTGTAACAATGAACTAAAAATCCTTTTACACAAGACTCACTTGTATTGCTTAATGGAGCCTTACAAGGAAACATGACTTAATTCTTTAACTCTTCTGTGGCTGCCTTACAGCCCTATAGAGCCAGGGCAGTATTAACGTACATAAAACTCTGTCGCTTCATTCTGCTCTGACACTTTGGCTATGCCATCCGAAGCCTCTGCACAGACCTACTACACATCCTTCTGTTACGTTCCTGACTTAAAGCTTCATAGTTTTGTTGATTTCTTCAGTGTTGTATTCCATTTGCACCTCACGTTTTCTTCATGTCTCAGGAAAGGTAGAGAATTTTTATATGAAGTACCTTGACTTACACAGTCTAATGATGTGATTTACAGGCACCTGTTCCTTATGTTGAAGTTAGCAAGAGCCTGGCTTGTAGCTCAATTCTTGTCAAAGCCTGGCTTTAAGCACTTCACTTGGAAAGCATTAGCATGGATGGTACTGCACACTGCTTCATCAGAATCAGAGTAACTTTTTTAGAGGTGCAATGCTGTTTAATTTCTGCCAGGATCTGTGATGATTCTGCCAGTGGGGCATGTTGGCTAGGCCAGGTAGCTCTGGATACAGGTGCAGGTCTTGGTCTTGAGTTTCTGTCAGCATGCCAGTGTAATCCCTCTGTAAGATGTCTGGTGCCCAGCTGTTAGGATGTAAGAAGTAGACTTTCAGCCTAATTACTCTGTGTTCAAGAATGTCATCAGGTAAGTATTGTTGTATTTAGACTGATTATAAAAATCTTTCTGCTCTGTTGGTCTATACTTGTGAACGCCCTTACAGTATGTATGCACGTACCATCAATGTCTGTTGAAAACTGTTTGTGTATTGGTGTTGTCACCACATACATTGTGGCTTTATGAGTGTCATTTGCTACAGGAAAGAAAGCAAATAAATTATCTTGAGCTAAAATTGAAATGGGTTTTAGAGTTATGAACTAGATAGAGATTAAAAAAAAACTAATTTGGATGGCAGAATGTAAAGTAGTGCTTATAGCAGCAGCATTGGTGTAGTGTGTGAAGAAGTACAAACGAAATTTAAATTGGATGAGATTGTGTGGAGAAACACACTCATGAGCCATTGTGGAGAGTTTTAGGATTCTTTACAGGAATTTGCAGGTAATTCATGAAGCACATGAGGAGTCAGTGGAGGAGTTGGGGGGGGGTGTCTGTTTTGGAGGTGTGCAGCTGCATTTAGGAAGATAAACTGAAGGTAACTAAAAGGTGGTGGTGTTGAATCTGATGACTTTGGCAATGACGGAGTTGATGTGGTACTAGATAAAATTGGAGAGATGTCCTTTGTTGCTGAAAAAGATGGAAAAGGGGAGAAGGAATGACTTGAAGGTTGAGGGCAGTTGGAAGTGAATGGATGAAGGTAATGGAGGAAAGAGGCAGTAGGGGTTATCTGATTATTTTTTGAATTTTTTTATAAGTTTGTATTATTTTAAGTTACTGTGAGAGGGCTGAGGTAACAAGGACTTGCAGTGATCTGTTTAAAGGTATATCCTGTTCTTTGAGCGTGCACCAGGCCTCCCCATTCGAGCATAGACTTTTCAGTCCATTTGTGGGTATTGCATCATTTTAAAGAATGCAGTTTGCATGCTTCTTGATTAATGGTGTATTACGGGCCTGTGCGTTTAAATTATTTATGACGTGGAAATTTGGAATAATTAGCTGTCATTCCTCAGTGGAGTAAATGAATTGCAGTGTTCATCATGCAGGAGACAGCCCATTTCTTACTCTTAGCTATGACCTGACTCTTGGGTATGCATTTATTCTGAAGATTTTTCTCCTGTGCTTTAGACCTTCTTTCTTCCTGCTACCTCCCCTCCCACAGAAAAAGGCTTTAAATCTACCTGTGCTGCTTTACCATAGCACTCAGCACTGCTGCTTCTGTCCATCCCAGATGTACATTTTCACCCCTTCCACTGACTTCTACATTTCAGTCTCACTGTAGCTCACATTTTTCTTTGTCCTTTGATCATATTTGCTCTGAATATTCCATTGGTGTAGCTCTTTGGCCTGTCACAAGGAGTTTGTCTTGCTACTGGGGTGTCATTAGGTACACGCTAATCCTTCTGGCTTGGAAGAATCCTGTTTGCATCAATGAAGGCAGATTCCTGATAGCGGAGGGTTAATGCTCCCTTGAGAGGCAGTATTGAGCCCACTGTATATCAGCAGTTGTCCCTGCTAGTGGGAGAATTAGGTATTGACAGTTTAATAATGAGATCTCATTGTTATTGACTTGCTTTCAGTGCCGTGTTCCTGCTGTGCACTTTGCTGTGGTGCTTATCTAGCTTTTGAACGTGGTTTACAGAGCGATAAAGGCATAGCTTATTAAATACTAAAAACCACATTCTGGCAACACTAAGGCTCTGGCTTTGAATTTCCTGGCTTTTGTTAGTTTAAGTAAAAAGGCCAAATTAATCTTTGGTGTAAACATACTGACTTCAGTTAATTCACAGGAAGTGAATCTGACTTATTTCATATACATGTGGGGCAGACCCCAGTCAGGGAGGGGTGATGTTGCCCAGAAACAGGGAAGAATGCATCTTCCTTTCTTTTGCGTGTTTTGCTTTCAAGGAAAAGAGAAATACTCTTTGCAGAAGGAATGGTCTTTTATTTGTCTTGGCAATGTGTTGTAGCTAGCGCAGTGGGGCCCTGGCTCTTAGCTATGATAACACAAATAAAACATAACATTAAAATTTGGCAATTCCTATTTTGTATTCACTGGATGCTATATAATATGATACCAGTCTTCACATTTTTGAGGGTATGCTTTTAAGATAACCCAGATCTAGAAGCAGAGTGAATTTATACTTCTGGGCGTTGTATTGGCTTATTGTGTGATCTTGGGCAGCTTATGTTACATTTCTAATCCCATGTAGTAATTCATATGGACCTTAAAATTTAGGTCATGTGTTCTGTAAAGTTGTATACCTTGAGCACTGCTTTAATGGGAGTGAGGTAAATGAGAGGTCGTGAAAGAGGGGAAGAAAGGATCTGTTTAATATCACACTGCAGAGAGAAAAAGAATCTGTCATTCACAGTATCATAGTATATTTGTAGGACATTTCTGTTTAGATGAGTGGATGGATTGGGAGGGAGGCAGGTGGTCAAACCTGGGGGGCAGTGGCTGGAGCAAGCCAGTGTGTTGTGCTTTGGAGATGGTCATCTGGAAATGGGCACTAAAAATCACCGCTTTCCTCTGTTCCTCCTTATATGTGGAAATTATTTCTTTGTAATAAATAAATTACATAGCTGTATAGTTAGATTCATGGGCATATAATATCTCAGGATTTTATTTGAGCCGTTCATTCTAACAAGTAGCATGCATGTTCATCTTGTGGGTGCGATACTAATTTTTCCCTGATTTGCCTTCTCCAAACCTCAGCTAAGGTAAAGAAACTGCCTCTGATCAGTGACAGATTCCCTAGACTTAAAATGTTAAAAGCTAAGAAGGGTGTTTCCAAATAGTTCCCTGGAAACATTACACAAATGTCCAACTTAAATTCCTTTAGATTGGGATTCCCAAAATCTGGTCTTCTGTATTTCTGAGGGGCTGGAAACAAGAATTTGGTGGTGTTAGGGAATGAGGAAATGTGTCTTGTTTCCCACTGACACCTAATGCTTGCTGCCAAGTCTTACAGTGCCATAAGGCTTATGATTTTTAGCTTTGAACAAATTTAGATTTCTTTTTAAAGTTAGTCACACATCTTAAGTTGATTACCTGTCCCCCCTAAGTGCTGTCTGATTAGATTAGCCTAATAACTGGATCTGCTTTGCAGAAAATGAGTTTTAAAAATACTGGAAGATTTCATACCTTTTTTCCCCTTGTAATTCTGGTGTTTGGTACAATGTTTTTATTTCTTCTCTTTGCAAAACAGTGACTGAATTATCTTGCAATAGTTAATCTGACAGGGATACCAATAAAATATTTATGGTTGATATGTTTATGTGTGTAAAACAAACATGCAATGTTTTTGTTCCATTATATAAAATTACATTCTATTAGATCTAGTAAGTATAATGTTCCATTAAATATAATAGAACAAATTATTACACAGTTATTCTGTGTTCTGTTCCTTCAAACAATGAAAACATTATTTTGTAGCAGTGTATCTGTGAAGATCCAGCTGCTGTTTGAATTACCATAGGTACACTTCATTTATCTAAGGAGGATGAGTATTGAGTTGTAGCAGTTCTCTAGTAACACTGATGAGTGTTTGCCTGTTATGCCCTCCCTTTCTCTCAGCCCTCCAGTGAGCAGAGTCTCAAACTGGATTTAAGTCTGCTTCACTGTCAAGCATGGTTCTGGAGGGCTTAGTTACTGGTAGATGTCATCGTGTTCAACGGAATGATAAGTTAGTATCTGCTGTAGCTTCTTGGCTTATGAGTGATTCTAGGCAAGCGCATATAGGCAGTTCTGGAAGTGTTGGACTTGACCTCTCAGCAGCAAACGTCACCATTTTTGGCTGTGGCTTCTAGGCCCTAGACACTAACGATACGGACTTTAGCACCACGTCAGGTAACAGGGTGCTATACGTTGCATTAAAGCTGCCGTTGACTGCCTGCATAGCACTGACCTGTGTTTCTTTTCAGAAATGTGTGTACTGTCGGAAACGGATGAAGAAAGTGTCTGGTGCCTGCATCCAGTGCTCATACGAGCACTGCTCCACGTCCTTCCATGTGACCTGTGCACACGCGGCCGGCGTGCCCATGGAGCCAGATGACTGGCCCTATGTTGTGTCCATCACCTGCTTCAAACACAAAGCAGCTAACCAGAATGTATGGTTTTTGGTTTTGGTTTGGGTTTTGGTTTTGGTTTGGTTTTTGGGGTGGTTTTTTGTGTGGTTTTTTGTTTGTTTGGTTTTTTGTAGAACAGTTTCTCTGCACCTATATTTTTAACGCAGCTTTTATGATTGCAAATTGTGGATTATCCCTTTTTCTCTGTAACAGATTCAGTTTCGAAGGGAGGTGACCCTTGGACAGACTGTGATCACAAAGAACCGGAATGGACTCTACTACAGATGTAAAGTGATTGGCATGACAACACAGACTTTCTACGAAGTAAACTTTGATGATGGTTCATACAGTGACAACGTTTACCCAGAAAGCATTATTGTAAGCAGTCTCTGTGGAGACTATTACCATTATAGATGAGTACAAAGTGTAATGCACGCATTGCTCTTCTATGCGCTTTGGGGTGGAACAACAAAGTAAAACTCAAAAAAAATTAAAAAGTAAACTTGCTGCTTGCATAGAAAAGCTCATACTGCTCTTCATTACTTACTGTTCTTGTTTATGATATTATCTCATTTCAATTTTTTTGTTCCTTTACAAAGATGTGATTTTGCTATGCAGATGACTTAACAGAAAGCAATGTTTGTTTTAAGTTGCATCCTATTTGTTTTGTGGTTGAATAATCTCTTATTTTTCAACTGACAAGTGTGATTCATGGGGGAAGCAGATTGTAAGCACTTCTGGTTCAAAATAGGGAATTCACTTAATAGCAGGAATGTCTAGAAGAGGCTGACTTGTCAGCTCATGCATTCTCTTCCTGATTGTGCCATTGGTTCACTGTGTGAAACAGAGCAGGTCACCCCGCTTGTTTTTGTTGATACAGGAGATCTGATGTTTTGGGATTTATAATGAGAAATTTCTTAGAACTGCGTACCGTCACCAGAAGGAGGTGCAAGTGTTTATTTCTCGTCTCTCAATGGTTAATGGTTTTGTTTTTGAGATGACTGTAATTAATCACAAGTGCAGAAACTTTCTTAACTATAGTGTTATGTAGCCACTTCCTTGAGCAGTGATTTTAACACACTTCTTTACCTAGTTCTTGAGCTTTGTTGGTGTTGGGCTGTCTGACCTCTTTCGCTCTATGTCTTCAGAGCAGAGACTGCATCCAAATGGGACCCCCTCCAGAGGGTGAGTTGGTTCAACTGCAGTGGACAGATGGAATCATCTATAAGGCCAAGTTTATTGCAGCCCAGATCAGTCAAATTTACCAGGTGAGTATGTAAGAGTACCCACGTACTTCATGTCAACATGTCTGATTGTTGCTCACATTGTATAGCTCACTGGTGTTGAATGCTTGCTCTGGTCTCGAAAGGAGAATTTGCCTTCTGAAATTAATACTGCTGGTAGTCTAAAGAGAAACAGAGTGTTAAAATAGGATCAGAGTAAAGGTTTTCTGTGGCAGA
This sequence comes from Aquila chrysaetos chrysaetos, assembly GCF_900496995.4. Taxonomy (NCBI): domain Eukaryota; kingdom Metazoa; phylum Chordata; class Aves; order Accipitriformes; family Accipitridae; genus Aquila; species Aquila chrysaetos. Next base: position 3,173,413 of record NC_044015.1, on the reverse strand, counting down.
ATGTGGATGTATGGATACACATACGTCTAGACTGTATCTGCTTTTAAAATATAAAATGAATTTGCCCTTTTCCTTTATAGCTCAGATCTGACTCGGGTCAAAAGTGACCTACTCGAACTACTCTCTGATGGCTGTCCTATGGCTGGAGCTGAGCTCATCATCCATAGTTCCCCATGAGTCGATATCTACATAATTACAACTTTCCTTGGTGCTCTAAGAGGAAGTAAGGGAAACGATGGGTCAGGAGACTATTTCAAGGGGGGGAATAATCCTCTGGTCATGGGAAGGTACTTTGTGGAGCGGCAGCAGCATGTGGGAATAATGTCCTGCTGCTGTTGTGTGAGGAATTGGAAGCCTTCAATCTCTAGTCTTGTACACTCTCACCATCTCTGTTTTTAAGGTGAGAAAAACAGCAGACAGGTTTTTTTGTCTTTGAGTCTGTTCCACGTATGGGATTTTTGTTCGTGGAAGGCTGTAGTAGTCAGTAAAGGAGGATTTAACCTGGTACACACTATTGGTATTTCAGCACAGAAGGTTTTATAAAATACAATGCAGTCCATTCATTTGATTAAATCCTTTTTAAATGGTACCAAGAAGTTGAAAATTATAGTGATTTGGAAAGTATACTTTGTGCACATCCTTTTGAAAAATACATGCTGAAATTTGCAAATAATTGTTATTTTTAAGAGATTAATGCCTCTGGAAAAAAGGCAAAGGAAGTCCCATATCTTATATTTGTTTGAAATGGGGTTCTGGTTTCTATCCTTTCTACGCAGAGTGTTTCATATCTCTGTGCGAAGAGCACAATAATCCACCTTGTCAGTTAACAGTCTTTTTTCGTGTGTATAATGGATGTTAACTGCTTCAGAGAAGATGTGATCAGAGGTGACCCTGGTTATGAATAAGTACAATATATAGTTTCATAAAGATCTATTGTTATGCATGCTTTCCAGTTTAATCACGGTATAGGAAATTGTCATTGATTTCTTGAAGGTACAATAATTTGAAATAGGCTATTCCACTGATAGTGCCAGATGACAAAAATATGCATGAGGAGTCTGTGTTTTTCAAATCATGCAGTTACTATAAGTAAAGCTCTTCTCCGTGGGGAAAATAGCCTGACTAGCTTTCCACATTGGTTCCCTATGTAGATACTTTTTCAGTACTTATGGTGCATCTCTTTTATCTGTTTTGGAATAGGATTATATTTAAAAACACAGAAACATTTTTGTTATGAAATAAGTGTGTTTATAGGAAGACAGCATAGATTAGCTTTTGCATTTTAAACTTGTCTTATTTTGCAGTAGCTTCCCAGTTCACATCTCTAGGGTGTATTTTGTGTGCGAAGATTGGATGTGTATATTTTTTAAAAAATTGAGCCCAAATCACTGTCTTGTAACTTGCTCTAATGTGTGTTCGTAACAGGGCTCTAACCCACATCAGTAATTTGGAACTTAAATAAACAAGGTCCAGCCACTCTGTGATAGTTTAAGATAGCACTGCCCTCACTTGCAAATCCTGCCTTTCTACTTGAAGTTGAGCTCGTGTAGTGGAAATGGCAGACAGCGATCTGCTTGTGCCTCGGCTGTTAAACTTCCTAATTTGTGTTCCCTTCTGACTCTGTTACGGTAGTGGTGCTCTGTAAAACCAGAGAGTAAATGGGACCAGTAGCATCTTAAACCACCTCAGCAGGGCTCAGCAGAGCTCATGTTTCAAAGCCTGTTCTCCCACCTGCATAGTTATTCCGGCTGATGTATGCTGCTCAGTTAAGGGACCTCAGCAGGCATCGCTGAGCTTGCATAACTGATGAGCTGCAAGACCTGGGCAGCGCAGGAGGAGGTGTTCAGAGCACAGATGCTTTCTTCCTTCTGTGGTGTGTGTCCTTCTGCATTATCCGGAAAAGCGTAATAAGTCTTAGGCAAAGGAAATCAGAGTCTCTTAAAAACTTTTAATAGTTTTAACATTTTTATATGCACGTTTCCATGAATAAACATTCCTGTAACATCTGATGCATAATTCATTATATAATCAGTGCTTAGCAAAAAAGGTTTGATGTGAGGAGTTACCACCATTTTTGTACCTGGCTGACTATTTCTGCTTGTTAAAATACAAATGTATTTTAGTAGCTGGAGTTGTTTCCTTATGATGTGTGAAAATGCTTTGTTTAAGATGAAAGAAATTCTTATTACCATATTGGCCTGAATACAGGGCTGCCTTTTATTATAAGTGAAAAAGCTTCTTTTTTTAGGATTTGAATCCAAAATCAGTAGAAATCTTTAGTGCTCTGACTGGGAGGGGGGAGCAGAGGAGCTGGTCCAGCTGTAGTATAGACATTTTAGGATCCACAGGAGCACTGAGTGAAACCACTTGGGCTGGATAAGACAACGGTGCCTGAGCAGCATTGAAACCAGCACTTTTGGGGTTCAGCATCCTTCACACAGCTTAAGGATGCTCATTCTACAGCAATCATAGAGACATGCAGTGCCACAAATGGGATCATCCATGGGAGCTGGCCCCTGACGCTTCCTTGGTATTCCCATGAGGGGACCATATGTGGCATAGTCTGGGAATGGACTGTTCAAATGCAGGGGCCAAGTTCTTATTTCGTCTTCTGTCTACTCTGCAGGTCGAGTTTGAAGATGGTTCTCAACTAATGGTAAAGCGTGGTGATATTTATACCTTGGAGGAAGAGCTTCCCAAGAGAGTGAAGTCTCGCCTGGTGGGTGTCAAAAGTAACAAACAGTAAAATGGCTGTGGCTTGCAGTACTCATTCACATTTTCTTAGCATATTGTTTAGACATTAGGTGAATTCAGCCTCTAATTTCTGTGGCTGTAAAACCACTTGTCATGCACAAAATACGTAGAGTAGAAGAAATCCTTGACATAAATGCTTGAGAAGCATTTAAATTATTTTCCCTTTCACATGTTCAGATCTGATTTTTGTTTTCTCTGGTTAAAAGATTATGTTCATATTATTTTACACCATATGAATTTAGTTATACAGACTGCCTTTCTGTCTCAGTACTGGCTTTCATCAGAAGTGAGGTGAATTGGTCTACAGCTAAGTGGTTTCTGGAGAACTGATTAGCAACATGGGACCAAACCCCCGTTTCTCACCAAAGAGGAGATTTAAAACGTAGCTCTTACCTATAAAGCTCTTAATCTAAAAGATCAGGCTGTCTTTAACTGCATACAATGGAATTATTGAGCCTAGAAAATGAGGGATTTATTTCATAGCTTTTTTGGTTCCAGACTTGCTGGATGTTTTCAAACCTGGTGCTGTAACCTTTAAGGCCATCTCATTTAAACAAATGATGAGACTGGTTTCTCTGCAAATGGGGAATATACAGTTTTCTTCTTCATTCTAAATGTCTGTTAGGTCAGCCACTGCAGGACAGGGATGGATCCACAAAGTTAACCTGTGATAAGGTTCTGGGCTTCTGTCTCTTTTACGAGTCAAAAAGGATGGTCCAACCTTCCCTTAAGAATATATAAATTGCTGTGCCAAGTTAAACCAGCAGTTCACTGACCCTGTGAATCTGTGGCCACTAGCAGAAGTGAGAGATGTCCATCGTCAAAAATGGCCTGTTGACAGGCAATTCTGTGGAAGAACTGATGACAATTTGGAGGAAACTTGTTTGCTTATGCATGAAATCTTCAAGGGTTTTACCCAAAAAACACTTGTAAAATTATTTCTGTAATGTAGCTCTGGATGGCTTCTCTATCTTGTTTGAGGTTGTTTATCTCAATAAGACCTCATGGCATAAATTTTAGGGGTTAATAATAACTTACCTTACTATCCTTGAAAGACTTCTGATGGCAAAGAAGCACCTTAGAATTAATTTCTAAGATGTGCACAATAATCCAGTCTACTTAAGCTTATCTAATAATAAAGACAACATATTGGAGCCCTGAAATACAGGATTTGGAAAGAAACCTATTCTCTGCAGTGGAGACATCAGGGTTTATAGCAGTTCCAGAGAAAGGAATGCAACCTGGAAAGTTTCAAGTCTGGTTGAAAGCTAAGGCTTTTCTTACGCGCTTTCTGCTGCCAGAAGTGTTAGACTGTGCTCTGTGGAAGTGATGCTTACAGTGCTTTAATGTAGTACAGCAGAACAAAGGAACAAAGCGATAGGAGATGATAACTTCCTTGTTTGTACAGTGATCCCCAAATGCTTTCTTTGGGTCTTTCTTTTTTTTTTTTAAAGACATTAGGGAAGCCCTAATGTCCTCTGTGCTGCCTTCTAGGAATGAATAACCTGAAGAGGCAGAGGAGGATAGGAGTAAACAGAGAATTGGTAAGGCAGGAGCTGAAGTGAAAGATATTCTGAAACAGAAAGAAGGCAACTCGAGGATCTTTCTTTCCAGTTTTGTTTCAGAAGCCCAGAATTTTTAGTTTCAGCCGTGTGCGTTGCATGTTCCGGAGTTCACTTTTTCTACAGAAATAGTCTGAACCAAATTGTTCACTTGCTCTCCCTGCTGTCGTTACGCAGGCGTGCTCCATGGTTTGCACCCGTGTCTCTCCCTGTTTTCCTGCTGTGCCTCTATAATGATTGTACTTTCGTGTCTCCTGCAGTCCCTCAGCACTGGGGCCCCTCAGGAAGATGTATTTTCGGGAGATGAAGTGAGAGCAGCCAAGCGTCCCCGGCTGGGGAATTCAAGAAATCCCGAAGAATACGGACAAAACCCAGATTACTTGGCCTTTATGGAGAGCCTGTTGCAGACACAGTACCAGCCTGGAACTCAGAGCAACATGTTTTAACTAGGATTAATAAAAAAATATTAAATTAACCCTTTTCAAGCCTGCGGAAAAATAACCAGGAAACTGTGGATAAGATGACCAGCCTTGTGCAATAGCCTGCTGTGAATTTCTTTCATCTACTCTTGGTTTGGACTGCAAGAAAATCCTGTCTGGCTGCACGCTACCTCTACTTGTCCAGACGTTGCTGACCAATAGAGTAGGGAGCTTGAAAAACCTTCAAGACAGCATTTCATATGGAGACTTTGGGAGAGTTTGTACTAATGGAGCTTTGTGACTGGCTTTTTTTTTTTTTTTTTAATGAGGCTTGGAAAGGGTTAACATTAAAAAAATGACTTTTTAAAATATGTCAAACTCTTTTGTCTTTAAAGGTGCTATTACATTGACTACTGAAGCAGCCTTTGGATTTGTGTTTTCTGTACATAGACGTCACCTTTGTGAAGTTTTCTATAAATGAGCATTATTAAAAAAAAAAGCAAACAAAAATAGGAAAACAAAAGTTTCCACAAAACATTTTTCTAGATTATGGCTTTAAAACAGAAAATAAACAAAATCCTCCCCCCTCCTCCCCAAATGAAATGTGACTAATATTACAGTGGGGAGAGAGAGCAAGAGCGGATGTCCTGGAAAGTTCTGGGTTCTTTTTTTGTAAAGAAACACTATCTTCTTTGTAAGCTGGGGAAGATGGGGAAAGAAATGTTTCATAGCTGGGATGTTTCTTACCGTTAATTCTCTTAAAGACATGTGATAGATGTGTGCGTTTCTGCCATGTCACCAGGAAGGGACTTAGGGAAGACATGGCCGGGTTTTGGTCATTCTTGTCATCTTCCTTCCCCATCTTTGCCATCACAGTTGCTTTCTAGTTAAAAATCAGCATGGCTTTCAGTTACAATATGCCACTCCGTTTTGGTAAGTGTTCTGTTGCTGCTTCTTGTGTTAGTTCCTTTACGAGCCATCCCCCTTCCCCACTGCAGACTAGAGCATCGAGGGAATGCTCTAGCTCTCTGGTAGGCATGTCTCCCATAGGACCCTTTTTCTTTTCTTTGTCTTTTTTTTTTTTTTTTTTTTTTTGAGTTGTGCTCCTTACAGTTGTGAGAATCATTCCATGACAGAAGCCTGGGAGGTGTTTGTATGTTTTTCTTTTATCCTATTAAAGAAGAAATTCCCCAAACATCTTTGATTGTTGTGACATCCTTTACTTAAGTAAAGACTGAGCCTTTGAGATACTCCTGGGGAAGAGGAATGCAAGCCCTTCATTTGACTGGACTCAGTTCACTGAGAATTGAATGAGCATTAAAAGCAAAAGCAAATCCTAAAGTATTGAGCAGGCAGCTCCCACTTGAACACTTGAAAATCACCTCCGGTCGAAGAGCTGTTATGGAGCAGTGTTTTGTAAAAGAGCCTGATCCAAAACCCTGCTGAAGTCACTGGAAAGTCTTCCACTCTCTTTGGAGGACGTCTGTCAATTCCGAGGGGAAGAAAAAGGCAGCCCTAGTACTGAGTTGGAAAGGGGACGTGGCTTCCACAGTGTCTGGGTGAAGGGGGGCAAGGGCACGTCTTACCACTCACCTCAATGCCTTGGCCTGGCAGAAGCCACTGTGAGATAGCAGAGCTATCCAGAATGCTGTGCAGCAATCTTTTCCCCTTAATTCCCTGAAATTACTGGACAGAAAGAGACAATTTTTTTTCTCTATTTTTTTTTTTAAGCCCCTTTGCAAGGTGGTCATTGTTCTGTGGAGAGGTTTTTAAGCAACGCTATAGCTGGATCTTTAAGGGAATAAGTGGGAAGGATTTGTGGGCTAGCAGATGGTAGATTAGCATCTTAAGAGACTCGATGGGTATTAAACTGTCCTAGTGAAAGAGTGGAGATAGAATAAAGCAATTTTTTTTTTTTATTTTGTTTTTTGTTCTCCCTTGAGAGAATTAGAGTTCCTTTTATTTCTTACTGCCTCTGCTACGGGTTATTTTCTTTGTGTGTGTGTGTCTGCGCGTGTGCACGCGTGCGTGTTTGTAAGACATTTGAAACAGGGGTTTTTTTATTTCTGAGTTTTTGACGTTTTCAATAGATGTCTCCAAGAATAAAACCAAACTGAGACTAATAAAAGTTTTAAAAATTGGCAAGGTTCTTAGAAGCCTCGGTTGTTACTCCTACATAGCTGTCTCCTGTCGGTTAAGACAGGATTTAGTAGAAAACTTGCTTGTATAAAAAAATAAGAATGTTGCCAGGCCACAAGAGAAATATTTAAAACAATTGAAAGAGAATTTAAACAGCAGAGGATTTTTTTTGGAGGTGGGAGGGGAAGGGTGGGATGGGATGAGTGGTTGTGAGCAATGGGGAATTTCCTCTGCATGTTCAAGTCCTGACTGAAATAGCACCATTACTGTATTCATATGTAGTACCTTTTTAAAGTACTATTTATATTGTAAAAACAAAGTGTGTTTCCTCACCCCATATTCAGATGCTGAGTTATGTTTAAACGTGAACCTGGAACTGTAGAATGCCCTTCCTTGTCGCAAGGGTTTTGCCTTTTTGTTTATTTTTAAATCCCTCTTTTTGGTTTAGGAATGACTTGTGCAGATTATCTATAATGACCATATTGATGGCCTCTGTGCATCAGACTATTGAAAAGGAAACAGGAAATGCACATTCCTACCCTCCCCTTCCTCCAGTGAAATATATTTGTAAGTGTCTGATTATGTGCTATAAAAATAATGATTTTTTTTTCCCTCCCCCTAGATTAAGGATGTGATGTATTTTTTGCATATTTTTTTTCTCTGCCTCTAGGTTCATAATGAATTAAAGGCTGTTGAGCACTTCAGAATTACAATTTTTGGGGGGTTGAAGTCTCTTCATTTCTAAGTTTTTAAAGTCTTTTGTACTGCAGGAGAAGATGGTTCCCAGATCTGATGGGTAAAGCTGATTGATAAAACTGAGCCAAGAGAAGCTGAGACTGATGAAGAACAACGTGGTCTTTTCCTTCCTTTCTGTAAACCATTCAAGAGAAGAGGTCTGTCGTTGCACCCTTCCCAAAATTAAGAACCAAGCTTGCAATGCATTTTTGTCTGAGGTCCAGGACTTGCTCTAGCTGGCTCGTTCATGAGAACCGTGGATGCTAAATAGCCAGAGGTGGTTCTAAAATCCTTAATTTTTTAAATCACCAGTTTGCTACTTCCTTTTTGGAGTCTGCTTTATAGCCTTCCGGTAGCCTTTCTTTCTAGCCCTTGGAGGTCATGCTGACATTGAACGTCTTAAAATAGCATCTTCCTGCACCTTCATTTAAACACCTTCATTTTCCATCCTGAGCCCTGATACTTTTCTACAGATTCCTCTCCAGTTGTTGCAGTATGAGGCTAATGCTGCAGATTATGCAAAAGAAAAGAAATCTCCAACTTCCAGTCTTTTGCAGCTTAATAGTTTTTCTTGAGATAATCTGAGGAATCATACTAGTGGGAAGAAGCTGCTGATACGAAGTCAGTTGGAATTTACACCCACACAAAGCTTACCTTTGAATTTAAGATCTGCTACATTGCTGTAATAAGAACTAATATAATTTTAAAGATGTCTTAAGCAGCAGTACGTACTTCCAAGTAACTGCCTGGATCAGTGATCAAAAGGCAAGGATCAAACCTTTCTGTCACTCTGTCACAGCCTTGCAGGGTGGAATAGACATTTCCACACAACCCCCGCTAAGTCACCATGGCTTTCTGTTACTTGCTGAGATTGCTACACTAAAACATAGATGATGTAGGGTTATAGGAAAGCATGCTGTGCCCAGGGAGTCCTCGGGGAGATAATGTGAATACTACAGCTGCAGTAGTGAAGAGCTTTGCTTCCTACACTTTCCTCTGTCTACTGTTTGGGGCTGGATGAAAGAGTGTAGATGAGCACAACTTATTAGCCGCCTCTTCTAACCTCTACATCTTTCTTATCCCTGGAGAAAGTGTATTTGTGTGTATCTTTTAAACCTATGCAGCTGAGCTGCATCCTTACTAAAGCATGTTTTGGTTTCCTACTTTTGCTTTTCCATGTTCTCCATTTGTGCCAGCTCCATCCTCTGGAGGTCCTGCGGGTTTGTCCTCCTCCAGCCCCGGCCAGCATGTTCATGCACTGGTACCTGCGGTGCAGCTCCCTCCTGCCAGGTGCTTGCCTCTGGTCCTGCCCTGCAGAGTGCTTTGCGTAGGACTTGGTCATTAACGGACCTGGGTTGCCAAGGTAGGGACGAGATGCCCATATGCGATGCTTTGTCTTGCGCAAAGGACTGCCGTTTCTTCTTGCTGCTTTGCAGAAGTCCAGCTCGCTTGGGCTGGTGAACAGCGGGGTGCCTTTACACAACCAGATGTTTTGAAACCTGGAGCATAGAAACTGATAAAACTCCCTGAGTTAGTGTCACCAACTGTCACATGCACAATGAAGTTGTTCTGTGATAATTGCTGGCAGCAATGAGAAGAATGGGGATCAACAGGCTGCTTGCTTATTTCTACTCTGAGGCCAGCAGAGACTTTTGCCTTATGCCTGGAGAGTGGAACAGTGGATGGAGATTCATTAACTCCTTGTCTGGTTGGAGAAAGATCTTTAGCTTGGTGAGAAGAAATGGAGGAGAGAATTCTTTTTTTTTTTTTTTTTTCTTTCCTCCTTGTAAAGGACAGCATTATTTAGAAAACTAAAAATAGCAGTGTTGATTGGGGTGAGGCTATTTAGTGGTGAGGCTGAATGGACAGCCTCGAATTCCATAAAGCTTGATTAGATGTCTACCACTTTGTCCTTTGCTGCGTCATGGTTCTCCCACTCTGGACTACTTGTGATAACATCTAATCCTGTTGAAACGATTCTTCTTGCAAATGTGTTTCTGCAAATCTCCAGTGAGCAGATCTATGTGAGCATGTTCACACAGGGTATTTTGTGGCTTTCCCATTCACGGCCTCTCCTGGCTTCCAGCTTCACTGCTTGTACATGGGAGGACATCACGGGCTTTCAGACACTCCCTCTTTGGTGTACTTGCTCCTTGCCTTTTTGCTTTACTTTTGTGACTGTTCAGTTCAGGGAAAGAGCACATGATGGAAAAACCTTGTCACATGCTGTAGACATCTGTGCTTTGGCCAGTTTTGCAGAACTTCTATTTTTTTGAGGTTATTCTGGGGGGATTTTTCTCTGTTCCTCTTCCCTTGCTGTTCATATTAGTTCTTCATCAGTAGTTCTCCTTCAGCTTGAACAAATTGCACTGGTTTAATAAAACTGCTCATTAAACAGGTGCAGTTCCCTTCTGGAAGAATGCCCTTGTTTTGGTTGGAGTGGTTTACTCGGGGAGTTCTAGCTGAAGGTACTCGGGAGCCGTTTTAAACTAAACTTTCCTTTGAATTTGGGCACGCTATTTTAGTTTAATAGCAATTTGAGTTAAACTAGTGGAATTTCTCATGAGGGCATGTCTTCTGTGGTGGTGGGCATCATTCATCTGAGGGCTCGGAGGAAGATGGTGGTAGAACAGCATGTTGCTTATGTCACTTCTCTCTCTGGCTTGAATTTCTTCACTAAGGTGAAGCCTTTCCTGCAGTAGGTTCCTTTGCTAGTGCTGCAGTAGGCAAGTCCTTGTTAGTTTTCTTGTTTGGGCTTCTTTTCCCTGCCCTAGGTATAGCTAAAGGTTGTCTAATAAACTTTTTACACCCTTTTTGAAATAATTAAATGATTGCAAAGTCATGACCTGCAAATAGACCAAGTTGGAAAGAGTGCAGGTTTGTAGAAGAGCTTTTTCAGGCATGCGATGGTACTCTGACGGATTAAAGCAAGGAGCAACACTGTCTGCGTGGAACCTGCCAAGTGCCAGAGCTGTCCCTCTCACCAGGTAGGTGTGAGAACAGCTACGTACAGCTATTTCCACGCTCTCCCGTCGTCTGACACGTTGCTGCTGCTTCCTGGGGCGCTCGCCTGCGTGTCTGTCCACAGGATGCACGGAGGAGCCACGTGACGAGCACCTCTTGTGACCCTTGTTATCTCCCATGACATTAGTTACATGTTTCTTGGGTTAGAAGGACAATTTGTCCCTTTTATCTCATTACAGGTTAATGAAGAGACCCCGTGAATGAGTTTAACCCGGTGGAATTTAAATGGCGTCTGCTTCAGAGTACCTAATACAGGTGATACCTGCTGGTGCTCCTTGAGCTTGCCAACCGGAATAAAGGTTGAACAAATTATGTGAGACTCCAGCAGAAACACTCTGAATGAGTTCCTGTGGGTTCCTGATTTCTAGCCCCACGTTCAGGTCATCTCTCTTCCTTCCCGTCCCATGAACAACTGTACTGGTGTGCGCACACACATACAAAACAAAAAAAGCAAACCAACTTTGGCAAAATACCAAGACTCAAATGAGTTGGAGATGTTGAGCTAGAATTATTTGGCAGCTTTGATAGCAGAAAAAGGCAGCTAGTTGGTTTACTTGCACACCAATAGAAAATTACTGGGAGTTAGTTATTCTGCATTAGAGGAGCAAAACAATTAAATTTTTTTGTTTCCAAGAGGGGAAACGTAAAGGTCACTGTGCGAATATTGTTTGGAATTATATAGCGACCACAGCTTAGCCACTTTTCCTGTGGAATAAATAAGAATTTGGCTGTGTTTCAGCACAGTTGACTTTGGCTTACCTCCGTACCCTAGCCTTGCCATTTCAGATGCCAGCTGCTAATATCCCCCAGCAAATGAGCTCGTAGCCAAGCTGTCTCTGAAACAGGAGTGATATCCTCCCCTGTGCCCCAGATCATGGTTTAAAAATAAATAAATGGACAGATCCACTGCTCATCTGCTTCATTTAACGGAGCCATCTCTCAAAAACACAGCAAATTTTCTTTGATTAGGAATGAATGGTCAGTTACCCATGATACAAGCCAAGATGCTGCTGCTGTTTAGAATAGCTGGGATTCATCTGCCTGACTAAAAAGATTAAATCCGAGTTGATTGTAGGTACAGAAGGGTCACTGGACAATTTTCTACGTGGAGAAGCAATGAGATGGGGAGAAGGGCTGTTGTGCAAGTCTGATTTCCTCGTGTCTCCACTTGGAGCTGAGGTTTATTTCTTCTTGTTATTTTAATAGCTCGGAGCTGCTAGAGAATATCTAGGCTGAAGAAGTGGTGCATCTGATTAATCTGGGATTCAGATATAACATGGAATTAACACTGCAATCCAGTAGCTTTGTGTCCTGGGTTGGGTGATTAGTGTGAGATTTTTGTCAGTGTGTAGTGAAAAATCTGCCCGAGTGCAACTGTTTCCGTGAGCTCCCACTGCTTAGGGATGTTTCTGTTTTACAGGAACAATTTATCATAACATTTTTTTACTCCTTCAGTGTATAGACAATTGGCGGCTTATTAAATGCTATGATTTCTCTCACTTCTGTGATATTTTCAAATCAAGGACCTGGTCCATTTTGTCCAAATTAATTTCTCTGCAGTTTTTCTCAGCAGGAAGAGATGTCCTCATTTGTTTTTCTACCTGGGATTGAGATGTTCATGCTCAGACCTGAGTGGCTGAGTACCTGCAGATGACATGGTCTTTGTGCAGCTCTGCAATGAGCAGCAGCACAACTGCCTTATTACAGTCCCCATATTGCAGCTCCTTTTTTTGAAAATTGCCCAGGGATTTCCCAACAATTATGTGATAAAGCTGGGAAGGGAACCCCAACATGGAGCCTCCCGACCCCACTGTGGTTTACGCTTGTGGGTGCTTCCCTCGACTTCGGACATCGTTTTATGTTTTTGAAAGATAGACTCTTAAAGCGCTAAGACCAAACTTCACGTCTAGTTACAGCACTGATAGAATCACTGCAATATTTCACTCTCAGCGGGTGAATGATTGCAAAGAGGGGAAACAACTTGGCACACTGGGTTTTTCCTTACCCCCTTTCCCTCACAGCCTGGGCTCTCTCGGCTGCTCCTGGTCCTAGACCAGAGTATTTTTAACTTCATGGTCCTACCTGTCCCCCTCACCAAAAGCCCAGTAAAAGGGAATGTCCCTTGGGTTTCTTTTGTCAAGACCACAGTGTGATTGGGCCTTTCCAGTCCCCTGATGCAACGTGAATACAGCCTGTCAGTGTCTTGTCACTTCTCTAATGTGCTTCTATTTACTGCCAGAATCGGCACCCCTGAAAGGCGAGGCTGAACTGCCGCTATTAAGTATAATTGTCATTGTGACAGGTCCATTGTGGGGGAGAAAATTTGTGCCTTTCAGAGTTGTCTCTCCCATAAAGAGCAGCAGTAAAATAGGAAATTAATCCCCTGGCAGAAGACTGACAGGGGGATCGGAGGGTGGGGGCTGCGCTCCCCTCGCCTTGAGCTGGGGTCTGCGGAGCCACGGCCGCTCCCCGCAGCCCCCGGGCTGCAGGCAAGTTTTCTTCCCTTATCCCCTGTTCAGCTCAAGAAAGGCAAAGCATTAACCGTTCCGTTGTTTGCTCCTCTCCGCAGATTTGTCCACCTTGGATGTGTTGCGTTCCCGTTGGAGGAGACCCCCACGGGCATGGACCCCCCGGCTCCGCAGAGGGCAGGGACCACTTCTAGGCTGAGCCCGGGTCCGCCGGGAAGGTGAGTGGGACCCGCAGAGAAGGTGAACTTGCCCAGCTCCGGTCACAGGTAAGTTAATTCTCTCCGGCCACTGAGTTCTTGGGAGGATCCCCAAGATCACATCTGATGGACGTTCCTTACTCAAGAAGAGGAGGAACCCGTCCTCCTCTGGGGACCTGGACTGAGGCTCTTCCCTCCCAGCACGGCTGTCCGATCTCAGACGATGGCACTTAAAGGCCAATGGCCACAAGCTCTCGGTAGCGCTGGTGCTACCGGAGCACTGATTATAGTTCCCTTGCAACCCTCGTTTCAAGCCATTTATTGCTACATGAGGAAAGTCGTATTGAAGTGTCTTGTGATCTCAGGCATCAGATGTATTTTGGAGACAAAGTTTGATGAAATTCAATTTCTCTGTTGGTTTTCCTCTCCCAGCTTCTGCCCGGATACAGCTGAGCGCAAAAAACCCCTCAGCTGAGAAGTTTTTATAGTCGTACCAAGATCTCTAAAACAGTTTCTCCTAAAATATTCAGGCTTAGTCACCAGTGTGAAGGAGTAGTGAACTTTTGACGATTTGGGAGCTGCGCGCCGACACAAACACGCAAAACTCCTCCAGCATCGCACCTGGGACCTGAAGCCGCTGTCAGCGCAGGGGTGAAAACGAGAACAAAATTAGCTCCTGGGAGGCCCAGCCGAGCTCCAGAGCAAGCCGGGCTGTCTGCCCGGAGAGCTGCCGTGTCCCGAGGTAGTTTCCTGACGCCGATGTTCGTCCTGCCGTTGCCTTCTGCCTTAGGTACAGCTTCTCGCTCTTCTGTGCCTCAGTTCCTAAATCTGTATGGTGACGGTTATAATCCTGCCAGCCTTTTCCTTCTTATTTTTATGTCGGTTCTCAGTAGGGGAAGTTTCTTCTTTTGAACAGCCTTGCTTTCAATTTAGAAACTCTCTGCTTTCCTGTAGAAAATTGCAAATAGGTTATTCTAGCTGCTTTATTCCTACACCAGGTTAATTTCTTTCTTTGGGACTTCACTGCACCATGTTGGGTGAGGAGGAGGAAAACGCCTGCCACGAGCAGGCTTTCGGTGCCGAGGAGCTCCTCCGAGCTCCTGGTATTTCCCTTAGGGCTTCCTCCAGTCCAGAGCAAGGAAAAAATTTAAAATCAAGGTAGTGGAACCCAACACAATATTTTACACTTGTTTTTTATTTCAGTGGTTTTGTGATTTAACAGCTCTGAAGTAGATCAGGGAAATTTATTGCATTGCATTTTTGTATTGCAGTAGCATCCTGCATATACAATTGGGATTAAGACTGTATGATACAGGAATAATAAAACACGGTTAAGACAGGCTTGTGCCCTGGAAATGGTTTGCAGACTTTGTCGGGGAGATACCACAGCTCTGTCTAGGACACAGTGAAAAAGGATGACGATGAAAATAATAGGAACATGTGGTTTGCTGTGCGTATGACAGCGTGTGTAATTACCAGCCTTCTGGATGTTTTATTTTAGTGATGCAGTAGACAAAGAAATAATAAAGCATCAATGAAAACTTGAGGCACTTGGCCACTGCTAATGTGGTAGTGGTTACTCTTACAGAAGGATTTGAAGTTTACAGTTTCAGGGTAAATTTGGGGCAAGAAGAAAGAGTAATTACATGGTATTTCTGCCACCCTTTGCAGCTGCCTTCTCGTAGTGACATGCACCCAGCAGTAGGGTGGAATGAGATTATGAATGGATAAACTTATTCGGAATGCTTAATTTCTTTAAAGTGATTATTTGTTTCCAAATCATCTCTGCTGTGCTCTGAATGTACACTGCGCTTCCAAAGAGGTGGATAAGCTCAGAAGAAAACAAAATAAAACAGTGAGGGTTTTTGGCATCGTAAATGTTTCGCGAGTTGGATGCCGTCTCAGATGTTATGAGCCGAGGTGTAAAACCAGCTTTGGCGCAGATCCAGCATCCCCCCCCAGGAAAGGCATGAGAATTACCCGCGAGAGAGACATCAAATGCACAGTCAAGGCTGTGGATCCTGCTGCCACCAGAATTCTCCAAGAGAGAAACCATTTTAGTTGGGTTTTTTTTTTTTTTTTCCTAAAAAAAAAAAAAAAAAGTAAAATCCCTGCAAATTATGTAAGGCTCCTTTGAAGCCTCGGAGGGAGCTGACATTCATTCTGTGTCCCTCATCGGAAAGGGACTGGGGATGAGAGCCAGCTCCTGCCGATGGCAGCGAGGGGACAAGGACCCAGCCCGGAGCAGGGTCCTCGGCGATTTCTGCGTGGCAGGAGCCTCGCGTCTGAGAGCTTCACCCGCGGACCCCCAGCCAGGGCTTGGGGGAGTCGCTGCCTTCCCCCTGCGAACAAGGGAGCAGACAAAAGCTGCCAAGATCTGATAATAAAATCTGTTTGGAACAGCTGTCTGCTGACAAGTATAATAAACTGTATTAATGGTGTCATTATTATTCCCTAATTAAAAGCTAATAACTAAGAGTTAATTGCCTTTAAAAGATGAAGCAGTGCTATGGCAGGGATTTATCTCTGTTTTTCTTTGCTTGCCTGGCTATGCTGATATTTTCAGGCTAATTAATTGAATCAAATCTTACTGAAAACTAATAATCTCTCCGTGTCGATTCAACCAATTGAATTAAAAGGTGTTCGCTGTGTGCTCGGTTTAAAAAAATATATGTGTGCTCTTTGCAACTTGTTACCTCGGGTGATGATCATCAGCAGGGCTTAGCGTGGCACAGAGTACAGAGGCACTTGGTGGAAAAATGTTTTGATGGGGCAAACTTTCCCGTGATGTTAAGAGGAGGAAACTGGAGCATCTTAGTTGCTGGAGGAATCCCACTGCCTCCAACTTGGTTGTTGCTGAATGACTGTTCTAGTGCAGGTGGACACAAAGCACATGCAGCCTTAATAAAAGGATTTTATCCAGAGACAGCAAAAAAATAAAATACAGCTATCCTGAGCTTTTCTTTTCAGATGTTGATTAAGATTTTTGCGGTCAGTGCGGGATGAAGTGTTGTGTTAGGATCTGATTTTTTTTCATCTGATGGGTGAGAAGCCATTCGCAAGCCTTTGAGCCTTACAGGGGCTGGAACCATTTGCAGGCATGGGTGCTGGTTTCTGCTGTGCCCCCTTTCCCCTCCATCGCTGCTGTCCTGCGTAGGGCTGTGTTTTGGGGTGTAGGTACAGCCGCAGACATGGAGCTGTGTGTGAACATCCCATCCCTGCCCCAAAAAGTAACACGTCAGCATCCCCCTTATAAGCTCCTACAGTTGTGAAGGTAATTGAAAGGAACCAAATGTTCTCTTTGGAAGTTCACTTTATCAGTGTTAATCTTCTATGTGGAGTAATTTAATAAAGTTCCCCAAAGAGCAAACTGTAAATTCATTAGTGCCCATTTTGGACCGCGCCCTCCCTCATTTTGGGTAAAAAAGAGATTAGAAGTCATCTGGGCTCTGTGATAATTAAAAAGAAGATGCTCAAACATAATTCTTAATTAAACAGTAATGAGATAAGAACTTGTGTAGTCTGCTTTTAGTCTGTTGGAAAGATGCAGAGGTTCCCATTGTAATTATGTGATTTATGATCTTC
Source organism: Aquila chrysaetos chrysaetos (assembly GCF_900496995.4). Taxonomy (NCBI): domain Eukaryota; kingdom Metazoa; phylum Chordata; class Aves; order Accipitriformes; family Accipitridae; genus Aquila; species Aquila chrysaetos. The sequence goes on along the minus strand of NC_044015.1, from coordinate 3,156,530 downwards.
CACACAAAGATGTAATTAGTTTTTTTTCCCCCCTTTTTAAAATTTAAACATTATTTAGATTAAAAATTGCACAGCAATTTGAATCTGCTTTTCCTGGTGGAATAGTGATTTGTTTGGATTTATCTGTAGGTTTCAACCTAAAAAATTCCTCCATAGCTAAGAGATGATACCCTAAAATACAAGAAACCCCCCTGTGTGTCTGAGAGCCCTAAGGAGAGGGAGGTTGTTGGATGCAATGGGATGGTAGTGGGAGATGGGGAGTCAGACATCTGAGGCTGAGAAATTGTGAAAGCATTTCTTCCTGCTTAAAGAGGTGAAATTTGTGTTTCCAGATGACACCTGTGGAACCCTTCCCCCTCTGATGCCAATCTGCCGTACTAATTAGACCCGCAGATGGTTTGTTTCTGCCTGCCTCATCTTCTGCAAAGAGATGGACTGAGCCCTCAGTGAGCTTTTGCAAATCATCGCCAGGGAGTTTGAACACATCTACCTCAGTGGAGTTACATAAATATTACAAACGTGTGTATAGCTGTACATTAAATGGCATTCTGCTCTGCAGGAAAGCACACCAAAGGTGAGTTATTTACGATTTCTTTGTTTAAACACCTGTTTGAGTCTGCTTTTGAAGCTCTGCTCTCTCGGACACACATTGCCCCGTAGCTCATCTTTTTGTCCCAAAGTCACCTAACCCCATTTAATCGCAGGATAGGCTGTGCATACCAACCACGGTGGAAAATCCACCTCACTGGCACAGGAAAAAAGGGCACCGGTGGTTTAAGATCAGATTGGTGCCTGAAGGGAGAGTCTGTGTGGAAAACAGTGAGAAGCACTTGAGGTCTCACCTGTGGACTAATGTCCAGGTTAGAGGAATATGATTCCTAGACCTTGCCGCTTCACCAGAGTAATGCTAAATTGACCTCAGTAAAAATAAAATAACTAAGACCAACTCTCCGGACACTGTGCTTTGCATGGCTTTTGCAGACCTCTAGCTTGAAAGGACAAGGATCGGGGCAGAGGTGTTTGTCATGGAAACGAAGAACGGGATTTGGTCAAAGGCCTGTTGCTGGTATAAGACTATTTTAAAGAAATTTCTCATCTATTGCCTCATCTGATGAGTCCTGAGGTCCCACACCCCACTCTCTGTGGCAGTGGCACAGATGGTTTATATTGTGCCCTTCCCAGCTTAACCTGGCTGACCAGACTGTGCTGACCTGAAGATCCCCCCCTTCCTTCTCCTGGCACCTTATTCACTCTTCAGGGGGAACAGGGACAGAACAGATGTTCCTCCTTTCCTCATAAACAGCAGAACATCTCCACCTGCCAGACAAACAGTTTTCTAAGTGTTGTTAAAGTATCTGGGAGTCTGAGCAGCATCTTCTGAATATAACAGCCTCCAAAGCTAAGAACATGAGGGTTAACAAACAGTTTTCTTTTAATTTTGGAAGTGCGGTTTTCTGGGAATTGTATTCCTACACATTTTTAATATCCTTTCTTTTGTGAGACAGGTGTAGCAGATTTTCTCTTTGCTTCTCTTTCAGATAAAGAAGCAGAGAAGAACATGAATTCTTTTGTTGGTGGTCAGGAAGAGGTCGTTAGTGCTGCCCAGCTGCTTTGCTGCCCAAATCACACACCTGATGCCACTTTGCAGGACTTGGGGGTCTGAATCATTTCTAGTCCTGCTTTGCTCCAGCTCGCTGCTTTGTTCTGCACTTGCTTGTCCCAGGGCAGCCTGGCAGGTCCATGAGCTCGGCATCACTGAGAGGCTTCGCTTCGCTTCCCCCGTGGATGGAGGTTCGCTGGTACGGGTGAAGGTTAGTCGGGTTTTTGTTGCAAGAGGTGGTGGATCTGCAGCTTACGAGTACTATCAGTTTCTTAGTAATTGTCCTCCCAACTTGTTCTGCTTTCATGTTATTCCCTTGTCCCACCTCCATCTTCTCCCAGGATGTTTTTGTCTTCCCACTGTTTGTCCCACTGGTGCAGGAGGGCCGGGGATCAAAATGTCTGTGTCTTGCCCTCCAAATCGATGTTGTTTGCTGGTACGAAGTGCCTGGGCACCAGCTGCTTCAGCAGGCTGTACGGGGGGTTTGGTGCTGGTGTGGAAAAGCTCATGTAGATTCAGCTCAGTCCCAGAGGTGCTGGTGACCACATGGCAGCTGGGGAGACCCCCCAGTACCCCCCAGGGCAAACTCAAGTCAAAGGGAACTGCCAGGAGATGGAGAAGCACGGCACCGCTCACCCTGTCTGCTTCGGGTGGCTCAGTGAAAGCTGGCATCACTTTTCTGGAGGTAACTCTTCAGCATCTCCTCCCCAGCCCCTAAAAATATCCCGTGGGTGGCATCTGCAGCGCCCACGGCAGTTTTTTTTTAATAATTTGCATTTTTTTGTCATTTGCATTGTATTTATGGCTGTGTGATTCAGCGAGGTGCCGTATGCCTCGACTGTCATCTCTAGGCCAGTCTGTAGGAAGGATTTGCACCTCACCCCCAAGGCAAATGCTCTGCAAGCTTCATTTCATTGTAGTGTTTTGGAGGAAGTGAAGATGGATGCATATTATACTGAAATCTCACCATCTCTTCCTCCCCCACATTTTAGAAGAATATGTATGAATCTCTGCTGTGTCCTCTTCTGTCTGTTAAATGTAGCAGTATGGAAAATGTTATTTCAGTTTTATCTATTTAAAAATGATTGTATGGATTAACAAACCAAGCAGAAGGTCTCTGCTGCTGTTTAACTTGGTGTGACTGTGTCCTTTTGGAAGACTTGTGGCTGCAGGTCACTGGCGAGCACTCAAGCGCTTTGCTTGTATTTCTGCTTCCCTAGATGTTGGCAGTAATGCTGGAGGTGCCAGTCCTGTCCTGTTTGAAATAACAGCTTGGTGGGGTTTGGAATGTAGTGGAGATGCCTTCAAAAAAATCTGGCCTTGTTGAAGTGTCTTGATAAGATTGTGCCGTGATGAGTTGTGTTAGAAAGCCATGGTCAAGTTTTATTAAGAAAAGCCCCTTCAGTGTCTGGCAGAAATGAATTAGGTTGCTGTAAGGGACTGAATTAAAAATAGGAACCACAAATGCACTTTTCCACGGGATTGCTTTTGTCTGTCCCTTGTTGTTGCCTGGGTTTGGCCAAGGAAAGTGAAGGAAGTTTCTCTGGTCTAGTCCTGGTTGTTGCCATGAGGGTGAGGAACAAAACCGGGAGCTCGTCAGCAAAACCAGACCCAAAGCATTTGAGAGGGGTTAAATAAACTGCACAGTAAAGGTCTCACAACTCCCCTTTACCCACCCCTGCCTTTAAAAGCTGGACATCTACTTATTTTAATGGTGAATCCTGGAAATGCAGTGGAGCCTGGGGGCTCTGCGGTCCCCAGGCTGTGCAGCTGGGAGCCGTCAGCGTTGAAGGCACCAGAACCCCCCCACCTTCCTTCTCCTGAGGCTTAGCGTGTAGGTAGACACCTCCTGAGCCTTAAGCAGGGCATTTATTGCCCTAAAAAGAAATATATAGATAATATATATAAATATCTATCTACATATATCTGTAGAATGAGTCTGGGTTGTTTGTTGTTCACAGAAATACCAGTGTGCTGTCCCCATCCGTGCCATTGGGGCTGTTGGTTATTCTGCTGGGAAGTGTTTGGCTCTCCAGCCAGAAAGAGATGGGAGGAGGGTCCAGTGGAAGTGGAACCTGAATTAGTAATGTTTGGCAATTTCCTGAACAACACCTTACATGCAGCTCAGACAGAATGTTATGTATTTAAAGAAAAGAGATTTTTTTTTTTTTTTTTTTAATCATTTGGACACAATATTTTTTTTAGAGGGGTTTATTATCCTCAGTAAGCCTGGGATAAAACCCTTGTGTAACCTATTAATCTAGGATTGCCATCTGCATGTATGTGTGTGCTTGTATGTATGCATCGCCGTATACATACACAGATGGATGGAGCCCCACACTCTCTTAATCAGGCATCTTTTTAATGACTGGAAGGGAATTGTGCGTGTCGGTCTTTCGAGAGATAAAGGCATGATGAGATAGCAACATCAGGGGTTGATCTCTGTACAAATTGCAAAGGGATCTAGAGTTTTTGCTCTAGCGTATAGATGGATGGATAGATAAGTAGACAATAGAAAAATAGGCAGATTAAAGATGGACTGGGATGAATAAGTTAAATGGCTGGAGAGAGCGTACTGTTAATAAATAGAAATATAGCGCCGCTGTTCAGGTTTCAGCCATCTTCCTCTGTTTGAAACAATCTAGTAATTTGATTTTATTGTAAATAGTTAACGCAAGTGCAAGAAGCAGACGCAGCGGTATGCATGGTGAGGTTTAAAGCAATCACCTTCTTGTTTGTGGCTGCATGGTTATGCCCTGCTTAGTCACCAGGACGGTGTTTTCTTCAACTTCTTCATAATTCTCTATTCTTTATCTGCTGTATCCTAAATGTGGCTTTAAAATATACACTCCCCCTTCCACCCTAGAGATGTTTCAAAGAACAGTAAAAGCAGAGGGGCTGTGCCTTACCCCTCCTCCCTGGCCTTTCTCACGCGCGGATCAGGAGGTGAAGCTGTCTCCTTTCCGAGGCTGTTTAATATCTCCTGTATCATCTCGAATGAGAAATCACAGGTCAAGCAAAAGCAACACTTGGGATTCAAACTTAGATTTGTCTTTTGGATCTCAGCTGCTGGCAGAGCTGAGTCCCAATCCTGCTGTTAGCCGAGAGGTCAGTGTGTGCAGACTGAGCCAAATGTTACCGTCTCTGCTTCCCTGGGATAGATGGATTTGGTGATGGGGACATGGGGATGCGCAGTGGCTCCATCCCTACTGACCTCAGCCCGATTCAGCCAGCACAGCACCATCGATGCCTGTCAGCCCAAGAGGGGAACGCCCAGGGCATCTCACTTCTGCACCCTTGGGGTGGCAAGCCAGGGTCCGGGGACCATCCGTGGAGTCAAAGGTGTCGGGGTCGTGCTTTCAGCGTGCCGATGTAAGTAGGTTTTCACCAGTGAACGAGGCTTCTCTCCAGGCTGGTGGGGTGTTTGGCTTTATAGGAGGAGCAATAGCTGCCACGTGGATCTGGGATGGCTCCGGTTGTGCCGAGAGTTGGTGTTGGACGAGCTGAGGCTGGTGCCGAGAGCGGGAGGGTTGTGAGCAGTTGGCGGCAAGAAAGTGGTAGCCGGGGTGGGCTTTTCCTTCAGCCCCTGCAGAAGTGACTGAAGCTCGGATGCGAGGAGGGAAAGCTCTGACGGTTCTTGGGCTGCAGCTTCTGTCGTGCTCCAACGTGGGATTTGCTCCTGAAAGGGGAGAGAGGGTTTCTGTGCAGCCGTGGGCGCAGAGAGGGAGCGCTGGCATGTCTGTTCAGGTGCCCGTTGTGACACTGCAATAAAAGTGATTGAACTTGTTGTGGTTTCCTTCTTAGGAAATTTGGGAGCAGTCTCCCTGTATCCCTTTCCCAGTGGATGAACTTGTTGAGATAGATAGTAAGACAATTTTCTCAGTGCCTGTGAGGGTATTTACTTTTTCCATTTCAGTTCTACATCTGTTCAGTTACTGACTTGGAATTTGCAACCATCTTATTTAGGAGAAAGAATTGATTTCTCATTCTCTTACTGCTTCTCTTGGTATAATTAAAGCATATTGCAACATGAAGAATTTCTCCTGGCCTGGGAACTGGTTTGCCACTTGGGTAATTCTGTAAACCAAGAAAGGCTTTTCCTTTTCCTCTGGAATGTAAATTACAGTTACATCTACTTTAAAGTCTTTGTTCTGCTGCAGGGGACTGAAGGGGCTCTTGGTTTAGGTTTCTGCAGAGGCGTAGGGGCTTTTGCAAATCAATCCATTAGGGATTTGGCATCCAGGCCGTTGCAAATTAAGACTGATGCGCGAGCTGGTTTTGCCCAGCGTGGTGTAGATGAGAACTGGGACAAGCCTGCTCCCTCCGAGCCCCCGAGAAGGGCTCTCTCCTGCTGAGCACCGTCTCTGCCGCTCTGAGCTGACCCGCCGGCCCGCCGCCGCGGGGAGCTCCAGCTTCTTGTGGCAGCGCCAGGTTGGCCGTGGGGGTCCGGGTGCCCTTCGCGGCCCCGGCAGGACGTCCCACGGCAGACGGAGGGACAGACGTGCAGGGTCTCTGCTGCCTGGGGATGGACCGAGCAGGTTGGTGTTGCCACGTGCCAGACCCGTGGTCTGGGGTCCGCAGGTGGCCCTGGCAAGGGGGGCTCAGGGCTTGGTGGCCTTCCAGCAGCTGCGCTTGAGGAGAGAAAGAGTAATTCGGGATTGACCTTTGGATCTAGCATAAATAGTTATGGTAAAGGGGAGAGGAGAGAGGGAGGGCTTAAGGAGACATTCCTTAAACTGTGAAAAGAATCGGTTCAGGGTTTACATGTAAATGATGTCAGAAATGCCTTGAGATCCACCTGCTGCTGGAGAGGGCAGCGCAGGGCTGGGTGCTGGCTGCAAGGTTCCAGCGAGGGGCTGGCGGGGAGCGGGGGGAGCACCGTCTAAGGCAAAGTGGGTGTTTGCCCTGGGGGTCCCTGGTGATGGGACCCGCTTTGGCCAGGGCCGCGGTCGGCTCTGAGTCCTGCCAGGGCTGCTCCTGGCTGAATCTCCTGCTGTGGGATGCTGTTCTGGAGGGGTGGATTAGGCTCTGTTCTCGATCTTTATCTCACCTTTAATAAGAGAGGGCTCTGCAGCTGAGATTCCCTGGTAAAACCACCATCTGTGCTTTAACCCTGATCCTCTGTAAGGAATCGTATTGGTGTAGATCCAGAGCCCTGCTGACAGTCCTTTTCCATAAAAATATTACCTGCAATGATTTACTCCTTCCACCATGTGCTAGCATCGCTAATAAACTTGCTGTCAAAGCTGTCTGTTGCAGCTCATGTTAAAGAAAGAGTGCGACAGATTAAAAAAAGATCCTTGGATCAATAAGAAACAAGAGCCTTCCCTATTTCCTTGCTGAAAATGGGCATTAATGGACCATCACTTAGTGTGTAATTAAAATAAAAGGAAAGTCAGCTGTGTGCCAGGTTTCAGGCTGGTGCTGTCTGGCAGAGCAAGCCCTGAAAGACTGAGCTTGTAGCAAGAACTCCGATTTCATTTGCTCTTTGCAGCGAGGACCGGCGCCGCGGCACAGGCGAGGTGTACCACGCACATCCTGGAGCCCGGAATCATTTATGCTTAATCACACCACTAGCAAATCGGTCTATCGCATTCAGAAACCGCAAGTTAGAATGTAATTTCAGCAGCTTATGAGCATCAGTGAAAGGCTGCGTCAATGGGACTATTACGTGCAGGTTTTTTCAATGTCTTTGTGATGCCTCTGCTGAGGCTGAGGGTGTCCTGGTCTAAAGCAGAGATGGAGAGCATAAAAACCTGCTGGTTATCTTCTGTGATAAAACGAAATCTGTGAAAAGCTTTGCAGTATGAATTACATTGAGCCAAGTCAAAGTAGCAAGTGTTCCAGCTAGGAGGTTTTTGTGGAGCCGAGATCAGGTCTCTGCAGGTCCTCTGTTATCCTTCTTTGTCCTTAGGAGGTTGTACGTGGTCTCTGCTCTTTGCTTATGGTCCTTTATGGCTTTTCTGCTGTGATCTTTAGGTATCTAAAAGCGCAGTTTGGCTCTGATGGTCTGAGTCAGCCCTTGCCTGGCCCTGAGCGATGTGGTGTTTTCCTCCCAGGCCACCGAGCATCTTGTTTTAGTTACCTGTGGTACATCCAAACCAGATGTCCCCGACCTGTTCTGGCTGCAGGGAACCACAGAGGTATTTATTGGCCATGGACATCTTGGCTCTCTTCCTTGTCAGCGGGGGTTTCTCTGGATGGCCAAATCAGGACGCCTCCGATGGGTTTTTCTGTGCCAGAATCATTGTCCGGAGCATCCCGCTGTGTCCATCGGCTAAGGAGGGAGGGCTCTGCTGCCTCTTCCCCCCACGTGCTCTTCCTGATCTTGTGGTATGAGGAGCAGGAAGGAGCCGAGTTTGTTACGGCTGCTACAGACTTGGCTTAACTATCTTCGAAGTTTTGCGTGGAGTGATGCAATGGAAATCGGAAGGCAAAGATGGTAATGGGCTTTTCCTAGCAATGATGCTTGTGTTTCTTGACCTTCCACGAGGAGCTGTTGTAGGACCATCACGACTGCTGTAGTGTGAAGGCGGACTCAGTGTCATTGCAAGTCTTTGCAGCTTTTGTAAGCTTTACTCTCGTGCTGTGAAGACTTCATTTTGTGTTTGCTTCTCTAACTGGCTTCCTACTGTATTGGTTGGGGTTTTTTTTTTTTTTGAAAGATTTACTTAGTTCCCAGCTGTTGTTCCAATTCTCTTTGTCACTCACCTTCCTGTAGTCCATGTGGAATTTATTTCTGTTCTGTAAGGGTTTTGCATCTCAACATGGGGGATGGTCACACCAGCTCAAAAAAGAATAGAATAAAAATAAGAGACTGGAGAGCAGCGATGAGAGTGATTAGCATCACAGAGAGACAGGAATAGCATTGCTGAGAATGCAGGAGACCAGGTAGGCACAGGGTTGAGGTAGGGAGGAGGCTGATGAACAGAGCTTAGAAGAAAAATCAGGTTTTTTTCCTTTCTAATCTTCAATGATAAAATAAAGGGATCATCAAAATCAACACATTGATTGATGCAAGGTTGATGAAAGGTGTCTGTCCTGTGTTGTACTGCTGATCTGTAGAGTTCAGTACTACACATTATGAATCCAGGAGATTACGAAGAGTCAAAAGTCATTACTATTCATGTAACTGCCTGGAGGTACTCACATACATAATTATAAACCAGGAGATTTTTTTTTTTTCCTTCTCCTTTTTTCCTGTGCCATCAGGATTGTTGCTGTTTGATGTTTGTTTGGCTCCCTACCTGCTCCATCTATCATGTGGAGTAGCAATGTTTTGAAGGTGATGTAATTCCCTGGGTTTGCAACTCACCTGATGTTTGATCATGGTTCTATGCTAACTTGCTGATTTTTTTATCCCCCCCCCGCCCATTAAGCTTAAGCCAAAAAGCTGGTGGTGGCACAGCCCATCTGTAAGTGGGAGGGAAAAAATACCTGATACAGAATATTCCCATCATCCTCCTGCTGCTGCTTCCAAAAACCTGTGTCCTCACCAGCCTTTCCCTGCTCAGCTCCTGTTTGTCTTAATGTGGATGGAGTGGGAACCTCAGTCTGGATTGCGCCTACCTGTGAGTAGGAGCCACTGTTAGCACAGACCTGCGAAAGAAAGACTATGGTTTGGCTTATTAGGCTCTGGTTCAGGTGGACAAAGATTTTTAAGCAGCTCACGTTGGCATTGAGAAGGCAGCTAAGTTTTCTGCTTTCAGCATTGCCACCCCGTTGCGCTGTAGGTTACGGCAGCGCGAGGCACGGGCTTTTCCAGGCAGCGGAGGAGCTGAGCTGCTCTCCCTTCCTGGACTATTCCCCTCAACGCAGACGTGGGAACCTCCGGCAGCGTAACAAGGCAGACCTCCATCTGCCGTGGCCATGAGCTTCAAATGGGACTTTTGGCTTTAGCTGCCTTCTGCTTTGAGTAAGTCTGTTTCTTCACTGAGTTTGTTGTTGGTGTTTTGTTTTTTTTTTTTTTTTCTGCTTGCCTGCAGGCTCGGAGCTGTCATCCAGAGCCAGGACGGCACCTGGACAGCATGTGTTGGCAACCTCTTCCCACCTGGACTCCAGACTGAGCAGGGAAGGGGATGAGATCTGCTCCTTTCAAAGCTACTGCCCCACATAAGGGAAACACAGACAAGTCAGCAGAAATGGAGGTCACCAAAGGTTTTAAACCTCAAGGTAGGCATAACCCACACACCTGTGGCTTCTTGGTTGAGCCATGGTCCTGGCTGCGCTCGTGCCAAAGTCCACACTGCTCTAGCTGAACTAGCGGCAGCAAGTTTATGCCTGTGTCAGCTGCAGCTATTTGGCCAAAAGCTCTCCAAATGAGCTTGTTTCTTTGCAGCCACATGTTTGGCTTGTAAAGGTGGCCTATTTTTAGAAGGAGCATAAGCACAGCAAAGGGAGAGCAACCTGCTACCTGGCCCAGGGCACCAGCGAAAAAGGTTTTTGCAGTCGCTGTGTTACACAGAGCAACTGCTTCGTTCATTGCCCGCTCCTACCAACAAACAGGTTTGCAGTCAGGCCTTTCAGACAATCTTCCTTTAATACAAAGTCAATATATCTACATACACAGTGGTATGAAAACCACTTACTGTTTCAGTTTGAAATAACAGTGTGAAAGCAACAGCACTTTGCTCTCATACAAAGAAAAAAACCTCCCCCCTCCCCCCCAACTTGTCCAGTAAGATTTTGCTGCAACATACTTAGAAATTTGGGCAACTTTCACACAAATAAGAAGTAAAATCTTGAAGAAGCCTTTTGTTTCTTTGTTGGGTTTTTTTTTTTCAGTTAAAGACAGGAAATAGATTGTTGTGGGGTCTTCTGGGTAGCACTTGATGGCCATGATTACCCCTTCTAGAAAAATAAAAAAAGGAAAAGTCACAGGCAAGCAGTGTTCAGGGCAGTGCATCTTTTCCAAGACATGCTGTCCTCTGTGCACTTCTGCAAGAAAACTCCTTGTCACGTACACTTGCAAGAGCGTTATATCTACAACCCAGCAGACGGACAGACTTGGGCCGTTACCTACAATACACCTTTGATGTTAGAAAACCTGTGCGTGCACTGATGTGTGTCATGGCTCCAAAATCCGCTGTCTTTCTGTCTTCAGTCATCGTAAGACACTGGTATTGTTTAATCTCCCAGTTCACCTGTGGCCCTGTTAAGACTGGGCAACATGGCCACAGCTGAAGGGGAGTGGGTTGGCACTGCCAGCGTGTCTAGGCCTGCCTGCTAATCTCACACCCTTCCAGAGACATGTGATATGTCTGCGATTTAAAACAAAAGAACCCAAAAAAAAAAATCCAGAAAGGACATTTTGTTCTTACATGAGCAAGTTAAACCTTTTAAATGGTAGAAAAGCAATATGTAGAAGTAGCAATTTGCACTGCATTTTTATATATCACAGCCATTACACGTAACATTTCTACAGTGAAAAAATAGACTGTCTTTGAACATAATATGAACAAATAAGCAAATTTTTCTTTTAAATTCATTGACTGATATTCTTTGTCTTTTTTTTTAAAAAAAAGGAAAAAATACACTATTTAAAAAAAAGGTAATGTCACTTGTTACAGTTACATCGATACTTTAAAGAAAGCCACTCACAGTATATGCCATTGAATGCATCTTACTTGATCTTTCCCCGTTATTTATACAGCTAGGGCATGTTCATAGCTGTGCCAACGAGCTTGGTGGAACGTGGTACCGGGGCAGTCCTGAGAGTATCTCTGCATCGCTCCCGGAGAGCCGCTGTGTTCAGAGGTGAGGGGTTGGCAGCAAGAAGCAGTTGGCTATTGGAAATAAATTTCTTAAGGGTGCTTCTCGGGCTCCTTTCAGAGAGATGCTCCTGGCCTTCTGCAGCAGGAACTGGTGGGGCGGCACAGCTGCTTGCAGCAGAAGTGGGGTTGTGTGAATGTGCAAAGAGAATGGGAAAGGGGCTGCTTTTTTTTTTTTTTTTTTTTTAGAGGGTGTCCCACCACTGCTCAAATTAATGCCTTTGTGTTAGCTGGATGTGCTGAAAAGGGGGAACAGAACCAGCAGTCAGCAAACCCAGCCCAGGGGAGCTGCCACCTCTGCCTGTCCCACCGGTGTGCGAGGGGAGGGGGCCACACCGCACAGCCAGGTCTGGGTTTTGTATCTCTCTCTTTCTCTATAATTTTAAATATCCTAAAAAATAAAATTTTGGAATTAGAAGAAATGAGGAATGTTCCAAGTATTCAAAATGTGAGCTATAAAACCTCTCGCGTGGCAGGGGCATTCAGTGAATGCTGTTTGCAAGGTGCCTGTAAGCCCAGAATCATCCCAATGTTGATACTGAGGTTATTAAGACTCCAGCTAGAAGAACTCCTGACCCTAAGTTTGCCTAAGTGTTGAGATTTAGTTCCTTTTCTTATCTTTTACAGAACACCTTCAATTCTGCAAGTGACTTCCTTTAAAGACTGCCAACTATATTAGTAAATAAACTGAACTCTAATGATGTAACCAAAGTCGGTTTCCTTCCCTTCTCCAGCAGTAACATTTCGCAAGGTGTGTTTTAGCTTTTGGATCTGTTTCATGATGTCCATACGTCCTCCACAGCGAACACCACTTGAGGTAACAAGAGCAGTTCACCACTTAAAGCAGTCCTTCAGCAATCTCCTGAGCTGCCTCTTCACGGTCCAGGTTACAACACGGAGTTCCTGAAGGGGTGTTCCTTTCAATCCTTCCCCCTGCTCCCCAATGCATTGTCCAGATGAAAAGGTACTTCTTCTGATTCAGTTTTGTAAGTTCAAGCACTCCTCCTGGGTCAAAAGAGGCCTTCCAGGACTTAAGTGGTTGGTAGAGTCTGCACAACGGATGGCTTTTTATGTTGCATAGTGATCAAAACTTCCCAGATACTCCAGAGCTGCCTGGTAACAGAACTGGTATTCATCCTGCGAACAGTAAAGAGAACCAGCTTCAGAGGTTTGAAATAGCTCTTCAGGATCCCTGCCCTGCTTTCCAGCTAGCACATACTTGGGCAGGAACCATGCGCAGACTCTTTTATTCTCAAAGAGCTGCAAACTACTCGGAAAGGAAATCCCTTCCCTTTATTGTTTGTGCATCTCATTGATACCAGTCATCCCACTACTAACTCTTCTGGCTCTGCAGCCAGCGTGGGCTGTGTTTAGAGGCAGGTGAGTCCCCCTTATCTCAGACAGTGATGAGATAAGAATCAAGGCTAGCAGACCAGGATGAAATCTTTAAGAGACTTTATAACAATGTTTTGGGTTTTTTTGTTTTAAATGACTGACTGACTTAAGTAAAATCAGCAGTGAAGCCCAGGCTTGCTGAGTAATCTTCAGGTAAGGTTTTGCTAGTGGTTAGAAAGGCAAAAAGCATGCTGCGCTCAGCCAGGGCAGCTGAGGGATTGGTTGTAGCTGTGGTGCTTTGCTGCTCAGCCCTCTAAACTGTGACAGAAGATGGGTTCCCCGTTCCACCTTACCTCTGTTTGCACCATAGCAGGTCGTTGTGTTCGCAGCATCTTTACTGTCTGGAAAATATCTACAACACCCTCATAACGCATTCTTTCCAGGACGATACTCAATGTGATAAACACTCCAGTCCTGCCCACACCAGCACTGCAGGAATGGGAGAAAAAGGAGGAAACTGTATGTTACAATGTTCAAATGCTTCTCTAAATGCTTGAGGTTAAGGTATGGTAGAGCTATGTGTTATGAACACGTTACAACTGGAGAGCCTCTGTCAGTCCTGCAGGAGGTAGGAAACAGTAAAACTGCCAGAGTGTGTGACCCAAACAAATGTCTGAGTGAAATAAAAAAAAAAAAAAAAAGCTTTGGGTAGTGGTAAACAGCATTCAGTGTGAAAATTATTACTAATATGTAACATTAGGCACTTTTAAAATTGAATAATTTTAAGAATGCATTATCCTCTCCTGCCCAGGGGTAGGGAGGTACAATTCTTACTACCAGCAAACACAAACCAGCAGTGTTCAAGGTGCAGAACTGGGCTAAGACTGGTAAAAAATACTTCTAGTTCTGCAGGTCAAACATTAACACTGTGGTTCCCATCTCCTTCAGAGTAGCAGCATTTCATACCTCTCTCCCCTAGATACAAAGGGTCAGGGGCCTCATGGGCAGCACCCAGGGCTGAAGGGAGGTAAGTGTGGTTGGCAGAAGCAACGGTGTTTGGCACCCCCCCCCTCCAGACACCCCCGAGAAATCTGCCTGCAAAGAAAGGGTGGGAAAGGAGGGAGATAGCTGTAGGATTTTAATTCCTTCTGCTCTTTTGCATCCTCAGCTGAATTAGGTGTTTCCATTTGCATGTGCCTACCTGCAGTGGACAGAGATGGGGCCATCCTGGCCAAACTGTTCCTTGGTCTTATGTACCTGTCCAATGAAATCGATAAACCCTTCTCCTGATTTTGGCACACCTTGTTCTGGCCAGTCAGTGAACTGGAACTGACGAACAGTTCGTGACTGACCATCCTGGGGGAGAAAATAAATAGTAATACTGAAAACAGCCTGTATTTGTGGTACTGAATACAAAAGGCAACCCCCCCCCCCCCCCCTTATTTTGTTGCTAGCTCATTAAGGAGCACAAAAAGTTGAACCAACTTTATGTTATAATCAAGTGAAAATAGGTATAATTTATATATATAATGATGAAGCTGCTCATGTTGCAGTTGTTGACATTTCTGGAGTCAGCTTGTCAGTACCCATCTATACTCCTGGCAGGTGTGCTGAAAGCCCTGACCACTGCAAAGACTGCACAGATGGAGTCTTCAGCAAAGGAACATTGAAGGTGAGGTTATGGCCTCTCTATCAATCTTGAAAAAGAGTTGCTGTAGTGTCAGAATTACAGCTGACAGGAAGATAAATCTTGTTCTACCAGGACTGATGAGGCAATCCTCCTTCTCAACCTTGCAAATAGAATTATCAGGTTCTATAATACCTGCAACCTCAAAAGCAGGAGAGACTACTTTGAGAGTGAGGGTTACATTTGCTAAACAAATTTCAGAAGGTACTGAAATGTTCCTTCAGATGAGAAATCTGACACTGAGCCTAGGATTATTTGAGTGAATGTGCCCCTTTGACTACGAGTAACAGTGGCTCCTCTTAAAGCCATAGGAGAAGTGTACATTTTCTGTAGGGTGCAGAGTATCCTTTGCAAGTCTGTGTTTTTATTAGCTGTGGGGAGATACTATTTTCTCCTTTCATCTCAAATAAGCTGCAAGTAAAACCAAGAGCTGGGTACATCTCTAACAAAGGAACTCACTACTGTGATTAGTGAGCAGAGGTTAGAAAACTACTTTCAATTTGTAAGATGTATTCAAGTACAGTCTGTGTTTGTGTGTTCTGTTCCTCATCACAAGTAAGCTCTCCTCCACTGATGCCAATCCCAAACTTTCACAGAGAAAGTGTTTACACCTCAGTCTTTCTTATGGAGCCAAAACACACCAAACTCCCTTGTTTTCGGTAAGCCACCCAGCTATAACCCTTGCAAGCACACACTGCACATTGTGCACCACTTACCCTGGCATCGGTGACCTTGAATTCTCGCAGGATGTATTGAGGCATGTTGTATTCAGCCATGGGATCTACTACAAAGTACTGGTACCGGGCAGAGCGCTCCGCTGGCCAGTACTGATGGCACTTTTCCTGCCAAGGGGAAAGAAAGGTCTCTGTTAGCCCTTGTGCCGCAGGCTTCCCCTCACGCTTCTCCTTAGCACAGACTTACCCGACCCATCTCGCGAAGCTTAGTCAACATCACGACAATGGTGGAGTTGTTCTCCCATAGCATCCGCCAGAAATCTTCAGTGGTCTCTGCCAGTGGCCCTTGAGTAGCAATGTACGCCTTCTGTTGTCTGAAAGAGAACCCAAACGCAAGGGGTAGGTCAAGGCAGGGTGGAGAATTCCTTGGGCAGAAGCATTGGGAAATGCATACAAAGGCTAGAGCGTAGGAGAACAAACAGAAATGCTGGGGAAGAACTAGAACAGTACAAGGTCTAAAGGGGCAGGAGGTGACTTTGGTGCTAATGACAAAAAAAAAAAAAAAAAAAAAAAAAAAAAAAAAAAAAAAAAAAAAGCACCACTGGTGAAGCTTTCTGTAAATACTGTTTCCAAGGGGTAAATCTAGATTACTCTAGCATGATGCCCTATATGGAAAGAAGGTGTAACATGCTGCATGCCGGATTCCTGGAACTAGAATCCATGTTTTCTGGGCCTGAGTAGCACCAAGAATTCAACTGCCAGGCATGGAGATGCCCTAACCCCAGTGCAAGGGCCAGGACTGCTACACACACCTGGAGGTGAGGAAACATGCACATGGGGTTGCTTTGTTCCCTCAGTTAGGGCTCAGATTTAGCTGATGGGCTCAGAGCACACCAGTGGAGGGCTGCAACTCCTAGGGCTGGAGCACATGGCATGTATTGCCTGTGGGAAGCTGTCAGAATTGCAACATCCCCAAATCACAAAAGTAATAAAAAGGCTAATCTGTTTTTAGAAACCTCCCAACAGCAAAATCCACCCCTCACTGACACCCTATGTTTAGGACCTGCAGCTGGCAAAGGGTTTGGTTTGCTTTAGGGAGTAAGTAATTTTAAGACCACAGAGAAAAAGCTTATCAGAAGGGCCTGATAAGCTGATTATCTGTGTATTTGAGTCTATGTAGGTTGCTGGCCATCAGTAAGAGGGAATTTACCTCTAGCACTGCACCACTGCGTGTGGGTATACCTAGGTGTTGGGACAGAACAACAGACTACTCACGTTAAGACTTAGTCCAGCCCTTAGTACTTCTGCATCCTTAGGCTCATACACAGAAAACTCCCTGACCGCGGCAGGACAGCACGGTGCCGTTTACCTGTAGCCATCAATAAAGCTGGCATTGATGTAGTCTGACCCTTCCACTCCTCTGATGGGCTGAAGGCAGACCCGCGTGGTCTCGTATGGCATGATGTTGACAAGGCGATTCTTGAATTTGTTGCATGGGAGGTTGGCGCTGATGAACCTGGAGGTGTGGGCTTTGGAGTTGGCAAGTCGCTGAAGGCAAAAGCAGAGTCACAAACGTTTGTTCAGCTTTTTTTTTTTTTTTTTTTTTTTTTTTTGTTTTGTTTTTGTTTGAGCCCTATGCCAGCCCACTTAACTTGCCCTCCATGTTCCACTGTTCCACCATGTTGTTCTTCCTGGTGAGCCCTCTTTTTTTTTTTTTCGTTTGGGGTGGGGACAGAATCTGAGACCTTTCCCTAAGCAAAACTTTTGGGGGGGGGGGGTAGGGGGGGAAGTGTTTAAAAACCCAATCTAAGGAGGGAGCAAATTCAATCTCTATTTGAAATGACCAGACAAGCCTCCTGCAGTGAAGGTAGGTCTCCCCTGGGAACGGCAGCAGCCTAAGTCAGAAAAGTAATTACTTCTCTAACATGGAACCAAAAAGTTCCCATCAGCCTTATAAAGGCTCCCTGTCTGCTATGCATGAGTGCCAGCAGAACAAAACTCCTGTGAGGAATACAGAGCCTTCCCCAGTGACTACTGTCCCCATTCAAGCATCTAGCATTACCTTGAACTCCAGCTCCATGCCTGTCACGTGCTCTCCAACTTCAATCTGTGCCAGTTTCTGGATGTAGGTGTAGAGATTCCTAGCTGGGACCTCTGTGTTGCCGCAAGCAACAGCCTCAAGCAAGGCATCGTGTATAAAGCTGTACTGGTCTTCTGTCTGTACCATGTAGTTGCGCTGTGACCTCATGAGGGTGACGTGCCCATAAATGTCCACTGTCTTCTCATGTTTTATCCTCTCTAGCATGGCGTCGATCACAATGAAGCAGCCGGTCCGTCCAACGCCCGCACTGGAAAGAAAAGGGAAAAAACAAAGCGATGGACTATTCTGCCACTGAAGAAAGACGTTCCAGAAGGCCAACCACGAGTGAGGATCTTTCCACTGCCACAAACAGCAGCGAACACAAGGTAGAAACAGATGCACAAGGCAGAGAGAGAACAACAAATGCACTCAGTGACTGGGAAGGAACCATGGCCTTGTGAACACAGCTTTTGGACTCAGGCAAAGGAAATCCTGGCAAACCAGCCAAATGTGTGGGTCCAGCCGTTCCATGAATTTTGTTGTATTAAAGGAACTTGCCTAATGGAACTGGTTCTGGTGATTGCTACTGCCCACTCACCTCAGTGTGTTGCTCTTGACATAGTTTAAAAATACTGTGTTGGAGGGTTTGGACAGTTGTACAGAATGTAGTGGAGGACAGTGGTGACACCAAAGTCACGGCTGCTCCGAGTCACTCTAGTGCACAAGCACAGTGCTGCACTGGGGCCAGTAAAGCCTGCACTGGAACCTAAAAAAAAAGCTGTTTATCTGAACCCCACCTAGGCCAGTGCTGCCGCAACAGCAGGGAGAGGCTGCTGGATCAGAGCCAGCAGGGGGAAAGGTCCTCTCATCTTTTGTGCCGGTCCGTACAGGGAAGTACTCAGGCTTAGCCCCAAAGAGTTTGCAACGTGCAGAGGTTTGCTTTGTTCAGCTCAGTTTAACAAAAACTTCCCAAACCCAAGTTTGGTCTTATGTCACCTGAGGACAGGATGGAAGATGAAAACTTGCCTCTGGTGACATGCCTATTGCCCCTCCATACCGATCTGCCCCATTTCTCCTGCCTCTTCATCTGTGACATCCCCAGGACGGGAGCTCTCCTGGCAGACACACAATTATGACAATTGTAGGTAGGGGGGTCTAGGCTTGAACAAAAGGCTGGCACGATCTAAGGGCTTAAAAAGCATGTTTAATCGCTCAGATCTTTCAGCAGCTGAGAAACTACTGATGTTGTAATGAGTAACATGCGTCACCTCTTTTCCTAAATGTTTTTGTGCGTCGAGGTAACATCAAACTTGTGTGTAATGGCATTTGTGAATCAGCAGGGCTCTGTGGGTTTATGCATTTGCCACTGCTAATAAAGGTTTCCTTTTACTATTCCAGTGCAGCCCCTTTTTTCATAAAGCCCCCTTGATCTCTGTTAATTAGACTGCCTAACACCTGAACCAAGCAGGTGACTGGAGCTTTGGCAAGAATTGAGCAGCTGATCTGGGAGCCAGTTCCTGCACATTGTGAGCTGACAGCTCTCTTTATTCATTTTCTGAGAGGTGCACAACAATTGCCATCTGCAAGGTTAGCGATAAGTTGCCCGCTTACAAAGACTGTTTAAATGGCATCCTCTACGAGAGGCAGGAGTAGCTTCCCCCAGCAGCCTGTAAAATTCAGATGTCTTTCCTCAGTGCCGAGTAACCTGCAGGCTCCTCCACTCCCTCCTGAGGAACACAGGGATTTATCTAAGTTGAGGCTGCGAGCGTTCCTCCTTGGGTTGTAAATTGAATTAGGGAACACTACCTGCCCATAGGGGCCTTCAGTTTGTCATTATCAGAATGGCTGCAGCACTCAAAAAAACCTCCCCTTTCAATCACTGTCAGCTCTCCCTTTGACAGCTGAGGCAGCTCTGCCTCCCAAACACCCGATGCAGCAACACCAAGCAGCTTCCTAGGTCGCACTCGATCTTCCTCCTTTCCCACTGTGACAAGAAACAACCCCTACACACAGAACCAGACACCAGTACAGCACGGGGCACTTCCCGTCGCTAACAAGATCCAAGTGATTTGGTGGAAACTAAACCACTCATCTCAGGAAATTCTGTGCTTAATGAAAACCCCAAGTATCCTCCTCAGATGCTGTCTGGGAATCCACTTTACAGGACAGCTTTCCCCTGCTAGGTACTCGCTAGGAGACTGTACATGTCTCCTAGGTGCAAATCAACATCCTTCTGAACTTCTGCCTCCCTTGCAGACGGCCCCATGCAAGAGTTAGGTGAAGCAAATCGGTACCTGCAGTGCACCACAATGGGACCAGCATCAGGGGGGTTGCAGGTTTTCACCCGTCTCAGAAAAGCCAAGAAGGGGGTGGGGTACTCGGGTACACCGTGGTCAGGCCACGCTGTGAACTGGAACTGGCGGACCTCTCGCTTCTCACTGGAGCCATTCTGCAAAGACAAAAGAGCACCAAGAGTAATGTAAGGTACCAGCACACCGCCATACCCTGCCGGTGCTGTGTACGGAAAGCGTGCTGTAGCCCATCTCCGGGGGAAAAACAGGAGTGGGAAAAAAACTTACCTTATGAAGGGAGAACGTTCGAACGCAGAATGTGGCCAATTCAATTGTATCGAGTAACGTCACTTGAATCATTCCGTAGGTGTCTGTACCTCGGCCCGGCCAGTACTGGTCACACTTTATCTGGAAGACAGGAGGTATTGCTCAATGCTGGAACAAACCCTACACTGCAGGGGAAACTCATTCCAGAACTGCCGTGAAGTTGTTACAGGTGAAGCTGGCCAGGTCGCAAAGGGGAGGGAAGGTGCAAGAAACATCCTTCCAGAGCACCACAACAGGGACAGACCCGGCACGAAAAGCTCCTACTGACTAAGCACAGGCTTTGATGCACCGCATCAATCATGTAGACAATAGACTGGAATGATCCTGAAGATTAGAGTGAATGTACTGGGGCTTGTTAAACAAGAGAACTGAATGTGAAACTTGCCACATGATTAACTCCGAGACAGACCTACAAAGCATGGAATGGGATTGAGTGTCCTCTTCTCTTGGAGCTGCAAAGGAGGCTCCAGCTTTCCAGGGCGAGTGGTTTGTTTTTTTAAAAGCAATGAATCACTGAACTTTCAGGGTGCTGGCAAAGCAGGCAGAAATCCCCCACTGACATAAGTGTGGGCTGCAGATCAAAGGGATTTGCTGTTCCCCAACCCTACCCTCCAATCCCCCAGGATTATGACTAACTAGTCATCCTTCTCATGCATCTTACCCGTGATTTCTCCTCCAGCTTAGTCATCATAACAATAGTAGCTGAACGCTGCTCCCACACCATCCTCCAAAAGTCTCCAAAGGTCTCTGGCAGAGGCCCCTGCGTGGCAATGTAGGCATTCTGCTTCCGATAGCCATCAATGTAGTTGGCATTAATGTAATCACTGCCCACAATTCCTGTATTAAATCAGCAAAAGCAAGTTAGTGAATTGCGCAGGACTTTATATAGTTGGAAGCATGAGGACATCTTTGCAGGAATGTTGCTAGAGATAATTCCCCTGAAAAACACCAGAGCCTTCATGGCTTGGTGGGTTAGAATCACAGCTGGGATTAACAGGCTCTTTGCAAGTTTTTCCCAGCTGAAGTTCCTGCCTCGAAGGTCTGCATTGCAGGGAGACAAATAACTTCTTGCAAAAGATATTAAAGAGACCGAATATCAAGCCTTGAAACCATGGTCTTCCTACTGGTGTTGCTACCAGGAGCAAAAGTCCTGGCCTAGGGCTCTTGCTTTGCTGGTCTCAAACAGGACAAAACCAAGTCCTTGTCCCAGAACACCCAGAGCCTGGGCAGCAAATGCACCTGGTCAATACACTGCACGGTCCATAGTCTAATCCCAGGCAGTGAGCTACAGCTGGACAAAGTAAGGAATAAAACCAGGCTTGATTCAGCCAGTAAAGGCTTTGAAATTACAGGCTTTGACTTGCTTTAAATTGTCCGCTGTAATTTTTAGGAGCAGGGTTTTTTTCTATTCACATGAGTTACAGGCTATTGAGTTACAGCTGCTCGCCTGTATCTTTGCTTGAGGGGTTTCGTATGAGTGGCAGGACGTACTGCCAGAGTGAAGAGGGTGATTGGGACATGGCAGGAGAAAACTGCTCTGAAGTTAAAATGGACATTGGCAAGCACTGATGTTCAGGTTCAGCTTTAGAGAGCCTCAGACTGGCACGGAGGATCCGCACTGTTTGGCGATTTGGCCCATTCCTAATCACAGCAGAGCGGCTGGCAAGGTTGGCAGGTTTCTGCTAACCTATGATTAACTCTGTACAGAACGCTTAACTCCTGTCTCAAGGGGGAGCCAAGGGTGGGGAGAAGTACCAATATGAAATTGGGTTGCTAGTCCTCATCCTGCTGTAGCAATAGACATTGCTTCTTCTGTTGGCGAGGTGCAATCCACGCTGAATTGCCTGCCAGTCCTCAAGGGTACTTGGTAATTTCAGCTGCTGGTAGAAATGCCTTTTGATTAAATTTCTGGAGGGTTCCCTGCCCCCATTCCTTCCCAATCTGAAATTTCAGGAGGGAAGGTGGCTGTGCAGCAGCAGCAGGAACATGATCAAGGCTGAGCTTCCGGAATTAATCTCCTCTCCAGCCCCCTCGGGTCCACTCTGTAATTTAAAATGGTGGCCATGAGCTCCTGCAATGTTTCGCTGTGTGACAGGCCCAGTTACAGAGAAGCCACGGAATTAAAGCCACTACTTCTTCCTGACCAAGCAGACGATGACAATTTGCAGCCTTGACAAATCCAGATTTAAAACAAAGAGAAAGCAACAACTAATTCCTCCAACTCCTTTCATCTTCCAGCCCTCAGCATAAAATACAGCCTGGTAAGAAGGAACACACCAGCCAAGACATGTCAGAACCTCTCGGGTGCTTGAAAATTAAACCTCAGCCTGTCGTACTTGCACCATCGGTCCCTCACGATGCCACCCGGGCAGAGTTAGGACTGCTGCCGGCATCCAGCCCCGTGCTTCTGTTTTCCTGAAAGCTGAGACCAACCCAAAGTGTCCTTCATTTCTACACTTGTGCTCTGCTCTTTTTCCTTGAATGACAAAG
Organism: Aquila chrysaetos chrysaetos; assembly: GCF_900496995.4. Taxonomy (NCBI): domain Eukaryota; kingdom Metazoa; phylum Chordata; class Aves; order Accipitriformes; family Accipitridae; genus Aquila; species Aquila chrysaetos. The sequence continues at coordinate 3,134,276 of NC_044015.1, read as the reverse complement.
CAACTTTTTAAAGACTTTGCTTTCCTTGGCTCATACAATATTAATCCCAGAAGAAAAACAAGCCAGGACACAGTCATCTTTACAATGAGAAATGTTTAAAATCCTCTAATGGCAGACAAGACCAATCCAGATTTGTGCAGCTTTTTGGCAAATCACCGTGATCTGTTGTTACCTCAGGAACAGCTCTTCCACTTCCCCATGTCCCTCAGAGTTACCTCAGCAGAGGGAGATTATTCTAGCAATTGCCCTGTCACGAGGGCTTCTGAATTAACCTTTACATTCACCTGCGGGTTACCAGGACATCCCGTATCCTCTCTGTTCAGATGAACAGCTCTTGGCAATGCAAGAACTGGCCTTAAATGCTTTATCCATACAGCACAGCCACACACAACCTGAGACAACAAAACTCGAGTATTATCTCGGCAGCAGCAACCAAAGCAGGTGCCCTGCTAAACTCCATCTCCTCTCCACTAACAGCTTCTCTTATCCTAGCGTGCACCAGAGCAACTCTGTCAAGAGCCCCGAGTTGTGAAATTTAATGTAAATTTTCTGACTGCACCATCACTCACGTAAGAAGCTCAGGGAACAATCTATGACCTACCAGGCTAACACTAACCCCTTCTTATTCTTAGCCTTTTAGGGGCCAGGACTGCAGCAGGAGCTGCATATCAAGTGATCTTTACATCTGTACAACTCAGCAGCCACATCTTTGCTATGTTGCTGACACTCACATTTGTACAATTAGCCCCACGCTTACTTCTCATTCATCCGCCGTACAGATACACTCCACATCCATTGCCACCCACTGCCCCGTTCCTGATCTCTCTAAAGCACTATGTGGTCTGAATTCTTCCTGTTAGTCAAAAATGTATCAAGTAGGGATCTCCAAGTAAAGGGAAGACAGTTTCTCGATAAACCAGCCCTTGAAATGAGAGATTGCAGCTCCAGGGAATATGTCAGTCACCAGAATTTAACAAATGCCTGGTTTACAGAGGTATCTCCTGCTTGCTCAACTCCCAGGGAGAAGCTAAGAGAAGAATGTAAATAGAGGGTGACAGGGAAGGGAGAAGAGCACGTGCAACATGTTTCCCTGCAGCAACTTCAGCCTAGCACTGACGTGTGGGAGTAGAGATGCTACAGTACCTTCAATGGGCAGCAGGATGACGCGCGAGTGGTCATAGGCAATCACGTTCGCGTAACGGTTTTTGGGCTTGTTCACTTCGAGGTTGGAGTGCTCCCAGGTGAACTGCTGGCCAGGGTCAATGGACTGGAGGAATTGGGAAAGAAAATGGAAGAGTCAGAGAGGAGAAAAACAGCAAATCAAGATCTGAATACCTTGTTCCGTGTGGGACAGATCACAGCTCTGAAGATCTAGCTGAGGAACGCACATTCACCGTTTGCTTCCCTCGGGAACTCATCTTTGCTGTGGAATAGCCCCAGCCCGGTGGCACAGTGTGCTCACGTCCCACCTCCCGTGGCCCCAAGCACACCCAGAGCGATACCTGAGATAATTCCCCCTCTGGCATGATGCAGTGCAACCCGGTGGCAAAAGCATCAGTGCAATTTCAGGCTGCAATACAGAGGCCTTGGATCATACTTCTGCCGAGGCTGCACTGGATTAGTTACAGCCCTGCGTTACCGACACTGATAAATGGCCGGCAATTGGGAGAGAACAACAGGAACAATCACATCAGGATGTATTTATGAAATGATGAAGAGGCTAAATCTGTGCATGCTTAAACTAAACAACAAATAAGAGGGCATAAATATACCAGTGTCTTGGTGAGTACTAATACCTGGGGAAGAAGATATTTAAGCTAGGACAAGGTTTATAACCACGTGTGCAAGCAGGATATGAAACATCAGGGAAAAAAGTTGCTGTCGTGGGCAGCAGAAAGGGATAGAGCTGCTCTATATAGAGCAGAGACAGCATTACTTGGGACCACAAAGACTAAGTGCCGAAGGTCTCCCAGGTGCGGAGAAGGGAGAAAGCACCACGGGAGTCTGGCAGGGGCAGGTACCTGCCTGCTCAGCAGGGTGGAAGGAGTGCATCTCCCCGGACAGAGAAGGGGTAAGGACCCTGGCCCTAAGAACCTGAATCAACATGGCTTTTTCCTAGAAGGGATGAAGGAGTAAACAATGAAATGCACTGGAGAGAAAAATTCTCTCTGCCTGTCCCGGTGAATTATGCCAGGTTTGGTGGTTGTTTTTTTTTTTTTTTTCTGAAGTCCAGCTGTCCCAGATATGGAAATTAGGTTAATTACGTTTACCTCTAAATCCTCAGCCAGAGAATTAAATAAAACAAGGGCTTAATTCCTTCATCATTTTGCAGAGCCCTAGGGGTTTGCCTCAATTGGAGGCTTGGCAGGAACGTGCTGAGTCGTGTTTCCTGCTGTTCGCTCTCCCTCTCCCTGCCTGCCTCTCCTGGCTGGTGGGGACAGGGTCCCGCACACGCCTGCCTGGATTCGTCCCTTTGAGCTCACAGAGGTCGGTCCTTGCCAGGCACCCGCTCCCGCTGCCCTCCCCTGCCTGTGCTGACCCCAGAGCCCCCCAGGCACAGCTCGGCTCCGGTGGTTGTGGCAATGCTGGTGCAAAACCACGCAACACAAACGTCCTCTTGCACTCTCGCTGCGGAGCATTTCTAACTAATGGGTATTTATACTGTTGTAATGTGTCTGTTTGCTCTCTATCCCTCTAATCTCGCCTCACATTCATTTCATTAGCGATGTTTGTTTAGCTCTGGCTCTCCCACTAGAGGAGGTTGTGCTGGAACAAAGCCAGGGCACTTGGGATATTGCATTATGCAAATCAGCCTTTGAAATCTGGATAGAGCATATTAACAGGCTGCTGCTCCCCCTGCACCCCAATGTGGGGTGAAAGACCCCAGCAGAACAAATGTGCCTTCTCCAAAGCACAACCCCCTCCGCGGGTGTGGAGCTGCGAGTACAGAGCTGCTTCACGCATGCCGATGTTTGCAAGCCAGACCAGGGAGAAAGCATCCCAGAACCAGTCCTTTGTTCAGAAAATATCCCTTCGCTCTCTGCCTGCAAACAGAACTAGGCAGTCTAGACTAGTTATTAGTCTAAAAATATCGGGGCATTTTAAGTCTTTGAACAACAACAAAAAAAATTCAGTCATATGTTCAATGTGCAATGAAAGCAACCCGCATACCGATGGCCCCGGCAGCACCGGGCATTCGCACTGGGATTTAACCAGTGCTGATGCAGCCACAATACCGCGAGCAGACAGGAGCGGGTTTGTGCAAGCACACAGCCCTTCTCCGTCTGGCGACAAGGATGCCGTGCTATGTAGTGGCAGTGGTAACGTGGGGGCTACGATGCTCTTCACCTTCCCCCCTCAGTCCGCCTTGGGACTGGCCTGACCCATCAGCCCCGGCAAGGTGGGAATTTTACAGTCCAGGATAGTCATTTGAAATGCAAGTCCAGCAGCAACTGCTCTGCCTGGCTGGTCGCCTGCAGGAGCGCATCTGAGTAACCAAACATTAGCAGGAAGGAGAAGAAAGAGCACAAAACCCCCAGACAAGACAAGAGAGGCACAAATCACCCTGTTTTCTCAGCTTTAGCTCTGTGGCTGCTGATCATGCCAGCTGCAGAGGACTCACTGTTCATTTCATCTAACTTCAGCTACCTAAAACTGGGTATCACATTCCTTGGCTTGGTCCTCTCCATGTTCAGCAGCAAGAAACAGGTACCCCCAAGGACAACTCCCCATCCCATCTGTCTGGCAGTCATCTTCCAGAAATGCATTCCCCTTCATGAAGGGAGCTCAGACCCTGCCCAAGATGCTCACTCTTTGGACAGAAATGGCTCATGAACCAAGCCTCTATTTTATGATCTGGAACTGAATCTAGCAGAGCACTGAGCAAGTACTTAATTTTCAATACATAAATAGCTTTTTTATTTCAACTAACCAGATCCTTAAAATGAAGCTATGTTTATTTGGATGAGGGCCTGTCTGAATTTCCTAATTCCCTGGCTCTGCAAACCCATGCACAGCACTCACTCTTGCTCATACCTCATACTCTTGGGACAATTTCAGGTTATCATTAGCTTTGAGATGCTCTGTGTGTTCAGCCAGCTCGGAAACGGGGATTGGTGGGTGGCTGAGCATACCTAAAAGACAAGACAGCAGGAAAAGAATCTCATTTAATAATAACTAAAATTCACAACCGTTGCAACATTTTATAAGAAAGAAGAAACAAGGAAAGAAAAAAAATTACAATGTAAGATCTGCAATGAAAGTAGGGAGGTTAGAAGAGAAGAATTCAGGGCTCGAAATTGTGTCCTTGGAAGTAAAAAATAAAAATCAAGGAAATAAAAAAAAAACCAGTAAAATGAGAGTGTTTCCGTGATGGCCCCATTTTCAATGTATAAATCAGAGCAAAACCAAAAGGAAAATCCAAAGAGCAGATGCATGTTAGCGATTCCAATAGTGGACTTAAAATGAGCAAACGCTGCCAGAGGAACCTACGCAGCAAATGTTACAGCACCCGCAATGATCATAAACAAACTCCAACACAAAAGAAGGGAAGGGGCAGGGATCCAGCCAACCATGGTGATGTGGGGCAGAGGGAGGGAATGCAGATGGGGGGAAGCAGGGGAGGCTTTTCAGGAATTGTCCTTTGCACAACACTGGCTCTGTAAGCTTCTTGGTGAGCTCATGGACGCAGCGGTCTAGCCTTCACCGCTCCAACAGGGCAACCAGGTATGGAAACGTCAAGCACTGGCTCCTCGTCCTCTCATGGCCGGTGGATGATGTTCCTTCTACAGCACAGCCCGCACACGGCCAGCGCTGCTCGGTCCTCGCCCTCCCTTTCCCACCTATGGGGCAGGCTGTACCGACCTCGTCGCAGTCTCTGCTGGGGAGGTCATTACCTCTTGTGAAGGAGAGGCAAAAGATCCTCTTGTACCCTCTCAGTCTGGGGGATGGGAAACAATTTGCTGAGGAGACTGATGCCTCATGACCCTGGTTTACCTGCTGCCCTTGCAATTCTCACCAACACTTAGTTGTGCTCATATTGAGGCAGACAGAACTGGCAGGGAACAGACTCTATCTTCTCTGAGATGTACTGGTAGTGGGAGGGCCACGCTGCATCAGACTGAAGGCACATCTCAGCCACGAATGGGGCTGAGCAGTGAAGGCAGACTGGGTTTTCAGTCTGAAGTGCGATTTGCACATCCTGCTCCAAAAGGGGCAGCTGGAGCTCTGGAAAAAGCAGGGATCCTTCCTGTCCTATCATGTCAAATAGCTACGCTACAAATCAAGGTGGAAAAGCGCTCCGTGCTTTGCTCATCTGCATTGGATCATGTTTTTCCAAAGGCTTCCCATGCTGTCTGCCAGCCGATCCCGCTACGAATGACAGCGGAGAGGCAAGGACAGCAGCATGCTGAGAAGCCCTGGGCAGTGCCCCCAATGAGAAGGACAGGAGTGGAGAAGAGATGGAAGCCAGGGAGAATTTCGAGCCCCGTGGGTGTTGGTGTGTGACAAAGCAGCGGCGGTGGCAGCAGCATGGTCAGATACTCTGAAAACTCAGCACAGAGATGGCAAAGCAAGCATGACATCCTCAGTTTTACAGTGACTTCTGGAGAGATGCTGCCTCCCCCAGGCCTGGGGACGGGACGAGTCTGCCACAGAGTGGGGACTTGAGCCACCACTCAAACAGGTTTCTCCTAAGCTAACTAGACATCTATTTTCAGCACAAGTAAGTCTGGCTGAAAATAGAAGTGGGGGTGGGAATAGACCAGAATAGCTCACAAAAATAACCCCCAAGTATTCTGGAGACTGCGTTGGCTCCGTTCTACTCTGCGAAGTATCAGGGCAGAAAGTCTCTCCCAGCTTACGGAGGAGAAGCTCCTAGTTAATCTTTTGCTGTCCTGCAGCCCATTGCACCTGAAGAAGGATTTTTCCTTTGCTTCCCACCCTGGACTGGAAGGCGGCTGCTGTCCACCCCAGTACCACAGCAACAAATGCAGACTGGGGCATTTGGGGGAACTAGTCCCCTCTGCCCGCGTGGGACAGGAAGGCCACACTGGCTGAGATGCCAGAGATCAGAGACCAAACCAAGTTAATATTATAAACACTCTTCTCAGTGTCTGTCCTTCTGCCTCTGAAAGTAAGTGCTGAAGAGGGCAGCAAACATACCTTGAGCTGTAGCATTAGAGCAAAGCCAAACCCTACTCAGAACAACTTCTGGCAACTCAATAAACCATCTCCAGATCTCTGTAGGTCACCTCCTCACTGACTTCTTCCCCCCTGGGCTGGGAGGCAGCTGGGCAGCTTCCAGCCCAGCTGCCACCACCTGACTGCTGCAAAAAGCTAGAGATTATTTACTGAAGCGTGCTTAGAAACACAGTGCCGTAAATGAAATCCCAAATGATGAACACATAGGTTAAAAGTTAAAAAAAAAGCCACAATCAGAAACCCTGATAATAATGGGCAAGCAAGAAAAAAAAAACCCCAAAAACCAGATTCTCTTTGGCTTAGAAGTCACGGAGCAGTACGTGTCATTCCCTCTGAGCAAGTGGGCTGCATGGGAAAGGCCCACTGTGCCAATCTGGAATGAGAAGTCACATTCCCCTTGAAGGCATTTCACAAGTTTCCTTCACAAAAGCTCCGAGAAAAATCCTCAGTGTGACTGCCTCCTGAAAACCAGCTCTGTCTCTTTGCTGGGGAACATCCTGCCCCCACCTCCAACCCACTGTAAACAGACACTGGCTGAGAGCACATGGGAACTTGCCTTGTTTTGCTGCTGTTAAAGACAGAAATCTCCTTGTCGGATCGATTTCTAGGGCTCTTTATAATAAAAGAAGACCGGAAACCTCTGCAGCGATAAACACTTTCCTGGTCAAAATGCCAAGTGCATCAGGGTTCCCATTAAGATCCAGGAGGAGTTTGATATTAAACGAGCCAGGAGCGGTACTTCCCGGTGGTACCAGCCAACACTGCTGCGTCAGCTGCAGCAGCTTCTCTTTCGTCTGCTTTAATTCAATAACTTATTTAGACACGAAGGGAAAAGGCTCGCAGGTTCCTCTGCTCAGCGGCCTCCTGGCTACCTGCGGGGCTGCCACCCAGGGAGACCTCTGCAGCGGTGAGGGTGGCAGAGGGAGCGCTGCCGTGAGCTGAGGTTCAGCCAGGGATCAGCGTGGCTTGGAAAAACACACAAAACCCCTCTGTTACAATAAGGGGGGTGAGGGAAGGTGGCAGGTGGACTGGGACAGTATCGACAGGAGTATTCAATACCAAAGAGACCAATATTTGGATTAAACTATTCAGAAAAACGTCCCAGCCCTCACATCTCTGAGCACAAGCAGCACCTGTGATTTTTCACATCAGCTGAAACCTCACATCTACTTCCCTGCCCAGCATTCAAAAAAAAAAAAAAAAAAAAGAAAGAAAGAAAGAAAAAAAAAATCAAACCCACCCAGCAAAGCTGGGATCTTGGCTTCTAATGGGGATGAAGTCTTTTAGAGCCAGTCTCATCTAACATTTCAATCACTTGAATCTCTCTAATCTTATCACAAAAGACTTGATTCTCTGTGCACCAGCCAACTCGCCAGAAACGTCACCCTAACATCTGTTACATGGGCCAGAGCCCATTTATCCTTGCAAAATCACCACGGCTGGATGGCACTCCGCATGAAACGCAGGGGGTGTGGAGGACCGTGGAGAGGCCTCTGGTCTTTGTGCTCCTGGAACAAGTTGATGCCAAGGAACAGACACCTGCCACAGATGGGAAACGGCCCTTTTCCTCGTCTGACATGAAAAGGTGCCTGTGCAGCTCTTTCCAAAGAGAGGGGATCGTCAGCTGCAGCTCCGGTTTTCTCTTCCCCCACGTTACGAAGCAATGAACACAAAAACACAGGCACGCACACATACAATGCTCACACACCGGTGCACAAAAGATTGCTTTCTGCCCATGAATAAGTACAAGGGACATTTAGCCAAGCTTCAGAAATGAAACATCTTCGACAATGGGGAGAAAAGGAAGCCTTGAAACCCAGGTCTTTCTCCTGGGATAGCAAAAGAGACACAGAAGGACGGACAGTGTCCCACGCTGCTACCAGGGGCTCTATTCTTCTGCTGCTGCTACTACCCTCGTCTTGCAAAAGGCCTGTTATTTGATACTGTAAAACTGGAAGCGCAGTTCAGACAAACAGATGGCACAGAAAAGGGATGAGATGGGCAAACACCGCAGGAATACAGAGAATTCGGCAAAAAGAAATAATAATAACAGGAACGAAACAGAATTGGAAAGGAAAGCGACAGAAGAGAAAAAAATTATAATGGGGGGAAAAATGAAACCAACAGGAACAAAAACACACAGGAACTAACTTTCAAAGTCAAACTCAGGGTCACTGAGAGGGCTGCTCAGACCAGAATCTGCAGAAAACAGTAAAAAATAAATAAATAAAATATACACTTTTTTAAAAATTTCATGCTAATAAAAAAACCAAAAACCAACAAAAATCTAAAGAGGAAAAGAAAGTTATTTTTTGTGCTGATTAGGCTAGGACAGGATATCTAAGATGTGCTATGCTTTCCCCTCTCTGAGCTGCACAGATGCTCACGTACTCCCATTCCCATGTCCTCCCTCTGTTTTGCTGCTGGGGACAGGATAGAGACTCTCTGCTTGCTGGACCCCGGGTCATCTGGCTGAAGAAGAGCCTACAGGCCCCCTTCTAAACCACAATATATTTAATTCAAATGGCTTCAATTCAGACAACACCTATGGAGTCTTCCCCTGCAAATTGCACCACAATCTCTCCATCATCACCAACACACTCCAAGCTCTGATTTTCCATCCATTTCCATTTTCACCCAACTGTCTGCAAAATTCTGTGGGAGGCAGGTGACCAACTCTCCCAAATCCTTTAAAACCTTTTACTGCTTTACAAACTACATAGAATAAAGTAGCTAGATAAACGCTTTGGCTAGATAAACTTAAAAAGAAAAGGTGACAGCATTTTTCTAAAGCTAGACCGGACAGAGCCAGGGAGTCTTTTGAGATCTGCAGACCTTTGCCTAGTAGAGCCTTAATGGCAGGTTTGCATGTCTTAGCTACCTTTTACAAGCTTCTTAGACCAAGAATTCAGAGGTACAGCATGACCAGAACAGCAGCATTATCAGAAGACAGACTCACTCATCTATCGATCACATTAACTGAAGCTCGGAAGTGCCCTTAGCTGACTCTGCTGTCCTGTGGGGACAGGGAGAAATACCCAGTAAGGGAACCACATGAAACAGCACTTCCAGCTGCTTCTTAGCACCCAGGCTAAGCTGGATGGCCACAACCTTTTATCTTTATTTTTATCTCAGCATAGGTTTCACATGGGGGAGTGCAGCTCTTTTTCTTGGGTCTCACAGCACCACCTGGAGCACCCAGAAGCCAACCTGAACACTCCCAAAGGGAGCTCCTGTTTGCAGCCAGTATATAACACTGAGCCCAGACAAATGCAAACTGCTGCTGAGCTGCAGCTGGGGACACTCAAAAGATCTCAAACACCTTCAGACTCTCCTGCAAGAGCACCACTAAATAAGAGCTGATTTAGGGACCTAACTGCTGCTGAACTGCTCTACATTCAGTCCCTGCATGCTGGATTGAACCCACTTCCATTCCTCAGCTGAGACTGAAATGTTCCTAAGCATGGGCTGATAATAACAGGTTGTTCCTAACTCTTTTTGATATGAAACCCTCAGCTGAATGCTGCCTTTGTGCTTCCCCAAAGATCCCTGCCCTCTGGGTACCTACTGACTTGCCAACCTCACCCTAAGAAAACTCAGACAACGCTAAGGACAGGACTGGGATGGGAAGGGGAAACAAGAGCTGCAGAAACATTACTAACAAGCACAAAACAGCAAAAAAATACAAACAAACTGAAAACAACAGCCAGCCCCCCAAAAGCACAATAAATTCCCTTCCAAATCCTCAAGCACCAGGAACTCGGAGGCAGAGGTGCGTACCAGTGCGCAGGCACTGTTCAGCATCCCCAAGTGTCTGTCTGCGTGAGGACATGCCCGAGCCGGGCCGTGTCAGTGGTGGCTTGCGGAGGTGCCATGCAGGCAGCTTAGACATGCATGTGCATGGGGACACACGTGTACAGAAAAGAGGGTGCATTGAGCCTCTCTGCCCGGGAGTTAAGTGCAGTTACACGCTAGCTCAGCGGCTGTTTGCAGCGATGGCGTCTGCACTAAGCGAGGAGACGCTGCCTCGTCTGCACGAAGCAACCAGCTGCCTTTCTCTCTCCGCACAACCCACGGGGCAGGCCTGGCTCCTAACCGGAGTGTTTTGGCACGTATGCAGAATGCGCCAGCTACAGATGTGGCTGGAGCACCGCGTGCTGGGAAGCCTGCCACGCTTCATCTCCACCGCCCCTGGGGATCTCCCAGCACGAGGCATGGCGCTGCGCAGCAGCACTGGTGGTCTGGCAAGCTCGGCACGGCCACGGCACTTGCAGCTGTGTACTTAGCCCAGAATGCACCAATTTAGCTGGGTATCCAGGAAAGCCATTCTTCCTGCCTTGCTAGCGCTGGGTAGAGCCTGTGCAAGGTCCTTGAGGCTTCCCAACAAAGGTTTCTTTCAGCAGTCTTGCTTAGCATAGACAAGGCTTGAGGTTCCTTGCTGCATCCTAGGTTAGCACTGGGTCTCAAAGGCAGCACTGCAGCAGCCTTCACGCAGGCAGAAAGGGGCTAAGGGAAGGGCAGTTGCTCCACTCCTGCCTTCCCAGTGAGAAAGGCTGGTTAGCAGCCGGTTACCTGGAGTCTGGAAGTTGATGCGCCTCATTTCCACAGGGTCCTTAGGGTGGTGAGGGGTGATTTCAGCATTGTTCAGGAGGCATTTTGTCCGTGGCTCTGAATCTTTCCGTTTGCTTTAAAAAAAAAAAAACAAAAAAAAAAACAAAAACGAAAAAACAAAAAGACAAAGCAGCTTAGCTTATGGGCCTTTTAGTCTTTTCAACTACTCAGGCCATGTTCAGACCTGAACACAGCTACCACCAAAATCAGGGTCAGATGCAGCCAAGGATGTAAGTTACATAAAACGCATTAGAAAAGGGATGAGGTTTGGAAGGTTTTGTCAGTGCTATATTTGATAGGTTTACAACAGCCCAGCAGCCCCTCAGCAGCTTTCCAACAAGTCTGGAAGTTCCCCCTTCTCACAGCAGAAGTACAGACAGGCAGCAAGGAGCAGCTGAGGTGCTGTGAACTTACACCTCAGCCTCCCTGCACAGACAAGCCTCCCCTGAACTCTGCAGAGCTCTGCAAGCAGAAACCTTCCAATTCTGGCTAAGCCATTTTCAGCCTGAAAGAACCAGAGCCAACATAATCATTTGGAAAAGTACAGAATCTCTTGGCTGTGACCTTGGATGTAAAGTACTGATATTGCTCTGTTGGCTTGTTTAGGAGCTCTCAGTGCCTTGCTGCAGACAGGGAAGTCAGAGCAATGGTTTTCAACCTTTTTTGATCTGCAGAACCCTAAAAATCTGGGTTCAAAAAACAGCGTAGACACATCCTCTCCCATCACAGCTGTGCCTGCTGAGATCTGTCTCACCTTCTTGCCAGAAGCTGAAGCCCGCTCCAACCTGCCAGCTGAGCTGCACATGTAAGTGCTTCCTAATATACTTTGCTCAAAATGGGTTAGGTTAGCTGAGGCAGTTGAAAAGTCTTTGCTGACCTGGCTCATTCTCATTGAAAAGAATTTGGAAGCAAAGCCCAGTGCTGATCTGAAGATGTGATAACCTCTGGCGAGGGAACAGTGACAAGCTGGTGGGAGCAGAACTTCTCCAGCAGGCAGAGAACGTGTACCCACACCCTGAGGCTTGCAAATATTGCCCTAGCCTTTCTAGCAAGATGGCAGTAGAACTCCCCACCTCTCCTGCTTGGGTTGCACAGAAGCCTCCAATAATATGCTTGCAGCAATAATGGCAATTACTTAGGCAGAGAGGAGGTTATTCAGTACATTTTTAGCTGTCTCTTAATGTCATTAATAGCTAGAAGAAGTGGCATGAGCCCTGCCAGCACTGCATGGGGCAGCATTTTGGAATTACACCACTTTGCAATTTGGGAGTAGTTTATTTTTGCTGCAGTACTGAAACTGCTGTTAATAGTTCATTGGCTAAACCCATCAGTTACTTCCAGTGAAAGCTCTCCCAGCCTTGGAAATGGCTTGAAATAAGTCTGATTTTTGCAGTCATAAACAAACTCTGTTAGAAGTCCCTGGCTGATGGGGCAAGAACAGCTTTTGCAATGGGGCGAGGACAGCTCAGCTGGTGAGATTCTGCTTCCAGTATGCCAGTGGCTCAGGGACAGCCTGTATGGAGCAGTCAGACATGGAGAAAACCCGCTTTTACCTCTGACTGCAACACAAATGGGTGTTTCTCTGCTCCATTAACCCAACATTTTATGAGCCGTTTACTGTCACTGCTGCTCAGCTTGAGAAAGGGCCATTATATTTAGGAATGGACAATCGGGAGAAAGCTGGGCTTTCTTTGCTTTTTCTACCCCAGCTCAAACATGGTCCCATGCTAATCTGACACAGGGTTTCTGTTAGGACAGATCTAACAGTAGGAACTGTACCAACAAAGCCCCATCACCACAGACAGTAAACACTGCCTAACACACAGCAAGAAAGAACCTAAGTAAATGGCAAATCTGGTGCTCTTACCTGTCTGGCTTGCTGTCCAGGAAAGCAGTAAGTGGAGAGAAGACAAGACAAATGTCCAGGTTAGAAAGGACTTGCAGAGGAAAGGGGAAGCATTTGCTCAGCTCTAACCCTGGTAACACAGGTGGAAGGTAGGACCAGCAAAGATTACCCATTTAGATCAGTGCTAATGACACCAACAAGGACCACCTGAGTCCCTGACCCCAGAGCACCTGTGTGTCTAGCAGCTTCACACATGCTGGGATGCAAGAGACATGCCCATGTGCATAAGCAAACACACCTGTGCAGATGAAAGATGGAGCAGGGTTAAGAGAGCTCCCTCCATCCTGGGTACTAGATGTCCCAGCTAAGGACACCCCTGCCCTGGCCATAGCTGCCATCCTGCCCCTTTTCTTGATCTGTTTTGCTCAGCATCTGCTTCCCCTCCCATCCTCTTTCACTGCAGAGTGTGGCCTGTGTGTGCTCAAAGGGCCCCCATTCCCATGCACATGCCATGAGCTGCTCAGAAAGCCAAGGAAAAGGGAGAGATTTCCAGGGGTCATTCCCTCCTCTGTCCTGCAGACTCACATTACACCCTTACTGCTGCTGCTCTTGTGCCCCAACTCCAGCTGAAAACTAGTTTGGGAACAATGGAGGTCTTTGCTGATCCACAGCACAAAGGTGCTTTCTCTGCATCACCCCCACTGTGCACAGACACACACACAGAGAACACAGGAAGGTGAGCCCGAGGCTGTGAGCAGCTCTTCTGGGGGAGACAGGCAAGAGACCTGACAAGCTCATTGCACACATGCCACAACAGACTGTCTACAGACAAGCACAGCTTTACTGAGAGCGCTATGGGGTAGACTCTGAAGCAGCAAGTCCCTGAAACCCACTGCTAATCTCTCCTGTGCCCGTCAGACCCTTCCACTTCAGCATTTGTGCCTCAGGGCTCCTCTCTGTGGTGCTGGTGGAAGGATTTGCCCTTAGCTGACAACTATAGGACCAAGGAGGAAATTCCCTTTAGGGGCTAGAGCTGGGGACATTCAGAATGGTCACAGATCTGGGCAAGAAGCATCTCTTACTTTTTGTAGAGTAGAATGGCAATGACAATGCAGATGATGAACACCACGGCCAGGACGGGACCGATGACCCAGATCAGCCCTTCCTCTCCATCAATGATAGGCTGTGGATCAGGGTTGTCCAGCTGGATGGGGTCGGAGAACGGGCTAGCAGCAAAAGTCTGGAAGACATGAAAGATTGTGGAACACAGTTCAGAGATGGAACGGGGACTGAAAACAATGGGCAAGCACACAGTATTCCACAAGAGAAATTGCTAGAGAGGATGTGAGCTCTCCGCAGCACAAACCAAATAGTAACAGAGAAAATGCCCTCTTCAACCTACAGAAAAAACTCTTGTCTGTGAGCATCCACGTGACAGGTATCTTCCTCCTCCCATGCTCCAGGCAAGAGAGACCATTGAAAGATCACATTCACATGAAGTTGTAGACTGCCTTGTGCCTATGGCTCACCTGATCTTGGAGCCAGGAAGGTGCATTTAGAAAACCAGTTGACTATGCCTCTGTTCCACCACATCCCTGAGCCCTCTCCACTGCCACAAACACACAAACACTTTTTCCAAGCTCTCATGTAAGCATCTGGATTTTGACAGTCAGATGGGATTACAGAGAAAGAGGGAAGGGATTGAGACAAGAATTAATGCTTAGAAACAGTCTGGTCTGGTGACTGAAAAAAACAACCCTTACAATTAAATATAAATTAATAAAATGCAGTATGTCTCCTCTGCTCCCTCTGCAGTGAGCTGGGCTCTTGAGGAGAATCAGAAGCACATTCAAACCCATCAGAGTCCTAACGAATGGGCTTTGCCTGCTTGTTCTCATGAGTTCTACAATCTACCCACCCCAGGAAGGATGCATTCCCATCTTACAGAGAAACAACAGAAACTAAAATACACAGAGGAGAACTGGCATGGCATGGTTTGAGTGAAAAGTCTGGGACAGAACAAGAACAGGAGATCTGGGCTCTGGTCCTTGAACTCTACCAGCTCTCAGCAAGACTGAAATACTGCTACATACTTGGGAGCTGCTGTGAATCCAGACCGTTGTGAGCGAGTATGCAGTACCTTGTTCTAAAGCAGAAATTACCACAAGCTGCAGTAATCCGATTGAGAAACCCATTCAGAAGCGTGTCAGCCTAATCCTTTAATATCAAATACACAACTAAATATTTATTTGGGGAAAAAACCTCTGAAAACCCTTAATTTCAAATAGCTCCCTGCTACAACTCCATAGGGGGATTTAAAAACAGCAAAGTATTAGACTGCTTCCTATTGTGCATGAGGGAGGAGGCAGGTAAATATTAAAACAGTTGTTTTCATGAAGCCAAACACAGCACCACTGAAATCAGCAGAGGTGCTGAAGTGGTAAAGAGCACATGTAGTTTTCCATAAAAAAATGCTCCCCTCTCTGCTTGGTGGGGAACTTAGTAATGACCAGGGTGTGTGACATGCTGCTCTCAAAGCAGGATGTCTAGGGTCATTGCTCTAAGGAATAAAAGGACAGCCTTTACAAGAAATTACTCTTTGTAAAGGGGTTTGACCTAAGGAACTCTGAACTCGAGTGTAGTCCTGAGCGGATAGTTCAGTACTCCCTCTTCTAGACTCAAATCTGGAGCCACAAGTGTAGCAAGTCCTGCCTAGGAAGACTGGCAAAATGCAGAAGCAGTGCACAAATGCTTGCATCATTAGCCTGTCTGCTTGGAAGAGCACATTTGCTGCATGCAGACACATGCACAAACAGCTCCAATAGCCACATGCAAAAGTTCCACAGCTGGACTGGAAGGTCTTTACAAAGAAAAAACCTCAAGCTCTGGCATCTGGTGGGAGAGTTACGGAGAATGCCAGGAGGGCACCAGGACTGCTGGCAGCTCACGAGGGAGCAGTTGCTGTCTCTGGTCAGTAATGGGGACAGAGGGGCACAAGGATCTGAAGAGGGCAAGAGAAAGCAGGCAGCACTTACGGCCTCGGGTTCCTGGAGCACTGCCAGGATGAAGATGACGTATTTCTGCCCTGGCTCTAGGGCTCTGTTCTCGAAGTTGTCGTAGTGCTTCATGTCCCCCAAGATGAAGTGGGAGGGGAGGGAGCGAAAACGGGCAGCAATGTAGGGCTTGGGGAAGTCCAGTTGTCGGGAGTGACGCAGACTTCGGCGTCGGAGCCTGGCAATGTCCTGAACGAGCTGGAGGAAGCAAAGGAACACTCTGAGCCCTGATGCCTTCAGCACCATCAAGGAAGGAAGGAGAGCCAAACCATCCCACTCAGACTGGCCACACCTTAGCTACTCAGAACGTGGAGCACAGATATCCCAAAACCACCCTTCCCAGGCTCTCACATCACCATCCCATCCATTTCAGCTGTTTGCTCTCTCCCTACAGCTGGCTTCAGTTTCACCCACACTCACCTCCTCCAGGTCCATCTCCTCAGGGCTGCCCAAGGGGTTGAGGAACTGTCCTCCTCGGGACTTCCTTAGAGGCACCACCACAATGTAGTAAGCCCTAAGAGTTGGGAATAATCAGGATAAATAGAAGGAATTAATCTCCTTCTACAAGCCGCAGAAGAGAGTGCACAAACTGATGTGGAAGGCTAGGTTTGCCCAAACAGCCCCACTGGCCCAACCCAGCAAACCCCTTATTTTTAATTTAGCACAGTTGTTATTGCTGCTCCTCGAGCAAGCTTGGATTCAGTGGCAACCCCGTATGACATGTTTCTTTATTTACTCCCTTTGCATTTTGGCATCCCCTGTTAGCTCCGGGAAGTGGCTCCAAAAGACAACAGTCAGGCAAGGCTGAAAATGCAGGGAACACACCCCCTGCCACTGCCCTTGCGGGTTTCTACTGTGGACTCCAGCCATCAGGGCTGACCCCTGCAACATAAACTGAGCACCCCACATCTGCAGCTTAACAGAAACCTACTGGACAGGCACAGAGCTCTTCACATCTGGGAGAATCACCACCACGTTGCCATCAGCATCAGGCTTATGGGTCACCTCAGGCTTCTTTGATAACATGTCAGCAGCGGTCCAGGCAGCGACGTTCTGCTGCAAGCCACCCATGCTATTGCCCCGGTTCATAAGAACGAAATTGTAGAATGTGCGGGGCTTCAGGTTGGTGATGAGTTTCTTGGTGGTGCGGCCATCCACATCGACATTCAGCCCGTTGTACTGGATCTGTGGGAGGCGAAGAGGCAGCAAAGTTGGAGAGAACATGGGGCACTCGGCTCTGCCATGCTCCGCCCAGCTCTGCCAGAGCTGGAGCAAACACAGGAATAGGAGTCATTTGAGTGGGAAGCTGTCTGTATCTTGTGCTCACTGCACAAGAGGGTCCCCAAGCATAAGGCAAATGCAAGACAAAGCCTTGAGAGTTCTCTGGGAAGAGAAATTTTTATCTGGAAATGGGAAAACTGTAGTAACTTGCCTAGGGAGGCAGTGATTTGGTAACAGAGGTGGGAATGCAACTGAACAGCCCTGATTTTCAGCCCACCTCCTTGATCTAGTGATTAATCATTAGCTGCCCATATCTGAGGAAAGAATCCAGAATTCCTGCCTCTTACAACCTCTTATTCAAACCAACAGAAAAGACTCCCAGGAAACCAGGAAGAAACACAGTTCTGACTCCTCCATTCCACTTGCCTTGTATGGGGTGGGAGAGTTGTAATTCTCAGGAAACTCCCAGCTCAAAAGGACAGATGTCTTTGTCACCATCTTCACCTTGAAGTTTTTGGGTAAAACTGCTGAGAGAAAAGTGAGGAGGAAGGGGAGAAAGGAGAAGAAAAGGCAGCAGAGGGAAGGAAGAGCAAGAAAGAGAAGGAAGAGAACGTCAGGCACTGGCAAAAGGGCCTGCCAGTCTGGGTCTGGCTGCCACTGCAGGAATGTTCCCTCCTCCACACTTTGCTTCAGTTTTGCCAAGGTCCATCTCCCAGTGCTCCCTGTCCCCAAGCCTAACCCCAGGGAGGGGTGAAGGAGGGTGTGTGGCTTTGCCCACACACTTATGGGTCTGGGTGGCTGCTGCAGGAACGAGGTGCTGGCTTTCTGAGCATGCTCAGGTGAGGAAACCCATCCCAGGTCACGTTTTGAGGTTTTTTCATTTTTCTGTTTTCTTTTGGCTGTTTGCAAAAGCTGAAGAAAATGCTCTTCCCACCTGTATAGCGACTGGCCCCCCACTTCAGATGCCAGTGAAAGAAGGGTGTCCGGACTTAACTTAGAAGAAAGTGGTAAAAGGGACTTACCTGGCACAAGGCAGAGAGGAGCTGAGGGACTGAGTGTGAAACCAGAGTGCTTTGCATTTACTCACGAGCCTGGCTGAGCCTGGCTTGACCTCTCCAGCTCTCTGCCTCCTGGCACCAGCCCCGGTTACAAGGAGAGAGAGAGAGGAGAAACCGGTAAGTCCTACCTTGATCCAGCTGGAACGTCCGATACTGGACGGTTGGGCTGTACGGCCCGGGGCCTTTACTGGTGTGAGCACGGATTTTAACATCATAGGCGGTGTTGGGTTTGAGGCCGTTGAGGGTGTACGAGTTCTCTGGGGAGGGGGGCAGGTCTTTTTCCAGTGGGTTGCCGGGAGAACCGGCTTCCCGGTAGGCCACGGTGTATTTGACGATGGCTCCATTCCTCTCAGCCAGCACGGGGGGGAGCCAGCCAAACTGGACCGACATGGAAGTGATGTTGCTCGCCTCGAGGATTTGGGGGTAACCCTTGGGGATGTCTTCAGGGGTGGTGAGTTCCTGCACAGCTTCCTCCCCAAAGCCAGCCCGGCTTTTCACGGCCAGCTTGAAAACATACGTGGCGCCCTTGTGGATGCTGGGAGCGGTGTACTTATCCTCCAGGGCCGTGAACTCCAAGGTAGCCAGGGGGTCGACATCCTTGCGGCCAAACTGGAGCCGGTAGCCCATCACCTGGCCTTCCGCATCCAGTGGAGGCTCCCATTTCACCAGAAGAGTGTTCTCCTCTGTCTGGTGCACAGACAGGATGGGCTTCCCTGGGACTGGGAGAGAAGAGAGACACCTTCAGTCAAATGTGGGACAGGGTGGCTGGTGAGGAGATGCAGAGACTCTAAAGCTGCAGTAACAGGTTCCTCAAAACAGGGGCAAGGTTTCAGCTCGACTCTGTGTACTTTAGTGTATCCCCTTGTAAACCAAGCTGCTGCTACCCACCCGCAGTGCAAGTGGATGGTCTCTATCAAGTTTAGGAAATGAAGTGCGTTGCCAACGTGCCAGCTGCGAGGTACTGACACATTTCTGGATTTCTTTTTTTCCCTCTCCTCAGGATGGAAAGGTGTGCACAGCTCCTCCCTTATCACTGGACCACATACCCTCCCACAGCTGGGAAGAACAAACTCAGGAGTCCTGACTCCCAGCCTCCTGTCCTAATCACCTGAGCAGATTGCTTCCCAGGGCAGGGAAGAACAAATGCTGGAGTCCCCCAAACTCCCGTCCCCTCTCTCTCTCCATTACACAGCACAACTCATGCAGAAAGAGACTGGAACAGATTGGCTCAGGCTGGGAAGTCCAGAGCAGCTGAGGGTGAAGTAATGAAGGATGGGAAAGGAAGCCTGGGCAGCCCAAGGTCCTGAGCAGCAGGCACAAGGCCAGCTAAGCGAGTCTGGCAGGCATCTGATCACCCAGTTGGGTACAGAAAGAAGGAAGCACACAGAGAGTGGAAACAGAGCCCAAAATCTGTGCGAGGCAGTGGGTAGGGAGAATTGCTGCTTACTCTGTGCAGTTTCTCTCCTCTGGAGGAAGGGAAAAGACAGCTGAATGTCGGTGTGTTTTCAGTTAGCTCCCTCCTTAACACGTCAGTTAGTTCCTCCACATTTGGGGGGATATTGCAGGAGCTCAGCAATGCTGTGCCTCTGTCTAATGAGCCCTGGCACTGCCCGACTGCTAAGCAAGCCCCCAGCCACAGTTAAATGACACGTGTAGGCCCAGAGGTTCCTGAAGCTGGAGAAACCAGAGCATTAATTCCAGCAGCTCACGCATCATTTACACTCAACTCCACTATTACAGATCTAATTTCCTTCTCTCCGCCTTGGTATTTCTTCTGGTTGAACAGGAGGAGGAGAGAGAATGGAGTTAGGAGAGATCCTGGCCCACTCTCGCAGCACGAGTCTGACCAAGGGTCGGCAGGTTGGAAAGCTGTAGTGCGGCTAACGAAGCGAGCAGGAGGGAGCCTGCGAGGAAGGATGCTGCCTGTGTCAGGGATCCTGGCAGAGCCAAACTGAGGAAACCACTCTGCCTGCTGCATCGACTGACATCTGAACATGGGGATGAGGGGTTGTCTCTGAAACAAATGCTTTATTCATTTCAAACGGCCAAAGAATGGCTAGGGAACAGTGCTGGGGAAGCCTCCCTTGGAAATGCCTAAGAAACACATTAAAGAGAAAAACAATGCCATTACCTTTATGTTTCGTTTTTTGTCACAAATGTTACTATAATCAGCTGAGCTTGAAAATATTACATTTGCACAACAAATATGGTTTAGAAGAAAGGTGAGAAGAAAGTGTGGGGCGGGGGAAAGTGTTTTATTTTGCAATTGGTTTGGACAGTAAAGGAGAAAATTGGATGTATTACCGTATTTAAATTCAGCCCCTAGCCCTGAATGATAAAGAAAGAAATCTCTCCTCTCAGAAGGTATATTGACTCAACACTGCAAGGAAGATAAGAATGTTACAGAGCCATTTGAAAGATTTTTTTTTAAAAATAGCTATTTCAAGTTGGGGGAAATTGAGTTTTGGGTAATAGCTGCTGTGCTGGAGAAAACATCCCTCTGTGACTGATCACCTGCACTGCAAATCCTAATGGGAAGAGATGAGGGAGGGTGACAAGAGAGAGTGACAAGGGAGGGAGGCAGAGAGAAAGGCTCCAGGAGAGAGAAATCAAAAGGGTAGAGAGCCTCGGGAAGAAGGAAATGAGAGGACAGAACCAGGGAGCTAGTGAGAAGAAACATGGGCAAAGCCGGAGGGGGAAGGAGAAGAGGGCGAGTGAAAGAAAAGGCTTCTGACAGCGCACTGACACTACAAGGTGTGAGGACAGCAGCCTGGATGCTGACATCCAAATGTACCCTGCTGTAACATCTGCAAGAGTTGATGTCCTGGAAAGCATCCTTGTTCTCTTGTGTACCGTTCTCTTAACTAGGCAGGAGAAGCAAGAGAGGAGAGAAAGGCTCAAATCCCATTCACTTGTCTGAACACAAGAACATAAAATGAGATGAAGATGTGAGTTAGGGCAGGGAAAAGGCGAGGGCATGGAGGTCAGCTGCAGCTCCAGCCCTATGTGTTCCAGGCCAGGGCTCCTGACCCCTCTCTGTCCTGTACACTCAGCTGAGTGTCTGTGCTGCCTCCAGAGCCCGAGCAGAGGTTTCCAGGTTAATTATGCAGTGCTGACCGAAGGCCTTCGATCCCTGCAGAAGCAGAGAGCAATGTCCTTCCAGAAACAAGGGATGATGTCAGTTTATGCAGCTGCTACAAGCAGAGTGAAGATGACTGCCTCAAAACTAAGAAGAAAATAAACAGCCAGGGTTGGGAGGTTAGTAGACAAAGAAAAGAAATGAAAAGGGGAGAAAGCCATCATCTGACAGCAGGAACAAAAGAAAGAGCATGAGCAAAATGGGGTGAGAGAAGGTAATCACAGTCCAGCAAGAGTTGGGCTGGATGAGGGACAACTCCAGGCCTAGGCACCGTAGTCTCCCCCCACTGCACAAACCCCTTCCCATACTGCAGAGCAGCGGTTTAGCCGTGAGAGCAGAAACCACAGGAATGCAGATGCTGAGAGGACAGGTGGAGTGTGTACCTCTCCTTTCTGCCTGCAGCACAACTGTTTGGAGGAGCAAAAGATACCCTGTTGCCCTTTGTCATCCCTCTGTTTAGGCCCTGCCATCCTAGCTTGGCACCACATCCTCTGTTCTGAGGCTGACAGATACTTTGCCATAAAGAATAGGTCAAAGGGAGGAATGAATCTGGGTGGTATGTGCAGACAGAGCCCAGGTCCCAGAAATGCTAGCGAGGAAAGGTCAATACTGTCAGTACTTTTCCCTCTGCTACTCCTAAGCAAAGAGGGGTCGTATATTCAGAGACGATACTGGAAGAAGAGTAGGCAGTAAAAGCCACCACTGTCTTCCTGCTGCTTTTCAGAACTTTGCAAGTCAACACCATGACAGCAGACCTCTGGCTCTCCCGTTCCCAAGGGTACCTGTGTGCGCCAACCACCAAAGCTACACAGTCTCTCCAGAGTGTCAGACCAGGCAGAGATTCTCTTTACTTCTGGTGCACTGGAATTTATAGCACTAGAGATTACAAGCAATGAACTCATCCTCTGTTGCATTTCTGGGTGTGTCTGGGCTTTCTGCAGCACTGGACAGAAAAATATGTCATTTAGTGAGAGGTACATGTGAGGAATGAAGGGGTTTCTGCCTCCCTAGAAATAATTTTGTCTTCAGGGCAGCATGGTATTTGTTGCGAGTCTGTCCTTCATGAAGGGAGTGGGATGAAAGAAGCTGCACCTGGCGAAAACGCTTCTTGGCTTTAGGAAACTGGTGAATCCCAACAGTTCAGGAGAAGACTCTTACCTGCACCCTTCGTGGTGACCACTTTCGGTTTGCTGCGAGCACCATCTCCCTTCATGGTGTAGGCGGCTACGGTAATGGAATATGCAGTCTCAGGCTGGAGCCCAGCAATGATCATTTCCTGTTTGCGAGATTCCAAAGGAAAATCATGTAAATATTCAGGTACATACACACGGGTAGATCTCTCCTCCTTGCAGGAGTCTCAGCCCTTTTCTAGCATGCAGGAACATTCACTGAATCTGAAATCACAAGACACTCTGGGGCAACTGGGTAGATGTGGCAATTGGCAGGAGGATGAGAGCCACGTTCCCTTAGCGAGACGCACGCACACTCCGGCTACAAACAGTCTCTCTGTAAACACACCATGTCTCTGCAGGGCCCTGGTTCAGTGCGTTCTCTTCCAGATCTACCTCTCACACGTTCCCTATCTCAACACAAACTGCTTCAGCCATCAAAACGCTGTTGCGCTCTTCAAAGTGTTCCTCTTCACTATGCAGTCTCAGAGGAGGTCTCAGCGGTTTCAGGGAGATTACATTTTTTTCACCATTACCCCCCTCCCTTCTCTCCTCAGAGATATTTTTTAATGCCTTCATAATATTAAAGGGATTGCTTTAACGCAAAGTGCAAGACGACATTTTCTGCTTGCACGCTAAAGCTCTCTGCTAAATCCCCAACACCTTCCTTCCTCCATCCTCTATCAGCCTCACCACACCTGGCTCCCAAGAGCTTTTGTTAGAAGACTGGCCTCAAGGATAGCCCTTCCCCATGAAGTACTCAGCCCTTCAAAGGGCTGTGTTGTAAAAGGAATACCCGTGCTAAATCAAACAGAATGAGAGCATATGCAGCAGGGTTTTCTCCAAGGCCCTGAAAAGGAAGGAGATGTGAATGTTGTGCATGTTTTACGGCCTTCCTTTCCCCTCACCCCCCACTGCCCTTTTGTGCTTTCAATATTAAATATCAGGGCAGCACTTGGGAAGAATTTGCTGGTCCTGAAAACATCTGTATTGCCTTCAGAGCTGAGCAGGGAGTGGAACAGCCAAACTTCAAAACAGTGGGATTTTGATCAACAAGTTTGGAAGCCACTAGCTACAGAGACAGGTCTGTCTTCCAGAAGTCAAGAAACCTGTTCTGCTTTCACACTTGCCACTGAGTTTTATTAAGATTTTAGGCAAGAGACTTTACCTTTCATGTGACTCAGTTTCTCCATCTGTAAAAGAGAGGCCCCTCACTTTTGTAGGGCACTTGGCAATCTCTAGGAGACATGAATACATTCGATTTAGTAGTGCATTATCTTGGGACCCTGCCATTCCAAGAAGGAAATGTTTTCTCCTACTGCTTTGTAGCTGTAAGATCATGGAAAACATTTAGCATTTTAGCAGAAGTAGCAAATGCAAAACAGCCAAGCTGATTTTAAGGTCTACTTAAAAGGTAAAAGTGCCAATAGCGATCCAGTGCTTTGTATCAACGAGTATCTAAAGATCTTGGCCCTTTAAGGGCACAAAGCATTTGTTCATGTCCTGATAGCTTAGGAGTTATGGGGCTTTGATTACCCAATGCTTTTCAGCCTAACCATGTTTTTCAGACACAAGCCAGAGGTGCTTGCAGACCAGCCCATCTTTAAGCATATGTTCAAGGTAGTCCCAAATTCAACGTCCCATCTGCTTCCCCATGGAGGAGCAGCAGACTCACCCTTCCTTCAAAGCCGAGGGAAAAACCCTGCAGCATTGCTGCGTGCTGACAAGCTACACAATCACACAGGGTTGCAGAGCAAAGCGAACAGGGTGGGGACAGTGCATGGGAACACCAACAACAGGCTTTAAAACAGGCACACTGGCACTGCAAAAAAATAAAGGAAAAGGAAAGTATCACACCACAACAGGAAGTGGGAGAAGGGAAGGGACAGAACCAGGATGGGAGGATTTTTACTTTTTTACTTACGTATTCAGCAGTGTCATCTGTTTCCCACTGGGCAGAGAACAAGAGAGGTTTTGCACATGAGAATACAAGAGGGGAAAGAAGGGAAAGACAGAGACACAGCATGAGGAAGGAGTCCCTGAGCAAGCAGCCACACAAGGTCAGAAGTTACCAGGCCAGCATGAAGGAAGAAGTAGAGTGGGAGAAATTAGTAGATTCCACTGTGGCCTTTGCCTGTCTTAAAAGACTTCCCAGACACAAGGAGGATGGATGGTATTTAGTTCAGTGCTGGGACAGCAGTTCATACTCTTCCACAATAGCTACTGTCTGGGAGTGCAAATGAACTGCAGAAAGACAACATATACCTTGTCATAGAGATACTCATCTACTTTCTCCAGCATTATTTTGCTTGGGATGAGACAAGGAGGCTGGAGCACCCACCCCCCCAAACCTTCCACGAGAGGAGATTGGAGCAGGAGGCGAGTCCTTACCTGGGCGTCAGCCAGCATGATATCCTTGATCTGGGGCAGCCCCCTGGCCTCTCCGTTCTCCATGCGTACATAGTGGACCTGGTAGCCGCGAATCTGGCCATGCTGGCGGTTCTGGACTGGAGAGCGCCAGAACACTTGGATTGCAGTGGAGTTCAGGACCTCCACCTCCACTTTCCGAGGCGGAGCACTGGGCACTGCGAGGAAGGGAAAAAAGGCATTAAGAGTCACTTGGGGATTTCTGTCTGGAGCCTGTCCACCTATGGGACATACTCACTTCGCCTATGGGACATACTCACTTCACCTATGGGACATACGCACACTGAATCTACAGCCCTGAAAGGTGGCGGAGACTTAACAGTCAAACTAGACATCCCATCATCTGCCATTGCTCTTACTCAGTGAAGCAGGGAAGCAGTTCTGGGGCATCTAATCTGCATGGCTCAGAGATATGCATGGAAATAGGTCCATCTCATACTCCAGCCAATATTCCATAGGCTCCTTTGTCCCCAGTTAGCTCAGATGGAAGAAACCATATAATTCCCCATCACATTCTGAGGGCAATGCCAATTTCTAATGAGCCAGAAAAGCTCTGGTCCTGCCTGCGGGATGTTAGGGTGAAGAGGATACGGAGGGGGACTTTCCCTCAGAGTTCCCTTGTCTCTCAGGCAGGGCAGGTGGGTTGGTGGTTACCGCCGCTGCATAATCTCAGGGCAGGAAACAAGAGATGTCTTGGATGGAATCTGGTCTGAATTTTTGGAAATAATAATAATAATAATAATAATAATAATAATAATAATAATAATAATAATAATACAGTGCATGACAGCTTCATCTGCAAGAAAACCATACTTTCTCTGAGCAAGGTATTCCATCCATTTGGATGTGGGCAGATACTCAGGGAAACAGAACCCACACTGGGGACAAACCTGTTGCTTTTTTAAAAATGCTTTTTATTTGGGATGGAGCAGAAAGTCTGAGAAGTTTGGAATTTACGTATGTTATTTACTTGACCTATATTATTTGTGGGTCTTACCCTCACAGTGAGGGTGCTCTCCCTTCATGCATACATGCACATTTTTTCCCGATTTTACTGTAGAGATAGCAGGAAAGTTCAGGTCTCGTTATCTGTGTTTGTGCTAAAAGTCTCTGAGCTGGGCCACTGAACTGGAGTTTAAACTGCTCACCGCTGAAGGTTTTTTCTTCCTTTCGACCACTAACCAAAACTTTGACTTAGAGAGGAGCTAGTAACAAGGAACGTGTGGGAAGAACTCTTAATATTTTAAAACAGTTTCTGGCAGCAATCGTCTCCTCTTCTCTGATTTCATTTCCTTGCTGCCTCAGCTGCTTCCCTGCTCAGTAAGAGCATCTCTTCAGGAAAAGCGGTGCAGTCAAGGCTCAGAGACTTGATATTAAAAAAACCCCAGAAATCAAAAAAACCCCCAACGCTAAAGCAGGGAAGGACAACCCTACAGACTCCAATTCCCAGAGGGGCTTGGGGAGATGGCAGCAAAGGCCGCTGCACGTCTCGGACCGGAGGCTGTGTTGAGGCCCCATCCAGGCTTTGGTCTTGCACCACACAAGCCATGAGAATGGACACGACGTGTCCTCCCCAGTGGGGGAAAAAAGCCCACTCCAGGGACACGTATTCATCAGGGGACTCGGGATAAAACCAGAAAAAGTGCAATTACCATCTTCATCTGTCCGGACGATAACCGGCGAGCTCTCCGGGCCCGGCCCCACCTCCGTATGAGCCACGACAGTGATGCGATACTCTGTCCACTTCTCCAGGGACTCCAGTAGGATCTGACTGGTGGTTGGGGGGATATCATTCACCTCCTTAAGCTCCGTGTCCTCAGAGTCCAGCGCTCGATAGTAGACGCTGTATCCAGCCAGGACGCCATTTTGGCTTTCAGCCGGAGGCGGCCGCCAACTTACCAGAATGGCGGTGGATCTGGTGCTGACGCATTTTACGTCTTGAGGGGGGGCAGACGGTTCTACGAGGGGGGAAAATTCAGGAGGGAAAGGGAAGAAGGGGGAAAAAACAAAAGATGGGAAAGATAAAAGAAAAAAAAAAGGAAAATGATAACAAAAAAATCTAAAATAAAACGTACAAAAATTTGGTTTAGGAAGATAAAATTAAAAAAGAAGAGAGCTTTTTGTTGTTGTCTTTTTTTTTTTTAAATGAAAAGAAAAAAAAGCCAACGGAAATGAAATGGGGCATCGAAACTGAAATGTTATAAAGCAAAGGACTAAAACAGCAAGCGGGCTAGCCAAGTGGGGTCCTGCTGCCTCTAGTAAGTGTGGCTGGCACAAAACTAAGCACCCAGCTTTACCCTACAGAAGTCCTTTCCTTTAGCTCCCTGTTTTACGGCAGTCTGGCAAACCCTGCCCTGGCTGGTAAAGCACTTGTTTCCAAACTGCAGTCTCTGGGATCTTGAATCTCTTTGAAGGGATCTGTGAAAAGTAAGAAAAGCAACTCTTTTGCCAGGAGGCTTAAATTTAAGAGTCTGTACCTCCAGATGGGAGTTATTAGTTGTCCACAGACTGAAGGAGGTGAAAAAGCATGGGGGTCATGCCCAGGATATTCCCAAGCAATCAGCCCACAATATATGTTTAGATAGGAGGGTTTTAGAGAAAAAAGCCTTGCAAAGGAGCGAGGCAGCGAGTTTGACAAGGTATTCAGGTACCCAGTGCGGCTTTCAGAAGTGGCAGCACATCTAAGTCCCATTGCACTCTCTGCCTAAACTACATCAAGGTATTTCTGGAAGTCCCAGGAGGAAACCTTTGGAAGTGAGGCCCTACACAGCCACATGTTCTCACGGTGGCAGCAGTCAACTGTCTCAGGGCTGATTTTCAGGACATGGGGAAGGTGTAAACCACAGCTTTCTAGTGCAGGCCTGCTCACTTTGGTGTTTACTGAACTGCAGAAGGTAATTTTTAGCATGGTCTGCTCAGTAGGAAGCAGGACGCTGACACCAGCTCCGTCAGACACTACGTGCCGCGGCGCACACTGCTATGCCACAGCCGTGCCTTGAGATACATGGAAAACTGCAAGAAATACAGGTTTGCTGATGGAGATGCCATGGGTCTGAGACCTTGGCAAAGTTTGGACAGAGTGTGCCACTTCTGTATTCCAACTGTAACCTGGTCACTTTGGGAAATCTTAGACCAGACTTCTTTCAATCACTAATTACAATCAGCCCAGGTAAGCAGAGAGAGTGATACATTTTCAAGGCAACTCTGCAAATCTAATCTCACCCGATACAGTCAAACTGCAATAAATAGCTCTTAAGTCTCTACAGACACTGCCAGAAACTGGGCTGTCCTTATAAGCCCCCAAAGCATCACCTGCAAGAAGCACAGGAGCAGATAAATGCTGGTCACCATTTCTCATTTCTCTGTTGCTTTTTAATCAACAAAAAGCTCTTTTACTGAGGAATGATTTTTTCAAACCTCTTACTCCCATCCCTGACTCACAAACAGATGTTTAGGCCCAGCTTGCCTTGAGGACTCTGCTAAATCAAGTCACGCTTTGCCTAGTTTGCACTGGAGTGAAAGCCACATGCTTTGCATGTGCCTCCATTAAACAGAAGTAAGTGGGTTTTGCAGAAAGGGTAAAGATAGTCCTTATGCTGCAGTGCTGAGCACTCTGTCCAGTAGGACATTTTGGGTGTTGTCCTCCTACTTTCATGCCTTATTGCTACATTTTGGCTGTATTTAAAATGGCAGAATGAAACCCTTATCCTCAGAAATCCCACTGCAGAGGGTGACGATCCCCGGCCATGGCTAGCCACGCAAAATAATACAAAATATGTCAAACAAACAAAACCAAAAGGAACAAACTGGAAAATAAAACGTAAATCAAGCCAGTAATTTGAAACAAAAAAACATCAGAAAGGAAATCATAATAATAAAATAATACTGATATAAAAAGTGACTCCTTCCAGAACATTCCCAGTCTGTTTACCTACCTTCCACGCTTCAACTGCTAACTTATAAGACTTTCTTACGAGAGAACAAGAGAATCTGAGCTACGAGGCCAGACCAAGCTCCTGGTGGGTTTCTGCACATGACTGGCTTTTAAAATGCCACCCTTCCCCACTGCTAGCTCCCCCGACTGAGTTACTCCCCCCGCCGCCAGCAGAACCCTAACTATTGGAGTAATGGCAATTTTGGAGCCCAATCTATTCTCTTTTGCTAAGCTACCTGTACAGAGACCAGAGAGCAGGGCGGCAGATTCCCGCTGATGGATTTCCTTCCCCCTATAGCTCTCTCCATCTGCTGTGATTGATGCAGCACCGACATCTCCAGAACGGAGGCGCACTGCTCCTTCCCACACCCCAGAAGCAACTCAAGTCCCTTTCAGGGTACGGAGAAAAAGACTCAACCCTTTTCCAGTGCCTGCCATGATGCCGTTTGCTTCTTTTTTTCTCCCTATCAGGGGCTGGTAGTATTAAAAGCCACCTTTCCTGCTTAGCAGTCCAGCCAAAGCCACCACGGCTGAGAAACCCACTGCAGAGAGGGTCTGACCTGACCTACCCTTTCCATCCTGAAACTCATTATGAAAGCCCCAGTAAGCAGAGCGGGAGCTCCAGCTGGCACTTGGGTTCACTGTTTGCACTGGCAGCTGCCGCGCGTGGTCACACTCGCTTGCTCACTCACCCTCTACGCTCCAGCACAGGGACCTACCGAGAGGCCCTGGAGCGAGGCCTCCTTTTGGGATGGTTTGCACTTTCTCTGGTCAAAAAGGCAGGGTGGGTGGGTGATGGGGGAGAAGGCCCAGATCCCACCCAGACCCCCTCCCCGTCACTCTCATCGACTACAGCACCTGGATGAAAACAGCCACCAAGTGCTGGCTGGCCATACTGGAGACGCATCTGGGGAGTTCATGGCACTGTGAGTTTCCTTCACAATCCAGCCCAACCTGTGCGACCCTGGAGACGTGCATGCGTGCGTGGGGACAGCGTCGAGAAGGCGGGAGCTGTGTGCGGGAGGCAAAGTACCGCAGCCCAAACCGGAGGCTGTGAGCTCACCTCTGCAACGAGCCCCTTTGCTGGAAAGGGAGCCACAGCACAGGCGAGAGCCCTCCAGCCAGGAGATCGTCACCTTTTGTCTGCTGGCCTCTGTTTTTAGCAGGCAGACAGCTCTTTGGGAACCCCTCCCCGCCCTCCCATGGGCTCCAGGACATACAGGAGTGTGTGCAGATCCACACACGTGTGTGTGTGAGCCTGCGGCGACAGGGTGGACTGTATTTGTGAATCCGCTTGAGACCAGCCAGTACTCACCTGAACTGCATCTTTTACATGCTTTAAAGTTGACTGTCCAAGCCACAAGAATGACCCTTACTGACCTTGTACAATACAATGTTTTTTAACCCTTTAGGTACCATAGACTTTGTATAAGTTTCGTTCACTTCATATACTGTGAGGAAGGGGGAAGGGAAGGAGAGCAGAGCTAATGGGTGGGGGAAACATCCTTTCTTAGGAAGGAACAGAGGGTAAGAAAGCCCCATCGTTCCTCTACACCTGCACATGCAGCCTCACAGCACCCACCCTGCCACCCCTGTCTGTTGATGTATGCTTTGCACTCTGAAATTTCTGAGTAGGAGAGTTGCCAAGGAGCCCTGGGAAGGTCATGGCTAGTTAGAAAGGGCAAACCAGCTTCCTCCAACCACGAGATTCTGTTATTTTTACAATCTACGTCTCTGGTACTTGAAGAGTTAAAACCCAGCTACTTCAAGAAGAAAAAGATACTTTACCTTTAGTTTAATGGATTTTACTTTGGTTATGATGCTCAGGAGGAGCCACCCTGACAGGGAGGTGGAGGGTGTTGTGCAGAAAGGTGTGCAATGCAGGGAGGGCTGCGGCATGCAGGCACATGCTTGCCAGCTGAGCTAGGAGGGGAAGAGCACCGAACGCCTCGGCAGGCTGCGGGAGGACGAAGGAGGCTTTGCCGTTGCAGAGACAAGATGCCATCGTGGTGTGAAACCGCCCAGCAAGAGACAGACAGACAGAGAGCAGGGAGCTGGTTTCATCAGGCTGCTAGAGCATGCAGGCAGGCAAGCAGACAGCAGAAGAGAAAAGAAAGAAGAGCCATGGAGCGGGCCAAGGAGGAGCTGAACAGAAAAGGAGCTGCAGAGGGAAGACACAAAAGCCTGTCCCGAGCCAGAAGGTCTGTGAGCCGAAGGATGTCACCCGGACCAGGGAGAATTGACTCGTTCCTCCAACAGCCAGCCAGGAAAAAATGTTTCACCGTGTTACAGGACACTGACAGTTCCCAGCTGATGTTTTTAAGAGTGTTAAATTAACGAAACTATCCCTATGAAAGCTGAGCTACACAGAAATAAACCAGGCCTCATTCTGGGCAGGTGCCAAGTTAGAAAAAGCCCCAAAGCCTTCCCCTTTCCCGGATCCCCTTCTCTTCACCCTTTAGGGAAAAATTTTCAGCGTCGCTAAGCCCTACTGCCGTCAGCTCCCACACCCCTCTTCCAGCCTGTTTTTATTGAACCAGAAAGCACAAATCCCAGACCCTCTTTTCCTCCCATCCCCATGAATCTCAAGGAGGCAAACCCCTTGGAAAACAGAAGCAGAGTGTGAGTAAGTTTGACACTTATTTTTCAGTTCCTTTCAGTTCATTTTCCCCCACCCCACAGTGATGCTCCCTCTGACAGTACCATACTGGGATCAGAACCAGCAGATTTGCAGCAGAGTCAGGAAAGGATTTTCTTTCGATACATGGAGAGAATAAGAAAAAAAAATACAAGGAAAAAAGGGGAAAAACATTTGAAGGAAAGAAGAAAACAAAATATCTTTGAACGGACTGGAGGCGCGAGAAAGCCCCAGTAAGGAATTCTGCCTATGCAGAAACAGACCCCCCTTTCCTCCCACTCCTGGGGGGAGAGAAAGAGAAGGAGAGAGACAGGGGAAGAGACAGAGAGACAGCAGGATGTGACAATTAAAACGAAAAGATGGGGCAGGTGCCCAGCCGAGAGCCCACTGCTCTCCCTTGTTAAGGACTCTAAGAGATGGGAGCAGGCGCGCTCTCTCCTCACACTGGTGACCAGAGCCATTTCTGAGTTAGTTCTGCTCCCAGCTACTCCAAACTGCAGCGGAGTGATTTAGTAGAGATGAGAGGAGACAGAAAACACAAAGAACAGCTGCCACAGCCACTCATGCAGTGAAAAAACACCTCATTTAAAAGCAAAGATCTGTGAAAAGCCCAGGTTGAAATATTGCCATCCAGGGTTATTGTCCCCAGGGCAACAGCGAAGGGAGACAATCCATTAAACTAAAACCAGCACATTTTGGTTGCGTACGCTCCATCCTGGTGTCATTAATATCCCCCCCCACAGCCTCCACATGACTCCTCTCTCTCCCCCTCTGCCGGAGCCCAAATGGGACTCTTCCCAGCGCTCGCTGGGCCAGCAAGCCTTCCTCCCTGAGGCTACAAAGTCGCTCATGGAAAAGAGCATGAGGACCGCTTTCCCAAAGGCTGGTGAAAACATTGGACTTTTGATTAATCACCTTCCCTTCTCCTCTTCCTCCCAATTCCCCCACTGTCTCCCTGCTCCATTGCTTGTGCCCCCCTTCCGGACAGCTGCTGCTCAGTTTCTGCTGGTGGACAGGCGAGCTGCTGCACGACGGTGGGGTGCTGTCCTCCCTGAGCATGCTCAGCACCAAGGGCCAGCGTGGCCCATCAACAGGCTCTTCACCGCTCCCCACCCCACCAAGTGGATGGTGCTAACTGGCCTCCCGTCACCGCCCCCCCCCCTCCTCCAAAAGCATGCACCAGCCCCACTCTTCGTTCACGTCTCAGCTATCTGGGGCAGCAAAGGGAGAAGGCAGCAGGTCCCAGAGGTGCCCCCCGCCACCACCCACCTCCCTGCAGAGGAACCCCAGATGTGGGATAAGCCGCAGCACCGCAAACGTCCGCCCCACAGCTCCGTACCCCTGTGCCCACCATCTCTGGCTCCCTGACTGTCTTCCCCTCAGAGAAGGGTGGGAAAAGGAGAGACACCTACTAGACTGCAAGGTGCGCTCTCTGACCTCCGGGGTGAAGGCCCCCAGGCCCAGAGCCGAGCGGGCAGCCAGTCGGAAGACATACTCAGTGTTGGGCTTCAGGCCTTCCACAGTGAAGGAGGTCGTTGGCTCGAAGTTCTTCGGCACCTGAGATGGGCGAGGGGGGAAGAAAAAAATAAAAACAAACAAAAAGGAGCAGAGGCGAGCCCTGCCTGGAGACACCTGCCCTACTCCCCTCTCTCAGCCACCTCGGGGACCGGAGGGCCGGGATGCTCCTCGGGACCCCAACCCTTTGCGCTGCTCCTCTCCGGACTCACCTCCCTGCCGTGGTCTCCTTCCTTATAGAGGAGCTCATACTTCACTATGATCTCCTGGCGGGGAGGGCTCCACGACAACACGATGCTCGTCTCCGTCTTGGCTTCCGCTCGGAAGTTCATCGGCTGCCCAGGAACTGACACAGACAAGGAGCCGACGGGGCAGAGAAGGCAAGATGAGAGACAGGAGAAACCACATTTAGTTGGCTAATTGGAAGACTCCTATCCTGTTTTCTTCGAAGCCTGTGTGTGAAGAGCATGTCAGCAGCAAAATGCCATGCTGTAGACTGGGCGGGCCCTTCTTCTAAAGCAGGGCAGGGTTAAATCCCACTGCAGGACTCAAGCATGTCCAGAGCTCCTGGAGACAGAAGAGTCCTACTGGATCACATGCCTCTTTCTTAGCAGTGCAGGATACAGCCCTTCCCACTAATCCCCAGTATTAAAAGATTCTGGAAGTGGGAAGCCCATGAACACCCCGTTGAGGATGCAGGGTTTCCTCACCAGCATCCCACGCCGTAAGCAGAGCACCCAAAAGTGTGCTGGGTGACAACCTGTGATAAAACATCTTTTGTTCTCAGCTCAACACATCTGCTGTGACAATTAAGGCTTTGGTTTGCTCCCCTTTTAGAAAAAGGCAAAATAAGGCTCATTCCCCACACATCTCTGAGAAGGTAGTTTCTGGGTACTTTAAGAAGAGTTAAGCTTCACCGTCGCCTGGGCAGTGAGTGCTTTTAGGTCTATTATAGACATTTAGAAACTGGAAGCAATAAGATACCTCACTTTGAAACAGGGCACAGCAGAAATGGATTCTCTTTGCATAATTGCTTGCCACACCCATTTAAGCAACCACCTTTCCGAGAAAAAACAGATCAGAAATCATGCACCAGGCTCCCTGGCTCCAGTCACTGGACCGAGCTTCCTCACAGAAGATTTCTATTTTAACCAAACTAAACCAATAAAGAAATAAATGCTCTGGTGACATGGCAGCCACAGCTGGATAATTCTATAAGCCAACACCTCTCCCTCCTGCAGCCCAGTGCATCCAAGGTTAGCAACACAGGTGCTCACCTCCTTGCTGCGTCTTAACCTGGATGGGGTCGGAAAGAGGCCCGTCTCCCACGGAGGTGAAGGCCAGGACCCGGACCGTGTAGGTTTCGTCCTCGAGAAGGCTGCCCACCGTGGTCAGGAGGCTGTCGTCCACGTTGTGCTTCTGCCAGTTGCTGACAGGTTGATCAGGCTCCATGGTATAATATACACGATAGCCACGGATCTGCCCGTTGGGCTCCACCGGTTCCTCCCACTGGATGATCATGGTGGTGCTGCTCAGCATTCGTCCCTGCACATTACGGGGGGCACTGGCAGGAGCTTGTTCCCCCGTGCGAGTGACCACAGACTCACTGGGAGGCCCCTGCCCGATGCTGTTGACTGCAGAGACCCAGATCTCGTACTCAGAGTTGGGGCTGAGCCCCCCAATACTGTAGCGTGTGGTGGTGATGTCCTCTTTGATCTGATATGGTCCATCCTGGCTTTTAGACTTGTATTCAATGACATAGTAGGACACAGGGTCTGGATTTCCAGAGTCCCAGGTGATGGTGATACTTGTCGCTGTCGTCTCTGTCACCACTGGCGTCCCAGGAGCCTTGGGGAGTGCTGAGAATCAGGAAGAACAGACATTAAAAAAAAAAACATATGCTGAAATGGTGCCTAATTGGGCTAGTTAGGGCTATAGGAGCCAGAGGCACAGTACCAATCACAGTGCGGCAGTTCAGTAAAGTGCTGCTGAAATATTATGAACCTAGTTATGCACTCTATTATCCTCCTTAAACTGCTCCATCAAAAGGAAAGCGTTCAGCTAAACATCTGGAATCATTAGCACAGACTTCAGCTGCACATCCGCCGGCTCACATGGCAGTAAGGAAAAGCAGTTTCACAGGAGCTCCTTCCGAGCATGTAATCAGATCTTCTGAAACAGCGCTGGCAGCCCGGCTCTGGCACTGCTGAATCTCTCCATGTTTAGCATGCAGGTAACAGTATAGTGCGGGCTGCACTCTCCAGAACTAGAAAACTATAAAAACTTGGAGTGCTTCCTCTCAAGCCACAAACATGTGTTAATACTCATCTCTCCTGTCCCTCATCCAGAAGACTACCTTTGGAGCTTGCTAGACACTGCACGCTAAATGTCGGACACCTTTAACAGCAAGCTTTATGTGTTTTCCTCACTACACGCTTTAGACTCTTTCCAACCTCATCTTCTCTAGACTTGAGCACCTCAAAGCTCTAACTTCTCCTTTCATCTTCTGACTGGGAAAGATTGCAGATGCTTACACGCAGGAACATAAGGGGGAACAGAATACAAGTGAAATGACAAAAGGCAGAAGGTACCAGCAGGGCAAGATTCCCCATCTGAGGAGACAGGATAGATGGAAGCAGAAGCAATGTTATCTTACACAGCAGCTTTTCAAATTGATAGTGGAAGACGGGGAAAGAGGGGAAGGAAGAAAATACTCAGGAAAATAAAGAGCACCTCAGTCCAGCCCCAGGCATCCTTCCGCTAGCACGAGCCCACTCCCTGTGCAAAAGCTCAGGATGAGTGTCATGTCAAAATTCACCAGTCCCTACTCATTTCTACTGTCAGACCTTCCTTAGTCAGATGCACTGATACAACAGGCTTGTTTTTCTTTAGCCCTCCCCTTCTCCAAAGTATTTTTCCTCCTCTCCCCCACCCGCCTGCATTCTTTCCCACCCGTTCTCTCCCCAGATCCCTCATGGGCAATGCCATCACTCAGAGCAGACACCAGCTCATACAAAGAGCTCTACACTCACCCAACCACAGGGGCATCCCGCTTGGGTTTTAATACACCCCTGCCGAGGACAGAATAGATTGAAGATTGCACCCGTGCTCCTCTTGGGAATTGCTAGCTGGAAGCTGGGGTTATTCCCCTTCTTGCTGAGGCAACAAAGGCCACTAAGATGCTGGAACTAGGCTCTACTGCAAGGGCATACATGCCAGAGATCCTCAGGGCCTTGGCTGAATCTCTAACCTTGGAACAGGATGGCATGCAGGCTTCAAGCCATCCAAGGCTCCTTGCAAACTGCCCAGCCAGCCTCATACCCCAGGACAGAAACAAGCATGCAGGGGTTTGAATCACAGTTTTCTTCATAACAAACAGCTCAGTGGTCCTAAAGCAAGGAAAGATCTCAAGCCACCAGCTTCCCCTTCGTTGTGGATTTCTTTGTGTGCGGGATCCCCAAAGATGCATGCACAGATCCCAGCACATGGCACACGCGGTGCACGAGTTTGTCTTCCTGCTCATGCTCACATACCTACGCATGTACCTACAGGCTTGTAACAACACGGACTTACACACATGCGGTCAGGCACCCACATGCCCATACAGCCACGTTGCTCCTTCTCCCGTGCACGCACATACACACACTCATGCACAACTACCTTTTTACATGCATAATTGTGTCCCCACACTCCTCATGTGCAGATCAGACAGTCACAGGCTCACCCCATGCAGACAGACAAAGACACGAGCAGGAACAGGTACCCACACAGTCACACAGTGACATTCCCACTCATGCACCGGTGAAGGCTGACAGGCACGACCACGTATCTACAAATGCTCACATGCATGAACGTGACACATGCCCACATTTGCTTTGCACACATGCTCAGACACTCTGTTACGACCGTGCACCCAACACGTGCCTTGCACATCTACAGACCCATGCAGCAGCTCACACGCTTGTGCATGCACGCTCCTACAAACATGCAGTCGGGGAACCCACGCACTCGCTCACGCAGGCGTGCTCACACTCTCTTACATTTCACCGTGATCTGAGCAACGGCTTCTATGACTCCCAGACTGGACATGGCCACACACGTGTAGTTGGCTGAGTCCTTGACATCCGTGAGCTCCAAGACATTACGGCCCACAGGCATGTCATCTTCAGGCGTCAGGTCCTCTGCTCCCTGCATCCACTTGACGTATGGCATGGGCGAACCCACGGCCACGCAGGTGATGTTGACGTTGCCACCGGGCATGATTTCATGGCTGACGGGTAAGATGGAGAAGCGAGGGGCCACACGGCGAACTGTGGATGAGACGCACAGAGGTAACAAAAAACAAAACAAAACAAAACAAAACAAAAAAAACAAACAAAAAAAGAAAGAAAGAAAAGAAAAAGAAGAAAAGGGAGAAAAAGAAAAAAGAGCAAAAGATAATTTAAATATAGATGGGGTTTGTCATCATTTATTTTCTTCCTTCATTAAAAACAAAACAAAAAACAAATAAATTAAAAAATCAAAAACCAAAAACCAAAAAAATTAAACTTCAAATAAATTTTTACTTCACAAACAATATATAGAATATAGACATAAAAGCGATATTTCATAGCAACAGGGTTCCATTGATCAAGATTAGACCCATCACAGCACAGATAAATACACAAAAATTTATTAGTAATTTCTCATCTTTACTGGCAAGAGCTGGCATGGCGAGCGTCGAAAAATCTCCTCCACAGCCGCTGGGGCCCCCAGCTCCCCGCTCCGCGCCCCGGGAAACCTACTCCTCCCCTTTTCCAGTGGAGTCTGACTCCCATATCACCTTCTCCCACATCAAAACAAAACAGCCCCTCCACCACCACGGCCTGAAATGGTCCAGGTGCCTCCTCCATCTCCAGAGAGGGGCCATCTCCCACCGGCCGCTCCGTGCCCGAAGGATGCTGCAGAGGTGGGGTGGTGGCGAGGAGAAGGCTGGGATGGAGATGGAAACTTCTCAAGATTTTGCCTTGTTGGACCCAGAGAATTCAACAAAGAGAGAAGTATCACATCCCCAAATGCCAGAGACACACCACTTGAAAAGTAAAGAGGCAAAAATATAAAAACTGGGAGGAGAGGGAGTCCCCGGAGCGGGACAGAATTTAGTTCGTGTCTGCGTGTGAGAACCGTCCAGGGGGAGGCAGTCCCCCTGGAGCGAGAAAGAGTGTGGAAAAGATGAGAAACTCTAATGAAATTTTTGTGGTTTTCGGGTATAGAAACCCTAACGAAGCCTCTTTAAGATCTGACACGGTTCCATCGATAGATGCAGCTCTCAGAGTCACAAACATCATGCAAAATAGGTAAAAAAGAGAGAGAGAAAAAGATAGAAAGAGAGAGGAAATGCAGAGAAATATAATTTATGGGCGGCTAGCAAATGCCCACATGGATACTGAATAGAAAGTGAGCGACAGAGAAAGAAAGGAAGACAAGGAGAAGGAGAACAAGGAGGGGAAGGGAGAAAGAAGAGAGAGAAAGAGAGGGAGGGGAGGGGGAAACCCACTTTAATGCTGCATACTTTTTCTAGCTGATGTGACCCAATGTGGTGGCTCACATTGTCACATCTCAGCCCTGGCGGAATAATAAATAGAATAGAATTAATAAGAAAAACAAGGTAATGAAACTTTAACGTTGAGAAAACAGTGACATGTTCTGTGCATCTCCTTAGCAGAGAGGTGGATGCAGCTTCCAGACCTTACACAATAAGAACATGGACGCAAAGGGGAGGGTGCGGTTTCCTTGGCTCCATTTTCTGAACTAACTGGGCTGGCTGGGTGGCCGAGGTGGGTGCTCTTCCTTAGGGGTGAAAGCAGGAGAACAGACAAAGGAGAAACGTTAAGTGGATCAGAGGGGCCTTAGGGAGAGAGTTGAGGGCAAGGTCCCATCCCGCAAGCAAAGACAAAAGGATACAGACCCCGAGAAGATGCAGGCACAGCAGCAGACTAAGGAGAAAAGGAGTGCAGGATTCCTCCAGCTTCAGAGACAGCCATGCAGTCAACTCCCCTCAGGTAGGGTGAGCAAGGGGGCAGGAGAGTTAGGAGTGCTGGGGGCCTGAAAAATATCTGTCCCTGCTGTCCTATTCCCAGATAACCCCTCTGAACAACCTCTCTAACAAATCAGTGGCAACTGCATCCATGCAAAAGCAATGCAAAGGACATCAGAGCTTAGCCTGCCATTGCTCTTCCCAAGTCCTAGTGCCTTCAGATGTCCCCTGGAACCGATGTCTTGGGTTTTTCCAGTATTTATCTTCCAGCCCACTTCCCTGGCTGCTGCTCAACATTATGATCTTTTCAGATGGGAAGGGCGCTGCCAGGAGAGGTAGTAGCTGTTTTCCATTTAGTGGGGCTTTGTTAAACAAAAGCCAAATATAGCCCCTGCCTCTTCCAGCAAGCTGGCAAGGAGGTGTCTTCATAGAAAGGTGTGCTCTTCCCATCGTGCTATCAGATCCTTTCCTGCACGGTTACCAGAACCCAGGAACCAGTACTGAGAGGCAAGGAAGAGAAGACTTCCAGATTTGCGGCATTAGGAGCTCAGAGATGTCACAGGAGAATTCCTGCATGCATGGATTCGCAAAGAGAATGGATAGCATGCCCTCACCTCCAATGTAGCTGGGGAGGGGACTGGACTGCGGAGGGACAGACTGCAAACTCACCTGGACACTAAGACTAGAAGATGACTTTCTGCTTAGAGAAAGGTGTAAGGAGAGTACCACGGTATTCGCACAAAACTCAGGCATCAGCACCGGCTCAAGAGACCAGGCAACATGCTCCTTTCTCCCGCCTGTCACACCGCTATGGAAGACTTTTAGCCCTAGACATGAGGGTACGTCCCTGTTGCCTACTCCATCTTTCTGTCCACTGTCTGCTTCAGGAGGTACCGCATTTCAGAAAATGGAGCCATGTGAAGACCACACCAGTCACAATCTGAGACAACATGGAGAGAACTTGAAAAGAAACAAGTGGGGTCAACATGCAGACAGATCTGGGGTGGGGATGACTCTTTTGAGGAGGGGCTGATATGTAACCTTCTGGAGAGGGGAGGCAAGGTGGGAAGAGGTGAGGAGAAATGGGGAGACATATGCCGGACAAGATCCGGTCAGCAAACAGCATCAACAGCAACAAACAACGGCAGGTGGGATGCAAACACTGAGTTGTCATGGAAACAGAACAAGACAATTAATTCAAACCGAGGCTAATCACAAAGAAATAAAACCGAACTAAAAGAGAAAGTTAAAAAAAAAAAAAAAGAGAAAGGAAGAACAAACCAGAATTTAATAACTGAAAAGCATCATTTGATGTATGTGGAGTGCTGAGAATCGGAGTCTGAAGGGAACAGACTGCTGCTGTCTGTGTGGTTTTGGGCAGGGAAGGGAAGAGATCCACTCACAAAACACAAGCTCAGGGCCAAGGAGCCGGAGCCGTGCAGAGCACGCTCACGAACAACTGCGAAGCAGTTCTCCCCACCCTCCTCGCAGTACCCCGGGGTTTAGGTCAGCTTGGTGGGGTCTCAGGGCAGCATTACTTTTTGGCTCTTTTAACGGCATTTGTCACACTTAACTAATGGGAAGCAACCAGCACATCTGGATGCCAGCCCAAAACAATGCGCATTCTGCAAAAAGGGAGAATTTGGATCAGGGTTAGCAGCAGGCTAATGCAAGACCAAAACCGGCAGTAGCACTTCTGTTGTGCATCCTGGTTTAAAAAAAGCTACACACTCCTGTGTGTGCACAAATATACAAACATCCACACACCAGTCTAGGATGTGAAAATAACTCCAACGTTAAATGGTGGAGACCTCAGGGAGTCCCTAGATACATCCCTGCTACGGCTCAGGGCTGTGACAACCTCATTTACTGTAACAGGAAATACTCATAGGGTCATCTCTGGATACCAAGAACCATCATGCTGCTGTTTATTTTAATTGCTGTACCACTCTGATTTGGCTCTTGACATGAGATTTGTCAAGCTGAGAATCTCTGGGTCAGCGTTTAGGTCAGGGCCTATGAGGAGGAAAGCGGTGGTGGGAAGAAAGCTTGAAGTGCCGCTAGAGATTGAATCAAGAACAATTTCACCTCTGGATCCAGCTGGGTTTCACACACAGCAGCTGTAAGAGTGAAATTTTACATGTAAAAAATGTGGTGAAGAGATTCCTTCCATTTTGCTATCCAGCACATTCAAAGGACCAGAAAGAAAAGAAGAACAACCCTCTCTGGAAAGGAAAAGTTGGGATGGGGCAGTCAGGGCTCTACTTTATAGACACTTATCTAATACTTTTACCAATTTCTGGTTTCAAGAAGCACCCTCCCTGAGCTTCAGGGATGTTTGGTTTCCATGACAGCTTTGTCAGACCTGTTTTACGAAGCCAACCTTGCATGCATACACATATGTGCATGCTCCATGTGCATGTGCAACATCTCCCAATATACACACACAAGCAGGCACACACAAACACACATTTTCAATGGCCAAAAGACTCTCAGGAGCTTTTTTTCAAACAAGGATACAGCTTGTTACTGAGAGAACCAGATTTTAGAACTGGAGCTGGACATTTGTGATGCAAGTCATACTATTTCAATGCAGAGAAGCCATTTCTGAGACACAGAAAGATTTCTTAAGTGCAGTTAGTTATGAGTCTGTTTAATATTGTCTGTTGGATAAGTATTTCACACAGGCAAACCTGCACCCCAAATTCTGCATAACATAACCTTCATTAGAAACAGAACAGATCCGTAACTTTTCACACCCTTGTAAAGCCAATTGGTTTTGTTGCTGCTCACGGATGCAGAGAGGTTAACCCAGTTTGTGTTCTGTGAGTGGTGTTTTCGGTGCATTATTCTTTCCAACAAGAAGGTACCAATCAACATTGCTAAGGTTCCCCACCACCACCACTCAGTTAAAAAGAGAGCTGGGGTCCACAAGGTGAGAGATGTTTTTGAAAGGGACAGATTTACAGACCTGATCGGAAGAGACACTGGGAGATCCAGGGTTGACTTTTGCAACACCAGAATCCATCCTTAAAATGAGTTCCCAGGACGCTGCTAGTGAGAGAAATCTGAGGACCAACCAACCAGTTTGTGCTGAGGAAACCCACCGGTTCCACTTTTTAAGCCCCTTCCAGATTAGCTCAGGGAGAAAAA
This sequence comes from Aquila chrysaetos chrysaetos, assembly GCF_900496995.4. Classification (NCBI taxonomy): domain Eukaryota; kingdom Metazoa; phylum Chordata; class Aves; order Accipitriformes; family Accipitridae; genus Aquila; species Aquila chrysaetos. Next base: position 3,092,295 of record NC_044015.1, on the reverse strand, counting down.
TGTTGGAGGAGGAGCGAGGTGGGGAAAGGAGAACGTACTGGACAAGAACCCGTCACTTCAAACCCCGATTCACATTAAACCAACTAAAAGATAAACAGATTTTATATCTTAAAGAAATTAATTGAAAAAGGAAACAAAAGAAAGTGAAGTGACTGGTTGAAAGCACCAAACAAAACCAAATGGTATTAAACATTTTGACACTCAGCAAGCTGCTGCTCCAAATGAGGTGAGAAGGCGGACATTATTGGCCATTTTGGTGAGACAGGAGTCATTCCGTCTTGCTCCAAAATGAGGAGGGGGTAGGGGAAAGGGTGCCAAAATAATGTGCAGCCTCTACATTATTAGTGAAGCTTAGATTACACCTGTCCTCCCCTCCCAAAAGGTGGTCCGTCCCTGCCCCTGTGCTGTCCGTGCAGCCGCCTCTGCCTTCTCCCTCTCCCATTCCAATTGCAAGTTCATTCCGCTGGGGCGAGACGCTGTTCGGGTTTGGATTTCCGACCTCCGTCCCTCCAGAGGACGAGATACTTCCCTCCTCATGCCCATCTCCTTCCTAATTTCCTTCACGGTAAATAAAAATAAATAAGTAAATAGGTAGATAAATAAAGAATGAGACCAAGGCTTGGATTTGGTCTGGAGGAAATCCATTACCTTCCCAATCATCGTTACTTTTCCACTTAAAAAAACACATTAGTTGAGTGACAGGCTGGCTGAACATCTCTGGTCTTTTGTAATTCTTTTTTTTTTCTGTTGCTTTTTACAGGATTGAGTATAAAATAATCTGAACCCAATTGTTTTTCAAGCAGCTCTAACATTAAACACAGACTTTACTATTTTATTTTTGTTATTTTAATTTGACAAGGTGTAATCTAATTTTTTCCCCTAAAACAAAGAGAACAGCGATGCAAAAGGTGTAAGAGACACAGGCAGGCAGAGATTTCGAGATCAGTACAGCACAGTGTTCCTGCAAAGTGCCCTCTATAGAGAGATATCCATATATATCCAGTTTTGATTTTTTAATTTTGTTTTTTTTTTGGGGGGGTGGCTTTTTGTATCCATTTCCATTTCCTGATACCCTTGAGAAATCCTTCTGCAGAAACACAGCAAAGTTGTTTGTTTGCTTTGTTTGCTTTTGAACTAGAATTTCAGAGCTGAGGACACCCCAAACACGGACAGGGCGCTCCCCCACCCATGGAAGTGCTAACATAATGCTTAAAAATTGTCACAGAACTTTCCCTCCCTAAACTCCAGCGCCTGGAAGATGGCACTACAGGGGCAGCTGTACAAACTAGCGGTAGTTCTGCCTCCCTCCTTTTCCATTAAAGAATTTACCAATGCTCGTCTAAAAAGTTATTAAAATTCCTATATTTTAAAATATCATTGTTTTGACCTCGTGGCTATTTGTTAAATCTATAGTGCAAGTGAAATTATTTGCTTCTAACCTCTAAACGGCATTGAAAGCAAAAAGCTTACAACCATTCCACTTGTCTATTGAGGGACGGGCTGAGCAACCAGCAGCTCTGGTTTGATGGTCAAATTACATATGAGCAAAACTTAAACCAGGAGCAGGCTACCGGCTAAATTATCTGTTAAATTAGTCACATTTTAATATATTTTGAAGCTTTATTTCCTGAGGTCCTAGGCACACTATTTCTGCATTTTCTAAGGTTTTTATTTTAATGGATTTCAACTAGTTTTGCTATTATACGTTTAGCCCTGGCCTGTTTTCATCTGCAGTCTCTCAATGAGTTGAGGTTTTCCAGAGAGCCTTGAAAAATATTTGAAATGTTCTCAGCAGGACCTGGGCTGCAGAACCTGATTCTGGGTGACTAAGCACTGTACTTGACTCCCGCAGCAGAAGAGGCAAGGCCTAAGCAGGCACAGTGAGTGCACTGTGCTGTTTTAAATGCCTGCTGAACCATTTAAAACTCCCTGGGCTTGAAAAGAGCAGAGCAACAAGAAGCTCAAGCGAAGGGGAAAAAGGATTATCCCTGCAGCACCACAACTGCTGCCTTTTGTAACTCCTGACAGGGCACCACTGTGTGAAAGAGGGGAAAATTTTTAATTCTGGTAAATTCAACCATGACAATTTGTCCTGTACCAACAGCAGCAGCTCTGCATACTCAGAAGTTGCTAAAGCACAGCCCACACAGCTCTACGGTGCATTGTTCATTCTTCCTTTCCCTTTGTAATATGGAAGAGCATGCAGAGACTCTTCATCCTCACATACAGGGCTCTATCTTGAGCCAAGCAGCTGGCTATTTGGATCAAAACAGAGCAATCGAGGTGGAAGTCTGAAGCTTTCAAAATTAAGAGGAGGGCTACAAATTGCTCCGTTTCAAGGGGGTGAAACAGCTGTGGCCGTAGATCCTGGACAAGCAGACATATGCCCTCTCTGGGGCAAAGCCTGGACCCTGCACGTGTTGACTCACTGATGCTTGGGGAGAAAAATACCGTCAGGTATGAGCAATTCAACCTGGGTTTATCCACCAAAGTGGAGTAAGCATCTCAGCCCTTTTGGGCAAGATTCAAAGCCTCTTAAAAAGGCCAAAAAAGTTTCCCTTCCATCCCAGCTGAAAGAATGCCATGCAGCTCTCTGCATGGAAGCTATACACAGACATTTGCCTTCTGATTAGCTGTGAGAACTGCCAGGCTCTCAAACCGGCCTCCCCTGCGCTAAGCAAGTCCCTGTCGCTGTGCAAGGAGAGGCATGAAGCTCTCAAACACCAGCAGTGAGACAGCCATCTCGATACACAGGACTTTGAATCCGTCCTTTCCTGCAATCACTATGGGCCAGAAGTTTGATAGCATTTGTGGCCCTAGGGATACGGAGAAGCATCCAATGAGACTTTTGAAAGCCAGTTGAGTTGTATAGCTCCCATAAACATCAGCATCCCCGTCTTAAGGTGTGCTGACTTGCCCGCTAGAACCGTGTCTTTCTTTTCACTGACTACAGGTGAAATCTGGACAACTGGCTCAGACTAGAAACTTTCATACACCCTAGGCTGGTGGCACAATTCATCTCGCCTACTTCTGATTTGCTTTTGTGGGTCTCCATAAAGATGCTTCTGCATTTGACCTTGGAAATTCCCTGTTAGCAGACTCTTTGTTATTTTGGACCATGGCATGATCTGATCTGTAATAACACACAAGGCAAACCCTTAACCAATAATTTCAAGACCATGCCCAGAACTTTTAGCAAACCATATGAGCTCTTTCAGCCAGGTATCAAGTCTCTATTTCCTTGCCCAGTGTCATTCCAGCCTATCATGACTATATCCAATTTAGCTTTAGTTTATTGTTGTTGATGTTATTATTATTTTTATTGGCTCTTAAGGAAGAATTTAATCTTAAAACCTTCTCAGATCACAAGAGATTCTAGCAGCAGCAGTGCAGTTTGGACATGTTAGAAATACTTTATAAAAGATAAAAGAAACAAATAAAAAACAATGGTGTATAAATCCCTTTTTAATTGCACCTAAATCCTGAAACTCAAACTCCTATTCATGAAGGAAAATCCTGTAATTAGTAGTGATTATCACCTTTTAGTCCTAGGCAGGAGGGAGGTGGGATGGGAACACCTCATTTCAAATACTATTCCTTCTCTCTTGCTCTTTTTAAATAGAACAAGCCTTTTTTCTTCTTCTTTTTTTTTTTTTTTTTCCCTCTTTTTCTTTAAATAGAGCATTGGGGCTGGGGGATATCTTTTGGCTATTGTTGGCATCAAAGTTAGAAGAGCCACAGCTGGCCACTTCAGAAAGACATTATCAACAGTGCAGCATTTCGGAGTGGTACCCTTGTATCTAAGGGGAGAGGGGGAGAGACTTGAAAGGGGGAGGGGAGAATACCAGCACTGAGGGTCCGAGCACTGAAATCTCAGCATTTTAAGAAAAAGAGAAGGACAGACAGAGAGAAAGAGAGAAATAGAGAAAGAGAGAGACAGATACTGTGTCAATACTGCACTGGATTTCTCAAAAATCACACAGCTTTAATACCTGTACACTAGGAAAGCCACTCCTTTGGTAGATTATTGAGTAGTGAGGACTGATGGGCAGAGGGAAATGCATAAACAGGGAAAGGAAGGGCATTCAATTCTGCAAAGGGCAAAAGCACCAAGCATCAATGGTACAACTAACACACTGCAAAAAACCCACCTGTTTACTATCCCATGTGGCTCACCCACTCAGGATGCACACATGGGAAGCAACAGAAGCTTAATGGGGATAAACAGGGAGATGAGAAGAGGGAAAAGAGGCATTTTCAGCTAGAATGTAACTTGTCAGATTTCTTGTTGCTGTTTACAATAGAGATGCAGCTGCCAGATGTGTCCCAGCAGCCTCTTTGTATCTACCACTGCTGCATTTCTCTTCCCACGCTCCTTTAGAAAGGAGGGCTCTACCTTCTCTGGACCTGGCTGGTTTTCAAGGTGCCTGTAGCCAGGCAACAATGGTTAAATGACAGGGAAGAAAGAAGGTAAATGGGGAGAGGCAGAGCCATGAGATCCAGCTACCCTTCCGCAGAAGGCGGCTGGCTGGCTGCCCTTCATTTCCAACACTGCAAGGACGAGGCATCACCCTCCTACAAGGGAATCTGCCAAGCTCTGCTGATGAGACAAGGCGCTGCCTGACGATGGGGCTCTCCACGCACACATGGGTGCTAAAGGAAGGACAACTGCGTGTGATTGAGTAACACAGCAGGAAGCTTTCCGTCTCTCCCCATCCTGGGCTGACAGCGAATGAGCTCCCGTACGCAGCGTCTTAGGTATTACTGGAGGGAAATGGCCAGTTACCAGTGAGCGAGTTCTGCATCGCTGGGGTAGCCCTTCAGAGCAGGGATCAGGGTTTTTCTCTGTGTGCAGGATGTGGAACAAGAGCCACACCTCCAAGAAATATGTAAGTAATAACGTGACCCAGGGTCTGCTCTAACTCTTGGGACGACACCCTGGCTTCTTACCATCTTTTCCACTTCCCAGATCCCTCCCTCCCCCCAAAACAAAGGCTCGTCCCAAACAGCAGGGCTTCCATGGACAGGCGTTAGAGCTGTGTGACTCCTTTCCTCCTGGAGGGATTGAGGAGTTCAGTTACCACCGGGTGGGCAGGAACACTGGCTTCTCACAATGCGTTTGGAATAAACTACAGCACAGCATAACCAATCAAAACTGAAATAGGAAATCAAGAGAAAGCAAAAAACCCAACAGAACAAAAAATTTAGAAAGTAAGAGTAAATCCACTTCAAATAAACCAGAATTGTAAAAAAAAACTATACATATTTATATATAGAAAAAATAATTCATAATTAATTTAAAAAGTGGCATGCAAAGAAGATTGTTACATTCTCCTATCATGCATCAGGCCCAATGTCCAAACGGCAAGGTAACCATGACGACAAAAAAGTGCAAGAACTCAGCAACATTACCAAAGGATGCATAGAGAGGCCCACAATGCAACTCAACTCATCTCTGCGAGACCCGGGAACGGGCGGGTCTCGCTCATCTTAAAGATTTCTTGCTTTTTCTCTTTTTTTTTTTATTTTATTTTTTTATTTTTTTCTCTTAAGAATGTAAAAATGTGGGTAAAGAAAGTAAAAAAGAAAAAAACCACACCAACCTTCTCGTAGCTCTGAGGGATGTTAAGGGGGTTTGATGCGGAACACAATGACATGAGGAGAAGAGAAAAATAGGGGAAACACAGAGAGAGTAAAAAAAGGCCTTCTCAAGGCTGTCAGCTGCAAATTGATTGTTTTTTTCTCTTAACCAAAATAAAAAGAAAGGAAAAAAAATGAAGATAGTAACGACCCTCTTTCCTGCCTTCCTAACTTTCCCCCTCCCATCCAGCTAGGCACCTTCTGTTTAAGAACAACCAAGCTCTGTACAGAGGTCAGACTGTGAGCAATCCTAATTCAGAATCAGCACCCGACAGAGGTGCCAACCCCAGAAAGGAGTTCTCAGTTCTTTAAGTCCATCTGCTCTTTAGCGAAGGGGGAGCGGAACCTGTACCAGGCAGAGAAGACCCAGTACAAAGGAGATCCCAAGCTGGAAATCTGCTCCCCCAGCCCGTGCTCCCACCAGCCCCCACACCCAGCCCTGCTTGCACTAACTCCACAATGGGACTGAATAAGGAAAAAGAAATAATTAGAAGAAGAAAAGAAAAGCAAAACAAAACCAAAACATTTCCTTGCAATGTTAAAACTTACAACTCCTATCCCAGGTGTTCTATAGAGACAAGCATGTTATGGGAGAAACAAGTCAATTGGAAACACAAGAGTGTTCAAGACTCTTTTAAAACAAAAAACGGGAAGAAAAATGTGCATGAACTTTCCCTCCCACCAAAGCAAATCCATTTCAGAAATTTGTTACCTTTCCACGATATTAACACACAAGAAACAAGGAATTAAACAGCATGAAAAACACCCAAACCACAGGCCGAGCTTGCTTACACGGTGTTTTCTGCACTCTCTCGGCCGGCTAATGCTGGCTTTGTTTTTCAGGCAGGCCTCAGGTACACACAGGCTAACTTGGATAGAAAGAGGGCTATCCACCTGGAGCAGACTCTTATCCAGGTGCGGAGACAAGCAACTCCATGGTTACAACCTTTGTCTCCTGGGTAGTTTCCGAGTGGCCAGAAAGATAGCGGATATTTATAAATAAAAGAATAATGAAAAATCCCCACATTTTTTCCTGTTGTTTTGTTTTGTTTTTAAAAAAAAAAGAACCCAAAACATTCAAGCTAAGCTGTCTGCAAAGGCTTTAGCCCTGAATTAGTGTCAGATCCAGATTTACACTCCCAAAAGAAGAATTTCGGGGCCCAGGCGACAGGGCAAATTTCAAACGCAAATTTCCAGCTGGCCACAAAAGGCTATTTAAAAATTTAGCTTGGAAACATTAAATTATTAAAAGCCTTCTCTCCATGTGCATGTGATTTAGTGAGCGTGAGACACGAGAGAGAGAGAAAGAGAGAGAGAAAGGAGTGCACACAGGAGCATGGCTCTGCATTTGACTGCAGAGTTAACGTGAGTGTAGGTGGGAGGCGCTTCCTCTGTCGATGGGATGGAAATGGGAACAGTTTGCTGGGATGTAACTTTTCTTTTTCCTCCCAATGGTATTTTTCTTTTTTTAAAAAAGTGAGAAGGACCAGCCCTGCTCTCTCATTACCAAAAGGGTTTTGCTGTGGAAAGATATTAAACCAAAGCTACACACAAAATATTACAGGTCAGAGATTAAAATAAAATAACAAAGAAAGGCAGAAAGGCTATTGCCCCGCTGGGTGTGAGAACATCGAGGGGGCATCAAGCAGAAGCCAATCCCCCTGTCATCTGTTCCCCATGCTACATGGGTGAAGGAATCTGTCACTGCAGCAGAGACGTCTGCTGGCCGTCTCCAGCTTTCTGTGAGTCTGTGCCCATGGCCAGCGTTCGTGCCCAAGGAACCAGTGGCAAATTACTGCTAGTGAAGGGAAAACCAGCTGGGACTTAGGTGAGAAGTGAGAATGCACCCTCCTGTTGCAATCTGGTGAGATCTGGGGAACAGAGAGCTCAGTGGAGGGGGCTGAGAGGGTCCTCCCCTCCTCTCATACCCGCACCAGTAGAACTGAAACCTTCCCACTTCCAGAGAGCAGGGATCCTTTGGGAGAAAAGGGGATTATGGCCTCTTTGCAGCCAAAGCTGTTCATTCCCTTCTGGGCTCTGCAGGCTGATGCTGGCAGATTCTTGGGCACACTATTTTGAGTCACACTTGACTTCGCTGTGGGTGACACAGCCTTGTACTGCTGCTCTGCAACTCTGGCGTGGTAGCTGGAGCCACCAGCAATGGTGAGGAAGTCGGGGTGCACCAGGATCCCCCTGCAAGCTGAGCAGTGCCCTGTAAGGATCCAACCGATTAACACCAGTGCTTCCCCTGTGCTCAGGGACAGGATCGAATCAAACAGCTGGGGACAAAAGAAGGCCACGGGGAGGGAGATATTTGCCAGTGTTGTGAGCCGATGCGCTCCCTACCTCTCACGTAAAGGTTAGCAGGGGGGGAGTAGCGCACTCCGGCGCTGTTGCTGGCGACGCATTCGTACTTCCCCTGGTCTGTCTCCTCACTGCTTTCAATCTGCAGGCCACCTGGGAGGAGAGAAGAAGACCGCAGCAAAGACACGATCATCACCATTTTGTTTTGTTTTGGAGAGAGAGCAATAGCGTCAATGTTTTGCTTTTTCCTCCCCTTGGGCTAATACATACTGGGACACTGCCTGGGGGGGCTTGGGCTAAGAGCTCTGGGAGCACCGAGCCCTCTGCCGACGTCAGCTAACGCCTGCGCTCAGCGTTACGGCTTGACACATACGCAACACATACCCAAGAGAAAATTTAATACCCCCCTCTATACTAAGTGTTACTCTCTGTACTGAAATGATCAGCAAAAGTACCAACTTTTGTGGCTTCTGCAATGCAGGCATTCTGCACCAGAACTCATGAAATCAACTTCAATAATCCATATTACTGTCATCCCCAGAAATCTATCAGAAGGCAGTTGACTTTCCTTTGCTTGATTTGAAGCAGTGACCATAAAAGCGAAAGGCTTTGTCACCCACTGCCTAGGATCCCTGGAGCATTTTTATCACTGCTGCCTTTGTTTTGTACCTAAATGCCCGATTCACAGAAAGCCTACAGGAGATAAGAGTCAGTGTGAAAAGCACCTTACTGATAGTGAATATTCCCAAGGGAAAACCCTGTAAATACTGCATTGGAACTTCAAAATTGCCTGTGTGGTTTACACCAACTGGGTCAAAAGGATTAAGGTTTTTTTTTAAACCTGTACATTATTGCAGCCTACAAGAATATACCCAGAGCCCATACTAAACACTCCTGTAAGCAAACATGCAGAGATATGCAGCATGTAACTACATGGAAGAAAACTGCCTCATTTACCTCAGAAGGCTTCATCCCTGCAAAACTCCAGTTAAAATACTTACTACATAAATAATTCAACAGGCTATCAAATGTTTTATGTATTAGGAGTACATGATTATACTACAGATATGGACAGAGCTCACATGTGATAAGACTCTTAACTCCCATCTCTGGAAAAAAAACCTAAATATGAAAACCAAACAATTCCAGCTCAGCATAATATTACTGATAAAATCTTAAGTGAGAAAAGTGCAAATGATATCATTGTTAGTTGCAGATACAGCCTCTTCAGGAAGGAAAAACCAATGTGTTCAAATGAGAAGGACACGGAGCTCATGTTCCTCTGTGTGTGCATGGGTGAAAAACGATGCTGCGTGGGAAGACGTGAGGCTGTGAGAGTATTTATGACAGGGATGGGGTGTGATAGTGCGACTCCCGCCAGCATCCACTGTGCCTGGTAGCTCCCAAAGGCAGAACAGATAGGATTAAAAGAACAAAAAACCCCACCCAAACCACTAAACCAAAATAAATTCATTTCAAAAGAATCTGTAGGTATTTCAGCATAACAGGAGTTAGAAACCAAATAGACTGAAGCTTCACACTGAGACACCAGCTGAGCATATTTCATACTGAATTACAGCTTGAGCATGCTCTGTTATCGGAAAGTTCCACTTTGGTGGAGAGCCGGTCAGTGAGTTTTCCTTGAAATTTCTGTTAATTTGGACAAATCTGTGGGTTGCTTCCACTGGTTCCAGACAATTTTTTTGTGTGGCTCATAAGCATTGGTTGTCCGAGCGTACACAAGGGGAGACGAAGCCACATTGCAGAGCAGGAACAGAACCATGAACTGCAGGCAGGCAGCTTCGTCAGGGGAATACGGACTCACCCCTTTCATCTTGACCACTGCAGCTTTGCTGGTGAATGCAGTGGTGGAAATTATGCTGAGAGAGGTCAGTCAGTTTTCAGCACTTGTCAGGAGCCAATAGAGATGATGTGTGAAAAAGTAAATCTCACCTACAGCACCTCCTGTTGCTTTTACCAGCAGAGAATTATGGACTTTTATATTTGCCAGCGTAGATAAAACCAAAGCAGGGTCTTCCAAGGGGTGCACACCCAATTCCTGCTGACCTTCCATGACAGCTTGAGGTCTAGTATCTTTTTGGCTCCATTAAAGAGACAGTGCAGAAGCTACTTACCACTGGTATCTTTCCCAGAGAAACCTAAAGGTAAGAGAGTGGGGAGGAAGGGGAAAGAAGGCTCTGAAGCCAAACAAATGAGTATGCTGACATGGTAAGTGCTGAAGCTCTGACTGAGCAAGGATTGGAAAACTTTCACCACCATCGGTGGCTCGGGAGCACTTTGCACCAATCAAGAGAAGGTCCTAAGTATTTACCAAGCTTTGATAGCATTTAATGCTCAAGATAAACTTCAGTCCTTCACAGTCCTGGAGAGATTAGCTCTTAAAACTCCACCATAAATCTGAGGCAGTGCAGCCTGAGACGTTATTAGAGTAACAGTATCGGTATTACTAAGTGCACCCAGCAAACAAAAAAGGACATTATAACCATACATAAAATAAAGACAGGTATAAAAAAGAAATATCCAGAGGTAAAGCAGGACAAGAAAACATAACAACAACAACAACAATCTCTATTGAGCACAGGTCAATGAAACAGGAACTGAGTGAAGAGAAGTGTTTGGAGAGTGGGTGAGTGAGTGAGTTGGGGGTGTCTTACCTCGGATCGGTGTACCTTCTGCAAAGAAAACAAAGAAAATAAGTGAAAAGACTGTAAAACCCCAAACACCTGGACTGCCCGTGGGAAAAGGACCTGAGTCAAGGAAGACAGTTCCCAGTAGGAAACTTCCTGTTCTGCCTCATCTTAAATTATAGGGACAGATTGAAGATGGCTCGGGGTACTTAAGGTGGGGATGCTCTTTTTAAAGCAGTCCAATTTAGCTGGCTGTTTACAGAGCCTCCGTGGCACTTGGCTTGGAAAGTCTTAAGACTGGCTCCATTTTGTTGCTAAGAATGCCAAGACAATCTTCAAGCTCTCAGCTAACATTACTGTTTGCTACTTGCAGAACATATGATGAACCTGCATTTATCTTCATCACTCCTGGGGAAAAGGGTTGGCATTATGGCCATGTTAGCCAGGGACATCCTGGTATCCTGCGTCACATTAAGAGTTGCAAGTTTGAGCCCACCTTTGCTAGCAAATTCCTAGTTCCAAACTTTAGTTATTGGCACAGATGTGCAAGGAATTCAATGCATGTCCTTATCAGGACCTTCAGTTATCCTTCAGTGGCTCTGCACAGAGACTGAAGCCAGATGCTCTGCACTAAAGAAGGCCATGCTACTGTACAAGTGACAGGGCTACCTCATGCAACTGCTCTGGAAGCCTCCCTAATGCCAGTGCAAGAGGGAGTTGTATGGAGAGAGGAGTCCTGCTACACTTGCCTGTTGACTGCATCTCCCTTGAGCTATTTTTACTCAAACCCCCTCCAGTTGTCCCTAAGTGCCTAACGTAAGTCTTCTGCCTAGGCAGGTCTCACAGATGAGAGGAAGTGACATTGTGGCTGGTGAACCATGCCACTGGCAATGGTAAAATCACTGTCCCCCCATCTGACCTCCTGAGGTTGCAACCATCTTCCTTTGAAAACACGGCAGGTCCTTTTGCTCACAGCGGCATTCAAACTTGTCACACAGCTTATCAAAGAAGGGGTTTTAGCTGGTTGGTTTTTACCCCAATCCTGAGAACAGGGCAGATTCCGCAATTACAAGTATTGCCTCTTACTAGGGAGAAATGCAAGAGCTTCTCTGCAATGGTAACAATGCTGTCATTCTGCAGCACCTCTCAGCCAGGGCTCGTATAGCACGCTGCATGATAAGTAGCAGCCTTACACTCTCTCCTCTCCCCCAGTGAGGTACAGCAGCATTATTACACCCGCTTTACAGATGGGGAAACCGAGGTAGAGGTGAAGCAACTTGCCCAAGGTCACAGAGGGAAGTCTGTGGCAGAGGCAAGAACAGGAGTCAAAGCCTCCTGTGTGCCAGTCTTCTGCCTTAACCACCAGAAAACCCCTTCCCTCCTTATCCTTCAGCCCTGCTCATTCTTGTGCTGCGGTTCAGTCCTCCATTTTCAGGATAGAAGGTAAAAATATATAGAAACTGATTACAGTTCACCTTTATTTTTCAAAGGAGATGAGGGAAGAGAGGTACTATAGTGTTAGGATATTAGATTCTAGTTATACTCAGCTTCTAGTTAAAAGGTTAGGTTATTTGCTAGAGAAAAGTTAGCATCTAGTTAGGGTTAGGAACTAGCTAAGGTTAATAAAGCAGGCTGGTTAGCTATCAGGACAAAGGTTGGAGAGACAGCGCTTGAAAGAGAAAGAGGTGGGGGGAGCGTGTACTTGGGCAGATCTCCACACAGGAGACAGCAGGAAGGGTTTAAAAAGCGAGCGAGAGAGAGAGACTAAGCAGCAGAGGGTTATAGTTCAATTCAGTGGAAATAAAAACAGCCTCTGATACATCCTTCTGTCTCGAAACTGGAGTGAAAATCTGCCATCTGTGGCACAAATCTGGAACAAGGCTAATGGGAAGAGGGTAGAGGAGGGGAAGAGACCCCAACGTCACCCACTGCTATAAAGCTTCTTTGGCCTTGGCTAAGCCTGGCAATTTCCTGCAAAGGTTCACTCTAATTGACAGGAGAAACATGCTGGAAGTTAGAGCTATGTAAGTATACATACAACAGCAGACGCTACCTTCTTGGGTCATTGTAGGTTAGTTATTCCCCGTTCCCTCTAAGCATCAGCGCTGCCCCTGGAAATAGGTTGTCAGCAGCTCTCGGAGACAGACTGTCTTGGAGACAGTGCTCTTGGAGAGCAAGCTAAGCCAAGCAATGCCACCTTGGTCTTTCCAGTTCTAACTTTGGCACACAGAACACAGAGGTGAAGAGCAAAACATGTTTTGCAAGATGCCCCACACCAGGGATGGAGGGGGCAGAATTTGAATCAGAATGAGATCAGGTAACTTGTGAGGAAAGAACAGCAGTTCGAATGGCAGAGAGACACAGATGGTAGATTTTCACTGTTGGAGTTTCACATCTAACCAGCTTCATATTCAATACAGGGGCAGCAGGATGGTGCTAGAAGAGGATATGAAATAGATTAATTATTCTGAAGAACTCTGACAGGTCCTGTAAGATTTGATATAGGGTCATGGTGGTGGAGGGGAGGCACCTGTGTTCAATAGCTGGCTTGCCTGGTGTCCTAAACAGTGCATGAACAAGTGCACAAGGCTAACCACTGCTCAGGGCAGAGTAAGGGCACCAGCTCTGCAGGAAAACTAAAGGAGGAAGAACTCACACTGGATGCTGACTTTCTGAGTGAAAAGCTGGTTTGGAGATGCCACGTGCAAACTATTCATATGGCCTTCCACAGCCTCCTAGGATCTGGAGATCTGCCTATTTAGGGCAAATTTTGAGGCTGCATGAGCCCAGATGGCCAGCCTAGTGTTTAGTAGCAGAGGCAAAAGGCAGCTTAAAGGACTTGCCTCTGGATTATAAAGGACCAAGATGGTGCCAGGCAGAATACCACGTGCAGGTGTCCCCCTCTGTCACAGAGGATGGGATCTGCTCTTCCACCACCCCTTCCTCTGACTTCCCACATACCAAGCTGCCTACGGATTCTCCAAGCCTTGAAAACAGGGAGAGGAGGACAGTCACCATTGCCATAGTAATGACAGAAAACACATCCCCACCTTCTGTCAGGCCACGTGTGAGAACATGTGTGTGCTATGCTCTTCTCCCGAGGGCTGGAGGGAGCTTTCTATTCTAAACAAGCAAGCAATCATCAAGGGTCTTCTGCAATTTTAAAATGCCGGATCCTGGCTGACAGCTGCAATTGCTACATCTCTATAACAAAAGGGGACTTGGCACACGGAGGAAATGTGACGTGAGTTCTGCAGACAGGCTCCTGGCTTCTCAAAGGACAGAGATGATCTGAAGCGGGGCGGGGGGGGCTTTTCCTTTGCTCAACCCTTTCCCATAGCTAATGACCTGTGATTTACAGCTTCAATTTGAAAATGCTGCACCCCCACCTCTCCCTTCTGAAAATGCCAATAACCCTGTTAGATGTGAAACTCCAAGACCTCCTGCAGGTGTGAACACAATTATCACAGTTCCAGGGTACAAGCTATTGTGTAATTGGGGAATTCCAGGACAACTGTTGCTAAGATACAAAAATCTACCCAATGTTAGGAGGTTCATATTTAGGTGTTATCTTTTTATACAGATATATTAATTAGGATTATTATTATCATTATTCTTTTTGTAGCCTGCAATACCCCTGCAGAAATTTATTAAGAGGGCAGAATATCCCTACTTGAAAGAGTTAGTAGAAGAAATGCATAGCATGCCTCTTAAGAAGCTGTTACAAAGGAATTAGTTTAAAGGGCAAGGGTTACAAGTCTGGACATTAGCAGGTTTGGGATTTTTTGGTTTGATTTTTTTTTTTTTTTTAATTGAACAAACTTACCAAAGGTCTCTGAATGTTAAAAAAAGTGGGGAAAAAAAAAAGAAAAAAGAAGTTTGTTATAGCCAGTTATTTACAAAACAAAAGACACACACAAGACACAAAAGGTTTTAGTGTTTCTATGATGTAAGAAGGTGGCTGCAGGCTGCCTCCCGTTATCCCCCCTAGGTGGCACGGCTGAGCAAAGGACATTGGCTTCTTTAAATGTCCTGAGACTGTTTGCACCGGGGTTAAGCAGAAATATCTGTTTCTTTTCCACCACCAAGACCAATTAAACTCTTAGACAACCTGGGTCTCTAAGGCTGAGATGTTCATGTATGCCTAAGGGAAGCAGGAGCCTAGACAGAGGTTCTTCCCATTTGCTTTTGACTGACAATTCAGCTTTTCATTCAGTCAAAACCCCCGAGCATTATAAGATTTCCAATGGCTTGGAAAGTTTATCTGGAGATGGAAAGGAGAAGAAGAAACACTGGATAGAGAAAAGCCACTATGGTTAATGACGTATCACCTGTTTCTCAATTATATTGAAGACCCGTAACATAAATCAGTCCCTGGGATCATGTGAATATAATGACCATGGTCTCGGAGGTCCATTTATATTGCCAGCAAAATACTCAGTTTTAATATAAATGAGAACCAAATCTGGACAGGGCTACCCAGTTTTGCAGAGCTCTGTGTATGACATTTCACTTGTACCTTTTAATGAGCTAATTTGCATGTTTGCCACTAACTCATACATTGATATAAATTCAGTTCTTAACAGCCTCTGTAATAAAGCAGCACAGCTGACATCCTGACGCCTTCGCCTCCAGGGCAGAATCTGGGTGACTGTCCTGTCCTGCTGCTCTCCCAGCCTGTCCCAGTCTCCATCAGGGAGCAATGCACAGATAAGTCTTCAGAGGCAACACAGTCTCTGGCTTCTGCACTAAATCTGTTAGCACAATGTGCAGCAATGAAGTTGTGACTTACTACCAGGGTCACTCCTCCTCCCTGCACTCCTATTCACAGAGGGCTTGTCAAACACCCGTTAGTTGGGTGTAATTGTTAATCCCCAAGAAGCTGGGCTGGAGTCATACTGATGACCTGTGGGTGAAAGACACTGAAGCTCATCAGCAGTGTCCTGAAGCATCCAATGCCCTAATGTGTGCTAGTGCCGCACTTCTGGCAGCAAAGTTTGTTTTCTGGAAAGATAAATGTATTAAATTAAGTTCTGACTTTAGCAGCACTCACATCATCAGCGCTCAAACAGGCACTGCCTTGCACATCATGCTCAGGTTACAAATACAGGCTTGAATCTGCTCTGCCTTGGTCTTAAAACAACTCCTTTCCACTGACCAAAATATTAACACAGTACAGACGACCCTAGTGTTAGTATGTTTTGCACTTTCACAGGCCTTTGCATCACAGAACATGCAAGTTTTGAAAGCCATAAAAGTAGATGAAATAGGGGAACTCAGACGTCCTGACTGTCCAGGAATCTGCACTCCCTTTCACACAACCAACAGGTTTCTGCCCCTAAGGACAACAGGGATGCTTCAGGGTTTCACCAGCTTACTAATTCAAAGCAGCTGTAAATGAGTTTAATTCTCAGCAGGTATCCTCTGATTTATCAGAAAGGCCAAGGGTTCACTCTGAGGCTAACCAATTCACTGGAATAAAAATGCAGCACTCAGGTGGTTTTAAGGAAAACACCAGATCAAACCCAGTTAAAGAGTGTAAAGGCATTCTAGCAAGATGATAAATGTATTAAAAATAATCTGCCTGTGCATTACTCACACTTCAGATCATGGTCACAGAGCATGATATAATTCTAGTTTACCTCTCATTATTTATGCTGAGTGATTTTTTTCATTTGCATTTGCCTCAGCTGTTACGATAAAACAGGGAGGTCAATCTCATCTGTGTTTGTGGGATTCAACAATCCATTCTAATTCAACAAAGCAGTTTAGGTATCTGCTTGTGAGTTTGCTTCACTGAATAAGGATGCATTTATGGAGGTATAGAAAAACTACATTGAATTGGAACTATATGGAATCTTTTCTACTGGTGGCCCACAGAACTAAAAATCTTTATGTAGAATCTTTACCGAACAGGGCAAGAGGAAAAACATTCTCTGATGTTCAGATCCAGCATTACAGTAGTCAGAACTGATTCTTCAGAGCCAGCAGAGGTCTGGGCAGAAGTAGTCAGCTATCACTTGACTGGCTGACTTGTAAAACATCTAATACGAACACAGCAACCCCACTTGCTTCACTGAAGCTTCTGCTCTCCCTTTACCTACAACAATGCCATTCTTTTGCCAAAAAAGACTCTTCAAAACGCTCCATCTCGCTTGGCCAGAGGAACGTTCTGAGTAGCTGAAGTGACACTAGTGCTTGCTAGGTCCAACCACACAGATATGTTTTCTTTAGTCTGGGTCAAAGCAGTCAGTCCAAGCAGTATTTCAAAAAGATTATTTCTCAGGTTAGTTTTTGTCAAAAGGTAAAACTTCCAAAGCTTATTTCATTTTTGCAGCTATCAATGGAAGTGCTTTATCAGTAGCATTCAAAAATAAATACACCTGTGCCCTCCTTGCACGCATACACACATTCTCACGCAGTGAACTGGCAGATTTAACAAGTATAAAAACAGGTCCTGAAATGTGAATATTAAGAGGTGTCACCTTAACACACACACAAAACAACAAACATAAAAGAAACAAAAGAGACAGATGGACAAGCAGATGGGGAAAGACAGAAAACTGACAAGAGCCACAGAGCTGGGGTACATCTGTTCATGGAGATCCACTCCATGGGCAGTGCCACTGAGCACCAAGGGGTCACTCCAGAATGCTCACAACTGCTCTCCAGCGATGACTGCAGGGACTTGATGCCGGAGAGATCCTGCAAGAGCTGTTCTTCAACGCCAGCTTTCAGAGGCTCAATTTACACAAACAGGATCATGTTTCGACCGTAAGAGGTTGCCTGAGCTGTGGACCCTATACCAGGTGTGTGTGGCCTAAAAAGCCATGTCTGCTGTAGCGGTTCTTTCTTCCTTACCCAGTTCTTGGTCTGAGGAGGAAACCCTCAGCCCCCATCCAGTCCCCAGTTTCCCCTCAGCCACAAGAGCACCGTTATCCAGTGAACTAGTTACAGTGTCCCCTGGACGGGAACCACCTTCCCTGCTGGGATTCCCTTTATGTCAACTAGGCAGTAGGGAAGGCCAGGAGGATGGGTTGGAGGGGAAAATACTCCAACCACTCCCTGGCTAAGAACTTCAAGTCCCAAAACCAAAGAAAAGCTAACGCCCGAATCCACAGCAGTGGTGCCCATGTCTATCAGCTCTCTCCTCTGCTTCAGAAACCTCTGAGCAGTCTCTTCACGTCTCTATCTAGGTCTCAATTCCTCTAGTCTCACACAGAGACCTTACCTGATCTCAGTTGTTTTATCCTCCCATTGCTTGCGCTGGGGTCGACAGGCAGGAAATCTTTAAACCAAGTGATCTCTGGGTCTGGGTTCCCACTGGCTGCACAGAGCATTGTGGCTGTTCGTGTCCGCTCCACCACTTTCAGCTGGGGCCCCATATCAATGTTTGGGAAGCCAGGAGGTAATTGGTCCTCTGGTGGTAGAGAACAAAGGAAGAGTGGTTAAACACGTACGAGGAACCGGGGCAGCTGGTGGAGCTGTTCAATGGAATACACCAAAGAAAGCATCAGGCAGACTTTGCTGCCCAGTACTCTGTGTAATGCAATTTAAAACAAGGCTATGGTAAATGGTCCAATAGATGGTTTGTGAAAACACATTATACAGTAAAATTTACCAGCTTGTCCATTTCATGTGACTATTCTCATGTCCCACAAGAAGATTCTACATTTAAATGCAATCTATTAAAACCCTTTGGGGCATGGGAGTAGTCATTTCAAAATTTCTCCAGGTCTTGCACTGAATCCCTCTGTCAGGTAAGTGACTCGCACTTATTTGTTTTTACAGCAGAAGCTGTGCACACATATGGCAAAGATCCCTGCACTGCCGAGTACAGTCTATACACTCACATTTAAAAGGAGCGGTTCATCTTCCCCCTCCAAACCCCACAGTATGAAACAAACTGCACAAGAGAAATAATGAAAGCGACTATGTGAAAAGGCCTGTCAAAGACACAGTGGAAACTAGAAGAGAAAGGAGAGGGAAATATCATCCAGCTGTAGTTACCAGAGGGGACATACATAACAACAGTAAGCCAAGTGCTGTCAGACAGGGTGTGATTTTTAGATTTATTAATTCAGAGTGCTGCTGCCCTAGAAGAAGAGGGACGTGGCACGAGCACCTAAAAGACAGGCTCAACTGAGCTTCCTGCTTCCTCTCAATCTTGCCTTTGCTTTCACTAATGAGGGTGAGGAGGAGGGCAATCCTAACCGATGCTGACTAATTTGTGATAACTAATACAAAACCCCAGTGCTTCCCCCATAATCTTTGTCACGACCTCCTAACTCATGGGGAAGAGAGCTGTCTTGTGCTGGCTGATACAGCTCAGGAACATGCCATTTTTTTCCCCCCTGAAAATCAGTCTCTAGGGGAGGGCAGCCTGGAAGGAGGATGCAGGCACCAGGGTGAGACTTCATAGGGATTCTCCATCATTTCAAATGAGGCATGTTGAGGAATCACAGCCTCGGGAATCTATGGCATTGAATCCATCCCAAAAGCAGCTGAGGGAACAGAAGGAAAATAACAAAGGATTTTAAAAAGGTGGGATTTTTAAAAAAGTAACATACATCACAATCAGCCCCCCACTGAAACCAATGGGAGCTCTCACAGCGGCAGCAGAGATGGGCTGGAAACCCTCGCCTTGGTTGGGAAACATTCCTGCCAACTGCAAACACAACAAGAGCTCATTTCCTACTGCTGGCACATTACGTACCAGAAGGAATGGAGCCAAACTACGTATGGCTGAACCCAGAGACGGTGGAACAAGAGAGAAACCCAGTGGCCTTGCTATGGTGGGTGCCTTTTCCTGTACGAGCAAAGCAGAATTGCCAGATCCCAGTACTGCTCTACACAAGCTCCAAACACACGTGATTTGGGTAAGAGCTATTCCACACTGCTGTGCCTCACACTCTATGAAATCTATGAAATCATGAAGGCAGAGCTAAAGGTTTGTGCAATGCTCTGATACCCAAGGCCAAGAAACTCTTGTCTAATACTGTTATTAGCAGTGCACAGCTACTGCAGAGAAGAAAAGGGTTTAAATGCCTCAATTGCGTGTTTAAAAATGCATTGTTTCCTTCCTCTGACCATTGTTGGAGACTTATAAAGGATCTATTGTGACTCACTGGAGAGTGAAATGTATTAACCACACCTCTCCTCACATATCAAAGGAATGTGACCACAAACAAAAACACATACCATTTTATAACTGCTAAAGTAATACAGATCTCCTAGTATGGACAAACTTACAGTTGTATAAAGGCGTAGTCATTTCGGTGCACCTGAAGCACCTCTAAACCAGGATATTGCCTTCTAAATTAGAAACATAAACATCTTTAACTAGGGACTGAACCAAACCTTTGAGTTCTCGGTTCACCCGGCTGTGCTTGGGCATTGTAGGAGTCTCCAAACAGTGTGCGCTCTTGCAGATCACATGTGCTGCAAAATCCCAGCCCCCCAAGAGCGAGCTCAGGACAGAGGGGCCCTGGGAATTGCTTCGCCTTTGCACAGCTTTCAGCCAGGCTTTTACTGTCTTCTCTTCCCTTCTGCTATTTAACCAGGCGGTGGTGTGTTGTTAAGGAGCCGCTGAGCTGCTGCCGCATTGGCTGCAGATGACATCATTATTGATTACTTCTTTTATCCTGCTCCCTGGTGATGCTACTCCACCTGGCTCAAACCCGTGTCCGTTAATTTCATGAGCCAATTCATCCACAGAGATAATAACCCTCTTGACTGGCAGGGGGGGTGTGTGAGTGTGCGTGCGTGTGCACGTGTGTGTGTGTTGGGGGAGGCCCGGTACAACTATTATTACTGAGTGTTTCTAATTAAACAAAAATGTTAATCTTGCAGCACAATGTGCAGAATTCCTCTGAGTTTAATTAAAACAACTGCGACTAGAGGCGTGATCAGATTTGAGGATCAGATCAGCGGAGGAAGCATCTCTGAACATCACATATTGCACCGATTCAAGTGCTCAGATTTCCTTCCTGCCCGGAGAGTGAAACTGCCTTCATCCCCTAACAATTGGATTCCCTGTAATAATGCAATTACAACCTCAACTCAATCCCCACAAGACATGCACACACACTCCCTGCCACCCTCCCCATCAATCCCCAAACATCACTCCAAACCTGTTACCAAATAAATAAAAAAGGAATGGTTTGGATTGTGAATTCTCTTTCTAAAAGCAGCCCAGGCAACTGCAAGAACAAAAGAACCAAGACGCAAGCTGAAGATGCTTCAAGGGCACATCTGGGCAGCTGCCTGCTGCTGAAAATCATACCAGCTTACGCAGGCAAATGTTTTCACGTGTTGCACTTGCCACATTAACAGAGCATCCCAAACACCTTGTTCATACTTGCTCTTAGACTGAGTTGTTTAAAGGCCCCCCTGATGAAAAGCTGGTGAATTATCTCAAGGCCACTGAACAAAGTAGGGTGAGAAAGAATAGGGGAGGAGGGACAGAGGGAGGCAGGGAGAGAAGAGCACTTCAATGTTCATTTATAATAAATCCTACCAGAGGACTCGCTCTATGCTGGGGGACATGCCTTGAACCAACCTGGGCGCATGCGCTGACACACACACACGGTCATACTGAAAAAGCAAGGGTCACCAGCTACAGTGAAGGGAGACACCGGTGCTCACTGTCTCCTTGTCGCTCTAGAAGGTGGCGGCTCTGTGTTTAGATAATTAGCTGTGCTGGAAATGAAGATGATAAAGAAAGATAAAGCGGGTGTTGCTGCTGCTCTTTTCCCCGCAGGGTGTGCACAGTTGTTTAATAATTTAGAGGAGAAGGAGGGTGTGAGCATGTACAGACGCGCTATGTATTGAATGCAGAAAGCCACAATGAGGATGCTGCTGAAGTGAAGAAGAGGAGTAATTTTTCACTCTTCTCTGGAGATATGTCGCTCAGCTCATGGATGCTGGCTGGTCTCTAAGCAGTCAACTATCCTCACTTCAGGGTGGAAGAACCAAGAACACAGAGATGAAGCAGCTTGAGTGACACCAGTTTTAAGCAGAATCAGGATCAAAATCCAGCACTCCTGAAACTTATCCCTGTTCTTTTCATCAAGTTTATGAACACTTACAGCTGTCCCCTCCCCAACAGGTATCCTGGCATTATGCACCTTGTGATATTACATCAAGTTATTTCCATCAATATGTATGTACCTGTGTCTTAGTTAACTGTTATTTCACAGCCAAAGACAATTTTAATACATGGAGGAGTCTCAGTAACATGCTCTATCTGTTGCTTCCATTTATTTTGATCTGAAAGCTTTACTATGAAAATAGGAATAGCCTAACAATGTTACTAAAAATTTGCAGGCTTATAGACAATAAATACACACTTAGATATGCGTGTTGGACCCTGTAACAGTGCAGATAATAACGCTGTCTTCCCTACACTAATGTATCCTTATGTACCCTCCTTATAAAGGCATCTGAGTTAAAATCTCTCTGACATTGTTCACAAGCTACAGAACTAATCTGCTTTCAATGTTGCCTGATTTTCAGGTCACTACAAGAAAAGCAAAACAAGTCAAGTTTGAAGAAAGACTGCCAAGAAGTTTTCAAGTGGCAAGGTTAACATTTCAGAGGGGCCAGCTTCTCTTTAAGATATGCTCCTGGGGAACTCAATGCTTTCTGCTGAGCATCTAGAACTGATTTTTGTTTACCTTTTGCTGATCGAAAGCCAACGATTACAAAAAACAACAAAACAGCAGGGATCTTGCTAGAACTTTACACATGCCCACACCAGATGTCCTCTTGGAGTAGGAAATGTGTGAGGAAAATTTCAGGCCAGAATTGTTCGAGAAACGTATGAACACTTCATAAAAAGAAATCAACAGGGAATCACCACAAAAAGAAGTTCTAAAAGTCTGTCCATAGCAGCCTGAATCATACTCTGATAGTAAGTACCACAGACCTTACACGTCTAATAGGCAGTTTTCCTCAATTTTCCAGAGTGCAGTAATCATCAGGAAAAGATAGCATTGGCCACTATGCGGCGAGCAATGTATCAGGGCACCGTAAATTCTGTTCCATTACATTTAACTGGACCAAGCACTGTTTTTTATGGGATCATGTTGCATTTACTAACGACTCACAAAGGGTAACCTCCACGGAACTCTATCAGTTTCAACAGAGCAAAGAACTACGCCAGTCTGGCCCCTGCTTGAAATCCAGCTTGCGCCTCCCAGCAGCGGAGGCAACGCAGGCAGAAAGTTGCAGCAAGGCTCCGCTGTACTCTCAGCCCACTCAGCTGCGGACAATCCTTCGCAGCATGAGAATCTCTGTCTCAGTGCTGAAGAAGTAGAGGGAAAGTATAATCTGTATACAAGAAGCATTAATAATAATAAAAATAAAAAAATATGTTTATCTTTCCTGGGAGTGTGGAGCTTAGAGAAACTATACCAACTGGGAGCTGGGGTGCCGGTACCAACTAGCTTCCTTTCTGCCTAAGTTATAATGAAAAATGACAGCAGCTGGAGTCAACAATAACTGGAAAATGCTTCCCAAACCCACTTTTTCCTTTTCTTCAGGCTCTGCAGCAATCAGGTTTGCAGGCACTATGTCTAGCCAGCTGTGGAAAGAACAACAAATCTCCACAGCCCTATCAAAACTCACATCCCTTGAGAAGAAGAGCAGGAAGGACAAACAAGCCAGCAGAGCTGGTGTTAAGAGACTTGTGTAAGTTGAACGGTGTCCATCACAAGCTCTGCTTCTCAGAAGCTCCCAAACGCTTCCTCTCCTGCAGCTTCCTGTTTTTAAGTGAATGCATGTGGATTTCTATCAGGGTCCGATCCAGGAGTAGTCACGTGCATAAGCAAAAAGGGGTTTACTCTCAATCCCTTCAGCAGCTGCATCTAGTAGGGAAGAATGTATTTTTTTCCCACTTCTGTTCATGAGACTGTCTGCACTGCTGTTGAGGAAATCCTGTAACTGTTCATGCATGTGTATAGCATGAAGGTACACACATATATGTCTCACTGTGATTACAACAGCAGAGCCAACAGGCTGCAGAATGACTACAAAGCCCATCCCGCAGAGTTTGTAACAGCTGGGGCCCAGGTTTCCATACTCCACAGTATGCCAAGGTAACAGCTTCTGCAAATGACAGCTCACATTCATCTCCAAGCTGTGGAACAGCCTCCATCTTTATGCTAAGCATTAGTTCTGAAAGTGAGAGAAGATGGAAAGGAGGAGGAGGTCTTGCAAGGAAAGATAGAGAAAAGACAAACAGGAGAGTGGGTGAATGCAGAAGCAGGGAGGAAAAAGAGAGGAATAGATGTCAGCATGCTAACTTTGTCACTGTGGAGATTAGTGGATTTGTGCTTGGTCCTTTTAACTTTCCCAGCACTTAAAAATGCGGATAAAGAGGAGACAATCTCTGCTGTGTGAATCCTAAGGAAAGATTAAGGATGGAATAACTCCAACTGAGCAGGGAAGGGGAGGGTATGCTATCAAAACTGCTTCCTTGATGCTCTTCAACAATGTCTTGGCCCAGGCCTGCAGCTAATGACTGCTCCCCCAAATTTCATGAACTGAGTACCCCAGCTGCTCTTGCACAGTCAGTTAACAAAGCTACCGAACAAGGTCTTATTAGGCAAACAGAATAGGAGTGCTTGTGAAAGCAGCACAACACAGGAGCAAAGCACACAGTAATAATGTTCTGGTGGGATCAGCAAAGTGCGTAATTAGTCAGGCAGTGGGGAGATGTAGCTCCTGCTCTGTCATCTGTCTCTCTAGCTGACATGTGTATGATGCCGATACTGGAAGGAAGAGCTGCAAAAAGACGTGTACAAAGAACTTTGGTCCCTAAGGACAGTCACTGAGCTCAGCTCATCATTTCCCATACATTGCAGCTTTCTTTTGGTGAAGAGTGCCTTAAAAATGCTGTGAGAATCCAGGGGATTTGTGAGGGCAGCAGCTGGAGGACAACCTTCTCTCTTGCCGCTGCTTGTAGCTAAATTCAAGGGGTAGAAACTTTGAATATGATTGCAAGGGCAATCTCCCGACAGGTACATCCCACCACGTACTGCTAACAGAAGGTTAAATGCCATGCCAGGCAAAGGAGCTACACAAAGATTTAAGTGCACCTACACAAATCTGTCAGGCATGACTGGACCATGGGCCCGCATGCTCCAAGGCAGCCAGCATCTTGACAAGACAGAGCTGCCAGGTGGGAAGCAGAAGGGATATTCCCGGCTACAAGGGGTGGTCAAGGGCTTTGCCATGTGCCCTTTATGTCTGGTTTTTATTTACTGCTTTATGTTGGAGATTTGCACACAAATTTCACTCTGCACTATTCAGGATGCACTCACTGTCTGTTTAAACAAAAGGGTTTAAGATGCTCTTGGAGAGAACACTGAAATTGCTGAAGAAAAAGCAACGGGCATACAGGCAGAGCTACCACTTGGCCTTACGAGGATCACACATTGCCTGGAGCACCTAAAACTGTTAGCCATGCTCACTGCAGAAATAATGGCTCTCACTGCAAGTACCCCTATTCAAAAGCCCATGGCTTTTCTATAGCACCTCCTGCTGATGGCTTCATCAATAGCCAACACTCCCAAGCTGAACTCCCTTCAGGAGCTCTCAGGCAGTTATCCACCACACCCTTTCTGCCAGGATCACTTGCATTGCCCTGTGGTTTGAACAGAGAACACCACACATCTTTTCCCATAAAATGGGTCAGTATTAGTGAGCAGCCTAGCTTAGTGTTTCGCACTGTGATTTTACAGATCTCCAGGGCAGTAACAGTAACCATCCAGAGGCACCCATAGCCATGGCATATCGGTCCCTCCCCCACACCAAGTTTACGGAGCATATTTCAAACAGATGACATGAAGGAGGCATCCATGTAAACATCCTCTACAGGAGGGACAAGTGAAAAAAAGAACCAGAACAAAATGGAGAGGGGAACTGTTTTCTGGGAGAGCGCATGGAGCAAAGGACCTCTGGAAAGAGGGAAGATGCCCAGAAGGGCAAAATAGATATCTTGCACAAGGTAAGAGACTGGCATTGCTGCCAACTGCATGAAAGACAATGCAGATGCATAATCATCTTAACCTCAGCCCCTTAAGTGATTCCTCAGTGAAGAAGGTTTTCTTGGGTGTCTGGATGAATGGTGCCACATTTCTGAGGAGAATGATGAGTTTCTGGTGCTGCTCATAAACCTGGGGAAGGAATTTTTATTGGAGGGGAGGGTAGATCATAGAGTCATAGGATAATTCAGGTTGGAAGGAACCTCAGCACATCATCCCATCAAACTTCCTAAAGTGATCCAGTTTTAGCCTTGTTTCTTCTTACATCACAATTTTATGACTCTCTGGGGTAGTAACAGCAAACAGATCTGACAGGTCAGAACAAACCAAAAAAAAGGAGGACTTTGTGCCTTGGCCATGCATTTTTTAACAGCCTTCCCACTCATCTGAAGGGAGGGAGAAACTGAAGGATCCCTTCTCCCCTGTGACACTGGCATGCTCTTTACCTCGGAGGACAGTGAGCTTGGCATGGACGGTGACCTCCCCGTGAGGGTTTTGAGCAACACACTCGTAAATGTTCTCATCCCGGGGAGTCCGGAGGGGCTGGATCCTCAAAACAGCACCTGCACTTTCATCAAATTCAATTGTCTGGGGGATAAAGGAAAAGAGAGACACACATAGTAAGCCTCCTTGGGTTGCAAGTAGAAGGTTCATTCCTGCTTCTAAAGGAGGCACCAGCATGTATACAAGCACGCACACTCACAAACACGCTTCAGCAGCTGCCCCACAATCCCCTACACATAACCGACATGGTCAACTTGTGTCTCCACTGACCTCAAGGTGACAGAACTGTTGCATGCCAAACCCCGTCTGCGACCACTGACCCACCAAAACTGCTATGTACACCTCAAACGTTCTGAAAGAATGAGCGATGTTGACGGTGTGTGTGGGGTGGGTGTTCAGAGTACAACTGTGATGAAGGAGGAGGAAATAGACCAAGTGAAAACAAAATAAAAATGAACCCCTGCCTTGTTCCTCCATCTGCATGGGCAGCTGACACCACAAAGCTCCTCTCAGCACGCAGCTGCCTGGCAGGGCTGAGTCCCACAGCAAATTCCACAGGATGACCTCCTAGTCCTTGTTCCTCCACTCTCATTTCTATCTGAACAATGCCAATTGCTTGGGTCTGGTTGCCAGAAACTGTAATGTTTACTCCAGGCTGTCTCAGGGTTAAAATAATGAGCCATGGATGGGTATGAAAGGTGCATTTACAGAGCTGAAGAAGTACCAGCTTAGTTGGGGTTTCTTAGGGAAGGAAGAAGGCAGCTTTATATTGTATCCCAGGAGGGGGAAAAAGCCAAGAGAACAAAAGAAACAACTCCAATAACCTAAGTGAGCCAAGTTCTCTCTTGCTTTGGAACAAACCCAGCTGTTGACATGGCCAAGAGCTTGCATTTCACTCCTTCTGCTGTTAAAACTCCTCCCCTTCCAAACCTCCCTTTATTATTGGGTCTAAGAATGGCCAAAGAAGAGCACTAGCTGCTTTGTGTCAGTCCCTCTCTCTCTTTATACATACACAGACACAGATTTCAAGGACATCTCTTACCTCAAACCTCTGAGAGTTCACTTTCTTCCCTTTCTTGTTCCAGGTGACCCGTGGCTTTGGGTCTCCAGTCGCTTGGCATACGAAGGAGGCCACCCCTCCTGACACACCAATTTGGTCCACAGGTTTTTTAATGAACACAGGGGGACCTTTAAGAAAAAAAGAAATATCATCATTGGCACAAGGAAAGACAAACTCTAACAAACACTGTTTGTAATTAATAGTAGCATTATCACTGCTATTCTCTAATGATCCCAGATGAAATTAAACCTCTTGGCCTCTTAGGAACAAACAGTCTTTACCTTCATTTTACATATGGAGAAGCTACAGCACAAAATGATTAAGAGCCTGATCCTACAAAGAGATTTCAATGCGATGATGTTGCAAGGCCTCTTTTACTTCTGAAAAGAGGACTTTTAAACTGTTTTGCACAGGGAAAATTGCCCTTGCAAAGCCCATCTAATTACCAAAAGCTGGTAGAGCTGAAAACAACATCTAGAAACCCTGAACTGCACTCCCCAGATCCTAGCAGATGACCACCAAGGAATGGGGGAGATTTATAGGAACATACCCAAGGCAGGGGTAAAAGGTGGGAGACGGACCCTGAAACAAATGGAGCAGGAACTTGGCACACAGAGATCTTGAGGATGATGGTGTGCAACAGGCTGATGCCAGTGGCTTTAGGATGTGAAACCTCCTTGGCTTGTAGTACCTCTGCTTTCATCTGCAAATCTTTCCTCTGGCCCTCACTGGTACATTTACACAGCACCAGGCACGCCATCCTTTAGAACAGGCAAGTTGATAGGATACAGCCCAACAAGCTAAAGTTGTGATCATTTCAAAACAACCCAGTTGTCAAGACCAAGAACATGGCCAGCCAAGTCTGCAGTCTGCTCCTGCAGCTCCCCCTTCTCCTCTTCTCCCCCTTCTCATAATGAGACATCTGAGAAAACCAAGGAATTCACACTGCTGAAGGAAGAAGCCAAAAGCTCCTCAAAACTCCTCTCATAACCAGATGCTCAAAGGTGCAGTGATGCCTGAACAAACACACTCAGAGCCTGGGGCTGCATTTTAGCCAGACTGGACCCAAAGGAACAACGCTTGAGGTCGCAGCACCTCTCCCTCACCCCTGTCACTGATTTCCATCCATGTCTGACTGCCTTCAAGAGCACCTCCGCAAGGAGGGGAGAGGATGCTGGGATGGGCTTTCTGACCAAAGAAGGTGTCAAGGGCCTTCTCATGAGAGGAAGACGAGGCCAGGAGTGTTCGTGCAAAGCCCATATTGCCTCTACCCTCAGGGAATCCTCCTTCGTGCTCTAACCTGTTTTCCCTGCACAGTTTCCTCTCATCTAGTTAGTTTAAAATTTATTGAAATATTTAAATCACAAGGCCACAGCTGTGTTCAAATAAAATCACTCAGATCATAAAGTTCCCGTCTGTTATTCTTGAGAAAAGCAGACCACATGACTCTGAAATGTGTATATTTATATGTACATACTCAGAGTCTATAAAATAAGATGTAAACAGCCTACCAAAGAGCTTAAGAAGAGGGCAAATGGTATCTAGAGAGAAGTCTCCAGGGTCTTTTAGGGGTCGAAAGACAAAAGGAAGCATTCTCCCCTTCCCTGCCTGGTGTGGCCAGCAGTATATAAATAAAAGCCACTCAGCAAGCTCATGTGATGCAATCAAGCATTTGTTTCCATGCTGGAGGTAAATACAATTTGCTGGAGCTGTTTACGTCCCACCGAATGCTGTGTGTACAAAGCATAGGATTTATAAATATCCAAATCTATATTTAGAGGTCAGAGTTGTCTTTGCAATGTTACAGCTAAAGGTTATCAAGCAAGTGCCACTGGAGGTACTGGCACTGGGGAATCTGTCTTCCATCTGACAAAGGCAAAACCAAAACTTTGCTTCAGGCTAAAATATACATGCTCACTCTGCCCGCAACCTGACTTCCTTCCTCTCTTCTCCTCAGTTCAATATCTGAAGAGTTTGCAGAAGTCAATTCAGAAGGTACAGCCAAAACCATCCGGGGCTTTTAAGAACATCGTATTGATGCAAGTTCATTTCCTAAAATAAAAGCCCCTAATAATCCTTAATGTCACATATACATTTAAATGGGCGCAAGCAGTACAGTGAGAGCACAGCTGAGGAGAAAAATAAGGTTCTATTTCTGTCCTGAAGAAAGGGACGGTGCTCCAAAAAACAGTGAACTTGGAGTGATTGCTCAGCATCCCTTTTTGGGGACCTCTGTTGACTCAGTGTGTGGTAGTGTGTGGTAATAGGGAAGCTGAGTTGCTTTGTGAACACTGCTTTCCTGAGCTCACTGCAATGCTTAACTGCTTACGATAAACTCACTCGTAGACAGCGAGAGACAAAAGAAAAGAAACCAAACTAAAATCCCTATCAAACAATCTATTAGATTTTGCTACTCACTTGGAAAATCTGTGAAAATCAAAGCTAAATTGTTGATTTAAAAACTGCCCAGGCCTCTGAGCTCCAGACTTTGATTCTTCCCCCCCTGCCAGATCACCCATTGTGCTCTCCACCTATGCACCCCTAGTCACTGCAGCACTTGTCACTTCAGCCCACGCCAATCGCAGAACAACCCTCTCCCCTCTGGGAAAGAGAAAGCCAGCGCTATCGCAGGCAAGGTGGTGATGACACAAAGCTGAAACAAATTCCTACGTGCTGCGTAGGACTGCCACAGCTCTGCCGTGCCAGGTCTAGCTTGCAGCGAAACATGCAGTTAGAATTCAGTCTTCAGCTCTGCAAATTGCTTTGAAAGCCTCCAAAAACAGGAACAAGGTGCCACGTGAAAGTGAAACACTATCAGCCCACTCAGAGGGGCTTATGTGTTTCCCCTCATTTGCCAAGATTGCAGGACCTCAGTTTTAAACAAATAAATAAAAAACAGAGACAGGCATTTTCCAGATGACATACTTGCAATCCAGGAGATTTTATATCACTTCACCAATCTTCCCTCATGGAGAGCTGAGAACAAGTCAGTCTTGGAAAGACAGTTTGAGTTCCACCTAGGTCCAGTGGTCACAAGAGATTTTTCTTTTTCCCCTTTCTCTGCTTGCAAAATAGCAGAACCTGTTTTTTTGCAGTATCAAAACTGGAATGGAAAAACCTGGAGCTTAAAAGAATTTTCCTACTACGAGAGGCTTCCTGCGGAGTCTGGGTCTCTGGAGAGAAGGTTGAAAAGACCGGATGGCTGCTGTGTACCTGTGATTCTTCTCTACAGCTTAATGGAAAGCCATCAAGTCAAACTGAACCCTTCACTCCTGCCCACCACCTACGCACTTCCCAAAAGCAACAGCCAGGGCAAGTGACACGCTGGATAGTTGCCACAGACTGCAAGGAAGAGACACATATTCACCATCCATCCCGTGCTCTGTAATTGCATCCGCAAAGACGATCAGCACGCACATTGTGTGCCCTCCGACCTAACCTCTGCCACCCCTTCCAGATAGCTCTGCTCCTGCCCTGCATCCCTGATTGCTGTCGAGGGCAGCTGATGGGACCATGCGCTCAGCCTCCCGGTCACCCCTATGCAGACAACCTCCAGTTGGCTTCACTTCCCAAAGCGCAGGCCTAGAGAAACATAGGCGGTGCCGGCATCTGTTCAGAAGGGACATGACGCACATTTGCTGCTAGGATTTTGTGAATTCTAACGCAGACTTTGAGAAGAAGCTGCGAGGTGATAAGGGTGGGGTCTCCTACTCATCCCCGAGGCACACGCACTAGAGGATACGGTACGACATCAGCCCACGTACAAGGGCTGCACACCAAGGCAGCTTTCCTCATAGAAGAGGAAAATGCTGCTGCCTCACCTCTCCTTCTTTCCCTCTTTTCACATGACACCAAAGCAGAAAAAGTTCTTCAAATGCAGTCATGTAAAAAAAAAACCCCAATGTCTCCCTGCTAATGATACACAGATGACAAAACAGCCTGAGAAGCTTTACAGCAAGGAAGCTTGAAAGATGTAGGAGTGGGGAAAAGGAAGGGACATCTCACCCTTTAAACCCAAATGTCCCTCAGGAACTGCTGCCACGGTGAATAGTGGGTGATGGACGAGAAGCGAGGGAGACAGGCTGGCCACCATATGCCTGTCTGAAACATCAAAAGCCAAAGACAGAGAAAGGGATGGAGAACCCAGAGGTGGTTTGAGGGGTGGGAGAGAGGCAGGAGCACAAATGGGCTTAACATATCTGAGCTGACAGCTGGAGGGGAGCAGAGCACGGGGCGGGGGGGGGGGAGAAAAAAAAAAAGCACAGTTATGAACTTGCACAACAGATCCTTCTCCCTTGCCTCGTCTCCAGACTGAGCTGGCTGCCCCTCCTGCCAGCACTGCAGGTGGGTTTACGGAGGGACAAGGAGGCCGGGGACGCATGCAGCCTCGCAGACCACACCGCAGGGCAGGAGCAGCTTTCTCCACACTACCCCAGTACACTCCAGCCACAAAATGGGAGAAGCAGCCTGAAAAGCTGAGGGGAAAACTCGCACCAGCTCAGCTAAGGCAGTCGAATGAAGCCCTGGCGGTGCAGAGGGCTGTGTAAAACCAGTATGGCAGCTGCCAGCCCATTTCCCAGCTCTCTGGGTAGTTTCAGGGCAACCAGAGTTAGCCCAAACTGGGAGAAGGAGAGAGGCAGCTCCCCGTGGGGAAATACTGACTTCCCTGGGCCTTTCTGAGACAAAACGGATTCTCAAAATGTTTTGTGCCAGCCTGCCAGACCAGTACCCTGACATGCTCCCAGCTACCCTCAGCCAAAACGGCTTGGTGCTGGCTCGGGAATACAGGACAATTTGGGAAATGTGGGGTTGGCCAACAGGAGCAGACTGAAAACAGCCCGTTGCCCCTCCAGCCTGGGCTGCACGAGCGCACGCGTATGGCCAGAACCTGCCCTACACCGTGAAGCTCTTGAGGAAAAACCCTCAGTCCCGATAGGCACGGGACCAGCCGGCGGCACACTGCCCTCCACCTCTCCGCCATGGGGGAAGAGAAGACCCCACACAATCTGCTGCCAAAATGGCCGGGAGACCCAACTGTGACCTAAATTGCTCCTCCCTCCTGAGCTACAGCCCACCAGCCGTAGGGCAGGTCTGAGGCAGAAAGCTGCTCCCACGGGGTGAGGGACAACATGTCCACCACGTCCCCTTCCACCCGCTCCCCACAGGGGAGGCCTGGAGGCACCACCGCCATAGTAACAGGCCTGTCTCACCCCACGGGCACCAAGGAAAAGGCCAGAGGATGGTCCCTGACCGCATTACTGTATTATTTGCCCTTGCTTTGGGAGGGAATGGGCAGTGTGTGTGCAAGCTGTCCCTCTGCCCCGCAGGCTCTCCCTGAGGGGGTTGCAGAGAGTCGCCTCCACGTCTCCCCCAGCTCTCTCCCCTCATCTCCAGCCCCACGGCAGGGACCTGGTGCTGGTTTTAGATGGCAAAATTCACCTCCGTGCTTAACGTCCCTCCCTTCCGCAGCCGCCTCCCGCCACCCCCAGCAAAGCACCTTGACAATGGACCACAAATAAAGACAAACCACTTATTCTTTCAGCTGGCCCCAGCACAGAGAGCAGCCTGAGCGTGGCTGAAAGGGCCCCTCGCCCACAGCGGCAGCAATCCATGGAGACAAAAGAAAGCCAGTGACACAACGCGCATTTTAAAAGGTTTTGGTTCCATTTTTGGTGGCCCTGGTCCCCGCTGTCAGCGCTCTGGTGGAGGCCCATGCACTGGTCCCACTGACCGACGGTGCCGACACACGAAGCGCCGGGTTTCGGCTCCTTCTCCTTCGCTGGTGAATAAACACTCATTATCCCCAGCCTGGGAAATGGAGAGGGCTCACTGCTGTACCTGAGACCCACCACAGAAACTAAAGTAAAAGGAAGAGCACAGCAGGCAGGCCATTTTCTTGCCATTTGGCTGGCTTATCATAGCCTTCCTAAACGCTTACAGCAGTCATCCTTCTGCCCACCGTTCCCGGTCGAGCTTCAACAAACGGCCCTGTGGTGCTGAGCCACACATTTCCCTGCGGAGCTGCCCACCGTGAGAGCGTGCCCACGCTACGAGAGAGATTCAAGGCACGTTAGCCAATGACAGCCTTTATCCTACCTCAAAAAATACTGAACAGATCAAAATTCACCCTTCTTTATGCATATATATACACCTCTACCTTTCAAGAACAAAGGTAAAAGATGAGACCATTAAGCCATTCATGGTCAATGTTATTTTGTTGTTAGTGTTAGCACACCCCAATCTGCTCTTCCAGGCTCCAGATGATTCCAATAATCGGGATTCAGATCTCTGGCTCTGACGCAAATTCGGCTGACCTTGGGCACTCACCCTTCCCCGTACCTCAGTCTGCCACATGTAGCGCAGAGGTGACAATCCTCATTTCTCACACCTGCCTGCCTGCCTGCCTTGGTCTAGACACTACAAGTAATTTGGAGCAAAGGATGGTCTCCAAACAGATCTGTTCAGCACTCAACACCCTAGGTGGTATTGCACACAGCTACAGCCTCTAAATACTGTAATGCAAAGGAAAATGACCACCGGAAAAAATCACTAGAGACAGAACTCAGAGACCTTCTTCCACATGTACTTCTTGGTGGGAGAAGAAGATAAAAAACAAAAGCCAGACAAAAGCTTTGCAATCTCCCAACAACCAGGTCACGTTAGCTTGAACAGGGACATCTCTCTTCCTTATTGCTCACCCCTTGCTAACTTCGAGAGCAACCAGGAAGGAATCCAACGGCGTTCTCACTGGCATGCAAAGGGTTAAACCCCCCCCTTCTCCTCTTCCTCCTCCCTCTTCCCTTTGGTTTTTGGGCTGAAACTTTCTGCTGATCTAGTGAAACCCCATCTCCGTTTTCCACAACGGCTGACAGGCTCACGATCGGAAAAGGAGCACAAGGTACTCCCCCAACTACAGCCCTGAGCAGTAGCACTTTCATCTCCCCTCCTAAAAACCTCTCCAGGAACGTGAGATCTGGGTCCAGCCATGCACCGAGTGTTTGTTTGCTGGTTTATTTAGGAAACGTGTTTTACACATGCATGCTGCTGTGGTCTGCTTGCATGCAGCAGATGCATGCCTTGCATTTGAGGGATCGGGATGGGAGTGCTGAGCAGCTGGGGACAGACTGGGAGGGACGGCCAGAGGAGCAAAGGAACAGCTTTGTCACACCAATGAACGGGGTAGCTAAAGAGGGGAGCAGAGGGTAGAAAGGATAGGAAAATCAGGGGCGGTAAGGAGAGACGAACAGGGAAAATGCAAGAGAACTGGAGCAAGATGGAGAGGAGGGAGATGTTCAGAGCCAGAGCAAGGAAGTGAAGATTAGATAGAGGAGACAAACCACGGAGCAGATGAAAACAGGAGAGAGCAGCCAAATTTGAGACAGATGGAGAGTGGGGAGCAAGAATGTGATGTTTGGAATGGGTATGTATTTCAAAGCAGCAGCATTAGGGAGCGGGGGAGCTTGCAAGAGGGGTAGAGGCAAGAAAGATGGCTCCATAATTTACATTTTTCTTCATGAGAGGAGTGAGAGCTGCAAACTGGGAGCAGGACTGATGCAGGCTGTGGGGAAGGTCTCTGTGGAGACACTCAACAAGATTGAAAACACCCCTTGGAGAGGTCCTGCAGAGACTCTGGTCCCCTTGAAATCCAGGGGTTTACTGACAGATTTTGCACTTTTTTTCCCAAGGGCTGTTTCTCAGTGCCTTACAAATAAAATTAAAATGAGGGTTTTCTGACAGAACAAACAAACAGGGAGTGAATTATATTCCATTTCCCCGTCAATAACTTCTCCCCAACCCAGTCGTCTTATCATCATAAAAAGTCCATTAAGCAGTAATTGGGGAGGCAGTAGAACGCAGGGCTGGTCCATGAAACAGAAGCACGCTCGCTCCCCAACTGGCCTTTTCTGGGAAGGCAGACAGGATAATTATAGGCTTCAGACAGAGACTTCCTCTTACTGTCAGCAGCTCTTGGCTCCCTTCAGGGAGATGGGACTGGCAAGGTTGGGGAAAGGAGGGTAAAAAAAGATCCGAGGACATTTTCTTAGAAGTGAAATACTTCCACCTTGCTACTCCCCTGCTGCTGATCCACCAAAGCCCTTACCTGACTCAGAAAAGCTGGGCTATACACAGGTGCACGCAGGCTTTTCCCCTGTTGGACACTGGGGAATATCCTTGAAAGATTACCCCCTCTCCTTTCTTGCAAGGCTCCAGAGAAGGAAGGACAGCAGTGAAGGACGACACCCAGCACAGGATTCAACATAAGCAGAAAATGGCTGAGAAGGATCAAGAACTCATTTCGTACACCTTTACTACACTGGCTGTCCAACAACCCCAACGCCCGCTCCTTTCTGAACGCCTGCCTGCGCTGCCAGCTCCCACCTTTCCCTTCAGCCAGGATGAGGCAGCAGACCTTCATAGCTAGCACCATGCCAAGCTGTTCTTGCCATGAGGCTTGTAATTTTGGGGATCTGGCACATCCATACAGCCTTCAGGCTCCTATTTGCAATGCACTCAGATACAGACCCTTTGGAAGAGGAGGTACGAGCTTGCAGCAGTGGAGGCAGGATGAGACTGAGGCTACCAAAGATCTATTCCTAGTTCTGACACCCAAGGTGAGAAAAACCACATTATCCTGCCTGCTGGAGGGGAAACATAATCCTTCCTTCTGGTCTATTTAAACTGCTAGTTTTCAGGGATGGGACGGGGCCTTATCACATGGGAACAGCAGCTAGTATGAAGTCATCCAGTTTCGGCAGGACTTCTCCAGGCTACCATCGTACATCTGTATGTATGGAAAGGATCCACCTCTCTCCATAGCACAAAGGATATTTGTCACCGCCACAGATCAGTCCCAGCCCCAGTGACTGGCACCCTAATACAGCCAAGGAAAACATTCTTCTAACTGTGACTTATGCAAGTGTATAGGGCACATTGTAGTCATACAGGATGCAAACTGCTCGACAGGACAGGACAGAGAGCTGTCCCTGTTCTACAGGGAGTGGGATGGTATTCTGGACCTTCTTCTTCCCTCCCTCCCTCCCTCCCTCCCACTGGAAAACTGGTATCTGATACCTCATACCACGTAGCCTGCACACACGAGAGACTACCCATCCTGTGAGAGCTGTGGCATTGTGAAGCCTGGAGCACCATGTGGGTTTCAGTTTCACTTTTATGAATGAGAAATAGAGGATTAACACTGGGAGTGAAGAGATCTGTATTTGGCAGTAAAGGACAGCAAACATCAGGCAGCTGGTGCCCAGCATCAGAACGGGACTCTGTACATAACACAAGAAAGGATGGAAAAGGCAGCACTTAGCAGCATATGGAGTATGCGCATGAGGGAACATGATCTAGAAGATACAAGACTGAGTTTGCTTTTCAACGCATTCTGTGGCTTCACTGCACAAATATCCTCCCCCCGTGCTTCAGTTTCCCCATCTCCCTTCTCTAACCAATTCAGACGGAGAGCGCTTCAGGTATACTAACCACTTCTCTCTCTGCTTACTGCCTGCACCCAGCACAGGGTGCTTCCACCCTCCCGCCCTGGTACTAATCAAACTGAGGGGCAAACAAACAAGAAGGTGGTAATGCAGATGGACCTCTGGCCAGGATTCTCATTCACCTCTTGGCACTACAACACACTGCCAGAAAGGAAGTTCCTCCTTATGACCAGCAAGAGCTGAAGCAGACAAGCAATGCTGTCGTGTAAGATGGCAGCCCTGGGATCAGTCACTGAAGGGCCAGCAAGCACAGGAGCACATGCAGCCTCAGCAATGTGGCAGGCTAGGACCCTGGGGGTACACAAGTGCTTTCAATCAACTGTAACAACATCTCATTCCATATTTGTCCACGAGTCCTGTAACAAGGCATAATAACCCAGAGCAGAGCGAGAGCAAGAAACCCAAGGAGCTATCCTGGCAACTTAATGAGGGCCCCTTGTCCATCAATGTCATGACAGCAATCCCAGATTGTTTGCAATCAGAGGCTTAAGGCAGGGAGCTCTCCCTTCCCTAGCCATGTTGCTAGGACAGCTTCTACTCCAGCCATGTCATTGATATTGGCATCCTGGAGAAGCTCGATTCACCCCCTACCTAGAAAAGACACAGCTAGAAAGGACTTGGCTCTTTACTCAACTTCCGCTGCTCTGTTTGAGTCACTAAAGAATCAGAGTCTGTGGGGGATACCAGAATATGAAAAACCACTCCTATGGGACAAGCCTGAAAGAAGAAAAAGCTTAATGAGCAAGGATCCTAACCCCCAGGGGGCCATGCCATCTTAATATCGCCCAGCAGAGGTCCTGAGCCACTGAAAAGTGACAGCAGAGTCAGCAGCAATGGGGAAAACAAACTGCTACAAGCTTCTGCATCTCATGGTCTTTCAGAGAAAGCACAGTGCTAGAGGCCCCAAGGATGTGATCAGGGAGATCAGTTCTGATCCTTGGTTTAGTGATATGACAAAGACTTTTGCAAAATGTAAACGCATAGCTAGGTCCCCTGCCTTGCACAGCCAGCTCAGAAGGGGCTGCAGCACTGCAGTAGATGAATGATCCCAATCAAGATTTGCTAGCTAATACATGCATGTAGGGATCATTTGGGGATGAAAAGCACACCAGATAAATAAAATATTGTCTGATAAAACTCTGCTCTTTTACTCCTGTAAATAAAAGCTCTATTACTTCCACTTACTAGCTGTCGTCTATTTCTTTCATTCAGGCAAGAAAGGAAGTCTCCTGGTCTACAGGAAAAGGGCAAGGTAGAATTCCTAGCGCACAGAATTTGGGGTATTTTCAAAAGCTTGTACGATCATTCCTATCCGACCTCTGGTAAGAGACTTCAGCCCACATTTTCCATGGAACAAAAGGAGATTCTGGCTGTAAAAGCTTGAAACATCTTACCCTGAGTCTTAACAATATATTGTGAGCTTGTAGTGCTTAACAGTATTGGGACTGGGATGTCAAGGGAGATCAGGATGGGAGATTTTGAAAACAAGAAACCAAAACCTAATAAAGCCATGACTAATGCATGAACATAACCTTTAACAATCATGAACTTCGACTCCTACCACACAAGTCATTACAATTTCTGTCTCTGAACCACAATACTCATCATTCAGATCTGCAGTGGGCACATCAACACAAAAGAAGAAAAAAAAGGAGAATCCAACAACTGTGCTGAGAACTGACAGCAGTGGGAACCTAACAAATTCAGCTATGGGGTAACTAGAAATTCAGTGAGGCAGAAAAACGGTGCAACACATGGGCGAGAGAGAAATGGAAACATGGAAAAGCAGCAGCAAGGACCCCTTAAATTCTTCTATCAAAGACAGTAATTAAGGAAGGTGAGCTTTTTTTTAGTAGGACAGGTTTCTCTTCGTATTTGACTCCTGCCAAGGGATGCAAGGGATAGCTTCTTATCAGAAGGCTGTAATGCAGCCCCTCCAGGCACCAGGGCAGAAGATGCCTTCCCCTTTCAGGTGAAGGCAGTCCCTCAAGTGGCAGCTACTGGAATTAACTACAATTAGCAGATGTTATAAGGAGAGTATCATAGCATTCATAAAGAAAAAAACCAACTCTACACATAGAAAGCCCTCAAAGCCAAACAGATCCTACCCACGCAGACAGTCATAGAAAAATGAGAGCTGAAGGATCTTCCTGGCTCACTGGGTGATCACATGAGAGCCAGTCTCAAGGTGATCTCTAATAGCTGAACTGAAAAAAACCTACATCATCTTTTCAGAAATTCATTCAAACAAATCAAAGTCCAGGCTAAAGATTTGTAAGTGTCGGCACTCTTAACAGCAAGCTCAGACTAATTTATGAATAAATCCACGAATTCTAACGGAGGTGAGGGAGGAAGAGGACATAGCCAAATTAATTTGACTTTATTAATTAAAAAAACCACCAAGTTTCATCACCCCACCACTCTTCAGAGGTTGTGTGAGAGTGGGGGGGAGTTATGCTCATTAATTATGCAGAAAATGCAAAACTATCATCCTCTGAATGAGTTTAAAATAAGGAGAAACCCTTTCAGAATGGGGAGAAATTACTCCCCAAGGCAGCTGAAATTTCTCTTGCAACTTCAAAGGACAATAAATTATTCAAATCGCTCGCGCCACTCTGCACGCTCTCTCCCCTTCTCAATTTTATGCTCCTGAGTCAATTAGAGGTTTGGAGGACTCAGAGAAACTTTGTAGAATGCTAAACCAGTTGCAGCTCCCTCTATTTATTTTTTTCTTTTTTAAAGCTTTGTTTTTCCTCTTGGCCTCAAAAGGAAACAGAAATGATTCTGCGCATTACAGATGAAACTAGCGGCATTGGTTTTAACCAAGCTCATATGAAACAGCAGTGTTTCATGTCTGCAACAAGCAAGATGGGGCATGCTAACTCTACGCAATGATACTGTGAAAACAGGTCAATCCATATTCCTTCATGTCAACTGTTTAAATCATTCATTGCAATATCCCCTTTCAAAGTCTTAGCAGTAGACATCCAAAATATATTTATAATGCTCTCTCCTGGCAATCTTCAGGTCTAGGTTAGCTGTGATCTCTTCCATAGTCACGCTGTTATCTGCTGTGCCCTTGGACGGAACAGTCAGCTCCTCTGCCAAACCCTAACATGACTATTTAGTGTTTGCTGTATGAGAACCCCAAACCAGGACTGAGACTAATTACACCGGACAACAACATGGCAAGAGAAGTCCTTGCTCAAAAAAGCAAATCTAGACAAGCAAAAGGAGGGAAGGAGGGTTGAGAAGGTGCAGTCACAGAGCGAGGATGCTCCTGACTCCTGTTTCAGTACCCAGCCCACAGCCCATACAATGGTTAACTCCACCACATGCAGCAGATGGCATAAAACGTGACTATTTTCATGAACTTTAACAATCCCAAAAAATTAAAGGCAGCTGCAGTGCAAGGAACATCACAGCTTTCTAAGGTGGGAACTGGGACCAATTATGTTGCAAGAGAACATCCTTGACTGGAGGGGAAGAGTGGCACAGAGTAAATAAAACTGTTCCTTCAGAGATTGTGTCTCACAGGCCAATTTAAGCCCAGATTCCATCCCACGCACACTGAAGAACGACATTCCTCTGGTCAGGCGTCCTTGAAAACCACTCTGCTTGCCTTCTAAGAATAATATTGGGCTTGCCAGGCCACAAAACGGGTGGGAATACCCTCACGGATTCCCTTCAGTGACCCAGGAGATTCATATCTAGTTGGTCTTGAAAAGACACAACCACACAGACCTTGCCAGACAGATGAAAAGCTGATGAAAAGCTATCTCACCAGGGTCTTGGTGAGATATCAGGAAGATCCTATCCTGTCCTTCCTGGCAGCATGTGCAAGAACTGTCTGGGTGAAAAGGACACCCAAAGGGGAAAGTCACAAAGAAGTAAGTACTGGCTTTCTGGTAAAGTCTGACAATGTAAAAGCCCTAGTTTCGGCATGCAGGTATGGTGAGGACATGCATTTTCTCTAACACAAATACTATGCAGATGACATTTTCACACAAGTCACTTGTTTACACAACAAACAGATGCTCTTTTCCCCTAACTTAGCCATCTAATGAAGCTGAGCAGCAAGAACCTCTGGCTGGGAAAAGATCCTTTACCAGGAGACACCCATGACTGGGTCCCAAACACCCATGGCTGCTGCTGTCCCCAGGTGCTCCTCAGCAGAGATTAATCTAATAAGCATTCACAGTGTGGGGCACAGCTGAGACCTGGGAGGTGACAGCCCATCCTGCCCCCAAGGAAGCCCTTTCAAAAGATGATTTATTTCCTCTCCAGTCCTATAGAAGACAAAACCTTTCCAATCTGAGTTATCTTAAAAAAAAAGAGAGAGAGAGAGAGAAAAAGAAAAAAAAAAACAGAGATACATCACTCGATCCAGGCAGGCAAGGTTTAATTTAATCAGGCACTTAAACAAGGTGACACAGAAGCTTAATTCGGTGTCCTTGAGTGAGACAACAACTAGTCCAGAACCCTCAGCAACCACAGGCTGGATCACAGCTGGCAGACAGAGAAGGCAGTAAAGGAAAGGGCAATTCAGAAACAAGGACAGCAAGGTGTCTCCTTGCCCACAAAGGCAACTGGTGCATGGGAAACACAAGCAGCAAGTGGATCTGGGGGAGGGAAGCAGGGATCTCTGCCTTCTGGGAGGATGCAATTCAGATGCTGCCTCCTCTTGCACAGTTAAGACTCTCCTCACTGAAGGAACAATGTGCAACACCAAGTAGGAACTCCACCACCCACCAACCGACCAACCAACCTCCTCTATGTCCCCACCTTTAACATCTGCTACCCCTCCAGCCCACACCCACCAAGGGGAAAAAGCCTTTCTCCAGCATCCCCCCAGCCCCCAGCAGGTACACTGTCATGTATCCGAATTGCTTGTGGGGGAATTCAGCCTCACCACATTTCAACATCTACCTTCTCTCAGGACAGCGCTGTTGCACTGTCACAAATAAGTCTCAAACACTTATAAACGGAGCAGCTTTCTCCCACAGTGGAAAAAGATTCACTTCCCACTGATGTCGTCTTAACATGTCTATCAACTCCTAAGATGGAGCCTCCTTGATTTTTACTACCATCTTATCTGACAACTGCTGTCTTGGCCAACAACGGATCAAAGCTAGGACCTCCAGAGCTAAAAGCTGTAAGCTCTGCTGCAGAGGCTAATCCTCCATGGATAACAGCACAGGAGGGACCATTCAGAGGAGAGGAGTCAGATACACCTGTAAGTAGCTGTGATCTGGATCTCGGCGAGACAAGCTGGGCAGCCAGCCACCAGCTCCTGCATCTCGCAGCATGGAACCCGCAAATTCCACACACCTTTTTTCATTGCGCTAGCTCCCGAAACGCAGGGCCGCTTTGTCAGCCTGAACGTGGACTTACACGAGCTCCTCTCCCAACCCACATCTTTTCCATCCTCTCCACAAGCCCTGCACGCCTGGTGCAACTCTTGCTGCCATCTGCTGCCAGCCTCCACGGATGCACCGCAGCTCACGGAGTGTGAGAGCCCCCCGCACGCATGCACCCGGCATGAATTACTGTGTTCTGCAAATTAACGATGGAGCAAGGGCAATTAAAAGGGAAGAAAGCCAGGGTAATGCATCATAAAAGGGGCTTTATTCTTTTATTTTGTCAATTGCAATTTAGATTTAATTATTTATGGTAATACTTCAGAGTGTGCTGGTAAGCATTCTATAACGTGATTTATAGAAGGAAGGAAACCTAAGTAATAAGTAATGTTCACTATTGCATCTGCTATTAAATCTTTGCTGGGGCGGAGAGCGCCACACACCAGCCTTCTGTGTATGCAAAGTACCAATTAGCAAAGCACTATTGTAAAACGCAAAGGTTTAATCAATGGGAAAAATCCACTTGAAAACAGTGAGCATGCTGATTTCAGTTATAAAAATTACCACATTTCTATACAGTAAATGGCTTTTTATCTGCAACTGAGGAGCACTTAAAAGTGGGCACATTGTTCCTTCGGGTAGCACAGGAGGGCAGGAGTACCTGACCACTGCCCTAAGCCCCAGTCAAATGAAGCTGCACTCTGCACAGCGCGGGCAGGAAAACATCCTGTCCAGCTACTGCCAGCGAGACGAGACTGATTTTGCGTATGCACAAAATGAGATGTTTTAAGGTGCTCGCTGCAGAGGTTTTATGACTCGGGCTGGGTGCATGACCGGGAAACAGCAAGGCTTGGTTCTGTGCCCAGGTACGTCAGCAATTTGGGAAACTATTCCCCTCCCCGGACCCATATCCAGCCCTCATCTGTCTGTGCTGTCTGGTTTTCTATCAGCTCTAAGGGGCACGAGACCTGCCTCTTCGGCTGTGCGGCCCATCAGGGCGCAGCCCTTGGGGAAGGCCTCCCCTAACTCACTGCAGTAATGCCGATTAATGTTACTCGTACAACCAGCTATATCCTTAACAAAATGGTAATGCGTTCCATTTAATGAGACGCCATTGAAAATAATCATGGAGTTAGCAATTTCCAGTTCTATGGCTGCCCTTGACCATACAGAAGAAACAAAGAAAGTGTCCATATGCAACCAAAGAAACAGAGAAGAAACAGGTCTGCTTTATACCTTTCAATTATTATCCTCTTCAGCTTCACAAGGAAGAACAGCAGGCAGAAAGCAGTGTGGTGCTTTGGTTTTTTAATTTAAATAGCAGTTTCCTTTAAATAGAATGTTCCTGCCATAGAAAGATTTAAATCACTGACTAAGATCAATTAGCCTAGGAAACAAGGGAAGTATTTTAATGGTCCTTTGATTGCAGAGGCCGCAGCTCCTCCAGCGCTGCACTGGAAGAGGAGGCAAGTTCGAGCTTTGAGCCCTACGCTTTGCTGCAAGGGGAGCCGTTCCCCCGCGACGCTGGGAAGGTGGTGCCTCCAAGAGCCGCCGTCGTCGTCGTCCCAGGGGTTTCCTACCTGCGACGTGGGCTTCCCACCACCCCAGCACCGCCTGGCATCGCTCGCCCTGGGGGCTGCAAGGCCTTGGCAGCCCCTCTGGTGAATTAGGGCAGGAAATCGGGTCAGCGTCGTGGCAAGCGCCAGCCAAATGGAAGCCGGCCAAGGGATTACGCGAGAGGCAGTGTGACAGAGCCCAGGGCCATCTGATGGGAGACGACATTGTCAGAACAGAGTGACAG
This sequence comes from Aquila chrysaetos chrysaetos, assembly GCF_900496995.4. NCBI lineage: Eukaryota > Metazoa > Chordata > Aves > Accipitriformes > Accipitridae > Aquila > Aquila chrysaetos. The sequence goes on along the minus strand of NC_044015.1, from coordinate 3,048,428 downwards.
CTCCTCACACAGTCTCTGCAGTTGTGACAGACAAAGCTGTTTGCTGTTTGCGTGCCTCAGCGGGGAGCACTGCAGACCAGCTGGGATGCTACTGACTGGCCTGGCACAGGCCAAGGCCTCTCCAGGCAGAATTCAGCAGCCCCTCCGAAAGCAGGAGCTATCGACTCGTCATCACCAGGCAGACAGGAACAGCCACAGAGCAATTCAAACAACTGGCATGTAACGGGGAGCGTCCCCAAGGGCAGACAGGTCGGGGAGATGCCGGCATGCTCTACAGGTTAGGAGAAGAGACAACGCCTGGCCCAACTTCATCTGCACATCAAGCAGGTAAGAGCAGCCCCGGCTCGGACACCGAGTCCCACAACCTGCTAAGTTCCCGTATGTGCATCTCTGAGCAGCAAGAGGAAAAAAAGCACAAAACCTCACAGTTCAGGATCCAAGGACACTGCAGAACTACAGGAGAGAGAAACTTGGCTGCTAGCAGCAAGGTGTCTGCTGAGCAGTGACAGATTTCAGCAGGGCTTGGGCCACACAACTGGTGCCTTCTGTGTCTCATCAGCATCAGCCCTTCCTGAGGGCACACTTCCACCAGAAGTGCTTCGTAGCAGTCAGACGCATGGGGGATCTCCCAGCTCTGCTGGAATCTCTGAGCAAATCTTGCCCCACAGAAGGCAGGGACAGACAAGACGCTCGTTCCTTCCCAGGAAAACCGAAACCACAGAAAAACCGAAGTCACACAGCCATGATTTTGAGAAGCCTTGGTTCTGCAGAGTGCCCACTCCCAGCAGTGAGCACACGGGGCTTGGTGTACACTTAAAAGAAAAAAGGACCCCAGTTTTCACAGGCACTCAGACATCACAGTAGATGAATCAGAGCTCTGCTTATACAGAGGAGCACTTGCACACACGTGAACTCTCCATCTGCACCTGCAAAGCTGAATTGCTGGCTTTGAAAAGAAGAGGACAAAGTGATTTGGCCAGGAGTGTTACAGCAAACCAGTGGCAAGAACGGGACCATGGAACCCTGACACTGGATTTTCCACTGTAAACATCCCCTCCCCTCCTGACTCTACTGCACAAAAAGCCAGGAATGGAGATTTCTGCTTGCAGTCTCCTGCTGTCGCAGGAGCTAATGCAGGTGGCAGCCTACCTACCACCAGTGCCCACTTTCACAAGCCAACAAGGCCACCCTGAGCCCAGGTGGAACACAGCAGCTAGCTTTAACCATCCACCCTGGGTGCTCATAAAGAACCTACAAGAGCATTGGCTGCAACATCCAAGTGGGACCCTGGATAAATACTTGGGCAAAGGGCTCCTTGCTGCCAAACACCTCACTGTTCCTGCTACTCAAGACAGGCAGCTCAAACTGAAGTGTGGGGTATGTCTTTACGAACACTAGTGGCACTGTCTGAGGCACAGACTGACCCACAGCTACACACCAAAAAAAGTGGCCCTGTAGTGAGCCTCCTGGAGCCCAGCACACTTCCCGGGCTTATTAAATGAAAAGGAACAAAAGGAAACATTACCTTTCTGCACATGAACGTTTCTCCCTGCAAAGAGGGGCTAAATATGAACTGAACAAAACGCAGGAGTGAGGCAAGGGCAAATATATCCCCACTTGCCTACTGCAGAGAAGAGAGAAAGCACTGTTCAAAAAAAATCTCCCAGCAACAAAAGGTCGAGGATCCATTCAATCCCCCTGACCACATCATCTTAATAAACCCTGATAACGAAGTGATTACGTTAAAAGCTGTCAAGGGCTACGCTGACCAGAGCAGCCCTCTCACCAGCTTCAAGCAGCTTTGCTGGGGAGGAAAAAAAAAAAGTCATAATTCAATAAGCTTGGAAGACTCTATTCCCCACTGATCTGAAGTGATCAGCCTTCATGTCGAAGGAACATTACATTCAAGTCGCTGAAGATTTTCACTTTTTTTTTCCTTCCCCTTTTCATTTTTTAGAGCAGGAATTGAAAGGCAGCAAAGATAAAAACTGTGTTAAACTGGAACTGGTTCACTCAGGGGAAGGAGAAACATAATACTCTTTCTTCAGATGCTGTTTTGAATCCAGCCCCGGCAAGTAACATAACAACGGTCACTAGTGTCTGACAGATGCCTGAAAGGCAAGAGCAAGAGAGCACAATATGGGCGAACTGGGTGGAGATGGGGCCGGGAGAAGGGGGAGGAAGGCTCCGGCAAGAGCTGTCAGGCAGTTCTCTCCCCTTCTCTCCAGCTCTTTGGCAGTCTTAGGGGCAACCTGAGATTCAAAGCAGGCTGCGAGGACCTACCTGCCCTATGTCCCTCTAAGGTGGGACTGGGACCAAGAGGAAGGCACTGGTGGAACGCTAAAGATGTTGGAAAACTAAGATACATGATAAGGTACTGAGCACTTCTTTAATGCTAAAAAGGAGAGGGGGATACTTTGCTGGCTCTAAGCACTAAAGCCTGCTCCTGCTGGACTTCTCCAGGGGAGGTGAAGCACGGGTGGAAAAAAGGAGCAGGGGAACAGCAGAGTCACTTACTTTCAGCTACGCAGCCTATCAGCAGCACAGAGAGGAGGTTCACGAGGGAGACCAGCGAAGACATCCCAGGGCTGGGAAGGATCCTCATCCTCTGCAATGGCCTTCAGCCCCAGCCAGGAAGGCTCTGGGTCAGCAGGACTCACAGCGTCTCCCCAGCGTTGTCAGCACCTGTGGAGGCACAAAGGTGAAGGGGAGAGCACTTAGAGAGAGGAAGGAGGGCAGCCAACATTGCAGAGGGAGGGGGCAGCTGAACAGAGCCTGGAGAGGCAGCGGAGTCCCGAGAAAGCAATTACTGCGCACGGTCCCTGCGGGGAGGCCAGGCAGCCCTTCACCTTGAAGCCACAAAGAACTGGGCCAGCTCCATCGCCAAGCAGACTGGTGGGGGCACGAGGCCAGCCTGCTCCAGCCTCGGCAGGTAATGGCGAATTTTCGTGCACGCACTCACACAAAGGGAGGGAACGGCGCAAGAAAGAGAAGCGCAATCGGGAGGCACCAACGGCACAGAGCCCATGTTTAAAGTTTAACACCCATCGGCTTCTCTCCCTCCGCAACACTGGAGAAAGGCAGCACTGGCCGAGCAGCGCACGAGCAATGAGGTGTGAAGGGATCTGACCCGACAGGGCCCAGGGACCCTCTTAAAGGGCGATTTTTCCACAAAAGCGCAGGACAGGCGAAGAAAAAATGAAACCTCACACATGAAAAACCTGGGAAGGAAGAAAAAAATCCCCCACGAGGGAAGATGAAGCAGAAGATGTCTCCTCTGTGTCTCCTTTTGTTTGCTGAGGATCCATGCAACTGGGGGAGGGATTTCTTTCCTGCCCAGGCAGGCTCTGCTGTGCAGAACTCACCCCAACACAGCAAGCCTGAACCTCAGCGCTGGAATCAGCATAGGTGTCCCAGAGCCCCTCTTGCAAGGCAAATGCACACTGGTGAGTCTCCCAGGCTTCTTACCATGGCTGGGATTACAGCAGCTATTCTGCAAGTCTGAGAGTCCCTACCGGGCTCGGTGCCTCAGTTTCCCCACCTGCAACACACAGAGGAACCGCGTTACTGAGCTAACACAAAACGGAAGAGGCAAAACCTGGAGCAGGGGGTACCACAGTCAATCCCGACAGACCAAAAGGCACAGCAAGCAAACACAACCTCCAAAGGATGCGGGAGAGATTTTCTCTTGACCGCTTCTGCCCTGGATGTGGCAGAATGTGGCTGCAGGACAGCACCAGCATGTTAGCATGGCTGCAACAGGGGAGAGCAAGCTCAGCACCAGTCTGCTGCCCTTGCCCTGCCGGCACATTTCCATGGAGACAACTCCTGGCTCCAAACGGAGCTGCCTGCTTACAGCTTTATCCTGATCCCTTTTTGCAAAGCTGGAATGGCATTAAGGGAGCTGTATTCTTAGCAACTACCCCAGTCCTGTGTGTCAACACTGGTAAACGCTTCCTTCAGTGACAGAGGCGAGCTTTGCCCCAGAAGGGCTGAAAATAGAGTGAAAACTGCAGCCACAGCCTCCTCGTAAGGTCAGCAGCTAAGAGGTTCCTCCATCAGACAGGCTCTGAGCACCAGAATAATGGGCCAGAGTTGTGTGAAGGATGCTCTCAGATCTGTACAGATTCCTTCCCGCTATCAGTTACCCCAATTAAAAATCAAAACCCGGGTTTATCACCTTTTGGAGAAAAGCCAGGTAGGAGATACTGTACAGTGATCAAAGGCTTTAAAAGGACTAAGGGGATAGTGAGGTTGCTTAAGCTTTCTGATACACATCAGGGTATGAGACCATCAGGACAGGCAGTGTGAAGGGGCATTTTAATCTTTTTCTGTCCCATTAACTCTCCAAGGCTGAACTGTACAATTAAAAGAAAAGCCAGGATAAACAAGAAGTCCCCATATGTACTCAGTCCTAAAGAGCAACTTTTCAGAGAGAAGCTTTGGACTTGCACTTTGAGGATTACAAAGCCTCTGCTGTGTGCTCTGTGCTAGTCTAGATCCATGGCACTTCAGTGCTGGCTTGTGAAAACCAAGCATAAATACCGATCCTCTCACAAAAAAAGAGAAAAAATCTGGATTATACCACTGGGAATCTCTTCAAATGTTTGTTCTAGACACACTTAGAGAAACACACAGAGGCTCCAGCCAGACTTAACGCGGGGTTCACAGGGTTCCAGGGTGCAGAACAACGCATTGGGGTTTCTTTTGTTGTTGTCAGAGGCGAGCAGAGACCGGGAACATTATGAATAGCTGCGATAGTAACTGTTAATTAAACTGGGGATGTGGTATCAATGCCAGCACAACAAATGGAACCGAGTTGCTGTTCGCTGGCTCTCCCTTCTCCCTGCTTCAGTCATGCAGCTCCTAGTTCCCACCAGTGAGGCTGGAGGGGGAGAGGGCAGCAGTCGGAGAGAGCAAGCATCCTCCCAACCATTTTCGTTATCTATATTAAAAAAAACCCACCAGGGCTAGCTCAGCCAGCATTTTAGAAACTCTTGTTTTTCTTCATCAGAGCAATATCCCCCCCACCGCAGTCCCAGTAAATGCCACCAAACATCTCCTTGAGCCTCATGTGCTCTCCAGATGTGGCACCAGTGCCCTTCCACAGCTCAGAGCAGTCAAGAGGCTCCCCGATGATGGAGCTGAATGCAGGCATGTCAGGGAAATGTTCCACCTCCTCCGAAGAGAGGAGCCTGGCAGCTCTACTCTCCCACATCTAGCACTGTTTTCCATGCCACATAATGGGCTCTGATAGAGAAGGTCTTGTCCCACATCTAGCGTGGCTTTTCATGCCATATAACGGGCTCTGATAGAGAAGATCTGGTAAAGGGGATATAGCAACAGCTCCAAGATTAGAGAAGGAGATGCCAGAGGGTGACACTTCTGCTCCAGTGCTAATGTGCTTCCCGAGCCCTTGACGGAGACAGAAAGTGCTGGCAGAGATATTACGACATGTCAACTTCAATCCAGCAACTCATCCTTCAGAGCAGGTACGTCACTGGCTGTCTCCCCCTGGATATGGGATTTTCAGGACAGCAAGACATGCACCCACCTGGTTCCCCTGCGGATATCAAGGAGGGACTGGGACCAGAGTTTGCTCTGCTTTCTTGATAGCACCCTGGCAATAGGGAGACTGGAAACAGACTCTTATCCACTGCACAATTCCTGCCTACAATGCAGAACACGCAACATTTGGAAACCCAGCTACCATGCAACAAGGCGCTCCTGCCCTCCCAGCGGTGCTGAATTCAAGTGGGAATTGCTTTGATGAATGCTCAAATCACAAGGGTTTCATCACCCATCCTCTCCCCTTCTCTGCACGTGCACAGCTTACCTTGTCTATGCTCTTTGAAGCAGGTTTGCATCACTCCTCCTGCCTGTCTGCTGAGCACCCAGCCAAGCTCCTGGCACCATAAAAGTAAACATAATGGCAGCTTTCCTGCACTGCTCCACGGACCTGCAAACCCTCACTAAATTCTCTGGCACAGCATCTCCTGCAGCACAAGCAAACCACCTAATAGACCTCAATCCTTGCTAAAGAATGCAATTAAGTGAAGCCATGGCCGCCAATGGGGTCAGATTTGTGCTAGATACGGTCACATTTCAGGAATAAGATTAATTCTTACAGTAAAAGAGCTCCTGTAAGGCATTCATTCTTGTGCGCTGCCTGATCTCTAGCTCTAAGTATGTACATGTGTGCATCTTGTAAGCACTGAACACAGGATCTTGAAGAGTATTATAAAAAAGAATAAAACTGAGAAGCGCTTCCAAGAAGCAGCTTCCCATTGTGGCTCCTCCAGCCAGTACCAAGAGCGAGGGATCTCCAGGGACCCAAGGGTGCTAGGCACAAAGGGTAAAATGCTCAGAAGCACCTACATTTCTTAAGAGCTTAAGTTCCATTGAGAGTCAAAGGGACTTAACCTAAGCCGCTAAGATGCTTTTGAAGATTTTCCTCCCAGCAACTCCCATTTCAGAGGGTGCTGGACACCTAACTCCCTTAAGCTACTTTGGGTATCAGAGGGGATATAGGAGGAGGGGGCTTTATCTACAGACCAGTTGGCTAACTTGGTCCCCGCTGCTTAAAGAGGGAGCCTGTGGGAAATGCTGCTAAAAACAAGTGTCTGCACAGTTACAGACATTGGGATGGGTCAGAGCTACTCAGGTATTTTGCCATATGTTACTTTTTCTTAGCCCCCATGGAGCCAGTGATGGAAAAGTTTGCTCTGCATTTAAAAAAAAGTCCAGGAGGGAGGGATCATGCCTTCATTTCAGATTCATTAGAATGTAACAACTTGGAAAAAACTTCACAAAAAAGCATTTGGGCTTCTCTTCTGTGCTTTCACCTGCATGTGAAAAGGAGAAGGGCAATTTTAAAGAAAGTCTCTGCAAAAAGTTCCACACAGATCGAGCGGATGATTAAACATCTTCATTTTCAGTAGCTGCTGCAGGAGAATTACTCCCATTAGACGTATCAATCGAAGCAAACACCTTGCAGGCAGAGGGCTGCACTGAGGTCTCTTTTCCTTCCAGCAGCACCGGCTTAGTTTGTGCTGCATATTAACAAAGGTCAGTGGGTCACTTCATTTCCTCCCAGCAACCTCTTTAAAGAAAGAAAGAAGAGCTTTTAGCACAACCACTAGCTCATTTGTCACCTCCCCTGGGGAGGGGAGAGATGAAATTTAAATTTGCCCCCCGCATTTCTATCTCGCTCCTATCTAACACCCTGCCCTCGGCAAACTCAACCCCACCAGAGCTGGGACAGGGATACCAGCGCTGGTGGCTCGTGCAATGTGGGCAGCTGCCTGCTTGGACCTGGCCCAGGACCCCACCGTGGGACCTTCCCCGTGGGTGCTGGGGAGCAAGAGATGCCAACGTGCAATGCTGTCCCTGGAAACTCGCGTGGCCCATGCCTCCATACTCAGGTTGCTTTGCTGGCAAGTATTACCCTCTTTTTCTGAGGAAAGAGAGCATGAAGACATGAGCTTCAAAGTATGAGTTTCTGACACTCATTTCCCCCTCCCCACCCACTAAACGTGCTGACCAGCTAAGCCCTATTTAATAGGGAAGGAGAGACCGCAGCCATCGTAGTTCCCTATCAGGCACTTGAAAGCCAGCGTCGGGGCAGAAAGGGAGATGCTGCCGATGCCTTTGCTCGAAAAGCAGCCACTTGACCTCAAATCTTGGTTAGACAGGAGAGCCCCAGAAGAAGCTCACCCAGACAGCCAGGTCTGCATGCAACAGCATCGTTGCTGCTGCTCACAGGGCTAGCTCAGGGGATAGAAAAAACAAAACAAACCTGCCAGCCACAAAAGCAAAATGCTGTAAGTCCCAGCGAGACCCAGTGCCAGAACTCTGCACATCCTTCCCCCACAACAGGGAGACTCCTCACAGTCTACAGACCTCCCTGTGCCTGCTGAATCACGCTCATTAGGCCAGCAAAGCCCCCAGAATGACTTTGCCTTCTGGGCCACTTCATCTCAGCAAAGATGCCCTGGAGATGTGGGAGCCTGTTGCTGCTGCTCAGAGGACCAGTCTCTGCTGGAGCACGGGGGACTGCCGTGCTCCCATCTCCCACAGGACCCACCTTCCCCACAGTGCTTCAATACACCTTAATAACACAAATACAACCCCTGTGCACCAGCAAAGCTCACCTCAAGACTAACTGGTGGCTTTAGGTGCCCAGCTCCAAGGGCTGTGCAGAAAGGACTGATCTCAAAAGACTATGATCCTGCCCAGAAAATGAGATGTCAGAGTATTTCCAGGTCAGCCCCTTCCCCTCCGAAGCTGCCGGACACAGTTCCTCTTCTACACTTGAATGCAGCTCCCCAGCCCACTTCAAAACGCAGGCCGTGGTCTTGGCAAACACAATTAGAGCAGCCAGTAGAAATCCTTCAGAGCTAAGCATGACTGTTTATCTATCAGGGAGTTACTTAGATCTTATAAAAAATATTTACAAGAAAGAGGCAGAGTATTATCTTCCATGGGGAAGCAAACACAGATGGAGAAAAAAGAGCTTTGATCAGGACTGCCTTGGTCCTATACGCTGCTTTTCATCCCCAGATCTCCAAGTGCTTTGATATGACAGTATTATCCTTTTTTACAACGTGGGAAACCAGAAGAAACTGCACACTAAGACAGCGCTCGCTCTGAGCATGAAGTCATACTGCCTCTCGCTGCATTTGCACGCATACACACACACACACACACACACATTTTTCTTTCTTCCTGCGGCATTTCTGGTCCTCCCATGCGTGCAAAGTGCCCAGCACTGTCCCCAAGCAATAGGCACGAGGGGCCTTTTGGGGTGCAGTAGTGCAGGTGTTGCAAGAGATGCTAGTCCCAGCTCGGGGCCACGATGGCATGGCAAGGGTTAAGCTGTGGTCACTGCAGGAGAAATGAGACAGGAGCGCTCCGAGTTGGGTTCGAATCGTCAGGAGAAATTAATTTCCCCCCACCGTGTTCCTCGCAGCGACAGCTCTGACAAGCGGTGATGTATCTGCGGCGGCCAGGAAGCGTTCAGCAGGTGCAGCGCAGCACGGACAGGGGCAGAGGGGACATCGCCGCAGCCAGAGGCAACCAGCAGCAAGGGGACGAGGAGGAGGAGGAGGAAGAAGCATAGCTCCCCTGGCCGGGCTGCACCTCAGTTAAGCCCAAGCCCACCTTCGCTGTGGGGTGCTGCGACCGCAGCGCAGGGAGGACCCCGAAGGACCACCCTGCTGCAGCGAAGGCAGAGCAAAAAGCCTGTGCCGGTGGCAGCACCACGGCATTGCCAGCGAGAGGGAGGCAATGCTGGAGCAACCAGAAATCCCAGGAGCATCCTCCTGGGCCCAGTGCAGAGCTGGGCTGAAGACGTGGCTTCTCCTCTGCTTCTGTGGATGCAAGGCAGGAGCTAGGCTCTCCTCCGGGATGCACAAAGGCATGAGGCAGGGAAGAATCCGACCCAGGATCACGTTCCCCCTTCCCCATCCCCTTCCTCTCGCTCACGGGCAAACACACACCATCCTTCAGCATTTACCAACAAACCATTGCAATTCTCCACTGAGAGCCTGACAGCATCATGTCGACAACTACATTTCCTTGTGGTTCAGGGTAATACTTTGCATTTCTTTTTTCAGGCCTTCGAGCTTTATTTATTTATTTAGGAAGTCATTCATCATTAGCCCCAGCTTAGCTGCCTGACAGACTGGGAGTTCCTTGGGGCACAGACCGCATCTCGTCTCTGCGCTCGGCACACGCACGCCAACAGCACTGGGTAAATAATCGTCCGTCAGCCTCATCTCACAGCATCCTCAGCACAGCCAACCTCCGCATGGGGAATAAACACGATCTTCTGCGAGAAAATAATGCTAAAGAGAAAATCACCCACATCCCTTTCCCAAGGCACCTGCACCCCAAGCCTGGGAGCCGGGCAGATGGGTGACGCTGGATTATCGCAACGTGCTCAAGACTGGTGGGGAACCAGAGGGCAGCAAAGGAGCACACACCCAGCACCAAACCACTCTGGCCTTTGGGACACTAGGCACACTGCCAACTAAGATGATAATGATACACGATTCAAAAAAATATCAAAATCTTCTTTTTCTTTGGCCCAAACGTTTTCAGCAGTTAGGGATTCCTGAACAAGTCTGAAGAAAATGCCCACTTCCGACCTACACCAAAGGCACCAGGCTGCAGTTCCTTCATACACACACCATCCCTTGCAAGAGACTTGACATCTTTTATAGTCATGTTGGTCACTAGCAACCTGCAGGTCTGCATCCCATTACACAAGTCCTCACTCTGAAATCCTTGCGCCAGCAGGAGCACTAACACCTCTCCCCATCACAGCCATCCCTTCTCCAACCTGGGCAACGCAGCCATAATCATCACTGGACCTTTTCCAAATCAGAGATATCAAGCACCACTCAAAGCAAGCAGAGGAAAAAATAAAAAAAAAAAAACCCCAAACCTCAACAACAGCCCACCACCAGCAAAACTGCAACAGCTTTTCTCATATCTGGAGTCCAAAGCTGTTTTCCACCCCAGATCAAATGAAGGTTCAGATCAGTGCTCCACCTTCCTGGGGAGGAAAGACTTATTGGACTCCCATCTGTGTACATCAAGCTAAGAACATATGAGAAAAACCCTGAACAATGAGGAACCAGCACTCTTCTGACTTGCAGCATGGCATGAAGATGACCTGTACTGGGAAGAGCCCATCCAGATGGCATCTGTCCCTCTGAGCAGGCTAATCCCTCCCGCTTTGGCTTACTGCTCCCTTTCACATAGCAACGTGGATGCTGCCGCACCTTGCAACCTTCTCTCCAAACCCCTCGCTCCCTCCGCCAGGTCTGCACGGGGACTCCCTTTGCCATTAGCAGAAGGAGGGAGTGACGGCCCCCTCCTTCACCCCAAAACCCCTGTGCAAGCAGCGGGGGTTAAACCTCGTTCCTGGGGCTGACAACGCTGCTCCTCGCTGACGGCAGCTCAGCTGCTGATAGACACCTGCCTGGCCTTCCTCCAGCTCCTGCACGGTTTTCCGCTACTCTCTGAGGGCAACCTAAGCCGCTTTCTCACAGAGTAGGTGGTTGTTACTGAAGAGTTTTGTGCAAACCCTCCCCTGAGGATAACCGGTGGGTCCCCAGCCCCAGCAGCTGGGCCAGAAGCACGGGAGGCCAGTCACTGCCCCACAGAGGTAACCATCACGCCGGGGCAGGACTGCGGCCAAGTGATGGAACCTGTCCACCCGTTGCTGCTGTGAGTTTGTGTCCAAGCAAAGCATCTTTCACCAGCCTTCAGCCCAAGCAGAAGACAGAAAAGAGATGAAAAATTGAAAGGAGAAAAAAAATTAGAGAAAGAAAGTTAATTAGGAACATGGGGGTACTTTATCAGTTCCAGCTCAGAGTGCTGGACCGGTGTAGGGTGTCACCAGCCCTCTCGCAAGAACGACCTTCTCATTACAGGCAATTGCTGATCGATTGCCTCCATTCGTTATCTTCACCAGGGCTCAGGCTCCTTGGAGCTCTCCATTGAACCTGACACCGAGCACCCAGGCAGCTTGATGGGCCCCATGGGAGGGTCGTGGCAGGACCCTCCTGGTGCTCCCACTGGAGCTCACCACCCAGTGCAGGCATCTCTCTGCCACCAGCATCGCCCCAAGGAGGGGAGCGCTAATACCTCCAGCTTCATCCAGATTTTGCATGACTCCTTTTTTTCCCCAGGTAGACACAGTCCCCAATAATATTAGCTACGATAGAAGTAACCCCCAAAATTCCCAAACCACACGCACGCACACCTCAGGCGAAAACCAAAAACCAAAACTCTCCAAACATGACACCCTGGAGAATTTCAGCTAACCACTACAGACCCAGACAAGGACCCTGCTCCCTCACACCCCAGTGAACCCAGAGAGGCTCCTGTTGAGTAACACAAAGTTGGTCTGGATTTACATTAAGACAGAGGAAAACTTAAACTCCCCGCTTATCATTTTTAGGGTCCCCCATGGCCAAGAGATGCAGAGGGACTGCCCTTGCTTTCTCATTCTGGAACAGGCAATTAAACCCAGAGGCTGGAACAGCTCAGACCCACATACAGGCAAGCCAAAAGGCTTGGGAAACAAAAAAGGAAAGAAATACATTTCCTTCTATGGCCTGTACGTGACACAGCCACTCTTGTCTGCACACCCCTGGGTAGCCAGGCTGGGAGATGACACGGGAGTGCTGTGGTCCCTGTGCAAGGACAGACCCGCCTGCACACACTCTGCTTATCAGCAAAAAACAAATGACAGGAAATAAAAGTAGTGAAGCAAACACGCAAAGTTTAGCATAATTACTATTTGGTGGCAAATGAAAATCATTGTGGCAACAGTGCAGCTGATGATCTGGTTTGCTTCCTCATACCCCACAAAAAAGGTACAATTGTGCTTCAACTGGGAAAGGTTAGAAGCAGCAGTGGGAATAGGAGGGCGAGTTTGGCTGCCCTGTGCCCCGCACAGCACAACCGTACCAGCAAATCCCCCAGCAAGTGACGACGGGGATCCTGAGCCACAGTAAGAAGGATAGAGAGGCTCATCTTTCTCGGTCCATACCATAGGGCTGGCTTTGCCACCACAGCTTGCATCTTGCCGATTAGCCACCAGCAAGTAAAGCTAATCAAGGTTATTAGTAAGTGCTGTCTTCCCTGGGTTTTGCGGCAGCCTGCTCGGGAGCCCTGCATGCGAGGACGTTCGCCCAACCTCTGCGCACTGGGGACGCTTCACCCTGCCACCAGGACCCACCACCGGCCAGCACACAAGGCAATGTGGCTCCCACAGCCGCAGGCCCATCAACACCTCCATACATGTTTTTTCCACCCCAGGATCAAGCGTGCTGCAGTCACGACCAACACAAAGGCAGAGTGCACCCCTTGGGCACCAAGATGACATTCCGGGTCCTTCCCTCTCTCTAGTTCAACCTGTCTTTTCCTTCAGTACCTCTCCCCCCACCATTTCCCTGCCAGGCACCGCATCCCTCCCAGCCAACACAGGGGGTTAAACTCCATAAAGAGGATTTGGTTTTGAGCTTGCAAGACAGAATATGAGCAAATCCCTTCCCTTGCTCTGGCAGGAATCCTGTGTCTCAGACCGACCAGCCAGGGGAGATTAAGAAAGGAGGAGAGAAAGAAAAAAACCCATCCATTACTCGCTGCCATGATCTCATCTGAATTTAAGAGCTAAGCTGGGAGGATGCTAGGTCACTGCTTGGGCTGGTAGAGCCCTGCAGACCAGCAGACACCAGAGCAGACTGGACAGAGTCTTAGGCTGCACGGCTCAAGGTCAGCAACAGGGCTAGGAAGCTGCATCCACGCTCCTTGCTTGCTTTCCCTCTGATTTAATTCTGGCCTGTCTGTCTCAGGAAGCCTCTGGCTCTTGTCACATCCTTGTAGAGAACCCCAGCTCTAGTGGGTGTCTCCACGAGTTACCTTAATGCATTGAATGAAGCCCCACAAAACACACCAGCGTGCAGCAACGCCCAAGTGGTGCAAGCCAGGAACGCTTCTGAGCTGAGCAGCTCTGCCAGGCAGGGCTTTGCTGCAATTTTCATCTTCCATATGAGATGCAAAATTAAGAGGCTGCTAAATAAGCAGAAATTGGGAGTAACATCATCCTCGCGATACTCCAGCTCCTGTCTGACAGCCTGATCTCGCCCTGCTGGCTTACTTCTATTAAATATGATTTTCCTCCCTTTACTGCTCTGAGCAGCTGTAGCAGCACGGTCCTGCCGGGCTAACAGACATCCCACTCCAGAGGTAGTTGCATTTCATTGGTTAAGATAAAGCAACCCATACGCAGCCCGTCCACACCAGGGATGCATCAGAGGTGGCTTAAAACATTTATAAGCGTTCAGAGATTGATAATATCCCTCCTACAGCAGGCTGTAGGAAAGGAGCTCGCGAGAGGACCCTGGGAGAACCTACCCATTACCCAGGATTCAAAAAGACTCCACCTGGTAGGCACGTCATTTTTTATTTTACTTTAAACCAACATAAGGGGTTTTTTGACAAGGTGGTGAGATCATCTAGGTGTCTTTGTTACCAGTCAATCATCACAAAGATCAGGCAAAGAGATTTTTCTGAGTAGGCTGTCTGAGTATTCACGACAATGTTTTTGTAATACCAAAGAGCACATATGCACACGCACGCACACCCCCCGTGAGAAGTGGGCAATGAATTAAACATGCAATAGTATTTACTTGGCAGGTGAAGACGATCAGCATGCAACGGGCTAAGCCTGGCCAGGGAGAAGGATGCTTTTATCCTCCATTTTCAGCAGGGCAAGGAAGAGCACTGCCTCATAAAAGCAGATTCTTTCACTCTTGATGAGTGCGGCTACAGGAAGCTTTCCAGAGCCCATGACCCCTCTGCCTGCCCAGTCAGCGCGAGCACTCAGTAATGACTTGTCCATCTTTGGAGGCACTGAGCCAAACAGGAACGTGTCCAACAACAAATCTCTCCTTCGGACGCGCAGAAGCCACCATATTGCAGAAAATGCTTTTATTCACGCTGCACCATCTGGAGTCGCCAGGAAATGGAACTTTTTTGTCCCCATCAATTACAGAAGAGAGAAATCTGCGGTCCCCTGAAAGGCAAAACTTTCTGCTTTCTCCCCACGCAATGGAAGCAGAGATGGGTGAAACAGAGCTAAGCCCCCTCTGTAACACACTGGGGTTTTATAACCCCCCAAACCCCCATACTCTCTGCTTTTGAGAGCTGACCCACAGCCTCCCCCATCCCAGCTCAGACCTGTCTGCACCACTTAGGGGTTCCACCTTGCTGGAAAACAGAGTTTCTTGTGCTTAAATTTCTTAAAACAAGAGGAGGTGAGAATCCCCCATCCTCTCTCTTTCACCAGAAGCAGGGGACGGTGCGGCCAGTCTGGAGGGGCGACGTGGAGTATTTCCCAAGGGAGGACATCGCCAGTGCCCGGCGGGAGAGGCCGTGTGGGGCTGAGCTGGCAGCGGGGCCACAGCCAGGCAGCCCAGGCAGACAGGGAGCACAGCCTAGGGACGGGAACACCATCACTGCAGGTTTTTAAGAAGGCCAGGCATGCATCTGCGCAAACGACTTCCAAACGCGCGATGCTGCCTTGGGCCAGCGAGAGGGACTAATTGACCTTCCAACCTCCCTTCTGTCATTACTTTCTATGATTTTACAACCTCTCTAAATGGTTCATTTATTCTGAGCGAATCCCTGCTGCATTCTGCTCATCAGCCAGTTGTGCAGCACCTTACTCTGGCCGTGCAGTGCGAGGGCAAACCCGCTGCAGGTGCATGGACAAACCCAGCATGGGGCAGCCCACAGGGAAGAAAATAAGTGGTGGGGGAACCCCAAACACCTCTTGCTGAAAGAAAAGTGTTAAGAAGCATCTTAAATCCCTCAACTTCAGGCCCGTTCATTGGCCTGAATTAAAGCCCAGACCCTGAAGGCGATATGTCATGGCCAGAGTGGCTCTTGCCTTGGAGGGGTCAGTGTTTCCAGCAACAAGGACACCAATTAAAGCTTGTAACGATGCAAGCCCAGGACCCTGATAAGCTGTGAGCAGCCTTCGCCCAATGCTCTCTCTGCTAATAACCCGGTGCTGCGGCCGAATGATGGGTGCTGGGCTGCCTTAAATATTTATGACAATCGTAGATTGCTTCTTTCTTCTCCATAATGATTCCCCTGCACACACAACCCCCCGCGAGTCTGTTAGCGCCTGTCACTGCTCAGGCAGAAAGGACTGGTCTCCTCCCAGCACACCTCCAAGAGCATCGGCACGTCTCTGGAGCAGCAAGGCAGGGTGCCAGGGCGGGATTTTATTTTGTTTTTAAAGCCTCCCCCCAACCCTTTCCCACTACAGCCTCAGCTCCAGTTCTCTCGTTAATCTAATTGTTCTCCTAATGAAGATCTGCAATTCCTCAAACATTAATTACCAACGGCAGCAGCAGCAGCAGCTGTGGAACAAGAGCTCCCTGTTCCTAATAATATGCTTCACACTTTTGCCTGCCACAGCTCAATTTAGCTTTGCGTGATTTGGCTAGGGGGAGATAAATAACATCCCAGCTACGGGGCTCTGCAGACAACCCCAGGAGGAAGCAATGCTCTCCCCATGCCCAAGGTGCTCTGGAGCACTGTAGGTCCTCAGCCGGCTGCTAAAAAACCCCTTTTTTATTCCACCTGCAGCTCCAGCCCCCAGCCTGGGGCTGTGCCTGCATCACGGCACCATCTCCATCACACGCAGCTTTCAGCAGGTGTAAAGAGCTCTGCAAACAGCTGGACCCACGCCAGCTGGAAGCAAAAGAGAGGTGCTACATCCACGGTCCCCGTCCGTACGCTAAGCACTACAGTAGTGCAAATAAACCAGCAAGAAAGTGAGAGCGTCGGTTGGGAGGAAAACAAACACGAGTAGGATGAGCTCAGGCGGTTGGGAATGAGTCAGGGGATGGAGGCAGAGAGAAGGGGGAGAGCGGTTGGAGAGAGGGCGAAGCTCAAGCCATTATTTGTTTCACTCACAGTAAAATGGAAAAATAAATGAACGGGAAGGTTAGTGGTGACGGTGAAACTGGAGTACGACTGCAGGCCTGGAGGGAAAGCTTGCGCACGCACTCTCACCCGGTCCCAGGCAGGCTGCCAGGGCAGACGCACTGGGAGGGATGGCTCAGGGGTTGCGGCACGGCACGCTGCGGTCAAGGCAGCTCCTGCAACTGGTGGGCTCGCATGGAAGCAGGGGGTGTCCCGCACCCCCCAGGACCCAGAGCATGCTCCCATCGTGCCCATAAACCGGCAATGGCTTTGGCTACGGCTATGGAGATGAAGGAAAACCAAATGCACAGGTCCAGAGCCAGCACCAATGCTGTCACTGCATTTTGGGGGGCAGCTGATCTCTTCCACACCCCTCATCCACCGTGATCCATAAGGCAGTCATGGAAAAATGCCGTCCACATTTGCTAAGGTCAACCCCTTCCAATCCCAGCACCATTGTTGCCTCCAGCCCAGGGGCGTGCAGGGATAAAGATGTGCCCAGCCAGAGGAGAGCTGCCAGCTGAGTCCCTCCTTACAAAAGAGGCTCAAAACCATGGGTTAGGAGAAGCAGCTGGAATGACTGGAGCCAGCAAAAGCTGTAGCAGCCCCTCTCGCCAGCACTGCGCAGCCAAAAATACACAAGGGGAACAAAACAACACACACAAAAAAAACCAACCCACAAGAGTTTTCAGTGACAAAAGCAAACAAATAGATTTGTGAATAAATATTGATTTGACAGGAAGTCAGACAAACCCTTCCAAAAACACACGCTGGCACCAGGTCCCTCTCCCAGCAAGATGAGCAGCCGTCATCACTTTATGGGTGCCTTTGCACGGTCGGCAGTTTGAGCTGCTTTGCAGGGTTTCAGTTTCCAGGGATATCGGTCTCCCCTGTGCCGGGCAATCATGCACTGGCATCGTCTTGAGAGATTTCAAGAAAGAAATGCATGGGCTGGATGGCCAAGGAGCCTGCACTGGGCAAAGTGTGCAGCACAACAAGCAAAAGACCCACTGTTCGCCCTAATCTCTCTTGGGGAGGGGAGAAGTGGCCAGCTAATGCTCTCCAGCACTACAGGCTCAGTTTGGTCTAAAGGAGTTAAATCTTTCCTTCAGCCGAAACGCGGGGCTGAGTCAGAGACCCAGAGTCAGGGGGGTGATGGGATGCTGCTTCACACTCACTTTTTCCTGACCGCAAACACATCTGCACATACCCTGATCCTTCACGGACACACACACAAAGGCCTTTCATCCCGGGAAAACCCCCACAGCACTGTTGCTTTGCAAAAATTAATTAATGTGCCCATAAGGGGAATTTCAAGACTTGCTTTCCACTACAAAGCGGGCGTCTCTGGGGGAGAGATGGGCACCGTTTCATTGATGGCAGCGTTGGGATCGTGGGATAAAGTCTAGACCCAGCACAGAGCACAGACCTGCCCTTCCCCTGCCTCGCACAATCCTTCATGCACTGGGTTAGTGAACCCCTTGCTGAACCCCGCTTTGCCTCTCGCAGCCCCCCAAGAGCCACATCGGTGCAGCAGAAAGCACCGAGCTCCAGCACCACTTGTCTTTGGTGGTTTCCCACTCAACTCCCAGCCTTGCTCTGCTCATGGCATCCAACAGAGGGATCAAGGTGGCAGATTTCATCTGATTCACCCCCAGAATCATCATGCTAGGGGAAAGAAAACCCACCACTTTCAGGGGTTTTCAGGTCATTGCAAACTGGTTGGAGGTCAGCAGAAACACCCCAGACAAGGTCTAGGTGCTGCATCCCAGAGCTCATCAGGCAGCAATCGTGGCCGGCACTCGGCAGACACGTGATTTCAGGGTGAGCATCTTGGCACGGATCCTACACGCCTCCAAAAAAAGGTTTCTTTTGTTCAGCTTCCTCCCAGCACAGCAAAGAAATCCCAGCCCCATGAGCGCCATGAGGGGCCGGTGACGCTGATCACAGCTTTCCTGCTCATTTCTTTTTCAATGAGTGAATTAGCAGGCAGCCAGCTGACTTGAACATCCCCTTATCTCTGCACCAAGCTCGCTGCTGAGGATTTGCATAATTTTAATCTTTCCCACCAATGAGCATGAAAAAATTAGTTTTCCACTATTTTATCTTCTATTTGTGTTCAATAAACAGAGCTGGCGGCTTTGCTCTATGTATTTATACTGGGAACCATGAGAAAGAAGGCTGGGGGGGAAAAAATCCCACATCTCCAGCACTTGGCCAGGTGGAGGGTTAAACTGGAGGAGGGAGGCAGGGGGAAGGTTCTGCAAAACTGCTTCACAAACTGCAGCTGGAGACGGATTTGAGATTGAAGCCCAAATGTCCTTATCCAATCCCAGTTGTTTTCTCCAGAGTCCCTTTCCTATCTCCCAGCACCAGCAGCCAGGCTTCCTCCCATCACAAAGACCTCTGATTTTCCTCTCAAGCAAAAGAGTTTGCTGGACTCGCCTCGAATACAGGCTCTAGATCCCAAGAACATAAGGACTTTACGGGTTGGGAGGGAGGTGCCTGGCCACTGAGGTCCCACCTGGAGAAACCTCCTTATCTGTATTAGCAGGGAACCGTGCAAATGTGGGGACAGGGTTACCACAGGTCCCTGCTCACGTTTCTGCACCTAACGAAGGTTTCGACTCTCGTTGCTGCAGCTACTCAGCTCCGCAAGACCAGTCACGCTCAGCAGCACCCGGCAGATTCAAAGCGCTGCCCTTCGCTGTTCTGGGAGCACGCAGCAGCAGCCCAAGCTCACACCCTTCTCTTTGTTTGCAGGATCCTCCGTCCAAATTGCTCGCACTTCGTGGAAGGTGGGAAGGGAGAGGGAACCATGCAGAAAATCACTGCCGCCAACGCAGAGCTTTGGGTGGTTTTAAATTTAATGCTTTCTTTAAAAGAAAAGGATGCACCAAATATTAAGCTTGTCCACATAAAAAGCAGCACTTAAAAGAAAGAGCTCCTGCTTTTGCCCTTTCTGATGCTGAATGAGAGCATCATTTTTGGCAGCACGCAGCGGCGAGGGATGCACGCCGAGCCCCATACCCCACACCCATGCACTTCTGGATTACACATCTGAAATCAGGGCTGCTCTGAAGAAAAAGAAAATGCAGAGAAAATTGAGGCTCTCCTTGTATGTACCACACTCCTGAGCAAGGTAGAAGGCTCAAGCATGAAAACACGTTTTAAATTTCTTTCCTCCCTGTGGAGCCAAATGCAGGTCAGGGCACCCACCAGACAGAGGCGAGGGGCAGATTTGCACCATCTCCAATAAACCTGGCACAGCCTCTGTGCCCAGGGAGGTCCCAACGAGGTACTCCCGGAGGCAGGTTTGAAGTAAACTGCCCCCAAAATGCAGGGACTAATGGCAGTGGGATGGCTCACGGGACTGGTCCTTACCTTTATGGGGCTGGGGGTCCCCCATAAGCACTGTGGGGAAGATGGGGGTGCAAGGAGCCCGGGGCAAGGCAGGGTGCAGCTGCCCCGCAACAGGGCAATTCCTGGCAGCCCCCAGAAGCCGGCTTCTCCCTCTCCCTCCGCCCAGCTCTTCCCTCTGATCCCGGCCTCCACATAGCCTCTCCCTGCTACCAGTTAATCTGCACCCGGAGGTGCAATTACCTTCCATACGTTCTCTATTTACGCTCTAGGAACCATATAATTTTCTAGACCAAAAACATAATTAAAGAGTCGGAGCTCCCTGGAACGGAGCCCTCTCTCCTGCCATTGCTCTTATCTTCTCTAAAAATACCCCGGCGCAGCAGCCCTGTGCCAAGGGTCAGCTCGCAGCAGGGCTAAGCCATGGAAAGAGGAGCAGCCCTGCTGTGATGGGTGTCCTGTGAGGGGAATGCACCCAAAAGCACCCACTTTGGCCCCAGAAAGGGGCTGCCCTAATGGGAAGCCTGTGCTCTCTCTTGCTGCAGTCGGGGCTCCAAGGGGTTGCCTATGCAAGGAAAGGTTAATTCAGATTTAACTTTTAATGTGGTTTATCTAACCAATTTTAAAGCCTTGGGCAGACAGACTAATTTGAGAATTAAAGGGACTTTGATGATCATTGCTCTTCCAGCAGAACCAATCTGGGGTTGCATCCAGTTTATTCCAGAATAAATCCAGCCTTCCAGATGAGATGCAAAGGCACATCTGCACAGGGGAATATCAGACCCCAAAGACACTGGCTTTTGCCTGGACAACAACAAATCAAGCCATGGCTGTGGTCCAGCCCCAAGAGGAGCACAGCACTGAGTACCTTTTCCAGCCAGGGAGCTTCCCAGGTGCAAGAGGAGGTGCCGACCCCACGGGTCTTGGGCATGGCTTGCTGCCCCTCCAACCACCACCACCAGCCAACTGGGCTCAAAGCACAGCTCTCGAGGTGAAAGAAACCTGGGGCGAGAGACGTGGCTGGGAACGGGAGGAAACCCAGCTCCACAAATGCACTCGGCAGCTCTGCACACCCACACACGCCTCCGACCTCCCCACACATTGCTGAGTGCACCTGGCTGGCAACAACACCCAAGCAGCTTTGATATTTGGCTGGAGAGGGCTCGGTTGGGCTGGCGATTAAATAAAGTGGGCAAAAGGCAGCAAGCACAGCAAGGCGCTCTCAGCCACCCATTTCAGCTCAATCAGACTCCCCTGGAGAAACAAAGCACTCGCCATTTCTTTTGGCATTTTCCTCTGTTTGCAGTCACGGTGTTGCTGCAGCCTGAGCCTGACCCCCCCGAGCAGCCAGTGGCAGAGAGCAGCCCTTGGCCACCCAGCCCCACATCTGTACCACAGGGAATCGCACGCTTAACCCTCACTATCTTTAAACAAGGGATAATATCCTGCTCTGTAATGGAGCATCACAAAGCTCAATTCACATTCATAAAGCCCAGGACAGACCACGCTGTGGAGGCAGAAGTACCGCCAACCCTCTCCATGCTCCTGCTCACATGCTCATTTTGGTTGAAAACATGCTCAGGTGGATTAATGGCAGTCACCCCAAAAGAAAACCCCTTCAGACAGAAGATATGCACCCACAAAGTGCCTGTGCACCCCAGGGAAGTGCCATACAGACATGTGCCAGAGGTGGCCACGGGGGTAGGAGCCAGCGCCCACGGGGCAGTTGGGGGGCCAGGGTGCCAGGGGTGAACGGCAGGGTCCACGCCACGCTCTAACTTCTCCACAGAATAATGATTTCACATCCTATACGCAGCTAAGCATGACCAAGGTCACGCAGCAGGGAAGTGGCAGAGCCATGCATCCACCCCCCAGTTTCCCCAGCCCTCTCAGATCCTGCTGGCAGGAGTGGCAAAGGCGACGGAGATGCTCACACTTTCTCCCACCCATGAAAACGGTCAGTGCTTCTTTCCACCCCAAAAAAAGCAAGGAGCATTGCAGCGGGGCGCAGGATGCCCAGCAGCTGTGTATAACCAGCCCCGCGCCTGCTAAGAGCAGGAAGACAAGGACATGCCGTGAGACCCGCTGCTCCGTGGGCATGCCCTGCCCTCGTGCTCCCACGGGAGAGCCCGAGACACCGAGGATGCACAAACCGACAGACGCCGAGGCAGCACGGCCTCCGCAGGAGTTACGCGCTTTCCAAGAGGCGAGAGGCAACCAAAAAAAAAAAAAAAGAAACCCTCTCTGCTCACGAAACGCAGCACAAACGAGCAAAGCGAGAGCTCGCCAAGCCCCGCCAGCGGCACGCACCCGGCGTGCCCACCCCGCCGAGCCGTGCCACGGGCAAGGAGAGCTGGGAGACGCTTCCTGGGTGGGCAGCGCTCCATCTGCCCGCCGGTCCTGCCCTGCTCAAGTCTGCACAGACACACGGACTGAAAGCTGGACCCAGCTTCCCCGGCCAGAGCAGCTGCGCTGGGTCCCGTCCAGCCGTTCCCCTGCAATGGCTTGGGGTCGGTTGGCGGCAAGACCCCGCTGGCTGCTGCTCCTTTCCAGCTCCGATCTGCTTCGTCTGCTTTCTGCATGCAAGGGCCACATCCCCCCCCCCCCCCCCCAGCAAAACCGGACCGCTCCCAACCGGGGCTCTGGGGGAAGGAGTGGGGTCCCGCAGCTGCTGCGGCATCGCACGTGTGTGGGGAGGTGGAGGAATAAGGGCAATAACATTGGGGGGGAGGGGGCAGGGGAAAAAAAAAAAAAAGAGAAGTAAAAACCGAGTATGAAACAGCCCTGGGGGAGAATCGCTCGCCCGGACTTGCTGTAATTACACTCCTACTGCCGAATACAAAGCTCTTGGCTCGGCCCTCTCATAAAACTGGGAGAAGGAAGGTGAAAGAAATTTTTTTTTTTTAAATATCCTGAAGGGTCAAAACAACCTTTTAACTTGTCAACTAACAAGTTCAAACAGGACTGCAAGTACTGCTTTCCATAGCTTCCAGGGAGAGACATGCAGACCAGTCATCTGAACTCAAGTCCTCCAGGCCTTTTTGGGTTTTTTTGACAGCCAGAAAAATCAAGGTAAAGGTATTGGCAATCTACACCAAAACCACTTCCCTGCAGAAGCACCAGCCTGGACACAGCACTCCAGCACACGAAACGGAGCTGCTGAGCTCCAACCCCAGCTCCATCACCCCACGTCCTTGGGCAAATCGTGTTGCCTTTCAGCGCACTGGTTTCCACATCCTTCCCTGTAATTATGCCCTTCATCGCCTGCTCTTGTTCTCTGCCTGCGTGTGCCGCATTGAATACCCTGCCAGCACAAAGCCACATGGCCCCGGCCAGGGAGCAAAGCTCTGCCATCCCCTCTCCCCTGTTCACATGCACCTTTGCGAATGGTTCAGCCAAACCAATGCAAACCCCCAATAAAAACACTTACTTTGATTTAAGAAACCTGCTCCTTGCAAAGTCAGGGCTGGCACAGTTTTAGCGTGAGCTTGTTAGAGCATCGCCCAGAAGCCAAAGTACATATAGAGTTCCCAGGAGCTAGGCGGTGATTGAAAAGCCAAGCGACCCCACAAGTTTTGCCTTCACTTGTTAATTCGCATGAAAATGTAAGTCTCCTCTGATATAACCCTCTCCTGAGATTGCTCAGCCTTTACACAGCCTCCAAGTAACTAGTAAGCCACCTGAAGGAGAAAAAAGCAGCATCCACAGAGCCTTTGGTGCTAACTTCAGTAAATACACAGTTTCCTCAGTTCCCCTTGGCTTTGTGTGCCAGGTCTGTACATCACTCATGCCACCCTAGTGCTGCTGCTGCCGCCGAAACCAGCAGCAGAAAACCTTCTGAAAACTCACTTTTATTGCTTGAAGTGCTGGCAGCCCTCTCTTTGCTGGAGCAGTCCTCACTGCCATCCTTGGAGATGCCCTGATGGGGTCCAACACAGGGAGGGGACGTTTGAAAGTTCTTCCAGCACAGGGGAGGCTGACGGATGCTCCTATTCCTTCAAATTCAGGGTTATTTTAGATGCCCTCGAATACACCAAAGTAATCCTTCCCAGTCAGACTGGATGGGTCCACCAGAAGCAGGACCGAAGCTCCTGGAAGCAGGACCCTCAGGCTGATGAGTCTGAAGGTGCCTCCCTTGAGAGCCCTGGCGGTGCTGAGCATCCCTGCTCCGGCAGACCAGACCTTTAAAGGAGTCACTAATTTGGCTTAAAGGTAGGTCCGAGCAATGGGTTTTACAGGTCTATCCTTGGTGCGTTTGCAAAGCTGTGAGAATACATTTACGACACATCCAACAACAAATCTGATTTTCAGGTTCTGAAGTGATTAGAGGAGGGGTCTGATGAGGACTCTTCCGTGTTTGTTTTCTGTGTTTTTCATTTTGGCCTCTTACACAATATTTACAAGGGAAAAAAGGTGTCTGATGAAGCAGCTTAAAAACACATGCATTTTTGTAAATCCTCCCACTTCCAAGATTGTATCAACAAAAGAAAGGAGGAGGAAGAAAAAACATAAATAGGAATTTCACATTGACAGGGTCCCTTTGAACAATTTTCAAAGAGCTCCACTACCAGTTCTCCTATTTGATTTTGTTTTTTTCAGAATATCTACAGCGTGTTCTTCCATGAACCAAATGACTCCACCAGTTTAGGTCCCTTTTCTGAACTGTTCCTTGAAGAAAGCACCCCTGGGTCAGGAGCTGCCACAACAACTGCTTCAGATGTCTGCCCAGGACCGTGGCTGTGCTGGGATGTATTTCAAGGTTTGCTCAACGGACGAGGGATCGCACATTGATGCTGAAGATCCAGGAGCTATTCCCAGCTCAGCCGCAGATCTGCAGTAGCTGTTTCCCTTCAAGGCAGAGGTTGTCTTCCACCAAGGATATCCACCATGGAGAAGAGCTGAGCCTTTCTTTTGGGTGGGATCATTACGAGTGAAAGCAAGTAGAAATCTTGAGCATATACCAAACTTTGGCAATTAAAGACATTGAATGCATCAGAGCCTTTTGCTGGATGCCATAAGCTTATTTTTAAATTATCATTCCCAGGTATTGACCTGCTACACTCAAGTGCTTGTAAGGACAGGTAAAGCAAGAAGAGTCCCCAAACCCCATCACAAGCAGATTGCAGAGACCAGGAAGAAGTCACTCCTTAAAATCAGTCATACACTCCTGAACCAAACAATTTGTGCTCCATCAAAGGCAGGAAATCCTTCATTTATTAACCCAAATCTAAAGCCAAAAATTTTACACTCAATCTTTGTGGTGCAGGGGGGAGTCTGCTCCATGTTAACGGCTTCGTCCTACACACAGCAACCTGGAAGCTGCAGCCTCACCCGACCCAGCCAGCTGCAGCTCAAGACCATTTGGAAAAGAGCTGCCGTAGCACACATGCCCCTGTTCTAAGCAATGCTTGGTCAATACCACCATCCTCCCTCTTTGCAGGAAGCAAGCAGCCCATAATTCTAGCTACTATGCAGCACAGACAGCTCTGTGCAGGGGTAATTGCAGGAAAAAAGCATCTGCTGTCTGATGTGAAGGGCCCAGGTTGCCCTGGAGGTGCTGTCTCCCATCCTTTGCTCGGCTATGTTTCTCCACCTCCAACAGAAAACTAAGTCTGAAAAAGGGAAGGAAAAAGAAGGTTTGTCAAGCCCAGGATTTGAGACTCTGCGGAAAATAAAAGAGGCTGGGGCAAATCACCCAGCAGCCAGACCAAGGAAAGCAAGAAAGAAAAAGGTTTGTTTTCAGGGAAGCTCACTCCCAGCATGACTGCACCAGAAGCTCCACGCCCTTCTCTCTTCTCCTGAAGCAAATTTCAAGACCAAGGCTCATGTTATGCCTCCAGATCTTTCTCTCCATCCTCAAAAAAATAAAATAAAATAAAATTAAAAAAAAAAAAATCAACCTGCATGAGAGGCAGCCCTGGGACCTGCACAGCTGATGCTGCAAGTGACAGAAAAGTCCAAGGGACAATCAAGTTTTGGATTATGACAGGAAAGAAGAACCGCATATACATGAGCACAAACCGTAAATAAACGGGAAATAAATCCCATGGATATGGTGACAGCAGCCCCCAGACAGATCTTTACAAATTGCCTTTTACAAGTAAATAACATTATATCAGGGTTTATGGGCTTCCCTGAGATGGGCACGGGCAGCGCTGTAAATACTGCAAAGGCATCCATTAGGCAAAAGGCAAAACCCTAAGGATTTTCTTGGTGCCCACAACACAGCACTGCTCTACAACAGCAGGACGAGAGTGGGAAGAGGAAAGAAATACAGTCCAGCATCCCCAGGCAGTGGGAAGTGCTGCTGGACAAGGACATTTTCCATCATACATCATGCCAAAGGGTCACAGAAACCCACATGAATCAGAACACCACTTCACCCTTCCCATGGTGAATGCACTGGCCAAATCATTCTGCCTCAGTTTCCCCCCTGTGCTACATAAATAGAGAATGCTGAAGAGATATTTAACAATACCAAGTATCTAATTCACTGAAGATGTTTAAGTACCTTGAGATTTCTGAAGGAGCTGCTATAGGGAAGGCATTAATTTAAATATCTAGTGGCATAGAACATAATGCCAGGCAGATTTTCTTCCATTCTTTTATAATAGCTTAATAATCCTCAAAATAGTTTCATTGTTAATACTCCTGTTGTGTATTTTATTAGGGCTTTTTAGATTGTAAAGTAAGGTAAACACTCCACATTTCTCTAGCACTTACCAAAGCGCTTCTCAGAAATAATTACTTAAGCTTCACAAACACCCACGTGGGGGGACCCTTCCTATTTAGATATGAGTGCATCATCCCCCTTTTCATCCAAAGCCACCCAAGATACTCTGAGGTTGAACAGCAGCAAAATGCACTCTCCTCCCTCCTCCCCCAGACTTTCATTACTAGTTATTGTCTCCTCTCTTTAAAGTTCCACCGATTATTACAGACAAAAGGAGCAGCTTCCCCAGCCCTCATGCAGCCACCCTTCCATCAGCCCACGACTCTGCAGATATGTCGGCTCCAGCACTCAGGGCAGGGGCTGCCTCTCACCCGACTCCTGACCCCCTCGCAGACGGCTGCAGAGGAACCAGCCACAGGCAGACAGTGATACATCTTCTGTCGGGACAGGAAGGAGACGGCAATTTATTATTATTTTTTTTAGACTATGAAAATTCTGTGGCTATTAAAGACTGTCCAGACCCAAAGGGAGCACAGTACACATCCCCTTTTCCTTCTTCTCCCTGCAACTATAAGGCTACTGATGCCCCTGTGGCTTTCCACCTATGCATCCCCAGTACACGTCTACTGCTGCATTTATTGCAGAGCTCCACAACGTTTTGTGCATCTGCCATCGCACCTGTTATCCCCACCCCAAAGATGCAGAATGGAAGGACCAGAGAAGGCAGCAGCTTGTCCAAGCTCATGGGGGATCCCTGTGCCATAAGGGAGAGATTGAGGCTCAAGTGCAAACCTGTGTTTAACACACTATTATCCTCCTTCTGGGTCAAGTTTTAGCTGTTCGTACTCGCAAGCTGGGAGGCCCCGTGGCTAACACACCACAGCCGAGATGGTGGGATCTTCCAGGGCAGAGACAGGCTGAGCTGGTAAGGACAAAATAAAAGCTAAAGTACCATCAGTTAGCAAACCATCCTGAAAAGCATAGCGACACCAATGCTATAGCAGGAGAGGAATGAGAGGTGTTCAATTTGTAGGTAAATCTCAGGCTGAGATAGAAAAAAAACTAAAAAAAAGAAAAATGAAAAAAAGTAAAGTCTTCTAAGGTCTACAGTGAAAACCACCCTCCCTCCAAGAAAATATACAGAAAGAAAAATGCAAGATCAGCCAGAGTTACTGATGGAGAGGCTCCAGGGTATAGTCAGTTATTGAAGTTTTGCAATATAAAGATTAAATTATTTATTATTATTATTTTTTTTTCTAGAAAAAGAGGGGAACAAAGCATCTCCTTCCTCAAAAGTTAACAACTGTGCGACATCATCTCTGCATTGTCTCCCTGTTTTATCGCCACAGTACAGCGCTGAGCAGATTCCACCCCAGGGCAGACACAAAACCACAGGGCCACGGTTTCTAATTATATCCTCTATTCTCAGGGAAATGGTTTATTTATTAGCTCTTTGAGCTTCCCTTTCATTCATTCTCAGTCCCAGTCCCGGCAGCGAGGGGCTCTCGACAAGAGGAAATTTATTAGGTTTTCTCTATTCTCCACCTTCTCTGCTCTGTGCTCTCCCACCCAGCCTCTCCCTCCTCTCCCCATTCAGCATTACAGGCAGTCTCATCACTTTTAATTCAATAACTTGCAGTATAATTACTCCGTAATAACACTATTATCTTAACATTTACTCAGCAGCTGTGATCCCCTTACAGCAAGGCGAGGAGGGAGAGGAGAAGGGATTCTCCGGGGAGAAGCAATGGGGAGAGACGCCCTTCTGCGGGAGAAAGACCCAAAAATAAACCCCAGCCGGAGATGAAGATGCTGCGGCAAGGAGTAAGAGAGCAGGGTGAGCGACGAGGCACTGTGCCTGCAGCCCTGCCCGAGTCCGTCCATTTTATCTCCCTTTCATCAGAATCTGGCAGGTTTTGCACGCGGAGGACGGAGACCGAAGGGACGCTGCGTACGCGCAGCCCCGGGTCTACAATACCACGGAAGCCATTTAAGCAAACGCTGCGCTTTGTAACCTCCCTAAAAAAGCCCTGCCGTCAGGTAAACAGACTAAAACACGGGGGAAGGCAATAGCGAAAGGCCCACTAAAGGATACGACTGTGCTCTATGCTACAGGAAGCAGGATAATCTCCTGCAAAACTCATCTATTTAAATACAAATATTAACCACTTATACATTATCCTAGCTATCACTCGCTACAAAGACTGGTTTTAATTTTTACTCCAGCAATCCCTCAGAAAAAGGGTTTCCACATTTCACAACAGCACATTTGGTAAATAGGGTAAGAAATTCCTCTAAAGCCATAGACTAAAACTCAAATAACTTGTGCAGCAAATGAGGCGGGGAACAGCCTATTAAATATCAGATGCAACCAACTCCAAGCTTGCCTAGAAAGGCAGAATTTCAACCTACAAGCCTTACCTAGCCCTTACAAAGAGCTCGGGTGTTGGCACCTTTTGCCTCCTCGCTGCGGTTTTATTTTCTATGATATTTAAACAAACAAGCCCACTGCATATTTAGGCAGAAATGTTCCTACATGCACCATAGAAAGAGCAAGTTACTACAGCCCCTGCTTAAGCCAACACGATTTTGAAGCCTACAAGGTGAGGTCAGGTTCATGCAGATATCAGATCCTGAAATCACACCCGAAACTCAGTATGATTACCAGCGTTAAAGAATAATTCACACTATAACGTATCTGTTTCATACACATGCTGCAGCAAAGGGGTAAACACAGTTTATTTTGATTGATTATCCATCGTGTAATGCAGAGCTATAATTCCATCAAGCCATCAAAGCGATTCGGCAATTATATAAATCATGGGAGGAACGTGCAAAAGGTTTGTCGTTAGAAACTCAAAATGGAATTTCCTCATATTATATTGCTGCATATTGGCTTGTTTTTTAATAAAACACAGTCAGATTATTTTGGTTTCAAATTTGTTTACATGCCTCTCTCATATACCAATTCACTGGTTACTGTCGATGACAGATCACATCAACATTAATAAGACATTTTATGCCGTCTTCCACTCTACCGGAAACTTCTAAAGCAAACTAAGACTGAAATGCAGGCGGTGTGATGAAAATCACACCCCATGCCATATAACCCAACCCCTTAGAAATGGCTGAAGCTCAATAATCCCAACTGTGTGTAATTCACACGGAAAAGGAGCTTTCCCACTTTCAGCTGGGATATGATGAAGGATGCTACAGGGAGCCCTTGATACAGCTCAGGTTTCATTATTTATAACGTTATATAAACCCTTTACTACTGAATAGAACTTGCACGTGGACATAATTAGATGTATATGCATTATCATAATTAAATCTACAATAAAGTAAATAAGACAGTTTATGATGCATTATCCAGACCTTGTTATCGAGTTTTTACACCTATTTAGTTCAAATTTAGTAGAAATGACAACCTCAAGCTCTAGGGCATTCTGGATGGAAGCAGCTGCTTTTGGAGGTTTAACTCCCTGTATATTCCTTCCCCTCTCCTGTCCTATGTGGCTGCGATCCCAAGCACTGGGGCAGAGGAGAGCCCTCGCCGAGTTCCCTGAAACTCACCCCCTTCCAGTCCAGAGAAGGAGCAAATCCCAAAATCTGGGCAAAAGGCACCAAACTTGCAGCTTCGCTGATGCTGGTGTCAGTGGGCTCTGGCTTGACCATATCTGCTAATCTCAGCTGCAGAGACCATCCCTGTCTGAGAGGCAGCCCAGCTCCTGCGTTAAAAGACAAATCATTACAGATTTGTAAGAGTTGATGGCAAAACCCTCCTTGCCTTCAATGACAGCAGATTTCATCTCACTGCTCTGCTCTCCCAGCCCAGCAGGGAACTGCACAGGGAGAACACCACTGAAGACACTGTGATTATTTGCCTTTGGGGTTTTTTTTTCTTTAAAGATAAAAATAAATCCAACCACTCTGCTTGAACTGTGGGCCCTATATCAGTATTCATAATCTGTCTTTTAGAGTCTTGGGGGGGGAAAAAGGAAAGAAAAAGCCATGCTGAGCTGTGCATTGAAAGCCACCCAAGATAAACTGAACAAGCACTAAACATTGTGCCATTAAGTGAGAAAAGACTACAACTTTGATGTGACACTTGGCTGTTTGCTGGCACTATAAACTATTGCACACTAAAAAAGTTTGTTAAATGCTCCATAAACTTTAACACATTACTGAAACACTTCGAACCAAGAATTTTATTCGGCTATCCACAAAACCGCACTTCGTAACAGGCAAACAACAGCAATCTGTATTTTTCTCTAGAATATACAGGCATGCTTTAATTTCTAGGGTTCAAAACAGTGAAATTAATACAGGTAGATTTAAGAATTCCCTGAGAAGAAAGCACCCATACCAGGTCTGCTTTAGGAAGATAGCTGAAGCCTTAAACAGTGATCGAGTCTTTGGGGTTCATCCCTCCTCCAATACCTCTGACCTTTATATTTTGAGAAACAACTGACTCCTGGACATCCGGCAGCGGCAGGAGAGCAGTGAAGCACTAGAAGAGCTCTGCAAATCATGAGGAAAACGACAGAGTGGAGTCCATGCCTCATCTTTTCTATGTATTTGCCTAAACTTGCATTTCCAAAGCTATTCCTGGAGATCTAAACCAGGGTACCAGCCAAGAAGCAAAACTAATCTTTAAAAAAAATCCCCAAACGTTTTAATATTAATGTTCATTCCTCGCCACAAAGAAAACCGGGTCTTTCTCACGATTTTGCCATTTTTCCCCAAAAGCAGGAGGGAAGACAGTCAACTCCCAAAAGGGCAACGAGGTGTGAAGCACCACATGAGCCATCCACAACTCCCATCACCTTGACGTCCACCAAAATTTCACACTGGACCTGAGACACTTTCCAAAGGAAGTTTTTGTCCAATGAAACTTGCTGAAAACCCCAAAATCCACCAGCTGGCTTAAGCATCATTGGCTTTGCATAAAACCTAAAGCCACTTTTAACATGTCACTCATCTTCCCTATTAAGCCTCACGGAAACCGTGCGCCGCGCGGCTCCCTGCTTAGGGACAGACACAGATTTGGACATGTCGCCCAGAGGCAGAGAGGGACTGATATCAAACCTACACCCTGCATCCCTGTGCTTGCACATCGAGACCACGGATGCAGGGGACGGAGGAGGGTACAGCCACACATCCTCCCAGCCCAGCCCCGTACAACCTCCCCGGCACACGGGCTGTTGCAATTTTCTACTGGTTTATAGCAAGCAGTTACTCCAGCGCTGGCGCAAGGGAGAAGCAGGGACAGAAATTCATTTTGAATCACAACTATACCTGGGGCTAAATCATTTGGATGGTGCGATTTACACATTCCCACCTCTCTGGGCAGTGCATAAAGCACAGCGCGGGCCCATCATTCATTTCAGGATATTGCTCTGGAACGTGCTGTCAAGCGAGTGTTTCATGGCACACGAGCAAGGCTTGCAGCGAGGAACCGGGTGCACTCAGCAAGTAGCACTCGGTGCTTCGTGCAACGCTCCACCTTCGGTAAGAGAAATGGACTCCTGGTAATGGACTACAATTCCTTCCCCTCCAGGAAGGCAGCGCTGCAACCATCAAACACGTCAAGCTGGAGGCAACGGTGATTCATCTAGTCCAGCACACCATCGCCAGCAGCACCCAAAAGCAGACGCTTCAGAGGAATTACCTGTCTGGGTGAACTTTTTTCCTAGCTCCAAGCCACCACCGCTTGGCAGAGGACCCAAAGGAGCCCTGGATCAGTCCGGTGGGGCAGGGACCACAGGGGAGCGCTTGCCTATGGCATCCTGCAGCATCTAAGACACCAAATCCATTAATGCTGGAGAAATGGCAGCAAATAACCAAGTTTTCACTCCTCGACACGTACTCAATGCATTAGGTACAAGGTGTGGATGGCATGAAAGCACTCCAAGGAGACCGGGACCCATACAATGCTGCAGTATAGGGGCTGGGGAGACCGGAGCCTTCCTGGCTACCGGGGCCCATCTCCAACAGGAGTTAATCCACCCGGGAAGCCTGGAGCAGCCTTAACTTCTGCAAGCTTTCCTCCTGCCTGCACGCTTGGGGCTGCAGCCTTCAGCCCCAGCGCAAACACCAGGTCTTGGTTAGTGAAATAATCCTTTGAATTCGAGCAGCTCCCATTTCACAGAACAACACAGCTGTTCACTTCCCTGCACGCATTTTTACAGTGAGTTCTTCCCTCCTCTCACCCTCCCTCAGATTTTTCTGCCTTTTGCTCCTAAAGTTCAAATAAACGCATTTTCAGGATGGTAGTTGTAACTTTATCCCTTACTTTTCATTTTCCTTTTTTCAGACCAGTGTTTTAAGGCTCTCCAACTTTAGAAACCTTGCAGACACAAGACTTGCTGCATTGCCATGGCCCTTAGCCACCACTTTGTTTAACACAGAGAAAAAATCAAAATTCAAAAGGCAGTTCAACAGGCTTGACGTTATGGCTATAGCAACACAAGGAAAGACAAAAGATCCCTCAGTCCAAACCCTCCAACGCCCCTCAGGTCTCTCTCATGTTTTGCAGTACCTCCCTCATCTCAGTCCCAAAGTTTCCTTCATTACACATGAATTTCCTGCTCCTCCTCACCTCCAATTGTCTTGATTTCTGCTGGAAAGGGGAAAAAAAAAAATCACCCATGAGGGCTTATTTTACAACACAAGCACGGATCTCCTTGCCTGGCTGGGGCTGTATCTCTGCTGCACATGGCTCACGTCTGGCAGGCGGGAAGGAGCTGCGTGCGGGGCGGCTGTACGTCCTCCCCACACGAAACAAATCCAATCCTGAACAAAACCGATGTTTACAACACACGCGTGTGCACGTGTAGCCCCAAAACATGAATCAAAGGCCCGAACATGCCTCCCGGAGAGCTGACCTCCCTGCAGCAGTGTTTCCAGGAGGCAAAGCCAGCAGACATTAAATCTTCCAGGCAGTTTTTACACGTGGATTTGATCCTCAAACACGGCGCTTGTCAGAGATTGGATTTCACTGTGGCTATTCCTCGAGGTCCCCATTTCGGCCAGTTCCCGGTGGCCCTCGCCGCTATGCAAACCCTCCTGCTCTCGCAGGCAGACAAGGGACAGGGTATTTCCACCTATGCACGGACACTGGCTGGCACAGAGAGCTCTGGGAAAGGACTGTGTGATGCATCCCGGCGATATCCCTGGGGAGGCTGGTCCTACCCCAAGAAAAATAGCAATTTTCCCCTTTCCAGGCCAGAGCGTATTGAAATATCTGCCCTTAGGGGAGGCTTTTAAAAATCAGGATTTTCTTTCCTACTCCTTCACTGAAGGAGATCAGGGGCAGAAGATACCCCACATCCCCCTCCTGCTCCAGAGGCTCAAAAGCTCCCAATTCCCAGCACAGCCCATTTGGCGACCACAGGGAAAGACGGATAGATGGGGATGTGCAAACTACCCAGATCCTGTAACAGAGCATAAGGAGAAGCTGCCTCTTGCTTCCTTAAGTAAAGTTTTAATTTACGCTGATCTCTGGGGAGAGAAGGAGGTTATTGAATCCATAGGAAGCAGCAGGGAATGAACCAAGTGACCCTGAGGCCAGGCACAAGCAACCAAGATTCCCAAGGGTTACAAAGCTGTGGGGACAGACCGGCACCAGATTTGCTGTGGATTTTTTTCATCCCCTGCTCTGGACTCACACACATTTCCCTTGTGCTGCCTTACAGAGCAAACAAATGTCATTTCTTTGGGAAAACTGGAAAGACTATTTTCTTGCCAACCCTTCCCCCTCTCCGAATCCTCCCCCCTTTGCAGCTTGCAGAAAAGTGCCCCTAATCTCCAAATTCTCTCTCTACCTGCAGCAAGAGCTGAAACCCTACCCGTCCCCTCCCCCAGCCCTCCAACCGCACTAATCCATCAAATTCCCTGGCCTTGCAGCCCACCCCCAGCCCCCGACAGCAGCAATCCTGGCACCAGATGTCCACTGACAAAGGCAGCGCCAAGCATCAAAAAGTAATCGCCCCATCACCCCTGTCCCGATGGGGCCCCTGGGCAAAAAGCGAGTTCAAAGCGCAACAACCCAGCATCCTTCTGCAACCGAGCATCCTTCTGCTGCTGTATGCCCTGGGCACCAGCGCACCGGAGAGGGGACACGGTGACAAAACTCAAACTACAGCTGAGCCCACCGAAGGGTTACAATTCCCCCTCTTGGATCAGGGATTTAAAACAGGGGTCACTGATAGAAAATAAAAGGGATTTTATTTAAAAAAAAAAAATCAAAACCCAAGCAAGACATCTGTGCTCTGTCCACACGACGGCTGAAGCAGCATTAGCAACGACTTTGTTTAAATATGACTGTTGCAAACCTCTTCCCGGCATCCTCCTCACGGCCTGCCAGAAGGATTTTGCTAGCCAAACCACGCTCCAGATTAGCCATCTGGACTATCCGTATCTGCTAAACCTGACCGCAAAACCGGCCTTTAAGACAACACACCCATTTCCAGGGATTTTTTCATAGAAAGAAAAGCAGAGGGGGGGATATCTCCACTCCACATCCTCAGTAACTTTTCAAATGCACTGATTTCCCACCCTTTCTTCCCTTTTTCTTCTGTTTGTGGGGGTTTGGTACTATTGCTTCCGGTATTAGGGCATGCTACTTACATCAGCCTTCTCTGTCAAGTCCCGCTGGGCAGTTTACAGTCTCAACCCCCATCCTTATTTCACAAATGCAATTTCAAGCTTTCCCACATTTCCCGCAGAGAAACGGGAGAAGCAACGTGCCAGCAGGCACAGACTGTCCCAACACCACACAGGAGGGACAGGCTGTGCATGCAAAAGCCCCGCCTGAAACCCGTCCCGAAAAAAACTGTGTTAATGGAGCCAGCCCAAGAGCAAAACCCAGCTCCCTGCCGAATGAGAGCAACGCCCCATTTCTAGAAATAATTAATTGCAACAACCTCTCCGGTCGGCTTTTGAAACGGCTCCAGCTAATCGTTTCCCTGATTTGTACGGGCGCTGCACGATGAGCATCTCTCCTCCCTCCCACACCCCGAGCATCCCTGCGCCGTGGGGACAGCCCCTGCCCTCCCCAGTCACCCACGCTCCCACCTCCTCCGCAGGCAGGGACCTTACGCGACAAATCCTCGCAAGGCTCGAGGTGCCGAGGCTTGGGGGAAATTTGAATTGTCATTTTCCCTGTTACACCCGGGTTTAGTGCTGCTGTTACAGCATCATTTTATTTATGGCATTACTTCTGTCATTATAACGATCCTACATAAATTCCACATACCGATTCCATAACAAT
This sequence comes from Aquila chrysaetos chrysaetos, assembly GCF_900496995.4. Taxonomy (NCBI): domain Eukaryota; kingdom Metazoa; phylum Chordata; class Aves; order Accipitriformes; family Accipitridae; genus Aquila; species Aquila chrysaetos. Next base: position 3,012,603 of record NC_044015.1, on the reverse strand, counting down.
ACTTGCTGCTATTATAATAATGATCCCATCTGAATGGCACAGGTGCCATTATCAGAAAATCTGTTTGTAATAGAGAATCAACTGTAAAAAGAGGCATTACGCCCAAATGAACTATTTAAGAATTACCATAAACAGGGGGCTAGGCTCAATTCCCTTGGCTGCAACGCTCTGCTTCCTGCCTTACCGTAAATAGAGAGCAAGTCAAAATTAGCAGGTAAGTCATCCTGCGACTTGGGAGCTGATGCTGAAACCAAGCACCATGTGGCTTCCTCACATGAATAAAACCTACCTCCACACAGATTCTAATAAAGAATTTTTGCAACGCACTTGCTAAGTGATAATGAGAGCACTAATCGGCACATGGAGAAATTGAAACACACCCTTACAAACCCATAAAGGAGAGTTATCTGTAAATAGAAAGGAAGGGCAGAAGAGCTTCTTTAAAAACCCAAACTCACCCAAGCATACATGAGCTCACGCAAAATTAAGGCGGCAGTCACATCAGAAATGACTGAAGATGCATAGGAAAAATAAAGGTGTTGTAGGGTTCAGTTTGGTAGATCTCCATCCCTGCATCAGCCCATGCACGTTCACAGCTCCCAGGTGCCTCCTGATTCAGAAGGTTTCACCTACCGCAACAGTTATTACTCCTACAAAATAGTTCTGGAAGGGCAGCTACTCCTTCAAAGAGAGCTTCTAACAGATGTTTTCCCACCGTCAGCATTTGAACAAACACAGTGTCTCACACCTTCCACGGTCCCTAATTTTACCAGTTCATTCATCACACCTGCAAACGCAGCATGAAATAAATTCAAATGTAACAAGATTACGCTTCCCCAGTGCCACAGGATGCGCTGCAAGCTCTGCCGAGTCCGACAGCAAAGCCTTGCATGGGAACAAAACATACCTGGGGTTCAAAATCTCTTCAAACAGAGGGCAGAGGATGGCTTGGGGGGAGTGGTAATGGGATTGAGTGCCTTTCATCTCCAGGTGACTGGTTAAAAATTCAGCCCAGGTGAGCAGCATCTACAAAGTCGTTACTACACAAGGGCTGCACAGAAGCCAACATGAAATGAGTAGTGGCTTCAATCCAGCTCTTTGCGGACCGGTGTCAGACAACTTGTCACTCCTATACCTGGCACCACAGGGCAGCCTCTGAAAAGGCACCAAGGACGGGATCATGCAATCTCGATTCTCTTCTTTACACGTAGCCGGGTGACACCGGCACTGCTGCTCTTTTTTGGCCTGCGCCCACACGCAGCAGACAGGGACACTCGAGCAGAAATCAGAGATACCGGGTCTATTCCTGGCATCGCTGCTGACCTGCTGCGGGAGCCTGGGCAAGCCTCGCTACTGCTTCTGCCTCATCTCTTTTTGGCTGAACAATTCAACCCATGGCACTTCAGCGCTTTTCACTGGTCGACCCTAAAACACTTTACGGAAAGGAGTTACGCATCGCTATTCCCATTTTACAGACAAGGAAGCTAGCAGATTGCCATTTCCCCAAGGCTGTTTTTCTGGCACGCTCCTTAGAGATTAAATCTAGTGAAATAGCTCTGCCGTACAAGAATCTGTACCCACAGGCCAGATTCAACAGTGAGGGTAAAGAGGGTGTTTGAAACTTGCTGTGATCAAGGTTAAGAAACATAATAAAACACCATACCCTGCTTTTCCAGCTCTGCAGGGTAATGAGGGATTTCCTCATATACCTGCTGCAACTGTCACCTTTGCAGGAATTTAGTACCTGATACTAAATTCACTCTCTGTCTGCACACAGAACCTTTAGACGGTTTATTTTGGTACCTCCACCTCCCAAAAAAATGATATGCATTTCTTCCAAGTCAAAGGCGTAATTGGGCCTTGTCTGGTTTCTACGCCTTTGAAAAATCACTGCTTTGCCTTTTGGCTGCAGGAGGAGGTTGCAGAGCAGCAGGACCACAAAGCAGGAGCCCTGACACTCCCCCACTCCCACTCTGACTGGCAGAAAGATTTGGAACAAGCGTCCGCACTTCTCCTGGAGGTGATGTACCTCCTTCTGCACCAGGGATCAACGACATGCTCCCAAGATGACAAAAGATACCGATACCTTCTCTTCTACTTGGCAGGTTCTTGGAGCAATAACATGAAAGGATGGCGAGCGTTACGGTTTTTACTCCAGGGTCGAAAAGCAAAAGAGGAAAGTGCAGCTCCAGAGCTGCCGTCCTCTGCGGACCCCTCCTCCAGCTCAGTCCCAGGTGCAGGACCACCTCATTTAGCCGGAGCTGCCATCTGAGCGAGCCTTACTCACCGTCTTCGAGCCCACATCCCAACACACTCCTCCACAAGAAGTGAGAGGGCGGCCTGAAAGGCACCAATCAACGCCAGACGCTCATTACGTTAGAGAAAACGCAAATCACGAAGAAACTGTTAAAATAGCTCAATTAGCTCAAATGCAGATTTTTCACTTCCTCCTTTTTGGTGGAAAAAAACCCAAACCCCAACCAACAGTGTAAATCTGTAAATAAATATTAGCCCTGTAAAATACCAGGGCTGACAAACACCTCTGCAGCCAGAAACAGACCAGTGGTGGATTACAGACATGCACCCAACGAACACTGAGCCAGTTAGGAGAGAAGAAAAATTTCTCAGTGCAGGTGGCTTGTTATTCTCAGAAAGTCTCTTTTCAGCAGATGTTCCTCTGTTCTGTGTGTGGCGATCCCAGTGCACTTGAATTTGTGATTTCTCCTCCGCTAAGTGATGTTTTCAGGAAAAGGGAAATGAAAGGATAGCGAGATGCAGCTATACAAAGCACAGGCTAAAGAATCCTCTTTTTTTTAAGAAAGGAACCATAATGTTAATGTTTGAAACTGCTTTTCATATATAGTAATGATCAGCTTAATCTTTACATTTTTTTCCTTAACTGCAGGAGAGTTCTCCGCCAACGAACAATATAAATTTAAATTTAATTTCAAGTGTTCCTTTAACTGCCTCGAGTCAGACCAGCTGCTGCGAATTCAAAGTTAGAGCCTTGGCGTAAAAGTTACCTGCAACATAAAAGTATTTTGTCTTTGCCAGAGCGAGAGACAAATCATAAAGGGATAAAATATGGCCATTTCTCAGGAAAGTTCCAGCTACACAGCTCCCGTAACAAAACGGAGCATTTTTTTCCCCTTTTATGTTTCTAAAATTACACATTTTAGACAAATCTGCATCTCGAGCTTGAGCAGTAGTATAATGGCTAGCAAGCAAGTCATATAAAACCAAGAAAGCGAGCTGCATTTTAATCCTGGGAACCGAGCGCAGAAGTTGTGCAATGTTCACAGTGAATAAATTTTGTACGTTACTCAAACGCCCAAAGCCCGTGTCCTGCCCCGAGCTGCAGAGAGCATCGCGCAGGCGACTGCTGCGGACCTGGGCTGCCTTTTACTCATTAAAAAATAAAAGGTGCTTCCAGTACGGGAAAAACCCAATGTAGTAAAAGGGGTAATTTGGAGAAAAGGGTGAGCTGGAGAGCCGGCCCTTTGTAATGCAGGCGAGCGCTGCCAGCATGATTGGGGGGGGGGGGGGGGGGCTGGATGCGGTTTTTACACTTTTGTCTTGTTTTGCAGCAAAACGCTTCCTTAAGCTGGAGAAAAAGGGAGAGAAGGAGGTGTGGGGGGATGTCCCCTTCCCAACTTCCAAACGCCGCCGCCCCAGCCAGCGCTCCCCTTCCATCTGAGCAACGCTCCTCAGATAAAGCCCGGCCACGAAAAGCTGTGGTAAAACGGGTATTTTAACGCTTATCCGTCAGCGGGAGCCAAGCCGGCGGCAGGCAGCCCCCCTCCCCGGTCACCCCCAGACCCCCACGGCCCCGGTTCCTCCGAGCCGCGGGCCCGTCCCACACACGACGCCGGGAAGACCCGGCCGCGCTGGATGCTCCCCAGAGGAAAGTGCTACCGGTGGAGCTGAGGGGGTAAATGTTGTTTCTCCTTCTTAAAAAGAGGTAAAACGAAAAAAAAAAGTTTTTAAATCAAACCGCCTGTCTCGAGTCTCGTCTCGGTGCCCGAGGGGCTGCGGGAAGGGTGTGGGGCGAGGAGAACCCCTCGGCGCCCCCGGGGACGAGGGGGATTGTCGGGGCGCGGGGCAAGGGCGAGGCACTTACCGGGAGGGGAACCGGCCGTCCCACCCGCGCCGCCCTCGGCACGGCGGCCCGCGGCGCCTACGGGCCCACGGGCGCCGCGACCCCGCTGAGGAGCCCGCCGCGGCCCGGGCGGAGGGAGGCGGAGCCGGGGCGGGGCCGGGCCGCGGGGCTCAACCCGATCGGGGGAGCGGGAGGCTTGAGGCGGGCGGGGGGGGGGGGGACACACACATCAGCGGCGGGAGGCCCCGGGCGGGGGAGCGCCGCGGCCCGCCAGGCCTCGCCTGCGCCCCCCGCCTCAGGGCGCCCGGCCGCGGGGGTCCCTCACAGCCCGGTCCCGGATTCCTCCTCCCCCGGTGGCCCTGGAGCGGAGGCTTTGGGGTGCCCCCCCCCCCCCCCCCCGCGCCTGGCCCTGGGGTCAGCCCAGCCTGGTCATTCAGGGTCCCCACGGGTCCCTTTGGGTCCCCTCACACGCAGCCCTCTCCCCACAACTCGCGCGGTACTCCCCAAAAGAAAAAGCAAAAGCCCCCCCTCGCCCACCCGTGCCAGGGGAGCACCGCTGCTCCCCCCAGCCCACCCGGCCACGCCGCCATGAACTCGTCCCCCGCAGGGCGGCCGCTCGCTGGCAGCGCTTGCCCGAAGGGGGAAACTGAGGCACGGCAGCCGGCGCGCGCACCCCGTCCCCTCCAGCCAGCAGCCCCTGGGGTCTTCCCTCAGCAGATCCCACCGGAGCAGGAGCCGGGGCTCCTCTCGAGCCCCCCAAACCCCAGCCAGAGCGGGAAAACCCTGGACACGGGGCAGCTTTGAGTGGTCCCACGCCAGCCCGGTGCAGAGAGCTGGAGGGGTGCAGCTGGGATAACCCCCACCTTGACATTTTTGGTGATGCAAAGCCCAGCGCCACACTCATCGGGTCCTTGCTATGATCAGATAAACCCTCACCTCCAAACACTTTTTAAAAAAAAAAAAAAAAAAAAAAAGGAAAGAAAACCCAACGACAAAAGCCACAACCTTCTTCATTTATTTTTCATGGAGCTCCACAGACGTGCAAAGCTCTTGCAGCCATCTGTAAAGAGAGAAGGTAATTCCTAGCCTGAGGACTTTATAGTTTAAATAAGACATAAACGCAGCAAGAGAGGACAGCGGAGAGAAAGGCGAGAGAGGGTGTGCAACAAAAGGGTTTCTTCAGAGAGAGATTAGGGTATTATGATTGCTACATATACATCTTTGCATTGACTCTATATAGGATTTCAGAGTAGCTCTCTTATCTCTGGACAGGAACAAAACACTCTGTACTTGCTCTTTTCCAAATCATACCAAGAAACTGGAACCAAACAAACCCCCCCAAACAAAATCACAACAACAAAATTCCTTCCCTCCCCTCTCGATTTTGCCTATTTATTTTTTTTTCACACAGAGAGATATTTTGCCTTTTTTTTTTTTTTTTTTGAAAGCTCGGGGTTGAAAAATCCTCGGTCATTTGGGAATTCTCTGAGCCAGCGACCGTAGCGAGGCTGAGCGCAGAGAGGCTCTTGGCAGGCCCCAGCGCGGAGAGGGCTGCACTGGAGCATGTGCCTGGGAGAAGGGGGGGATGCGGGGGGCAAAGGAGGCCACATACATTTTTAGAAGAAAAAAAAAAAAATAAAAAAAGAGAAGGGGGAAAAAAAAAAAGCGTCACCGAGGCCTGCCTGGTGTGCACGCCAGCTCTGGGGGCTGGGAGCGGGGGAGCGCGGGGAGGAGAAAGGCTGGGTGGATGGAAGTGAGGATCCAGATTGAAAACAGATGGGATTTTTCTTGCCAACCTGACATCCGAGACCGCGGGAGGCGGGGTAAAACTTCCCCTTCAGAGAGGCTGGCAGCCAAGAGATATGGGGGGGGGGGAGTCCGAAAAATCCCAGTTTGGTTTAAAATCCCTTCTCGTTCCCTCTCGCTGGGGCTCCCTGGACGGCAGAGATGAGCCCACTGGAGCTGGGTTGTTTTTAATACTTTGAGAGGTTTGATTTTACCATTAAGTGTCTGATTCATCTGTTCCTGCCTGCTGGAGCTAAGCCCAGCCTGGCAGTTAATGCTTGCCCTAGGAGACATTTTAGGGGCATTTTGCACCCACACAGATCCCTCTGCATATGCACACGAGGGAAACCCGCGTACGTGCACAGAAATAACCCCGTGCGCACCTTCGCCTTCCCACACAGCATGCTGCGGCCAGCGTCAACCTGCAGCTAAACACCGGCCACAACCTCCACCCAGGGACGAGCTGGGATGCGGCAAACCCGTGCTCGAGTGCGGCTGCAAAGATCCACATTTCCAGGTAAAGGAGGCACATAAACCATGGGAGGACCTCACATCTCTCAGCCCTGGGCACCTGAGCCGGTAACCTCCAGCAGCCCAAGCTGCCCAGGTTTGAAGAAGCTGCAAACAAATGATGCAACAGCCCTGAAGTGACTTAGCGGTGATTCACCCAGGAGTCAATTTGTGGCTGGTTTGGGGCAGGGCTGAAGCGGTTCCCACTCTGGGTCACACCTCCCGCTTTGCCCCTCCGTCCACACACCCCACGCTTTGATGCCAGAGGGACCAACCGGCGCAAATCCCACTCGGTCTGCAACAGAGGTGGCAGAGGGGTCCCCCGGTGACATGGGGACGCAGGGGCCACACGAGTCACCGTGCCGAGTGCTGCATTTTGGGATAAAGATCGCCGCAGGACAGCAAAAGGCTCCGGGTGTGCACAAGCCGCTACCCGACGTGCATCAAACGATTGGCAAAGCCGCCCCTCCAGCAGAGCACGGGCATCCTCCCCGGCCTGGCAGGGATGTGGGGTCCATGCCACCCCCCCCCCCCCCACCTCGGGATTTCACAGCTACTTTACAAACCAGAAAAAAAAAGTTAATGGTGCGAGCTTGACCACATATTTTCCAGGGGCTCTGGGAGACCGGCTCTCCGCAAGGCAGCTAACACACACTCTTTTCATTCAGAGCTTTAAATACCCAATTGTGTCTGTTTTCAGCACGCTCATTTTTAGCATTTTAATGATATGGTCCCCGGCTCTGGCCCTCCTTGGATTGGTCACAGCGTGGGGTTTTTTTTTTCTTTTTTTCTACCCCCCCCCCCTTCTTTTTAAGATCTTGCAGAGCGAAAGGGGAAGGGGGTTAGCAAGAGGTCACACATTTCTCCTAACCCAAGTGTTTTTCCAGCAGGCAGGGGGTCCTGCCAGGGACAAAGACAAACCAGCCCCTTCGGCTGCCTGTTGGCTGCGACCGCTGCACCTTCCGCTGCGGGTCCTCAGCGCAGGCGTGGGACGGGCGCGCTGCCCTGGCCGGAGCGTTCCGGGAAGGTGCGTGACCCGGGCACGCTTCCCACGAGAGGCGGCGGGCAGCAGCACCGGTCCCCACACCCTGGCAGAGCCAAAACCTTGCTTACCGTGACCAGCCCTAGAAGAAAGGGTTTGGGATTTCCCACCGCAGTCGCTTTCCCTTCTTCCCCTGTAGTCAGAGCCTTCCTCAGGCCCCACGGATCGGATTTTGCTTGGCTGTTCTGCTCTGCTCGTGGCTGGGCAGAAGACCCCATCCGCAAGCAGGACCTGGCACGGAGCGTGGATCGCAGCGCAGGCACAGTGCCTGCTCTCAACCCGGCTCTCAACTCCCTGGGTGCCTGCACCCGCCTCACGTCCCCTGATTCGTGCCCTTGGCCTGTTGAGCAGGTCCGCTTTTTCCACTGGAAAGCTCCCAAAGAGGCTTCAGGCATGTTAGAGCACAGCTCAAAGCCTCCACCGGGAACTACAGGGAGCCCTGAGGCTCAAAGGCAGCGTGGGACCCCCAAAGCCCCGCACCCGGACATGGCAGAGCCACCCTGGATGTAGCACTGCACCGTGCCACCTCCCTGACACAAAGCAGACATAAACCAACATGGCAGCTGCCACTTTCAAATATCCAGCTGCAAAAAAGCCCAGCTTTGGCCACTGCCTCCAGAGCCACTAGCTACACTGCCCGGAGAGTCCGTGGAGGGATGCTGGCTTGGCTCCGGGTGCATAAAGGTCAGTTTGGCTCTGCATCACGGGCAGCCGTCATGGCACCGACACAGCAAAGCTGCTTCAGGTCCAGCTTCAGCATCTTCACCCGGCTCTGCCCCTAAATCAGCTGGAGAGCTCTGTGCAGGCCCTGGTTATGCAAACTGCCGATAGAGCCAAGGAGGCAGCAGAAGACTCACAGCTGCACCAGAGAGGAACCAAAGGTGCAGGTCCTGCACCATGTTACCACCATCCCTTAGCAAACATCCACATTTCCCCCCTTCCCCAAGCACACTCAGCCCTACTTGCTTTTGCATGTGCCACTGTGACCAGATTCTTGGCCCAGAGCAGCCCCGAGGGATGTCCTTTCCTCCTGTCCCCCCACCCCACATCAATATTCAGCGTTTTCCCCATTCCCTTTCCCCCAGCTCTCCAAATACATCACGTCCCTATTAACCATCCTTCACAGGGCACTTCAACATGAGACGCTCAGTGGATATTATTTTTTTTTCCGCCAAGTAATATCGAAATGATATTTATTAAATTTGCTCTCTAAGTCCCTCAATCTGCTCCATAATACAGTGAATCTGTGAGGTGGTTTCACTGATCCCGCCTCAATGAGACCAGATTAACGCAGATGATCCCGGCTTTGCAGCTCCCTCGTCCCAGGGAGGGTCAGAGGTTGTGCAGAAAGGCAAAACCCGCTGGCAGTGCCGGTGTGGCTGAGCCGGAGGAAATCACGTGGGCTCTGAAAATGATTTCCGAGGTTAACTCCAGGTGGGAAGGAGGGAGCACTCAGCATGGACACACAGCAACTTTTAAGTCTTCGGAAAACCCGTTTGGCTGTTTATTTCAGCTTCTCTTGCTCTTATCTCCCTCCTTAAGCGCATTGATTGCACCTGCCCCCACCCCGCTCCCCAGCAAGAAGCCCATTAAATCTAAAGTTAGCTCCAGAAAGGTTCATCAGATCCATTATCTCTGCATTCAGCTAAATTATGAAAATCATTAAGATAAGGAGGCATGGAGCCTATTAGTTTCCTGAAGAGGATGCTTTACAATTTTTTTCCTTCTGCTTCCACATTTAATTACCTTAAGTTTCACAGTATTTAATTCCATTTATTAAACCTTTAATACGTAGAAACAAAACAACAACAACAAAACCACTGCTGGTCGCCTTTAGGAAGGGTGTAGAGTCAGGGTACAGAGCAGCATCTGCCTTCCCCATCCCCTTCCCCACTCGGGATGCGGAGAGGCCCCGATCCTGCGGCCGTGCATGGACACTTGCAGCTGAGCTGGAGCTGCACTCATGCGGGATGCATCCATTAATTAAAAAATAAGGATGTGGCCTGGGGTCCATGCAAAAGGAAAGGGAGCAGCGCCAGCCTAGGGTCCTCCTGCGGGCTCCCCCAAGCCAGGCTGGTCCCCGAGCCAACTGCCAGGAGCTTTGCTACAACCTGGGGGGATGACACAAAAAGCAGTAGGGTTGTGGGAACTCTATTTTTATTTTATTTTTTTTTTTCTAAAATTGCAGAAGCACAGTTTAATCCACAATGCCACCACACATGCAAAGCCCCAGCACTCCCACAGGTATGTACACAGGGATCCTTGCTCAGTTATTGGTGTTATTTGTTGGACGGATGCTATTTTAGGAAACTGATAGCAAGCCTATGGAAACAGCAAAACCCCCACATGCTTCAAGCAAGGTCAATCTGAAGCATTAGCGTCTCTCTGGCTGCATTTTGCCTTCCCAGAGATGCTATTTAGCAATCTTGGTTACTATTAGAGCAGCATCTAAAACTCCCTTATCCTGTAATGCTGAACAAGCCGTAACTCTCACGCCAGGCCATCTCTTTGCCATGTAAACAGGACAGAGACCAAAGAGTAAAAACAAAACCAGAGGCACAGCCAGGGAAGAGCTGGGTGCAGGGTCACCCACCATGCCACACGTGTGCAGGGGAAGATGCCAAGCCCAAGCCCAGCTCACTGAGACCACGGCACAAGGGCTGCAGATCCACATCCCTGTGAGCACACAGACAATTACGTTCCCACGTACAGCATCTCCAAACACCTCCTTGCAGCAGATTTCAACATTTGACAATTCATGGACCACTAAAACTTTTCCTGAGAAGCTGTGGACATTCAAGGATGCCCTTATGAGCCGTTCACAGACCCTTTTCTCCAGCGCTTGCAAGGCACGGTTTGCAAACTCCGCTGCCTTCAAGGCTTGTCTCATCACGTATCCAAACAGGGCCCCATGGCTCCAAGCGGTGCAGTTTCTTCCCATCGACATCTTTTACAGGATTAAACCTCAAACTTGGCCTGCATTTTGCATTTGGTTTTTAAATCAGGAATCATTCTGGAAAAGTAGCACCAGGAAGAAAAAACAACTTGCTAAAGTGTTCCCCAGCAGCATATCCACATACTTTAATATAAAAAAGCTGCTGCTAATTTAAAAAACAAATGTTTAAGCAATCAAGCATGTTTATTTAATTTGTCCTTTCTGTGCCAGAGAAGGCCCAAGCCATTCGCAGTGGCTGCCACGCAGCGTTATCAAGAGCATTCATGGTGAGGACCCTGCACGTTGGGATGGGAGCAGCTTGCAGCCCCAATGCAACCCACCCCTTGAAAGGGAGGTCAGCTCCTGCCGACACTCAAGAGAGGGTCCCTTGGGACAGTCCAGCCTCAGACCCACCACCCCGAGATGAAAACAGACATCTAGAGCCTAAGGACAGGACTTAGGATTCAACCCATTCCTTGTATCCAGCATGAACCAGATCATCTCTCTTTTCCTCCAAGAGCAGTGAAATTTTAGTTCATTTGCCATCACTGCAGACTAGTGTTTTTTCACTAAAAAGACCATGTATTGCTCTGCTTGCAAAGACGGTGCAGGATGCACAGAGACAGGTACAGGGGAACCCGGAGCCCCAAAATGAACCCAGCTGGAAAGGGGCAGCTGCTGCCTCGCCATGGTGAGATGCCACTGACCATCGGTCCTTGCCATCCATGGGCTCCCAGGAGCTCAACACCAGCATCTTAAAAATACAACTTGCACTCTATTTCTTTAAATGCTCTGAACACAGACCAACTCTTGGTTTAAATATTCATTGGGGCCGTGATGGGACCCGTGAGCCATCCAGTAAGTGGGTTGGGAGCTTCATCCACCGCCATGGAGCACACCTTCAGCTCGAGGGCCACTTCGTACCACCTTACGGCCACGTTCCCCAATTAACGCCAGCCACAGAGCCTGCATCTCTTACGGCAACAGTAAACTCAAAAGGGACTTTCCCCCCCTTTCTCCCAAAGCCTCGCCAGCAGTGAGCTAAATCCAGATCTGCTCTTCACACCCACCCACGAGCTGGGGCAACCAGCAAAGATTCATTAGCAGGAGGAGCCGTGTTCCTCTTGCTTTGAACATGAAAGCAGCCTGAAGGGGGGTATTTTGTGGGGGAGGATAATATTCATCACAAAAAAACCCAAAACATGGAGCAGCAAACACTGCCTTCAGCCTCCCTGATGCCAAAAGGGCTCTTGTGGACAAGGTTAAGGATTGGGCATTAGTCAGGGGGGGGGGGGGGGGGGGGGGGGGGGGGGGGGGAGAAAGGTTTTTCTTCTCAAGACATCTCTCAAGAGACCTCTGTCCACTCGAGCTGCAGGATATCAGCGTTCACCTGCTCAGCTTTCCCTCTGGCCTCCACACTGGCGTATTTGGGGCTGGCTCTTACCCTCACGGCCATTTAACCTGCTGTTTACATAGTTAATATTCCAATGAGGCAATGCAAGACACACACAGCACTAAACCCATAAACAAACAGCCCCGTTTCCCAGCTGGACAAACCCTCCATCTCTCTTGACACGAGATCCTGCACTGTTACCACCTTTGGCATGAAATATTCCTGAAATGAGTTGGCCGGGAGGAAAGTTCTCGGGAGACCCAATGGCAGCAGCTGGATAGCAGCACCCAAAAACTGCAACGAGCTGCGGGAGGTCCCTGCTGCAAGGCTGCAGGAGGAACATTTTGGATGCCACTGAACACAGGGGGCTGGGGAGGGGAGATAACACATTGGGTGTCCACAGGGGTTTGCTCTGCATTCCCGGCAGCGGGAATGCTCCTTCAGCCTTCCTACACCAATAACTCTTCTATCAAGAGATGCTAGATGCTCCCATGATGCAGTGTTTTATTCTCAATGTCAGAAGCCAAGTGTTTTTTTGGTTTACCTTTGAAGGGCAAACTTAGTAGCCAATAGCCCTAAGGAGCCAGGTAGTGTTGGCTGCTTCTTTGAGCAAGCTATCAGTAGCCCAAGGAAAGCCTGGTTTTCTCAAGTTCATGGTTGTCATGTGAAAACCTCGTGGATTCACAATGAGTTGAGTCCTGGGCTCCCGATGAAGGATAGCTCTACATGTGCCCATTTCACAGATGAGAATGTTCAGGAATGAACTGGAAAAACAACAGTCCCATGGTCTGCAGCGAAGCCGGGAATGGAGCCTGCTCCCGATCATCCTTCCTCCAACAGTCACCACCACATGTGGCTGTTTCCACCAGGCACACACCAGGAGCAGTTTCTCCTGAAAAGCTTCTAAAGGCTCAAATTCACCAAGAAATGAGCAATAACCACAGGACAGTGACTCCATGGATAATCCAGATTTCTGGTGGATCCCAAAACACCTAAAAGGACCCAATTCTCAGAGCACGAGCAAGTCTCCAGAGAGGTTGGAGAGCTCCGTGCTGCTCTTCCCAACACTGGAAAAGCTCAGACCTGGACTGCAGATCAGTATCTCCTTTCCCACCACGGCAATGTCAGGAACGGCGATGCCTCGGAGAGGGAGCGGGAGCGCAGGAGTGTGAGTGAACCCGTTGTAAGCAGGAACTCAATTTTGCCCATCATTATCGTTGGCTTTAACAAATAGCTTCTGGGGATGGCAGGTACTTTATTAATTTTTCCCCTGTGCAGCATGCAGGATGATTGAAGAAATCACTGGCCTGTTGATTTGTTTGCCTCCCTGGCCCAAAATAACTAGCTATTTATTTTTAAACAGCAGGATGCATCAAATCCTCAAATCAAGGCAATGGAGACGGGAGGACGTGCCACACGCATCCATGGCACCAGTGCCTGGGCAGAAGGTTTCAGCCCCTTTCTCCACACTGGGAAAAAGCCAGGTCCAAGTCTCCCACTCGCACTTCAGACACGGGAAAACTGAATAAAGGGATTTTCCACCCCATTGGGTTTCTTCTGGCAGCCACATTACTGGTGACCCCACTGGACTTGTTGCCCACCGTGCCTGAGCTTTGGTCTGTGTGAAGACCAGGGAGCATTTGGGCACCTCAGTCTCAAATACAGTTCCTGGCCTTGGACTTTGCTGCGCATCCCTGATGCGTGAGGTGGTGGGGATATTCTGGGTGATGTTAGGACAGAGAAAACTGCAACGTGCACATTGGGAACCAAATAATCTTGGAAGGTGCTTCTCTCTCTAACAGTTCTCCTGCAAAAGCACAGCCACAGGAGATACCAGGCACAGGCTCATGGTGCTGCAGCACCTTGCTGAATCCTCCAACACCCTTCCAACACCTAAGCAAGACATCTGCCATGTCCCTTAGCCCTCCTGGAGCCCTCTGAAGCTGGCAGCAAGCTGTAGCCAGCTCGGGCACCCATGTCCCCAGTGGAGCTAGAGCTCCTCTCCTGTCCCAGCGGCCGCAGTCGCTCGTGCAGGAGGATTCAGGATTTGTGTTTTGCCCTCCCATGGGATTACTCCAGGAGTGCAGGAAATGCCCAAAGCAGCAGCTGATGCACAAGGACTCATGCGACCAAAAAACCAGGGTTAATCAGCCCTCCTGAGGAAACACCACTGGGGCTGTTAACTGGGTGTTTTGGCGGTGATCTCCCGGCAGGGCTGGGCGGGCGGGAGGGAGCACCCAGTCCAATGACATCTGCGGGACAGGACATCTCCTGCACAGCTCTGCTTTGTAAAGACATCCCTCAGGGGAAGGAGTTTCTCAAGTCACACAACCCCAGCAGAAATTGCGCAAGGCAGCTTCGATATCCCCATCCTATAGGCCCCCACAGATGACCTTTTTGTGTATTTTTTTTAAGCATCATCTCCATTCTTTGTGGTTACTGAGAGTGTTTTCCATATGAGCAGCACTGGAGAGTTCCAGAGCCTGCAGCCATCCCACACCAGAGCCTGCTGAGCAGCCAAGTGAGACCTGCAAAACCCCAACGCAGGCTGCAAGCTGCCACGAGGACCACGTGGGCAGTAATGGATCTACCAAGGACTTACGACAAAACCACTGCCGGGGAAAGGCAAGGCTTAAAAAGACGGCGCAGACGAAGGGAGCTGCAGCAGCAACGTGCCACAGCTGAGGGGATGGAGGGACAGAGAGCGAGAGCAGCCGGCTCCAGCGCTGCCAGCATCGCCAGGCTGCTGCAGGGTCCCCAAAGACCCAAGGCAGTGACGGCTGCTGCCCGCAACAGTTCAGCAAGGAGCTGGCTCTCCCCATGCACGCTCGCCCGCCTGCTTCACGGAGAGCCTTTTCTATTTGTTTTCTTTCTTTTTTCTTAATTTAGAAAAAAGGAAAAGGGGAGGGAAGCAACTCTGCAATTCTCCAGGGACCCAGGACTCCTCGTGCCCATCCCCAGAGCAAAGTCAAACTGCACGAAGTCTGAACAGAGCTCTCCAACAGAGCCCAAAAGCAGAAGAAATGACCTCCCCCTGCACACACGCTTCCTCCCGCTCCCCAGGGACAGCAGAATGGACCCGGGGGTGCATCTTCTACCTGCCACACACAAGCACCATAAATAACGTGATATGCAGCACGCTATTATAAAAGCGGGTCCTGTGCAACTGTCCACCACACGTCGAGTCATGCCAGGCAGCGGCACAGGCAGGTGCCTGCCTCCCCCTCGGCGAACGAAGCCTCTGCTCTGTGCAAACACGACGGGCTCGTGCTCAGGGCCGCGCACGTCGAGCTTGGCAGCTACGCGCGGCCACAAAGGCGGCGCTGCCCTGTCCAAACACGCCCGGGCGTGGGCTGCGGTTTGTGCAGCGGAGTCATTTGCATTGATCTTGCTTTGCCACTGCAGCGTGCTGGGGTAAATCAGCATACGGTAGCATCACCTAATTGATGGAGGTAGGTAAAGACTCTGCTTTCCTGGCGTGGGAGAGAGAAACAACAACTGCAACTTTGACCAGGCGAGGTTGCAGCACCGGTAGCTCAGCTGTCCCATGTCTGATGCAAAGACCCATCTCTTCCAAAAAGACCTCCACAAACGCACTGCTGAAAACGCAGCAAATATTACACACTGCTGCATAACACCACTCCCTCCTCCTCCTTCCTCCTCCTCACCTCCCCACATCCCAGCCACGCTTTGCCTCCCCTTCCCACCCTGTCCCATCAGCCGCCAGCCACAGAGGGGACCTGCCAGCTGACAGATGAACCTTCAGGTTAACAAATCCAATTTGTCGGACACAAAAAGCCAAAGCATTTCATTTCTGCTGGCTTTTGCTTTATGAAATTGCTCAGACATTCAAGACGTGAAATGTCACCGTGTCACTCGGTGGCAGCTGAGGGCACGGAGCTGGAAAGGTCGGGAGAAGCTCTCCGAGAGCTACCCCTGCTTAGCTTGAAGGGAAAGGGGACGGGGCAGACGGGGCCACCATCATCGCTTGGGGACAAGGGGGCCATCAGCCCACACCTCCCCCCAGCTGCAAGCCCAGTGCTCCCAGTCCCACGAGGTCTCAGCAGAGCGCAGAGGGACGTTAACAACCAGTGCTAGAGCACGAGCACCCACTCGTGACTGCAGACAAGCCCCTTTTGTTCTCCTTGGCTCCAAATCCTCCACCACAGTCACCTCGACTCAGGGGCCAGCTGGAACCATCACATTTCCCTGAGCTTCCCCTGCTCTCTCTGACCACCCCAGGGAACGGAGGGCTTGTTCTGCTCTTGTGCTCACCCGAGACTAAAAAAAAAACACAGCCACAACGCTTAGCCAAGCCCTTGCATCCAAAAACCACGTATAACCAACACGCACGGTGGCAGATCGGCCCCAACAGCTGAGAAAGAGCAGTGCTGCCAGCTGCCCCACAACAGGGTGGAAAATCCACTGTAAATCCCTCCCCAGAGAAGGGCAGGAGTTTGCACCCCTAAAGGGTTTGGCTGTGGGACAGCATTTGCTCAGAGCCTGCCAGCAACGCCCCAAGCAGCTCCCTCTGCCCCAGCAGAGACAGAGACCGGTTCTCGGGTGCCTCACAGCCCCCAGGACACCGCTCCATTTTACTGCAAACGGTAAAAGCAACAACAAACAAAGCCAAAGGGTTTTTTGTAGGGCCGTTTGGGCAGGACACAGCATCGGAGGCACCGCAGAGCCCATCTGTATCCCACCAGGAGCAGGGAAAGCTCTGGCCGGTGCCGGTGAACGACGCAACGGCGCTTTGCTGCAACCTCTACCTCCCCTGAGCTGGGTCTCGGAACAGGGATGTCCAGAAGGGTTTCTGCTGCGTTATCCCGCAAGCGGTGCTCAGGGCACCCTGCCTCTAAACCAGAGGGACCCAAAAGCTGCGTCAGCACAGCAGGAGCCGGTCACAGAGGCCATGGGCAGAGACAGGGCTGCGTTCCCCGCCGGGTCACGCTGCAGGGCAGGGAGCGAGTGCTGCAGCTCCCGGGCACCCCTCCAGCCGGGAGGGAACCCGAGACCTCCCCTCACGGGTGAATTTACTGCTGGGAACATACAGTTACAGATCGGCCAATGCTGGAGGCGAAGCAGAACAGGACACCCCGCGGCACAAAGCCCAGCTATGCAAGTTATGAAAGCGCCTGAAAACGAAAATGGTTGGTGTCCATTTGTCCCCAGGGCCAGAGCTTTGCTGCAGACACCGCTCCAGTTGCGTGTTTAATTGCAAGAGTCTGGGGAGAAGATGAGCTGCTGCAGGTTTCTGTGCGTCATCTTCAGCCTTATCTCAGGGCTGGAGCCTCCCCGTACGTTGCAAGGCTGATGCTGGCCCAAAAGGCATCTCTGCTCACACACACCCACGGGGGGTCAACAGCCAAGGTCAGCTGCAGCATCTCCCATCCCTTCCCACCAGTCTGCACGCAGGAGGTTACAGGGATGTCAGTCACACTGTTGGTCCAAATCTCAGGCTCTGTGCAACGTCCAAAGCGCAACGACGCGATGCAACGCGGGAGCCCGTGCTGAGATTTCACAGTCCCGTCCCAAAATGCCAAACCCCCATCCCAGAGCAGCAGGTACCAGGTGGGAGAGCAAAACCTGCTTCCCACACCAGCCTGCCATGCTCCCTGGATGATTCCTGGTCCCAGCAGCAAGAAGGGCTGCTGGCTTCTCTGACCAAGAAGATGCAGAGCAGGGATGCTGCTCCAGTTTGCTTCTGGGGAACAGGGAAAAACAGAAACCAAGAGAAGCACTGCCAGAAGGGCCTGATCCAGGCAGCAGCGGGCACTGCCAGACCCCAGGAGTGGAGAACAGGGAGACACTACTTTGGTCAACCTCGGCTGAGCAGAGGCCGCCTGCTCTCTGCCTGTTGCTGCAGCACCCGCAGGAGACGTGCCACGAGCATCTGCAGAGGTGAGATGGAGCCTGGACTCTCCCGCGGCAGCAGGGAGCTCCCACTCCCATGTCACGGGGCTCCGCCAAAGCTTTTGTGCGTCCTCCTGGGAGGGGGGGGCGGCCGCAGCACAGAGCCCCGCCGGGAAGAACGGCACAGCCGGAGAGGGGGCAGCTGGCACCGAGCTGAGCAGCAGGGCTGCGCACCCCCTCCGCCGCCGAGCCGCACGGGCTGTTCCCGCAGCCGGTGTCCCTTCCACCGCCTCCTTCCCGGCGGCATCCCCCACGCGCCCGTCTGCTGCCGCCCGCTCCGTCTGCCCCCGCGCCAAGTGCTCCTGGCTCATCCCATCCTGCCTGCCCCAGAGCCTTCTCCAAGAGCAGGAAAACCTTCCCCGGAGCGGTGCTGCTTGGCAGCGACATGGGTTTTCCCAGCTCTTGCCCATTTGTGCCAAAGCACGCTTCGAGAGACTCAACGGCGAGCAAGTGCGCGCTCATGGCATCAGCCGACTGCAAGCACGAGCGTGCCAAAGGGTCCCTCTGTCCCATGCTCTCCTGCTCCCGCTATCCACATCCAGAGGCTGCAACTGTAAGAGAAGCCAAGAGATGCAGGTACAGACAGAAAGGGATGGACAGACAGTACTCCGTTTGATGCCACCGCTTTCAGCGCTACCTTGACAGAGGGCACTGAGAAAGCAGTACAGCCATCTTGTGACTTAAAAAAGCCCAAGCCTGGCAATTATTACATAGATTTCAGGATATAGGGGTTTTTTCCCTCTCCTAAAAGAATAATCAGAAAAAAAGTGGGTTTAAAATAAAGTGACTTCCAAAGAAAAATCCAAGTTGAAAGTCTCGCTTTAATTTTATTCCAAAGAATAAAGCATGCTACAGAGCGTTCTGGGGGCCCAATATGAGTCCAGCATCACAAGCTCCTCTGATATTTCCTAGGAAAACCTGCAATCAAGTCACCTGTAAACACTCCTCATGAGAAGGTTTAGAGGGCTAGGAGGAGAGCAAGGCTCTCCAGGGCAAGCACCACCTGAGACACTGCCAGACAGCCCCTGCCTCGAGAGCATCTGTTCTGCATGAGTCAGGACGGAGGATGAAAAATTGAGGCACCGATAAGGGATACAACTCACTCGAAGACATTGGAAAAAGTCAAGGGTAAGCCAAGAACAAAGCATCAGGCTGGGAGATCCAGTTACGAGACAACACAGCCTAATTACAGCCTGGCTCTGGGTGGTTTTTAAGAGCGAAATACAAGCCTGTGTGCTCCATGGACTCCAGCGGCCAGGCCAGCGCTGGGGACGGCGGATCCAGGTCCCCTTTGGGGACAGCCTTCTGCAAAGTGTTTTGCAAAAAGGCTCTGGGCAAGACCTGAAGCTCTTCTCCCCTGGCTTCCCATCTCATCGCTCCGCACAGGCTACGCTGGCAACACGAAGCGTTCGACAAGCTCACCCCTTCGAGGAGGCACCCGAAGACGGCGCAGACGTGACCTGCCTGCGTCCCCCTCTTCACCGGTCCTGTCCCCCAGCTCCCCTAGACACCGAGGAGAGACCCAAACCATGTCACCCGTCCTTGATAAGGGGGGACAGCCCAGTAGCTAAAGCACAGGACGAGGTAGGATGTTGGGGACGATGTCCCAGGTGGGTCCTCGCGCGCAGCTCCGCGCACACACCTAGACTGGGAAGACCCCTGCCAGCCGCAAACACAACTCCAAGCATGAAAACTCCATCTCCTCTCTTCATCCCCTTGTCGCTGCTCCTCACCCAGCCCAAAATCCAGCCCCTTGCCAGGCCGGGCACAAGCCATAGGCCCACAGCACCCATCTGGGCACCCACCTGAGCCCCTACAACCCACGCAGCACATTCCCCAAGGCAGCCGGGATGAAAAGCCTTAGCTGCAAGGGCTATTCAATATTTTATGCCCTTCCTCTCTTACTTCCAAGAAACACTTTAGCTCCTCCCCACCTCCCTACTTTTCCTCTTTTCAAAGCAGCCGTGCACCTATTTTTAGGTCAGCACATCTTGGGTCTGCTGGATGGGTGCTGTCCCCCGCACCACCTCTGATGGGAGCAGAAGCAAAGGGATGCTCACGCCCTCCGCACTGCTGGGGCAGCTGCTCAGCCCAGGGATATTCAAGCTGCTCTGCAGAGGAAGAAATGGATGAATAAAGCATTGAAGCTGTAGTCCTGCTGTTTGCAGCTCGGGAGCAGATGCTGAGAGGTCCGTGGTTGCTCTCAAAACCCAGATGGCCTCACCAGGATCTCCTTACGGGCACCAACAGCAAAGCCTTTAGGACATGCAGTCTGTGAACAGCCTCGGGGGCCAGAAACGTCACCGGTGCTCCCACCCCGCAGCACCAGACAAGCTTCTGCAGGTCAGGCTACTAAAATTGAGGCGCTGAAAGGCGATAGGGGCTGCCGGCAGCCAGAGCTTCCTCCTCGTCCTTCCCTGAGGAAGCGGGATAATGTTGGAAGGACAGGCAGCGACGGTGACTCGTTCTCAGACCTCACCGCCATCTCCTGCCCTGCACCCAGCTCCGCTCGGGTTCATCATCATCCTCAGCCTTTGGAGGTGTCAAGTTGTGCTTTGGGCTCCTGGAAAAAAGGAGTCTTCTTATCAGCACAGTGCAACAAGTCCTTCCAGGAAGGAGTCAGCAGGGAACGTCCTCGACTGTCCTCCTTGGGTCTCTGCACGGGTCTCAAAGCAGGGCCAGGGTTCGCACAGCAGTCGGGAAGTATCCAGCAACTCCAAATTCAGGGGGACTTTTCTCCTCCTGGCTAGTTTTGCAACAGGAGAGGAACAGGCTGTGAGTTTCAGGGCCTAAATGCTGGAGAGGAACAGAGGTGACAGGAAATCCCAAACCAGAGGAAAATTCAGCTTGTTCTGGGTCAAATGCAGAGGAGGAAGCGGAGGCACAAGCGGAGGTGCAGGGAAAGGAAAGCCCTTTCCAGAAGAGCAGCTCAAGAGGTCAAGTCTGTACAAGGCTTCTGGGGACTCACAACACTTCGATTCTGATGCTGAAGGTCAAACCCCAGAGATGATCAGGAGCCGGTTCCCAAAACCTCCGGGGTCTTTCCCAAAAGGGGCTCAGAGGATGATTAGCCAACGACTCTCTGAAGCGGAGCAGTCCCAATGGCACACGGGACCAGCAGCCACCATCTCCCACTGCTGCACAGATGAAAAAAAAAAAAAAAAAAAAAAAAAAAATCCATCCCAGGCACAGCGGACATTACCTTCTCTTTGGAGCAGGTGGCTGAGGCCGGCAGCCAAGCCGGGGCACACTGATCCACCCAGCCGTGCCCGATGGGGAGAGCAGACGCCAAGCTCCTGCAAGTCAGAGCCCTCCATGAAACAGCCGCCCTTCCTCAGCAGTAAAACCAATTAAGAGAGGAAAGAGATGAGCAGCGCTTTGATGGATGCTCCCCAGCTGCCGGCAACGCGGGGACGCAGAGGCCACCGTGCCAGGCGGGGAGCTGGGGCCATCGTGGCTGCGCTGCGTGCCAGGGGACCGGGAAGGAGGTGAGCCGTGCTGCTTGGCCCCCCGAGCTCACCAAATCAGCCTGCTCTCCCCGGCGTCGTGCTCAGCCTGCCGATGGTTGAACCGCCCCCAGGACTTGCGCTGGATCCTGCACGCTCCCGTACTTGCTCTGGACACCCCAGGGAGAAGAGTAAAAACAGCTCATCTGAACCGTACGCGGCACGTGCCTCGCCGCATGCAGGGCCATCGCTGCCCCGGCATCCTGCGAGAGCTGGCGTAAAGCTGCATCTCCTCCTGCCGAAATCCAGCCTGGACGGTGGCAGGGATTTACCCCTCACGGGGCAGAAGAGGCAGCCCGGCTGCCCAGCATGGTGGGGGTTAAGCTGCATTGGGGTGCTGCCCTAAACCCCCAGCCGCAGGCAGGGAGCAGGCAGGACAGGGGCTGCAGTGTTCAAGAGTCCCTTCAGAAATCCCTGGGCAAGAAAACAGGGACACCAGGTTACATCTGAACCGCCACCATTTTAGAGCCCTGAACAGAAACAGCCACATACAAATACCACCAATATACCTGGGAAAAACAGATTTGCTTCTTGCTTTATTTATCAGCCAGGCAAGCGATTCTACGCGCACAGACAGAGGTGGGAGAGCAGGAACACATCCCCGAGACACCCTCTCCCGGCTCCAAAAATGTATTCGTTATCCCCAGGCAGTTTCTGGCAGGGTGGAGAGATCGCTCTCCGATTAGAGATGTTTATCAGTAAGCTATAATGAAGGTGGGACACTGACACCGTGATGAATATTATATTTCAGGAAAATTTAAATAAAATGATCCATCATGCCCAGCAGAAGATCAGCAACACCTTCTGCCGAGCACCCGCACCAAGCGGAGCGGCTCCTCGGCCGAGGCTCCGCTGTGGAGACCTGCAGTCACCTTGGCTCACTGCTCCGGAGGAAAAACAGCAGCAACAGATAAAAGAAAAGCACTACATATTTCCAAGGGCACATAGCGAAGCAGCAACACTAACTGGCTCGCTTGCAAAAGAGCCACAGCCTTCTCCAGCACGGCAGCAAGATATCCCCCTTGCATAGGCTCCGCTGAGCATCGGGACAACCCATGTTTCATTGACTCGAGCGAGTTCGGGTCCTGGCATTCAGCACACCCAGAAATAGAGTGCCCTCGGAAACAGGACGTCGTTCGTGCAGGATGCGGAGGGGAAGGGTTACAGAGCGGCTTTTCCCTTAAGTGAAATATTGCCGCCGGCTCAATGGAAGCAGGAGGTTCGTCCCTCCTGGGAGGAAGCTATCAGAAACCACTCTCCCTCCAAGCGTGGCTAGCCCACGTTTTGCTACCTGTTGCATTTCGCAATCAGACAAAACGCTGGAAGAACGCAAGACGACGTTAAAAAGCCAAAGCGGGTGCAGCGGCACGCAGGGCAGGACACCAGAAACACTACAAGCTGCTGCAATCCAGACACGAAGCATTACACATTCATCTGAATTTTAAATACAGAGCATTATGACTGGCATCCTCACAACTGCCACAGCAGCCTCGCCACTACAGCTTTTATGGTAATTCACAGGGAGTTACCCACAAGGCACTGCAGAGATTTTCTTGGCAGCCATCCTAAACTAATTTTTATAGGTTAGTGTACGGTTATACATAAACGTTTAAGAAAAATAAAATGGCGACTCAGAGGGAAGGAGCCGACCGGGAGGTTTTTGCGCCGCCCTGCAAACTGTGGTCCAGTGCAAAATGCCACGGGGCCGAGGTCCGTGCCGCCGCCGCCAGCCACCCCATGCTGGGGACTGGGGGACAGAAACGCCAGTTGGTTCGTGAACTGGTTTACACTGGGCAAACCCCATGCAGCGGCCACCACGACGCCCAGCCCTCTGCATTGCTCCTGCACCGCTGCCTCTGGGTTTCCAGAGCATCCCTCTGCCCTTTGCAAGGTGTTCAGCTCAACCAGGTCCTGCCTGGCCAGGAGATGACACTGCCACCACCCTGCCCGCTCCCAGGTGGCCATCGGGTGCCTGCCTGCAGGTATGGGTGCTGGGCTGCGGTGCTCAGCCCCCGTCTTCCCCTCCTCCCAGGTTGCCCGGGGAGGTTGGGTGCATCAGCCAGCTGGATGGAGAGGAGAAGAGCAATCCCAGGGGACAACAATTTGTTGGTGGAAACCACAGCGTCCTGACAAACACCTTTGATGTGCTTTGACACCAAATCTTCCCCGTCACCATCCCTGCCTGCCAAGGGCCACCCCTCCACCCCGGGCATGTCCCCTCCTGCAGGGAGGAAAGAAAGGCCGGTTTGGTCCCCACCTGCCTACTCCACCTCGGAGCTGCCAGCGGGACACGGCTCTGCCCATCACCTTTGCTTTCCACACATCCTGAGCCGTGCCGGTCGGGGGTGACACGGAAACTTTACGTGGCGACTGGAAACTGCTGCTCAGCTTCCGACTACCCTTCGCAGCCGATGGAGGGAAAGAGTCGAAGCCGCTGCCAGCGAGCGACAGCAACACGGTAAACAAAGGGAAGAAGCAGCGGGAGGGAAACCTTGATCAGTGCAAGCCAGAAGCAGCACCCATCTACCTTTCACGGGAACCAGAGCAAACACTTGATAACAGAGCTGAAGATTAGTTTAAAAAAAAAAATAAAATCCCCAATTCCTGCAGATTTTGCATGCGTGCACACATATGTGCATCTGCAGCACGGCAAGCAGGTAGTCTGTCCATCGCTGCTGTCTTCACAAAAGCAAAATGGAGGGAAGCACGATAGAGACTTTTAAGGAAAGAACCTTTCAGATTTAAATCATCTGTGGAATTACTAGCAACACTGATACGGATACAGGGACACCAAGAAGAAGGAAACAATTAAGCAACAGCTCAGAGGGAGAGATGGTGAGATACAACTCGAGCACCACAAAGAGACAATGCGCTGAATTTCAGACAAGGCTGCTATTTTTCCTGAGATAGGATTATTGCATTTTGAGAAGCCATGCAGAAACCAGCACACCATGCCCTCCCTCTCCTTCCCACTATTTGCAATCCTGGCTCAGTGGCTGCAAGCAAGAGAGATCGAGAGCGCTTTGCCTCCAGCCTTGTGCCTTCTGCACCCAGAGCACGTGGTTACCCCATGTAACTCCGCATCACATCATGTGTCAATTGCCCACAAGCAGAAGTGAAAGGGGGGAAAAAAAAATCCTGAAAACAGCATTATGTAAAAAGTTAGGGCATTTCCAAAGTTAGGATCTGGTGTATCTCAACTCATCCCTCAATCAGGCATGTAAATCCACCACCTCCCAGGAACACAGCAGCAAGTGCCGACGAGAACGAATCATTCCTAAAGTCTGAGCAAACCAGCTTACCTGTCGCACTCTTAAACTGGCTAACTAGAAGAAACTCAATGCTCAAAAGCGGGACACCAGCTGCATTCCCACCTTCACGCCCCTGTGTGCCACGTCCGAGATGCCCCAAGAAGCGGAGACACGGCAGCCGGAGAGGCAGAGCCCCCCAGGCACCGTGCTCCCTGCGTAAAGACTCACACACAAATGTTTCGCTACTCAAACCCCAACAGGATTAAAATCCCCCGGGAGAGAGAGAGAGAGACCCTTCTTGCAAACCACTTGCAGGACGCACCACACATTGCAAATCACGGCTGCAGCCGAACCAGCCGTGATCCGAATCTCCTACCTGCAGCCACGCTGCCCACGTGCTGCCGTCCACCCTCCCAAATCGCACCATTAAAAGCCACTCGACCTCCAGGTTTCCTCCTCCATTAGCACATCCCCGTGAAGGTGGGGGCATCCCGGTTGCTTGCGAGGTCCCAGCCAAACTGCAACCCTCCGGTCTGATGTAAACCAGCACCGTATAGAGCAATAACCTATGAAACGAGGCTGTAAACAAGTGATTCAGCTGCTAGCTTTGTGAAAACAGCCCCAACATCGTGGTGGGAGTGCAGACCTCCAGGAGCTGGGCAGAAACAGCCACAGGCTTCCTAACCTAAACCATCCCACAGCCCCGATTTAATCTGATTTATGCAAATGTTAAACCAATTTAGGTGTGCATATTGTACAAGTCACCTGGCCCAGTTTAATTTGATAGGTTTTTAAACCTGTTTAGACAAACTAAGATCTGCTTTCTAATCTAGAGCAGCTCTTAATAGTGCAAATGTTGCCAGGGAACTGGAGCACGGACATTATGACATATCCTATTTGTATGACAACACTCAAACCGCAATGGCCTGAGCTATAATAACGTATGGAAGAGGGCAACGCTAAAAAACACATCTCCCTCCAGGCTGGCCACGTCCATGCAGCAGGGCTCCGAAACCCCGCTCTGCTACACCACGAGCTGTGCGGAGGTCACCTCCAAAGCTTTCCAAACACGAGATGCACAAGCCCGGGTGAGTCCCAAATAGCCCAGGGCCCCAGCAGGCCGGCTGGATTGGGATATGGCGAAGCCTTGCTTTTCCAGGGCAGGGCACAGAAGTCCCTGATGGGGCCGGCATAGTCCCAGGAGTAGGGAGAAATCCCAGTATTGGGTCCTGGTGTGTCCCCCATCCCCATGAGCTGGGCTGTCATCACCCTCATCATCACCCCTTTGTCTCCAGAGCAGAGCATCCCTAAGTGCCTCTGAAGATCTGCAGCTCTTTCAAAAAGCTCAGGTGTGTGCGCACAGCCCATGCCGCTCTCCTCGTATCCGCACGTGCTCCCTCCTCACACCTGGACATCCCGGGGGGACACACACGTACCCGTCCCCTTCCTCTGCCGCGGCAGCACCTCCGCCTCCTCCCTCGGCGGCTGCACCCAGAGCGCGCTGCTTGCCACGTGTGCGTGGGAGCCACGTGCCGGCCCTCGGGAGCTGGTGGGAGGACAGGAGCCAAAAGGCTTCATGGATTAAAAAAAAAAAAAAAAAAAAAAAATTAAAGTTTGAAGAAACTCATGCCTCCCAACCAGCTCCTTATCAAGTGATGTCAAGAGGGCAACACGGGCTGAAAATTATTGTTTTCAATGATGCTGGGGCCATGCTGGGACATAGCCATCTGCAAAGGGTTCTGCGCACAGGACACGCAACTCTGCAAGGGCTTATTCGGCCAAACAGCAAATAATCCGACAGCGCAGGCAGCTATTGCAATGGGAACACCAAGCTCGATAAATTACTAAGCTAAGACAATGATACCCAAGCTAGAAAAAAAAAAAAGTCCAAGAGAATTACGTTAGAAGTCTGGAGGGTTTACAAGTTGAAGGATGGCGGGGGAAAAAAAAAAAAAAAAAAGATAAAAAAAGACAATTTCCAGTTTGCTAGGCTGATGTCAAAGAAAACAAAAAAAATCAGGCAAGTTATAAAGCAAACAATCAGAAAGAGAGGACAAGAGGGAAAAAAAAAAAAAAAAAAAAAAAAGAGCGTAACAAACAGAGCCCTTAGATTGTTCCAGCTTATTGTGTAATAAACTTTGCAGAAAGGAAGCTGGCCTGAGCTTTACTACTTCAGGGCTCACAAGTTTAAAATCGACAGCAATTTAAAAAAAAAAAAAATAATACTGTTATAGCCAGAAACTTCACAGCCTGCCCAGCCTGGCTATTTTCTTCAGTTTGCAAATAATAAAAAAATAATAATAAAATAAAATAAGAAAGTTCTATGGATCCTGCCCAGAGTCACCAGCTTGGAGCAAAGCCCAGGACTCCCGACCCCGCTCCCACCGACCTCCGCACTAGCAGCAGGAAGCAAAGAGCTTCATGGATGGAGGGAGCTGGGCCAAGGGAAAGGATTATTTGAAGTAGAAAGTTAGGCACTTTTTTCACACTGTTGAAGCAATGATATTTAACTGAAGTCATTTGCAGATTTTCCTTTTTTGAGGAGAGAGTTATGAATAATATGCATGTTCTTATCAATTCATATAAGAAGAATTTAAAGCTCAAAGTTCAGCAACTGTGGATTAAACTACTCAGCAGCACCTTTTCAATGCAACTGAATAACCTCTCTCCTTACCATACGCTCGCACTGCCCACACTGACTTGGGTTAGATCTGGCTTCACTTTATCTCGGTATCCTATACTCGCAATTTTGTTATCTCTGCAATGCAAAAGAAAAACCGTTTTAGTTGGGAACAGAGTGGGTTCAAATAAAATCCATACGCGGTGGCAGGCCACAGGCAACATGTCGCATCCATCACGGCGACTCGCCACCCACGCAACCTCATACGCCACGTGGAAAAGCGGATCAACAGTTCAACACGCACTAACTACCTCGAGTTATTCTGCAACAAGGCGAGCAGCTGGATGGGAACTTCACCCCGCTTCACGCCGGGTTCGAGCCTATTGAACCACGGAGGGCACAGCCACGCCGGGCACCGCAGAGGGCATCCATCCTGACCCACTGCCAGCCCAGCCGACCTGCCGCTGGGCTGTGTTTTGAGACCTCAAAGCAGCATCAGGTGGGACAATCTCCCACCTCAAAGCCGGCTTTGAGGTCTCTAAATATGGCCCAAGCCCTTTGGGCAAGCGTGGCAGGCAGGAGCTGTTCCTATGCTATGAAGAACCACCACCACCACCCCTCCAGCCTCAGTTTCCCCAGTGTGTGGCCACATCATCTCCTCGGACATCCCACCTGGCTGGACCTCAGGTGTTTCTTCCCCCACCTCTCCCCTCAAAGCAGCAGCAGAATCGAGGGTATAGCAAGAACCCACCCTCCTGGAGAAAGAGCAAAGGCACATTTTTCCTCTTCTCCTTAGGCAACGTGTCACACCGGTTATTCTTTAGCATCCAGACAAAAGGCAGAGCAAACCCGCTCCCCTCGGGGCGAGACGGAGGAGACACCTCAGGAAGACGCTGCATTTACTAAATTCACATTAATAAAACCCAGCGAGCCCCAGGACCAGGGGGACAGAGACCCAGGGTGGCACAAAGGACCTGATCCCGTCCTGCCAGCAAGGCTGATACCAGA
Organism: Aquila chrysaetos chrysaetos; assembly: GCF_900496995.4. Taxonomy (NCBI): domain Eukaryota; kingdom Metazoa; phylum Chordata; class Aves; order Accipitriformes; family Accipitridae; genus Aquila; species Aquila chrysaetos. The sequence goes on along the minus strand of NC_044015.1, from coordinate 2,984,541 downwards.
AGACAACTACACGAGGACTCGAGGACCCCCTGCCCCCCGCATCGCCCCACGCCCAAGGGTACAAACGGCTCTGCCGTGGGGGACCCCTCTCCCCCCGCGGGCAGCCCCCCGCATTACTCGGTGGCACGGCTTCAGCTGGAAGCTCCTCTTGCATTACTCAAAGTATTTATGACTTTTTCCCATTTGAAATATGGGCCCTTACCACGCACAGGAAGGAGGAGGAGAGTGCCAGCAAACTCGTTAATTTATAAGTCAATCTGGCAGGGAACAATTAACAGCTTTCCCACCATCAGGTTGGCAGGAGGAGGGGTACCTTCCCCCCAGGGAGGGCAGGAGGGTCCCCGCATCGGCACGCACTCTGCCCTGCCAAACCCAACCAGCTTCACGCTCAGGACCCAAATGTGACTTTCCCCCCCGCCCCATCAGGGGCTCCCCCAGCCCGAAGGGATGAGCAGCCTCGTCCCCCCACAGCGGGACCCCCATCAGGTCATGCCACTAGCTCCCCCAGCCTGGCGCAGGTACGCAACCCCCAAAACATGCTGGGGGGGGGGGGGGGGGGAAATAAAATATATAAATCCATAATATTTTACTGCTCAGGACACATGTCCCTGCCCCAGCAAAGCTGCGAGGCAGCGCTGACAGCCCGGGAGCTGCGGGCAGGAGCAGAAGTGCGAGTGTCTATGGGGAACGTCCCCTCCAAATTTAGCGGGGGGGTTGTCTGGGGAGGGGACAGGGGGACACTCCAGACGCAGAGCCCCTCGCCCCTGCGGGGTCTCCCAGCTCAGAGGAAGGGCTAGGAACGCCCCCCCAACCAACCAAAACCGCTTTTTCCTCCCAGTTGCAAGGAGCACTTTCAGAAAAGCAAAACCTCCCGGGGACTTGGAGAGGGCAAATGCCCAAAGAGCAGAGCCGTCCCCAGCCCGGGGAGGGTGCAGCACCCACTGGGAGGGACCACGCGCCCCTGCAGAGCCCAAACACCCTTCCACGGGTGTCACCTCTTCACCAGCATTTTTTTTCCCCCCCTTATCCCACATTTGCACCATTTGCTTCCCCAGGAGGGATTGGAACGGGATCCTCCCGCTGCAACACAAACACTATTAATCATTACTATTTTTTTATTGGGGGGGGGGGGGTGTCACCCTCCATGTGACAAGTTTTGGCTCGGGGACACCGGGGACAGCTCTCACCCGCCGCAGGATGGCCCCAGGGCTCGGGATTTCAGCTGAAATCCCGGAGGACGGATGGAAAAGGGCCGCTCGCTGCCAACCCCAGGGATGTCCCTTGGTCCGCGGAGCCAGCTGCACCTTGCAGAAGAAGCAGATTTGGTGCAGCCACCCCAGAACAGGGGAGGGGACCCCCCCACACACTCCAACACGGGGTCTTGGGGAGTTTTGGGGTGACCCAGGTCCTTTCCTTGCTGCTGTCACCGTCACCAGACCACTACACAGCTGGGGGGAATAGGGTGAAACCCACTTCCCAAGGTACTCCGGAGCTGGCGGGGAGGACAAGGCACCCGTGGGGCCATCGGCGTTTGGGGTGGGGCGAGGGGAGCACCCCGGGGGGGGGACACAACCGCGTCCCCAGGCTGCGGCATCGCCCTGCCAGCATCGCGGGGAACGCTCCGGCGTCTTCTCCTCCGACACCTGCATCCCGGCGATGCTGCTCCGGGAGCGACATCGGCTTCGGCACCGGAGCATCCCCGGCGCACGCAAATGCCGGGAGGTTGGAGAAACCACCCATCCCACCCAAAGGGGACGTGGGCCACCTCCCACCAACACGGGTGGTCCCACAGTGCTGCTCCGTGGGAGCGCAGCCCTTAGCACGGGGGTGACACCAGAACATCCCAAATCCCGTCTCGTGGGTCAGCGCCCTGAACCGAGCGCCCACTCGCCCGGTGGACCCCCAGTTGAGAGGTGACTGGCGGGGGGGACGGGGGACATAGGGACGGGGTAGGGAGAGCACGGCGGGGACATGGGGGTCCCTAAAGGCGGTGGGGGCGGAGAGGGTGAACCGGTACCGGGGCGTGGGACCGGGCATGGAGCACAGCGTGGGGACCGGGGCCGTGGGACGGAGCCGGGCTCACCCCGGGGACCGGCACCGGGCCGTGGGACGGGATGCACCCCAGGACCCCCCCCCCGGGGCGGGCTGCCCCCCCCCCCCCCCCCGGCGCCTCCCGGTACCCCCAACCCGGCTCTCCCTCGCATCCCCCCGCTGCCAGTGCCGGGGGTCCAGCGCGCCCCCTCCCTGTACCCCCCCGCTATAGCGCGGCCCCTTCCCTCCCAATGCAGCCCCCCCCCCCCTTTATAACACGCCCCCGGTTCTCCGGTGCCACCCACCGGCAACCTCTACGCACCCCCACCCCACCCCGCTACAACGCGACCCCCTCAACGCCAGCCGGCCGCACCGCCCCCCCCCCGGAACAAGACCCCACGGCAGCCTGCCCGCACCCCTCCCAAGCGCCCCCCCCCCCGCGAGATACCCGCACCCCTCTCCCACCCATTGCCGCGACACCGCTGACCACCACCCCCCTCGCTATAACGCGACCCCTCCCCAGCGCAGCCCACCTGCCTCTCCCCCCCCCCCCCCCTGCTACAACGCCGCCTCCCACCGGCGTTCTCCACACACCCCCACCCCCCACCCCTTTACAACGCGGCCCCTCAGCGAACCACCCCCCCCCCCCCCCCCGCGCCCCTCACTCCACCGCGACCCACCGGCGCCCCCCCGCTACAGCGCGCGCTCGCTGCACCCGCCACAAAGCGCCCCCCCCCCTCCCCGCTATAGCGCGCGCCCACTCCCCCCCCCCCCCCCCCCTCACCCTCACCCGCCGTACCTGACGGCGCGGCCGCCCGCTCCCATGCTGGCCGGCGGAGGGGCGCGGAAGGGCCGCGGCCGCCCTCCTCCTCCTCACCACCGCCCTCCTCCTCCTCCTCCTCCTCCTCCTCCTCCTCCTCCTCCTCCTCCTCCTCACCACCACCACCGCCTTCCTCCTCCTCCTCCTCCCTCCGCCTCCGCCCGGCGGCTGCGCTGGGGCCGCGGCGCGGGGACACTGCGGCGCGAGCTCCCTCCCGCCCGCCGCCGGCCACTCGCACAGGTGATGTCATTCCCCGAGCCGCCGCCGCCTGACGTCACCGCGGGGCGGGTCCCCCTCCTCCATTCTTCCCCCCCCCCCCCTCCTTTTTCCTCCACTATTCCTGGGGGGGGGGGGGGGGGGCGCGGGGGGCGGTGCGACGTCACCGCGGAGGCGAGGGGCGTGGCCGCGCCTTAAAGGCCCCGCGCGCGCGCCTTGCGCACGTGGGCGCGGAGCCGCGAGGGACGCGGAGGGGCGGGGCCGGGGTGGCCCCTTGGTGGCCCTTCCCCCCCCCCGCTGCGGCTATTTCAATCAATTTCCCATTTTCATTATATTTCCCATGTGGGGCGTGTTTGCGATATTCAGTTGATTTGCCGTCGTCAATACATTTTGCATATTCGACGTATTTCCCTTAAGATATTATCGATGTCGCCTCTGTTTTCCACAAAGCGCGTTGCAAACATCCGCGATATTCACGGAATTCAGCAAATTCCTCATAGCGAATATAGTGTTCTGTCTCCCTCTCCCAATCTGCTATATTCGCCATATTTATCGTATTGCCAATATTCAATACATTGCCAATATTCAATACATTACCTATATTCAATATCTTTCCTATACTGAATACATACTCACATGCAACATATTTCTCATATTTTAAATCTCTCACCTTCAGTATATTCCTCATATTTAATATATTCCCCATATTTATTATATTCCCCATATTTAATATAGTCTTCATACTCAATACATTTCCCATATTTAATATAGTCTTCATACACAATACATTTCCCACATTTAATATAATCTTCATATTCAATATATTTCCCATATTTAATAAATTCCCCATATTTCCCATCTTCAATCCCTTTTCCATACTTCCCCTTCACTATTTCCCACCCACGTGGGGACCGTTTAGCCCTACCACAGCAGCTCTTTCCATTTCTAAACCTGCAATGCCATGCGATGCCCCCAGCCTCAGGTGAGCAAAAGCAAAAAATAGCAAAAAAATAGCAAAAAAAATGGAAAAAAAGGGGTGAGTTTTGGGAGAGCAGGACCGATGGCCGGCAGTTCATCAATCACAGGAGGGCTTGGCATCCGAAGCCGGAGGAGTGATGCTGGGAAAATGCTCTAAGCACCTTTCAAACAGGCAAAAAAAAAAAAAAAAAAAAAAAAGGAAAAAAAAAAGGAAAAAAAAAAAGTAGTGAATTAGAGGAAGCATTTTTTTATTATTTTCAATCCATCTCGCTGGTGAAGCAGGCGGGCACTCTCGCTCCGAGGGCAAACACCCGCTCCCCCATCTGCTGCTCCGTGAACTTTCCTTGATCCCCTCGTGCGCTTCCTAATACTGACCAAATGTCAGCCGAACGCCGAGTTTTAACCGTTCTGCGGAAATCCGGCAGAAAAATGTTATTATTTCTCTTCCAGGGGCCGAGAGGAGCCGCTCCGCCGCGCAGCCTTGGGGCGCGGGCGTCGATACGGGGTTTCGCCCGTTTTTCTGCATGACGAGAACCGCTTGTTGTTGAGCCAAGAGGTTGCCGTTGCTACGGCCTTGGAAATAAATTGTGGGCATTAAACCTCCGCCGTTTTCACGGATAACCCAGGAAAACGCCATCAGGTCCCGGCGCCGGCGTCAGCGTGCGAGCCCGGCGGGCCTGAGGCAGCACGAGGAACCTTCACGTTGATTTTTAAATTAATTTTCCTCTGCAAGAAAGGGCCATTTCCAATGATAGGAGCCTACAGAGACCTATAGAGGTCTATAGGAGCCCACAGGAGCCCGGCGAGACCTGTAGGGGTCCATAGGGGTCCATAGGAGCACACAGAGATCTGTAGAGGTCCATCGCAACCCACAGGGACCTGCATGACCTATAGGATCCCACAGGAGCCTGTAGGGTCCCATAGTGGTCTATAGGAGCCCATAGAGACCTGTAGGGTTCTATAGGAGCCTATAGAGACCTGTAGGGGTCTATAGGGATCCATACAGACCTGTAGGACTCCATAGGAGCCCATACAGATGCATTAGGGTCCATAACAGCCCATAGGGGTCCATAGGAGCGTATAGAGATCTGTAGAGATCCATCCCCACCCATGGGGACCCGCATGACCCATAGCATCCCTCAGGAGCCTGTAGGGTCCCACAGTGGTCTATAGGAGCCCATAGAGACCTGTAGGGGTCCATAGGGGTCCATACAGACCTGTAGGAGTCTATAGAAGCCAATACAGATGCATTGGGGTCCATAACAGCCCATAGGGGTCCATACAGACCTGTAGGAGTCTATAGAAGTCAATACTGATGCATTGGGGTCCATAACAGCCCATAGGGGTCCATAGGAGCAAACAGAGATCTGTAGAGGTCCATCACAACCCATGGGGTCTCTGTAGGTCTATAGGGTTCTATAGCAGCCCAGAGGGACCCATAGGGGTCCACAGGAGCTCGTGGGGACCCACAGAGACCCATAGGAGTCTGCAGGAGCCCATAGGGACCCATAGGACCAGCTACAAGGTGCCCTCCATGTCGCTGCGGGGTCCAGCCCCACCTTCCCATCTCCTGGAAGAGTCCCTGGCTCTATCCCAGACACCCCTTCCCGTCCTTTCCTGCAGCATCTCCTATAAAACGGAGATCGATCGCTGATTTTCTTCCACATCCGGAAAATATCAGCTCGCACCATCAGCCCAACTCCTTTTTGAACGGCTGCGGAGCCCAGTGGCAAACACCGTATCACCACGGCTCCAGCGTCCTATCTGCCGCATCTATGTTCTTAATGGATGTATAATACTTTACAGTAATTTCCTCATTTGTCATGCAATCAAATCCTTTGATCAGACATGGGAGAAATGTAAATATCAATTATTAACCATCCCATTCTGGTCTTGCTTGACTGGATTTTTTTTTATTATTTTTTTAGGAAGGAATTGATTTATTTGCAATTCAACTCTCCAACATATTTTTAATTAGGATGCTTACATTTCTGGATAGGCTGTATTTTTGAAGGGAGAGAGATTTGATCACTAGAGCAATCGATGCATCCATGTATATTTTATAGCTGAGAGACAGTTGTGAAGGAAAGTGCAAAATAAGTGGGGGGGGGGGGTTTAAATCCTGCACGTAGTGGGCTGCTATACCACGGTTTAAAATCTCAGTGGCCAAATTTGCTGCCGTACAGTCATTTATAGCCCCTCAAAGTGTGCGAAGCGTTGGCATGAAACGGAGAGGTGGCCAGGAAATTTCTGACAGAATATTTTTCCATCTGCAAATAGTTCTTTTTTTTTTTTTTTTTTTTTTTTTTTTGAGTGAGGCATTTTGTATAAACATGTTGCCTTCGGCAAAAATGGCTTTGGAAATGAAAATAATAACTGAAAAAAAAAAGAAATTAGAAGAAGGGTGAAACTCAGCTGCTTTCTTTTTGACTTTCCACTTGGAAATGGTTTTCCACTCAAAGTTTTAGAAGTTTCTGGTGTGTATGCAGCCTGAAAAGTCAGGCTGGGGCTGCGACACACATTTGTCTTTGCATTTCAGTATCCACGCTCTCATGACATTTTCACTGGTGCCAGTTTTGCAGGAGGTAATCCCCATCCTTCTCCCCCAGAATCCCAAATTTGGCTTAAAATTCAGGAAACTGGGAGCATTCTCCTCTCAGCCAGGCTGTTTATTTGCTGTCTGGAGTCTTATTGAAGCTCTGAGAGTTGCATTTTGCAAGCTGTCTTCCTCCTGAAAGCGAGCAAGCTGCGCCTCTTCCTTAATCATCTGCTTTTGTTTGCTTGAAGGAAAATACCAAATATCTCATGACTCGCCATAAAGCCGTGAATGACTGCAAGGATGCGCAATTGCTGGGTGTCCTCATGACTAATGGGTGAGTTTTCGGGTGCACGTGGAGCCTGCGGAGATGTGTCCCCAAATCCTGCTTGATCTTTTTTTTTATCGATCGATCTGCTAAAGCATGTGACATCTTCTCCCGAGCCCAGCGGTGGCTGGTGCGGAGAAGTTTCTGCGGTGTGAAATAGTCACATCTTAATGCCATCTTGTCATCATGTTGTACCGAGACAATATGATCCCACCACGCAGACGCATTTTGTGGGTCCGCTGAAGTGTAGCAAGACTTTTTGAAGGTGGGAGCATCCTTTATCCTGTAAACCCAACACCCACATCCAAAGGCATCACCCAAGGGGATCAAAGGTTTGGGCTTGACCTTGACACTTGGGGTTTGTGCTGGAGCCGGCTTTGCTCCCAACTTCTTTTCCAACCTATTTTTGTTTCCACTGGGTTTTAATTCCTCTAAAAGCCGGGTGGAAAGTGAGTCTGCTCCAGCAGCCGTAGCTGCCGTCCCCAGACACGGTCACTGGTGGGTTGTGAAAAAAGCTATTGATCTTCCCCTTGATGGCATTTGAATTCAGATCTTAAATTAAAGCTGGTAAAACAACAAGTTAAAGAACAAGCACGGCACACGATCAATGCCGGCTTGTCGCTGGTTGAAAGGGCAGGTGCCGATCCATAAAGCCCATCCGCCGGGAGAGGAGCCTGTGCCGCGACCCCGAGCCGAGGGCCGGAGTCGCCGCGACCGCTCCTGGCAGATACCGAATGCGTACGTACCTGCCACCGGGGGTAGACATGCTAGGGGATAACCGAGTCTGCAATTCCATCAGATTTTCTGTTTAATTTCCATTTTCTTCCAACCAGAGCAGATCAGCGGTTTTACTGGTCACCGGATGATTTGGGCAGGTCAGCCGCGGGGAGCGAGCAACCCCCCGATTTCCAGAGCCTGCCTTATATCCTCCTGGGGAAGGTCTCATCAGCGGCTGAGAAATCGCTCCAAAATACTCATCCTGGGGTCTTCCTGAGGCAGAAACTCATCTCCTGATCTAACTGAAAGAGTGGTTCTCCACTGCTGTCGTCTCACCAGAACGCGGCTCCCGCACAGCAGCAGCGCTGGGACAGCCGGGCTGATGGAGCAGCTGGAAGGGGTAAAACCGAGCTCACCGATGCCGTCAGGAGGTTTTGCTCCAGCTTTGTGCTCTTTCCTTGCTCCCAAGTCCTTACCATGTTGTTTTCCAGAGAAAAGCGGTGAGAAATAAATTCCTCTATAATCACAGCGATGGGGGGAGCTCATGTAAACCCGACCTGTGCAGGGCTGCACGCCAGCCTCAGCCTCGGCCCCCACGCTGCCCAAATGCAACGGAGCTGCCAAGGTTGATAAAGAAAAATGAAAAAGCTCTCCCTTGTTAAGCAGAGCCCCCCGCCGAGACTCGAGCAAAGCTGCCCCCGTTCAGAGGCTCCCCAAAAAACCAGTGTCCATGAGACACATGAAAATGCTCCCTGGGCTGCAGGAGGATGTTTGAGGCACAATTTACGATCTGGGGTAATTTGCAATGGAGGCAAATGCCTTCCAGCGAGGTTTTTCTGGGGGGTGATGGTGCCTGGGGGCTGTGGGGTGGCAGCTCAGGCTGGAGCGGTGCAGGGATGCACCCAGTGCCATCCCCAAACTGGTTTCCAGCAGCACTGCTGGTGCCTGGGGACCTCATTTGAGGTTAGAAGACGGGCACGCGTCAAACACGTAAGACACGCTTTGGCATCGTCTGCTCCTGCAGAACAATAGTTACTCTTCATGTTAGTTCAGTTACAGATCAAATAATCTGAAAAATTCACAAGTGGCTGCGGATACAAATTAACTTAACAAAACATTTTGAAAACGTCGCAGTACTGGGGAGAATTCAAATGCGGCACACATTGGCGGGAGAGAAAAGCCAAGTGTCTGTACCGGAGTCCTCCCCATCAACATTTTCCCCGCGTCAGATAACACAGAAAGCAGCTAAAGCTGGATGAAATATAATAATAACGCGGTCCAAGATGGAGCGATGCCATATGGAAGCCCAGGGAAGTTTTCACTGCTCTTTGCTCCGCTGATGTTTTTCAGCTGTGTCATTGGTACTTTGCTTTATCAAGAACATTACGGGCTGGATTCTGTCTTTGCAGTGAAAAATGGCACGCTGAGTTTTGCTCTCTATTGCACCAAAGTCATTGGTGTTGCAGGAAGGTAAAGGACAGAGGTATTTGGCTTGTGGTCACCGTTTCGTAACTGCAGAGCAAAAGCTATAAAATCTTGATGAATCTTGTTAGCTTCCAAGCCTAAAAATGGCTCTTTGTGCTCCAGCCTGGCTGGGTGCAAATGCGGATGCTTTGGATCAAGGCAGCAGCATCCTTGTGCCCGGTGCTGACAGCAACTTGTTACACGCAGAAAGCAATCTGTTAGGGAAATAAGCCATCAGATACTTTCCCTCCGGTTTCATTTCCAGGAGGGACGTTTCCAGCTCAGCTGCTCGGTGGGGCGGGGGTTCATCCTCTGCTCTGCGTTGCCTAAATCGAGATGGGTTTTGGTGTGGGGAGAGGAGCCCGTGGGATAAATATGGAACGGGCTATACAAGGAAAAGCTGCGTGGGATGCTGCGAACAGCCTCGCTGCGAATGTAACCCACTCCGTATGTGAGGTCCAAACTCACACCCACGCTGGGGTTTGGCTTTCCCCACCACCAGCCAAAGCTGACGTGAAACCGTGCCGCAGCGGGTGCCCTCCCAGGGCGACTTCCCAAACACCGGCTGGTCCCCACGGGAGAGATGAGGGAGGAGGGGAGAAGCAATGGCAGGAATTTCCCCTCCTTGCTGCAAGCAAATTTTCCCTTTTGCAGTGGAAAAGGTGGGTGGGTGCTGGCACAGGGGCTGCGAGGAGGTGGCACGTCATGGCTGGGCTGGCCGCAGCCACCGGCATGCACGCACCCTGGGCACCGTCACTGTTAGCCAGGCACAAGACTTTCCTGAAGGCAGAGCAATTGCACATCACGGCACGGATGCAGAGATTGCATTGCAGGGTGTGCCTTGGCGTGTCTTCTGGGCTGGGTTTCCATCTATTAGTTATCTCCTTTTCTTCTTCCACCTCCAGCTACCAAACCAGGCTTTATCCTCACCTTCTTGCTTCCCTGGGGTTTGCTCCCATGCCAGACGCGCCTCCTCCAGCCCAATGCAGAAGGATCCTTGCTGCCAGGGCTGAGCCCCGATCAGCCCTGCATCCCTTTCCTCGCTGCACCCCAAAGTCCTGCTCAGCGCCGGCCGCCCCCGTCCCACCTCCCCTGTGCTTGAGGTCACCCCACGGAGCTGCCAACAAAATAAAAACTCTTTGGGCAGCACAGCATGAGCAGGAACCACCCGCGTTACTGCTATTGCCTTTATTAAAATCACTCCTCCCCGGCTGGAGCAGGCAGCTGAAGCTTTTTGTGCGAATGAAATGAGAACAAAACTGGTTGGAATAGTGCGGTGAGATTAGTCATTAGTCATTTCACCTTCTTCAGGAGTCGCTGCTAATTGAGACGCTCGAGCATTGCTGTTTACCTGGAAGCTGACTCACTCCGGCCCCGGCGCTCGGACCCCCCTGTGCCAGCGGGACCGTATTTACGGGTGTCACTCAGTCCATCTCTGCTTTCGGTTTTGTCCTCCTGTGCCCTGGAAGCTAAAAGAGGGGGAAGGCAGAAGAGACAAATAGGCTCATAAATTCCAATGGGCCATGGCAGAACATCGCGGTGCGGCAAGACACAACCCTGGGCTGCCGAGCCGGGGGAAAGCGCGGGGAGGAGAGGGAATCCCTCTCTGCTCTCCTCCTCGGTGCAGCTAAGGATCCGGCCCTGAGGGCTGTCGTTAACCCGCTGCCCTGCTTTCCTTGGCCGGGGAATTATGGCTGATTGATGCCTGGTATTTCTACAGCCCTCATTACCATAGCAGCCTGTATCCCAGGAGAAGGGAGATGCCGTCACACTGGGTGCCTGCTTCATCCTGGCTGCTTTGCCGGCTTTGCCGGGGAGTGACTGCAGGCTAATGTTGCCATAGCGGGGACCGGAGCGAGCTCAGGAGTTGTGGCAAGAGGCATCAGGAGGAAAAGCTCGTGCGCAATGCCAGGCTCAGGCGCCGAGGCCAGAGCAGTGTCACCTCCCGAGAGGTGGCAGGTGGCTGAGACTCTCTATGGGCGCGAGCAAGTGATGCTTCACCGTCACCATCTCCAGTGCCCCTGGTCCAGCAAAAGCTCCTTCATGAAGCCGGTGCCTCTTTATGGAAAAGTCCATCAGAAGGAAATGGAAAATGATGGCAATTCTGTAGTCTGGACTATGTATGTGTGTGTGTGTGTGCACATATGTCCTGTAGGACCTAACAGGGGACTGACCCCCCAGCATGATCCTATGGGTAAAAAAATCTGGATCTGTCCCCCAGGATGGCTCTTTGCAGGTCTGTGCCTCACTGGAGTGTGTGAGTGTGTTGGGGAATTGCTGTGCTTAGGGCAGGGAGAGGAGCTTTTGTTTGGAGTGGATTAAATTATCCAGAATATAAAATAGGAAACAGTCTACTAAGGCTGAATGAAATGTGCGTATGGGACTCCGGTGATCTCTGTGCTGAACAAATGAGGTCTTAACGCTCTGCCTGCCCTTGAGGAGGAAGAGAAAGATTTATATTCCTTCCTTCCTTCCTTCCTTCCTTCCTTCCTTCCTTCCTTCCTCCCTCCGTCCTTCCCTCCCTTCCTCCATCCCTTTTCCTGTTGTCCTCTCTCAAATGAGAGGCTGGTAGGAAACTGCAGGAGATCTGGCTCCATGGCAGCCAGAGAAGCCCCCAGAGACCCGGCTGCTGCCAGCACAAGCCCTGGAAACAGGCACCGCACGTTCACACCGTGCAGCAAAGCGAAGGTTTCCCCGTCCTGGAGGAAGCTCCCGCATCCCAGGGACCTGCAGGATGGGAGACTGGACCAACCTCTTTGCAAACAGCTCTTTTTCTAATTGAATTTCTCCTCCGCGCGGGTCCCTGAAGCTTCATTCGTGCACAGGGGAAGTGGAGTTTAAATAGGAATTTCTGGCTTTTATTTGCTTGCCAGCACGGGTGGGTGGGCGGGCGAGGCGGTTTAGAAGGATGTTTTCCTTTCGTTTTGCAGTCTCATTGGGCAGCTATATTTAGGCCCGTTTCTAATTTTCTGGGCTTAATTAATGAGCTGAAGTTTTCACTCACAGGCACTCGAACAGCTTGGGAAGTTCAGCCTGGTCACTGGGCAAGAAAAAAAAGTCTTTCTTCTCTGCAAGCACAGGGAAGTGACCTGCAGATAACCTCAGAGGAAGCATCTCCACGGGCTCACCGGGACACGCCAGCCCCGACCCTCGGGCACGCTGTGCACAACACGGGCTCGCACACGCGATGCCACACAGCTACACGCCACAGCAACACGCACGGCACCTACCTACCCACCGACGCGGGGATGCGCTGCCTGTGTTTGTGTCATCCGTTCGGGTACCAGTCACACCGATACACGGCTATGTCAGCCTAGGCATATATGATGCTTTCACTGGCATATATGAGCCTACAGGCACCTATAGAGGTTTCACGCTATTTTTTTCTCTCTCCCAAATGGGGCTTGGATGCGTCGTGCCTGCACGCACCCCGTGCTGGGTACAAGCAGTCGCGCTTCACCCTGACACATGGCCCGTGGTTATCGCTCTAATCATGTAAAAGGATTTTCAGAGGGTGGACGGCTGTAAATCTTTCAAGTTTAAAGCCCCTTTCCAGCTTCGGGTTGCCACCTGGCTGCTTGCCAAATGGCTTGGCTGATTTTCCTACGGACGTGCCAGGCGCTCTTGAAGCAACTCTGAAGGCGTGTTGGCCATTTGTCCCTATTACCTTGGCGGCTTTTTAGTATTTAATGAGGGTGCTATTATAACCCACCGCCAAATGCATAGGGTGACCAGGGAGATGGCTGCACATCCCATCTCATCTCCAGTGTCACCCAGCCAGACTGGGACTGGGGAGCTGGAGCAGAGCCCTCCCTGCCGCATGCCCTGGGATTTGCTTATTTTTTTCCCAGCTGAGCTTTGCCTGGCAGTACCTGCGGGGTTAATGCTGCAGAGCCCCTGCCTGCTCCCTGCCTGATGAGCTTTGTCAGACGCATGCTCATCTGTCCAGATGTGTTAGGGCTGAGCGGACCCACGTCTGCCAGATGTGTCCCTGCACCCCTCTATCCCCCTCCCCGTCTCACCAGGTGTGCCACGGTGGAGGGGAGACGCGGGTGCTGCCCCTCGCACCCTGCATCGCCCACCCACCCCTGCGATAGTCTTAATGTCCTGGTGTGAATCTCAGGACCAGCAAACGGGAGAGAAGGGGCAGCCACAGAACTGCTGGAGCGCAGGGTTTGGGGGGCTGGGGAGTGACCCTCACAAAGGAAACGTCATTCCTCCAGGGGAAAATTGAGCTAAGAAAGAAGGAAATAAGATCTGGAAGGTTTTTGGTTTGGGTTTGGTATTTTTTTCTTTTCAGTAGCCTCCTTCCCTGATGTTAACTAATAATAAACACTGCATTTTCAGCTTGCTTTCCTTCTAGCCCCAACCAGGACCGCATTCTTCCCTGGCACCTATGCGGTCATTTACACCAGCATAAAACAGGCGCAGAGAGAGCTGCAGCTCTGGGCTGAGCCCTTCCTTGCTCTGCACCGGCTGCCCCCCAGGTCTCCCCCAGCAATGACCCTCACACTGGTCCCAGTTTGCTCATGGGGACATAGCAGGGAGAGCTCTCGGCCATGTTTCCTACACCAATAAAGGCACCGGGTGCAGGGCTTCAGGGTTAAAAAATACAGGAGAGAGGAAAAGCGGCTGGAAACAAGGGGTTTTCAGCGTGACAAGGCTTAATGCCACAGATCTCCCCGGCTCCTCATGTAAACACGCTTACCCCGCTTCAGTTCCCTCAGGACCGGCACCATCTTAAAATAGATCTAGCTTAAAATAACACCTTGCTTAACCCCAGGCAGATGTGTAGGTTTTCTTTTCCAGCGATAAGAAGGTTTTTTAGTTTCCAGTGAGAACATACTCAGCTAGAAAGAAGGACCAAGGAGAGAGGGGCGATGGTGCCGGAGCTACCAAGCTGCACCCCAAAGCCGGCGGTTGGGTGGTGCCCGGGGGCTGCAGCCACCCGGCCTCTTTTGGGCTGAAATCAGGCAGATTTGTGGGCAAGGAGGGCATTTCTGGCATGGGAGGTGCTATAGCAACCAGACGAAGGTTCTTGGAAGCAGGCGAGAAGGGAAATAAATAAAATAAAAGCATTGGTGGAAAGCAGATTGAAAAGGAGGAGAGGACCCGGTGCTCCCCGGGCGTGGGGTGGGGAACCTGGTGCCGAAGCATCTGGGGGGCTGTTTCTCTCACTCAGCTTTTAAATTTAATTCCCAAAGAGCAGCTACGGTACACGGGGGGAGAAAAAGCAGGGCCAGATCCTCTGTGTGCTCCCAGATTCCCATATAACCCAGCACATATCCCAGCTCCACGTACCCGTGGGGTCTTTCTCGTCCGCCTTTCCCTCCCATGGCAGTGGGTGCAGTCACCCCCTCATCCCCCAGCACCACCCAGCCTTGCACAGCACCCACATTTTGGGGGCTGTGCCTCCTCCCCGCCCAATTTTCAATTCTAAAAAGAAGCTGAAATTGCTTTCTCAGGGGTTAAAGCCTTGAATTTGCCGGTGCTGGTGCAACCCTGGCTCACGGGTGCCATGATGTGCCGGGCGGCACCGGGACCCCATCCTGGGCACCCTCCTCAGCTGGTGGGAGAAATCCTGCACCCTGGGAGCTGCGGCAGAGATCAAATACCTGCGCCCTGAAACAGAGCCACCGGACTCCCTGGCCACAGGAAAAACACCTTTTTATTAGAACTTTCTCCATATTACATTTTATTTTACTTTTCCCTTTCCCGTTCCCCCCCTCCCCTTCCCTCACTGCCACGTTTTGGCAGGATTAATTTGAGATAAAGTTACCCTGAGTGACGGCCTTTGCTTTTGTGTTCTCCTTGTCTATTTTCCGCCTCGCTAAACCTAGAAAAACTCCAGAGAAATGCTCTGGCTTCCAGCCTTGCCAGGGGGCCCCGGCTCAGCCGACACTCATCTGCCGTCTCCACGTTCAACCGCGGGGAAAAAAAAAACCACCTTCTGACAAGGGTTATTTTTATTTCTAATGAAAAGCGAAGCCTGCTGTGCACAGGTGGAGTGGGACGGATGACAGGCGCCGAGGTGCACACATCAAAATGATTGAGGGCTCACATTTCCCAGGGGAGCCTTTTTTTTTGGGGGGTGGTGGGGGACACCCCCCCAAGCCCCTGGCATTCGATGGCTTTGCAGCCTGATCGGTGAGAAAATATCACCTTTGTGTTAGGAAGAGGTGAGGGGTGGAGGGATCATGGCAGGCGGCATCGCTCCGATGGTGCAAGCTGAGCCTCTGGTTTGTGCTTTGCTGATCCCCTGGGTGCGGGGTCAGTTCGTGCCGTGATGGTTGCATGGGCATAAATATGGGAATCAAGATAAAAAACATGCAACGTGCATGAGAACGACCCAAGAGCCAGGGCTTGGTGCCTCCTGCCAGATGCAGGACCTGGCTGTCACCCCGACGGGGTCTGCACTGTGTTTTCCTCCTTGATGCAAAGTTGTATCAGGCTTGTCCCCGGTGGGGTTTAGGCAGGGGACGGTGGCACGGACTGAACCGGAGCTGCCGCCGGCACGCTCACCGGGCTCCCATCCCACGAGTTCAGCCCTTTGTTGAGCTCCATTTTTACTTTTTTAACATTTGCTTCTGGACTTGCAGTAATTATTTCTCCAGCAGGGTGGAGGTTATTAGAATAACTGCTCCCGTTGTTAGTTTAGATTAGTTTGGGATGGAGAAAGGCAGAGAGAAGCTGTTGCTTGGAAGACGGCGTGGTTCTGAGCTGGAAAGGGCGGCTGGGGGAGAAGGCAAGGAAAAGTCCCGCAGCCTCCCGAGGCTGCGTGGGGCTGCCGGAGGGGACGGTCCCGCTCCTTCCCGGGAAGGTGGGCTTACGGGGAGTCGGTGTCCTTATGCAGAAACACAGACACGGAGAGCAAAACCCCCAGTTTGCAAGGCTGCGGTGCTCACCCGCTCCCCGAGTTCAGCCATACCAGCACGCAAAGCTTCTCCCTGCGAGACCTCGACCCCACTGAGCCATGCTCCGGCTTTCTTTCGCACCCCAGGAAGGTTTTTCCAGCTCACTCCAAATTTACACCGCTGTGCTGCGGAGCAGCCCCGGCGTGGGAGTTGGAGCACGTCTGTTGACACTTTCCCACCTCCAAACCGCATTATGCAGCTCCAGTAAATGCCCTTTCCATCTTGCTCTGATCATTAGCTGAGAGTATTCCGCTCCAGAGCTTCGCTATAATGAAAGGCACTGAACTTCGGGATCTCAATTAACTATAGCAAACGCTCTAGATCCTAGGAAAATACTTTGCTCAAATTATATTGCAATAATAATATGTACGTCCATTTACTCCTCTGGAACGGAGCGGGCATGCGCCATGTATCTCAATTTTGCTTCTCTCTCATGTCATTAGCTTGATCCGTACATCTTTTTCCCACCCAATGCACAGAGTCATTCCTAATTCCTGGGCTCCTCTGCCACCTCACAGAACAAAATCGAACCCTAATGCCGCATGGCACTCCACCTCTGCCTGATAAATAAATTCCAGCTCTTAATGAACGATACCAAGTCATTATAATTACTAAACAGATGCGGGTGCCTGGTCCTTTGGCTGCTAACTCCCTTATTTGCAAAGCTGTCACCCCAGCAGTTGAGATCTTCGCAGCTGGAAGGTCACGCTCCAGGTTTGGGGGGTAATTTGGGGAAGGGGGAGAAGAAGCGGGATCTACAGCTTTTAAATAAGCAAATGTTTCTTGTTGCGTGGCAAGGAAGGAGGCAGCGATGGGGAAGGGTTTGGGCACCTGCACGGTCCCCACCGTCACCCCATCAGCCCATGGCAAGGGGTGCTGCGGGGGCAGGACCGGGCGATGAGTTTATTTTGCCCGTATCTGTGTAAAGGCGGGTGGGTGGGGGATTACGCCTGCGTGGGATGTGATGCTGCCTGCGTGAACGGGGCCGGCAGAGACGTGCTGGTGCTCTTATCCAGCCGAACATTGCTGCCTTCCCAATCTCGCCCAGCCTGCAGGAGTCTAATAAAACAAGTCCACACGTTACAAAATCAATTTCCTCTCTATTAATTTGGGTCTCTTAAGATTTATCATCATCTTTCATCACCAGATTAAAAGCAATTGGCAAAGTCTCAAATAACCTTTTAATTCTGAGCCGGGAGCCAAGATCCAGATACACAGAGCCGTGTCCTCCGGCAGGGCACTGCCCGAACGGGATGGGGTCCGGCACCCCAATTCCAGCCCGGGGCACGGGCGCATCCATACCTGTCCTCCCCGCGGTGAGTCTCAGCCCGGCTCTTCGTTGAAGCGGGGCAGCGGTTCGTGATGGAATTAATTACAGTTCTCCCTCTGCCTTCAATTGAAGCCCGCACTTTGATATTTATGTTCCCAGTTGTGGGTTGCGGCCTTGATTCATTAAGATTTGCATAGTAATTGTTTTCTTCTAACGATCTGGGAGGATGGCACCGTGGGGAGAGGTGTCCTGCACACGCGGGCGGGCGGGCTGGAGCATATTGCTGAGCAGCATCGCCGCCCCCCCGAGCATCACGTCCCTGACCAGGGCCAAAATGGGGCCAAAATGGGGCCAAAATGGGACCGAAGGCTTCTACATCCTCATCCCACCCTTCTGTGCCCTGCCCAGGGCAGAGGATCGGGTCCACCCACATCTGCCACAAGTGCCGGGAGGGAGCAGACTTTCCTGGCATCACTGTGGAAGGGACTTTCAGCTTTTTTTTTCCTTTGCAGAAGTGTTTTTCATGTTAAAACTCAAATTTTCCGCTGGACAGACCTGATTTCCACATGTTTCCTGAATTGTGCATTTGGTTTTGATGGACAAAACTAGCCTGAAATGATCAAAACTTCCTTTCTAGTGCTTAGAAAGAAAAACTCCCCTGCTCTTCCAGCTTGAGTTGAGAACAAATTCGCATGCAAAGCGGTATAAAAGACAGGAACCATTTCAAAATGACGGAAATATCTGATTTTACTGAAATCCTCGGCCAACACTGCCCTTTTCCCTCTGCCTGGCTCCCAAACCTTTGCAAAACCTCCACTTCCCATTAGCTCATATTAAACATTTGGCTCTGGACTGGGATGGGAGATCTGGGAGAAGAAAATTCCCTTGCTGGGGGGAGGAAAAAAAAAAAATCAAGAAGAAGAAAATCTGGTTTCCATACTCAAAAGCAAACTCCGAGTCTTTGTGCCCATCGTAAGAGCTCGGGGAGCTGCCGCTGCCTCCCAGGAGCAGCGCGGGGCTGATGCGAAGCGCCTGGCTCCCGTCCCAGATTTGATGGCTTTGCTCCCCCCCCCCTTTCTCCCACTCCTCATTATATTTGTATATTTGATGATCATTTAACATTCATGCGGCGGCTGGGTCTCAGCGGAGAGCAGCGCCTCGGCAGCGTGGAGCTCTGCAGCTCGATCACCAAACGGCTGATTTCTGCCCCAAAACGTGATCGGCTTCTCCCGACCGCGGCAAAGGCGGTTTGGGCCAGCCCGGCTACGTCTCTTCAATCGTCCGTGAAGATCTCATTGCTCTCAGCTCTCCGGAGCGAGATTTGATACGTGCTGCTTACCCGCTATCTGATCTCGGCTGAGTTCTTCTTGTCTAGTTTTTATATATTTTCTTCTTTTATTTTTTTTTTTAAATAGGAGGGTTAAGTCTCTCTGGAAACCTGACAGAGTGA
Organism: Aquila chrysaetos chrysaetos; assembly: GCF_900496995.4. Classification (NCBI taxonomy): domain Eukaryota; kingdom Metazoa; phylum Chordata; class Aves; order Accipitriformes; family Accipitridae; genus Aquila; species Aquila chrysaetos. Next base: position 2,965,817 of record NC_044015.1, on the reverse strand, counting down.
CTCTTGGGCTGCAATTTATCCATCGCTACCAATCCCCGCTCCGGCCCCTCCACATCACTCCAGCTCTATCTGTTTCCAAGTCAGGAAACACAGAGAGAAAAACTTCGCAAAAAACAAAAGCGGAGAAAGCCGCCGACAGCCCTCTGGGCTGCTGACAGAGGAGGATGTGATGCACATCCCCACCCGCTCTGTGCAAACACATGGACCCGGGCACCGCAGGAGCCAAACGCTCCTGGAATTTGTAATTTTTATTCTTTTGCTTTGCTGGGTGCTGAGCAAGGTGCAGAGCGGATGCGGCTGGGGCTGCGGGTGCGTTTTTCTGCCTGCACCTCATGTGCAAAGCATCAGAGAAGCAAATTCCCCTTTTGCATTGGAAAAGTCACTTATTTTTGGTTTTTTATTATTTTTTATATGCTTGATCCAGGCAGCCCACAGTGATGTGACCACAGGGAGGGGAGTGGAGACCATGAACCAAAGAAATCTCCCAGGGTTTGATCAAGGAAGGAGCTGCTGTTATAAATGCACCTGGGGCTCATATCTCATGTCCACACACCCCCTAAAAATTACCACTTTTTTTCCCCTAAATTCCCAGGAAAAGGGCTGGCCATGCTCGCGATGGTCCTGCAGCTCCTCAGATGTGGAGGGGAGAAAACTCCAATAAATTACTGAACCAAAAGCTATCAGCCCCGAAGAGTCCGCAGCATCGGGATCCCCAGCCCTGCCACCCCCCCAGGGCTTTGGGAAACACAAACCAGCGCCGGGGAGTGATTTATGGGGAGAAGCAGCCGATATCTGTATCGAGCCGCCCTCCCCATCAATGCCTCTCCCCAGCGCTGCCGCCTCTGTAATTAAAAGAGTTGCACGGCTGGAGAGGGGAGAAACTGGGGCTGCCGGGAGAAACACAGCAAATTGGAAACGTGGAAATTTGTTGTTTCCACTGCTTGGTTTGTTCTCTGGAGCCTGCGGTAACAAGCATAAATTAAGATAAAAGCAAGGGGAAAAAGGGGTACCTGGGGCTGCATTGAGTGTCTGATTTTTACATGTCATAGGGGAGGGAAAGGCGAGTTTGGGTGGAGGAGGAGGTGGCCTGAGCATCCCTCGTTGTGCTGCAGACATCCATGAGAGCAGCGTGCCTGGCAGCCCACGCGCGCGTAGAGCAAGCTGGAGGAGCTCCCCTCTTTTTGAAAGTGGCAGCACGGTCAGGATTGCTGGGATGAGGTTTGCTGCCATCCGTGCTGGTGGATATAGAATCATAGAATCATCGAACGGTTTGGGCTGGAAGGGAGTTTTCGAGGTCATCTAGTCCAACCCCTCTGCCGCGAGCAGGGACATCTTCCACTAGAGCAGGTTACTCAGTTTCGACCCAGTGCTGCGGCAGAGCTGGGTTTCCCAGGTGGATGTGCCGGTTCTGCCGTGGGTGTCCTCCTTGGAGATGGAGAGGACAGAAGTGGGACAGACACGCGCATCTGCTGGGCGCGCGTGTGCGTGGGCATGGGTGAGCTCCGGGTTGTGCTGAGACCAAGCAAAACGCTGCCCAAAACCTGGAGGATAGAAGGAGGCTGCGAGCAAGGAGGCTGGAAGTAAACGACTGCGCAGCTCTGAACTGACAAGATGAGACCATTTAAATCCAAAGCAAAGGTTAATGATATCCTGACAGTGCCAGAGGATTCGCAGCTTCTCCTTCTCGCAGATCCGGAGTGGGAAATTGCAGCTGAGTGACAGCCCTGAGAGCTGGAGATAGCAGGGACGGAGTTGGGCTGGGACATAAAATATACTGGGGACAGCAGCAGTATTTCAGCTGACAAACCAAAAGGTTATGTGTGGATGACAGATGTTTATTTGTATACTTTTGTGATTGAAGGGAAGTAATTGTGTTGGCTTGGCAGGTGGAATGGCAGTCGTTTTCAAGGTGTGTGCGTTCTCCTTTGGGGCAGGGTATGTAGAAAGGGTCAGAGTCCAGCTCTGCTTCAGATAAGTAGCTGCAGAAGAAAGATGATGATGATGACGACGATGATGACGATGATGATAATAATATTAATAATAATAATAATAAAGGTAGTTTTTTTCCTCATCTCTGTACAGAGATTTCCTAATGGGAGGAAAATCCAACGGGACGGTGAAGAATTCCCAGGTACCAGCTCTCCCGTGGTAGCTGTGAGGTGGGTGCTTTTCCTTCTCTGCCAATGCAGAGGGGTCTGTCCTCCTTTTACTGACACTGGAAGCGGCTCGCAAATTGCCCGGGAGCACGGCACACAGCCAGTGCCGTCAGGACTGAGGTTTGGGGTACCCGCCGCGACAGCCATCAGCTTTAAACCAGAGCAATGGCCCAGTGAGGCCGAGCGGGGAGGGGGCACGGCGATGCTCCCCTTGCAGGGGTCACCAGACCTCCGCTCACGTCTTAAGGGTGATCGAAGCTTCTGGTTCGGCATTAAAAAAAGCCGCTCTGGCTTCCTCAGCGCAAGCCCTTTCCAGACCCCTGCCCGCTTTTCCCCAGGCAGGCTCCTGCTCTCCTTCCACCCTCATTAGAGACACGCACCGAGCGCTTTGCAGCTTCTTAAGCTATTCCTAACCAGCATCTCCCGGGGCCCAAAGCAGAAATGCCTCTTCTTTGAAGGGCCCACACCAAAGCCTGTATCCAAGCTTTGAATGTACCGCATGTCATCGCCTGGAATAATTCATGTTAAACATTTGCTTGTAGTGGTGCGGGGACCAGAGCTCCCCTTGCTCCTGGGCTGTGCTGGAGAACGGGGAAGGGGCTGAGAGCATCGCCGGTGTGTTTGCGGGATGCCCGTAGATCTGCAGAGCCCCTGCAGAGCAGCACTGCTCATGGGGTTAATAGGATGGGGGCACGGGGTGGGTCCTGAGTCCCTGGGAAAGGGCTGCATGGGACCCATCCTGCACACGGGAAGCGGCAGGCTGGGATCAGCCGCTGTCCCTGCTGTCAACAGTATCGTGCGCTTCATTTCACGTGTGTGTGTGTATTTATGATCACAAAATTGATGCTTAAAGAAGTTGAGTGCAAATTTAGAGGGAAAACAAAACTATGGCTTTGAGCAAACATTTCATCCATGCTTTATGTTCCTTGGGAGCAAAGGAGCCCATTATTTCTCCTCCTCCTTCCCCTTCAGAAATAAAAGCAAATAGGGAGCGAAGGCAATGGGATTTCGGACGTGATTTAGGGACGGGCTGGTCCCACCTTGCTGGGAAGGAGGAGGAAGGTGGAGATGGGGACAAAGCTCTGCAAGCAAAGGTGAAAGATGGACATTTATTGAGGCAGAAATCACGTCCCGCTTCGGCATTTAAGAACCGGCTGGCTGAAGAGTCCCAAAGTGATGCAGGATGGAGAGAGCTGCCCCGTGCAAGCAAGTCACCACTCCCCACCACCACCCTGGCTGGGATTGGCACCCAAGGGTGCTGCAGGAGCCCAGCCTTCATCCCACTCGCTGTGAAGGCACAAAAGAAGCTCAGAAAGTCCAAAGTGAGGGACGAGGCATGCATCTGCATGGTGCATTCCTCCTAAAACAATCATTTGGGCAGATAAAAATACACTGGCAAAGCTGTACCGAGTGCCTTCTGCAAGTCGTTGGGGCCGGGGGAAAAAAATAAAAAAGCAGCAGAAGCAGAGGAAGAAGAATTCAATATTTCTATTTGTTCTTATCCAAATAAATTGAGATGTATTTGTGGAAGTGTCAGAGAAGCCCGCAGGAATGAAACTATAAAATAACACAGCTGCTTCATGAGTCTATGACAGACAGCATAGATTAATGTACCGGCGTTTTTATGGTCTGTTAACAACTGATATGGGTTTTAAATATATTATCTCCCATTGTATTGTCTGTCATTTTAAAAACTGCTCATGTCTATTGTGTTTGCTTTTAAGAGGTGCTTATGGAACTATCAGCCAGTCGCTTCCCGATCTCTCCTCTTCTCTCCTTCCTAGATATATCACTGTCTCACCCTCTTTCTCTCTTCTTTTCCCTAGATAGGTTTTCCCCAGCACTTTCATGGGCAATTTATTCCAAAACCTATCGAAGCCCCCTCAGGTTCCTTAATTCCAGGAGCTTTAAAAAGCTTTTCCACCTTCAGACCTGGTTATCTTTGAAATGTGGATGAGCCGGGGAGAGGTGTCAGGCTGAAGCGGTGATGGGGACAGAGCAGCCGGAGGGGTGCGGAGGTGGGAGATGGGTGCTTGGGCTACCCCAGGCTGCGACGTGGCCGTATCCAGGCCTCCAGGTATCTGCTCGGCCAAGTGTAGGGGAGAGAAAAGGAGCCGAAAGTGAGGTCTGGGCTGGGGGAAGCACAGGACGGGTTTTAGTGAATGCACTTAGGAAGTCACATAGGGTTTTGAGGTGCGGTGAAAACCCTGCGTTGGCTCTCAGTGTTTGATGGCTGAGCAAAATCTGGGGTTTCTTCTTGGCTGGGACTAAGGGAGAGCAGGACCACGAGGGATGGGGCTCCTGGCTGCCCCAGCAAGGAGGATTTCAAGCCAGACCCCCCTCAAACCTCTCCAGTGAGTCCCAGGAAACGCTCCCAGCCAGAAGTTCCCCCTGACTTTGCTTTCCCCATCTCCTCTCGGCCACTCACCCCGTCCATGTCACGTCTTGCAATGGAAGATCTGTGACCTCCTCCGCTGTGCCCGGCCAGATTCCCATCAACAGCAGCATCGTCCGTCACTGCCAACGACTCCCCCAGCCCACCCCGGACTTTGCACCGCTCCTTGCGTGGGAGATGCAATGAGATCAATGACTGCAGATGGCTCTGCCACAGATGGAGCCAGGAGGAAACATCTGGACCATCTCGCTGGCATCTGGCATGGAGCAGCGCTTCCAGCCGAGCGTGGGCACATCGGCGGAGGAAAATATCGCCCAGTGCCAGCTCCTGACTGGTCCCACTGCCCCCCCAGCCCCTGGGGCCATCCTCACACCCACGGGACAGCGTCAGGACCGGAGATGCTCAAGACCTACACTGGCTCATCCCCATCCTCCGTCTTCAGCCCACATGGCCCTAAAAATATCCTTTTCCTCCACTTTGCACCCCTTAAAACCAGGCAGCCCCAAAACAGCCATGGGGCTCCCATGGGAGTGTTGCGGGGGGAGGAAGGGGGAGCGAGGGGTGGTAATGGATGTGTGTTTGCGTCCGTAATTTTCTCAAAAGGCTTGAACTGCTATATTCGAAATTACATTGGATTGCAAGAACAAAGATGCCCTTTTGATGCTCTGTAGCAGCACTGGAGATAATGAAAGGAGAGGGATCTTGATAAGGATGAAAGATAGTTTCCTTCAGCTACCCCTTGTTGATAAAGTGCTGCCCAGATGAAGAGAATTTAGAATAAAAAACACTACAAAAGTAAAACAAAGTAAACACGGCCCGGCATTGCTCTAACAAGATAAAATTACACTGTGGAGAGGAGACAAACAGGACAATAAAGAGAAGCACTCAAGGTAACGGGGAAAAGGACAGCACGGATTTGAGATGGGAACGGAGATGCTGGGAGCAACTATGAGGGAAACAGCAGCCGGGAAACGTGCTAAAGCTGTAAAGTTTGGGCTCCCACATCCCTCGCTGCCGTGCCCCTTTGCGTGGGCAGCAACAGGAACGGCCCCTTAACGCCACTGCGAAGAGGAGACCGAGGAGAAGGCGATGCCAGGGTCACCTCCTCGGCGTGTGTCAGCCCTGGGTGGGAAGGGGAAGGTGCTGATTTTCTATAGCTGCTGCCATTAATTGAGTTTAAAAGTGCTGTGTCGGGCTGCAGGGCTGGAAGGGGATTTGCAGAGGAGGCAGCTGGGTCCTGCGGAAAGCGGCGGCCAAAGTGCTCCTGGGCAGGGGACGGCGCGTGTCCCTCTTTGCAGGCAGGGTCCGAGCTCTGTGCCGGGTCCCCAGGCTTGCTCCTTGCTCTGCTCTGAGGCTCGCTGCAGGTTTTGGGGTTGCCTTTGACACCCTGTTTGGGTCTCAGCTGTGCCCGGCCATTGCTGGTCCTGCTCAAGGCGGCTCTGCAGCGTGCAGCCCGCTCTGCGCTGCCATGGCAACCGGGGATGCAAAACTGTTGCTTAAAACCCAAAGCAAACAAATCTTCCACGTCACGAAACCCAGAGCATCCTTCTCGCCTTATTCCCCCCAACCTGGTTTTTTTCTCCTGGGACCCGATCAGGAGGTGGTGCTGCCTGGTGGTACCCTCCGCACCAGAGGTGTAAATAACTGCGGCATCCCGCATTCCCCTACAGGTCCGTCTTCCCAGGCCATATCTCAAGCAGGCACTGTTATGAGTATATTTATCAAAATAGTTAATTTTTTCCTCCATGGCTTGCACCTTCCTCAGTGCAGAGGTGGTAACCGTCTTGGCCACTGAGCCATTATGATCTGTGGTGTGCTCCCTGCCTCAGTAGCTCAAGGGGGGAAAAATAAGCCCAAGAAAGGTGTGAAATGGTCACATCCACCAAGCCTGAGCCATTTCTGTCCGTGTTCCCATTGCAGCTGTAGCAGCAGGGTATGATATTCCACTCCTGAGCCTTTCTTGAGGGCTTCAGGCTGCCCTTGAGTGTCCACACGAATGACGTACCCTGGGAGCGTGCAAATGTGTGTGCACGCCTGCAGGATCCTCTGACCCTGCACACAAGGAGGAATTCATGACAGGGATGCACCTGGGGACATCATGCAGCATGTGACAGTTATATCCCATAGGTTTTGGATGTTTGCTGGGCCTCGCTGAGGGTCTGGCCCAAATCCGATGTTTATATGTATTGTGACTTCTTGGTTGCCTGAAAATTGGGATTTATTTTCCATCAAGGGAAATATTTGCCTTTTCACCCCCATCAATACTCACTGGCTGGGTCAAAGCCCCCAGCTCAGCCAAAGCCAGACTGTGTGGCTGCTGTCGTCTCACCGCACCCAGCCAGGATTTAGAGCCCCCAGCAAAACCTGATGGTACAAGGCTCCAGGGCTGCACTGGGAGCTGGAGCGAGAGCAATTAAACTAATAGAAGTTAGTCTTTTGGGAATCACAGCAAGTACCTATGAAAGAAATCCTAAGAGACACTTGTAATATTTAATGGGGATAAAAAAACCAATGGGTGTCCATAGAAATGACACTGTAGGGAACCACAGCACATCTCTTATAGGAAATGCATGTGCAGAAATGCTGGAGGATCTGTAAGATTTAATTACATGTATCTGAGTACCTTAAAACCTGGTTCAGTGAAGTGAATATGGAGAGCTTGCATTTAATTGAGTGCATCTTTGGAAACGAAGGCGGCACAGCAACAAAGTGAGCACGGGAGCCAGAGCATCCATCAGCCTGGAAGGGGGATGCTTTGTGACTGAAGGACTTTGCAGATTTGGGGCAGATTTAGGGAAAGGTCTCCATGAAGCCACCTAGATTCCTCCCATCACCATTTTGACAGTGGGAGGATGATTTCTCCAACCCAGATACCTCCTTTGGGGTGAGACAGGCTGCTCCAGAGCATCCTCTGACAGCAAAGGAGCCGAGATCTCACTTTTGGGGCAAATGGGGCAGTGTTGGGATAGCACTTTGTCGTCTTGGTTTGAAGTTCTTGCTCTAGTGCTGGCCTTTTTGATGGCATTGGGCAGGTCTCCTTGGGGTGGGAGGGCATCAGGGTCGCTGCAGGGATAGCGATGCTGCAGAAGGGAAGCGTGATAAATATTTTCAAAGGCAACTTAGAGGAAAAGTTCTGAGGAGATTATCGTTTAATCATTTGATCTCTCAGGTAAATATTAACACTGGAAAGGCTTTTGTTTTATTTTCTCCAAATACCTGCAGTGTTTCCAATCAGGCAGGATTTAAACCTGTCCTTATCCACGTCTGAAATCTGCTATCGGTCGGTTCCTGCCGGGATCAAAAGCAAATGGACGTGACGTTGGCTGGTAGCTCGGGGAGATCCCAAACCAGCCGTCAATCTCTGGCATTCATGTGCGAACCGGTTGGGTTGGAGGAGAGCAGATCAACCAAGGCCCATATTGACTTCCAAGAGCTGCTTTCTGCTGAGTCTTCCTGTCTCACTGGTATCTCAGGGAGATCCCAAACCAGCCCTCCATCTCCAGTATCCACATGTAAACCAGTTGGATTGGGGGACAGTGAGTTGACCAAGGTCCATGTTGACTTCCAAGAGCTGCTTTCTGCTGAGTCTTCCTGTCTCACTGGTATCTCAGGGAGATCCCAAACCAGCCCTCCATCTCCAGTATCCACATGTAAACCAGTTGGATTGGGGGACAGTGAGTTGACCAAGGTCCATGTTGACTTCCAAGAGCTGCTTTCTGCTGGGTCTCCATGTCTCGGGAGTGCAGGAGAAGGGGAGGTTTACTGCACCCCAAGTTTCTCTGCGTCAGGTGGGTTGCACCGAAGGACCGTCAGTGTCCTTGTTACTCCTGCTGATGCCACTGCCCCTACCCTAAATTTTGTACCAGGGAGAGGACAACACACAAGTCTCACCCCAAGGGATCAGCATCACGGGGAAGCCCTCTCCCTCTTCCCCTCTGTCCAATGCACACACGAAGGTTACAAAGACCTTCACAAACCCCTACGAAGCCAAAGCAAAGGGATCAGCAAAGTGATGAGCAAGAGAGAGATGAATCCAAAAGAGAGGGACTGAAAACTGCTCCTGGAGAGAAGCGATGCCTCCTCCCGTACCTGTCCCCTCCTCACCCAACCCCATGCTCCCATCGCTGCTAACGGGTTTCATCCCAGGCATCAAATAGGGAATGAAGTTACTGAAACATTTACGCAATGTTTTTTTTCAGACTTGTCTTTCTGAAGTCCCTGCATGCTAGAAAGCATGTAAAAATACAGAGGGAATAAACAGCAGAAACTGTCTAAACAAGCCCAAACAGATTGGGAACTCAAATCTCGCAAACTGTATGCAGCTTCACGCTTCAAATCACCTTAAGTATTTGCAGCGTGCACCAGGATTGCCTTTCTATCATAATTAAATATGTCTGTCTCTGAGCAAAGGGAGGAGAGCTTAGGGGAGTTGTCGCCATCCTTAATCTCAGCTGCCATTCCTCAGCAGCGCTGTCAGGGCAGCGGCAAAATGGGGTTTTGGGAGAAAAAAGTGCCTTCCAGGCTAGACTTTGAGAAATGTCCCACGTCTTTGCATTCTGCTTTGTGAAAAGCAGGGTGGATCCAGCCTGGAGAAGAGCAAGGGGGTATTAGAGCAGGAAGGGTATTTTGCAAAGTTGGGTTCAACAGTTTGAGTTGGGCTTGTGGGGCATCTTTGAGTGCAAAAGAGGAGAAAAAGGGATGGGGACGTGTGAGAGCGGGGCGCTGAGCCCTGTCTCTGCCCACGTCTATAGACATCGTGTCTGATCTGGGGGAAGGAGCCGTCCTTATCTCCCCACCGGCAGATAGCGAGAGGACCTGGGGGCTGTGTTGGTGCTTGATCAGTCATGGTCTTTGGTCAGAGGAGCTCCCTGAATCCTCACGGCCGCCTGGCCCCGTCCTCAGGCAGGACGTCCCATCCCCGAGCGAGCAGCCGTGACCTGACCATGTTAAAGCCTCCGTCTCTCCTCCGCGGGCGTAGGTGGTCTCATCAGGGGAAGACGCCTCTGCACGCGGTATTTTCATTGATAAAAATGGGGCTGCTTTTGTGTGAAAACGCCAGTGTGATTCTACCGAATGGGAAATCGATGGGAGTCCAATATTAATTAACCACGCCTGCAGCGGGGGCAACCATTTAAATAAAGCTGAATGAAGCTTTGCAGCATGCAGCTGGGGCGGGATCCATCTCAGCGTCGGACGCCTCCATCTCTGTTTCCTTTCACCATCTTCTTCCATCGATTCCTCCCTCTTGCAGCTCCCGTTTCCCCCCCTCCATCCCTGCTCCCACCGGGAGATGCTGGTGAACCTTTCCGGAGGGAGAACCGGAGGGCCCCAGCACGAGCTGCTGAAGGTCAGACCGACTGCTGCTTTCCAACGGGGCGGCCTCCGGAGAGTAAACAATAATTAACCTTAAATTAAAACTGGTTGTAATCTTTGATTACCCGCCTGGTTCTGTGATGTGCCAAAGCCCATTTTGTTTCTGGTTTCCTTGGAGATACCACCCAGTCTCCCCACCCCCTTCCAGCACTGCTCTGGCTTTTTTTAAAGCAAGTTTAAAAACAGCTATTAGGAGAGCTTGTTAATCATCATCCCAGGCTGCTAATAGCACTCTGGCCACAGTTAATCATGGCAAGCTGCAAAGATGCTGCAAATGCTTTCAGTGGATGTAATTGCCCCCGGTTCGTTCCCTCCACTGCATCCCCCTTTCCTTTTGAGCAGGAGCCTCTTCTCTACCCACGTTGAGAAATTTGGATGCACGCTGCTGCTTGCTTTTTTTATTTTGGCTTCGCTGGCGGTGACACCCTCACAGAGTCGGTGAAGGGCTGTGCTCCGCCGAGCCCAAATTTGCATTATAGCTCAACAGCAGCAGTGCTTGCACATCAGGTTGTGCAGCAGGAGAGGGGAATTTGGGAACTTGGGGCCGCGTACTGGGAAACGAAGGGCTCGAGCTGGAGATAAGCCGTCTCGGGGGACTGGGATGCTGTTAATAGCAGGTTACGGCTGCAGCCGCCTCCTTTCTCTAACACCATGGGAACTTCTTTTTTATTTATCAGTGCCCCGTACTTCAGCTGTGCTCTCAGCTGCACTTTTAGCAACCTTCTCACTGAGAAAATAAGTAGATGGAGGGGAAGCTGGAGATAATGTACGTGTTCCTGGGCTGGCTTCATCGCTGGGACATCCTCCTCCTCCTCCTTGGAGCTCCTCCAGCTTCCTGCTGCTGTAGGTGGAGGCAAGTTTGGCCTCCAAGGTCTCAAATTTGTAAATCAGTTCAGCACATTATTTTTTTCCAAGTTAAGCAGTCGCTTAAAGACTTTTCCTGTACAAGGCCAGAGCATCAGGCTGGGGCCGTAGTAAATAGGTCCAGCAAGACGGGAGATGCGCTGCTGCCTTGTGCACGGCTGGCTTGAATCAGGAGTGGGAGCAGTGGGGATGGACCCCCAAAAAACCCTGTCCCCCAGCACCTCTGGCCGGCGGCAGGCACTGCTCTGCCCTCGTCGATCCCATTTAGCGGCGTTTGAACTGGGCGACCCACCTGAGCGGGTGTTAATTGTGGCTCTGGCTGTTCCTGCTGAAATGACAGATAGGGGACAATTCTGCCGGTTGACAATAATTGTTCTCCTAATTACAGCAATGACATTTACTGGAAAGCCACTGCAATCCCATTACCTTCTTATGCTAAATTCTGCGACTTTAAAATTACATTCCCTGTCTCCTTCCCCTGGTATGAAGCCCTCTGGTTACAGGCTTGTTTACTACATCTGCAACCATGCCGCGTAATGGATAGTCCTGGGGTGCCCTGCAAGAGCCGCTATTCATTTGAGTTTGGGTAGGGGTTTTGTGGGTATTGATATTTTTTACATTTCTTATCCTGCATTTCTTAGCCCTTCACCTGGATGGGGGCTGCTGGAGGATACAGCCTGCTGCGGAGGTGACAACATCCAGGCACTGCCACCCCAGAATTAACCCATCGCATTAATCCATTGCCCCCCACCTCCAAAATAAAAGGGGACACCAGCTAACATGCAGAGGGAGTTTTACAACAATATTTCTCTTTCTGTATTGCGGGTTGCCCATTTGAGCCTGTGCATCCTCATTCTCCCCCCATAAACAAGCGGAAGGTGCCTGTGAATAATTAATTTTTAAGACCCTTAATATTTTATAAATGGTTGTAATGAGCCGATGTTCTGTTTTGTTTAGCTGTTTATGTGTCGTTAAGTCGGGAGGCTGTGAACAAGATACTTTAATTTAATGTGTTGCCCTCAGAAATACCTTTTAATAAATAAAGCACTATAGCTCTTCTCTGGAGAGCCAGAGTTTGGTTAAGCTGGATAAATGAAGATGATGATGTCTTTCAATAGCTTCTTCTTTACCCCTCTCCTCTTTACACACTTCACACTGAACCAGCTCAAGTTAATTATTTAAAAGGGAGAAACCCCTAATTTTCAGGATTGGGAAATCTAACATAGGGTCACGTACAATGTCAGAGTTGTGCCCCAAAGCTGGACTTTCCTCCCAGGCCATTACCTACCACCGCGGTCACGTCCGAGATGGAGTAAGGGTAGGGCTGAAATTCAGGCACAAAACCACTGCAGAGAAGCAGGTCCCTTCCCTCTGCGATTTGGAGAAGTCAAAGAGGTTGGCCCACCTCCAAGGCAGAGAGGAGCAGAAGCACCATCTCCTCTTTGAATTATAGTCCTCCTTTTTAAAAAAAAAAAAGGAAAAAAAGCATCTTTCTCTCTGCAGGACGACTGCTGGGAGGTGATCATTTGTCTTTGAGAAACTGAGGCTCCCTTGTAAAACTTATGGAGAAATAAGGTCATTTGTCAATTCAAGTCATTCTCTTCCATACATAAAAAACATGGCAAGTGCAGCTTTTGTAAAATCTAAATTGAAAGTAAATAGCAAGCGGGCAGTTCTTGGTGATAAAACCTCCCATTCTGTAGATTTCTGGTACAATATTTATTTTATCCTCTTTATAACTACAAGGGCTGTCTCTGTGTGTTATTAAAGTAATGCATTTGCTTAACCTGCACTTAAATTCCCTCCCAACCTTCCCTGATTGTACATCTCACTGCTACATGTTCCCAGCCTGCTGGTCTCAGCTGGACAATTATATTAACTGCTTCTATTTGCAATTACTATGAATCATAAAGCAAGTCTGAATGGATTGTTTTTCTTTATTGAAAATGTTTAAACTTAATGCATCGCAAATGTCACAGCCATGGGGCTGCTCCTTGGCTCTTTGGGAAGTGCCTGGCTGCCTTCCGCTGCTGCTGCTGGAGCATTACGGACAAAGTTTGTCATTCCTCCCCTCTGCCCATCTTTTCCCCCAAAATACAGTGCACAAAAAACCTGGCACCAGCAATTAACTTGATATTTCTGTGAGACCAGGGGCTGGGAGGTGATTAAGGCATCTGGCCCCTTCCCCAAAATGCTCACAGATGCTGGCGATGAGCTGAATTGCAGAGGAGATTTGAGCCTGAGCTCGTCCTGCATCTCTTCCCTCAGGCTGCCTGTGAGGTGCAATATTGTGCCGCAGAGATGTTCTCCAGGGAAGTTTGGAGAACGCCCGGGACAAGCACAGGGTTCCGGGCTGCAGCTGTGGGGAGCAGTCCTGCTGCTTCTTATCGGTATTTCGGGATGCTCCTAAGCTCTACCGATTTCATCTGGGATTTCCCCTCCCTGTCCCCCCTGAGGTGCTCTACCCTGAGTTGGTAGGACGAAGTTTTGGAGGTCTCTGAAGCTCTTGGCTATCTTTGGTGTCTCTTGGCGCAGAGGCAGGTGAGTACCGAGGGGATGATGGATTTTGTCCAGCAGGAATTGGATGATGTCCCACAAAGCACTCTCATTCCCGCAACTCATCTTGCAGCCTTCAGCTGTACTTTGCTTTTTTTTTTTTGTCTAAGTCCAGCCAGGACAAATTCTCCTTGTGCTGTGGGTCTGGGGTGGTTGATGTCCCTGGATTGCAGTGGTCTGACTGGTGTAAGAAAATGAAGGAGACCTAAAACCATGGAAAATTGGGGGGAAAAAAGAAAAGACATTTTTGGTTAGGGCAGGGCAGGGAGAGCTGCAGGGCTGGAGAGTTGTGCTTGGAGACAGGCAGGTTGTGCCCATCCCTGTGATTGACAAGGAGCTGTGCTTGGAGAACAGGCTAAATTAGATGACTATATTTTGATTTCTTAATTAATATGTTTTAAATGTCACCGCAGGGTGCTTTGTGCCAGTTAGCTGAGAGAGACGATGAACTGAGTACAGATGGGCCTGACCCAAATCCCGGCATCCCATAGCTCCGGGATGGTTTGGATTTGGCTGGGACCCGTGTCTAACTTGCTCTGTCACCGTTGTCTTTTTGATTTGTGGAGCCCAAAACACAAGGCTGATGATCCGGCTGTGGAAAAAAGCTTTGCTCGCTTGGGATGGCTGCTCTTGGGCACAGGGCTGGGATGCGTGTAGGACGTGGTCCCCTCCGTCCCGCGTCCCCTGGGTGCTCTCATTTCGGGGAGAAGCACGTAGGAAGACCTGAAGAGTTTTGCAAACCCTTTGCGGCCTGGAGAAGGCTTTGAGGTTTGTTTTTTTTCTGCATTGAGGATCTGCATTTCTGACACTGTGCAAGACTTGCGAGCCCGAGGTGGACCCGCGCCAGCTCTGAGCATTGCCAGCGCGGTGGGCAGAGCCGCTCGCTCTGAGCTCACTCTTGCTTATGCCATCAACTGGGAGTAACTCCAAGGACGTGGGAGAGGTTGGACAGTGGAGAGCCGGTTCAGGATGAAGCAAGGCTGGCTGAAAGCCAGAGCAAATCCAATTTTCCTTCCACCCCTGAGAAAGAAATTTGCGGAGTTAAGTTCAGATTCGGCTCCGTGTTTTGGTTCAGCTCAAGCTGCTCCCTCCGTTTTAGTCTCGGTATCATCAAAGTCTCCTTAATAAGATTTGTATCTCCGACACAATCATTTTCAGCACGTTGTTAATGCATCCAAAATGGCAACGTCCTACATCCCATAATAGTTGCATTTTTAAAGAATTATATGCTTTTTTTTGTTGTTTTTAAATGACTTTTCAGGTTCAGGCAGAGCAAGATAACAGTATAGATGAAATCAATAGCACGCAGAACTGATAGAAAATTACCCAGGCTTAATAAACTTCACGCATGGCTTCCTATTGCAGCTGTATATCAAAAAGAAAACAAATATAGATGCTGTTCTGGAGAGCCAGCAAGGAGAAGTTGGTGCTGTTTGAAATAAGATGGTTATTAAAACAGTTACAGATGATGCAGCTTTTATCTTTTTCAGGTGGTTTTGTTTCCTCCTCTGCTCTTATTACATTCCCGATGGTTGTGGTTTGTATCTAGATCTCTTCTTTCCCCAGAAAGTCCTGCAAGAAATGGTTGCATTTCTAGTAACTGTTTCCTCCCCTCATGGCTGGGCGCTGCTCGGATGCACGGTCCCTGTGCCCAGCCCTGCTGGTGGGTATTAAAGACAATTTTGTGGAGATTAATTCACCCAAAAAGTTGAGCGGCCGTCTCCTTTTGGCAGCCGCGGCATCCTCGGCACGGGCGACGGCCGCAGAATTGGGTCCCTCGCCCCCTTCCCCGGGCAGATGTGGGAGAGATCAACATACCAAAGCAATTAAAAAATAATAATCACAGACCAGTAGCAAAGGAAAAAGCATAAAAAGTGGGACTAATTTTATGACAAGAAATGAGGCTGTAAAACCAGGAGCAATTAGACCACAAAGGCAATTACAGCGTTTTCAAAAGGCTCAGTGAAATTTATTTACTTCTTCCTTTTTTTTCTGGGAGGCTTTTGGGGAAAGGGGACTTTTTTTTTTTTTTTTTTTTTTTTCTCCCCAGTGCTGACAGGGACCTGGCACCAGGATTTTCTTTTTTACCGCCAGATCTTAACTCTGTGTTTCTGGAGCTTGATTTTTTTGGGGGGGGAAGGCAGGTACTTCTCCCTGCAATGGAGCAGCACGAGCTGTCCCTTATGGCACGGACCAGCTTGTGAAGGTTTCGGTCTCCTGCTCCTCCCAACATCTCCCCAGGCAGAGATTTTAGGTGGTTCTCCTCCTTGCAAGGAGGGATCAGGGAAAAAATGCATCCAGAGGGAAGTATGATCAAGGGGGAAAACCCTCAGTGGCTCCCCACATCATGGGTTTATATCACGTTCTTTTGCACCGTGTGGGTTTTGGAGGCAAGGTGGTGGGCTGAAGCTGAGGACATCTGGATTTAAAACCTGGTGCTGCCCCAAGATTTCTATGGACATCAGGAAAATCCTTTGATGCAGCCAGGAAGGGAAGCTTTTCATGTGGAGGTCTCGGCATCAACTGCACCTGGAAGCTGTGTCCTTGAGCATCCCATTGCCTATTTTAGGCATCATTTTGCCCAAGTTACAGCACCTAAAGTGCATCTCTGGATCTCACCCTAAATCCTGGAAAACTCAATAAGTGTTCACATGTTATGATGATGAGTTGCCTATAACTCTCTCTAAATACGTATCTATATATATCTCCATATTCACTTAAAGGATGAAGCCAGCTGACTTGAATATTTATTGCTGTATTATTTATGTAGTGTGTTCCCGTAGCCCTGCGGTGGAGCAGGACCCTGAGCCCAGCCATGGGGTTTCATGGTCATTAGGGGAATGTGAAGTCCACTGTTTTCTTCCACAGCCTGTGATTGACTTGTGGGAGCCTCCAAATGAATTTGGCCCCAAATTTCCCTCTTCAGCTGTGTTAAATGGGGCCACTTAAATGCATCTTGCAGACAAGTGGATGGAGTGTCCTGGCTCCCAGTGAAGTCAGTAAGGGAAATTGGGGAAAAACAGATTTCCATGTGTTTTAGTACCTCGGTGAGATTTTTTTTTCTAGGATTGCAACTCCATTCAACTTGCAAAATACCTTGAAAGACTTGAAAATAACCTCTGCTTTGCTTTCATCCTCTGCAAAATGGGTTGAGCCCCATGGAGCAGGAAGACCTGGCTGGTAACATCCACAGGACCCCCAAGTCTCTCCTTTATTACCCTGATAACATCCACTTCAATCTTGGTCAGCAAATTGCAGTGACTCTTAATGGGAAAGAGGCAATGTAAAATCACCTTATTGCTTTTAAAACCTGCCCTCTGCAGCACAAACCTGATGTACTGACTTTGGCAGTTGTCCTGCCCAGTACCTCTCCCTGCTAATAAAGATGATGAGGTTGAAATTGAAACTCCAATTAAGAAAGCTGGCGGTGCTGTAGAGATGCTCTCCTCGGTGGGCACACACGGGTGGGTACCCCTATTTCAGATTAATCAGTGATAAATGCTGAGATATTTTGTAAAGGAAAAATTCCCCCAAATTTACAGTTGAGAGCTGAGGCTCAAACTCTTGCTCACAGCCAGCAAAAAGCCTGCTCTGTTTCTTGATGCCCAACCTAAATTTGTCTGAATCTCTTCTGATTTCTCCGGATGATTTCCTGGTTCATAACTAGAAGGAAATTAGGTTTTGAAGAGCCCATAGCCTGGGATTTATTCTGTTCCTGTTCCCTTTGAATCGGGAACCATCAATAGTCATGGTGTGTCACAGGGTATCTAAATTACAACGCACCATTTCAGCTCCCTAATTGGATGAATGAATTTTAGAGAAAATTAATGAATGGTGAAGAGCTCTTCCCCCCCCCCCATCCCCGTGCAAATTTCTGGCGATGTAAATCAATTGTCTGCGCTTGAAATTCATCAAGCGTTGAGGGGATCCCCACAGCTTTCCCAGCTCCCTCGTGGCTGCCTTGGGAGCTGATGGATAAATACAGCCAGCCAAAAATGTTGATTTGCTGGAATAGTTTTACAAATGGTTCTTTGGGGTGTTTTCCCTGCTCTGTTTCCAGCCTAGAGAAGGAGGGTCTATCACCTCCCCCAGGACCCTGCATCCGCCTGAGGATGGGAGCGATGGTGGGGTGCATTGAGCTCTTGTGCTTAGCTAATTGCTTTGGGCTTTGACTTGGTATAAAGTAAGAGACCAAGTATATAAAGTAAGATGTATAATATATATGAGATATATAATACAAAAAATAACATACCAAGTATATAAAGTAATACAAGATAAAGTAAATATATAAATATATATATATATTAAAAAAAAAATATATATATAAAGCAGCTATGGGCTTTTACTCCATCCAGGAAGAGTTAATGTCTCATAGCTTTAGGGTTGCTGACCTGCCCTGAGACTTATTTAGCTGCTGAGGGAGAGCAGGGGGACTCTGGCCGATGCTCAGTGCCGCTGCGGGGGCAGGCCCTGGATTATTTTTGGAGTTTTCTTCAGGGCACGTTTTCTCCTTCATTTATTTTATCCTCTCTCCTGGAGAGAGGGAGATGGTCTGGAGGGAAAGAGAAAATGGGATGGGAATGGGGAAAAGAGGGCACGTACGGACGGTGGCAGGGAGAGGGGTGCGGGAAGCTGACCTATTTCTCTAGTCATATATGTATTTATACACAGGGCCAGGTGTGCTTATTTCCTCTCGGATTTAACAAAGGAAAGTAAAACAGGACCCAGATAACTGACCTGGTTTAAACCACTTTGCAGGATTTAACAAAAAAAAAGTCCCTCTGGATTTAAGAAACTTCAGCTGAAGTTTTACCACTTGCAGCACATTTGAACCTCACCAGGTAACTTCATTTGGTTTCCTTAATGAAGGCTGCGCAGCGGGGTTAATTCTGCTTTCTATGTAAAAAGATTAAGTAGTAGTTGGGTAAAACACTTCATCACTGAAGTGATTTTCAGGATGTACTCACTCCGAAGGCACAGATGTAATACCTGCTTTTAAATTCAATTAGCTCTGACTCAGTTGTGTTGCCTGAATACATTACCACAGCTTGAGACAGTCAGTGTTATTCTTTAAAGCTAAAAAAAAAAAAAAAAGAGGAGACAAAAAAAAAGAAAAAAAAAACCTATTTGGAGATTTCCCTAAATGTGTTTTAATTCCCTCAATATGTCATGCGCCTTAACAGCTCCTGACACTCCCAGCCTGGGTTTCTCCCTTCCCCGGCAGTGATTCCCCGTACTGGCACGCAGCCATGGGGGACGTGGGGGGCTCCGGGGTTCCAAAGCGGGAACAGACGCGGAGATGGTCAGATCTCTACTTCACGGCTTTTTCTCCTCTTTTTGTGACACCTTCATACCTTGCAAGCTCTGGTGTTTGGGGGTTTTCCCTCCGTGTTTGCCGCTGACCTGCCACGTGCCCCAGAGCAGGTCCCTGCCTCTCCCACTACCTGTTTATTAAATTTTTATACGACATCAGAGGGAAAGGCTATTGGAAAGCTAAATTAATTAACGCTTGTAAACCACTTTGAGATCCAAGGATGAAAGGCGCAATAGAAATGCAATTTATTTTATAATTATTGAGACAACCCTGAAAGACAACGAGGCTCCTGTTGGCATGTGATATTTTATTTTAATTAAATCTGGGGCTGTGACGGTCCATTTTTACGTGGCGATGGACAGGAACCTCCTGGAGATGATGTCCATCCAGCAAAGCCCTACACTGGTGGTTGGCAACGGAGCTTGGGGCTGCTAAACTGGGAGGACCGGGCCATGCCAGCCTGGAGGTGTGCGTGGGGAAGGGATTTTTGCAGTGGGTGGAAAATGAGGGCCGAACCCCATTTTTTTCCTGTAAAGCAAGGAGGAGATAGTGGGGAAGCCCACTCCTCCATTTGGGATGGGAATAGGCAGAGCCACCACACTTCAGGATTGCTGGAAATGGAGGAAAGAAACCCAATTCATAGCAATTTATGAATTAAAAAAAAAAAAAAAAAGTGTATTTTAAGGTTATTCAAGCAATCCTGAACATCTGGCTTTTGTTGGCTTTTTCCAACACATCCATTCATTGTTTGCCTGTTTCTCTGTGCTATAAACCATCTGTTTTATTTTTGAAGTGAACGCACTCATGCTTGGGCTGCCGTGCGCTCTGGGGCTCTGCTCCCAAATGTTTCTGCAGGAAAGTGAATGGCTTTCAGGGACCCCTCACCCTCCTCCTCCTCCTTCCATTTGCCCATGGCCACCATGGATGGGTTGCTCTATGCGTGGTCGTTTTGGCTCTGGTGGGCAGAAGGTTAATACCTGTCCTAATAAAACAAGATCTCAGCCTGCTCTGGCAAATTCACTACCCTCTGCCAGAGAGTAGTTAAAAATTTAACTTTTTAAATTTAATTGAAAAAATGCCCCTGAAATGCCCCATTCCCTGGGGGCCATGGAGCCCTGCTGTGCTTCACTGTGGGGTGCTTGTCAGTGGCTCTGATCTCAATTTACACTCATTTTTGAGTTCCTGCAGGGTTGGGGAAGCCTGAAAAGCATGAAAATCTTCCGTGCTGCTGTTGAGGACTTGCACCACCTCCTCTGGACAGGCCGTTTCTCCCACTGCCCCCGCCGGTCTTGGTCCCGCTTTACGGCAACGACCTTACAAGACCCCGGAGAATCCACACACGACACAGGTAAGACTTTAAAAAAAATTATTAAAAAATCACCAAGGCTGCAAAAATGCTCCAGATTGGGCTTGCAGCTTCTCACATCCAAGTCAATCCACTGTGAACCCAGCCCAGTCTCCGTTGCTCCGTGGACACATCCCTGTGGCGTTGCTGGAAGAGGGCTGAGTTCGAGCTGTCCTATGTTTTGGGCAGTGATGGGGGGGTGGCTTCCTGGAGGTGTCACAGGTCTGATTTTTCTCAAAATGGGTAGATATGCAGGCCATAATAAGCAAAACTGGATTTTGGACCAAAAAAACCCAGCCAGACCCTTGTTCTCCAGTGAGAGACCACCAGTGGCCAAGCTTTGGTCAAGGATCCAACCCAAAATCAATCGGTTGGAGGCTGATCTTGCCAAAAGTACCTTTGCACAGGGGAGACCCCAAAAAGCCAAGCCTGTTGCCTCGTTGTGTGCAAAGGTGTTGCCACATATTAACCAAAATGGGGTTTTTCAAGCACCCACTGCTCTTGGACACTGATCACCGAGACAGGTCCTGGTCCTGTTGAGTTCCCCAGGTACCAAAGGGGAGCTGAAGTCATGAAATGTAAGGATTGCTCCTTAAAATGCTGCCTCCAGGATTCATCTCTGAAGGCCTCCTGCCAGCTCCTTGTCTGTGGTCCTGCCCGTGTGCAGAAGTGATTTCTCCTTGCTTTTTCACTATAATGCTGAAGCTGAGATCAGAGTGCTGCTCTCCTGAGAAACCTCGACTCCAAAGGGGGATGTGGTGTAGAAGGGAAGAGAAGCAAAAGCTTATTTGATTGCTGGGGAACTCGAGGCACGGAGAAATTACGTGACCTGCCCAAGATCATAGAGAAAACCTTTAGCAGAAACAGGAACTGCGCTTGGATCTTCATCGCTTAATCTAAATTTGTTCTTACAGTCAGGCTGGGTTTCTCCTTCTGGGTCCGAACCTCATGAAAAACTCCAGGTCCATCTTGATGGAGCGAGATGCAGTCGGGCTTTTTGAAATCACTTCCTCCCATCATTGCTTAATTTCTCCGAGCTCCTTTCTGCCAGAGACAGCAGGATCTCTGGCTGCTGTGTCTTGGCTGGAGGAATTCTGATTAAAACTATTTTAATAGCATGTTATTTTTGAAAGCCTTATGGGCTCCGCATGCTGCATACCAGATCAGAGCAAGGGCAGGGCTTCCTGCAGCGAAAAAGGGGCGCGCGGAGGCTGGAGAGAACCTCTCGGTAAATCCAGCCAGAAGTGCCGCTTCTCCTAATGAGTCTCCCTGGGTTTTCTGGCTCTGAGAATCCTACAGCACTAAAGATGGAGTGAGAGACCCTGGTAGCTGTGCTTATCTTAGCAGCAGGCACATTGGCTCATTGATTTAATGTAGTTTTGCTCCATAGATTTTTTATTTGTAGCTGGCGCCGGTCAATCAGGGGAAGGACGAGGCAGCAAAGCCATCCTGGTTGGGAGAGGTTGGTCGGAGACGTGGCTAAACCTGGGGCAGTGATGGAGGGGGCTGGCGATGTCCAGGAGCCGCAAGGATGAGGGCTGGATGCACCGTCAACCCCACACGTGACAGTAAATCCCAGCTGCGGGGACACATCAGTGGGGCTCGGCCGCTGCCATGTCTCTGCCCATGGGGACCCCTCTGCGCATCTGAGGGGTCACATCTGCCGCGGGAGCAGTTTCGGGCCCTGGCTGCGATTAGCAGCTACTGCGTGAAGGATTCAAAGGCAAACACGGCCCCTTTTTGTGCCTGAGCCCATAGCCGGGGGGATGCAGGGGACGTTTTTCGCTCTGGGTTTTTATTCCCCATCATTTTCAGTTGCTTTCTTGCTCCTCGGGGATCCCCCGGAGCTGCCTGGCTTGGTGCTTACAAGATGCTCCTATTGCAGCACCCGCCTGTCCATCACCCCGTGGATTTTGGCTGAGCCACGCTTGGTGGGGACACGAGGACATGACCTGGGTTGTGGTCACCCAAGGAAAGACCTGCCCCTCCCAAACTGGTGTAACTGGGGAAGTGGATTGACTTATTGGCTGCTGCGGGGGGCATTTGCTGGGAAGCAGCAGCTTTCTCCGCTGTGGAGAATCCAATTAAGCTCTTATTAAATTCATTTGCGTTTTGTTGGTTGTTTTTTTCCTGTCCCTAACTTGCTTTTAGAGCCTTGGGCTGGAATTTTCCTAAAGGAGCCTCTAATGGTGGTTGCTTTGGTCCTGGCAGAGGCACCCGTTGGGTTCAGTGCTTAAGGAGGGATGTGCGTGCTCGGTTCTGGGTACAGCGATGCGATGGGCTTGGCCGCCCCATCTTCAGCAGGCATGGGAGAAAAGCAAATGTCTGGAGTCTGCAGCTGCAAATGCAGGGGATGGTGATCCTCCAAACAGAGATTATCCTCCAAACAGGGGTGCTGGGTCAGGAAAGTCCCCGGTCCCACTCTGGCGTAGCAGGGGTGTTTGCTCCCTGCCTGCTGTCCAATGCACGCTGGAGTTTTTCTTCTATACTCTCCACTTTTGGCCATTTTGGACCTGGGAAATGAGCTGGGGGCAGTTTTCCAGGAAGAATTAGCCCCCCCTCCAAGCAGTCTGTAAGGAAACCTCTCTGCCAGCTGCAGGTTTAAGCCCAAGAAGCACGTCAGGGCCTTCCAGGAGGAGGTGCGAAGGCTGGAGAAGGCTCTTGTACAGTCAGGGTGATGGATGAGGGACGGCTATCGCTGCAGACAGAAAGGCGAGGTGGGCTGAGAGCGGCCGCCTGGGGTTACAGAGTCCTCCTGACTTTGCTCCTGCAGTGATTTCCTGCACTTGGGTCTTTTTTGAATTTTATTTTTCATCTGAGCACCTCAAAAATCAATTATCAATATTAACAGCAGCAGAGGCATTTTAGAAAGGAGGAAAATGAGGCAGAGAGTGACAAAATAAGTTGGTCGGAGCCTCCACAGCAAGACCATAAGCTCTACGCCCCGGGTGCCCATGCAGAAAGCTGGGGGGGTCTCTGGGCCCCCCCACCTGCAGACCCCGCTCCGTTGCACACTGCCTGCTCCCAACACCGCTGCAGCAAAGGTCACTTTGAAAGGGGGACAGCCCTGTCCCCAGCTCACCCATCCCGAGGGCTGACTTCAACCCCCCTCACTTTTCCCTCTGCTAACTCAATTGGGAGGGGAAGATTTGGGTCCGAGCCCGGCCAGCCGGGACAGGGTGTCCCCAAATCCTAATGAAAGCGTTCAAAGCCTGGCTGGAGCTTCGCGGGGAGAAATATTTGATTTATGATATGAGTCAATGATGTTTCTCTGCCAAAATGCATAAAAGGTACAGGCTGATGAGTCAAAGGCAGCTCCATTTACATAATGGATTTGTTGCCTGGAAGGGGGAGGCAGAGATGTCTCTATTAACCTCCCCAGACCCCGCAAGGATGGGACAGCAGGGAAGGCCTGGGAGAGAGATTATATATACATATATATATACATGCACACAAAAATATATTTAACCCAGCATTTGAAGTGACAACGCAAAACCACAGCTTTTCAGATATAAGCGCGAGCCCTTGGATTTACCCACCAATAATCCCCGTGGACCCTGTTGCTGCTGCTCTGACATACAGCGTGGGAGTGTGGGACGTGTATCAAAGGGCGCGATTTAATCTCCATTTTTAAAAATGTAGTTTTTTTGCATCAGTTTCATGATTCCTGGGTCCTGCCTAATGATTTATTATTTTTTTTAGCCAGCAGCACTGTGATAGACCTGCCAGCTTTTCTGTTGTATAAAGATTTCTTCTTTAAATGACAGGAAACGTGATTTCCCCCAATATTTATATTAATTCTATGCCATTATTTCTTTATTTCTGGGCTCCAAAAGCATGAAGATTTGTGTTTCATAATCCATGCAGGAAGGCTGAGTTGATATATTGGTTGCAAATGAAGAAAAGCACGTGTGGCTCTTCCCTAGTAGGTTTAATTTTATCCATCTGGCTCGATCATGGTAGCAGATTAAGTAGAAATTTTCAGTGGAGTTGTGTTGGCATAACTTGGCTTTTTTTTTCTTAAATATGGAGGTAGGTCCTGGTCTGGGGAGGAATCTGACTCTGTATTTCTTGCCTTTTCTTTTTTCTGCCAGTCCCATGGGTCCCAGCTGGGCATCCTTGCCTGGCAGCTGTATTCATAACCTTGCTTAAAACCAAATCTTGCACCAAACCAAGTTTTTTTTAATCCAAACCCCTCGGATCTGCAAACCTGGGACTTGGTCCAGCATCGGGCTGTAGGAGGAATAACTCCACGCCTTTTACTGGCACTGCTGATGCCATCGAGCTGCTCGTTTCACCGCTGCAGCACAGGGAAACACTGGAAATGGTGAAGCATGCCGAAAAAATGCCCTGGGCCTTACTGGCCCTTGTCTGTCTGTCCCCAGTTTGTCCTTCTGTCCCCTGGGTTTCACAGAAACGGCTGAAAATTGCAATACGCTTTATGAGTATTTTTGTCATTGGGCACTACTGGAGCATGTAGCTGGAATTTTGGGATTTCCCTCCAGGATCTGCACAATTGTTTTCCCCGAATGGTTAAAGCACGTTGTTTGGACGAGCGCTGTGGATTATAATATCAAGCTTGTTATGCATATTAAATTAAAATATTTATTTTAGCATCAGAAGCCAAACCTGAATCACTTAGTACAGTGGAAATAAAATGCCTCCACGCTACCAAGTCGAGGGGAAGCACGAGGGGAGCACGTCAACCCTCTTCTTGACCATTGCACTAAAACTCAGGATACTTTCAGCTTTTCTGGTGCTGTGTTTGCTGGTGGTGGGGTGGCACCGGGGGGGTCTCACCCTGCTCTCAGTGTTGCAGTGCATCAATAACCAGTGCTGGGTGCCCTCTGCATCCCTCCCGGTTCAGCAGCCAGCGGTGGTCATGGCTCCACAGCAGTTTATTACCTTGCTGGGGGGCAGGAGGATTTTTTTTTTTTTTTTATTATTCCAACTTCCTTTCCTTTCTCATTTTTGCTGAAAGCACAAAAACTTGTAGTGATTTACCTCCTGGCACAGCGGGCTGAGGTCTGCAGGCAGCCGCAAATCAGCGGTGGGACGAGAGTCCATCTGGAGCCCGGCCACGGCCGCAGGACGCTGCCGGCGGAGGGATGCTGTGCCCGTGCCTGCACCTCCCATGGGATGACTGGGTGCTGTGGGGTGACCAGAGTGCCACAGGATCCCCAATGACCCCTTTTTTTGCAAGCTGGGATCAAGTCCCTGCATCTATCTCGGTTGGACCCAGCGGGTAATTGCAACCTGGGGCAGGGGCTGGTGATCAGGATGGAGCTATAATAATAAAAAATGTCTCTGGTTAGCGCCAGGATAAGCCTGACCAACCATCTCCTGCTGTCGCTGGGCCAAATATTCAAGGAGACTTTGGGGATGCCAGGAGGCAGCGAGGAGCGGCAGCGTGCCGAGCTCCCGGCTCGCTCCGAGGACATCGCTGCATCTGGGCGATGTGGCAGGATCAGCCCTGCTGCATCTGGGACCTAAAATGACCCCCGGCATCGCGATGCTGAGCTACCCCCGCTCGTAGGACCGGGGCAAGCGCTGCTGGAGGAGATCCTCGTGCGCCAGGTAGAGCGAGAGGGTTGTGCCTGGGAGACGTGCGTGGACTCTCCTTGGATTTATTCCCCTTTGTCTTTTTGGCTGGAAAAGCTCGATGGGAACACAAGCTGCCGGTGAGAGCCAGGTGGGATGGGCAACATTGATCAGTGCTGAGCACGGCCGGTTCTGGGAGGGTGCTGGGCACCAGGGTCCCTGCGCCAGAGTGAGGAAACCCGGCCTGAGTCGTCTTAGGGTTTTTTAACCTTCATTTCAGGAAACAAAAAAGCCCCCAAGTAATGCATCTTAAAAACCTTGGGAGAGTTTAAAGGTGAATGCAATCAGCCCTCGCGGACAGGCCAGGAGGGAGTCGGCTGGCCACTGCGTTGGGGGACACATCCTGCTCAAATCAGGATCATTTACCTCAAATTCCTGCCTCTGTCCAGAGGAGCAAGAAGGAACGTTTCTCGGCACCACCCCGCAGGCGAGATATCGCGCCTGATGTTTGCTTGCCCAAGAGCACACGCAGAGCCTGGCAAAGGGGATTTTTCTCTGCCTTTCCTCTGCCCGCTTCAGTTCTCTCGGCAGATTTGGCAATTTCTGTATTCAGCCGTGCAGCGCGCAGCTGCTGCTGCCCTCGGCCATCGAGAGCCACGAAGCCGGAGATGCCTGAGAGGCTCTGCAGACCTCCTGCCTTAGCACTGAAACCACAGAGGGTTTGAACTTTATTCTGGATTGGGATCACTCAGCTCCGAGGCGTCTCTTTCCTTGCGTGAATCCTCGGGCATCCCCATCACCCTGTTTTCCCCAATTTTCCTGCCTGTACATCTCTCCCGGGCTCCCCTGACATCTTTCCCCAACCTATTTCCAATCTGGGCAGCCAGGAGGGAGAGTTGGAGGCTCTTTTAGAAGCTGCTACACGTTGGGAGTTAACATTTGTGCAGAGCCAAGAGCCGCAGGTGGGACCGGATCCGCAGCCAGCAGTCCCTAATTAAATCTTAACAAGTGGCACTGGAGTCATTAGTGCCCATCCATCCCCTCCAGCCAGGCACCAGGACCTGTGGGAAGGGGCAAGCGGACAAAGCTGAGCCCACTGTTAACTCCTTGAATCCCCCAAATCCGTGCGAGGCATTTCTGACCCTGCCCTGGTTTCATTTTCCTCCTGGATGATGCGTTTCCACGTGTACACCTTGGGTCGGATCCTGCTGCGAGGAGCCCGGCTGGTCCATGGAGCTGGGAGGATGCACAGACCAGGTTTGCCTTCTTTACACAAACCCTGCCTAATATGTTTTTAAGTAATATGAGGTTTTTTTACTGCATTTCTGGCTTCGTTTCAGTGCCCAGGTGGAGAAGCAGGGTCGCACTCTGCTCCACGTTACACCGCTGCTGCGGTCCTGCCGGTGAAGATGCGGTGAGGATGCCTGCGGCAGCTCAGCCCCTCATCCCAAGCTGGAGTGTTAGGAACCAGCCTAAGCCTTGAAGCCTGAGATTTAATGTGCATTGCAAAATGTTTGTTATAATTAATTATGATAACTCTGAAAACTCTTCACATAAATAGACAGGCCCTTTTCTTCCTAATCTCATTCAATTTAGCTGTCGTTCCATAAATTTCACAGTCGTTTTTGCAAAAAGCTGCAGACTTTCCAGTAGAGTTTTTTTATTCTTATTATTTATTTATTTAGTAATCACATCTTTTTTTTCTTTCTTTCTTTTTTTAATCAGTGAACCAACTTCATTCTTAGGGCAAAAAGGAAACCAGATGATGAAACCTGAGCCAGAAACCAGGTAAGAATGCATAAATACAGGGGCACATGCATGGGTTTTGCCTTCATTACGCAGCGGCGGGGGAAGCTCTCACCCACTAATCCACCCAAGTGTCTGAAACTGCAACTGAGAGCAGGATCTGGCCTCTCTGCTCAAGGCTGAATCCTCCCGGCGTGTTGCAGACGTTATGCTTTCAAGCTGCCCTATCTGAAATGGAGACATTTTTCCTCCTTGAGAACCATGGCATGAAATAAATAAAACCCTATGTCCTTTACTTTTTCACCCAATAAGTACTGCTCCCCCTCTTCCCTTTAAAATGGCTTATTAACCAGCCCTGAGCTGGGACGGAGCGAAGATGCTCCCTGGTCCTCGCCTCACTGTCCTCATGCCTCGTTGCTCGTAATAAATCACCGGCAGCCATAGGAAAGTGGGGGTTAACAACGCGTGACTCTGTCCTCCATCTCCCTGTCCGAGGGCCTGAGGAGTGAGGAATGGCTGTGGTTTGGCTGGGAAAAGAAGGGGAAAAAAAGGGAAACAAAAGAAGTGGGTGTTTGGGGATCCGGCAACTGGGATGCTCAAACGCCGTGGTTTGTCTCAGCGATGTTCTTTGCTGGCCCCTTTGGCAAGATCATCTAAGAAGTAGGGAAAAAAGCAGAGATTGAACAAATATCTCAGTGACTGAGTTACCTGGAAGAGAGGCTAGAACAACAAGAGACAATTATAGAAGAAAAACAGGGACATGATTTTCCTAATGTAATTTCAGTCACTTAGAACAGTCCTCCTGGCCTGATAAGCGAATCTTTTACTTCTGTTTCAAGCTGCCTTTAGCCACAAAGATCAGATATCTGTTTCTGCTGCTTTTATTATCAAAAGAAGTCCGTATTAGTTCAGTTTTCACTTGGAATTCAAGAAGAAAATGTTTCCTTCCCGACAATTTTATATATTTATCCCTTTGGCTAAAGCCTTTGATTCTGAAAAGTGCAATTAGCAAGTGGCGGGTGTGCAGTTTGACTTCTAACCGGAGAAACTCCCAGTGCAAATGAAAAGCAGGGCTTTAATGAAACGCAACATTTCCTTTTGCTGTCTCTCTGTAATTTATTCCGACCGATAGACACCTGAGCCAGTGTGCAGGCACGCACATGCAGGAGTATATAATAATAATAGTGTCCTTGTCATCCACAGCCCTCCAAGCACAATATAAAGCAAAAGCAAATAGTGCAGAGCAGAGGCTCATGAAATTGCAGCCCGGTTTAAGGAGACATATCTTGAACTTCAGAGCTGCAGATGGGCAGATTTCTACTTGCCTTGAGCTCCAGTTTTGTGTTGCTTCATTTACCAGGGTCCTCATCCTGCCTGATGTCCTGTATTGCTCATCAATAAAGTTAATGCGTGAATAATACAGCTTGGAGAATGTATTTGTTGTCCCTGATTAAAGGATGGGGAAGCTGAGGAGCAAGTAGCGTAGCAGGTCCCGCACAGTGTGTCAGTGGCAGGGCTGGGAGTAGCACCAGCGTCTCCATCCTCAGCACTGGATGGTGGCAGACAGACAGCCCTCTGTCCGTGTGTCCTGTACGGCATCTGCCACTGCGTGTCGGGAAATGCAGAGGAGCGTTTTAGGACAGCAAAACCTGGGCTCAGTGCGGCAACACCCAGGCCTGAGACTTTATAAGGGCTTATCCTCTTTTTATTCTGGCTCCCAAATAGCCAAGCTCTGCCTTTGCATCCTCTCGCTACGGATTCAAAGCAGCTCTGTTCTTTTTGCTAAA
Organism: Aquila chrysaetos chrysaetos; assembly: GCF_900496995.4. Taxonomy (NCBI): domain Eukaryota; kingdom Metazoa; phylum Chordata; class Aves; order Accipitriformes; family Accipitridae; genus Aquila; species Aquila chrysaetos. The sequence continues at coordinate 2,936,740 of NC_044015.1, read as the reverse complement.
TTCCTCGAGGATCACCATGGCGGAGCTGGAATGAGGACGGGTCCTGTGCCCAGGCAGGATTCCCAGTTGTACCACGCAGCTACTGGGGCCTGAACATCCCATTCGCTTTGTAAAGGTTGTTCAGTTACCCCCAGTTATTCACCTGAAAGATGAATCCATCAATCCCTTCAAGCGCTGACATGGGCCTGATTCTTCTCCTACGCTGGCGTCAGTTGTGGTGAGCCCACGGAGCAGGCTGGCAGAGCCTCTGCAAGCACGACCAGACCTGTGCCTGCCCCAGGATTTGTCCCTTTGCTCCTGGCTTCTGTGACCACAAGAAGCAGTGGGGCAGAAACCCGCCTGCTGTAATTCAGTGGAAATAGTCAAGTCACCCCCAGGATGCCCACCTCGCTCGCTCACCATAGCCACATTTAGGGGGATGTGCTCGGTTTAGACCTTTGCTTCCCAGATGGGTAATTCGGAGGGTGAGATCTCCCTGCACCTACGTGGAGCCAGGCTCATGCCCACAGCCAGGGCTGGCACACAGCGAAGGGACCGCGAGGAGAAAAGCCCTGGCAGTGAGCAATGTGAAAAGCTCCCTGCTGAGATTACAACACAGCATTACCTTCAGGGAGAATGAGGGGCCTTTGATTTAGTGAGAGACGTGTGAACAGGAGTTGACTCAGGCGGGGAGATGCATTTCGGGTGGGTGGGCGGTGGAGCAGAGCGGTGAGTTCCCGTCCGCAGCACCGCCGGGTACCGCTCCGAAACAGCTCTAATAACCCTCATCTCTGCGATTCCTGGTGCAAGTGGGGGGGAACTGCGACGGACAAGGTCAGCCATGATGATTGAACGATCTCTCGCGGTCTTAAATCCAGGAATTTATTGAACAACTTCAGAGCAGCCAATGCCTGTAGCTCCGGTGGGGTCTCCCTGCAGGTGATGTCCTCGAGCTGTTCCCTGTCAACGCCGTCAACTTTATTTGCGACGTCTACAAATTGTCCGGGGCTGTATCCCTCCATTTCACGACGCTTGGTGACAGCTGACACCTTGTACCTGGGCGCGGGAGATCTGTGTGTGGGTTTTGTTTGGGCTTTCCTCCAGGAAAGCTCCCTTTACCATCGGAAAGTGGGCGCGCGCTGTAGCCGGGCAGCCGAGCCCTCAAATCTCCGGCAAGTGAGATGCAAACGGTGATTCAGCGCAGCCACCGGAGGAGGAAATGCGCACCCACCCCTAACCAACACCCACTGTGCCCACAGACCTTCCTCCCCACACCCCCCACATACCAGCCCTCTCATTAACCCCGCTCAGACCTTTCCCCAGAGCTGTGTTTCATCTCGCCCCAGTTGAGCATTAGAGCGCAGCGTGGAAAATGCGGAGGAGCATCCTGCAAGCGGGGCACTGCTGGGTGTTTGCTGGGGCGGCCGGGCAGGCACAGCTCCGCAGCTGGATACAACACATCCTTGACCAAACACTCACTCCTTTCCTGCTATGAAAACCACCTTTTTTAACCTTAAACCACCCCGGCAGAGGCAGCCGGCAAAGTGACTCCCCAGTGCCAGCCCTGCCATAGAGGTGGGGATAACGTGCATGCATACGTGCATGCACACACATGCATGCACACGTGCACACCCACGTACACGCACAGCTGCATGTGTCACTGCAGCCCGGGAGCCTGCAGGCTGCGAGATGAAGCCGTGTTCCCGCGGGCTGCGTGAGCTGGGTACCACGACGCTGCCGTCACATGAAGGGAAAGACAGAACAGCAGCACGAGAAAGAGCCGGAGATAAAAGGATGGCGGCAATGAGGAAAACATGTTGTTCCTTAATTGAACTGGAGGAGGTGGGGGAAGGCAGCCGATACCTCCTGCAGCTCTCGATGCTGTAATGCTGGGACTGAGCTCTCTGCCTCCCACCGCTCAGGCAGGTGTTTGGGGGCTGTTTCTGGTTGACTTTCAGGCAGGCATCTTTTGGCAGGGGGAAGAAGGAGCAAAATCAGAACCCTGCATTCACACGCACAGTGCTCTCCCATCCACCACTTCTCGAGTGTGCTCTGATTTCTTTTTAAAAATGAATCCCATCCTTTTCACTTAGAGGAGCAAGAAGCAGGTGTACGTCCTTGGTCCAGCATGAGAGAAGCTTGGGTGAATCTCCGAGCCACGACTGAGCTCTTGCGGGTGCTGTTGGCAGCAGGATGAGGTGCAGAGCCTGGTCTGTGTGCCGGATTTTGGCCATTGCTGTGCTTGGCAGCTCTGTCCCCTTCCTCCAGCCCTGAGGTGGGACAGGATCCGTGCAGCCGTTCTCTCAGCCCAGGGGAGCTCCACGGCCAAACGCGATGCTGCATGCAAAGCTCTGCACGTCCCAGCCTCGCTGCAGAAGCAAAGCGGAGGCCGCTAAATGGTTCCCATGAGGTTTGCAATGGGCTGAATCACTCCTGGACCAGGGACAAGGCAGCCGCAGGCTGGGCAAACTCTCACACATAGCCAAGGATCGGGGCTTCCCTGGAGTAAGGACTTGGGGGCATTCCTGCTTTTTGGGTTGGGGTCCCTCTTGCCACCAGGCTGAGGAGCTCAGAAATCCAGAAAGGACAAATATTTTGGCCAGGGCTCACATCAGCACCCATCTTCAACCTTTTCATCACTACCTTAGTAATACACAGACCTTAGCAATACACAGCTTGAACCCCTTTGGTCTATGCTGGGAACTCCAGGTATTGCTGTACTATGACTGTTTTGTGCTGCTTTGGGGGAAAAAAAAAAGCACTCCCGAAGCGTAAAATACCAATGACTTTGGTGCTTTGTACAAGGCCGCTGTAGCTTAGGTGGGAACAAAGGAGCCGGATTGTTTGCCTCCAGGATGGGAGAGCAGATCTTGCAGCTGCAGTGACTCAGAAAAGGATTTAGGGGTCATGGGTGTATAACTCCCTCATCATGAGCTCCCAGCACAGAGCTGCGGGAAAAAGAGAAGTTGATGTGATCCTTGATTGAGCTTTAAAAAAAAAAAAAAAGGAAAAGGAAAGAAAAGCCGAGAAGTGCTCTTGAGTCTGCACAGTGTGGGGGGGAATATGGTTGAGCTAATCTGCCCGGCTGTCGGGGCCAGCCCTGCTCGCCGTGCCGGCCAGCCCAAAAGGGTAAAGGGGCTTTGGTGGTGGGAGGCGAGCGGTGGGGTGTGAAGCTCGGTCTCCCTGAGGGGAGGTTGGAGAGTGCTGGTGAAGAGGAATTGAACTCCTCTGCGTGTATCGGGCTGGAAACAAAGCCTACAGCCTGTCAAGCAAAATGCTGGAGAAGCCCTAATTGCTGGAAGCTGAAGGCAACCTTGGAGGAGGACATGCTGCAGGGCAGCGAGGGCTGATGGAGAGCAAGGGACCAGGGATTTACTGTTACTCAGAGCCTCCAAAATGAGATTTGGTATTGCTACAAACCAGAGGCTTTAATTCAGCTGCTGGAGGAGAAAAATAGCTACGGCGTATGTGTTTGGGAGGAGCAGGGGAGAGAGTCACAGTGGCCCTTCCTGACCTTAATTCATAAATCCCTGCCGCTCCTGCCCTCGGAGAGAAGGCCGTCCCGCTCTGCCCTCAAGATGTTCGTAACACTTGGAGCTCTGTGGCAAGGCCATGACTATAACTTATGCTGAGCCTCATCCAGTTGTCCGCAGGAGTTGAGGAGAAATGGTTTCTCAGGCGCACATCTGGCCAGCTGTGCTCCCAGGTGTTCCGAATAGCAGCGGGGTGGGAGGCGGGATGCTGGATGGGCAGCAAGCGCGGTGATGGGGGTGTAGGGACACCTTCCCGAGGCACGCACGCCCGCCAAGTCTCCCTGAAGTGCTTGATCTGATTAACAGATCTGGGATCAGGAAGGAATTTTCCACATGTCAGTCTGGCAGGAACCACGGAGATTTTTGCTTTCCTCTGTATCATGGAGTGGAAAACATCTGGGCGTATCAATCACCCATGATTGCATGAGACATGAGCATCAGTAACGCCTTGGGCTGCCTGAGCCGGATCCGCAGGGGACATGCCCAGCCCCTGAGCTGACTTTGGGGCCCATCGCCCCAGCCCCACGTGGGGCTGGGGTGGCAATGCACCATCCCCAGCACCTGGACAGGGTTGCAGGTGGCTCACAGAACTGGAAAGTGGGGAAATAACTCCGAGGACTGAAGTCATTAAGTCTAACTAGGGTTACTGGGCTTTTGCTTAAGGCTGTGGTTTGACTTCATGGATCCTGAGTGCACTAATAGGCTTTAATTGCCCTGAGCAGCCTCACCTTGGACCCCCACCCACTCACCCAGGAGTGCTATTTAAGCCCAGGACAGGCTTGGGTGGGAGTGTTTTCTATTTCAGCCCTGCTTTCTTTATGGATTCTCTGTTGCCTTGTTTCTAGCCTCATCTCCTGCCTGTCCAGACCCTGAAGCTTCTTCTAGAGATGGCTATCACCATGTTCAGGTACCTCACAATGTGTCCTGTATGTTTGTGTGCAAAGAGGGGCATGTTTGAAAACCTCTACCAGTCACCATCAATATATCTGATGCTAAGACATTTGTTGTCTGTTTCCCCAATTTGATTTCCAGCCAAAGCCTGTGCTAATTTGGGATAAATTAGCCTTAATATTCCCATTTCCCCCCAGCCCAAGGGAGCATTTGCCTGCTTGGTCATGGTGCTCTTGTGTTAGTCATCTCATAGCTCCATGAGCACTGGCAAACACGCAAAGCAAGGAATGAGCTAAAATTTCCAAAGCATCACTTGGAATAAAATGCGACTTGTTGGAAAATGTCAACATGGCTGTTTTGACAGACTTCTTTCTTTTAAGAAGAAGACTTGTCAAAACCGGCCCTTTCCCTGCAAATACATCTTGTTTTCTGCTTTTCTGAATAGAATGGCTTCATTGCAACAACTCCTGACCCAGCTTTCTCCTTGTCCTCCTAAGGTCCTACCACCTCTTCTTGGGCCTCTTGAGCTCAAACTTTCTCCTTCAAAGAGCCAAAAATTCAGCTTCAGACTAAAACTGTGACTCATGGGGAGGAACCTCCTTTGTATGCTGGTGGGGATAAAAGCCAAAGCGAGCCCCTGGGGTCCCCCAGACCAAAGGAGAGGAGCTGCTCATGCAGGGTGGGGATCTCCAGCTGCTTCCCAGCCTGCAGCTTTGGCTATTCCCTCCCCTGCCACCCACCCCCTTCCATGCCAGCCTCCTGCTTTTAATTACGTTGTAGAAAAGTCTCACAACTCAGCGATTCAAGGTGGCATTTGAGAGAAATGATTCCCTTTAGCATAGCTGACAGCTAATTTGTGTAAAGTTTAATTACAGCTAGCATTAATTAACTGGCAGTGTGTTGCGATACTAAAGCACGACCATCTGTTCTTTAAGCCGCCTCCCCCAAATTTCAGCCCTAATAATTTTGGTGCCGAGGAGGTTGCTCTGGTGGACCTGGTGTAACCACAGCCATTGTGGGAGGGTGTCACCCACCGTTGGTGATGGAGCACCAAACCCTCAGGGTGAATTGCAGCGTTGCAGAATTCAAGTGTTGCTACTACACAGGGATCAGCTTTGGAGAACGTGGCTTTGGAGCCTGTGTGCTTCCCCGTGATGTTGCCTCCTGTATTACGTATTTAAGCGGAGGGTTAGCTCTTACCTTCCTGCAGTGTTGCTGCAGAGAGGGGTTCAGCCATTTGGGCTGGCCCAGCAGCACGTGGCAGTGTGTTGTTCTGTGGGAGCATTTTGCTTTTACTGTGTAGGGGAATGTGTGGCCACATGAGATATGAGGGCTGGGAGAAAGGCTCTAAAGCAGCCGTTTGCTGCCCTGCTGCGGGACAGGTCTGTGCCAGCGCTACTGAAGTTGCACCAACATCGTTGCTTTGGTAAAAGCAAAGCTGGTAACCTCTCCAGCCTGAAAGGAGGACTTGAATGTCTGCATACAAGTGCCCAGGTCCCCTGGTTGTGTCCCCTAAGGTGGGTTTGCAGTCCTTCTTGGCTTCAGTGTGTCCATCCCCTGTGCGGAGATGTGAATAGCCTTAGCATGTAGCCAGCAAAAAATAAGCACTGGGAGCTTGTTTTGGCATATTCTGCCAGAGGCTGCTGTCTGGAGGCATATTTCATGCCAGGAGGCGAGTGGCACTGAGCACTGGGTGCACACAGGTTGCAGTGGGTTGCAGCAAATCAGCCCAGTTCATCCTTCAAACAGCCTGAAACCCCTCCCCGGGTGAAATGAAGATGGGGCAAAACTATCCAACCAAATGCCCCAGAGCTCTGCCTTCAGTAAATCCCGTCTAACCTCAGTGCAGCTGCTTTGATCTCGTCATGTAAATCTAGATGAAAACAAATACATATCCAGTGAGAGACAAGCTTGTCCTCCAGGCTCTCAGCCAAGCCTTCGGCTTGAGGGCTTTGAACAGGGCTCGGCAGCTGCTGGTGGGAGGAATTTCTTTGGTCAAACTGCAGCTCCCAGCTTGTCTCAGCTACTGGTTTCAGGGTCGAATGGAGCTTTTCCTCTCAGTCCCCCAAATGCGGAGGTAACTTAGTCCCTGAGCTCAACACTGTGGCTTGGGTTCAGCCTTTTCTCTCCCGAGCTCTTGAGTTCTGCCTTTGTGCTGGCTCACGGATTGAACGGGGCTTGCTTGGTGCTGGGGACGGAGCCTCTCTGGTGGCCTCTCGCAAGGATGTTCAAAGCTGGTGAGCAGGTTTTGGCAGAGAGCTGATGTGCCAGAGGAGGCCTGTGTGTTGTGGATAGGGAGATGGCTTGGGATACAGCAGGAGCCTGGGATTTGGGCAATTCAGGCTTTCGACCCTGCTCTGACGTGAGCTGCCTGTCTGAGCCTGCTCGAATGGAACCCATGGGGGATGCTGGGACTGAGGCTCTGCTGCCAACCCAAGTGAAATCCCAGCTTCTTCATCTCTGCTACTTCCACCAAATTCCTTGGGCACAGTTTGTTTTCAATGACGGGACACGTGGTGTGTAACATGCTGACAGATGTGGACAGACATGGTTGCCACCCGTGCTGTACCAAACGCAAGGAGGGATGAGCTAACCCCAGGGATGGGAAAGGGTAAAACCTTGACTTTGCTGATGTCGGTGGGAATTCTCAGTGGACTCCCAGGTGGTAGTGAGGGTGAAATCCCACCTTCTAGAAGCTGTCTACAGCTCTGCCTCCACCCTCTTGTCATAAGAGCTTAAATCATGGTTACATGCAGTCACTTTAGCCCAGGATGGGCAGTTACAAGTGCCTGTCTGCCTGCAAGCTCCCTGCCTGCTGTGGATGCAGAGTAAAATATTAGCTTAACCTCACACGATAGTCGTTACACTAATTCATTTCACCATACAAGCATGCTGGGGATTCCTGCAGCTCAGCTGACTACAGACAACTCAGAGCTCTGCTTTTTGTACTGCTTTCCCCCGAAAAAGTCCCCATTTTGCCAGGCCTGCTGCAATCCAGACCTCACTAACATGCAGCCAAGCTGTTTTGCATTGATGCCTGTTGCCAGCATCCCATGGGCACTCCTTGTGAGCCTCGGATACGCTCCCCTTGAGCAATACAATTGCACAGACTCGTTAGGCTGACAAGCCTGGATACAGAGCAGCACTGGGGAGGTTGTACAGAGTACAGCACAGGGTAATTCCCCAGGGTGAAGGGGATGGTGCATCCCCGGCTTTGCTCTGAAGGACTCCCCTGCTCACAGGGGTCAGAACTGGATTGCGGTGGGGAAAATCTCTCTCCCTGCGCAGCGATGGGGGTTGTGGGCAGACCTCCAGCAAGCAAGAGTGTTAATTAAACAAATGTTCGCTAGTGTATAAGGTGTCTTTATGCAAAACAGCCTTGCAGAAGGTTGTGGTTCTACATGGAGTGCATCTTGTTATTGCTGTAATAAGCTGCAGGTGGGGAGGGGGAGGCAGAAGCTGGCAGTGTGTGGGGCAGAGCTTGGTGCAGGGACTGTGGCTTGGTAGGACACAGGAGAGGATGGGTGGCTCAGTAGTTTTGCAGGGTCCCACATCAAGGGGAAAATCAGCAAGGCTGGCTGAGAGGCATCCAGAACTCAGATGCTTTGGAGCAGTCCATCCTGACCATGCCACCATCTCTTGAAGCCTCAGGCTGCCTGTGCATCCACTCACCTCCCAGTGAAACGGGGAGGGAGGGAAGGGATAAATCCAGCCCTGGAGGAGTGTGGGCAGTGAATCTCACCTTGGCTGCTCCCAATTAGTTTAATGAAGTGGTTCGTGTAATATTGTTGCCCTCTATTGGACCCAGCCTGAACGGCTTGGTCGGTGCTGATGTGTCCATGTCAGGTGGGGAAGGATCTGGGGCTTTTCCCCAGCTTTGAGATGGGAGTGATGCTTCCCCAGTTAATTGCGTTGGGGCTCCTTGGAGAGGGAGTTCTTGCCCGGAGCTATCGTGAGCAAAGAGCCAGAGCTAATGCCAGACGGAGGTAATGAGCCTTGCCGTGGACTTCAGTGGAATTTGGATCAGACCATTTGCAGTCTCTGGGGATAAGTTGGTTCTGCGTCGTCTTAGTGATGGGCTGGAAACGTGCCCAAATTATTTGCAGAGAGGCTTGTAACTCGAAGGGACTCATCTTAACTCCCCTCTGCTGCTCTTTTTCAGAGCAGGAGAGGTGCTTTGGGGTGGCAATGTCTAATGTAAGATGCTCCTTTGTGCATCCCATGCCTGCTGGTGGGGGCTGCAGCAAAGCCAGGAGTCCTGGCCAGGTTTCCCAGGCTGTACAGACCCACCAGGACTGCTGCAGGGGCTCAGAAGGATGGGAAATGTGCAGGCACCGCTTTTATTTCTTCATTGACCTGCTTCGGGCTGGGTTCTTGCTCCCTGCCGCAGATGCTGGGAGCGAGCACAGGGTGGGTCTGGCTTAAACCTGGGGATGGTGGAGCTGTTTCTGGGGGGACTAAGGCACCGAGGGAAGCTCAGGTTGGATGTCACCTGCAGGCTGTGACATTGATGAAGTCATTCAGCAGAGCGGGTTCCCCTCCGCTTGTGCCATGGCTCCTGGATGCTGCAGTATCCCTGGGCTGGCCGAGGCTCAGACATGGTTTTTTTTTTCTCAAGCCCATGGCAGCCCATTCCAGTGAGGTGTCTGTGGGCTGGCCCTGAGGGAATGCCAGCCCAATGGAGATAAAAGCCTTTTTAGCAGATTGATTCGATATTGGTTTTGAACTTCTTCCCAGTGTGGAGAAGCGGTGGCTCACTTGTCAATGACAGGGCCCCACACGCAGACTGTGGCAGGGCTAAATGGCTGCCAGATGGGATATGCAAGGTGCAGGCAGGGCCAACCTGGTACCTAAAGAGGTTTTCTTCTCTCTCTCTGTCTTTCTCCCTTTGCTGGCTGTTCCTGCACTCTCATGCTGGTGAGATGCTGAGGGGTTACAGCACAACTTGGCAGCACTGCTCTGGAAGAGAAATGCCCCATGGAGCTGGGGAAGCTGTGTTACCCTGAGAGCAAAGGCACCAAAATAAACAGTGTCTCCCTGAATGCTAAATATACAGAACTAGAAATGGCTTGCTTTTCTTTCTTTCTTTTAAGTGAGTACAAGTAGGGAGAGTTGGAATAGCTGAGAGTGTTATAAATGATGACATGCCTTTGAACTAGCAGCTGGGTGAATGTCTCATCCCACGCTGTCTATGTTCATGCTCCCCTGTCATCTGCTTGCGAGGGCTAATAGAGATAAAACAATCCAAGGATGGATTTCCAGGCAGAACGGTTCTGCCAGGTGTCTCCTCATGCTGTAGCAAGGGACTTAAAGAAAAGAGAGAGGCCACAGTGCCCAAATCTATCTGGTGAAGTTGAGGGAGTTACACCCAGGGTAAATCTGAGGCCTTGGGAAGGAGGAAATGGTTGGCTTGACCTTGTGCTGGAAAGGAGCATGCTGTCATCAAAGCCTCACAAATCCTGCCCCGAAGAGGCATGGAAAATGTATGGCTTGTGTCAGAGGGTGAGCTCAGGCGCTGACGGATGGCTTTGCGGTGCTGCAGTCCCACCTGGCTGGAAGGACCATCCGTGGCTACAGAAACACTGTTTGCTTTGCCTCTCGCAAAGGTCTCTTTAAAGACTTGAATAAATATTTGCACAATGATGCTCCTTGGGCACAATGTGCCTGCTCTAATTAGATGTAATTTGTTTTGTGGAGCTCTTATTCCTGCAGTGGGAATCCCAACTGTGGGTGCAGACACCGGACCCCACCAAATCTGTCTGGTTCTGCCTTTGCACTACTGGCTGAAGCCCAAGTGCTCCCAGGACACCACCCTAAATAAGCCTTTGGGCTGCACCACGAAGGATTTTAGGGAGGTTCAGTAAAACACTTTGGCTGTAAACCTCTGACCAGAGGAGTCAAGGCTGAATGAACAGCTTGGGTTTGTTACTGTCCACAGCTAAAGAAATATTGGGGCAGCAGGAAGAGCAGATCTGCCTCCGTCAGCCTCTAGGTCCCGTGTCCTGGCATCCTGCTCATCACCAGGCAATTAATTTGCCAGGGGAAAATTACTGATTTCACTGGGATCTGAGGATGCTCAGCCGCTGGCAGGGCTGTTGGACGACATGAGTTGCACTGCCTCTAAGGGGGAAGGTGGTTAGTTCAAGCCTGGGAAAAGCAGTGTGAAGATGTCAGGGGGTAAATGGGTGGAGAAAACAGTGCAAAGCAAGACATAGCTCAGAGTTGGGCTGTGCACAGGGAAAGCCAAAGCAGAGGTGAGCAGGGAGGCTTTGGTGGTGCAGGAGTGCTGCTCTGGGCTTGCTGGAGTGGCAGGGGAGTGCCCAGCTGTCACAGCAGCATTGGGCAGTGCTATTTAGACCAGAGCTTTCCTGGAAAGGTCAGGTTAAGATGAAGATTTTCATATATATTTCATTGACCAAAGCAAATGCATCTCATATACCAATTAAATGCATGTCACTCAGCCACTGCTATTGCTAGGGTTAGTTTTCTTGCTCCAGTGACAAATATGGCCAATTAAATCAACAGTATCTCTTTTCTTGCATTCATTTTCTCTCTCCATCACATGCTTGAATGAGAGCAAAACCAAGCTGACAGCGGAAAGGGTTTTCAAATCCAGTGGGCAAAATGCTCGGAGTCTCTCCCTTTGGACTGCAGGGCTCTGGTGGGGCTCTTGGTGCCAGAGATGGATGCTGCTCTGCATGTGTGTTCTTCCTCCTTTCTCCTCTTAATCAAAATCTCCATCTTAAGCCTTGTGTTAGCCTGCCTCTAATCTCCCTGTTTGATTTCTGCCTACTGATCTTCAATTTAGCTCTGTGCTGGCCTGTGGTGCATCTCCCTACAGTGATGCACAGGAGCTGCACACCTGGTTCTGTAACATAGAGGAGCTGAGAGCATCTGGACCCTGTAATCCTGGGTGCTGTCACTTGTTCTGATGGAGTCAGGGCTTCCCACAGCCCCAAACTTGAAGTTTAACAAGGTTGAGCCCTTGGGGATAATCTTTGCTGTCCATCTGAAGAGGGAGGATGATTTTCCTTAGAAGGTCTTAAAGTGTCAGGGGGGAGAATGGGAAAGATTATGAGGTTTCATCATATGAAAAGGTGTATAAAAGATGCTGTTGCTCTCAGACCAGCTCTGTGCTGCTTGGGGTGGTCTGGATTGATGCGCTGCTCCTCTGCTTATCTGGGTATATGCTGTGCTGATGAATGAGGCCAGAGCTACTTATCAAAATCAATCAGGACTCCAGTTAATTAGGGCAGTCGGGGCCAAGTCAGTTTTTTCCCCTCTTTCCCCCAGCCTTGTGGCAGAGGGGTACAAAGGTCAGAAGAAAAAAATTGGCTCAGATCTCCATCCTTAGACTACTACAGTAGTTTACACTTAGTCAATAAACAGGAGTAGTAAGGAGATACTTCATGGAATGGGTAAATAGGGAGCCTTGGATGTGCCCCCATTCTCCAAGCACCTCTGTTAAGTACCTGTAAAGTGGTGATTTCTCATCCACATTCCCCTGCTTTCTCTCTCAGGAGACTTTGGGGTTTCATTCACATAGAAATGAGTTGCATCAGACACATTTTTCCAAGTTCCTGGTCCTTTTCTTCCCTCCTTGTATTGGCCAAGCTCAGTGCTGGCAGTGGGGTAGCTGCCCTCTCTGGGCATGGGAGGGCAGGGGAGTTTTCCTGCGGACAGGGCATGGGCAGTGAAAGCACAGAATAGTCTTCCAAGAGGTACTGTTGCTGCTGCTTCTCTGCAGAGGCTTTTCAGAGCCTGCTTCAGTCTCCCTGGCTGTTTCTCAGTTCCTTCCTCCAGACTTCTCTACAGAGCCATTCACACCCCCTGATTTCTGGGAGGTAAAAAGACACTTGTCTGAGTCAGCAGAAGACTTTTTTTTTCTTTAGGATCACTGTCACATACTGGTCTTGGCTCTTCAGGCAGGAGATGCCTCTATGGAGGATGCTTCCCAACACCTACAATGCCAGGCCAGCGATACCTATGATCCCTCTTTCCCAGTGCTACTGTGGCTAGTGGGATCTGGCACTGGGGAGACTTTTTACCCTGTTGATATACCATTTCTTAAATTTCTGGAGTAGCATCTCTGCTGATTTCAAGAGAGGGGAGAGATTTGTGGAGAAATAGTGGTTTTGGGTCAGGGAAGGAGTTTTGTACCTGATCACGCCTCATCTCTTTAAGGGAGGTGTGGAATCAATCTTTGTGATTAAGCAAGAGAGCAAGTAGCTTGAAGCCTCTGAGACTTTGCAGTCTGCTCAGGTCTTGGTGCAGATGCAATGGGAAGAGCTGGGTCTTTATTTTCCGAGTACATTTGAAAGGGAAAAGTGCCGAAGAGCAGAACTGTTCTGGTGCAAAAACAGACACGGAGTGAAAGTGTGATCTCTTCTGATAACAAGAAAGGAATAGGAGCAACACAGCAGAGCTGTAGCTTGTTCCTTGCTACCTCAGCATGGGACTGTCATGTATTGCCATCAGGGTAGGGTGTTGGTGTTCCCAGTATGGGCTTGACTGTTGTCAGGCTGGCTGTTCAGGCCTGGCGTTGCCAGCTGTAAGCATCTGTGCTGCAGCATTAGCGTGCGCAATCAAAGGCTGTGCGTGAGCACAGAGCTGCTATAGTAGAAGCGGATTTGGTGAGTCAAGCTACTTTTTTTTTCAAAGCGCTGATCCCATTTCCTTATATTCTTAAGTAGCTTCAATCCATCTTACTGCATTACAGAAATGGTGTTGATTGTTCTACTGTAGTGACTAATAACCAGGCATACTCTGCAGATTACCCCCGAGAGCTGGATTCCTGGCTTAGCTGTACCAGGCTTCCTGTGTGCAAAGATACCTCAGTGTAACCTGATTTAAGGCACACATGAAGCTTTCCATGAGCAGGAGAGAAAGGGGAGCATCATGGGGGGGGGATAAGGAGATGGGTTGGTGGGAGGGAAAACTGGGCATCAGAACCTGAGGTGGGAAAACCCAACCTGGAAAAGGAGGAGGCTGAGAAATAGACCGGATGAAGGAAGGAACACTTAGGTCCGAAGAGCTATAAAGGGCCGACCGTATGTCCCCATGTGCTCAAGATGCTTGGGGAAGAACAGGGAGTTGGGAAGCAAAGCTGCTTGTGCCTAAAGCTCCCTGAAGCCTGCTGCTCCTGCATGAGCCCTGAGATTGAGATGGAGCACAGCTGCCAGAGCCAGCCCCCATCCCTGCTGCGAGGGGTACAGGCAGCCCATCCACCAGGCTTGAAGTGCTGGTGGGCATGGACAGCTATAAGGAAGGTCCTTTTGGTGAAATGGAGGCACTGAGTAATGCCTACCTTGCAAGGAAAAAAATAAAACCCTCCTGCAATATGATGGTGTGGGAGGTAGGCACTATGGCCCAAGGAAGGAAGGTTTCCGTGGGTCTTGCAGCCTTTGGGTAGCAGAGACTCCTGCCCCTGTGGGCAGGCACATTCTGTCCTTCATCTCCATCCCAGATGGGTTTTGGAGATCAAAGGTAAGGCTCTTTGCTGCTGTAATGCTATTGATGTCAGTTGGGTTGTGCCACAGGGAAGTTGGCTCTCTTCTTTTAATTACAGTAAGTATTAAACTTGAGTGTTCAAGGTTGAAATTCCTACCTTTGGCCTGCGCAGGATCTATAGATCACTCAAATCTCACTTAAACCCTCGAAGTAGTTCTTTAAATGTTGTTGCCAAGGCTTAGTGCTGGCTTTCTGTGTGAGGAAAATGTCTCCACTGGACAGTTGCCCATAGGCTGCACATGGGGTAATTAGCCACCCTAATTACTCCTGGTGATCTGTAGCACTGACGTGCGGGTGGTGAAGTCAATAGTACCTGGTGCTGGATCATCAGCTGCTTCCCTCTGGGTCACAGTCTGGTGACTCTCCCACCAATATACTGAACCACATTTGTGCAGAAAAAGCCTGCAATAAAATGTGCAAGAAATGGGAAAGAACCCCCTGACAAATGAGATCTGTAAGTCATTTTTTGAGGCTGTGCCGGAACCTGGTTATTGCTTAATAGAGTATGTGCAGCGGAGCTCAGTTTATGGGGCAGGAGCATGCTAGAAGGAGGAGGGCTCCTGGCAGCTCATTTAAGCAACTATTTGGCTGCTCCCCCAAGGCAGAGTTATCAGTGGAGGTTCCACGTGGGTTATACTGGTGCTTCCAGCCAGCACCAGTGCTCTGATCAAAAATGTACATGTTGGATTGTCCTTGGCTCTTCCCTCATTAGGGCTTTCTGATGGGTTCATTAGGGCTTTGGCTGGTCTTCCAAGCTGTTCCTGGCTGGACCTGTAAGACTGCATTTGCCTTCCCCCTCACCCCTAGTTAATCTTTTTCTGCACAACATTTGTCTGAAATATTTCTAGTTATCCTGTTTCTGGCATGAGTTTGAAACTCTGCAGATACCATTTCCCTTCTGCTTGAGCTCTGGGACATAGAGAAATAGGGGGTCCTTTCCCAGTAGCTGCTGTCTTCTCATCTCTTGCATCCTCTGTGTGGTTTGGTGACAACTAAATTCACTGCCATTACAGCATCTCTGCAAAAGCTCGTACCACCTCCCAGCATGGCCTTTTCCAGACCTCATCTCCCTGTGCTTCCCTTAACTTCTCTCCTGGTTCACAACCAAACTGCAGTGCTGTTGAACTGGGACAGCCACATCCCTGAGCTGCTGTAGGATATACAGCTCCGTCACTGTCCCCAGAGTCAACAGCTCTGCCCCAGCAGGACCCAGACCCCTCGCTCTCCTTTTTTCTCTTGTCTATTGTCTGTTGTAGTTTATTTTAAATGCTGGGATAGTGCTACCTCCAGGGAAGTTAATAATCCTCATTCAGGCTATGAGGGCTGCATGTCCCACCCTGGCAATAAGCTAACCTCACTATGTTAGAAGTGCCATTAATGCTGATGGAGGGCAGTGGATCTGACAGCTGTAGGGCTGGAGGTCAGGTTCGCTGTGGTACACATTTCAGATTTTCAGTGCAATAGGCTTTCATAACATTAAATGGAGTGAAGAGCTTCTCTCTTACCCAGATTCTGTTCCTTTTTTCCTCTCCTTTTTAAATTAAGGCAACGCAGCATTGCGTTGTAAGAAGGATCTATTTTTCTACTGACCCATTTCAGTAAAAATTCAGCCCATCTAGAGCATGTGCTGCTTTTGAAGATGGAAAGAAATCATAGATATTAAGGGCAATATGATCAGCTCATCTCACCTCATGCATAATACACCCTGGAGAATTCCCCCTGGGACTCTCCTCTCAAGCCCAGCACTCTGCAGCTGGATGACACTGTGGCTTTTTGTGTGATTATCGAGAACCATCTCAAGGTCTGGCTCAGGGGTCTTATTCAATCACTTCTCCTTCATCAGTAGGATGCGAGACACTTGCTGTGGGAGGCAGCACCCTGTTTTGGCCCATTGTGCCATCAGCATGCAGAAAATACTGGCTCTTCAGCCTGCTCCCTGCACATTTGCAGCATCTGTGCTTTTTCAGACCTTGGCTGAGGGAGAATGAGGGCAGTGAGAATGTGCTGAGAATACTGGGAGTGCTACCAACATCCTTCCTTTTATTCCTTCCCTTTGAGGACCTGGGATCTCATGTCTCAGTGGGGGCTATGGACCCAGGGGAGCTTTCAGGCCAGCTCTAGATGCTCAGCAGTGGATGAAGACGACATTTGTGCAGCTTAGGTAAGCCAGTCCTGCCTCCTTCCAAGTTGCTGACAGCAAAGTTATCTCCAGAAGGCAATTAAAGGCACCTAAATGAACTTCCTGCTGCTAATCACCATCTGAAGGACCTGTCTCCTTCCTCAGATGGAGACAACTGCCTTTGCCTTCTCAGGCACCCTGAGGGGCCTTGTTCTGCAGTGGAAGTGATTTATGGCTCCCAGGAGGCTGCACACCCTGCAGAGGAGGGCAGTTTTCTTGTGAAATGACTTTAAAATCATTTTTCCCCATTTGTTCCACAAATGAAACAGCTCAGTTTGAGGACTTGCAGAAAGACTTGTTTCCATCAAGTCCTTGGAAATGCTGTCATGTTTCATTCCAGGCAAAATTGGTTTGAAACTTCTCCACTGCCAAAAAAAATTCTGAAACTGCAGTTTCCTGTCTTCCTCCCACCTGAAGCTGTCTGGTTTTCCCTGGGGCAGGAGTGACGGATTCACGTCCACCTTGTCAATGGCTATCGCATGTATTCATGTATCTTTTCCCAGCCCTTTTTAAGATACGGATGTCTTAAAGATATCTGAGTAATCTAGGTGCTGTTATTTTCAAAAGTCACCAAGGTTTCTGTGTTGCAGAGATCATGCTTCTCGGTTCAGTAGCATGATGTTTTCAGACAACGTTTTTCTAAACTCCTGGCCTCTTGAGACTTTATGTAACCACTCAAAAAGAAAACACTCCAAGGCACTAGTCTTGTTTGCTGGCCATAGTTGTGTCATCTAGTTGCATGGTCCTAATAGTGATCTGATGACAGCCCACTTCTTGGATACTGCCCATAAGAAATGGAGTGTTTTATGTTTAGAGGAGAGCCTTTGATTTGGGAGTTTAGCCTTTGTACAGCTGTGCAGGTTTGATGTCTTTGGTCACAGTATGTTAGAGCTGTTCGCTTCCTAAATTTTTGGCATTTACTAAAGAGGTTTTATGCCTTTCTTTTATATGAGATTAAATGCTAATAGTGGTTTTGTGAGTGTTTCCAGCTCTGTATCCCCATATGCAGTTTGGGACTTGGCTAGCTGCCCCATCCACAGTGGGTGTTAGAGCCACCCGTACCAGCCTGGGGAGCTAGTGCTGATTTCTGCTCGTGCTCTCACTTTAAGCAGAATTGGAAATATATTCAGAGGCTGCCCAAATAATATGTCTATACCTGGTGTATCTAGAGATGAGATGAAGATCTGTTTGCATCATGTTAGTACATAAATCCAGCTCCCCTTAAGGTGCTTAGGCACATTTGGATAATGACCTGGAACAACCTAGGTAGCAGGAGGTTACATGTACCTGTCACGTCGGCCTCTGTGAGCGTGTGAGATTGTCAGCCAGCAGGCAAAAGCAGCCAATTACGCCACACTCAGAAGCATTTCATTCTTTCTTCCATCTACCCAGCTCCACAAAGCGAATCCTGCTGTAAAGACCTCTACCTCCTGCTGGCATCACCTCCTGTCTGAGGAGATAGTGTTTAAAGTGCCCTCAATATTTCCAGCTCAGTTTTTCTGCAGGTGTAGTTAAAGGCCAATGCTGTCCTCTGCAGTGGACAGCACTGAGCTACCCTGATGCCTAGAGACAGTGTGTGTCAGTGCACTGGGTGATGAGGGGGTGCTGGGGGCTCTGTTTTCACTGCTGATGAGGGGGGGAGTTGCTTCATCTATACCCTTTAGTACCCCCTTTTTTTTTTTTTCCCCATCTCTACTTGTCAGGCTACAGAATGGTTCCTGCTAGCTGCAATACATGGGGGACAGTTCTCACCTGGGATTTCTGGGCACTCCCCTTAAGTAACACTGAAAAGCAAGATTCAGTGTGTTTGTGTGTGCCTGTGTGTCCATGCACTTGTATGTTTGGGAGGGAATTGAGGAAACATCCTAGCAGGTGTAAACCAGCTCCCATACCAAATGTTCTTAAATCCCTGCTTCCCTCCTTTTTGCTTCTCCCTTGTTTTTCTGGCTCAAGGAGTTTTTGATATTTCCAGATGAGATTTCATGCCTCTCTTAAATTGTGGGGACCAGGAGAGGGGAGTGAAAGCTGCAATGTTAATTGCTTCCCAATAAAAACTAGCCTGGAGCAAGAGCTGAAGGAAAGTACAGGGGAGATTTCCCTTGGTTTAATGATAGCTTATCCCAGTGACAGCTCAAATGACGCTGTTCTCCAGTGCATTAAACCCTTCCTCTTCCACTGTGCTTGCATCATCTTTCTTGTCTTCAACATATTCATCTTCATGCCCTTCTCTGAATGCATTGT
Source organism: Aquila chrysaetos chrysaetos (assembly GCF_900496995.4). Taxonomy (NCBI): domain Eukaryota; kingdom Metazoa; phylum Chordata; class Aves; order Accipitriformes; family Accipitridae; genus Aquila; species Aquila chrysaetos. The sequence continues at coordinate 2,918,407 of NC_044015.1, read as the reverse complement.
CTTCGTTGTCCTGTTCCTCCTCGTTCACATCTTCACCAGCCTGCTCTGGCAGGAGGTCACCTTGCCCATAGGTGGTCACCACGTGCTTGCAGAAGGGACATGTCTTCTTGCCGGGCTGGGTTTGGAACCAGGTGTCAATGCAGGCCCTGTGGTAAGCGTGGGAACAGGGCAGGATCTTCAGGCGGTCCCCTTCCTGGTACTCTGCCATGCAGATGCCACACATCTCGTATTTGTCGCCCTGCTTGTATGTGTGCAGTTTTGTGTTGCAAGCCCTCTTGTACCAGCTTAAGCCAACCATGATTGAGATAGTGGCAATAATGACATGGAACATGTCGCTGAAATCCTGCATGATGGAAGTTTCCTGCAGCATTTTAGCATTGTCTTGACAAGGACCCAAATGGTGTTTGGGTGGTAGAAGTCTGATGTATGCTCCTTTCTCACATTGCAAAGTCCTTTGCAAGTGGAGGGAGACCGATTGTCCAGTAAAGAGTGATGGTATCTTAATCAGCTGGTGGATTTCTTTGTCATCAGCTGTCATGGTAATCACTTGCTCTGAGTCCACATTGTACACAACAGCGGTTTGGTATCCAGCCTGCTGGGCATGAAGGACCTTCTTGACATAAGAGCAGTCATACCCCTGTATGAGTGCAATATATGTCTCAGAGGCCGTCCTTGGTGCTGGAGGATTCTCTATTGTGTGGCAAGCATTTGGTGGTATCACCCTCACCAAATACCCTGTCAGTCCTTCTGCCGGGAGTTGTGGCCCGAAGCATGCAGGCAGGGCTTTATAAGCAACGCACTTGGAGCTGTCATTGTAAGCCACGTAACCAAAGGTTTCTGCAAGAGCAGTGTCGTAGAAGGCAGTGGCAAGGACAAAGTGAAGAAGCTGGAGCTGAAGATTCATACTGAATGCAGTTGGCTAGCTCTGAATACAGATTTCCAGGCTAGTCCCAAAGGAAAGGTGTAAGAGACAGTCACAGAGACGCTATCCCACCTGGGTTCTGCCACCATGGAGCCACAATGGAGAGGATGGAGATCAAAACCTGTTTCTGCCCTAGAGGTTTCTGCAGATTTTCTGTAGGTTCAGAGGTTCCCAGGATAGAACTTGTCTCTCTTGTCTCCAGCTGCTAAGCAACACCCTTACATCATCTCTGCAGATCTGTGATGTCGCCCAGTGACTGTTTTGCAAGGCTAGATCATGTAACATTACTGCCAACCTGCTTAAACTTCTCTCCTTCCTTTTTGGTCTGCTCTATGCACGTAGCTTCTAGTTTCATCTCCCTCTAGGTACCGGTAGGATGCCGGTTTCATTTTGCTGATGATGTGCAGGCAGGATAAATAAGCCTCCCCATCTGCCCACCGCAGACCGGAATGCTTCATGCTGGTGGCCAAAGCAATTCCTGGAAAATGTGGCAGAGTGGGAATGAGCCGTTAACCTCTGCTGCGGGGGGTGTGTATGGCAGCTTGGACTGGTCTGGTGAACATGCACTTTTTCCTTAAAATTGTGATCTTTGAACTGAGACCAAGTCAAATAAATTACTTGGGGTAGATGTGGTTTCTGTCATTTGAAATAAGTCAATCAGTAACTGTCAGTCAAAATGGCAGCTAGCAGAACTTGAAAGTCTCTTTTTGCTTGTGGGGCCTCACTCTGCCATTATGTAAACTTCCAAGAGAGCAGATCCACCTTCAAGGCCCCCGAGTGAGCAGCTAGATTTGCTGAAGGGGCTGATACACTGGGGTCTTGCTGGGGCTGAGCTTGTTGGATTCCTGTCCTACCACAGGGAGAGTGGGTGGTGGATGAGCTTGGGAGGGCTACCACCAACTTTTGTATCGGGGCTTTTCACCTTATTTACTTTAAAACTTCAGCTGCTGGAAATCAAATGGCTGAAAAAAGACTTTAGCTTCTAGCTATAAAAACTGCTTTAAAAATTCTGGTTATGGTGAAAAAGCTGAAAAAGGAGTGCAAAGCATAAGGCACAAGTGTTGTCCCTCCATCCCAGAGTGTTTGACAGCAGAAGCTCCCATTTTTCAGGCAATTCCCAACTCATATGGTAACTGCTCAGTGCCCAGAGGAACGCCATCCTGATGGGATTGCAATAGCTCTCCTGGTTGTCAGAACAAACTAGGTCTGAATATGCAATGAACCCAGGTCAGTTTGGAACCACAAATCCCTAAAAACCTGTACTTTTTAACAAACAGCCCTTTTTGTTTAATGATTCACTTGAGAGTAGCCCCGTGGTTTCCAGTGCAGTTATGTTGGACCTGTAGTTAAAAAAAATCACTCATGTACTAGGCAACTGATTTGTTACTAGCCCCCTTGGGCTCTGGTTGAGACAGATTTCACTGGGAAAAGAGCTACAGAAAATGTCAGCAGACAGTGTGTGTGTGTGCGCCAGAGACTCCCAGCAGCTGTGATTTCAAATCGATTTTATTTTCCCCTCATCTAAAGAGTTTTACACTTGCAGGGAGACATTTTGATGCATTTAAAAACAAAACAAGGAAAAGGTTTGGTGAGGGGGGAGAAGCCAAATGCTTTCTAGTAGAGTGAGAGAGAAAGAAGAAAATGGAGGTATGCTGGGAGACCTTTTTGAGGGTGGATTTTTGGCTTGGTCTTGTGCTTCTTGTGATGGCATCCATCATCCTAGTGTTCTTTAAAATCTTTGCCTCTTTACTTGCACTCAATGCTCTATTTCTGGCTCCAGATCAAAGCTTTATGTACTGACAGTGACCTGCTGCTTGCATAAGGGGTATGTCTGTCTTTGGGGCTGGACAGGGAGCCATGTGTCTGTGTGAGCTGTGACAGATGTGGGACCAAGGAATGATCCCCTCTGTATTTGGTGTGCTGTTATCTCCTGGCTGCTCCAGCACCACCTCTTATGTCCTAGAATCGGCAAGGCAGGAAGGAGCAGCCATCCTGGCTTGCTCACCAAAACCCTTGGATAAAAGGAGAAATCAGGTGTTTGCAGTCTCCAACCTGGATCTCAGTAACTCCTAGCAGTAACCCAGAGAGATGTGGGCAAAAGGACAAATTCTCTTCAAGAGAGGTTGGAGGGCAAGGAAGAGGGGAATAGGGGGTACAGAGAAGGCTCTGGGGAGTGAGGAAAGAGAAAAAGCTGAAGTCTGGGTGGGGAGCAGGATACCCGTATCCCACCCACAGGCAGTGTGAGATTGGAAACCCTAGCCCTTAGCCCCTTTGAAATCCCTGAATGCTTTTGCAGAAGGAAGGAGAGGAGGGCTAAAGGAGGACTTTGGCCAAGATGGTCTTCACTCAACGAGCCAAAGTGGTGCCCTCTCTGCTCTGGTTCCCTCCGTGCTTTCCATTTGCATCAGTGCTGTCTGCCTCCTCCATCATCAATGCCCTGGAGACTTTGGCTCCTGCTGGCTGATGTTAAGCCAAGCATCCCACCATGGTATGGGGCTGTGCCAGGCTGTCTCCAGCCCCATGCTGCATTCATTATAGCCAGCACCGTACTCCCCTTCTCATCCTCCCCTACCCCTGTTATATTCATGTGTTAAATACGTTGCAGATGCTCCTGGACATATTTTTGACCCATTTTCTCTGGAGTCCCTGCAATCTACTTTGTCGGAATAATTGCAATTTATTTAAATGTCAACAAGCCACACGTGGGAGACGGCAGTTGTCTGCAAGAGCAGAGCAATTACAGGGAACGGGTCCCATTTTACCACTTGAACAAAGATCCAAGCTAGAAGAAAGGAAGAGGCCATTTACCTGTATTAACTGATCACTTACCCCACTGCTCCCAAAGTCCCTGTGTTCCTTTATACCTTTTCTTTGGGGCTACCACTTAGTGCAGGAGCTGGGATATAAAACCAGCTCTTCCTTTTGCTTTTATTCCACAGAAGTGTCTGCTCAATCCAGAGGAATTTAATGCTGATTTAGACCCACATAACTGCTAGCACAATCCAACTCTGGTCCTGCCCAAACAGCTTAAACTGTAACAGACACGCAGAGGAGACTGACTTATATGGACATCATTACAACTCCAACAAAACACATATTACAGGCTCCAGAACCAGCATTGATTTAACTTGGGGAATAAGTCTAGATGGCTTTTTCCCCTCTGAGGTTTTTGCAGCATGAAAAGAACAGCCTGGCAGTGGGATGATGTGAGTTTGTACATAATCAGACTTCTTGTCCTTTATCTTTATTAGGTCGGTGCCTCAGGTCCACAGGCAGTGGCATTGCACAGACACGCAACAGACTCTCCCTGCTCTCAACAGCCACAGGCCGGGAGCAGAAAAAGTCTTCGGGGGGGTTAAATGCTTTGCTCAAGACATCTTGGGAGGTATCCCTGGTTCTAGCTTGGTGCCCTTCTTATCAGGGCATGCTGCTCCTTTGGTTTCATGCTATAGGATTAGTGAAGACAAGGCTCCTGGAGCTGAAATACTAGTGATTTGCTGTGAAGGAAGATCTGGGGCCATCTAGTGACCTTCCAGTGAAAACCTTTGTGTTTCCAGTGTTCCCAGTTGCTCTTAAAAGAAAGATATGTGGGACACACTTCCTCCCTCCTGCTGAGTGAGCAAGTCCCCAGCTCCACAGCGAGCCAGCTGGAAGGCAGACCTGCACCCTGTTAATGACTTTTTTTTTTTTCTTTTGCTAGGAGCTGATTTAGAAACTGGTGCATGTAACCACCTCCTTTCATCTAGGATGAAAGGAAAGGATGACCCACGTCTTTACAGAATGGATAGCTGAAACAGAGTCACCACCCAAAGTGTGAGCTGGGTAGATGAGAAATGGAGTTGTGTGTGCAGAAAGGTTTTGTGCCTCCTTATTTGCCACTGTGGCAGAGCAGGTATGCGGGAGCTCTGCGAGCCCTGCTGTGTGCACTGTCCCCTACATGTGTCTCGGCGCCTGTGCTCTACCAGGTGCCTCTGCTGAATTTCCCAGGGGTCCAGGCAATCTCTCCTCTGTTATTACAAGGTACAAGCATGATAATCTGGGCCCTAATGCATACAGAAGATTATAAAGCAGTGCTTTATGGACCTGCTACAAAAGTATCCATAATCTGCTAATGCCCACAATTAAAAAAGGCAGTTGAGCAAATCTGGGCCGTCGCAACTTAGCATACATGTCTGGAAAGGGATTCCAGTTCCAGCTGTTTGCCTTGTGATGGAGGGAGACATCTTCTTTATTAGATATTGGTGCTGGAAATAATATCTTGCCTCTTCTAGTTTTGGCAAAATGCCCTGAAAACCTTGGCCGTAAAGCAAAACCATCTTGTCCATTTAGCAGGTTTTGTTCTTTTTAACTATCTGCATGCAAAAAAAGAAATGTAGAAAACTGTGCTTGTTTTGTCAACCTAGGTTTTGTGGTAAAAATTAGAGGGTAACTGTGGTAATTGGCCCCATTGTTGGAATAAACCTGTCTGTGCAGGCTTTTGGGAGGGAGCTTAAGAAACAGAGTAAGAGGAGGAACCTCAGGATGAGCCATCCAGGGGCTTGGCAAGAGCTAGCTGCTGCTTCTGATCTGCGGTTGTGGCCCTCGCAAATCTTCTAGTGTAAAGCAGACCTGTATGTGATCAGCTGCCCAAACTGGGCAGAGCCAAGGATAGGTCTTCAGTATTCCATCTGTCCTTCCAATCTGTATTCCCTACTCCTACATTTCCACATGTTGGTGTTTTTTGGTTTTTTTGTTTTTTTTTTAATCCTGTGCTGTGCTCATGCTTCCTGAGAGGCATTGACTGGGGCTTGAATTTGCAGGGAGAGTGGAAGCCAGAGCTGGTGGGAGTGTGTATGGGGGCTCTTGATTTTCCAGGAGGGAGTTTGGGTGAGCCTACCCAGGTTAGTCCTGCTTGCCGTTGTGTGCACCAAAGGGGATCAATGCTACCGCAGTCACGCTGCGCAGGCAGAGCGGGCAGGTCTTGCTCCCGGGCTGAGCACAGTGCCACAGGTCGATGCACTTGCTGTGGTAGGCATGGGAGCAGGAGAGCAACTTCAGCGCCTCGCCGGGCTCATACTGCTGCAGGCAGATGGCACACTCAGGGTAGTCACCAACCACCCAAACCTTGCTGAGGGGAGACCTTGGCCACCATTCCTTGCTCTGCTGTTTGCTCTCCCTCCAGCTTTGGTAACTCTTCACGCATCTTGCAAGAAGCTGGATGCCTGTTATTATGGTGACCAGGATGCTGGTGACCTTGCAGACTGGCAGAATCAGACCATAGTAAAGGAGGTCTCGATTGTGGGTGAGGCACCTGCAGGCATGGTGGCCGAAGCTCCATACGATGTCGTTCCAGAAGCAGCAGTCATCCAGGAGAATGATGGTCCCTTGCTCAGCCTGGCAGGTTTTCCTCCGCAGCCTCATGTTCACCTCCCTGATGAAGGCCACCATGGGCCCTCCAATGATCTCCCCGGTACCTGGTGCCACAACCCCAAAGCCGGGTGTGTTGGTGGTGATCTCGTGTCCGCCTCGCTGAACAGGAGAGGCCTCGGCCCTGCGGCGCTGGGGGCTGAGGGCCAAGGAAGCTGTGTGGGCCTGGCCGAGAGCAGGGCTGCCCGCCATCTTGCCCTCGCTGAGGGGCAGCCCCGGGCACGCAGCAAGAGCTAGGCCGCCTGGCCCAGTGCCGTTGGCATGGCTGCTGGCAGCCCGCTGGAGGCACAGGATCACGGTGGCCATGCAGAAAGGGGACAGGAGCGGGTGCCACATGCTGGTGACAGCAGGTACGGAGGGGTGGGGTGCCTCAGCCCCGAGGGGGAGGCCCTTGGCGGGCTCCTGAGGCAGCCAAGGCCAGCCAACTCCTTCCAGAAGCTTCTCTGTCTTTTCGCAAGGGCTGTCGCCTCACAGGGCGCCTCTGCCTTCCCCTCATGTCTCCCCATCTTCTCCCTGTCGTGTCCATTTCTCTCCCATCTTCATTTCTTTCCTCCTGTGGTCCATTGCAGTGGCAGCCCTGACAGGGTCTTGCAGGGAGCAACTGCTGCTCTGAGGGGGTTGTTTCACAGGGGATCGTGTTTTCCTCCCCTTGGAAGGCCCTGGGGAATTTGGGTGGGCAAAAAAAGGAGGAGATTTGGGCAAAAACTGCTTCTGCCCCCATCTCATGACTGAAAACACACTTTGCCCTTCCTCCATGCCATGTCAGTGAAGCCCAGTCACAGAAGCTTTTCATCCTGCTCTCCATGATGGCACAAGTATGTGCTCTTCCAGCTGTTTCTGATCTTCCCTTTCTCCTTTGTCCTAATTTTTTCATCACTTTCCCTCCCCAGTACCCTCTCCCCGTCCACCAACTTGTGATGTTCACCCCTCACAGGACTGGGCTCAATTTCCCCACAGTCACCAGCCATATGCCGGCTCCCTTGGCTCTTCCACATCTTCTCATCCAAATTTCTGCCGTGTTTGTTCCTGCAGCCCCATGCCTCTCTCTGGGGGTGCTGCGGGCAGATGTGTGCCTGCCCTGCGGAGCCGGTGGTATGGCAGAGCCAGGAGCGTGGTTCCCTGGGGTAATCTGCAAAGTACAAGTTGTTATTACTCACTACAGCAGAACAATCAGTGCAGGCTCTGTAATGCAGTAAGATGGATTGAAGCTGCTTAAGACCAGAGGAAAATGGAATCGCTGCTTTACAACAAGGAGTTTAGCTCCCGCAATCCACTGCTGATGAGTGACGAGACCCAGGCAAAAGCCCAGATTTGAAAATTACTGGATTCGGGGAGCAAGATGGGGTTGTGCAGCAGGAGCCAAAATCAGACCTGGATCTCAGCTTGGCACGGTGGCATGCCAGATCCATCTTGTGAAGGCAACTCGTTACATGTCAGCTCTTTTCCCAGTAGTCATGGAGAGGATCCTGACATCTTACACTGCTCAGGTGTGATTAGTGCCAGCACAGCCCTTTGGAGACCCCCTTTTTTGTGACAGCTACACCATAGGGCATTGACAGTGTCCTGCAGTGATCCCACCAGGGCAGGTGCAGAGTTTCCAGGCTGCTGGAGGAGCTGTGGATGGAACCTCTCACCACCTTTGGAGCTACGTGCCAGACCACAGCCGGTACATTCCTGTGTCAGGATTTAATAGTTAAGTGATGCAGAGCTCCTTTTGCAAGTGCCACGCAGGTCTGTACTGCTAGAGTTGCCTTGCTCATCCTTGATGCTAGTTCATCTTGGAAAAGGACTTGGAAAATCAGCATAGGTTGGAAAAGCAGTAAGACAGCTCATTTGGACTCCAGGAGCCAGCAGAAATGCTGCAGGTATCGTGGGCTTCCTGCAACCCGGCATGGGCTGAGATTTTCTTTCCTCTTAAGATGGGAACAGCCTAAAGATGTCCCTTCTTGGACTGGAGAACTTGCTACTTTGGAAAAGAGTTGGAATTTTAAATGAGGAGGTTATAAATGAGATGGTGCTAGGGTAAAAGGAAAGAGGATGCTAAGAGAGGAAGGGGTGCTAGCGATGCTCAGGGATCTGCACAGATATTGCTACGCAGAAAGAGTTGTCAAGGAATAATTTCCCTGAATTATTCCCTGACAGTGCCAGTCATTGGTGTTGGTGTCCTCTGCTGACATGGTGAATTGGGAATCCATCCAGACCAATGCAGGCGCTCAGCTGAATGGGCTCCTCTGTTGCTTTTGATTCCGTGTTTGCTTGGTCTGGTGTGCCCATGCGTGTGTAGACAGAGAAAAGTTGCTTAGAAATAAAGAATTGCAGCTTTCCTTGTTACCAGGGAGAACAAGAGGATTAGAGCCGTGCTGGTTTTTTACAAATGGAGGTGCTGATCCTTTGTGCAGTGTCAGACTGCTCCACATTTCAGTCCCAGATATGGGCCTTCCAGCTACAGAGGGAAATTGCAAAGAGGAAAAAGCAATGAACTTCCACCTGCTCTACAGTAGTGAAGACACTGATTTTTTTTTTCTCATGTGCTTGTAGGGGATTTTAGGTTGTGCAATAGTAAGATCTAAGTTATTACATGTTTCTTATTTCTTCCAACTTTAGTGTGAGTCTAGCTTTCCTCCTGCTTTGCCTAAGATGAATAGCAGATCATCTACTGTTACATTAAAGCAGCTTTAAAAATATAATAAACTAGCTATGCAAACCTTTGTAGTCTAGGGCATAAAGCAACCTCTAACTGCTTAGGATTAAGGAGATACTTGTCATAAATCAGCCAGTTATTTTAAATACTTTTCTGTTAGCTGTCAGGTGTGTAGGCCTAGGAACATCTGGCAGGGAAGGAGTGAAGAGCATCTTGGGGCAGTGATCTCTTCTGTTGGCACATCTGTATCTGGAAGAAAACATCTGTTTGACCTGGAGGTGTGATGATAAGCTGTGGTAGCTCTGTCTGTGGGCACCCATCTGTCAAAGAAAACTCTGCTCTCCATTTAGCCTGTGTTCGTGAGCAAGGGTGCACACCATAATGAAGCAGCTCATACCTTTCAGCCTTTAACTAGGTGCGAGCTGTATTTTACCTGATTTAAATTTGAACAGCCCCTACTTCAAATTCAGGCTTGCCCAGGTCTAGCCATGTGTGTGATGGGTGAGAGTGCTCTCCCCTAGCTGGGTTGCTTGCAGGTTGTTTGTGGTCTGCACCGGGCTGCGAGCATGTGAATACACTGACCCATCACAAGTCAGACTGTCCTGATTTTGTTTCTATAGCTGTGAGCAGATGTTGCATCCTCCTGAGGCAAAGTAGCTCTGACCCAGTGATGGCATATGTAACCCCAAATAAATCGTGGACAGTTTCCTCATGCTTTCAGATGCCCTGACTGCTTGTTATCACACCAGGGGATTTGTGTTAGACTTCAGTGCCAGACTCTGCTCTGAGGTTGGGGCTCCCAGTTGTCTCTCCAGCAGCTTGCTTTGGCAAAGGGAGGTGAGTCTGGAGAGCAGAGCGAGAGAGGCAGGCTGCAAGAACTGGCCTGAGAGACCCTGGGATATCTCAGAGGGTTTCTAGGTTTGCTAAGAGAACACATGCTGACTGTCTTGCTCTTTCAGGGTAAAAGGAAAACCAGGAAGATTTAGTTGGTCATGAAAATATAAGGTTAGAGAGGTGCAAACAGCCAGGTGCATGCATGTGGTTTTTTTAAAAACATATGGATTTTTCTTCAATGCTAAATTATCATGCTTGGCAATAAAATTTGTCACAGTTTAATTTTGCTGGTCATGAGCTCCCAAGAGGATAGATACACTGTAAGCAACTGCAGTCTGGTTGGGCCCAAGGGTCAAGGCAGAGGTTTTTAGCCAAGCAGGATCCTCAGCTCCAGGGTGAGGCTGGAGAGGAACCTGCCTGCAGTTGGGAAGCGAAGGGAAAGGTTTCTGCTATTTTCTTTTCCCACAGTACTCCCTCATTTAAAGACACAAGGTGAAGCCAGTGGCAGGCAGGCTTAAACTGACGCGAAAGCATCTGCGCAGAGGTGTGCAGAGATTTAACTGTCTTGGTATTCAACTGATTTAACTGCTACAACTTCAGACCGTTAATGAGCCCCTGGGGAGGGAGCCAGGGAGGCCCGGAGAGGCCGCGATACCAGCCCTAATCTGGCCTCGACAGCTGAGCTCTCACCCGCTGTAACAGGCAGGGGCAAGGCTGAGCCTGCGCCCCTGCTCGGCTCCTTGTTTTTCTTTCTGCATCGGCTCGAACTGGCTGCTCTGTGCTGTGAAAACCAGAGTTTCCTCGGAGGCAGCGTGATTGCCAGCTCCATGCGCTTCTCGTGTCGCTGCCGCTGACCCTGCCATTGCCTCCTTGCGTGCTGCGAGCAAGCATTTGCAATCTGAAAGCATCGCCTTCATTAGCAGAGGTCCATCTCCTCCCCTTTACCGTTTCACCCGCTGCTGTTGATTAAGTTTCTCTTTGCAGCTCTTCCAGGAAGCCAGGGGACTGTTGTTTTGGAGATAGCCTTAATTTGTTTACTTGTGCATATGTTCTGTCTTGTACAATGATGCTTCGCAGCTGGTCTCGAGCAGCCTACGGCACAGGAGAAGCAGCAGGTTAAGTTTAAACCAAAGGAAGTCGCTGAAAGCTGGCCTGACATGCTAATCCAAGTGTAGGCACCCTGAGATTGATGTGGTAAAACACATTGCCATATTGGTTTAGATAGCATCTTTACATTTATTGCTGGTTTCCATCACAATATGGACACAATAATGGTTTGCTTGTGCAGAATATCAGTTAAGCTTTAAGATTTAAAGATAGAAAACTCCCTGCCTCTGGTTTTACTTTGCAAATGCTCTGAGAAAGGCAGAGAGTCAGGGGTTAAGCTTGAGACTTGCCTGCTGGACAGGACTTGCAGTTGTGCTCTCAAGAACAAGACACCTGCAAAATCTCATGGTTTCAGAAGTGTCGTCTGCCCAGCATGTGCTCAGGAGCAGTACAAGCTACTGTCCCACAGAGATGCTCATCTTCCTATGAGGCTTGGACCCTGCTAATGCATCACTGGGGTACCTCCTCCATGCTTCCACTGTGTGTCAGGATCCTGTCCTGTACCACTATAGAGGCCAGCTGTGCTCTTGACTCGCCAGGGAGACATCAAAATATTGGTACAGCAAAGGGACTTGGCCCCTGCGGTGGTCCTGGGGAGATGGAGAATGGCAGATCTCTCTGTGCTGCATTCCTGCCCCTATAACCTGCAGAATCTGGCTCTGTCAGAGGGGGAAAAAAAAACCACCAAACATTTGGATATTTTACTGCTACTGTAAAGCTGTTACTTCTTCCCCCCCACCTGCCCTTTAGGAAAAAAAAAAAAGTCTTGTTTAATTTGCCAGCTTGCAAATGGCTCCTAAATAACACAGTTGTCTTTGGCTCAATCGATCAAAGGGCTCTGCCCATGAGAACAGTGACACTTTGCAGTCTCAGATTAGCTTTGTTTCACAGGAACTGGATGCTTTTTTGTTGTTGTTTTTAAACGATTCTCTTTCCAGGTTGAGGCTGAGCCAGATAACTGAATGCATAGAATCGATATTTTGCAGAACTGATAGAAAATTAGCCAGGTTTAATAAACTTCATGCATGGCTTCCTATTGTAGCTGTATATCAAAAGGAAAATAAATATATTGACTGGATCTGCTTACAATAGCATCTATAAGTCACTCTGTGAAATAAGCCAATTGCACAAATGGTTATGTGAGGCTGTGCTGATTAGGGTAGAAAGGGATCATGCTCAGGATACCTGGGTCCTGTTCTTGCTAATTTACTACATGACCTTGAAATTCAGGCCAGATTTTCAGGTACATCCATGAAGTTTGTTTTGCCTCCTGTCTCCTGGAGTTTTATTTGAGATGCTGAGGTAGATGCTTAGCAGCTCCATGGTCTGCCCTCCTCCTTCCATACCAGGTGAAGTTGCTGGAACCTGGTGGTACTCTGTTCCTCTGAGACAGCCCCTTATGGTCTTCCCAAGTTCCTTTTTTCATCATGGCTTTATTTCTTGGTGGTTCCCCTGCCGTGTGGGAATGTCACTACTCATCTCCCATCTAGGACTGCTGGAGATAAAGGCTGGTAGGTGCTCTGAGATCCATTGCAGCAAAGCAATAGGGAGTTAGGTAGGGCTAGGTAAGACAAATCTCAAGTGACTTGATTTTTGCTTCTGCAGCTAAATGCATTATTTTCTGGGATTTGGGTAGAAATTGTAACTGTTTGCCCCTTGCAAATTTTCTCTTGTGATTGTTTCCTATAATGCAGGCCTCCCTGCACTAATGAACAAAGGCATATGGAGCATCCAAACTCACTTTCATTCATCTTCATTTGCCCTGGCTGTAATGGACAGTGGCCACACAACTGTCCTTTGGAAATTACTAATGCGAGACCATAACTGCTGCTCCGTTGCTACTCCATCTATTTGCAGTGGAGAAACAGTTGCACATAATTGTACATGGTTTGAACATGTTGCTCTTAATCCTGCATGCAGCTGCCTACAAGGGCATCTGGCACGCAAAGGTCTGACGGCAGAGCATGTCGGGCACTGCTGCTGATGGAGCCAGACGGCATCATGAGGAAGGACGGATGGACCAGCCCTCTGTGCTGTTCTCCCCAGGGGATGCTCAGTGCCGGGTGGGATGGAGGAGCCAGGTGTATTGCCCTTTCAAATGCATCTAACCAAGGTGCAGCTGGGTGGAGGCTGATGTGAGGTGTGAGACTGGGTCAGCTCCTTGTCTCGGTGCTAAAATGAAAGTGTCCAACTCTGGGCCCGAAAGGACATCTCCAGGACTGAAACTTGCTGTTTATACCTGGAATCACTGGGGAAAAGGGGTGACTGAGACCTCTGGGCTCAGTCCTCCTGATGTATGGTTAAAGCTGGAGGGAGAATCAAGCCCTCTGAGTTTCTTCTCCTTTTCATGTGCAGTTTGCAGTGCATATGGGGACATTACTCTGCAACAATTCCCCTTTAGCAGCCCTGCCACTGTCCCTTATGGTTTTTACCTCATGCCTGAACCCACTACAGATATTTTCCTGATGGTTTGCATGATATGCTACAGAAAGTAGATCCATGGCTGGTGTAAATCAGCACAGCTCCCAAAACTTTGCTGGAGCAAAGAGAAGTTGTGCCGGTGGAGGATCTGGCCCCTATTATTTTCATTATTGAGCTGTAGCTGTTTTTGCAGCTTGTTGAATGGAGAAGGCCCCTCCTTCCCTGTAATGAGGTAAAAGCTGGAGCAGTTTTCAGGCCATGCATCTGCAAGGGGAAAACAAATGGGGAGGATGAGCAAGTCATGGGTGGGTGTTATTGCCGGGGATGTTAAGCATATAACATAATTTATCGCTTAAGTAACCTTGAAACAGCATTCATTGTGATGGAGCCACTACATTGGCACTGCAGTGGGCAGAGAGGCAAGAGGGCTCTGCTAGCGGGATGCAGTTAAGCATGCACCTGCCATCATTCATCATCCAGTTAACCCTGCAACTAAACTTTGCTTGAAAAATACGTATTTTCCTCTCCTTTCTCTCCCTCTCTGCACCTGCCTGCTACCACCAGCCGTTAGCATCCCTGGTTCTGGTGGCTGCTGCGTAAGCCACCCCGCTGGATGCAGGGAGGAGAGAGCGGTGCCGGTGAGCATCTGGGGTTTGCTCATGTGTGTGGTTGCCCACCGGTGATGTGCACGCAGAAAGCAAAATCAGACGGATGAAGTGCAAGGAGCAGAAAGGTTTCTGTGTTGACGAACGCGAGGGGAAAGCACTGTAGCAGACAGCAGAAATGTGTTTGTGAACCACAGACGCGTACGTGTATGCAAGCGATGGCAGGGAGAGTGCAAGAGGGAGCAGACGGGTGCGTGGGCACGCACATGTGCGTCAGGGACGATGCAACGCACGTCAAAAAATGCGTGCGCTGAGGCTCAGGCAGATCAAAGCCGGGGATAAGAGTAGTGTCCGGATGAGTAGGGCCTGATAAGTGTAAAGTTCAAGGAGCAGGGGTGTTGGTGCATAGATAGGCATGGGGGGGGGGTGTCCCTCCACATGCGTGCAGGCAGCGTGGTGCAGCAAGGGCAGGGATCAGGCACGCTGCCTGCTCCGCCACGAAGCACCACGTGGCCCTAGTGCAGCTGGCGACTGCTGGAACAAATTTGACTCCCGTTGCCTTGCTGCGAACATAGCTGTTCACAGATCTGCGTTTGAGGCAAATCTTGTGTTTATACCACAAAAATGAGTGTGGGTTTTGATTTTTTTTTTTTTTTTTTTTTTTTCCCCCATTCCATTTCTGTTGGTTTTTCTGACTCTGCAATTCCCCACTGCAGGAATGCTGATGGGCAGATGAAAAGTTGACTGTTGGGAATCCTCCAGCTCAGCTTCACAGACCCAATGCGTGTCTGAGCTGCTGTGCCCTGTCTCCAAAACCCATCCTTTGTCTTGTCTTGTTAGATGCTTTCTCTAGTTGTTACTGTAGTACTCAAGATAATAACAAAGCCTCTGAAATGTTGGAATTTCCCTTCTCTCTTTAATGAAGATCAAGGAGAGAGTTATGTCCCTGCATGTAGGATAATAAGCAGCATAAGGTTGCTCGGTGTCTGTACGCAGTGTGTGGAAGTTAGTTGTTATCTTTGTTTTTCTAGAGGAAACGTGTGAGCCAATACTGTCGAGAGAAGAGCGTTTGTCAGGGTGATGCTGTCTGCGAGAGCGGCTGGATTGGGTTCGCAGCTTCTGATTTGGCCTTCAGCAGAAAATGTCCAATTTCATTTAACTGAGACTATTCATAAGACAAAGTAATCCTTTCATTTTCCCCAAAGTTTTCCTTTTCATTTTCCCAATCTGAAATCCTTTTAATTTGGGAGAAGAAGAAAATAGTTATAAGTTTCCATACTGACTTATTTCAAAATCTAAAGCATCCTTTTTGGTCTAACATTTTGGCTAATGAAATAGTAAACCCTTTTGTCTTACACATTACAAAACATCAAGGTCTCTTTCAAATCCATTGGTATTTTTATTAGTCTCTGAAATTCTCATGGAATAGAAAAAATGTTTCCCATCCAGCTCTGCTGTGTCAGTTAATGTGTGAGCAATCACAGTGTGACATATTCACCAAGAAGCATATACAAATTGAATCTCTACGTGTGGTTGTCAGGAAACAAAACATGCTCGATATCTGTTTCAAACACAATTTTGATTTTTAGCAAAGCTTTTGTGGAAAACTTAGCAACAAAGAAACAAAAATGACTCCTGCAATTTGGGAACAGGTAAACAAGACGTATAAAAATCCATGAAAATACTATACAGTCATCTCTAGGGATGATTTTTCATATACAAACTCATCCTTGGTAAAGGGACGAATGAGACCAGATCCCACTCCCTGGGATCTCAAATCCCACTGAAGTCATTTGCAACTAGATCAGTCTGGGGGATCATCACAGTCTCCGAATTTGATGTAGGCACCAGCTGAAGCTGCAGGGCTCAGCAGTTCAAGTAAGCATCTTTCATCTCCTGGGTGGTCCTCAAGTCAGAGCCCTCATCTCCTCTTTCCCCCTCCTTTCTCAAACTAGGCATTTGCTGATGCCATTGTTTAATCTAGCCAAGGATCTGCTCCATTTTCCATGCTCCAAGGTAATTTTGGCGAGGCTGCTCTGTTCTTGCATGCCAGTTAAAAACCACTCTCTCAGGCAGGTCTCCTTCCATGGGGCATTTGTAATCCTGTGAGGTTTGTGTGTAATAAATCTCCTCGCCTGTCTGGTTTTTAATCTGGGGGAGGCTCGTGGTGTAAAATCGCAGCCCTTCCTCTGTGTGGAAGCAGCTGACAAACAGCTCTTCTGATAATTCCTTCCAGATGGGGCCAAGCCGGCGCTTTCTTGGCGCAGAGCTCTGCAAATGTAACGGGCCCTTCCTCGGCTCTCCGGTCCCCACAGCGTGATGGAAGAGGACCTACCACTGGTATTTCAGAGTACAGAGAATCTCCTGGGCTCGGCAGACCCCAGCACATGCCATCGCTGTGAAGGTATGTCTACATGGCAAACACTGTCATGCAGTAAAGCAATCCTGGACACATCCAGAGTAACAAACCCTCTGGGCTTTTGGTGGTCTCCATTTCTCTACCCACTTGGTAGATACCCATAAGCAGTGTCATGTCTCTCTACCCTGTCCCTTGCCAATTGTCTGCGTGTGACCAGATGACAAGAGGCAGGAGATGGTTGAAAATTGTCATTTTCCCCTGTGATGGGACAAGGAGTCACCTGGTGCCATGCGCTCTGCAGCAGCAAAGGCGAGCGCCGCACAAGCCGGAGGAGCTGACAGCGGGTTGCTATAATGAGAACGTCACACCAGCTTAAGAGAGAATTAATACTCTGCCCTGTGGCTGTACCAGTGCTGGTGTGTAAGACAGGACATGGCTGTGCTAATATATAAAAAAGGGAATTCTTTACTCAGGCTGGAGGACACAAACAGATGCTGCTGTTAGATGATGCAGGACAGAAGGAACTGAGTCATCGAACTCAGCCCCTGTGGTCATGATCTTCCGACCTCATAATCCTCTTTCAGAAACCACACTCCATCCTATAGTACTTAAGATTTTGGTCCCATTTTACTCCCCTGGGGATCCTGGTCCAGAGCCTTAGCACCTGAACTGTGGTCTGAGGTGGGGATGCCTTTGCATTCCTAGCCTGCATTTATTCACATCCAGGTAACACCTTTTATGACCCCCACCTCCTGCAGCGTTCACTGATGAACGTGGACAGGGGGATCTGCTCTGGTCCCTGTGTTCATTTCCCCAGGCTGCATGGGCCGCACACTTTTCTGGGTTTCAAAAGTGCTCAGCACCCCCAGGCAACAGCCCTCAGCACCCTGCATCCAAAAATGCTCACCCTATATGACAGGTGCCTGAAGCAACAAGTAAAACCTGGCCCTGGAGCCTTGCAGGATGTCCCTGAGCATCTGGTTTCCTTGCTCTCACTTCTGTGCCATGGAAAACCTCTCCTTCGAAGAGGGGAGAAACAAGGATGCAGTCAGTGATTGGCAGCCCCCCAAATATGCTGGTACATAAAACCTGCCCGGCTGCACACGTTCCCCAGCTGTTTGCCTGAAAACAGCACACAGCAGGGTCGAGCTGCCTGCTGTGGGTGGGCTGGGAGGAGGATCCAGCCTGCAAGAAAAACAAAATTGGTAGCAGAATATGAAAAGCTTCCCTCCCCCCTTCCCCTGCACCCCCTCAGCACAGTGAGCTCTCACCCCTATCATCTCTCCACAGTCAAATAGTGCCGAGGCAGCTGCCGGCACGCTGCTGTGGGGACTGTCACCATGTGCTGGGTTTGCTAGTAGCATGGGTCTTTTCAGGTTGTGAGAAAAGCAGGTCAAGCACGCGAACACGCGGCTGCCTTTCAGGCAAGCTGTTTTGCGCAGTTCTCCAGCAAAGAGATTTCCCTTTATCATAAGAAGTTACTAGAGTGGCCAGAGCTACAAAGCAAGGATTTAAAAGCATCTATGAGTGTTGGAACTGAGATTAAGTCCTCCTGCTTTGGGGCACACGCTAAACTCTAAAGGAGGGGACAAGATGGAAATTTTCCTTTGAGCAGATTATGCTCTAACTTCCAAAAAGGGGGTTGATTTGATAGGTGGGGTTTTGCATCTTTGCCTGCAACAGCTGATACCATAGGCTATCAGAGATGGACTGGCCAAGGGATGTCTCAAATATCTGCTTTCTGCTGCATACAAGAGATGTGTGTTGGGAGAAAAGGGGGTGCATCAGGGTCCAGCTGGGGATGTATTACATAGAGGAGGTCCTTTTGAGGATGGTTTTTATGAGATGGGGGATCCCCCCTTCCGCTCCCACCAGCGCATCTCTCCTGCTCCCTAGCCCTGGGTGCCCAGCACAGCTCCCAGAGCAGCCGACTGCCTGCATCTGCCGCAGAGGCTCAGGGCAAGGGAAAAAACCTTGTGCTGCATTGCAATGGCCCAAGATGCCCAGCTAGTGGGGAGGACGAGACTGCAACCTCACGGTCAGCGTGGGAGACTTTCCCTTCTCTGACTCTGACTGTTCCTGCATCCCTGTGCGATAGCAGGACATAAGATGGCACAATCTCAAGGCACTTTTCAAAGGCACTTCAGCAATTCTCATTATCCTCAGTGCAAGGACCATCGGCCAGCTTTCAGCAGCACTTGGCTCCTTTTCAGGCCAAAATTTCAGTCTTCTGTTGATGCTTTCTTTCAGCTGAAGGAAGAAGGAGGTTGAGTTTTGCTTGGATTGTCCCTGGCAAAAAGAGAAAGCGCCCACGCGCTCCATGTGCTTTGCAGGCTGATCCAAAGCCCAGTGGATACGTTCCCTTTGACTTCAATGCAGTTTGAATTTCGGCCGACAGTACTAAATGATATCACCGCTACACTGAATAGCTTCTGCTGCTGCTGGCTTGAAATTGCAATGACCTAACGGTACTGGTAGTTTCTGTGATCTGTCTCATTTGCTTCCATCCCCAGAAGACAGTGTGTTTGATGAGCTGTACCTACTACCTGGAGATGGGAGAAGAGGCAAACACAGAAAATAACCCCAACAGCATCCTCCTGAGCTGCAGAAATGCCTCCTGCCCAAGGACGAAGAGTAATACAGACTCACCCACACAAATTCTTGCCCTTTAAAAGTGTGCAGTTGTCTTCAGGCAACTTAAAAAGTAATTCATTTTTTTTTCCCACCAGCTCAACTGTTGGAAATGTTTCCTCCCTTCTCCAAACCCGAGTCGTAACTTGGATGGTTTTGCTCCAGCAAATAACAAAATGAAGCAGCTGATTTGCAGCCAGGGTGTCCGCTTCTTGCAATGATGCTCCAAACGTGTCGATGACGTTCAATAACGTAGGAAAGATTTTCTGAAGGGCGGCAGTAAGGACGGCAGCTGCGTTGGTGTTCTTGGCTTTGCCAGCTCAGTTCTCTACAGGTTTGTTGTTGCAGTTTGCTCCAGCAGTCCTCCAGGCACGTTGAATTCCTACAGGCTGGATCTTTCTGCTTGAAGTGATGGGATTTTGGCAGAGTGTTTTCTTTCAGAGCTGGAGCAAGGCTGGCTGGAGTTGGCAGATAGGACCATGTGTGCCACCCATGCTGCGATTTCAACGGTGTGGGAGCAATGGTCGTCACAGCCGGGGTTAGAGATGGGCCCTGCGATGTTTTCCTGTTCGTGGCAAGCAGGCGTATATTGCCAGGCTGATTCTTGCCTTGAGCCAGCAAGTGTATTTGTTAGCTTTCAACAAAGTTATTCTTGGTCTATGCTGTTCTGAGGTGATGAAAAATAGGCCCTTCTGGGTATAAAAATGTTTTCATTTTAGAGTGTTTGGAAAGCAGTGCCAAGGATGACAAAAGCAGAGCGTTTCTTTGGCTGGGGGGGGGTCTTTGTACGTGCATCTTCAGAGCATTTGAGACCCAGGCTGTGCTGAGAGGTGTGTGTTAGCATGAAACCATGGAGGAACATGGTCTGGAGGACCTGTGGGTACCAGAGCTGCTGAGCACAGCTTCGTGGGTTGGGGTGCATCCCGTTTAATATCATACTGAGGCTAAATCTTGGTTATTTGGTAACCAGGGATGTGCAGTTGTTGGACCAAGGGACACATTGACTGTGATGTGTCTCTGCCTACAGGAGTTGCAAAGACAAGGCTTCTATAATACGGTTTTCCAGGCCTGTCATGCTGTCCCGTTACTGTCCAAATGCCTGTAGACGCCTCATCAGTCTCCCCTTGCCTCAGTTTACCCTCCCCTCCTACAAATTAGATAAAAACTACCCCAACAAAGCATTCCTATTGACTTCACCAAGTTGTTTTGAGAATTAATTAACAGTCAGCAGACTGTACTGAGATCACCGGATGAAAGCGGCTATAGATATGCAAAGCAGCATCATTATGCAAAGATAAAATTTAGAACCTTTGTAAAATAAGTGTTAAAATGAATGTATCGCAGTGTGTGCCCGACTCTGCTCAGCTCTCGGGCCCGCCCGTTCGATCACCTGATAATCCCAAGGGAAACAGGAAGAAAATGAGATTTATGGGAGAAGTGTGAAAATGCAGAGGCAAGGTCTTAAAATCAGATTAAGAATGGAAAAAAAAGAGAAGCTTGGAAAGAAAAGAAAGAACTTTTCCTCCTTATCTCTTGGAGGTCTATAAACTCCTGTGTATACACTATAAGCTGCAACCTAAGGAAGAGCCAGAATCAGGTTTCAGACTACTCACACTTTATTTCCTTTTTTTTTTTTTGCACATAAAAAAAAAATTTTGTGGGAAAGAAAATGAATTCCAGGTATAATTCAAAAAGAAAGATGTCTGAGAAGGGACACACTCCATCAACTAATTAAACACGTAACAGAGGTGCAATATTCCCATTTAACTACAAAGGTGCGCTTCCACTTCTAATTGCTGACAGTTTCTTTTGGTGCCTATGTGCAGATTAATTGTCTTCAATAGGTAGCTGGTTAGCTTGATAATGTAATGTTTGAAGTGGAGGTAGTAATTACTTTGATTACTTTTTTTTTTTTTTTCCCCCAAATGGTAGTTGGAGGTTGGGCCTGGGGTTTGGAGTAGCAGCCAAAAAAAATGAGATGGAGGGAAAAAAGCAAAGTTCTTTTAGGAGTTTAAACCCGGTGGGGCAAAACTCTCCTATGAAATAACTCAGTACCTTTGGTGGGGATTGCAACAGCCCAGAGAGGAACTGTGCAGCCAGTGAGCTTTGATTTGGGCACTGACCAGGGAAGCTGGTCAGGCTCCCCATGCATCTCCTGCAGTGCTAAATGCCACCAGACGTGCAGCGTGACAGCCAGCCTCTCCCACGCTGGGCTAGCAGGGTGCGTGCCGCCCGTTAGCTACTTCGTTCCCACGTATTGGAGAGCGAGGGGATGTGCGGACAGGCTGGGGTGACTCTACAGGGCTCACCTCCAAGCAGAAGGGGACTCTGCCGGGACTGAAGTGAGGACCGTGCCCCGGGCAGGCTGGAGGGGAGGGCAGGCAGAGGTGCAGGCAGAGGTGCAGGAGGCTCTGCAGCCGCTGCCCACACCGGGCGCTCGGCGGTGGGCCCCGACGCTGTCTCCGGCAGCAGCCGTGCGTGATGGATGGTGCGGTTCAGCAGCCGCAGATGTTCCCTCCGTCCACCTCCCCGGTGCTCCGCAGCCTCCTGGCAGCCGGCGAGGAGGGAGGCAGCAGGGCAGGCATCGTTGTCGGCAGCCGGCTCCCTTCCCAGGCGTCCCGCCTGTCACTTGTGCCACTCTTTTGATTATTTTTTTTTCGCTGGCGTGGGAAAGACCAAGGGCAGGAGGCTGAGCTTGCAATTCAAACCCCAGCTTCCCATCTCCCTCTCAGCTTTTGGCAGCTGAGAGGTCTCCTCACGGGAGCCGAGGGATTCCCAGGCTTTTATCCTCCGCTGGCTGTCAGCTCTCTGGTATGAGATGAAGTCACCTCCTTCCTTCCTCCTGCCCAGTTCTGCCACTCACAGCAGCCCACCACGGCCACCCTCTCCTAGGCTCTGTCCTGCCAGAGAGCATTCCCTCACCTTCACTCCCTGCTGCTCTCTACCCCTTTATCTTTGCTTTCTCTTCTTCTTTCCAGCTCGGGGGCTGTTAGCAGAGCTGAGCTGGGTCCAGGAGGAGCATGTGTAGGAATTGGATAAGGAACAGGATCCACTGGCCTGCGAGAAAACTTGGCCAGCGCCTGTGCCAAAGCTGTCTTCGTTAGAGCGATGCTCCAGCATGTGCCAGGCGGAGGGGGGTAGCGGGACAGCACCTGGGTTCGGCCTCGGGAGCCTGCCAGCCCTCTGATCCTTCCAGCCGCAAAGCCTCATGCTCAGGCTCTGCACGCTCCTTCTTTTCCCTTCTTCCTCCTCTTCCCCATGGGTCTCTCCTGCTTTGCCCTCAGCCGGAGCGAGAGCCAGGCTGAAGGGCGGCATGTGCGTGCAGAGGGCAGGTACCCAAACGAGCCGCGTGGCTTTTTCCTCAAGAGTTAGATTGTCCTCTCATCATAATTAAATTGGGAGGCAGGAATCGATTTCCCTGGGGGCAGAGGATTTGACAGAACCTCTCTATTTGCAATAGTTTGTGAATGCTGCACGGTTGAGCGAGTCTAGCGATAGCCCAGCCGAGGCACCGTCTCTGACCCGTCAGCAGATGATGGAGATGGGGCGGGTAGGTTAATTTGCTGGAGAAAAACAGGGGTTAACAGCCATGCTGGCGAGGAAAGAGATTTACCCTGAGGTTTTTGAAGCTGAGGAGCAATGGGCAACTGTGCCAGCAGTCAGTCAGGCCAGATGCTGCCCATTTTAATTCCTCAGCTGCCAGCAGTGATGGGGTCGCTTGTCGGCACAGCTCTGGGCCCCTCTGGAAAAAGCTTGCAACAGCTTGCACCTCCCAGCAAGAAAGAGCTGCTCTTTGCTGCTTTTTAGATAATTAATGTAAATGGGGAAACTGAGCCACAGGCTCTTTACTCAGCGTTAGCACAAGAAGAACCTTCCCTGGTGCAATTTTTTTCCCTGATTTTTTTCCTTTTTTCCACCTTGCTCTCCTGTCTTGGGCAGGAGGGGAGTGTGTCTGGGACTTCCAGGGATGCTTCTCTCTATATGCCTTGACACAACCTTCCTGTCCTTCCTCCCGATCTGCCTTGTCTCGCTGGACTCATTAGCCCTCTCAGATGCAGACTGTAACTTGCATTGTAGGGCCCCAACTTAAGCACACCCTAATACAAAGGATAGTGTTTTATGAAGCAAACACTAATCAAATCCTCTCTTTCAGCTATGCATCATCACATGGCTCTTTTAATGTCACAGTTAGGGGAGATGATTAGATTCTGTACTTGGTGGTGGTGCTCCTGTATTTTTCGACTCCCTCTGCCTGTGAAGCTGAGTTTCCGTGGTTACCGGGTCTGGGGCTCTGAGCGGTAGAAAAATTAGAATCATTAAAAAAGAAAAAAAGCCTGATCAAAATGATCTGAAATAGCTCATTTTGAAAATCAGGCACTCCCAGTTTTAAGGTCTTCAGAAAACCTATTGGCGAGGTGTTATCCCAGCTCACCTCGGGGCAGGGCCGAGGTTACAGGGAATTTTTTCCAGCACTAAAGCTCTGGTGATTTTGCCAGCTCAGGGTGAGTATTTGTGTTGCAGGGTTTCTGATCAAGGGGGTTTTTCAATCTCTCTCTCTCTCTCTCTCTCTCTCTTTTTTTTTTTTAATCGATCCACTTCTTAAGGGAAAGCTATTTTGTAGTAAATTTTGCAAAACTGAAACAAAAAGAAGGAAAGTACATTTGGAGCATCTCCAGCCTGTCCGGACAAGCGATGGTCAGTGCAGTGGGACATGGTGCCTGATTACCATGGCTCCAGCTCCTGGAATGGTCCCTGAAGTCCCAGGCATATCCAGATCCCTCCATCCCAGCTGTCTCCCTTGCTGAGCAGGATGCTGCTGCTTCTCCCCAGTCATTGCTTTAACCCTTCAAAACTCAGTTGCCCTTGCGGGAGCGGTTTTATCCTCCGAGGGAGTCCCTTGCACAGCGTGCTTCGCAAAATCCCCCGTCCCAACCTTCAAACTGCAGCAAACCCAAAATCTCCTCCCCATGGGCCCCAATTCCATCATCTCGTGTCTGGGGGGGGGATGCAGGGGGCTGCGTTTGGCCGTACTCCTCCTTGCCCCGCATCTTGGTGGCACGAGGGAAGGAGGGAGGGCTCCCACTCTTGAAAAGATGGGGTGCTGGTGGCAAGCTGGAGCAGAGCCTGGGGTGCAGCGGGGTCGCGGCCAACACCGCTTGGCTCCTGCCGGGGAAGGCACGAGGGGGTCCCCTCCATGGGGACCCCAGTGGCCCGGCCACCACCTTGCCCTCCGGCAAAGGGGACCTCGGGGCCGAGGGCAGCATCCCCCTGCCCGCCCGAGGGTTTCGGGGGGGGGATTTTGGGGGGGAAAGGCGAGCAACGTGGGCCAGGTTTAGACCCCGTGGCTTTATTAAAGCGCAGTCACTCGGATGAGAAGCTGGCTGGGTGTGGGGAAAAGCTGCCAGCCCCTTCGCTTCCAGAGATCGGCCCTTCTCCAAGGAGCCCTTGAAGGAGCTGCCGCTGCTTCTGCCAGGAGCAGCTCGGGGCTGCGTTAAGGGCAAAGCAGCTCTGCAGGGCTGAAACCTGGCAGAGATAAAAGAGCTTTACTTTAGCAAGCAGGATGCAGGGACAGGCTGTCCTGTGGCCCTGGGCCCTGCCAAGGCAGCCCGGAGCGGGATGTGGGGGTACCAGGGCCAGCCCTGAGCCCTCTCCAACTCAGGAGTGACATCTCCCGAGATCTCAGCAGCTTCTCAGCCATTGCCATGGTTTCCTGGAGCATCCTCTCGCCAGTATTAAATGCCGCTGCTCCAAGAGCCGGAGTAAAGGGATCTTCTTGCTATAGGAGCCCCTGTGGGTATTTTTCTCCTGTTCTGTTAGGTAGGAAAAAAAAAAAAAAGGAAAAAAAGCTTTTTTTATTATTATTTTCTGCGACATCTGCAGTCATGAATTGGGCCTATAAAACACTGTGTAGGAGACTGTTCCTCCTTCACTTGATCTCCTTTCATTCCCAAGAACATTTTTCTCATCAAAGCTTGCAGATTTCAGACACGCCATAAGATATTTTTAATCATCTTCTGTCACGAAGTTTCCAAGTTAAAGGAGCCTGTACCATGCAGAGAAAAATCTATTTATTCTCCCTTGTTTAAAATACCCTGGCAGTCATTTTAATTACAATACCTTTTCCCTACCCCTCTTGGGATGTGCAAGTGTGTTTACACAATTTACAGTAGAAGTGATTTCCTTCCCCCGTCCCTTTACGCCTTCCCCATCGCCTCCCTCTTTCCCCAATACGTGTAACGTGCGCAGTTTCAAGTATCACAACTTGGCAAATAAATATTACAAGATTCAATATGAGGTAGCTGCATTTGCAAGTCTGAGGCTAATTTAATAAATGATGGCAGGAGCTTTAAAACATGTCTCCTATTTAAAGAGCACAACACCGATCTCTGGAAGCAACTGCGAAGTGGGCTAAATCTTTAAAGTCTTTAAATGAATCCTTTTCATCTAAAGCTTGGAAAATTAAAATCTTCCCAAGTTTGTTTTTGCTCGGCTTCGTCAGAGCAGACGTAAGCCAAACCTGCGAATGACACCGAGCGCACCGCAGGCTCCAGGCTCAGCGTCGGACATGAGGTGACATCTTCAGGTTCATCCTTTACAGGTGACAAGGAAGGGAAAAGGAAGTAAAATATGGGTGGAAGAAGATGTAAGCCCCCTTTATATTTATAGGAGAAAAGAGGTTGAAGGTTGCCTTGCTGCTCACGCAGAGCCTCGAGTGTATATGTTTGGCTGGTGGGGCTGGTTTGGAGATGCTGCCATATGGCTGCGGCACTGGCTGCAGTCCGGCCACCATGGTGTTTGGTCCCAGTTTGTACTGCTAACTGGTACCAGTTGCTGGGGGGAAGCACGGTGATGTCTGGTAGGACCCAATGCACGGGTCAGGGCTTGGCCAGGTCTCCCCATCTCCTTACCGTTTCCAAATCCCACAAATTGTCATCCACGCTGCCTTTATCTTTTGTCTCTGCTTGCTCTCACGCAACCCTCCCAGCCTGCAGGACCCTCAGCCACCTTCCCTCCCTCCCTCTCTCCACCCTTCCGTGCAGAAACGCTGCTTTAGAAGATTATAATGGACCTTCTGGCTTTGAACTCTATTAAATCTATGCAAGTAGGAGACGGCTTTGGCAGGTTGGATTGGGTTAGATTATACCTTTTCGGATCTTTTGCTTGTGAGCTATTTCAAAGCTCACCTTTAACCAGAGCTTGCTTCCTCTGAAAGCCTGAACTGGTCCGGTTAGGATCTTGGTTGGATTTAATCAGAGGTAACTAGATGTTAGCAGCAGAGAAATAAATAAAAATATTTAACGGACTCAGTATTTTTCCATCTCTCTTTGCTTCACAGCAGCAAGTTGTATTGCAGATGGGGAGATGGAAGCACAAAGCAGCAAGATGCCTTGCAAGGAGTCCCTCGGGGTTAATCGGAGAGCAAGGAGGGCAGCGCAGGGTCTTCTGCCAGCTCCCAGCCTGCCGGATGCCATGCTAGCACTTGGTACAGGTGGGCATGCATTGGATGTAGCCCGTAAAACTCAGTGTCACCAGATCATACAGTGCTGGGCCTGGGAGGATTAACCTCTCCCTGTTGACATCCCTGCTGGGGAGCAGCTTGCTCTGGTCTGGAAATGATTTGTCAGATTATTCCCACCCACTGTGCAGCCAGGGTCTTCCCCAGCAGTGTTATGGCAGAGACCATAATCTTTTGGGGCAGATTCATGCAGAGAAGGAGACAAGAGAAGGGGCAGCACCACCATGCGAGTGCAGGAAGCCAACTGCGTTTTGAGGCTGAAAGCTCAGCTTTAGCAATTAACCCTTCTGGGGCTTTGGGAGGAGTTAATGGTGTGCCTCAGTTTCCCCATCTTGGTTTCACAGTGGCTGTGAGGTTTCCAGCCTTTCCTGGAAGGCATCGAAGGGCTCAGCCACACACCCCGAGCCCTGTCTATGCCCACTGACGAGGTGCAGCAAGGTCTCATACCACTATGATGATGAAGAGTTGAGTGACCTCAACTGCCAGATGGGAAGTTGTACCTGGTGTTGTATTTGTTCCCCAAGTATATCATATATATTTATATATTTTATGCATATATGCTTCTTAATGTTTATACAGTACTTAGTAAGGGTTGGGGCTGGAGAAAACCCTGAAGGTCAGCTATGGTGGTTCACAATCCACCATATGTGGTCCTCCAAGCTGGAGGCTGAAGTTTCCCTGGTGTGATGTCCTAATGTCCCCACTCAGGACCCCAATATCTGTGGGAGATGCTGAAGCCCAGGCTGGGACAGGTCCCTCCAAACAGGGGGAAGCAAAGCACCTCCCAGTAACAGGGAGGACACAGAGGACTCTGAATGTTCAACCAGAAGCCAAATGCCCATTATCAGGGTGATTTGGTGAAAAGCCTCATGGGCCTCGACAGTTCTCCACCGCTGTAGTGTGCCCAAAGGAGCACCGAAGGCCGCTGCTTCGCTCGCTCTTCCTCCTGTGAAGTCGGGTTACCCCCGTTTCCTCTGTTAATGCTGGCAGAGTCCCCAAACACATCCCTTCGCGCTTGATTTCTAAACCAGACTCTTTGCTTGGCAATGTGTAATTAAGTCAAAGCTCTGGTTTGAGCAGTTGGAGCTTGTAGGGGGTAGTGGGGTGAAAGAGGACAGAAAATATACATAAATCCTTCTTCTGTGTGCTCTTATCCACAGTGACAGCCACAAAAAAAGCACTTTATGGCTCCAGTCACATCACATCTCAGCATGATGTGTGCCACCACAGGGAGACCCATCACGCGATGATTTGGAAATGGCAGCTCCTCTTAAAATTTTCAGGGTGACGAGCAAAAAGGAAAGGGGAAAAAGACTCAGAAAAGACCCAAAAGGCTGATGTCATTCCCTTGAAGAGAGAGGGCATCAGAGAGATGACAATGGCCCATCTTGGATGGTGGTCGGGACACCGAGGAGCTCGGTAACAAGCACGCAGCTCCATCCCAAGGCAGCCGTGCTCCCCCTTGGCCATTGCCACAAACCAAACTTCACATCTGGAGGGAAAAAAAACCGCAAAACTTTTCTTTTCCCCCTCCTTCTGCAAGTTCATACCCTGGGAGACCTCCTACACAAGGTGAGAGAGGGGGGAAAGGTCTCTAATGAAGCAAAGTTGCTTCATTATGGTGCACCTGAGTTGTTGATGCTGATTAATAACATCTGCTCAGTGGCTATAACTTCCCCAGGACTGGGAGAAGTTTGTAGGTATTGGTTGAGTGGGTGTTTGTTGAGAAGCTGAAGAAACCCCCCCGGGATGGCTCCTGACCAGAGGTGAGGAATGAGCTGTTTCTTTGCTTGAGTTTGAAAATTAGAATGACACCACTGGTAAAGAAAATAATAGTTGAGAGAGAGCTTGCAAGGAAAAGCAAATCAAAGTACATTAAGTATCTGTCAGTAAAGAAGCCCTGGCATGCTGTATTTTAAAATCTATTTCTTATTTTGAATTATACTTAGTATTTTTCAGTATATAAAATGAGGAATAGGAGCCCCAGCAACACATGGTCTGGGTGGATGTCTAAGATGTTAACTGAATATTTTCTTGCCCTAAGGGTCAGGCAGGAACCGAGACTTCAGCTGTTACCTCCAGTGTTTCCTAGGTATTTGAATAAAATTAATGTTACTCGAAAGGATTGTAACAGCTTGTACAAAAATCCCGTTTCCTGTGCTGATTTTGGTGGTATTATTGGTGTGAGTGGCCTGTAGTGGTAGCGAGGAGGGTGCAGTCTGCTCGTTAATTGGGAGTTTTGCAGCCTGGTTTAGTTAAGGGCTGCTCCGATAGGAAATTTATGGAAGAAAATTGGGATCTCTGTTTCTGTGCTATACAAATGGGAAAGAAAATGATGTTCACCTTGTAAAGGTGTCATGAATTGCTGTTCCCCTCTTCTGCAGCTGGCTGGGACCTTTCTGCCAATGTGGAAACTTTGTCAGATGTGGTTTTTTGCTGCAGCCAAGGGGTCTGTTTTGTGAAGATATTTTGGTTTTGACGGTGTTCGCTTTTGTGTTTTGGTGGCTCTTTTTTCACATCCTAACCAGGAGGCATGAAGTGGGGCGGGGGGGGGAGCCCCCAGTGAAAAGCCTGAGGGGCTTGAGACCAAAACGGCTGTTTTAACACGATCCTGCATCACGCAAGCTTTTAAAAGGGTTTGGTTTTGGTCTGCAAAAGGAAACAAATATTGCAATGGTGAGAGGTTCTGGGAACCAACCTTATTCCCTTGAGCTGCTCCAACAGTCGAGGGCCAAAGGCAGATGCTGAATTTGTGCGGTTCTTGGGTTAAATTTCCGAGGAGGCTCTTTCCCACGGTGTCATTTTCTGTGCCCTCCCCAGAAAGCAAAATGCCACTTTCTGCTCAGCAAAGCCCAGTAATAAAACAACCCTGTCTTTGCTGTTGAGGCTTGGTGCAGCCGGCACCAAACGTCTTGGAGAGCTGAGCTCCCTCCTCTGCTCCCGCCAGTTCTCCTGCTCTACTGCCAGAGCAGAAATCGGAGCAGCCTTAGCTCCATTCCTGGTTTCTCGCTCAATCTTGGCTAGGGCAAAGCTTGTATTGTGGACCCCATCTGCAGGAAACCTGCTGCTTAAATAATCACTTCCCCTTCAAGTCAAAGAGATGAGGCTGGAACAATTTCCAGTTGCTCACAGTTTGTGCCATGCCGGCACCGAGCCCTGGAGGTGAGAGGTGCAGGGTGGGCTCTTGCCAGGCTCCTGTGGGAGCTGGGTGTGGAGCAGGGAAGGCTGCTGGATGCTCCGCCACCAACGTGCGATGGTGGATCCCAAAGGGAGGGATTTGCCTGCAGCATTGGAAATCTGCTTCTGAGCCCTGTTCCTGCTCTGCAGGAGGGCTCGATGGAGCTGGCAGGGAAGAGAGTCCCTTTGGAAAACAACATCCAGCCACGGCTGGAGGAGGATGCTTTACAAAGAGATTTGAAGAAACGTTCCTCCCCGCATTCAAGCCCCTGCTGTTATCACGTTCCTGCTCCAGTCTGGTGGCCTCCTCCGTTTGCTGTACCTGCCGCTCCGGCTTTTTTCACATCTCTAATCTGATTTAGATAATAACCCCACTCGGTGAAATCAGTGCAGATGAGCCGCTGTGCCTCGTGCATTGATTCGCCTGCTCCAGATCTGCTCTCCGATAGCAGGCAGGACTCAGCTCGGCTGCTGGCGGAAAGGGCCAGATCCTCCTCTCCCACGTGTACTGAGGCAGGCGAGGTCGGCTCCGAGCCTCTTCAAGGTGTTTTTTCAATGCTCTGTGTAGTGAAAGAGAGATCAGGGCTGGCAGGGGGACTGGTGATAGCAACAGACTGTTAATGATCCCTGAACACATCCGTAAATATGTGTTATTTTGCATGGGCAAAGGCACCCTCCGCTCACTGCTGCTCCAAGGGCTGGTGGCACCATCCAAATCCTGGTTGCTCTGTGCCTCTGCTAGGGTGTATCTGGGCTTTCTTGAATAGGTTGTCTTGTCCCCCCAGCCATAAGCTTTGTCAGGGAAGAGCGCGGGGACCTCGCCTGTCTGTGGGATTTCTCCCTGGGGTGTCAGACTCGCTGTACAACCACAGTGGGACTCACCTCCACAGACCATCTGCTTTCCAGGCTTGATGTGTTGTGTTTGGTGCTACACGTTTCCCTGACGGGAAAGTCTCGGCCAGAAATAGAACAGCCTTTCCTCGAGGCTCCCTGCTCATGGGGCCGTCTCATCGATACGGAGAGCGTCAATGCCTGTGTGTTGGGAGGATCCCTGCAGAAATTCAGGCTTTTTTTCCCTTCTGTTCTTTCACTCCTTGCCCATCGGTGCTGGGTTTGTGGGATACCAGTGTGCATGGGAGCAAAACTGAGACCTGCCGAACTCATTGCATGTGTGAGCAGTACAGTTCCGATTTCTTGTGCTGGGAGGAGAGTTGTGTGGGATGCAGCTGTGGTCCACGTGCTGCCGGAGCTACTGTGGGAGCTCTCGGTCCCCCAGCCATGTCATTGGGAAGGGATGGGACTGGAGAAACCCAGTGGGAAGAGGATAGCTTCTGGGGCAGGCAGCCCCTGCCCACACGCCCACCCCAGCCCTACCAGCATTGAAGCAAAGTGCGGATTCGGCCCTGGGGACCCGTGTGTCAAGCAGAGAGATTAAAAGCCCAATCAGTGTCTTTTCATCTACTCCTGAATAACCGCCGTGATGCTGTGACCTGGCTGGTCAGCGCTGCGTCTCCTCCCAGCCCTCGCCCCTCCACCTCTTCCCAATGCCCTGCATGGGCTGTTGATATATTTTTATTGATCTCTTTTATGTAAAGCTCATCCCTGCCATTCACTCCTGAGTAATAACCAGGGCTTTTTGTTCCCCTGCACAATAGAGTGTCCCTAGACAGCCCCAGGGAGACCGGGAGATGCTTTAAAAGGTTAATGTCTCTGTTAGATGACAAATCGCTCCAAAGCGGTCTCCTGTCACTCGCAGGAGGTCGGAAATAATCACCTGGATCCTTTAACTATTAACTGAGCCTGAATGAGACACGCTTTCAGCGATGGGAACATGCTGTGTCGGTGCTGCTACCTCTGGCTATCGAGGGAATGATCGTTTGACTCGCCCGAGCATCTGAGCGATGCAGGTTTTGCTGTGCTAAATTTCCCAGCACTGCTCCTCTTGTTTGGAGACGGGGCATCGAGGCTGAGACCCTTGCAGGGAACGGGGCGCTTATGCCAAGATTTGCAGAGGGACTCGAGGGCTCTTCAGGTGCTGAAATGTTGCTGTGTGACCCTGAAGGCTCTGCCCGTGCTCTCCAGCATCCCATCGTTGTGCGAGGACGAGGTGTGCGCTGCACGTCGGACACACGGCGTGTCTGATGCGCTGCGTCTGCTGTGTGAATCGCTGGCACAGCCACGTATCGTGGCCGTGGGTGCTGGGTTCGGTTGTGCACCCTGCGTGGGGTTAAGGGTCTTCCCTCCCCTCTGATCATCCCGATCAGGGAGGGAGTTGCAGGTCAGGGAATTAACTCTCAGGACCAGGAGGAGAGGACACCCAACTCTTAGCATCACCACTTCTCTGGCAATTGAGATCCCAGCTGTGAATCTGAAAAATCATTGTTGCAAGAACTTAAAAACAAAATATCAAACTAGACATGGCTTATGACTTTGGCTTGTTTGGGGAAACGGCTGGACTGTGCTCTAACTTGACAACGTGAAACAAATCTGCTGCTTTGCCTCCTTTTACCTCTTTCCCCGAGCCCCCCGGTCCAGCGGCTCCCAGGCCCGGCATGGTGGGAGCAGCCCTGTTAGTGTTTCATGCGGTCACATATTTTTTGTGTGTGTGTGTTGTGCTCTTGGTTGAGTTGAATCCTAATTTGTCTGTCTTCGGGGGATGGCAGACAGCTGCTTTAATGAGTTAACAGTAGGGTTTAAAATAACCAGCATCTGTTCTTTGTGTGAGCAGGGGCTCTCCTACCACAGCTCTGCCTTCCAAAAACAACCTTGCAGGGGAGGCGCGTGCTCGGGGCCCACTCTCGATGGATGCCTCATCCCTCGCAGCTTTGCTGCCTGGATGGGATGAGTTTCCCTTGGCGGCACTTTCCACAAGCATTGCTTGGAGAAGTCCTTAGCCAGAGGCAAACATCTCTTGGCAGCGAGGGTCTTTGCAGGAGGTAGGGATTATCCTGGACTTTGCTGGTGCAGCTTTGATCGCCTTGAGAGCACCTTGCTAGAAACATACCTGGGGCTTGTTTTCCACCTGCAGTTTTGACCCCTCTGCTTGTGAGCCTCCAGAGATCCACAGGAGACCTCTCTTACCTCCCCAGCCCTGGTGTGCACGTACTTTTTTTTTGGGGGTGCAGGACAGAGGGTAGCAATGCCCACCTGCCCACCCAGTGATTGCATGAGTCAATAGAGAGGATTTCCATACACAGCACAGCCACCCCTGGTGCTCATGAAGCCCAAGGCACCCCCAGATCCCTCAAGTTCTGCAGCCACACTGAATCCCATGGACCTTCTTGCGAGCCCAGTCTGGCACTGCCAAGGCGGCCAGTCGGTACCCGACTCTCTCTGTCCATCAGTTGGTCTTTGAAGCACTTTTCCTGGCTGACACCGGCATCCTCCGCCCTGGGAACGGATGCAGGGAGCAAACTGGAGGTGACCTCTGTGTGTGACTTGGATCTGTTCACTCGTAGTTGAAAGCAAACTGGTGTCAGGGCGAACCAAGCTGGGTCCAGCATTGCAAGGAGATGGTCAAATCCTGACAAGATGCTTCCCGCTGGGAGTGGGACCCCGTGTCCAGGCTGCCGAGCCTCGGAGCCAACTGCCAGCCTGGCTCCCTCCCCCTCTCACATTTATTGGGTGTGGGAGTTGGTGGATTTTTTTTTTTTCACGGATGTACCCAGCGCAGCGGTCTCTGCACGACACCAAATTAATTAATGTTGGGCAGGCGGAATGCAATTAACTACCCTGGAGCCCGGCCAAGGCAGGGGGAACATTCCTTGCTCCTGCAAGAAACAACCCAAGAGCTTTCCTGGGCAGGACCTTGCTTTCGCTGCACAGCTCAAGGGCAAGAGGCTTTGACGGGGGCATGTCCTTCTGGAAATGCCTCCTCCGGGCCCCTTTGCTGCCCTGCATGTGCACTTGGATCCCATTCCACACGTGATCCCGTCACTGCCTCTTCCCTCCCATCCAGCCCGGGGAGGTGGCAGGCAGAGGGAGGCAGCATCTGCAGGAGGTTGCAGCACAGTTGGCAAAATCCTGGGCAGAAGTAATCAAGCCGTGGTAGTGTTTCAAGGACCAACTGGCTGGATTTTATTTATTGCTGCCACTCACTGAGAAAATGGACTCAGGAGGAGATTCCTGGGCTGCGGCTGCTGTGCGAGACGGGCAGCTTCTGTTAAATAGAGCATCGCCTGACAGAGCTGTGATTTAGCTGTGGCTATTTAAAGGGGTTTAGAGGCAGCCAATGCAGAGCATCTGCAGGCAAAATGGGCAGCTTTGGCAGTTTGGCTACTTTGAAAGTCAACTAAATTTAAAAAAAAAAAAAAGAAAAAAAGCTTGTGCAGAAATATATGGCAGTTGAGGAGGTGCCTGCAGAAGGGAACTGCTGGATTTGGGGGTCCAGCTGAACCCCGGTCCTCAGCTTCATGCAACCCATGCAGAAACATGTCCCTTCCCCTGCGGTCCATGTGCTGGGCCATGTTATGCATCACCTCTTTTTCCTTTAGCCTTTCTATTTTTCTTGCTGTCCATCTGTACCTCTGGATGTGCATAACAGCTTTGCATGTGAGACGTGTGTGCTGTTACCTGAACTCTTCTTCCTCCATGCAGGAGGAAGGTTAAAGCCCAGATGGCTTTGAATAATAAACAGGGCTATAAATCCACATAGTGCTTGTGGTATATACAAACTCAAAGCAATGCTTGGCTGGACACCTCACCAACGTGCCATTAAAGGGACCACCCTCCCCTTCCATGGTGCCCCACCAGCCAAGCAGGGTTTGGGAGTGACCACCAGAGATGGATCTTGGTGGATCTTAATTCCCAGCCTGGATAAACACCCTGTTCCCCCCAAGGAGGAAAACCAAGATGCCCAGTTACTTCTGCTCAGCTCTGTCCCTGGGCCAGGTCTTCTACCATCCCGGTGTCTCCGTTGGGTGATCCAAATCCCTGAGCTGTACAAGGTCTGTGGCACTCGGCTTCATCAGGATGTTGGTGTTTCATGGGCCAGTGCTTTCCTAGAAGCAGCCCTGTACTTCACATGTTATTTTCCTCTTCCAAAGGGCAATTTAGAAGTGTAAGGATCAAGATTAAAATGTCAAATACATTCTTCTTCGTTACACGAGTTAAATGCCTTACTCTGCTGAGGCCAACCTATATCTCGTCTTGGGCTTCAACTGCAAACTCCTCTATGCCCAGCCCCAGTGCGATGAGCCAGGTTCTCCTGTGCTTTTATGATAAAACAGTTTGAGTTACCAGAAACGTTGGTTCTGCACCCATTTTGGCCAAGGCTGATCTGTCATCCTGCAGCAAGTGGTACCTTGGCCAGCAGCTGTCTGGTTTTTTCCCCCCATGGCTGGTTATTCTCCCTCTGTGGCATGGGGAGCTGCAGGAAGACGTTATCTCTTGCATCTTGGCCAAAATTTCATCTTTGAGAAGCTGTAGATAGCAAGGGCCAGACCTGATCTTAAAGGATCATATTTCTGGGAATATTCCCATCATCAGATAAGTTATTGGCAAGGTAAGCTGGGCCAGAAGTCTCTGATCAGTAACAATTTATATGTGTTCAGACTCCTGTGCTAGCCAGAGTCCTCCAGACAATTGCAGTGAACGTGCAGGGAGCTTTTTCTTAAAATCCCTGTGATTTTAGACATTAAAAAGAGCACGTATCTTGTGGGGTTAGCTTTCCCCCAGAGAGAGACACGCATGGAGCCCCAGTCCCAGCTGAGTTGTACCAACAGCATAGGCAGGTGAGGCACAGCCCCAGGGAGCAGAGCTGATGTAAATCACGGTGTCACCCCTCGTTTGATACATCCACAGCTACGAAGCTGCTAGAAATGGTCTGAGCATCCATGTTGCAAAGACAACGTGATATAAATGGGTATGTGGCTTAGCCCCCCCCCCTGCCCCGTCCCCATCAGGCTCTTCTGGCAGAGCAGGGACCCCACAAAGCATGTGCATGGGTGCCCTCAGGAGCGTGGACACACCGCAGGTTTGCCTTGGGAAGCCCAAGCTCCTGCCTGATGCCGGAGTAATTTTTTTATGTTCTGTTCTCCCCCAACACGACACAAGATTAATTGCAGCCATAAAAACATTAGGAGCTTTCTAAATATTTTATGTGAATAAGCACACACAATATGAAGGTTTTACTTGTTACGTTTTCGTAAAGGACATTTTGTTTGTAATAACTAGGAAACCTGACAGGTGATTTTATTTTTAGTGCTTCTGTCTGCTCTGAAGGACTTCAAACCATGCTCAGAGTCCCAGGGAGAAGATTAAAAGAAGGCAGCCACAAATTTCAACCCAAAACCCAATCTCAGTTGCCCTTGGGAAACCACCTCCCTTTCCTTGCTCCAGAGGAGATCTGGCCCTTGTTTAGCTTCAGCTGGGAGCACCAGTGGGGTGGGAAGCAGCTCACAGGCAGGGGATGCTCAACAGCTGCCGATTGGAATGCAGAGATTGCAACCACGGTTGTAGCAGGGTCTCCCCAGCACCACGTGCCGGTTTGTGCCGAGGATGCGTTGCACCTGCTCGCCACTCCCAGCTATTGTGTGAGCTGTAACTAGCGGAGGCTACGCCAGCGCCGGAGGGCAGATGTTTGGTCCCTGTTCAGCTCGTTGGGATTCAATAGGAATCCTGTGGGTTGGTGATTTTACCATCCATCTTAGTGTCCGTCTGCTGCTGGAAACTAGAAATAAGAAGGCACTAGTCTGGTTTTTCCTGGGGTAAGTTAGCAGCTAAGTCATCCTCTCAATAATGGAAAAACTTTGGGGGATGTTTCATCTTGATGTTTCAGCTTGATGTTTCATCCGCCGCTGCCACCCTCGAAGGGGGCCCATGCTAAGCACTGCCAAGTGGGAGCATCCTGGTCCGTGGTGTTGCAGGAGGAGATATCGCAAAGCTGCCCATGATGGCTTTGTGCCAGCAGCAGATCCCCGGCGAGGCACCGAGGGGAAGCCTCAAAGCTTTTTTAAGCAGCCAGGGAGGGTTTGAGGATCTGGCTTGTCATCTTTGTGTTTGAAAGACTAGATCTTGCTCACTGTTATCCAGAGACAAAACTTTGCAAGCAGTTCCTAAAGCAGGATCTGGTCCACCCAGGTAGGGCTCATTTGCTCCTCGGGTTTCTCCGGAGTCAGCCTACATCTTCCTCCTTGTTTATGCCTGGCTGCAATCCCAGGCAGAGCAGGCTTGGACATCTAGCAATTACAACAGACAGCACTTCTTTCCTCACCCTTCCTGACTATCTCGAGCGATCCCAGCAAGTCATCCAATTTCCTGGTGTTACTGTGGCAGTGCAAGGCAAGAAGCCATTAGCGATTGGGTCTTGATGTTTCTCATTCTCGGTTTAAATATTGAAGAGGCTTCGAAACACCTCTTCATCCTAGCAGTTGACCTGAAATGGTATCTGTTGCATCACACAGCTGTTATTTTTTTGTGAGCTGTCATGGTTTCTGATTGCAGAGCGAGGAGATGCGGCGCTCCTGAGCCCTGACACGCAGCAGGACTTGGAGTTTGTGCTGAATATTTCATGCAGACACATGCAGACAGAGGCACCAGTCTGTTTTCAATTCTGATTTTCTCTGCTTCTCGAGGTGCATAAATGATGCATATTGTTTAAGCTCCCTGGTTTCAGAGGGGGGAAGAGTGACAAATGCCTTTGCTGTCAGTTGCCTGAGTTTTGGGTGAAGCAGACCTCGTGTCTTCAGCTGTCTGTACAATATTGTAAGCGAAGAAGTCTGCTGGCGGTTGAGCCCTGGGCAGCCCTCCTGCATCGCCCTGTGGCAGTCGGTGATGGAGGGACATGGGGACCAGGGTGGGCCAGCACAGAGGCAGGACTCAGCCCCTGTTCGACAGGATCTAATACCTGCTTAATACCTGTAATCCCCAGCTAATTAGGTGCCTGTTTCAGCCTTTCCGAGGCTTTATCTGATCAAAACCGGTGCTGTTTTCATGGTGGTTAATCTTCGCTGAGTGACTCCAAGCGAAACAGCAGTCTACACTTGTGGGGAAGGGACGTGGAGATGCTATTGCCCAAAAAATCCAGCTGCCGCAAGGTGCTGGCCCCACTGCGGGGAAATCGTGGCCCACAGCCCTCCCGATTTCGCTCAAGGCGTTACGCAGGAGCCGCCGCAATTGCTGCGTGCTGTTGGCGTTCAGGCTTGTCTCGTCCACTTCCACAGGCGCAAAAGGGAGCCACGCTCACACATCGGAGGGGTGACACTTGCTTTCGAATAGCAATCCCTGCCCGGAGCTGTGCTTATACCCCAGAGCAGCGAGGAGCTTCGTAGGACGGTGACAGCGCAGGCTGCTGTGGCAGACGATGAGGCTGCTTCTCCAATGGCCTCTGCTCATCGCCCTGCCTGGACGTGGGGCCCCGTGGCTCCCGCGCCTGTGCTTTTTGGAGGCGAAAAGAAGCTAATTAGAGCCAACCATAGAGTCAGTGGTAATTGTGAAATACGGCTGCCGGAGCGAGTGTGGAGCAGCTGTTTGGGAGTGGAGTTAGGGAGCAAAGTTCATTTCATCTTTAGCACAAAGCACATTGAACAGCTTCCCTTTGGGGTGAAAAGGGACTCGAAAACAGAGGGGTGATGTGTTATTAGTGCCTCTGTGTCTGTCTGCAGCCGAGCCAGCCCCCGGCAGAGGGATGATCAGCGTCTGCCCATCCTTTCCATGGATGGGATTTCTTTTCCACAGGACAGGCAAAGGCTCCGTGGTGGTGGTGTATTGTCCAAATGCGAGCAAGGCACCAGCAGGCTTGGGCTGGGGGAGATGCCTGAGCAAGGACTGTGGCTCTGCAAGCCAAAATGGGGATCAAAATGGCATTTTTGCCTCTGTCCCACCTCTCAAAGCATCCCAACATGATTCTTCCAAGCTCTGTGCTCTCCCACGTGTGCCTCTCTACCTCTTTTCTCTTTTCCCACGTTTTGTACTATTTCCCTGAGGCAGGAGCCTCCACATTCAACAATCTCCTGTCGCTGCATTCATCCCATCCACGGGGTCCATCCCGGCTGCAGTCTGGGGGACTCAGGCAGAATCGATCACTACCAATGTGTCGGGAAGGACCGTGCCAAAGCAGCAGCTTGCCGTGGGTTTTCTCCCACCTCCTGATGAGATACTGTCTACAGATCCTTAGAAAAGTTTCATCTCGATGAAAACCCTTTGTGGTGTTTTCAGCAGCTGGAAAAGAGTGATTAGAGGAATTCCTGGTGTCATTATAGGCTTTTCTTTGTCGAGGCTCTCGTAGGGGGAGGCTGCCCACCTGATTTTCTCCTTAACAACTTACCTGTGATTGACAGTACAAAGCAAGCTGTCACAAAATGAGACAGAAATTGGTTGTCGATTAGAGCTTTTCTTTAAAGGTCAAACAAAAATTATAATGCAAACCCCAGAGATATATTTTAGAAGTGTGATCACTGAAGGCAAAATCTGCCACGTTGGCCACAGAGCTGCGAGCGAGGGACAGCTCTGCCCAGGGCCGTATCCTGCCCACAGGGAGGGGGCACGGTCCAGCCCTGAGCAATGATGAGCTGACTCGACCATTGGGGATGCGCTGAGCCTGGGGCCACTTTGGAGATGGGAACGGAATGAGCATGTTCCAGCCAAGCAGGGACCACAGGGGAATATTTTTATTTATTTTCTTGTTTCTGTGAATAGTCATCTGTGTCTCCAACTTTTACTTTAGGCAAATTAACAGAAAGCACCCATGCATCTTTTTATCTGGAAAGGGTTGGGATTCAGTGACCTTATATTACTAAGAATTTCTAGAAATTCTGAGTTAATTAAGAAGAGAATTCTTAGTATTAATTACTAAGAATTAATTATTATTCTTTGTTAATTACTAAGAAATCCTGAGTTAATGCCAGCAAAGGCAGAGATCACAGAAGGCCCTTCAGAGCTGGGGAGACCAACATCTCTCACCGCAACACTTGTAAAGCCATTCCCATGTTGGGCTGACGGCTTCTCGGTATCTTAGCAGATCAATTTTTGCTTTAAATGATTGTTCAAGTTAATAAAAAAAACCTGTCGGAGTAAAAATGAAACATCTCGGCCAAGATTTCTCCAAATTGTTTTGAGGGCTTTGACCTTTTTTCTTTGTGCTCCCAATTCCAGGTTTGAAAAGGTTTGCAATATCTTGACATTTTGGGCAGGAGAAGTGGGGGGAAAAACCCAAATTTGCACCTACATTTTTCCTTAAGCAATGAAGCAGTAAAAATGTAGATTTAGTCACCTGGACAGGCTCTGCAGTTCTGCCTTACCTCCTTTTTTCCTTAGGCCATATCTACCACTAAGTTCTCCATAAATAATCTTCAGACTTCCTAGGGCCTTTAATGCTAATTAAGTCTTAAAGTAGGCAGAAAGGAGCTAAGGGAGACTTATATCACAGGTTCCTTGGTCAGCGTTGCAAGTACTTTGCTTCTTGCCTTCAAAGCATTTTCAAGGGAAGGTTTTGCCGCATTTTGTAAGGACCAGATTTGTTTAATGATGCTGGAGTTTGGAGTTGCTCATCCCTATAGCCTGTGTAATCCCTACTCGCTGGTCTGGGGGAACTTTATTGCTGTTTCTCCCCATTTTAAGCAATTGGGTGGGGTTTTTTTCCTGTTTGTTGGGGGGGGGAGGATTTTTATGAGACCCTGGAGGAGGGTTGGAGGGCAAAAACTTGTGAGTTAAAGTACTCAAATGGCTCTGGCTGCACTATCTGGTACCGGTGAGAGAGGGCAAAATGCTCTTGTAGGGGAAATCTGCCCCGTGGCAGCGTCGAAGCACGTGCAGGGACTCAAGGCTGGAAAACAACATTTCCAGCATGTAATTCATCTCAAAATGACCCTTAATAGCAAACGCCACGATGAGAGATGCCGTGTGTGTGTGTGTGAATGGGGGAAAGGACCCTGAAACCTTTTTCTTTTCTTTCTTGCTGTGCTTTCAATACCTTCAATGCTAAAAGCCCTCATTAAAGTTTAATCCTCTACACTAACTCTTTACATCCATGATGTTGTCAGTCTCCCAGTAATCCCAGCGCCCATTTGGAGTTACAGAGCTGACGTCCTGCCTGGTTTATTGGATTTGCTTCGAGCCAAACGCTGCAGCGACCACCTTCACAGCGGTGTTTTTCCTTCTTTCTCCAAACAGAGCCTGTTTTAATCTGTCACAGCAAGTTTAGCTTCGGTGTTTGCAATTGCTTTCCAGAGAAGATAGTCTCTCTCTGTTGACTGAAGGGAAAAGTAGTGAAATAAGTAGTTAATTTAGAAATACCAAAGAGTCGGTGCTGGGAGAGGTTTAGACTAATGCCTGGGGAGAGGGGTGGTGGTGGCAGGTCTGGAGGGACAGGCTGAGCCTTCAGATCAGGGTCGGACCACGAAATAGATGCTGACATTCCCTAACTGATGCGTAGGTTGCACCGGTGTGGAGGAAAATACCATTTAAAACTGACCTAAGTTTTATTTTTTTGGTGAGTTGGAGAAAATAAAATTTGTTTGTTCTCCATGTTTAAGAATTTCCATCATCTTTTAAAGCTACTTCACAATTAGATGTGATTAATTTCTAGATGAAACTTTTGATGTCCGCACATTGGAAATGTTTGGTTTTGGAAATGTTGAGGAAGAATTTTGACTCATGAAAGAACTTTTTAAATATTAAAATTATTTTTTAACCAAAATTGACTCTGGTTCACAAAGCTGGGATGTGCATTTTCTGGTCAATTGGATTCAGAAAAAAACCTCACCGAGGCCGGTTAGAGGATAAACAACAGGTAACGGAGGTGAAGAGGGGAAGGGAAAATAACTGGCTGGCTTCATCCAAAATCCCGAGCAATCGATGCAAAGTCTCCAGTGGGCTTGAGGCCATGGCCCGGTGAGATGGAGGAGATAAATAGGACAGGCGGATCAATCGTGGGCAAGAGGAAGGAGAACAAACGTCACAAATCCAATATTTTTAAAAAAGAACAATGCAGAGTTAAAAGCTTTGGCTTGACAGATTTGGCATTACAATATCAAAGCTTTTGTCAGCACTGGGAAATATTTCACCTCAAGTTGATGCTCTTTGGCAAAAATAAGAAAGGGAAAAAAAGATATTAAAAAAAAAAAAAAATCTGCATTTTTTTTTTTCCCTGTGCAAAGGAAAAAAACACCTCGACAGAGAGATTGCTTCAATCAAAAAGCCATGTAGCATCTTGCCTGTTCCCAGAGAGACCGTGGAGAGCACAGCCCAGTCGGTAATTTGAACAGAGCAGCGGATAAATACACAGATCTTTTAAATTCCAGGCATGAAATGGGGAAAGCAGTGACTAAGAGAGCTGGAACAGCTCTAGGTAAGGAAGACACTAAGACACAGGTACAGGCAGGGATACGTGAGCCGCCGTGGGCGGCAGCACCCACCTCCCACCCTGCTTCTCCCCCAGTCTCCATCCCCAGGATGAGCAAATCTGATTCTCACAATGGAAATGATTCAAAGATTTGCAAAGGATCCATTTGACGTGCATCTCGCCCAGCTATCTGCATCGCACGAGCTGGGAAGCTTTCCCCATCCTCCCCAGGTAGAAGTCTCCTGCAGCCAGCAGATTTTGGGTATGAGTTTGCAGGAGGCGGCACAGCAGGGGAGGCAGGCGTGATGGCGAGCCCGGTTTTCTCTCGGTGCCGTGCGCTTTCCAAAGGCGGCTTCCAAAGTGGCTGAGTTAAGCTCCACGGTTGTTATTGATATTAATGAAGGGAGAAAGCTGGCCTCTAAAGGCTCAGCTAATTTCCGTGTCTGATGCTTGCGTTGTTTGAATATTTGAGGATCTTTATTAAATTCTTAAAAAAAAAAAAATAAATAAATAAATGGAGACATCAAGATGGTCTTAGCTCTGAGTCAAAAAATGCAGGCAGTGGCAGGACAAGGGGAAGGGGATTTCTTCTGGGGCAATCCTGCCTGGGAAAATAAACCAGCCATTCAAATAGGGCAGAGTTTAAAAACACGAGTAGTTTTAATTTGAGGGGTTTGGAGAAGCGACCTGTTGGCCAAGAAAGCACTCGACAATGTGCCCCATTGGGGCTAGTGGATCCTGAGCAGGATTGATTAAAACAGCCCTGAAGTTAGTCCCTTCCAAGCCCCCATGGCGTGACTATCGCAGATACGGATTTAAACCAACCTAACCAAAACCCTTGTCCCAAATGTCTGAAGGGATGGTGTGGGCATGAGCCTGACAGCTCTCCTAAAAGCAAGGTCTGCTCAGCTGTGCAGCATGATGCCAACGGAGGGCATGGTTTTGGCTCAGTTTGGGGCCACAGGAATTAAGGAGGACAGGCAAGGAGTCTCTTGTTGGCATATTTTATTTATTCAACTGCGAAAGGATGGTTTTCTTGCCTGCTGCTGCTCCGAGATGGTGGAGGCTCTCCCAATTAGCTCCCAGCACTCCAGCACGCTCACACCTCTCCTGTGAGGCTTTTGGTCAGGTTATCTGGCGGAGATTTTCTCTTTTCCAGCTTGTTGGAGGTGAAAGGTGCTGTTTTTTCTCCCATATAATGAGCTGTTTTGTGCATGTCAGCACTGGCTCCGTATTGTGTCTTCATTCACGCCTTCATGGAGAATTTAGAAATGCGACATCTCGTTTCTGGTTCGGGCTTTCAAGCGTTTTTAATCCCTGCATGCAAACAATGCACAGCAACAGGAATCGCTTTTTAAATGGGGGGGGGGGAGCAGTTTTTTCTTCTGAGAACTTGTTTGCAAATGGCTTTCATCCCTTCTCACCACGCTGGGTCTGAACAGCAGCATGAAAGGAGCAAAGTGTGCAGCATGGGAGGAAAAGACACACAAAGCCAAAGGATGTGAGGGAGCCTTGTTATACTGACTTTCCAAAGCCAGTGCCTCCGAGTCTTACATTTAAAAAAAAAAAAAAAAAAAAAAAAAAAAAAAAAGAAAAAGTTTTCTGAGTAGCTTTCCTTATTTCAGGGCTGGTGCAGTATACTCGGAGTTTGAAAGGACTTGAAGGGGAGATGTGGGAAGTCGATGGCAGAGCTGGGGATGTTCTCCAGACCTTGGGCTGCTTGTGAAGTTCAAGCTGTCTTCTGAACAGAGAAGATGATCTCCGATGGGATCTTGGGGTGAGTGACCGGTTCCTCCTGTGGCAGCCAACACCGTTTCCCTCTAACTTTAGGGTAGGACTTGATGGCGGAAGGTTACAGAGCACGAATTCAGCAAAAACATGCAAAAATTCAGCATGGCCAGGTATACCCCAGCTGCAGCTTGGGCTCATCCCTCCTTCTCCCCACTTTAGCCGGGGCAGGGATGCCTGGAGCTGGGTAGGACGTGCCGGCCACGATGCTGCACGTTCCTCTTGCTCACAGCTCTGGAGCTGTTCCCACCACTTGGAAGTTGCTGCAGGCCAGGTCAAGGTTATTTAAACAGTGCAAGATTTCTCCAGTGGGTCCAGGAGATCTCAGCTGAACTCCCCAAGAAGAGTAAGGACACCCACTTGCTGAGTGAGCCCCGCTGAGCATGGCCGCTTCAGGGGCATCCCCCAGGGGCTGGCCAGGACCACTGCCTTTTTTGGCAGCCGTGCTCATTCAAATGAACCATCTTCGATCTTAAACCTGCCATATTTAAACAAGAGGAAGAAGGGACCGGGGAACAAAAGGGCCAGCTTCTCCCCTTCTTGATTTTCACCCATTTTGCATGGTATAAATGACTCTATTGAATCTCAGGTAGGTGGCTGAGGAGTCCCTCACAGAGCCGGGAAGGACCTGGCTGTGTAGTCTCAGCTC
This sequence comes from Aquila chrysaetos chrysaetos, assembly GCF_900496995.4. NCBI lineage: Eukaryota > Metazoa > Chordata > Aves > Accipitriformes > Accipitridae > Aquila > Aquila chrysaetos. The sequence goes on along the minus strand of NC_044015.1, from coordinate 2,874,071 downwards.
TAATCACAAAGCACGCAGCCTCAGCCATTTTTCTTCTGAAGAGGTGGGTTTTGTGCTTGGAATTGAGCCTGAAATTAGCCTTTTCACTGGCATGATGGTAGATGGTGGATGTGGATATTTCTCTGAGTCTGCGGGAAGTGGTCCAATCTCTCGGCTTACGGCAGCATCCCAGAATGCCTTTAAAAGCACAAAAAGTCAAACTTTGTGTTAGCAGCTCAGCTGCTTCAAATAACACAGAAGGAGATAGGGGAAGAAAATAAACAAACCCAGATTTTAACAAATATCTTCTGCTTCAAGCCCATTCTGTATTTGTTGGCAAGGTGAGTGCACTTTTGGAAAGCCTTTTAGGTTTTTTGAATGGTAAATTCAGATCTTGTGCTCACTTGAGGGGGAAATAACAGAAAGCAGGAATGGGGCAACAACCCCCCACACCCACCCCCCCATTTTGTATAAATCTAATCATCAGCCTGAAAGTAGACATTAAAATTACAATATAGCTCTTGACTTTTGGTAATTAAAAGCATTTTGTGATGACTCGCTTGATTAAAACGAGATCATCCATTTAAAATGAAAATTCAGAATGAAAATTGCTTTTGTTGCACCGATTATTCTATTTTAAAACTCCTTGCTGTTATCACCCTAATAAAAAGCTGTCACTTCTTCTGTCAAGTAATTCACAACATGAGGCATTTGCATTTCTCCCCGACTTGTGTTTATTTCAGTAATTACAAATGGATTCTTCTTCTAACCCCGCTCTCCCTCCATCCTTCCCTCCTGCACTCACCCTCCCCTTCCTCACCAACACAGAGTGAGCTGCTGCCCTATGGAGAAATCCCACGCAGGGAATTTAGGGAAGGAGGAAAAAAAAAAAAAAAGTATCAGCAGGGTTGGTGGTTTCTGTGTATAAAAAGCAGCGGTGGGTTTAACCTGCAGTACACAGAAGGCTGGGAAGCCCCCAGCATTGCTGCTTTGCTGATAGGGGGGTGCTGGCAGAGGCTGCCCAGTGCTTGAATCAGCAACATGACAGCCACTTCTTCTTTTTTTTTTTTTTTTTTTTTTTTTTTAAAATCTCTGTGCCGAAAGGAAGGATAATTCCCTGCCATTAATTGAAATTTTGATTGACTAGATTGAACAAGTAATGATAAAAGCCAGTTTCACTTAAAGATCATGGGCTAGATTGTGGGGGTGTGTGAGAGAGAGAGCCAGGCTTGGGGAAGATGGGAAATAATTTAACTTCTGCTGTTAGCCTTTCCCTGTCGTGATTCAACTCCCAAAGCAGAAACAGAGCCAGAAGTCCTCCTCCTTCCCTTCCTCCCAACCCATCCAGCAGATGTGACCGTTCCCCAGAAGCTGGTCCTGTTGTCCCCATCCCCACCACCCTCGCCTCCATTCTCTACCAAGGGATGCTAAAGATGGCTTGGGGACTGTTGCTTGCTAAATGTGAAAGGAGGGAGGTAAAGGAGTTAATTGAAAAGGATAATTAATTAAATGGCAGTCAATGGAGGAGCAGGGTGTCCCTGCTTCAGGCAGCTGGGCCAGCTGGGGGTACTGGAGCGTGCTCACCCCCACGCATGGCTTGCTGCCATCCTGCTCGCTCCGGCGCTGCCGCTCAGCCTGCCCTGGGCCCCGTCTCCTCCTCCGCTTTTTGCTGCTGCCACCAAGTTTGCAGAAGCAGCTGTGGCCACGGTCGTGCCGTGGCTGCTGTGTCCGTGTGGTCTGAGCTCGGTGCTGCGCTGCTCGGGCTGGCGCTCGGACACGTGCCGTAGGGAGGCACAAGCAGCTGAGGTTGTAGGATATTCCTAGCACTTGTGTCTGTGCATATATATATTTGTGTGCATGCCTATATAATTGTATTTAGTATACGTGGAGCTGTGTGTGTGGGTGTATAATATATAAATAAATACATATGTTTCAAAGTTCTGCATTTTCCTGTCTGAAAGCCCTCTCTGGCTTACAGCTCAAGACATAAAGGCACACCAGTCTCTCTCTCGGCTTTTTATCTCTTTTTTTCATAGGCAGCTGCTCCGTCTCTCCCTCTCTAACCTGACAGCGCTGCTACATGAGTCTGTATTCCAGGGCTGAGGGTTTTCAATTTATCTGCACAAAGCACTTGTGCTTAATCTGGAAAGCGCAGGGACATTAGCACCGCCTCGCCTGGGCTGCGCCTCGCAGCCAGCCAGCCTGAGCAGGGCAGCAGTGCGGGGCTCCCGGCTCTCGCTGCTTTTATTTCACTTCCCCCCCCCCCCCCCCCCCCCCCCGCCCCATATTCCTTTTGGGTAAACTGGAGCCAAGAGCTTAAAGAAGAAACAAAAAATTTGGGAAAACAGCAAGCTTTCAAAGTGTGCTACTGGTCATATTTTTTTTTCCTTCTTTCTTTCAGTGTATTTTGCTCTAATATTCCCAGTGCCCAGACACAGCATAACCCTCTTCCTCCACCCATTCTTTCTTGTGATAGAAGCATCTTGCAAAGCTGCAAACTCTGGGAGAAAGCCAAAATAATTGAGAAGAGGGGAGAGCAATCCCCTTGTGCAGCCATGCCCTGGGAACGTCGCAGGTTGGCAGCAGGACAGTGGTGGGATGGAGATGCAGAGGCCACCCAGCCCTGCGCTGCCCGGCACTGATGGGACACGTGTGTCCCCTGGGGTGCAGGTTCATGGCCAGGGCTGTGCCCTCAGCCTGGCCTGCCCGCACGCAGCCTGGGGTTGATCTGAGCTACCTCTGAGCTGGGGACTGCCTGGCGTGGAGGGGAAATCCTTGCACTCTGTGCTTTCCAGGTGTCCAGAAAGCTCCTGTGCCTTCCAAGGTTCTCCCTACAGGAGCACCTCAAAGCATCTCAGTCCCTTAGCCAAGTCCTGAGATTTCTTCCGGGGCACCACCGACCATGCAAGTTTGGGATAAGCCAGATCTGAACATTGGAACATAAGTGAAACGTTCCCCAGCGCTCTTTGATGAGGGGTTTCCATTTCAACAGAGAAAAATTTGCTGAATTTGGAGAAAAGAATCTCTTTGGAGCCTTTTTTTTTTTTTCTGCTTTCCTGGGTGCACAGCTCTCAGTGATGGAAATAAGAAATAGCAACAAAAGTACGAGCTGAATCTTACATGTCCAGGTTAATAATCAGGTTGACGAAGCCAGATACAGCAAAGGCATTGTCGTGACTTGCGTTACGGGAAACAGGAGCACATGGTGTCTTGTGTGTTTTCTTTCAAAGAACAAAATCAAGATGTGAGGAACCAGTGAGGAGGATGAAGGGGGCACTTAGCAGGCTATGATTAATCTGCAACCTGCTTAATCGGCCTCAGGATAACTGAGGGTTGTCTCTGGATAATTGAGATCAATGGAGTATCATTAGAGACTGCTTTAAAGAGCACCCGGCTTCAAACGCTGAGCGAAGCAGGAGGAATCAGGGGAGCGAGGACGGAGCCTGGGAGCGGAGGGAGGATGCTGAGCAGTGACAGGGAAATGGCCCTTGTGCTACGCAGGGGATGCTCAGGAGGAGAAGGTGGTTTGTGGCAGTTTTGTTTAAGATCAGGACCTGTGACTTTCCAAGCACGTGAGCTCTGCTGGGGGGATATTTGGGAAAGATGCTGAACACGTGCTAAGGTTGTAATTCATTCCCTTGCTGAGAGGCCAGTGCAATACAGATATGCTGACGAGTGTGCGCTGCGTGTCCCACATTCATGGAGTGCACAAATCTTTTAATGCTTCCAGCTACAGAGATGCGTATGCTCAGCCCAAGGGGGAGCATGATCTGGGGCTCTGGGGGACACAGGTTCCTCCAGTCCTTCTGCAGCAAACCCAGAACCTCCTGCAAATAGGAGCAATTCAGTTGATACAGTCTTTTGTGGGTCTGATATGTCTCCAAAGCATCAGGTTTGTGGCATATCAGGTGAGTCCGTAGTTACCCCTGATGGGAACGTCCAGACTTCATCTCAGTTTTGCAGGTACCTTATCTCCAGGTTTGGTCTATGCCCCCTGAGAGAGGCTGGATCAGGCATTCCCATAAAGAGCTTGGTTCCCTTCTGCCTAAACCGTGTGAAGAGAGAAAATGTTTCTAGTTTTTTGCCCCACTGTGCTGATGAGGTCAGGGAAAGAGGGTTGTTAATTCCAGAGTTTATAGGAGGAAGCTTTTAGCCATTGGTTTCTGTCCAAGCCCTGGCACAAGAATCAAATACCCAGAAAACAAGACCCCAGAAAGGGAGAAAAATGTCATTTCAGATCAGGGAAAATCCAAGTGCTGCTAGGCACAAACAAAAGGCGATTTGGCAGCCGTTGACCGGGCAGGCTTTTTCTTTCTTCTCTTCCCCAGTGGCTATGGAAACTGCCGTTGTTTGTCCGCCTTCCCGAGGAAGGTGGGCACGGCAGGCATGCGGAGCTCCCCAGGGAAAAGCTTTCGCAAAGCAAAATAAGCCAACATGGGACCTTTGCCTTTGGGGGCACGGGGCTGGGGGGGGGCTGGGAGCTGCGAGGTGGCCAGGCAGGGGAGCAGGACAGAGACCCATGGCCACGCATGCCAATGCTCGGGGACAGTGGGTGGATGGGAACTGCTCCGTCTTCCTCCTGACTCTCTGGGTGACCATAAAAAGGTGCTCCCAGCCCGAGTGCCCGCGATGCCCGTGCTCCCCGGGCAGCTCATCAGCCTTTCCCATTTGATTCATTTTAGTGACTAAACTGGAGATTTTATATCTGGATTTTTGCACACTGTTGTCAGCCTCATTTGGCTCTGGGTGGTTGGGTTTTTTTAAACCCAAAAGCCCTTCGCAAACTGCTTTTCACAATCTTGTCTAGTGAGGACTTTTTTTTAATGCAAATCCCTTGACTCCAGAAGCTCTGGATTGAAAAAGGAAAAATAACTATCATGAGACTTGAGCTGCTAGGCTCAGTGAGAAGTTTGAGGTTTACAGATTAAATATCAGAGAAGCTGTCGTGGCTCCAGGGTGGTTTCAGATGAGTGTGTTCAAGATCAGTGGTGTTTACAGCAGGGACTCGGTGTGAGGAATTGCTCTCTGATTAGCAAAATAAGGAGCGGTTTGGGACTGTCCCTTCTCTTGCTCGGTGCATTGTAGGTTATGAGAGGGTCCTTCAAGCCCCTGCATAAGCCCTTGCTCCAAAGGAAGTCGTTTTTCAGCTCTTTTGAGTGGTTTGCAAAGGTTAATGAATAAGGAATCAATTAATGGTTTCCTAGCCTTGCACTTTCTCTTTTCATTTAAAGGGTTCCCTTTTTGAAGATTAGTTTAATGTTAAGAATAATCTGGTTTTGCTGAGAGCTAATTAAATGTGACACCATCTCTCCTTGCCCAGCTCTAGCTCCTTAAAGCAGGCTGGGGGTCCGGGAGCTGCTCTCCCTGGGCAACAGTGAGGAGCCACCCCGCACCCTGCCTGCTGCCTAGGGCAGCAGAGGGGGGCTTGAGCCCCCCACAACTTTGGTGTTGCAACAGGAATTGCCAAAGTGTTTTGGAGTATGTAGGGTTTAGACAGTTCCCTGCCCTCTTTCTCTGGCTCCAGTTTGCAACGGTTGTGGCTGCAGCCCAGGGCAAACGTCCCCACTGGTGCTCTCAGACACTTGCTGCTTGAGGAGGGGTTGGGGCACCAGGAATTGCACAGGGTTAAGCTCACGTGTGGGTGGAGGAGCCAGGAGCAGGTTTCTTTCCTGTCTCAAAAGGAATCCAGACTGAGCCACTCAAAAGAGTAACTGGGCATTTCCTCAAAAAAGCCAAATACAGGCCACAAGCAGTATCAAAGGCATGTGGGAGAAGCTCATGGCTGTAACTCCCAGTTGGATCCCCCAGTCCTGATTTTGGTAGGGCAAAATTGGGGTTGATCCCATTCCAGTGCCCAACATGACTGCAGCAGTCACAGCTCGCTTGGGATTTCCTTGTACCAGCATGTTAAATTCCCACTTTCCCTTAATTTAGGCACTGTTTTACCAGAATATCTCGCCATCAAAGAGAGTCTGAAGTCCTCACGATCTTCTGTGGACTATGTCCATTTACCCAAAATCACCAAATGCACAGGCAGCCACCCATTGAGTTCAGCACATTTTGGCTGAGTTTCTCCATTGATCTGGCCCATTTTACAGGACCAGCCTTGAAATAAAACCCTCAGTGCGCATTAGCAGTGGTAGCAGTACCAGCACCTGAAAACTCAGAGTTCAACCTGGTGGCAGTATTTAATCAAGAAAGTGCTTTTATCTCTTTTACCGCATTGAAAACCCATCACACCTGGTCAGAGAGCCTTTTGGTTCATGCTGCTTGGCTGAGATTTTTCTCTGATTTATTAAAGCAGCTTCCCCTATTACCAAAGCACTGGAACAGAAACACCCATCAAAGGTTTAAGAGCCTAAATGGGTGTTAATTAGCCCAGCAGGGAAGGCAGAGTTTCAATGAGGTTTATCTTTAAACTACTATTAAGTTTGACAATGTAAAGAGATAAATTTGGTACTTAATTCAAGCCTCGCCTAATCAAATAGATTATGGTTGTTACCCGTATCTAAAATGTAAATAATCTTTAACTTCGGGGGGTTTGTTTTATGGAACAGTATCATATTGATACTTGTGACAAAGCCCTGCTGTCCTCTCTCTCGCCCCCGCCACACAGCATCCACCACCGAATCCTTCTTAAACCATTCTGCTTTAAAGGGATTAGGAAGAGGGTGGGATGGAGCGAAGCAGAGGAGGAAGGCAAGGGCCAGCGTACATTTTGGGGCTGATTAGCTGCTTGCGGGGTGCAGCCAAAATGTCTGCTGAGCCAGGAAGGGCCCTTCGCCCCTGCAATGGCTGGGGCAGGTGAAGTCCCTTTGAGCACTGATGGGTTATTTTGTCCTGGGTGTTTGTACCTGTCTGAGGTGCAGGGAGCGTTATATCTTTTGCTAAGTATTGCATTGATCCTGATGTTTAAAACATGGAGGCTCAAGCTCAAATAGAGCTTTGAGAGAGGCAGAAAGCATCAGTTACCAGGGAAAATCACTTCCAAGTAGCCTGACCCTGGTTAGAAGGGACATGCTAGACTTCCATGCTGCTCTGCAGGGTATTTGGGTAGGAAAGATCCTGGGCCACATCCCCACAGAGGATTTCAATTCCTGTTGTCTCTGGGCACAAGTGTCCTGAGCCCTGGTTTGCACCAAGCTCCAGCCAAGCACCATCTGCACTGGAAGCATGCATTAGTTTGGCTACAGTGGGGCAGAACTTGGAGTATTTTTAAGGAAAAACCTATTTGAAGGTTAAAGAAAAAAAGAAAAAAAAAAAGAGGGGAAGAAAAAACAGCTGCCTAAACTCAGATGAACCTTTCCAAAGACTCCCTTTCTATCTCAAAACTCTGCCTAAGGGCCACATCTCTGTCCAGTCCACAAGGAAATTATCAGCTTGAGCTTTATGTTGGGGAGGAAAAACCACTTTTCTAAATCTCTATTCTTTTTCTTTTCCTTTTACTCCTCTTTCCCCCCTTCTGTTAATCTAATCGCTTTGCGCAGGAAAGGAAAAAAAAAAGGGCAGATGGGAATTTACATGCAGCAGGATTTTCACTGGGACTTTTAGATATTTACAATACCTCAAGGAATAAAGAAAACCATATAGATTACAAACTTAGAAACCAGCCTGAGCACTGTGTGCATGTGGGCATATGTATGGGCACTGAGATATTAGCCACACACACACACACAGAAAAAGAGCGCACAACAAATTTATCTTTACAACTCTTAAATTATCTTTCAGTTGACACTTATTAACCTCCTGCCAAACTCATTATCTACGTGAATAAAACCCAAGCTATCAAACAGAAATGGCTTGTAAGGCTGCTGCCCATGCTTAGGGAAAATTTGATTGTGAACAGGCAAGCTGAAACAGGGCTTTTTGTATTATTTTATTTTATTTCATTCTAAAAAGCTAAATCCTAGACCTTGCTGAAAGGGGGTCCTGGTACGATGCATGCAGAGTGTGCAACTGGCCAAATTAACATACAGAGAGCTGTGAAATCCAGGCAGAGGAAATACATTCTGCTCTGATTTACAGTTTTATGTCTCAGAGCAAGGGGTCCTTCTCCCCCTTCCAGGCTGTGGTGGTGGTTGCTGCATGTTTCCTAGGGCCGGTGCCTGACATTTAGAGATCAGGAGTGGAGGGGATTTTGCTTGCTAACAAGGAGGACAATTTGGGTCTGGGATTTGCAGCCTTGGGGAAGAGGGAATATCTGTTACTTTTTAAGTATCTGTTCATTTATCAATGGAAATAGGCATTTCCTTTGGCCAAATAGCACAGCCTCAAGGATTTAACTCCTGGGTCTGGACTAGCATTTTCCATCCTGCTCTGACAGTAACCTTCTGGATGACTTTGGGGGGAAAAAACATTACAGACACATTTCCATGCAGTGCCACTAAGGGCACAACAAGCGTTAATGCCTATAAAGAGATGGATATTGTTTTGAGGAAAGAAAGGCTTTGCACACCCCACCCTTCTGGAGAGGCAAAAATCCCCCCACTCAGCAGCTGTTGTTGAGCTCTGGCATTTGATGGCTCCAAATTAATTGAATAAACAAGGCACCTCTGCGCAAAGAGCAATTAGAGGCAGCCAAGTCCTGCTCCTTTCCCCAGCTGCCTCTGTGACAGGTTAAAAACCCTTCCCTGCGTCAGCGCCTTTCCAGTAGCTTTTGGAGCCTGCTAAGCGTGGCTCGGGGCTGACAGCCAGGGTGAGATTTCCCCCAGTAAGGCAGCGGCCAATTAACCCGATGAAAAGGAGGGAGACAGAGCAGAGAGGGCTTCTGCAGGGGTAGGCAAGGCCTTTTCAAGTGAGGGAGAGGAACAGAGAGAGATACAAAGAATTTGGGGGTCCCCAGGCCCCCGCTTTGTCTGGATCAGTTGTTTATAGGATCCTTTACCCCAGATATCCCTATGGAGAGCAGTATGTGGTACTCCTGTCCTTGCGTTTCCTATTCCTGGTTATCCAAGCCCTGTCCCCTCGCCGAGACGCATGTGCGATTTCCAGACTAGGGATCCTGTGGCTGTTTGATCCACATAAAAACATCACTGTGTATGGGGGATCAGTATTATAGCAGTGTCTCTGCTCGTACTTTGCACGTGCTTGCATGTGATGGACATGGCAGTCATCTCCACAAGCATCGTAGGTGACCTGGGTACACGTAGAGGGGGACATGTGCTGCCTGTAGGCAGCAAAAAGAGAAGAGTGGCAGGGAACGGGAGTGTGGTCATCCCCGGGGACCAAGGTAAGTGCTCTAGTGTGTGCAGGACTGAGCAGACTAACAGTGATATATAAGCTCATTGCAGCTGGTCTGTGTGCAAGCTGCATTTGTAGCCTAATTGTGTGTAGCCAATCTACACGACTGACCGTGTCCCCACATGCCATCTGGCATGCGCATGTGTGAGCCATGTAGCAAATGTGTTTTAACTGTGAACTGAAAATGCTGTGCATCTTCTGCGAGGTCAGTTAACGAAGTGATGCTAGAGATGGGAGGGAGAAGCCATCCCCATACCGAATCCCCATGCATTTCACTTCATGAATTAGGAAAACTTGCTCAGAGCATCTGCAAAGCCAGATGAAAATCAAGCCCCTTCTCAAGCAACCAGCTTTCAGACTGAGCCAGGGCTTTGTGGATTTCCCCTCGTTAGGCTCTAAATTACTTCCTTCATTTTCCCCGTCACTCCTGGAGTTGTCTCAAGCCCCGGGGGCTGCAGGCATGCGCGGGGCTAATCCTTTGCGAGCTCTGCTGTCTGGTGGACTTCAGAGACACGCGATAGACTCCGGCGCTTGGGCAGACTTAGGCACCATCCATCACATCCACTTGAGACAGCTGTCAGCAAAGCTAATCATCCACCGCCCAAGTGATGTTCCCCCGAACGTCTGCCTGCCTCTGGGAAAGGCTGGTCCTTCCTCAGTGCCACCGAAGGGAATCGAGACAATTGCTGAGAGTGGAGGGAGCCTGGCGGGAGGAGCAGAGACGGGTGGCTCAGCCCCAGGGCTGAGCCCTTCCTCCTGCCTGTGCCAACCTCACACCCAAGCAGCAGTTGGCAGGACCACAGCTCGTTGCTGCTGTGCCTCCAGGAATTGGGGTATATGCTGGCGGGGTGAGACCCTGCCTGTGTATCATGCCCAGGCACAGAAGCCAGCAGAGATTTGTGTCCACAGGAGCGATAATCACAACTGATGTCAGTTTAAGATGTTAAGCCCAGCCCTGTGCTCCCTTCCAAGGCTGGGAGCACCATAAATAACAGGGCAATACTGTCTCCTGCCATAGGAGAAACCTGTAGATTGAAGTTCTGGCTATTTTGATATTGAACTGCCTGTCACATTATTACACATCGGCTTGGTTGTGCAGGGTGCTCCCCAGGGACAGCCTTCATTTGCTGAAGCTTTGGGGACTGTGCAGAGCTGAGCCACAAGCATTTTGTGCCTTCCCAGTCCCCCTTTGCAGCACATCTGTTTCTGCAGGGTCAGGCACGGTGGTCTCCCAGCTGGGACATGTAGAAGAAACCAGTGGCTCTGGCCCTTGGGCAGCAGATCTCTTTGGGGGATGCTTCAGGGTACCGCATTGCTGGGAAGTGCCTGGGACTGGTCTGCATTGTCCCAAAGAGCCCAACAGTGCCAGGAAGGTGGGGATGGCATGGGAAAGGGACACTCGCAGGAACTGCTTCTGTTCAAACCAGTGGGGTAGGGCGCTTGCTGACCCATGCCCTGCCTTCCCAGGGAAGCACCCCTGCGTCCATTCAAGCAGAGGAGCGATCTGCCCTGAGCTGAACTCCCTGCTGGAGACAGATGAGAGATTGCAGCGTGTTTAATTCATGGCCCCGTGTTTCTATTTCTGGTTGCTCTCAGACCTCGCTGTACTAGGGAGGCACCTCTCAGGCACTATTTTCCGTCTCCTTTGCGTGCTTCTCTCCCGGCAGTGCGTGCCAAGTGCAGGCCTGTTGGTCGGGTTTGGGGTGATATGAGGCCACAGAAGCAGAGACAAGGAGGGAGTCCTGCCGGAAAGGGACATCCAGATGCAGAGGGGCCACAGCTCCAGGAAGGGCTGTGTGGCCCCAGTGCAGACCTGTCCAAGCATTGTGCACCTCTCCGCATGTTCATCCCCTTGGTGCTCTCAGTGCTGGGCACCGATTGCCATTTTAAAGGCAGGAAAACTGAGACACAGAGGTGTCAAGGTCACGCAGGAGCACAAATTTAAGTTCAGGTTCCACTGAGTGTGAGAGAAGGCTGGGGATGGGCTTTGACACATCAAATCCTGTCTTTAGCCTGGACTCAACCCCATATGGGATTTGCAATACCATGAGGGGATGCAGCCACTGCTGCATCTACCCTTCCTCCCCAGCCAATTCCTCATCTGTAAGATTATTCTCTAGACAGAGCAACCTGCACAAGGGCAGGTAATTCATGGCTGCAGATGGGCTATTGCATCACTGTCTGACCTACGGCACTGCAGTCTCTCCTGCCACTGGCTTCTGCAGGAATTTCCTGGGCCAAGGCAAGCTGCAAGATATATATATATATTTCTCTCTCTCCTGCAAGCTGCTTGAGAGCAAAGTCATTGGCATAGCATAAATAGGGAGCACGCTGGGCGTCCGCCGGCTAAGCTGAATCCCCCTCCACCCCCTGCCGTTTCCAATTTGTAGCCCATATTTTAATTCCCTGCCCCACTGTTCCCTTCCTGCTCTCGTAAAAGAGACCGTCCTGCCCGAGCAACGGCTGGCAAAGCAGCTGCCATTTGCAGCTAGATAATGATGAAGATACTTTGGTTCTCATTGGGGTTCCAACCACAGGAGCCTGGTGCTGCTGGCACCAAAGGACAAAGTTGCTTCTCCTGCTTTTATCCTTTTTTTTCCTCCTCTCCTTTAACTGCAGAATTGTTTTTATTTATTTATTTTCACATATAAACTTTGAATCCTGTTCTGTTAGGGACGCAGGAAGGGAAACGTTTGGAAAGTAGAAACCATAGCAGAACTGCTCGTAAAGCATCCTCGTGCCTCCTGGGGTGGTGGTAAGCAAGGGCAGATCCAGGCCTGATTTAAGAGCAGAAGAGTGCTGTTGCATCCTTCCTCCCCAGCACGGGATACAGGATTTGTGCCGAGAGGCAAGCCTCATCTCCCTGGCAGTTTTGGAGTGCTCAGGGGATTGGTTTTGCAGGCAGAAGTCTGGGAGGGGAGAGAGGGAAGAAAACACAGACGTCACGCAAGTAAGGATAGCCACGTGGTGGGGAATGCGCCGGATGGAGCATCCTTTGCCCTCCAGCTCCCTCCACTTTGTTTCAGCTGCATTACAAGAACCAGATCTCCCACACCACAGCTGCACAACTCTGCTTCCCCTGAATGTGAGGGGCAAAGGAAGGGGGAAACCTGCAGACTGGTGAACACTAAAAGTCCAGATGAGACCACTAAGGAGAAGTCCTTCCCACAGCTCCTGGAGAAGCAAGATAACTCCCTTTTCTTGTGTGGTTGACAGAAGGCAGCTGGCCCTGTGAATCCTTGGTTGAGGGGAGAGAAAAATGTGGTGCTTAGCTCCCTGTAGTTTTACTCTGTCCTCTGGGAGGGGAAGCAGGACATGAAAGGCAAAGGGATCTGGCCGGGGTGATTCAACAGTGTCAGACTACAGATGAATCTTTTCCTGGTTTCCATCTCAGCTCCTCTAGACAATCTTTGCTTGAGACAGATGGACAGGCATCAATGGATACCCTTGCTTTTTCTTTCTTCTTCTGCTGGCTCATGAGTAAATTCAATAAAATAGTGGGAGATTTGTTAGGATTAAGGTCAAATAAAAAGTGAAAAGGTGATTGGATTTGTTTTATGATTGATTATAGAAAGTGCAGATATTTATTAACAGCCAACAGGATAACTGTCAAAATGATTCTATATCAACAAAAAAACCAGAAGATGAGTCAAATGTTTTCAGCACCATGGGAACAAGATTAAACCAAATACAATTGATGCAGCAAATAAAAATGCCAGTGTTAACAGCTGCTATATAATTTCAACTGGTCAATCTCACCTCTATTTATTTATATATATAAATGTATATATGCATTTTTTTTTCTCTTTTTAAGGAGTGTCTGCCAACTGCAAATGTTGTCAGTCCCTTGGGTCAGAAATTGAGTCATCTTGCCTGTACAGCATCTGATACATGTCAAAGACAGGGAGCAATGAAGAGGCCCCAGCATCATGGGGAGGGTGCCATGGGGCCTGGGAGACCTGCTTCTGCTCTGGGTGCTGCCCCATGACCCATGGCCAAAGACTTAGCTATTTCTTGGCTCAGTTTTCCTGTCAGTAAATGCCTTTGCTTTTAAAACAGTGCTTTGAAATTGCTGGATGAAACAGCGCTTGGGGGAACCCAGGAAACCTTGCGTCATGCTGCCTCCTGTGCCCACAATGGCCCATGCCCAGCCACTGCCACCTCAGAGTGATTTTCCCCCTGCCAGCCCCAGAAAAGCATATCCATGGCAGCAGGAGGTGGCCACACAGGGTGCTGAGCCTGCTGTGCCTTGGACCACCCAGCCCTCCCTCCCCCAGGCTATTCTGATCCTCCTCCATCCATCTGCAAGTGGCTTTCTATTAGTACAGAGCCATTAAAATTCAAGGTCGGATTTGATTCTATATTGATCATTACCAGGCAAATTAAAGACATCTTTCTTCTCTTCTTCTTGTGTTACAGTGCCAAGAGGCATCCCGCTGTTCGCTTTTACAGGCTGCTGCTGCTGCCTCAGTGTCTCCTTCGACGGGAGCTGCTCCAGCCACGGAGGTTTCATGTTTCCTGTTAAAGAGAGGTGCTCCAGGTTTTAAAAAAGCAAAAGTGATTGTAAGTTTGGAAAATTGTTAAGGCTGTTGGTTAAGCAGAGGTCTGAGCTGTAGCTGAAGTCCAGACTTATTGCATGTATCCCTACCAGAAAGGATTAGAGCAGCATCAGGCATGTGACAACTCTGTCCCGTACAGAGGGTTTGGCTCTTCCCAAGCACAGTGTGGACACCTTGAGACTGAACTTTTACCTTCACCCCTCCCAATTCAGCCTAAAATGCAGGGATAAACCCTCCGCTTTCTTCCCCATGGTTCAGCACCTGCAGACCTCAACCCCTGGTGCATGCAGAAGATCTCAGGTCTGGGCATCATTAGTTGCAGGACTGGAGCACTTCAAAGCCAGACCTGCAACTGGGATGTGCTACACCAGGCTGCGTAGACACATAGCAAAAGACTGTTCCTCGGCCTGAATCAAGCCCAAACCACTGCCTGATGTTATGGGTGTTCAGCTGACGGGCCTCATTCTACTCCCTGCTCTGACTGCTCTACCAGCCTCCGTCTTCCCTGCGTGCCCTCACTGCCTATCACTGCTTTTGAAGCTCCCCTTCTCCCTTAGTTGAGCTCCAGATGACTGATGCCAGTTTTGACCTTAGAGGGAGCAGTTGGAGGGGACTCCTGATGCCAATGTGAGATCAGAAGAGAAAGTCTCTGACAAGTCCCTTTCTAAAGCATTAGGACAGCATCTTCTAAATTGTTTCTGTTTATACTTTGCCAGTGACTCATACGTTGATGTTCTGTCCTGTAGGTTACTCTAAAAACAGGAATAATTACACTGCTAATTATAATTTGAATTATTCATTTTGTCCCCCTCTTCCTTTCTCCTGGAAGAGGGAGACGCATTGTCAGTTGTGGCTGTCTTTGTACAGCATGATTAGATGCTCTCTGTGCAGTGACGGGAGACATCTCATCAAAATCTGCTTCCAAAAATGGAACCAGGACAAGGAATTTCACAGGTTTCAACAAGTTAAAAACCTCTCACCTTCAGCGACATAAATATGCACCTACATAAGCACACAGATACACACATATGCGCACACACACCTTAACCAAGCACGAAAACACATTCATCCCCACCATCAAAATAAAACCTTTTCCTCAGCTGAAGGAGAAAGTCTCTAATGAGATTGTGAGCGTGTGGCACATGTGTTTGTGTGTGTTTTCCTAATTATCTGTTTTCAAATAAGATTAAACATCCTTCAAAGCTGGACATCTTTCCAATAGGTGAATGAACTCCGGGGCTGACGGTAACATGAAAAATTCTCCCTGTCACAGGCAGACAAACAAATTGTAGGGTTTTTTTCCTTAGGAAAAACATTGCAGTGAAATTACTGTTCTCTTGTTGTTGCTAGAAACCCAGTTGAAGGAAGCCTGGCTTTCTTCTCACACAAGCTGGGGCAAATCAGGACAAAGTCCAAAGATGCTTGTGACATGAAGGAGGCGTGAAGCTGGTTTAAAAGCTAACTTTGGCATCTGATTCTTGTTACCAGATGGACGATCTCAAGGTCAGGGCCCTGGTTTGTGGATACTACAGCATGGGCTAAGGACAGAGCTGTTCACTGGGACAGTCTGGATAGCCTCTGACTGAAGAGGTTCCTGAAAGATGCTCACCTGGAGGACACGTGCTGGGGACAAATCCTGTATCGCTCCTCTTTTCCCTACTCCAAGCAACTTGGTCACTGGAGGTGGGACACTGGGCAAAGCAGCCGTGAGCCACGAACCCTCTGTATTCCTCTTTGCTCTGTGAACTCTGCCGGAAAAGCAGTCCTTGTCCAAAGGCCCAGCTGTAGGTCCAACACCCCTGACAACCCAAATGTTCCTTTGCTACCACCACTGGGCAGGGCTGGGGCTACTCCCATTAGCTTGGCTCATCCATCACTACCTTCTGCCCTGTGTGTGCAGTAACGTCCCCTTCTTCTTCCTCTTGCTCCAGCAAAGGCAGTGCCCCCATGAACAAGGGCGTGTTTGTGCAGGGGAGGGATGTGCATCAGCAGCCGCAGCAAAGATCCCCATTCGCTTCACGCATCCTCTCCAAGCATCACCGGAGGATATCCATTAACTTGAACAGGCTTGTTCCTTTATCAAGGATTCCTTAAGAAGATCTCAGCTGCCTGGAAAGCCCGTGTGCCTATGCTTTAGACAATATGTCAGCACTTCACAGCTTTATTCGTTTAACAGGTCTGATAACAGCTCTGCCTATTGCACCAAGAGCAGCCCCATTCAGGCAACAGGTTCGTTCCTTTATCATGCATCAATCTAAACTGATTCCACCCTGGAGACTCTAGAGAGAAGGTGCACAGTCAGGTTATTCTTCTAACAGCTTTATGTTGATATCATGTTGTTGTTTCACTGTATTTAAATCACCAGAAAAAAGGACACTGTCTCTCCCTCTATACCATTATCCTTTGCTGAGACAAAGTCTGAGGAATGTGTCAGGGAAAGGATTTATCAAAGCCAACAATCCAATAGTTTTATTTCCTTCTTGTCAGACACAGGGCCCTTATTCAGCTCTTTTATAGGAACCTTGGATTTGCCAGTCTGGATCAAACCCAATCTCTGTCTCTGATAGCAGCCAGTTTTGTTGGCTTCCATGGTAGCACACAAATCCCCTGCAGCAGGAGCGCTGGTGGTAACCCAACCAGACAGCGGGCATCCTTCCCACCTCCCCAGGAAGATGTAGGTGATACGCTGTGGCAATGAGGTTTATGTCTTTTCCATAGCTTTTAATGCCCATTGATCTGGTGCCTTTGCCTCGTGCTATTGTTTACTCCAGAGAAAAGCAAATAAAACCCTGCAAGGTGCGCTAAAAGGCCACTATTCTGATTGAGAAGCAGTTTGCGCAAACATTGCACCAGTGTAAATGATGTTGCAAGATAGCCAACAGGCTTGTGAGGGGGTGGGTTTGATCTTTCCCATTATGACCACTGAATATTTTAACTACCTACATGTATGGCCAAATATTAATTGTTTTAGTTTTACTCTGCCCTTGGCCCAAATGGGATTCTGAGGCCAGGTGTCCCAGGTTAACAGGGAAGCACTATGAAACTTTCTTGCCCCAGGGCCCACTTTAAAGTGGCTGCTCTTCAAAACTACGAAATACCTCCTTGCACAAGCAGGGCAACTGGTGTTCCTAACCTGGTTTAAAAGCCCTCTTCCACTTCCCACCAGCAGCTCCTTCAAGCAGGATGGCAGGGAGACATTCCCAGGGGACACAGAGGAGCAGGAACCGTCTGTCCTCAGCTTTCCTGCGCTGACATAACATCCCCACTGACCGCCCAAACCAACACCAGAGAGCTCGACCAGCAACATACAATCCTGGGCTTGGCCCAGCCTGGAAGCAGGGTGAGGAACAGCTAACTGGGACCCACTCAAATTGAAACAGCTGCAAAGCGAAAGGGGTGCGGGGACAGGGAGGGAAGAGGAGGGAGAGTGATAAACAGATGGCTGGGGGAAGAGATGGTGGAAGAGGAGGGAAGCAGACAGATGGAGGACAGAGAGAAGTGGGGTGAGTGACATAAGCAATTCTCTGTGCTTGTTCATATTTAATCAAGAATTTGCTGCTGCCGCTATTTGCATTTTGGCATTATTTGCTTTACAGCAGCGTCTAATCGGGCCCTACCACAGGCCAGGGCCCTGGGAGCTGTGCCAACACTCAGGGAGCTGGTCCTGCCTCCAAGACCTACAGCCCCAGCAGCCAGGCTGCCTTTCACAGCTAGAACCAGGGCAATGAAGAGAGATTCCCGGGCACCCATCTGACACCAAACACAAAACCAAAGCATCTAGACTATGTAAAACCTCAGTGAGGAGATGGGGCAGCAGCACAGCCACCTCAGAACTTAGACTCAAACAACCCCTCACACACACAACCGCTTCTGAAGGGAAAATGGCTGCTCCTCAGGTGGGGGGCGGGCAGCCCCCTCACTGGCCAATCAGCTGCTGCCACCTGTTCACCCCAACCAATCCCATCCAGCACTACCTCATGGCGAGGCTATAAATACTGGCCGGGCAGGCATTCCCTCACAGTGGTGCTGGTGTGTTGGTTGCTGGGTGCTGCCCTGTCGATTTCAGACAGGTAAGCTGTAAAGGCTTAGTCCGAGTTATCTGGTTTTGCCAAGTGAAAGTGGGCAAAGGCTTTTTCAGCCTCCTTTTCCCTGCCTCAGCTCCTGTGCTCCTCTGCCAGTCACAGAGGCGAGACCGCTGGAGGCTTGGCCGGGCCTTATGTGAGGGCTCTGTCCCCTGAGCAGTGTCAGGGCTAGTGGGAAGTCTCCTTCCTGCAGAGCTAGAGTCTCTCCCTGTGGCCAGGGAGGACCTGTTTGGCTGTGTCATGAGGATGAAGCAGAGGACAGGGGACCTCAGTGATCCCTGTCCCTGCTGTGGCCAGTGCAGGCTGTGCTGTGATGGAGCAGCAGGCTGTTTGGGGAGGGGGGGGGTCACCTCCTTCCAGCTTTTTTGAGCATTGTATGTACTGCTGAGAGTCTCACTGTGCAGGTTCACCCTCAGGGCAGTGAAGAGCGTTATGGAAGAAGCAGTAGGTAAACTGAGGCACGGTGTGGTTACTGCAAGATGCCTCTGGTCACACGAGAGTCATAAGCCAGTCTGAGAAGGGACCCCAGGAATCAGGATGGCTAGCTTGTGCTGTGCAGGGAATGCCCTTGGGGCCTGAGAGAGCCCAGCAAAGGACTCTTACTTTCAGACAGAAATTCTAGCTTTTTCAGAGTCCCACATAAAGCATAATGTCTTGCCACTTTGACATATCTCTAGCTGATGATGTCTTGGGCCAGTTCTAGGAAGAATAATAAGAATAATCTTTATTATTTGTCACATCTAATCCAGCCTTATATCCTATGGGATCTCAAAGCTTGTTAGCAGAGAACAGGGCTAATTCTGCTCATGTCTGCCACCTGCGTCCTGCTCCTAAAGGTAGGGTTTAAAATATGCTGTATAAGTCTGTAGATCTCCTCTGGGTAAAAATAGCAGAATAGCCTTAGCTCCTCTAGTGTCTTCCACCGCAAAAGGGAAACAGAGGCACAAAGTGGATAATTTGTCTTTAAGGAAATTAGTGGTAAAATGCAAGAGTTACTAGTCTAGTTTTGCATCTTACTGGAAGTTAATGTTGCCTAGTACTTTATCAAAAGGAAAAAAAGAAAAGAAAAAAATAGGAGTGAGGAGGTAGTCTGAGGAAATAAGGAGGAAGGATGGACTTTCCAAAATGAAGCTCAGGCACAATGGTTTTTGCATAACAGTAAATCAAAACTGCCCTTTCCTCCTTTTTAAAATATGTTTTAAAGCAATTCTTTAATTTCTGGGTGACTGAAAGACAAAAGCATCTGAAAACCTCTCCAGTTTTCTCTTGCCCTGATTTTTTTTTTTAATTGTAATTATAAAACTGTCCCATTATCATATTGTGATGCGGAACCTTTCAAGTAATGAGAAATTCAAGTGAAGTCTTGATTACCTCCCCTGAGAACAAAATGTGATGGGGAGGGTGGGGGGGGGGGGGGAGATACAGACAAGTTTTATAATAATAAAATAAAGAAAAAATTAATCATGGATCCATTAGTGTTAATACAAATGCTTTATGACTCACCTCAATCATTTTACATTATTTAATAACAGAAAGTCATTATTTCCTGGGAGAATTAGGATAAAGCCTGTTGGGGGGGTTTGTGTGGTTTTTGTTTTTTAAAGTAACATGGTAACTAAAAATTGGATTTTAGCTGTAGTTAGAGCAAGACAAGGTGGAGGGGATGTTTTAAATCCTCCTAGCTATTACCCTTCTTGAGCTTAGTGTGCTACAGGTGCCTGGGGAGGACATCAGCTGATGGGATGTGAAGGTGATTGCCTACTTCAGGTGATCCAAGAAAGGGGAGAGATGGTACCCAGGGGAGTGGGAGAACATCTGAAAAGCCTCCCTGGGTAGATCTTGCAATAGCTCAACCTATCATCTGGTTTTGGTAGTCCCTTGGGGTGGCACAGTGGCTTTGCAGAAGTAGAGGAGGTTCAGCTGCTGGTAAGTGCGCTGTCATATTTGCTAGATGGTTGGTCTGAGCAGCAGAACATCTGGGGGCAGTGAAGGGCATAGACTGGTTCTGTGATCCAGCCAGCCAGCCACCTCTGCCAGACATAGGCTTTTCCTCTGAAGTCGCTTAGTCTCTTTTTAAGCTGATCTGACATCTGTCTCCTGTACTTCAGTTTTTCTTGCTTTCTCTCTCCTTGTTTCCAGAGATGGTGCTACGCTCATTAATGTTGTTCCTTCGGAAGTGGCTTTTAAAACTGTTGCAGCCTGCCTCCAGGCCAGTATTATGAAAGGACTGTCTTTTTATGAGAAAGGCATCCCAGAATAAAGCAAGATGCCTTGTCCCTGGCCAGGTGAATAGTTCCCAACAGTACCACAGAAGGAGTACAGAGAGGCCTTCACCTGAGGGTGGCCAGGGGATCCTCCACTAATTTCAGTGAGCCAGTGTGAGCCAGTGTATCATTGCTCTAGGAAAGTAGTTATGTGGAAAGATGGAGAAGCCATAAGCAGGATATTATCTGAATCCAGGCCACTTTCCCTCAGCCTGTGCCCAGTCTACATGCTGCCTGGCTGTGCATTAACATGGGGATGTGTTCCCTTGCAGCTGTGACTGTAGCTGAGGCCTGTGTGCTTGCAGGCTCCTCTGTGGGAGGCAAGTGAGTCAGCTGCTGGAAGTGGCCTCCTCTATGCAAAGGCTATGTGAGTTATAAAGGGACCAGAGGCATCTCCCAGCATGGAAAGTGGAGCAGCACAAGGGTGCTCTCTACCGATTCAGCTTTTCAGGCTGGGGGAGCTCATCTGCCCCTGAACTGCAGAGGCTAATGGGAATTGTGCTTGTGCTTGCCAGAAGGCAGGTTTTAAACCAGAAGGTTACATGCTACCTGCACACAACCCAGTGAATTGCAAGGTAAAGGGATTACATGCAGCTTAATCTGGAACTCTGGCTCTATGAGCAATTAAACTCCAGTGATTCCACAACGATGAAAAGTTCAGGCTGAAAGCATTGCATTCCTTGTGTTGCCATTTTGCCTTTTGTCAATGAAAAGGAACATGAATGTTACCTGTGGCTGAAGCCAGCCTCAGTGGAAATTTACTGCATGGGAAGATGGCAAAATCATCTTTTGACAAAACTACTGCGGAAGAGAACCTGTTAGGAGTCCTTGGGAGAAGGGCTGTTCCAGGGTGCTAGGATAACCGCCTTATTAGCTGCTGACCTGTTGGTCCTGTGTCTCAGGGAGGGGACTCAGTTGACTGATACTTGTGGTTTGGGTGCTCAGGAACCAGATGGATCCACAGCTGGTTCCATCTTATCCACCACTCTTCTGTGCATCAGTTTCCCCATCCGTAAAATGGGGATAATTAGTTTGATACAGACGTACTCTTACACCATAGCATCTGATTGGAAAGCCCTGCTTCTTGAAAACTTATCCTTCCATTTGAAAAGAAGGTTAAATTAAATACATTTTCTACCAAAACCTGTTAAAACAGGATTTCTGTCTCATACTTGCAGAATCCTTTGCGAGTGTTGACTTGATAACAGCTTGAAATGACCTTGCTGTTGAAACTGAAGCTGTTTATGTGATGAGCATCTTCCTGTCCCCTCAGGTACTGCTGTCGTGGGGTCCTGAGTGCTTTATGTGCTCAGGCCAAGAACCAGTATCTGCTTCGAAATGCTTACAGACAATAGGCAAAGGATAAATTATTCCTCTCACCTCATCATGAGGAGCTGAAGGACGGAGGCAAAGGTAATTTTCCAGGGAGCTCAGCTTCTGTACCAGGGCTGGGGAAGGCACTGACTTCTGTGTGACTCAGTCCTGTATTTTAAAGAAGGAATAAAACCCTATCATTTCTATCTAGGGAGAGACCAGCTACTTAATCCAGCCATGGGAAACATGACATGTAACCGTTTCAGTGAGGGCTGGGGAAGCTGAGAAAAGCTCCTGCCACACTGAGGGCGTCCTGAGGACGCCTACCTAGTGTCTATTTACCTGAGCACTGTAATTGCTCAAGCTATTTGCTACACAAGGAGTTGAGAAAGTGACAGAGGCAAACAGGACACCCAATTTTCTGTGGAAAGTTAACTTTTCCAATTGCAGTTGAAAGCTTGGTTCTTTTGACCTAATTTCACACTCCAAGGGTTAACTGCTCTCTGTGGTACAGCAGGCCCTCCAGTGAGTGCAGCCAGACAATGCCATTTAAGTGAATATTCCTAGCCTACAGAAGTCCTGGAGATAGCTCCATCTTGCTCACAGTAGGTGTTACATTAGCTGCTCAAACCATATTCCAGTAAATTAGAGCTGGGCTGATTTAGACAATCACTGGGTCATTCTTTCCTCCAATTCCCAGTCTCACACAGAGATAACAGCAGCTGGGGGAAAGCAGGGAGGTGGACGAATAGCAGTTTCCTTGCTTATTAGGGGTTAGATGCAGTCTTGAGTCTGTGATTTGCAGAACACGACTGATACCAACAACAAAAGCCTCAAAGTTAAATGATACAGTATTTGTTTCAGGTCTAATAAAGACACTTAAACAAACGCCAGGCACTTTCTTCCTCAGAGGCAAGTCAATGCATTAAAATGCCTTTATAAACCGGAATGAAACCTATGGTGAGCAGGAATTTAGGGGTGAAAGCTGGTCAGTCCACAGCTGGTCTGTGGTACACATGGGAAAGCATGGCCAGAGCCCTAGACTAGGTGTCAGGCCATCTAGTCAGTGGTGTGTGCTAGGTGACTCCGGATGTTTGTATGCCTCTTCATATCCTCTAGCTATCATAAACCTTTTGCAGCATTTTTGTATATCACCTTGTGCCAGAGGAACCTGACTTTTGTTTGGCCTGTGAATACAACAACAAAATGCTGTTATTGGAGTGAGTGATCTGACCTGCTTGTGTTGGCTAGTGAGTAAGCAAGAGAGCTTACAACCCTTCTGAAGTCCTTTTGTGTGATTTGGTTTTTTCTTCAGTCAGAAACGTGTACTACGTTCTTTAGGAACTGGGTAAACTGATATCAGAGAAGTGTTGTACCAAAGAGTTCTGCAGGTGTTCAGAGGCCTTTTTGTGGCCCAATTTAAGCCTCCAGTCCCACAAAATATTAAGCAAGTGCTTAAATAGAAGAATCTGCCTTAGGGTCTGTGACTGAACAGATTGCTTGAAGCTGAGCTGCCACAGTGCCATGCAGAATATGGAGAGGGGCTGATGCTGCTCCCCAAGGCAGCCAAGCCATGACCTCTTTTTCTCACATTGTAATGTCCCTGGCAGTGTAAAAATGCAGCACAAATGTTCTGAAAAGCAGCGACTGCAGGTGTGCAACAGCTTCAAGGGATTAAGAAGTGGGAGGAAGCAGCAGAAGACAGGAACCAAGGTGATGTGTTGCCTGTAACTTAAAGGGAAAAAGGCTGTTTGTTTAGCTCTGGAGGACCGGTTGCTGCTTACCTTGATGTTTTCAGCTCTGGTGTGAAATACTGTATTTCTGAAGGTGTGTCCAAGGCAGGGAGCTGCTCTAAGCTTCAGCATACAAATAGAAAGGGCACCACAGAGAGAGAATTATTTATCTATCTATTCCCATTGCTCTCTTTAAAACTCACTGTAACGATGTTGCTATGACCCAGGCCTCTATAATATGTGCCTCAGGTAACGCAGATTGATATATAAATACCTGAGTTTATTACACTTGAAAGACCTTTTGAAAACTCAGGGGGGGAGAAAAATTGTAGGATCTAATCTACCATCCCTGAGGGAGAAAATTAGCCCACGGGTAGTACTAAATGATATAGTGGCATTTGGATGCTGAAGGAAGAGAGCATAATTTATGAAGTGGGTCAGCTCTGTCCTGGGGAGAGGACTGAGGCTAAGTGGGATTCAGCTCTGAAGCCCCAGTTCTCAGCATGCCACCTTCTCGGGATGACACAGGATCTCCTTAAATCCTGGTTGTCTTTATGTAGTCCTGGGCTGGGCTGCAGCCCGCAGTCCTCTTTGCTCTGATGTTGAGTGCTGTGTGAGATTAGACTAACATGAACACAAGCCTTTGGGACCACGTAATCAAAGAGCAATAGGGACTGCGTATCAGCAGGCACAGAATCAGATTAAGGTTTTACTGGGAATAATGTAGAAACCCCTCATCTCCCTACCTGCCTATACCCTGGGTGTTTTCAGATGTTCAGGGTAGAGAATGAAGGTTTCTCCCTGTTGCCCTATGCTGTCTGCAGAAAACATTCAATGCAATGAGTGTGACGGTTCTCCTTAGCTGCCTGTTCTGCCTGCTTCTGGTGGTGATCTCAGCTAGTCTGGTAAATTTTTCTCACATGCTACATCATGTTGTATCCATGATTATAAAGGTGCTTGCTACAACTTAGTTGTAAAGTTCTGAAGGAGTCATTTTGAGTGATGTTTAAAACTGACAAACATGGTCATGTGGTTTGCTTTTGGGCACCAACAGTTATACCAGGGACTGGCTGGACTCTCAGGCCTCCTTCTCTGTTACTCTTCAACTTGCATGGCTGCTCATGTGCATGTAAAATCCTCCTGTTTTGAGCTGGTAGCATTTCATACTCTGTTTGTTTTAGCACAGCAGAGACCTGAGGTCCAGGGCATGGAGGATGAACAGCTGTTGCTTTCAGAGCTACTGTGAAATCGGGACCTCTGACCTGTAAGTCTAGTCACTGCAGCTACAGCAGTTACCCAGTGGAAGATCCCTTTCCCTGGGGCTTTGCACAGACATAGACCTCCAAGTGTGAATGGACCTACAGTGGCAACATTTCCTTCTGTGCTGGTAGCTGAGCCCTGCTAACTGTGGTGAAGTGCTCTGCTAATGAAAGCACAGACTTCCAGGGGTTGGCATGGTCACAAGGGGATTCTCGGTGGCACAGCAGCATCGATTAGGGACCAGACGTTTTAGCAGAAGCTGGAAGCACAGATGTAGCCAGAACTGCATTAACTGATAAAAAAAAAAGTGCTTCTTAACATACTACATAATTACTGTAAAACTCATTGCCACAGGAAGCCATTGAGGCCAGGCACTTAACAAGAGTCAGCATAGGGGTGGACACTGCTACAGATGGCAAAAATATGTAAAAATATGTTAGCTAATGATGATAAATTTTGCTGCAGGTTTATTAAACCGTGCATTTAAGCTGGTCTGTTCCTTCTGGAGTCCAGGATGGTACTTAATGTGAGGAAGAGAGTGAGCAGACAGACATTGGATCTGAGGCAGTTTGGGAGCCCCTCCAAGGGGCAGTGTGTTTGACAAGGACCTGATCCTCATGCCTTTAGCTGGCTTGGTGTCATCATTCTGTCACTGTGACTCTCCCCTTTGTAGCAAAGGAATCTTCATAGTTTGTGAACAATAAAAGTGGGAGCACAAAGGTGAAACCAGTTTTCTTCCCCCTAAAGAGGAATACATTTCCCAGATCATTACGTTTTTGGTTCATGCGCTGAGGGTTTCTCTCCCTGGGAAGTTTTTACAGTAGATTGAATCTGATCATTGAAAAACTCATCTGGAAAACAGGTTAGGTTCAAGTATGAAATGCCTCCCTCCCTCCCTGCTCCCCCCTTCTTTTCTCTCTGTACACCCAGAGAGAAAAAGCTGATGGTAGATTTAGCAGGTTTTAATTATCGTTTACTGCCTAGGTGAAGTCTCAGGCCTCTCTTTCTGGATTAATCTCCAGAGAATGGGTCTTAACTTCTCATTACCTGCTTGAGGTGAGTGGGTGGTCAAGGCACATAATTTCCACCAGAAGTTGTGGTTTTCTCTCATGCCTCCTGAGCTTCCAGTTCAGTGTTGGAGGGACAATGACCCTCCTTTTAATAGCTGGATTTGTCTTCATTCCTGCTTCGGTTATGGATTGAGACTCTGGATTTATATGTTTCTTCCTCTGTGCTCATATTTCAAGAGTGTAAAATATCTGTAGAGATTGGAGGGTTCCCATGTGGGAATATAACAGTACAATAATGTTACGGCAGCAGGAGTGTTACTGGTGGGAGGAAAGAGGAGCCATGTACTCTGAGCCCTCAGCTTTCAGCCCAGTGTTTGCAATTGCAGAAACTATTTTCTCCTGTGCAGATGCTTCCAACTATAGGAAGGACTCCATTTCACCCACTGACCTTTTGTCCCTGTGCTGAAAAGTTTGGCATCCCTGTGTAATGGCACAACAGACAGCTAATGCCAGTACTGGTGTTGGCATGTTAGATTGCCCCCAGAGCCCCCTGCTTTTCTGGGTGGGAGGGGAGTTCACTGCACAGCCCAGCTGGTCTTTCTGTGTAGACAGCAAGTAGCAGTGGTGGCAGCTCTGCTGTGTGGCCAGCTTCCCATTAGGAAATGGGATGAGATCACAGTCTCATTTCACCTCTTGATTATTACCAACCCGGCCTGGATCTGGATCTGAACTGGAAGAAGGCTCTTCTGTACTTTACCAGCCCTCGCTAGTGGGCAGTCTTCAACAACAGCCTTTCATATTAATATACTCAGTAACAGATACACCCATAGCATCTTTTAGATAAAGACTATAATTCATACTTAAAACAGAGGCTATAACCTGGGTGTTAACTGAATCCAAGAGGTTCCTGCGTGTGTTAGACTGATCCTGTCCATTATGGGAACTTGATCTGATCACAGACACAACGCGAAATGCAAAGACAGTGGGCTTGATGCTGTTAGTGTATATACTGGGGTCACCCTGATGCAATGAGCTGAATAAGTGACAGCTGGGGGTTGTTCTAGTTGTCAGTGTAAACAATGTGATGAGCAGAAATGAATGTGTGAACAAGAACATATTTAGCCCTTCTGGCTGTGATGGAACCCTGCAAAGGTAGTGAGTAGGAGAAATAGGTGTTCCAGCTAAATGTAGATATTATTCCTGTAAAGTGAATCTCAAACATCCCACATCTTTGCTCACTTTCACCTAGCACAAGCTACTGTTACAAATTATAATGATTAAATTTGCTCCTGGAGATACAAATCAGAACCCTGGGGAGCTAGGAGCAGATACGTAAACAGGAGATGGCAGTGGCAGGCTGAGATCCTGACATGGCCTTGCCAGTGTAGAATAGGTGCTGGCAGCAGCGTGGACATTAGTGCATGCTCTGCGAAGGCAGATGAGTTCTAGCAGGAGGAAACTTCTTGCCTGGGTTGAACACGCTGATCTATGTTCCTAGCAGCCAAACTCAATCATGCACCTCTGTAGGGGTCTGCACTGAGTTGTGTATGGGCATGTAGGAGATTTTCCCTGCCCAAAGGATGCAGTGGGGCAAAGATGAGGCTTCAATTGCCAAGCACCAAGGAGGAAGTTAAGTCAGACCTTGCAGGAAGCTGTTGAAAGCTGCTTACACACAAAGCCAGGCCCAGCCTGCACCAAAATGCTCTGTAAGAGTGCTGGAGGATGGTTAGAGTTAACACGTAAAAGCTGCCCTGTCAGTGCCTGCTTTTATTCCCTGCACTGCAAACGCTTGTTCTGGTTATAAATGGATCCATGAAGAATTTATTTCTTTTGCTGTTTCTGGGTTCTGTATTCCCCTGCTTAAGTTTTAGAGCACAGAGGGATATCACTCTTGCTTTGTGTTTTGCTGTCCATCTCCTTCCTGTGCTCTTTTTCTTTCCCTCCTACAGCAGAGCCATTTAGGCATCCATAAAACTCCAATAAAATTTTCTCTCCCACGTACTTTTGCAAGAGCAGAAAAATGTCTGCTTCACTTCACAGACATTTTGATGTGGGGGGAACGGACTTTATATTAAAAAAGTGAACAGTGAGTAAAATAACAAGCACAAAGAGAAAGGGCAGCTTTCGCAGAGCCAATGTACTCCCACCAGCTCACCTTCAGAGCAATTATGCCATGTAAATCTCCCTTTTGCAGAAAGAGCCAAGGAAAGCCAAAAACAGCACCAGTCATTTCAGCTTGTGTCCTGCGTGGACAAATAACCTTAGTATTAACACAGCTTGGCTGTGGGCCAGATGACTGTGCATGGAAACATATTTAAACCATTGAATAAGCAGGGTATAAACAAGAATTTTCAAAGTTTGGTGTTTTTTGCAACTCCAGGCAATGCGAATTAGAGTCTACAGTTATTAAGTTCCCATCTGGTGGCTTCTTTATGAAGGAATGATATTTGCATGTTTCCAGCAGAGAAAAGCTGTTTTTAGCTCAGATAAAATGGAACATTTTGCGACGGTATGGGAAATAACAGATGATGCTGATTTTAGCAACTGGGGTTGTAGGTTTCACCAGCTGCCCTTTAACAAAAAAATTATTTATCTTTAAGTAAGGGGAGCCAATGTTTTTCCTAGTACCCTTAACACCCATTGACTTAGAAGACTTTGGCTAGAGGAAATGATGGCATCTCGCAGAGAAAGGAAACAGCCCATTGGGTCATCTTCTGAATACATCAGCTCTCGGTGCATTTTTTTCTTTTAATTTCAGCAAGGTACAGGGCTGGTGTAGCCATAGGTTACCAAAACACGAAAGGGCCTGATTATTTTCTTTCTTGTTAGAGTGGTTAGCAGGAAGGATTCGCAGCCATTGCACTGCATTACTGCTGTGGGGATTGTTAATATTCCAAAACATA
The DNA here is from genome assembly GCF_900496995.4 of Aquila chrysaetos chrysaetos. NCBI lineage: Eukaryota > Metazoa > Chordata > Aves > Accipitriformes > Accipitridae > Aquila > Aquila chrysaetos. Next base: position 2,845,727 of record NC_044015.1, on the reverse strand, counting down.
CAAGGCAGGAGCCGCGTGGGTTAACCTAGAAGGAAGCCAGTGCCTGGCTTGTTTTGAACTATCCTCTTCCACCACTGCAAACTGAATGTGGTTCTGGAAGCAGACACAGCTTTCTAAACCAGCCTGTTCAGGCAGGCACTGCCAGCTTAGAGCCTTGAAAACCATAAATACAGCTTGGGCAACAACTGAACCACACCACTGCTCAGACACAAGTGCTTTCCCACCCAAACAGCTGCTCTGCTGTCACAGCCAAGAGCAAGGGGGAAGGTAACGCCCCAGCGGAGCTGCAGCTTCGGGACTGTAGCAGGAGGCTGTACCCAGGCTCAAAGCAGTGCCAACATCATCCTCCCCACCCTGAACTAAGCTTAGCAAATGCAGTTTAATTAAGGGGGGGAAGGCATGGTATTTTGCACACAGACAGTGAAGAGTGTTAGCTGTGTGTTAGCTTCAGCAATGGACGCAGCTATCTGAACATGTGTTTGCATACCCCATTTGAAGCCTAGCAGCCTAGGTAAAACAGCTTCAGTATTGCACTATATTGCGTAACTCTGTAAGGGTGGCATGTTTTTTTATAGTAACATGAGCTATTTGGAGCCTTCTGATAGTGGAGTGTTTTAGAAGGCAGCAAGTCTGCTATTCCCAGAGAAGATTGCTGGCCTGCCTCCAAGTCTTATACGATCATTGGGGTGTCGCTAGGTTTGAATAGGGATGCCGTAGGGGGATTTGGGGGAAGATTTCTTTGCCATGCTCCTGCTCTCCTCCTTTGTGGAAGGGAAAGGCACAGCTCATGGTGGGTTTGAGACTTTTGCCAGTGGTGGTAGTGCCCGAGAGAGCGCTCATGTTTGGGAATTCCCTCAGCTCCTGTCCTAAAAATAAGGTCAAATCCTTCCTCCAGCACTGAGAAGCCTTGGACTGGCTCTGTGCACAGTGTTGTAGCCTCCACCTTTCTCCAGGACCCTCCTGTGCAGCTGGGCACCAGGCTGGAGATTAGCTCAGCTGGTGGTACCTGGTCCTGGAGTAAGAGTGATACTGCAGTTCAGGCCTGCAAATACATGCATGGCTGCAAGCGGAAAGGGCAAAAGGAGTCAGTTCTCTGCAGTGTACTACTGAGGGCAGTTCAGTTAAACTTTTCTCCTACTTGCCTCCTCCAAGGTTTTCTGTTCATGGAAAGACACATGAAGCAACAAGTCTGCAGTTCTGAATGGCCTGGAGCTGCTCTTGCCAGAGATATGAATACCCAGATAGCGTTCAAGAGCTCAGCCAGGTATGTGTGATCTGGACCCTGCAGGTTGCCTCCTTCCAGGTTCTGACAATGGAGAGTGCCGAGCCACTGAGCTTATTTCATTTTTAACCACAGCCCAGCAGATCCCACACTTTGCTTGAGGCTGGCTGGGCTGCTCTGCAGATGATCTTGCGATGTTATGACAGTCCGGAGAGCCATTATTCCGAGCGCTTGCCAATCACCAGACTGCTGCCAGTCTGTGTCAAATGAAGCATCCCAGGCCCTGTCACATTAAATCCAGCAGCTCTTTCATTTAGAGCAGAGCGGTTTGTTTATTTGTGTTCCCTCCCCTCCTTTTGGGATGCCACACTCAATCATCTCAGGGGTTTGGTCTGCCCGTGCAGAGCCTGTAACCACAGTGAAGCTCAGTGCCCCTTAAAGGGCCCCTCATCCTTGGGCAAGCAATGCTGTTGAGTGTTTTGCTGTGGTATTCTTTTGCAAAGAGATGGGTGTAAATAAGGGAGAAAGCACGGAATACTGGTATGGCTGAGAGCGTGGTTCCAGGTCAGTCCTTGTCAGTCATTCACACCAGTTCAAGGGCAGGGTGTCTCAGCCTGATGAATCACACAGCTGCTGTGCTCTGTTGTAAATGAGAATAAAAGATGCAGAGTAGTGTCACATGTGTTTGCACCAATCAAGCCTATGCAGCACCTGTGTGCCTCAGTTTCCCTGTCTTGAAAATGGGAGAGGTGAGGAGTAGCGCAGTCTCTGGAAGGGGGAAGGTCAAGCCAGGTGGCCTGCTGCAACCATATGGAGGGATGGAAATGAGAATGGTGGGTTGTGTGGCTTCAGATGAGGATACACAGCTTGCTCACTTTCTCTGCAAGCATTAGGGTACAGAGCTGAATTTTTCCAAGGCAGTATTGCGAGTGAACAGGTGCCGTCACTGTTGCTCCCAAGCAGCTCCTGCCCTTTGCAACTTCTCTGTGCCACACTATGAAGCATGACAGTGCTGCAGCAGTCACGTGGAAGGAGTGGGAGTGCTCTTGGAGCATGGGTTTCTCGGCAGTGCTGCTGCTCAGGCGCAGGCAGAGGTGACTTCAAGAGGAGAATTGTCCAATTCATGCAGAGGGTGCAGAGAAAGGTCTGTACAGAATGGAGAAATGAAGGGAAAAATGATGATGAGCTGGCTGGAAACATGATTACCGGGAGGAGCCAGGATCCTGCACACAATATTCCTTTTTTTTATCAGTTCAGATTCCCTTGTCCCTGCAGGAAAGCCTCTTGAATGAAGTCTCTCTGTGTAAAGGCTGTGAAGATGGGTCAGCATCAGTGACTTCTCTTAGCTTGGGAGAACAGGAAAAAGATATTTTTTTTTCCTTTTTTAATTTTTTTTTTTTAATTTATAATGCATCTGCAATAAGAGGTGGTTCACTTCTTGTCATTGCTTGCTTTGGTGTTTAATTTCCTTCCTGTAGGATTTGAATTCAGATGTTATGATGGGTTTTTTCCCTTTACAAGAATTAAAAGCAAATGCACAGTTAAAAGATGGAATTCCAGGGCTTCTAATCATTTGACAGAATGAAGTCTGCAAGCCAAATTAACTGAGCTTCCTCATTACTGTTGTCACTTTGCACGCTGGCTGAATGCTCTTGAATTTAGCCCTGATCCATTACAAAAAAATATTTTCCTTACCTTTCTTGCAAGGGGCCTCCAAGCTGATTAAAAGCAAAAGAGATTTTAACTGTGGTCTTTTTCCCCTTGAAGAGTGGCTTTTATCTGTGGCTGCTTGTTTCACCATATAATTTCTGGTTATTTCATGGTTATCGTGCAAATTCATGGGGTGAGTTTCCCTATGGATGAATGAAGATCTCTTCAAGGAAGCAGAATGCCTACTGCTTTTAAGGACTGTCTTCTAACAAAACCGTACACAAATCCCAATTTGAGGTGTCACTTCCATACCAATGTCTCTTTAAGAAAGTGTAATGATAAATCTAGCTTCATTATCCAACATATCTAACAGTCAGCCCAGTGACATCCTTTCCTTTCATTACACGGAATAGAGATTGACTCATTGGGTGGCTCTGCTTTCAGTTGAAACCACATACAGTAACTGGAAACCCAGGGAGACTCTGCAGTCTCCATGGAGACAGCACACTTACAACTTAATGTGATCAACAGATGCTGCAATAATCTTGAAAGATGGAGAAAATGTTTCAAACCGAGTGTTGTTTATGGTGGTTCAGTGGATGTTCAAATTTGCTCTGTTATGACTGGGCTCCGTGTAAACGCACAGTCTTCTGAAAACACGCAGATGTGTGTATTGAGGGAGAAATCTCTCATGTGGATAAAGCAACTAGGAAGTGGGCCACTGCTTTTCTGTTCTCAGCATCTGCCCTTGGGGAGGTCACTGTAACTTCCTCTTCTATCCCAGTTTATCTGTTAAAATGGGGCAGTGCTAGTCATCCAGTTAATGGCTACAGCATCTTTTATGCTCTGGGGTAGATGACTGTAATGAGATGAAGCTAGTAGGATTCTGATGAATGAGTCTATAATCTCGGTGAATTGAGTAGGGATCTCCCTCTGTGCTGTATGACCTAATGTTGCAGCTGACGTCAAGACTTCCAGAGCAGATTTATACTTATGTTTCATTTTCCTGTGAAACCTCTAATGAGTGATCATTTCCCACTGAATCTTAGAAGCTGTTGTAAAGAAATGACCTGTTTTCTGCCTTCCCTGCTCTGATACTGGTGTAGCCCCCATTACTGTCACATCTGGACCCCTTGCATCAGTCCCAGGGGTAGGGAGATGCAGCGCTTCTCAAACAGAAGGAAGGGCACGCAGATGCTAGTCCCTCATCAGAAAAATTCTGGGAGCGTAACTATTGGAGAGGATGGTCCAGATGCAAGTACTGGCTCAGAAAGCCTTCATTTCACTGATTGCTGGGAGCTGGGAAGGTATAAATTCATGCTGTACTTGCTTGTTTCTTATTCTTTCCCTAAGCATCCTCTGCTGGCCACTCTTGGAGATAGGCTGTGCTTGGTTGGAGGGACACTTGCTCTGAATTCCTGTTTTGCTCTTAAAATCTAGTGGCTGTGGAGATTGGAGGGGGGTTTGTGTTTTCCCTTGTTCATTGGGTTTTTCATGAGGGAGGATTAATTTTTCATAATACAGTGGCATTTAGAGCTGTGCAAGGTGCTTTACAGACACAGGGGGGAGATGCAATTACCAGTTCAGAAACTGAGAGCATTCTATAGAGGAAAGGTGTCCTAGACCAGTTTTATAGGGAAGAGATGAGACTATCAGCTGTGGCAGGACTGCCCTCAAAAGCAAAGGAGGCTGATCAGGGTGTCTGTCTGTACCTCTGCTGCCCCAGCTCACAGCTCAGTGCCTTTGCTGACATGCTGGGCAAGGTGATGTGAGTTTTCTGGCATTAGGGAACACTCAGGGAGTCCCTTCTGCTGGCAGAGTTGTGTAGCTGAAACTCTCTGCAGATGGGCAGCAGTTGGTGACTTCATCTACACAGCTACATTAAGAAGAAGGCATCTTTCCAGTCTAAGCATCTTGCTGGAAATCACCTACAGAGCCTTTGACAGAGCAGGATGCAGTCCTACCTTCCAGCTGCTATTCTTTCTTCCCACCCAGGGCCAAACTTCCTTGCTTGCAAGACCCTTATTCAACCAGGCTCCTAGGCTGGACTCTTGCCCTTGATAAAAGGTGCTCAGCATTGTGAACTCTCCCCTCCCATGCACCTGGGGGTTGAGAGTTTCCAGGTAGAAACCATCTGACAATTTTTGGGCATCCACTCTCGGAGAGATCCTCACCCATGCAGTGAGTCAATGGACTCCCTATCCAATAGCTGGTTTCCACGTCACTGTACATGTACATGCAAGGAACTGTAACCCATAGTGCAGCCATAAATATCAGTAAGGATTATTCATCAGGGTCTGTCTCCAAATAATGACAGGAATGCATCTCCTTTCAAAAAGAACAGGATATCTAATTCAATGAAAGGAATTCCTCGATGAAGTCCCAGATGGGCACATAAGATCAGCCTGATTATTTTTTGAAGCTTTGGTTGCTCTGAATAAGGCTGAAAATTGAATTAGCTCAGAGAGAGACAGCCCTGGCCAATCACTCAGGGAAGCTGAAGGACAGCTTATTGATTTTCATGTTTCAAAAAAAATTAAATGATATCCCTTTTTGTTATTTAAAATGCTGCTTAAGCAATTTAGTAATGTGATGTTGGAGGCCCAGTTCCAGGCTCTGAATCGGATGAAGGAGGGGGAGATATTTCCCTTGACAAGAGAGCTAGGTGGAAGAAAGATTTAGTGTAATTGCCTTCCCTTCCAAATAATTGATGATGCCAAAAGAATGGCTATATTTTGCCAGCTTCCTTTCCTGCATACCATTTATTAAAGATATAGTAATTAATTATGTAAATAGTTGATTTATAATCAACAACTCTGGTAGTTAATTGATTTTTTTAATGTGTGAATTTATATGACGGGAAAATACTGATAAAGTGATTATACTGTCCTGCCAGGCTGCAGCACCCTCTGGGAGAGGAGGAGATGGTCCGGTGAGTCTAAGCAGATGGATTTTTGGTCCTTTCATTGGGAATTTAACCCTTCTCCATCCCTGGAATGAAACTGGTATTTAAGGAATCCCATCTGTCCAGAACAGAGACTCCTTACTCCAAGGGTGTGTGGAAAGGAAGCATCTTCCAGGAACTGCTGTCTCTTTTAGTTAGAAATGAGCCCTGCTTAGCTGCTTCGGAAGGGGCTGGGTGGAGAGTGCCAGCCATTTCCCAACCCTCTGCAGTGCTCCTTGGATTAAACTGTAGTGCATGATTTCTCTCCCCTGCTGCCCCACCCCTTCCCTTTGTATTGTTTCAGGCAAATCTTTCAGAAACAGCTCTTAATCAAATGAATGTGCAGTTATAAATAAAATATCTTCTCCTCCCCGTTCTCCCGTCCAACCTCAAATCTTGAACCTTTGCCCAAACAGGAGAATGGGAAATGCTTCAAAATGCAAACAGTGGCTATAAGGTGCTGGTTTGTGCTGTGCCCATTTCCAAGGGCCCCATCCCATACAGGGAATGGCTTGACAGCACCTGGGTGGTCTTAACCCTTCAGCATGGAGGGAGGGAAGGTTTAGTGTGAGCTGAGTCTCCTTAAGCCCTTCCATCCCAGTGGCTGCCAGTGTGGGGGGAAAAGCCCTCTGTCTCTTTCTGCCTCTGACTCTCTGCAGTGCTGCTGGGTTTAGGATCAGCCATCTTGAGCTCATATAAAAGCCTCCCATCACCCTTGCTGGACAAGAGGCTCATGCATTGGGCCTAGCCTCTCCCTTGTATGCTGCAGGTGATTTGGGAACTTAGGTGGTGTGTAAATCTGTCTGTGCTGCCTGAAGTTCCTTGACCTTCAACTAAGACCTGAGCTGCCTCTTCTCTGTGATGAGTCGACGCTATTAATTGGAAATCCAATTTTGGAGGATGGCCAGGCTAATGCTGAGCCAGCATCAGTTGGCTCTGCAGGCAGGATATAGGACATGCCTCGGTCTATCTATAGCTGGGGAAAGTCAGCTTGTTCTGTCTTATTGCAGGGGAAAGTGGGGTAAATAGGTCCCAGTTCCTTCCTCACCAGTCTGGCACCTCACGTGGTTTTACTTTTTCCTGTTAGTAACTTGTTGCAAGATGAACTGCACAACAGAACTGCCAAGCAAAGACTTTTACCTGATCCCTGTCAGCACACAGAGCAAAATGGCATCAGTCCTCTGCAAGCAAGGCATCCATCGAGGTCCCTCCAGCGCTGGTGGAGAGCAGTCAGTGAGTGTCCTTCCACCCTAAACACCAACCTTAGAGCAAGTTCATTTGCCGTCCGAGGGGCTGATCCTGCTCTCCCTTGACTGCAGAGTGAGATGATTCAGAGCACTGTGGTGAACTGCTTGATGTGATAGCAAATGAGCTGCTCCTTGGAGTGCTCACTGCTCACACATGTGGCACATGAGATCATCACACTCCCATGTCCCAGACAGGGGATTCTTCAGTGTATCCTCAAAATGCAAAACAGTTGTAGAGCTGCCTTTCAGAAGAGCCTGTTGTGTTACATCACCCAAGGGGTAAACAAGACACACAGGCCCTGGTGAACAGCTTCTCCAATCCCAAAAGCCATGCTTAGCAGAGACCTCACAATCAGAAAAGCAGCTTTTATTGACATCTGAGTTGAAGGCTGATTGACACCATGTGTTGAAGAGCAAAGAGCAGGAGGTGAGCAACAGGACAACACTTCTCTCAGCTGAGAGAAGGGTCTGCTCTGGCCGGTGCTTGACTGCAATCTCCAAATTTATTTGTGATCCATCCAGTATTCCTGTTTCTTGATCCCAGGGTTTAAGCATAGTGCAGAAAAAAAAAGGCAAAGGGCAGGCTGTGACACAGATGGGAAGCAGGAAATAGTGAGAAGGCAGAGCTGGACAAAGATTGGCATGAAGGACAGGTCTGAATGCCAGGCATGGACACAGGGCTGGTGACACAGACGTTCACTGCTGTCTCACATGGGATATTTCATGTAAATCATCTGCCCTCCCTTTTTTCTGCTTAGGTTGGATGACCTCAAGGATGCACTTCCCATGGGTTTGTGCATACCCCATGGTGTGGAGGGGTAGGGAAGCGCTGCAGTGTGTAAGAGCCAATGGTAGACTGTCCCGATGGTTGGTCCTGGGCTGAGACGCAGCGCAGTCATGTATCACAGCATTGGCAATCAGCACTGAGATGTGAGAGTGGCTGACAAGGGCTGCGCTAAGCCAGAGCTGATCAATTCCAATCTGATTAATACTAACTGTTTATAAAGTGTGTCAGACCCAAACGTGTATCCAGTATTAATTAATCCTCTGAACTGCCCTGGGAAGTAGGGAAGAAAGGAAATATTGTGTCTATTTTTAAAGAAAGGAAATAGTTGGGAGTAATTGATTAGGTGGTGCTTGGAGCTTGTGGGTTATTTCTGTTTCTCCATTTGTCTTGGACATTTGTAGGGAGGTTTAGTGGGCAGGGCCCAGCTTTCAAGTCCAGCTCTGGGAGGGCAGGGGGGGGCTTGTCTGCACATTTGGGCTCTGCTCCAGAAGGTGCAGAATGACTGATTCATTGCAAGTCCCTATCACATCATTAAGGAATTCCCTGCTACTGGGTCTGCATTCAGAAAGAGGTGATGTCCCTAGCAGGAGGCTGCCTGTCCCCTGCAGGTGCTTTGTTCTGGCCAACAGGCATGGCAGGCCACTGTGGATGCATTCAGGGCCACACAGGAGTGAGAAGGATGCTAATACATGACCAAGACCTCTGCAATGCTAGGGGAGCTAAGGACAGGAGTTGGGGCTGTCCCTTCAGACACCAAAGCCAAGTACAATGGTTTGGAGGCAAGGGAATCCAGCTCAGTTTGGTCTGTGCCACTGGGAGAGCCTGCTGCATTATCAACACAGGCTGAAAAGACCGTCTCTGCTCCAAAGGCTGTTGCCTTGTACACAGCCTCTCTGTTTCTTTCCAGGTATCATTGTGTTATCTCCCATTTTTGTCACATCACTGAGACAGCAGATGAAACTGCAAAATCTGGGCCTTAGTTTTAATTTCAATCAGGCTTTTGATTGATGCAGTAAAGCCAGTGGAAACCTTTGGTGCAGGCACAGCTCTGTGACTCCCATGCAGGGCATCGCATTGTGTGCCCTGCCAGCTTTGAGGGTTCCTGGCAAAGAGCTTCCAGACCCTGCAGGTGGGAGCAATAAGTTTTTCAGCTGCTTTGGCTAAATGCACGTGAGTTCCAGAGCCTCATTTGGTCTCTGTGTGTAGCCCCAGTGAATTGATGTGGATGGAAATCAATGTCAAAACAATAGCACCTTAAACAGTCCAGTTGAATCCTCAGGAATCCCTCCAGAGCTCAGGCCAGACGCTCTGCTGCTTGTGACAGCCCTGTGAATAAACAGAGTACTTTCTTCTCCATGCTGGGGAATCCAGGGCCTTTCACAAGCACTAGAATTTGCATAAAACACTTAAAACTCACATAAATAAACCTAGACAGCCAGATCTTGCAGGAGCCGAATGAAATCATAAAGCTCTGGGTTTTAATTAGTCTCTCACCCTTGCTATATCAAACGATCATCATTGCTCATGTCAAACCAGTGCTTATTCTAGGATATAAAAAAAGTCTGAGTCCCCTGACAGGGCTGAGGGATGTAAAGGTGGAGGAGAGAGATGAACAGCCATTTGGGCCTGAATGGTTCCTGGGCTGTGGTTTCTCTGGCACAGGGCTTCCTTGGGGCTTTCTAGCACAGATGGACCAGAGTTTCCCTCCCTATTTCACCTAAGGGCAGTGGGGACAGGGCAGAGAACTCCAGGGAAGGACTTGCACCCCCAGCTATCCCAGCCTCATGTGTGCTCCCAAGGAGCAGAACAGGGACGGGGGCATCTCTGTACCTGGGGCAGACCTGGCCTAGTAACAAGAACTGTGTGGCAGGTCCCAAGCCAGCCCCAGCTGAGGGCAGCACGAGGCGGCCTCACGTCCCCTCCAGAAGCTGGCAGCCACTCGGCATCTGGCAGACAAAGCTTGTGGGTTTTTTTCCTCCTTCATGCTGTCATCCGTGCAAGCACAGGTGGTAAATACAGAGCTGTTGTTAAGGGTTATTAAAGATCAAATTATTTTTTTTACTCTCCCTTTGATTGATGCCTTAATAGACCCATCCAGATGTGATAAGGTCAAATTTAAATTTAATCAGTTTTGTTAATTTTTTTTTTAATTCCTGGGTGATGTATAAACACACCAGAGTGTCGGGAAGGTGCCGGCAGTGGGGGAACCTGTGATAACTTTTTCTCTCAGCTTCTGTCCAAATCATTTTAATGACAGGCTGCTGAACTGCGGGGTTCCAGAGCTTTCCAGGAAACCCTGGGCATGGAACCTTTCTTGATCAAGAAATTCCTATGAAACACTAGAAAATTCAGAGAAGGTGCCAGGAAAATTCCAAGCTGGGAAGTCCTTGAGAGCTTCTAGACCCAGGAATTCCTGGAAAGCACTAGAAAATTCCTACAAATTTTCCACAGCACAGCATCAGATCTTGCTCTAAAATAGGTCTGAAAAAGAGCATGTTGTCAAAGATTCATGCATCCTGCACTCAGCACTGCAGCTGCCTTGTGCTGTTCCTCTTTTGGGAGGTGAAGGGGGGTTGTTCCAAGAAGGCACCTTGCAGAGATCCAGGTGCCTGGTGTTGGTAAGCCCTTTTAAAAGGATTAGTCCCGATTTCTGCTTGCCTCAGTTCTTCTGCTTGGTAAAGAGAAGTCATAGCGTGGGAGGATGATGGTTTTTTGAAGTGCTGCTTAGTCATTTGGTCACATTGACAACTTCTGGGTTCATAAATGTCAGTGAAACGGTGGGGTGGGCAGGACTTGCAACCAGACTTTAGGTGAAGTGATAATGTCTTAAACAGCAGTATGATGCTCCAAAACACATCTCTCACTGCCATCATTTCCTGCCCGTAAGCAGAGCAAGCTCTGCTGCAGAACTGTGCCCTGTGCTGCTATTCGGGCGCTATAGTTGCGTGGCTGGTGCAGGGTTTATACCTCTCATTTATTTGATGAGTTTGGCTGTTTTTCTTCAATGCTTATGTCTGGAGTCAAGTGAATGCATCAGCCTCAGCTTCCTCTTTTATTATGCTTGTTCTTTTCCTAGTTTTTGCTTTACTGGCCCTTCCCATTGCTTCCATCAGGGCAGGAGATGGTGCATGGAGGTGTGTTACACTGGGTGCAGGGACCTGAAGGAGGGAGGCAGGATGGCCCCTTCCTTCGCCAAGGACAGCTCAAGACAGGAGCAGCTCTCATTAGGCTCTGGTTACTGTTATGTTAGCTGATATTTAAACAAACATGTAATTGTTAAAATGCCTGCTCTCTGTGCCTTAATGCAAACAGTGCTACAAGAGCAACAGCTTATTAGAACTTGTTTGCATTAGGGATATTTGCAGCAGGTTAGCCACCATGTGTCATGCTGCTGGAGTGTGCTAATAGGGGAGTGTCCACACTGCAGCTGAGATGGCTCCAGAGGCTTGGGGACTTGGCGAGTGGCCTGGCTGTGGCCAGTGCAGGGTGCCCAGTGTCTTCGCTTGCCCAGAGTATTTCACTGCTAGCTCATTCCCTGGCATAGTTTTGGCAAGTCCAAGTACCACTGTCCCATATGACACGTGGGCAGGGTGTAGGGACTCATCCCAATAGGCACTCTGGCTGCAGCAATGAGGGTTTTGGGGGAGAAAGAGGAAGAGTTCAGCTATATGGCAACTAGCCAAACCATGCTATTTACCCTCAGGCAAAAGACCAATCTGTGGCCTGTTTGTTTTACTTTTCTGTACTTATAGCCACAGCCAAAGTGCCCATGCTGTGGGGAAGAGCTGCCAAGCATAGGCCAGCGCTTGGTGGATTGGGCTGTAGTGACTCAGGACTAATCCACTGCCTTTGCCTTGGCACAGAGGTGATGTGCCTGCAGTCAGCTGCATCTTGCTTCTGCAGAGCGCAGAGATGGGGCTAAGCCCCCGGTGCAAAGAGTGTAGGTCTGGATTTAAGAACAGACTTGGCTCTTACTTGACTGTCAGTGTAGACACATCCTTAGTGTTTTCGTTGCTGGGGGAAACAAACCCTTTGGTGTGTGCTTCCCTTCACACCCTGTGCGGATCCAGCTGTCTCTGCTTTCTCTCTGCTCACAAGCAGATGGCGGAGCGAGAGAGGAGATGCCTCAGGTGAGTCGGGCTGAGAGCCGCGTGGAGACACAAGTGTGAAGAGACACATCCTTGCGTTGTCAAAATATTGGGATGTCTAGTTAAACCAGAACAGAAGGGATTGCAAAAGCCACCAGCTCCCCTGGCAACAGCACACGGGTCCATGTGTAGGCCAGGAGCTGGGGGAGTATGCAAAGGTGGGGGTTAGCGCCGAGCTGCAAGGTGCTATAGGTGGGCTGTGTGCCCTGAAGGCACCCTTGCACTGCAAACAATAACAGGAACATTTAAATGCCATAAAGCTCATTTTATCAGGGAGATGGTTTGTACTGAAAGCGGTTGTTGCGCACAGTTCCTTTGATGGGTCTCGGCAGATAGCACCAATTATAAAATTATTAACAAACGAATGTGCTCCTTCACTCCAATTAAATGATAAGAGCCAAAGCAAAGGGGCAGATTTTTATCATTATCAGATTACAGGCCCATATTGTGCTGATAATAAAGCAGGCACTTTCTAATACGTTACCTCTAATATGGCTCCTTAGATTATTGTTTGGCTGTAGAAGAAATAAAAAGAACTTTGCAAAAGCAATAACAATGCTGAAAGTGTCTTTATCACAGGCCGTTCTAGGGAGCGTAACAAAAGGGGCACAAAATGACTCAGGCCGATGACAATGAGGATAATAAGAACATCGGGAGTGGGGAGGGTGCCCACACAGCAGAGCACTGGGCCAGAACATCTCGACTCTGTTAAAGAGATAAAGCCTTAAGAGGGAGTTTGCTTCAATCAGGGAGGCAGTCTTCTGCAGCCTCTGGAAAAGTGAAAAGAGCCACAGGAGGAGGAAGAAAGGAATATTAAAAGATCTTCTGGGGGTGGGAGGAGTGTTTCTCTCCTTTTTCCCCTAGAAAGTCAGGTAGGATTTGGGCTGCGGCTGCAAATATGCAGTCCCTCTTTCACTGGCTGAAATCTGATGTTTCAGAGGTGATCAAACGTAATTAGGCAGCGTAGTACTAATTCAGCTGCCATGTGATATGTTGAAGGAGAATAGCAACTGCATGGGAGGGGAGACAGAATGAGTTTCCCCTTCCTGACCCTGAAGCAATCGTACCTAGAAGCCTGAAAGCTGATTTTATTTTCCTCTCTGCAGGGGAGAGACAGCAGTTTAAGGAAAAGAGAGTCCTCCTCTGTATTTGACTCTCTGCCTTGCTAGGTGTTAGGTTGTTAGGCTGGTAAAATATGTAGAGGATGTGATTCCCTTCCTGTACTGGCATAAATCAGAAGTCACTCTAGCTGTGCAGATTTACACAAGCTGAGGGTTTGGCTTAACAAAATTATAACAGCATAAAGCTGGTGAGGAGGAAAGGTCAAGCCTGCCATATCTGTCTCAAAGCATGGTGATATCAGCCATGAAATTGTGATCATGACTGATCAGGGAACCTCGTCATTAAGTGATTAATTATTATTAATTATTATTTATTACTGTGGCACCAGGGAGCCCTTGTCACATCTATGTTAAGTTCCCTTGAACCTGGATCCACTCCAAGTTTTCTGAAGTCCTTGAGTTTGCAAAGCAGAGCTGCTGATCTTGTAGGAACAGGTCTTGGGGTTTAATACTGCCAGGACCTACAATTCTCAAAGGAAAAGTGCCATAATGTGTGCGTTGCTTGCGGGGGGGGGGGGGGGGGGGGGTCCTGGAAGGAGCCCCGCAAAGTAGAACTAGAAAATAGTAATGTTGTGGAAATGATGAGCTAAAGTTAGACTTCTGCTTAACTCGGGGATAGTTCTTTGTGTGTTTATGTGTGGTTACAGGCACAAGTGCTTCTAATTACCCATCCCTAATGATCAGATCAAATTATCTCAGAGGGCTAATTCCAATGAATTTTGCTCTCATTTTCACTGAGGTAAATCACAACTCCTCTCCTGTCAGCAGAGCTGGGCTGGATTTACATCCAGCGTAACAGAGGTTGGAAGGCATCTGCACTGAATTCCTGCCAGTTCTTTTCTGAGTCTGCCTGCAGAGACTCCAGAATCGAGTGACATTGGCTTTCCTAGGCATCAAAGGGCCACTTGAAAGGCTAATTAATGTTATCTCTGTGCCAGATCAAGGAGGTAAAGGACCTTTTTCTTGCCCTGATGCAGCACCAACATGTGCAGTTTTACAGCCCCAGCCTGTTGGCTGCTGATTCTGCTTTCGTTCCCTGTTATTTACAACCCTGCACACAAAAAGGTCTATTTTATTTATTTGTATGTTTTTGCTTCCCGGGAAGATCTTCAGCTGTGAGCTGAGTCAGCAGGATCTCTAGTCAAACGGCAAGCCTCTCCCCCTGCAAGATATTGAAACCCCGTGATGTTTAGCCTAACGGGAGAGGACTCTGCTTTCAGTGTGCCACATCACTGTTTCGCCTCCCATCTTGCCCTGCAAGCAGGAAGCAGCCCTCTTGAATATAATTTCTATTGAAAGCAAATGGTGTCTATGTCTGATTAGTTCTGGCTTGAGGCTGTATCAACAAGCTCACTGTTGGTCCTGCATTTGCAGCCTGGAATATTTTAGGGCACTTGAGTCTGACAGATTCATGTTTATTACATTAAACCATTTTATCATTGACTCGCCAAAGTGTTATTCTCCCAGCTGGAAAGAGGCAGTGAAAAAAAAAAAAAAAGCAGCTACACCACTGGCCCAAGTGCTGACAAAAAGGCCAAATCCTGCAGCCTTCATCTAGACAGAGCCTCTGAAGGCCTAATTCTGTTCTTGTTTGGGGCCTTGATCCTGCCTCTGTTGTAGTAAGTGTGAAAGCTGTGGTAGAAGAAGGGCCAGGCTGTTATGTTCTGTTGATGTTAATCAGGAAAGACCCCTCTGAAATCAGTGGAATTAGACTGAGACACAACGTTGGGTAAGTGAGAATCAAACCAGGCAGGTTCTGGTCTGCTGTGTGGGCCAGGGGCTCTGCTGGGCTCACCCCCAGCGTGTCCCTGTCCCCATATAACGCAGACCAGACCCCTTCTCCCCCTCCAGGAGCTGCAGCCGTTTCATACTGCTAACATCAGCAAAACTTGTCTGTGTCAGCAAATAAGACTCACAAGACAAAGAGGGAGCCGTGAGGGGAAGTGCCTTTGCTTTTATTTTATTCTTTTGCTAAGCCATTTCTGTAGCTGCAACTGTACAAACAGAATTAGTCACCTTTTCCCCCCACAAGTCCAGGGCCTCAAGACAGGGCAGGGTTCTGTTCACATTTCCTCTCTGGGGACAGGGTTTCCATTATACCAAGGCCCCTCTGCTTCACTCTGGCAGCCTACAAAGGTCTTGAAAGGACTGGAAAATGTCCCCTGCCAGCTTCCCTTGCTCAGGAGAGCTCCCTGGCTCACACAGGGCTGGCATAAGGCCTTAGTCTGCTGCAGGAGCCTCTGCTCTGTGGGGAATCCCAAGGGGAAGAGCTGTGGGTCTCTTTCAAAACAAAGGTACAAATTTCAAAACATCCTGTGGAAGGGAAAATACCAGCACCAACCAGAAAAAGGTTTTGAAGCAATCAGACTGTTCCATTTAAAACCAACCAGAGTCTGGCAGCCTCCTCCATTATTTTTCTTTCTTGTTTAACATCTAAAAGTCTCCGAGGAATTTCCTGGTACATTTGCTCTGCTTCACCACAGGTCTCTGCAGAGTGACTGTAACAGGCAGTGTGTGGCCTGACACTTGACTTTGTCATTCTGCCCATCCTGTCATTCTAATAGAATAATCAGAATAATACTTAATATTTCCCAGAAATAACTTCTGTCTAGGACTCCTACAGGTGTTTTACCAATGTTATTGGCAAGTGCGCACCATCTCAGCAAGACAAGGGAGACAAAGGAATGACAGGTGCTGAAGGTAATGAGAACTGAGCTGAAAGTTAAGAATTTTAACCTAAACTACTTGTCCACGCTTTCCTTATCAACAAAGGTGAGAGATACAAACTCCCAGAGTACAGATGTCCTGTGTTGTGGGGGGTGAATAGTGTTTTGGAGACCAGAGAGCAAGTGGATGCCTGGAGTTGGTTAGGGCAAAAGGTTGATGCTACTTACCCAGAGTGATTTGGTTTGTGGGGTTCCTGGGAACTGTATCTTTACCCTCATTTTCTAGGTGCAAGACAGCTAGAGAAGTGACAGGCAGTAGTAGATTGGGGAGTGGTAGGACTATGATGCGCATTAGGCTTTCTGTGTCCCAGGCCAGTTCCTTGTCCATTAAACAGCACAGCCTTCCTTGCTGCCTGCAAATTGTCTTTCAATCCAAGGCTCTGTTCACAGTCCAAGTCATTTGCAAATTTGAAGAACGGACAATAAAATAGATGAAAGCCAATCAGAAAGTAAGCAAAGTCCATTAAGATCACACTTGGTAACCCTTCATTTAGCTAACCCGTTCTTTAAAGAAACTGGCTGAACATCTGAAGTGTGTTTGCTCTGTAGACAGATAACTCTGAAAGTAGAACCTGGTCTCTAAAGAGCTTTAAGCTTTCTTAAAAGGAAGCAAATGACTCTGTGTCGTGCCACATAAGACATTAATCTTTAAATGTTACGCAGATGACTGGGGAAAGAGGCCATTTGTTACAGGAGGGGGGGAAAGAGAGAGGTTTGGGGGTTTTTTTTTGGCTGTGCTGCCAGGAGAACCAATTCCCATCTGTGGGTTTGATGCATTGTTTCATAAGTAACAGTGTTGGTTTTGCGCAGGAGCAGCTCTCAGAAACCATAACATTTAATGCAGAATGAAATGTGTTCTAGGAGAGAGGTTTTCTTTGCTATTTTTGCAGTCAGTGGAGCAGGATGTGTCTCAGAAAGGTGCTCTCCCTAATGCCCTCTGATTCTGCAGCAAAGGCATCATCTGGTTTGTGGTCCTTGTATTGAATGTTGCTCTGTGCACCATAGACCATTTCTAGGATATTTTTGTCTTCAAAAAATGTTGCCATTGCAGAAAGTGAGCCAGAAAATACATACATTGTGTTGTCCTGGGCAAGAGATGTTATTTTTGTTCTTTCTT
Source organism: Aquila chrysaetos chrysaetos (assembly GCF_900496995.4). Taxonomy (NCBI): domain Eukaryota; kingdom Metazoa; phylum Chordata; class Aves; order Accipitriformes; family Accipitridae; genus Aquila; species Aquila chrysaetos. Next base: position 2,828,765 of record NC_044015.1, on the reverse strand, counting down.
CTTTGGTATGTCTTCCTTTGAAAACAAAAGTAATTTGGGCTAATGGAACATGCTGTTTGTGTGCAGAAAAGAGTGCATGGCACTGAAAGTATTGGAAACTGCAGCTGTTGTTAGGATCCTGTATTTATGCTGATGTAGCGCAACAAGTTCTGGATGTAGAGCAGCTTCCCAAAGGTTGTTCCCAAGACAGGCAGCAATACCATGAAATTTGCTCACCTTCCTCCACTAAATGAGTTGGGTGACCTTCAGGGGTGGGGAGTTCTACATTTTGCTGCTTGGTGCTCTGGCTTCTTGACCACAGTAGGAGATACTGTAGACTGCTCTTGTTGGGAGGAAACTGGTGCTGAAGTCAAGAATCCTTGAGGCAATTTTCTTTACATGGATGTGCAAAGGTCTGGTTTTTAGAGCAGGGGAGAAGCCCCACAGCCTAAAAAAACAGCTCCAAATGCTTCCTACATAAACACAGCTTTGAAGCTTGTTCCGTGTCTCTGCCTCCCCACAAGACACACACGGTTGTGTTTGACTTTCCTTCTCTGCCCCTTTTCTCACTCCCTCTTCAAATTAAACCAGGAATCCCCCTCCTCCCTTCCCGTTCTCAAAGCATTCCTGCTCAGGGCAGCTTTGCATTTCCTTTCTGTTTTCAGTAGATGCATGTGTTTAACTGCAGTTATTTTATCAAGGAGTAACAGTTAAAAACCTACCGGTTTCAGTGTGGTTTGTCCCAACCTATAGTAAGAGGCTGACCTTCCCATTAGAGATGGCTCTGCTTTGCATGCAAGAAATGTTACCAGAATGCTGCTTTACCCTCTGGCGTGCTTACCTCTCTACGGGCATTATCAAAGCACTAGCTATCATTGCTATACCGCTCTAGCACATCTCCTCCTAATGATAATATTTTTCTCATCTTAAAACAACTTGAACGACCATGACTAAGTACCCAGCAGGTCAATCGGGAATAATCAGGTTTCTGCCTGCATCTTTCAAACACAGCAAGGCCTGTAAGGCATCTCTGGGTCTCTGCGTCACACACCCAGGCTTTGGGGGAATTGCCATTAATGGCTGGGAACGTGTCTTGGCTTTTCTCTTAATCTCTTATCACAAGATTAGCTAATGTCTGCGAAGCCCAGGAGGATTGGGTAATGATAAGGGATCATCAGGCGAGATGGAAAGATAAGCATTGTTCTCTAAGAAACCAGCCCTGTTGCTTCCAAGGAGATAATTATCTCCTGCTCTCCGCAAGTGCTCTGCTCACACAGGCCCCCATCCCAGAGGCCCTTTGAGCTGCCGCTGACATCCTCCCGCTTGTGATGGGGCGCAGCAAAGCAGCAGCTGGGGAGTTAGTGCCCAGTTCCCCGCAACCCTGCAGAGAGCTGCAGGGTCTCGTGCTTCGTGTGAGTGTGTGCAGTTGATGCTCTCCTGCTCAGACTGGGCCACTTGGGGCTTTGCACAGCCCCTGCAGCCTCTGGCTCTGGGATCCCAAGTACCACGTGGGGTTGGAGACCACATTCCTTGTGTGGGAGGATAGTTGGCATCATCAGCCCCACCGGTAAAAGGGGGGATGGAAAAACCACCTCTCTTTTTCCCTGCTCCACAAAGTGCTGGAAGAGCAGAGCAAACATCCTGCTGGATATCTGTGTCTCAGCACATGGAATAGTTGGGCAGTCACAGGCAATGGAGCAGTTTGAGACATTCCTTTCTATCAGCTGCTTGTAACCTGTCTCAGCTGAGATGTAGTTGCCCACAGTGCGTGCACATTCCCAGCTGTTCCAGTGGAAAATGAGACTGATTCCTCTAATCTGCCTCTCCCCATGACTGTGTCTCAGGGCTCCCTGGGGCAATTATTTCTTCAGAGCTGATGTTTTGGTGAACAATAGTTCATATCCATGCAAAGCAAGTGTCAGGTCTCCAGCAGAGCAGGAAGGGCAGGAGCAGCCACCCTAAAACTGCTAGTGCTGGTGATTTTTAACTGAGGAATTGGAAATGGGTTTATTTCCTCCACATTTTGGGGGTCGTGGCACAAGCCACAAAGAAGGTGGTGGAGAGACACTAGCTCCCAAACCACACCATCCTCAGGGGCGTGTTAGATCTGGGCTGTCCCCTCATTCAGAGTGGACTGGGGACTCCAGCATGTGGGGAGATGGAGGCTGGTCCTGGTGCCCACTTAGCAGCCACTGGTTCTCCTTCCTCCTGCATTCCTTGCTGTTACAAACACGCTTAGCTTAGATTTACGCCTTTAGAGGCTCTGTCTGTGCTACTGACTATCCATTTCATTATCTGCTTGTAATTGTTTTGTCTTCCCTGATCTTTTGTTCACCTGTGATGAGTGTACAATCAGTTTTTCTCTCCTCTGACATGAGTTACACGCCTTTTGAACCCTGACTGATTAAACTCTCTTCCTTCTTCAAGTAAATTGGTTCCCATAGAGCTGTCCACTAGTGTGACTCCATTCAGTGTCTGAATTACATCTTCCCAGCTGACAGATGGATTGCTTGAGGGTTTTGTGGTCATTGTGCTAGCCTTAGAAGTTTGTGGATGATTATATTCCCAACCTGGTCAGCTTGCTTTTGTTGTGTTCTGGGACTTTTCTTTTTCCACTCTAAATATTGGTGACTGGTGTCCAGCCTTCAGCCTGACTGTTCTCATCCTACTGGAGCCCACAGCTGCGAGGGAGTATTACTGTTATCTATGAGCTGAGACACACTTTGGGGGCCCCTTTCTGGGTGATATTACCTAGTGTGAGGACCTGCCCCCAACCTTCACTGCATTTCAGTGAGAAATGGACGCCTGAGTAGGAGTTGAAACCTGCTAGGCCCTGCACCATTGCATCTGGTAGTTCTTACTTTGTACATGAATGTACATAGATTGGTGCAAAACAAAGTGAATTTGAAGGATGAAGCTTGAGAGACTGGGCTAAAAGGAGGAAGATGACTACAGACGAGGTGAGGGCAATGCCACACTCCATCCCAGAGTCATACCAGTGTCCCATGCAGCCTGGCATTCACTGTCTGGTACCCTCTGCAATGGCTGGGATGACAGTTCATACGTGCACAGCTCAACAGGGGTGGATTAAACTCTGCTTCATTGTTTTCAGAGGCTTCTGCAGCCCTTGCCTGGCTAGTGAAAATGCTTGGAAATTTGGCCAGTGACTATGTTAATTGACTGGTACGTATCGTATTTATTTGAATGTCAATTTTATGAGAAATCAATAAAAATAACTCTTAATATGAAACTGAATAATGAAGCAGTAGTGGAATTAGTGACAGATTTTTAGCAGAAAGAAATACTTTTTTATTACTTAAAACAAGCTTAAATTAACAACTGCAGATAATGATTCCCCAGAGCTAGATAAGGGGTTAAGCATCATTGCTCTCAGTGATGACAGGCTACTCACTAAATTTGGTGAGTTATGTTTCGAGGTTAAGGTTTTATAGCTCAGATATATTGTCTCCAAGTGAGTGAAACTTGGTTGACTGGCAAGCCAAATGACTCACAAATTGACCTGAAGAATAGCACAGCCTCCCAGCCTCCATTGGGTAAATGATGTTTGGAAACCACCACTTATGTGACAAATTATAAGATTCATTTTATTTGAAGGAGAAGTGGAAAAGATGAGTGTAATCTGGAGACAAAGGTTCTTGTGTCCCAAGATTTTGGCAGAGGAGCTGAGCGCTGATGTCAGTTAAAAGGTTGCTGTTACTCGTTTCAGCTTTGGGAAGCAATGAGGCTGATGCCTATTTTGGAAAGACAGGTCTGGAGCATGTGGCATCATGCAACAAAGTCTGTGATGACAGAAACAGACTTAGGGTGTCCCTGCTTCTTACCAATCCAGCTCATCCCCAAGGGCACACATTGTGCACTACACTGACGTGGCTGTGCATAAAGTGGATTGTGGAACTGATCTGGCTGAACATCAACCCAGCAAAAAAGAGTTCCCTTTTCTCTTAAGCTGATCCACTTTCCCAGTTTGTTTCTCAGCCTGTCCACACACCTGGTCATGTCAGGACAGTGCAGGGGCTGTGCAGGATAGCGCGAGGACAGGAATGAACAGGGCAGTGGTGACGCAATCAGCTGAAATTGCCACTGAAGGTTTCATCGAGCGAAACCACAGCCCAGTTCTCTTATTGCCTTGAGCTCAGCTGAATATGCATTAGACCAGAGCGATGCTACCCACTGCTTTTCAGTGGGTCGCTGTTAATGGATTAGACATGCACTTAGATTAGAAGTTGGGTTTCAGTGGAGTTCTGCCTCACTAGCAGCTTTGCAAGGTAAGATGAGAGTCAGTTTGTGATGAAAAGCTAAAAATATCAAACAACTCTGGCAAACTGACAGTGGCCTGTTATTACAAACACTGTCGTGCTCTTCGTGGAGACATTTATCCCAGCACTGAGTGCCTGTGGCCAGCCCGGTACAGGTGCCAGAGTCCAGCTGCAGGGCACCAGAAAATCAGTCACATTTTCATCCAGATGTCACTGAGGGGAAGTTTCTTTCATGTTTCTGTCATATTTAATGGTGTCTGAGCTTAAAATAAACCTACTAAAGGCTCAGCTTCACCTTGGATTGCAGCTCCTCTGTAATCATTTACACTGGTAAAAGTGGTGTAATTCACATTTCATTTATGCCGATGACACGGTACATGCAGCAGCAGGGGAATGTGGCCTCTCTTGTCGTTGGAACCTTTAAGGTTTCCAGCTCCAAGTGTAATTGGACGCTATTACGGTGTTTTATGAGTCTTGTTTGCCTGTACTAAGAAGAACAAAAAGTAGTTCTTAAGCTAAAATAGCAGTGAAAACAAAGCAATTTGCATTGTAACTTACATTTGTAGTGGTAATTAAAGCAGCTTGGTCTGCTGTGAGCGTGGGGTTGAAGTACCCCAACTAGATAATGTGTGCACCTGACAGTGCAACCACAGAAGTGGGCTGGGGGCCAGCTGGGAGACCCAGCCTGGGATTTCTGGTGGGTCTCTACTTTCACCCATGCCCATAGGCTGCATGTTACACGTTGCTTTGCTTGGATCTATTTGTGAGAGTGAACCCTTATCCCTGCTAATATTTATTGGGGTCTGTCTCACTGTAAACATATCCCTATTGAAGCCGTTAGATATGAACCAACTCAGGTAAATCCAGTACAGACAAGGATATACTGGAGAAATATAGACTAAAGCCTGTCAGATTTATTTTTATTTATGTCGATTTCTGCAAACATAAAGCAGCTCTGCTAGACTTTGAAGGAGTCTGAGAGATTCATGCTGTATTCCCCCATACCCTCAGGAGCTGCACGCAAAGCTACACACTGGGTTTCGACAGCAAGGATTGAGCCCACAGCCTCAGGTTAAAGCTAAATTATTTGAGTAAGAGAAACAATCCACAGACCGTGGAAAACAGCTTAAAGCAACCCGTAGCTGAAATATATAAAGCTTGAGCCAGAGCTTACTGAAGCCAGTGGTGTGCTTGACTTCATCAGCTTTGGCTGCCAGGAGATGACCAGTTCCCATCTCTGAGCTCCGCAGGTATCCAGGGAAAAGGGGCTGCTCCAGACACAAGTGTGTAAGACTCATCTGCGGTTGCCTGCCTAAAGCAGAGCTTTCGGTCCATTACATCTCAAGGAAACAAACTATCCTCATCCTCCTTCCTTCCCCTTCAATATGTGGGACAGGAGATGGCTGTTCCAACAACACATACTTCCAGTCTTTTTTGTGTGTGCACAAGTAATTCCATTTCAATGAAAGACTACTGGAGTTGTTCCCCGTCCATCAATCTGATGGTGGTGATTTATTGGCGAGATATGGAACTATTTCTGTCTTATCAACCTGAAGCAAAACAATCAGAAGTTTCTGATTCCAATCAATCTGCTTTTCAGTCAGATCCAAGTGGGTAGGTAGCTGAGTGAACCATGGCATCCCCTGGCAGTCTAGGGTGCTTCTCTGTCCCCGTGGGATCCACCTGTAGCTCGTGCTGTTTTGGTTGTTTTTTCCAGGCCTAGCACTGCAAACATTTCACATGTTGAGGCAAGAATAAAGACTCTCTCAGCAGACATAATCCTGCATTATCTACAGCGCCTCTGACTCAAAATCTCCCCCTCTTAGTTTCTGCTTCCTTCTCCACATCTTCAAAATTATCCAGGAGAGGACCAGTGGATCCTCGCTTCTCTGCAACCACCTGGTGACAGCTGAGCCATAGGCTCTGGCTGCCCTGGGGCCCTCAGTGCTGGGGGAGCCCAGACCTGGGGGGGTCCAGAACCCCTGTAGCCACAGGGTGGGCTGCAGAGGAGCTGGGGGGCTGCTGGGTGAGCAGGCACAGTGCCAGGGTAAGTGCTGGGAGCACAAGCACAATGGTCTCTGTTCACTGGCTGGCACCCACATTGCCTCTCCCTCAAATCCTGTGGCTAATGCTTTCTTAATTTGCTCATCTCTAAGTACTTAACATCCATCCACTGAATTATGGTTTAATTGTGCAAGCTTCCCTGATAATGCTATTCGCTGACATAAGGCTTAGTATAAAATGTTGATTTCTTGGTCGCCTGTAATTGTGGTAATGATGCTCCATAGTCATAGGACACTGGCCGTGCTTTTGGACAGGATGATTATAGTAGGGGGCATTTCACTTCGAAACTTGAGTGAACACAAATAGGTAGTATGCCTGCCATTGCTGGAGGTGGGGAAATTGAGGCAGGGGATAGCTAAAGTTAATGTTAAGTACTGTGGTCACTGATTATTTGGGAAGAGGGCTCAAGTCCCTGGACCTCCAGAGGCTTGGAGCACCCCCACGTTCAAATGAAGTGTTCTATCTTCCACCCTGTGCCAGCAGGATTATAAATCCTGAGGCTGAGTGGAGGCATCACATGGAGGACACATGAGAAAAGTGCCACCGAGCATGTTTTGGGGTAAAGATCTGTAGCGAAGACTCTCGTTCAGAGCATTTTCCTACACCTCCTTCAGGTCAGCCATCTGCAGACAGCTCAGGAAACCTGCGTCTCTGTCTCTGGGACTGAACTGGTGTTGTCATGTCTGACACTAATGGAGAGGACGTGTTTCTCCATTAGAAGTTTACCGATAGTGAAGTGATTTCTGCTTTGCTGGCAGTTCCAGTTCCCCTGTGGTTAAGTGAGGACTTTGGAGGTTAAAGTCTGTCAGGTCTGGATCAAGGTCAGGAAACCTGCTTTTGATTCTAAAGATTTTAATTAACTTTGTACCACATAGAACCTGGGCATGCTTGAAAAGAAATATAGATAAATTTTACATTTAAATATTTGAATAGTGTCTACATCTTATGGCGGCTGTAAAAAAGCCCTGTTCAGGCAGGCTGCAGGAAGAGAGGAGATTTGCATAGCAGAATAATTGGTTTTGCAAATAAATCTGGTTCTTGAAATTTGTAGATTAGCAATAATATGTCTCCAGATGAGAAGGAAAGGTCATGGATGAATAAAGCAACAATTAAACTTTCAGAAGATTATTAAACTAAACACAAACCTGGCTAAATGCGTATGAGAGAATGTCAATAAAGGACAGGAGTGGCCTGTCAGGACTTGTGAGCCTCCAGGATATTAATGTTACTTGGAGATCTTTTCTTCCAGTGCAGCTGCTCTTCTTGAAGTAACAGCCTTTGCAGATTCCTCCCTAATCTGGACAATCCATTAAATAACCCAGTTAATTTAAGCCATTTAAATCCAATAAGGCTGGTATGTAATGCTATAAAACTCTAAACAAAATCCTTGGAGTATTACCACGTTAACTGTTGCACTGCAGGCTCCATCCACGCCTGATGCTGGCCGAGTAGGTGCCTCACAGGAAAACAAGGAGGTCTCAGCACAGCCCACACTGAGGAGAGGGAATACTGAGGTTGTAGAAATGTGAGTTTTGTTCTGAATCTGAAGGACAAAATCAAAAAGTAGTATCTTCCAAATGGGCCATGAAATAGATCTTTTATGACAGAGGGAATGGAGGTTGGGGGAAATTCTCATTTCAAAGTATTGAAAAGTTGTGCCCAGAGCACTCAACTTTTGTTTGGGGCTTTCAGAAAGATCCTAAAATCAAATGTTCCTGAAATGAAAAACTTTTTTCCTTTCATGGTACTTTTTGCAAAAGTACTTTCAAAAACTAAAAGAAAAATCTTACTACTTTGGAAAAACAATTTAAAAGTCCCAGGCATTTTTTTGAGGAAAATATCTCGTGTTCCCCTTTTCTCCTGCACCTCTGCTAACAGAAAGCACAGGAGGTACTGGGCTGACCATGCTCCAGACATCAGCTATAACTTGTGAATCCACATCTGAGCTTCCTTACACAGCTGGTTCTGAAGGAAAGCAGCTGCCTGTGGTGATGAGGGGGGAAGACCATGCCCACCATCTCCTGCCTTGGAGGCTTAAAGAGGTCAAAGTTCCTGATGCTCAGCAATGCTCCTGCTGTGTGATCAGGAGGAATTGTGTGTGCTCTCAAGCCCGGTGTATTAAAGATGGAGCCTTCAGCAGGAGGTGGTTACCTGGCTCACGCTATCTGCCCTCACCTAGCAGAGGACCACAGGGCAGCACTGCCAGGGCCACTTCCCTTTGGGTGGCTGGAGGAACTGTGCAGCCGGTGGCATGGGCATGTTCCATCCATGAGGGAGAGAGGTCAGTGCCTCAGCTGGGAGTGGGAGCAAAGGAAAAGAGAGCTTTCAATGCCTATTTCATCCTTCTCTCTCCTGAATCTCAGGAGAGGGACAGGAGTTAAGACATAAGGTGGAAATAAAAGTCCAGGAGGATTTCAGTGGACCAAGGCCCAGCCCTAACCCAGCTTTCCCTAGCCTGGTGCCACTGGGGTCTGTGAAACTGCTGCTTCCAAGGATATTTTGCCTCTAAATGTCAGGTCTGAATGACCCCAAACTGTGAAATGGCTGCCTGTTGCCTGGTTTCCAAGCAGCTTATCACCCTCACTTCTCTCGCACAGACAGAGCACTGTAGCTGGCTAAAAAAAGCAACACACACAGGGAGCCCTTCGTCCAGAAACGGAGCCCAGACATGAAACAACCCTGCCAAAACAAAACACGCCACCACATACTAATTTTCTCTTTGGGTATCGTAGAGGAGTCGCATATGACAGACATGAGTCATATCGCTTTGTGCAGGTCTGGAAGATGCTCAGATATTACCTTGAGGAGGGCAGGGGAAGGAATTAGGTGGAGCAATAACTCTCTGTGATGCAGTACTCCTCTTTGCTAGCTCTGAGGGCATTTTACAAAGGAAGACAGTGTCAGTATCCTTGTTTTAAAAGGGGCACTGAGAGGAGGCATAAATTCTCCAAGGCCACACAGCATCCAGTGTCAGAGCAAGGGTGAGAGTCTGGGCTACCCAGCCCTGCACTGTGCCCAGGGGCCACGCTGCCCCAGTCATGCTCTTGACATTGGCATTATTGCCTGAGCAAAGGACTGCAAAACCCCACAGGCTCAGCCTGTGAAAAACGTGATTTCTCATCTTTAATTATGCTCTTTGCAAATCAGTGGGGAATACCTCCCTCTGCTCCTCAGGACAGGAGCGTGGCCACGTACAGGCTTGTTCGGGGCATTTCACTCCTTGAAATGATTCATTTGTATATAAAATCATATTAGCCTTTATTGGCTCTCTCCACAGACCCTCCCAGCACAGACAGATCTAAACCTTGAAGTGCCATTAATCTTTGGTGTGTTCTGCCCGCTCTTTCGCATGGTACTTTGTGGCTGGTGACCTTCAACAGAGGATTTTTGTTGTACTCTTTCCCCAGGAGCCGTGGCAACACCTGCAGCAGCTGGTACTAATCTTCCTGGAGTGGGAAGGAAGAAGGGGGGGTCAGGGCTCCTTCACATGTATTGACAGTTGAACACTGAGCTGCTTTTCCCCTCGCAGGAGATAATTGCTGAGAAAAGGCCAAGTCCTGGTGTAGTGGGGAGGGTCAGGCAAATTCCTGCTGAAGTTGTCTGAGCGGATGGTGAGCGAGTTGAGGCAGCCTGCAATGGCTGTGTTTGTATGGTGCCTGGCATGGGCGGGCACCTCTGCCCACAGATCGGAGGCACCGTGGGCGGGTGAAAAGATGATGATAAGGTGAGGCTGAGGCCTGGATTTAGGAGAGAGCAGCTGGAAACTCAGTCCTAATTCTACTGCAGGCTTATGACCTAAGCCTCATGTATTGGTACAAGTCAAGCCAAATTCAGGTATGTCAATGAATGGGCATGTTCATGTTAGGTGTCACTGGATCTTTGAAAGAGACACTGGCACATGCTGTAGTTCTCCCAGGGTTAAAGATGCCTTTTTGAGACCAGTGGGGCTGTAATCAACTCACGTGATGAGCAGTTTACCCTGGCAGCTCTGATGGAGCTGAAGGCAGCTCTGGAGACAGCAGGGTGCTGGGGGAGAGGCAACTCAGGAGGGAAATCCGAAGCAGAGCTTGAAGTGTCTTGTCTGCCTGTAGCACAGGTAAAGCCTACTTGCAAGGCTCTCTCTGGCTCATTCCCTTCTGGGGTGACATCTCTAGTGTGTAGTAAGGGTTGAGCTGACACTTCGGATTTTCTCTTCATTACAATGTCTACCAAACCTTATCAAATATGTATTTTTGCCATATCTCTTGGGATTTAGCCTCTTTGAGACCTCTGTCTCTGTCAGATTAGACTTGGATTGTCCAGTGAGTTCAAAATTACAGGGGTAAGGAAAAAGGGAAAGGATATAGATGCACACACACTGATCACCTAAACCTGGTTTGACAGGAGACCAGGCTAAAAAATAAATCTATTTGGCAGTTTGTTGGCTGTATTGAGAACAGGTGATGAGTTGGAAACTTGCTGTTTTGGAAGGAGGAAAGTTGTATTGTTGTTGCTCATGTCAAATCACGTCACATCCGCTCCACCTTGTGCTGACACAAGAGCAACACAGGACACTCTAGGCCTGTGTTGTCTGCCAGACAAGTCCTGCCTCCCAATTTCTGCCCTCATCGATCGTGTCTTTGTGGGCCTGACTCAGGTTTACTGCGTCACATGGAACCTTTGCAGATGCCAGAGCCCTGGCACTGTTTGCAGAGGAGCATGCTGTCTGCTTGAATTAAATTCAAGCCCTTGCAGCTCTCTGTTTTACTCAGGCAGGATTGATCTTTTGTAGGGGGGTACCGTGGGAAGCAGAAATAGATGCTTGCACCCATTTGCACCCAAGGAAAGCACGAGTCACACTCAGAAATCGATGGTGCTACACCAGACTTACATTACCATTGCCAAGAACAGTAGCTGGCCTCCGTATTAAAGACACTTATGAAGGAGACGCTGCGGTCTTTCAGACGGAGAGGAGGGTTTGCAGGGGATTATCCTGTGCAAGACGGAAAATGTTCCTCTAATAATTCACTTCCTGAGCTCTTACAGTGGGATGCAGAGGCAGAAATCTTCAGCCTGCCTGAAGAGATCCTGGAGGAGCAGTCTTGTGAATCAAAACTGTTCTTTACTTGTTTTCCCCCTTTCTTAAACTACAGTGGATCTGGAGCCCTTCATCTTTACTATCACTTGCCACTGTCTGTCAGGCTTCAGAAGCTGAAAAGGGGATTATTTATTTTTTTTCCCCTCAGTCTTTGGGCGAGAGCCATGAAGAAGTAAGCGAGGCAGAGTTGGTGACACAGAAGGTGTCAGCACTTGCTTGGTGAGTGTGTTGAAACAGTGGTCAGGTGTGAAGGAGGGGATTTGGGGGTGAAGGTGGTGTGTTCCTAGTCTCTAAAGCCCATTTGGGGTGATTCGGAAGGGACCCACACACAGCCCCAAAAATCAGAGGCTGCTTTTAGAAATGTTTGTGTGTGAATCATGGCCTGTTACTATATGTTACTTTTGCATCAGCTGGGAAACCATAAGGAGGTTTTCATAACCATCATTAGGAATTTGCTTTAGGAAAAATATATTGGGAGTCACTGTGGCTTGTTAGATAGCCAGACTGTGAGACAGCTGGGCTGAGGGCAGCACAGAAATTGCTCTTCTGGCTAAGGACTACAGCTGAGTGAGAAATTTCTAATTTGTTTTATGGCTTTAACTGGAGGAAACTGGAGAGTGATGTATTTGGGGGGAGGCCACCTGAAACAAAGTTTTTTCCATTATCCCTTGCCGAAGTAGAAGTAGTTGGCCTCAAAGAGTTGTATTTGTTTCACGCCAAAGCAAAACTTTCTGTTGCTTTCTTGGATGCATTTACCCTGTTATTGCAGTTCTAAACAAAATGTCTTTTTTTCAAAGTGAAGCATTGAGAAGATTTTGTTCTGGCTTCTTCAAGAGAGGAATTTTCCCATACTGCCATTTTGACCCAAGTGCATGAGCAGTTTTTGCTGACCTGACACCCAAACTGCATTTTTTTACAATAAGTAGGAAGAAAACCACCCAGTCTCTAAAGGATTAAAGGTTTGGCCAAGACTGAGGAATTGTTCTATCATAACACAGGCTGGGAGATGCTGTCGGAGATCCTCCCATTCTTTCATTGGCTTAGGGTCTTCCCTACCATTGTATTTTGTTTTCTTGTTGGTACCTGGATGTGCAAGCGGTGCCAGATCAATGACAGGGCATTTCTCATAGAGGTAGTAAGGAGCAAACTAACCATGTCCCCACTGTCCCTCCCCCTTCCCTGGGTGTGACATTGCCTAGTGCTCCCTGGAGCTCCTGAAAATCCTGGGAGGTCAGCCAGCCTTGTCTGAGGCTGGAGAGCATGTGCTGCCATCGAGGTGGTGCTTTTGGGCTGGCTTTGATCAATTGGGTTACTGGAGCAGTCTTTCCTTGCCATGGCTGGTAGAAATCCACCAGTGCTCATCATTGGGCTCCTCCTTACCTTTCTATTTCTTTCTTACTTTTGCAAAACCACAGCAAAAGCCTGCTGTTGTGACCCAGAGTGTTTTCACCTGGATGTTGGTGACAGCAAGTTTGACAGTGGAAGGGCCGGAGCACACATTGCTTCTGTTTGAGCTAGCAGAGTGGTAGCAGGTGACGAGCCTTTGAAGAGCGTAACAGCCTTCCAGGGAAATGGGCTTCAGGGCTCTGGATGACTGCCGTTGTTTAAGGTGCTTCATTCTCCATTGCACACTATCAGGGACTGGTAACGTGCAGGCAAGCCCAGAAGCCCAGGTTGACTGTATCACCAAGGAGAGCTTGGAGTCAAGGATCATCGTCTAATTAGTCCATGCAACGCTTAGCAAGGTTATTTTTATCTCAAGCCCTTCAGAACATACATAATCATTCCACCTTAATTCTTTCAAAACTTGGTCTCTATGGAAACCCTAATATAAACGACCGCTTGTTTCATTTCTGTACATCTGAGCCATGTTGCAAACTCCTTCTGTGTGTGCATGTGGCCATACATACACATGTGTATACACACACGCACAGAGTGAAACCAGACTGATCTGTATTCTTTACTGCGGGTCTTCCTCTCCACCCTTCAGATAATAGCACTTGGGTTTTATTTCTTCCAAGCACTGCATGTTTAGATCTGCAAACCTCTAAGGAGTCTTTGTTTCCAAACCGAAGGGAGGTGGGGATGGGAGGGAAGGCAGAAATCTTTGTGATGCTTGAGTTGATGTTCAGCCCACTCTTGTGGGATTTGGGGCAGATGCCTGTAGGATGCTGCTTGTGGCTCCCTGAACCATGTGAATAGAGTTTAGGGTGTGGAAAAGCCACTTTTCTAATAACCCTCTTGGATTCAAGAGCAGTTGTTACTGGTTTCTCCGTATTTCTCTTGTGAACACAAGAGGGCCACGTTTGGTGGAAAAAAAAGGCTGACAGCAGCTTTGCAAAGGGAAAAGAAGGAGGCTGAGTGGAAGAAGCAAGCTGGTTGCGCTGCGCAGCTCTGCATCGAGTTTAATTGCGTGTGGCTCTGAGATCGTCAGGCTGGGGGTAGGATGCAGTGCCTGACTAATGATTAGCTGCATCTCAGTCGCATCAGCATCAGTCCCTGCTTCCCCTTTGCCATTTTGCCTCTCTGTTAGTCCCAGCACTGTGGTAGATGAACACCTCTCAGGTTTAACATACTTATCCTCCAGCACTAAGGGCTGTCATTTCCTTTCTCTACTGTGGGAAACTGAAGCACAGGCAAGTTGCAGTTTTGATCCACTAAAGGACACAGTGCTTCAAAATTAGCCTTACCGCATCATTTTTAAGCAGCTGACTTGCGGATAGTAATCCACAATAGGACTGAAGTGCCTCAGCACTCATGATCGTGCTGTGGGAGGATTTTCTTCTCTGTTCCAGGAAAATCTCTGCTTCTTGTAGGTACCTGCCTGGTCTCTGGGGCTTGAGACAGCCGTGATGTATTAGGGTTATGGCTAACATGTAGGAGGGGTGTTCAGCAGGCTGGGTAGGTGGCAGCTGGGCTCTGTAAGCAGGGCCAGCTGCAGCCACCCTGCAGGCAGGCAGCTGTGTAGCCACCTCTACACCATGTAACCGGGATCATCTAATGCACAAAGAGAGCACCAGCCCCAGGTGGCCCAGGCACCCTCTCCTCTCCTCTCTGTTAAATCTCTGCCTGCTGCTAGCAGGGAGGGGGGTTACTGGATATAGGGAGTGACTGCTGTGAACTATTGAGTTTGTTAAATCTGATTCTGCACGCCTTCTGGAGCGCTCTCTACTTTCCTGTACATGCTAATGTGAAGGGCTATCACAGGGGGTAGTAGAGCTTCACCCTACACCCACTCACTTGTTAACACTCATGTTAATGTAAGATGTCTCTGAATGCACCGGGTGGTGCTGCTGAGAAGGCAGTGGGGTTGAGAGTTGGAGAAAACCCACTGAGAATAAAACAGATCTGAATGCCTTTGAGCAGTGGCAGGGGTTATTGTTCTCCAAGGACTGCTGTCTTTTTTCCAAGAACTCTTCTAAGCACTTAGCTAATTCCCTGCTTCTCCCTTGTCCTTCCGCCCCTCCAGGCCAGCTGAATGGCTGCAGGGCATCGAGGGACATGCTGGCTCCCTCATGAACCTGATTGTTGCAGTCTCTTCTTTGGAAAGGATTCAGAGCTGCTCCAGCAATTTTAGCTCTGCCCTCAATTCAACGTCCCGTTTGCTGTCAGGTCCATAAGGACCTGGCTACCACCACCCCCAGAAGGATGACAGTGAGGAGTCTGGCCCACTCCTGCAGTCAGAGGAGTCTTGTTCGCACGCTCGGTATAAAAGGCAATTTCATTAGTTTGCAGCCCTGGCTGGGAACCAGAGCTGGCACCAGGATTGTTTTTATGAATAACACCCTGGTAAAATAGAACTGGTAGCAGCTTGGGTGGGATATATATTTATTTCATCCCTGTTCATTCTTGGATTGGCAAACCAGCAGGTTGCGGAGTAGTTGCATGTCTCTCGCTGTGTGTGTTGTGAGTCACACCAGTTCTCAGGGTGCCCGGCACATGACCGGGGCTGTGGTCCTGTGCTTTGCACATCCATTGAGTCACTAGCTGGCACAGGGACAGAGCTCAGGGTCTTCATATTGCATTCAGTGTGGGCTCCTGGCACGCCAGGTGCTTGCTGACCAGGGCTTAGTGAGAAAGCCTAGAAAATGAGAGATCTTTAAGAAACAGATAACACTGGATCAGCTTCAAATTGCCTTCTCTTAATCCACTGGGCTGAAGTCTGTTGGTTCTTGCTGCAAGCAAAGCCCTACAGAGCTCATAGCTTTTTGTGAGTAGGCAGTGTTTGGTCTTCTGTACAATTAATGAGAAACTGGAATAACAATGCCGAAGACTTCGTGGAGACATTCAACATCTCAGCATAAACTGTTGGGCTGTGTGAAGAAATTCTGTTTTGTGCCTGTCTTGGGGGTATCTGAGCAGCATCCAGAAATCACCGCTTACAGCTCGTTTTGTGTTGTGAGCACAAATGCCGCTGCTCTCTGCTGCACAGAAGCACGGCAGAGGTTAAACTTCATAGCTTGAGCAAATAGTCTCTTCCTTGGCTTCTGCTGCTGCAGCAGGCTAAGTTTCTCAGGCTGAATGAACTTTTCCAAGCTGCCAGAGTGATTTAGGAGCTCACAGGCAAGTTCATAGAGTGCAGCAAGTTGTGCACCATCTCCTTTGTGCAGCCATGCTGCAAGGCAAGGTAGGTTAGCTGAGGTTTAAAACCACCCAGGCGTAGCTTCAGAGCTGCCAGATTGGGGCTAAGGCACTTCTCTGGCCTAGAAAAGGGGGGGACCCAGCATGACTCTTTGCTCTGGGTACGTAAACATGCCCTAATCCCACAAAAGCCCTGCCAGCCACAGCAGGATTTTTCCTACTGGTCTCCAGTGGAATAAGGTCTCTCACTGAATCTGGTTGGAAGATTTGTCTTCAAAGAACCTCGTTCTGAGTGAGAAAAATGCTGTGCACTGTTCTCCATTGTGGTCAAGGCAAGATTTCTTAATTTCATCTTAAATTAGAAGAGGGGAAATTAAGGCAAGAAATGGGGAAAACTTCCCACAAATCAGAAGACAAGCTTCAGTGATAGGCAGTGGGGTTGGACCCCACAACCTCGAGGATGCTGCTCAGCCCTATTTGAGAGCCTGTTCTGTCCCATGGGTTTATGGAGCAGGGCCCTTCCTGTTTACAGAGACAAAGCACTTTCCAAGGTGACTTGAATTGGAGACAACTCTCCTCCTTGCTCTGCTGGAGAAACATGTAAAGACCAGCAGCCTTCCCTTAACCGTTGAGATGATATCACTCGCTAGAAACAGCATCCAATTTCCTGATCCTTTGTTTGAACAACAAACAAATAAGATACGAGCACTGCAGCTACAGGCACATCTTCTTCATAAATATCAAGAGGCACGAGGCGCTCGCTTTAAACACCTAACTCTAAATAATGCCTCAAGCCAGAGTTGTTACCCGCTACCTTGAATACAGCCCCACTCCATCAGCAGGTTAAAATAATAACAAATAAAACATGGAATTATAGCTGTGCAATACTTGAAAATGAGCCTGTCACTTTGCGTCTGGGTTGGAAATCAATCACCAGGTCTTCAAATCAGGTTCTGCTATTAAGGGCTGGAAGCGGGAAAGATTAAAGACATGTCCATGAAAGTCTCTTTCTGCAGGTATGCTGATCTTCCACCATTTTAAATGGATCTTTTTTCTTTGCTTAGCCGTGGTTTCTGTCATTGTCTTCTGAACTGGTGCCCTTTTTGGCAGGTATTATTAACTGTTACATGTTAAAAGGATCTATTTCACAGATGGGCAGGGAAGAGGGAGATTGCATTAATTTGACTATGTATAGATGAGGTAAGAGGCACATGCAAGAGTCCTGTTCTCCGCAGCAGCAAGCTGGAGGAGCTGACAACAAAGCCCCAAAGCTTGTAGCACCCTTTCTATTGACTGCAATTCCATTGCCTGCATTCCTTCTGTCAAATTCTCTTGGGCTACAGAGCCAGGTCTACAAAAGGTTTTCTGGAGAGCAAAAAGCAGGGCCAGAGCAGTGTTGTGTCAAGGGTACAGTGGTGTGTTGGCAGTCTATGTTCGAAACCCTGACTTTCTGCAGCAATGTCAGTGCATCCCTGAAAAAAGCATTTTGCTTCCTGGCATGGGAAACAAGGCCCATGGGAAAGAGTGAAATATCTTGGGGCAGGAGCTGCACTTGCAGGGATCCAGCACTTCACTGGCAACCATTCATCACAGTCCCTTTCGGCACAGTCTCTTCTTACTTTCTTCTTCTCGCTGGTTGAAAAAGGCTTCTCCCCTCCACTCCCATTGTCCTGTGGCTGCTACAGGAGAGGAAGGGGGTGCTTAAAAGTGAGCAGGAGGCCAGAAAGCTCTGGGCAAAGGGGCTCCCATCTCCTTGAGTGACAGTAATTACCACTCACTGTGCTGTGGGTGTCGCACGGCACATGCTGGAAACTGAGACAGGGCTGTGCATGCCTCAACAGGTTTCTCCATTTAAATATCTTTTAAGCTTAGAGAGTGGAGTGCTTTCTGCCTTTACCTCTTCCCCCCCTCCTCTTCCCCATTTGGGTGCTTTGAAAGAGTTTTGTTTTAACTAAACAGCATTTTACATTTCATGCAGAACCATCATGTATTGCGCGTTTGTTTTCCCTTCGCCGTGACAGGCTCTGACATTATTTTGATGAGAAGATTTCTCAGCATTTTGAAACCATGTTCAGTCTTCCCTTGCTTGGGGTTGCTTTTTAACCCTCTGAGTTTCAGCAGCCCTGTTGCAACTCCTGGGGGAATCTGCCGAAGTTTGGGGGGCTCCAGGGACCAGTTCCCTTTTTCTCTCCGCTTACCAGCCTGCAAACTGCCTACGAGATTTTGTCCACACAGGGAAATGCACTCACGTAGTTGTGCCGTATGGATTATTCTGCTGTAGATATGCTGGATTAGCAGCTTGTGGAGCTGAATTTAATTTGGAATAAGAGTAAATCCATGCCATGCAGGCAAATCTTCCTCACAGAGATGCAGTTCCTGTCTACAGAAGATAGGAAAACAGCTGCTTTGCCAAATACAAGGCAAACGTTAACTATCTTGGCAAAAGGACCCAATATAAATTATTTCTTCATGGCAGGGGCAAAAGTGTGCGAGGGGCAGACGGGGTGCTGGTCTGTGCATGCTGGGGAAGGTGTGTAGGGGTGCAGGGAGGGGAAGAAGGGCATGTTTTCTCACGTTTGATTAACATAAGGATGCCAGCAAAGTTGGCTTGAGAGTGTCAGTGCAGGGACCATTTTTGGAGCAGGTTTGCAGCCTGATTTCACGCCCAGATGCCTGATTCTGTAGCGTTTCCTCTGCAGCAGTTTTCCCCAGTAGCTGAAGTTGCCTGGCAGAATTGAGTGCATGGGGGACGACTCCAGGGCATACCTTTGCAGAACTGCTGATGCCTGAGGCTCCGTACTTCTGCTCCCTTCTGCTAACGTCTAACTTGTGTCACTCTGTTGTCCAATAGGTCCTGATTTACATGAGGACACAGTTGCCCATCAGGGTCTTGAAATCTGTCCTGGTGGTCCCCAAAATCGATACAACCCCCAGTCACGGGCTTTTCAGCTTCATCAAACTGTCGGTTGTCCTAAAGACCCATTTGGCAATGCAGGCAGGGTGTCCTGCAGCGAGCTGCCCTGCCATGAGCTGCAGGAAGGCAAGTGTCCTCCCAGCATTGCTCTGCTGCCTTGAACTCAATTCCCTAGGCTTTGATTGAGCTCAGTAATTGAATTCTGTCTTCCTGTGGGGTGGGGAAGAAGTAGGGGAGGAAGAGAGGGAAGACGAGGAAGGTGCTTAAAGATCAGTAGCAGTGTTTTGTGCTTGAAATTGGAAGCTTTTCAAAGCCTTCCAAAGGAGCTTAGAGGAGTCCGCAGGTAGGACGTGCTTTTAAATTTCCTGGCATCTCTTAATCATTAGCTGCATCCAAAGGGAATTAAAGAACGTCAATCAACATAAATTATTCTTCATGGGAGCATCAGCAGCATGGGCAGTTTTTATTGTAACTTAAGCAGGAAATTGAAATATCAGCATCAGAGTGTGAAATACGCCATTGCAGTGAACTGTTATTCATAAAGCAAGAGGAGAAATGTAAAGAAGATTACACACTATTAGTCCCACTAGAATTTTGCTCTTAATCTGCCTTAAATTGAAAAATTGTTTGGAAGTGTTCGCAGCTTTCTCATGCCATAAAACAGAGGGGGTATCACAGGCACGTGGCACCCAAGGAGGATCTCGAAAGTGTTCGGACTGGAGGGATATCAGCACAGAGTAGCTGTGGTCTACATTTATGTAGGGGCTCAGCTGGTCACCTTCACTGCCGTAGCAGAGCAACGTGGTGGTCTTTCCTGTGTCACTCTGGCCCTTTGGGGAGGCAGAATAGCAAACTCAGCACTACGGGATAGTGTGCTGGGATGGCGTGTGGCGGGAGGCAGCATGGCTGGGCGTCCTTCTGTCTCATGTCTTTACTTAGTACCTTACTGCCTGGGACATCCCCACTCCTTTCAGGCCTCAGAAGTACATTATATCTCGTAGCAAGAAGGTAAATCTTGAGCCCCATTAGGGATGTTTGGTTCAATTTGAGGCACTTGAATGCACAATTCAATTGAATTCCTAATATTGGGGGGTGGGGGAGCTGTCCTCCCATCAGAACAAAAGAATGACATTTGGTAAATACTTAAGGAAAGAAAATTCCAGGAAAACATCTTCCTGGCTCCAGTGGATTGTTTTGTTTCAATTGTGCATAATCATTTCACCCGATAACGTTGAAAGATTTCATTTGGGCTTTTGATTGTATTAAAATATTAAACATGGAATATAAAATTATAATAAAACGTTAGCATTAATATTTTAATACAATCCAAAGGTTGAAACAAAACATTAAAACTGCAGAGGAAATGTAGGGTGGGGAAGGCAGCTTAGAGACAAGGGGGATTTATCCACATCATCAGCCATGTCTGTCTTCTCTGCATTGCAATTATCTTGACGTGCATACTATACCCATCGCCTGAGCATGCATGCCGCCTGCTTCCCTCTTAATCTGAGAAGCTCCCCCTTTCTTTAGACTTAGGAAGAGACTCAGGCAAAGAGAAAATGTGTCCTCACTATTTTTGTAAATGAATGACTCTTGATCTTTAAGTTCACACCAAAGAGACAGACGCACACAGAGGCCCTGTGCTCCGGGGCACCATGAAGAATGTCACTGAGCTTGGAACTCACAGAAGAAATTTCCTTGCAGGGAGAGAGTTTATGTCTACAGTATGTCAAGAGGAAAAGGAAAGAGAAAGAAAAGACTCTGGGGGGTAATTTTTATAGCATGTATTGAGAGAAGAGACAAATTTTGAAAGCTCCCAACAGCTGACGATCTGTTATTGCTGCACAATTCCTGTTACCTTTCTGCTTGGAAGAATATGAATGGTTTCAGAGCAAATGCGGGCATAATGTTATTTACCAGGCCTGGCCTTATTAGGGACATTCATTCTTTTGCTCATAACCTGCCCTTTTATTTTGAGGGGAGCTGGGACATGGATGAATGTGCAATGAGATTATCTGCTCTGCCTCAGGTGTTCTCAGCACACTCAGGATTTTGGGATCGCACCAGTCCAGTAGTTGCCCACACAGATGGAATAGGTGTGCGTGACCCCACAGGCCAGTGAGAAATCAGAGCTCTGTTTCAGATGTCACCCAGGGGAGTCTGATTTCAATGAGAACTGGGGCTATCAGGGGAGCCGGGGTTAGGCAGGGGCTCAAACAGGGGTTTCATTTTCTTTTAGACATGTCCTGTTTTTACCATTAGTAACTGACTCTGTTGGGCTGTAATGAAGTATCCACTGAAGTTGGAAGCTACTTGGACTATTTGAACCAATAAGCCTTGAACCTTCCCCTTTAGGTGTCCAGTGCTAACAGCGTTAAGTCTTATATTACTGGGTAAAAGATTAATGGGTTGGAGAAGCCTAAAGAAATTTGCCTTGGATGTTTCTCTCAGACGCAGAATTTGTGGTCGTGGATGTTGTAATCTTCACATCTTCTCTATCTGCCGTCCTTAGCCCAGGTTTCCTGGTGTGGGGCAGAGCCTGGCAGTTTGTCTGAAACCTCCAGTCAAAGCCTGGGAGTTTTGGCCTCTGGTTTGCTCAGAGGTGAACTCCAGCCATGGAAGTGGAGCCTCAGGGAGGCATAATGCTTGGCGGTGGAGTTTGATGCCATTTTTAACTCCTGCTGAGGAGAAGACTTTGAACAGGGAATGTCTTTTGACCTTTGGTTGTGCCTGTAATGCTTTATTCTCCAGCCTGTGACTGATGGGTGAATAAAAGTCCTGGAAAGTCCCCAAAGCCTCAAAGAAAGCAAGTAGCGTTAAACCAGAGCTACAGACTCTCACAGTGGGCTTTCAGTAAAGTGCTGAGGAGGGACAGGAGGGAGGGACGCCTGAAATGCTGACTGGAAAACCAGTAGAAGGTAACACTGCATCTCCCACATCCAGTCCAGCCGCACTGCTCAGTCTGGACTGGTGCAGTGCCTCTGCTTCCCGGTCAGGCCAGTGCAACTGGTCACTGCACTGTCCTTCCCTGTAGTCCCCCTCTTCTTCACCTTTACACATATCAGGACTGTGATTCAGCATAGGGCGTATGGGCACACTTCAGTTCGCGCCTGTGCCTGCGGACTTTGGCAGAGGCTTGGCATGTGCCTCAGCACCTTTCCAAATAGCAGTGGATTAATGAGGGCTGGGTCAGGGCCCCTTATACCCTCCAAGCTCATCTGCTGAAAAATCCAGTCTTCACTGGTGTCTGTTATACTCTTTATCACCAGCCTCAGGGGCTCTGTCGTAGTCAGCAGAGGGGAAGGGAGGAGTCATATTATTTCTTGCTATTGGGAATCGTAAGAAGGAAAGGCACAAGAGCTGCAGGAAGCAGTGCTGATTAGAAGAGGTAGCCCAGGCTCTGGCTTTGAACTGCTATCCCCAATATTATGCTCTTTCCTAGGACATCTGCTGTTTTCCACTGCTAGATGTAAGGTACTAGACTTGCAGAGCAGCTGGCAGATCCCATGTAGCTGTTTCACATAACAATTACCCTTATAAAATTCTTAGAGACTGGGATGGCAGTTTGGAGCACACAACCTCTGTGGCTTTTGGGGTCACTTTTGGGGTTATGCTGTACCGTGCAGAACTTCCTAGGAGCAGGGCTCAGTCCCCACCTAACTTATTTCACATGGAGTGAATCAGTGTATGCCACAGTAAATGGTATCCATTTGTCCCTCTGCTCTGGTGCCTCGGGAACTTGGGAGGAGCAGATCAGTTACAAATAACCGGGATCTCCAGCCCATTTGTGCCACAACACCAGAAATCTGCCAGCTTATAATTAGCCTCCATGAATAATTCATTGCAGACACTGCATCCATCAGATCTGACAGCCATAATCGTTTTGCCAGCAAAATACGGGGTTTGTCTTATTTGTGAAAATGATTCAGGCAGCATTTTTTTTAAATAGAAAAGGGAGGGGTACATGTGTCTATGCCTGTATATAAATATATATATATTATGTACAAATATATAAAAAAATATATATATCTCCAGGGACACACACACACATATACGCTTTGCATGCTCACGCTGTAATAAAAGCTATGTTTGTACAGCATGGATCAAACCTATCAGTGATGTAACTGATTAAACCAATTGGATTGCAGCAGGAATGAAGACATATTTATATCTGCTCTTTTTTACAGTCTAAAAATACCCTGTAATTCTGAACTGATGTGATTTTAGGCAGCTGCATTTAGAAACACCTCCAGACCCACATTTTGTTGTTGGTTTTGGAAAGCAGGCAAGGAGATCAGAGTCTCGGGGTCTTGTCAGGAGCCCTCAGATCTCCTGTCTCTTTAAGGCTTCGTCACACTCCCTCTCTCTGTGCTTTCATTCTTAAATACGGGATGTGTCCAGGCTTTATTAATTTATAACAATAGCTGATGGTGCTGGGGAATGAATGGGGCTATGAAATATCTGACATGGCAATTAGAGCTGCTATCGCAGCGAGGCCTGATTTTTGCTGGAAGGGAAGTTGCTGTAAACCAAGGCTAATTAATTGCTTTTGGAAAAAAAAAGAAAACCCACACACAAATGATCTGGGCCAAAATTCACTTCCTGTCACCGTGTAAATCTGGAGCAGATCCACTGATTCTTGCACGGTTACCCATTGTATATGACAAAGCCCTAGCAAGCACACTAAGGGTGATACTGCATGCAAAGGTGTGTGTTGCACACCAGCAGTTTCCTCAAAAATCAGACTCCATTTATTGCTGCACACTTTTAATTCCAGAGGCACATCGACCATGTTGCACAGGATCGCTTGTGTTTTTCTCTGCTATAAAGGGTGACTGGTGCAGCACTGTGAGGCAGTTCGACTGTCTGCATTACAGATGTCCCCAGCTTGCTCACATCGCATGCAGTGCTTTCAGTCCAGTTTTGTCGGGACAATGAAAAATCATCTCCCCATTTTCTCCTCTTGTTCTTTGGCAGTTTGCTTTTCTCCTTGCTCCCCTGAGTCGTGCTGTTTAGTTCTTCGGTTGATGCCGCACATCAGCATAGGGTTGAGTCTATGCAAACAAGGCTGAAAAAGCTGAAAGAGTAATCTCAAGGGTGGAAGGGGCTTTGGGAGGCAGGGGGGGAAGCTTTCTCTTCCTGCGCTGGTAGATGCAAGGAATAGAGTAGATGGTCATATCCTCAAAGGGCAAAACCCATGACTGACTGATACCAGCCCGAGTCTGGGGACCTCTAGACCACACAGTGAGTGCTGCAGTCTTGAGCATCTCAGTGCTTTTCCCCTCTCTTCCCCAGCTTTTTGTGTGGTGCCCTGCAGAATCAGGGAGAGATGTATGGTAGAAGGAGAGAGATGTTGATCAGCTCCTAAGTGCTGGGACCTGGGTGGTTTTCAATATTCAGAAAGGGTCCTGGGGACAGAGAGAAGGGGAGGTTTTTATTAGGTTTTCAGTAGAGTAGACCAAAGCAACCTCTAGATTAAAATGTTTCTCTTCTAGAGATGGGGGGAGTGGGGGGCATAGCCTGCAGTTGGGATGTTAGAGAGAACACCCATGAGTGCAAGCACAGGGAGCTGGGGCATCTGTGGTTCAGTCCCAGCTGGGGAGGTGAGAGCTGCTGACAGACAGAGCAGAGCAGGAGGCAGAATGCCGGGGTTCTCCCCCGCTGTCACCGTGCAACCTTGGGAAAATCCACCTGCTCTCAAAGACCCTAGATCCTCCACAAACACATTTTGCAGCAATGTCAAATGCATTTGACTCTGGACCTCAGAAAGCACTGGGAAGCTGGGCCACTGAAGGCCACAGCCCTGACACAGTGTCCCCAGGTGTTCTGGACCTCAGGAAGGGAGCAGACTCTAGACCAGGGTGGTGGTGGACACTGACTACATCCCAACTCACCCTCACTTGCCAGCAGCTTTAAAACAAGGCAGCAGAGGGTGACTTCAGTAATAAAATGCTCTGCAGTAACAAACAGCAGCAGGAGAGGCACCAGCTGAAGGTCACATGTGTTTCCAGCTCCTTTCGCCATCTCTGCTCAGTGATCCCAGGCAGAGGTGTGACACCACCTGCTAACACACTGCTCAAGATGACTGATGCAAGTAGAAGTGACAGCTCTTGGCAACACATCACAAGCCTGAAAATTCAAACCAGGTCCTCCAAAATGTTCAGCTAAGAGTCAGCAAAGTGGATTTTGGCTGCTGCCCTTCTCTCTTCTTTCACAAAGCAGTGATGCAGAAGGACCCAGAGCACAACTCCCCACGATGTCTCTTGCTCTAGTAGGGAACACTGGGGTTGGAAGAGAGGTCTGTCTATCACAGCGGGCTCTGGAGGCAGCTTTGGACTGCTTCTCTGAACGGACATATGTCATAGATCACATTTGGTGCATAAACCCACCTTCTTCCTCCGCATCTCCAGGGCAATGAGAGACACCCAGCTAATCACAGCCATTGGGTTCCTGCTGTTTTGCAGTGCATGTGCCAGGAGGGATACAGGTACAGGTACATTTTGGGGCCAGGTGTAGTTATCCATGCACCCACCCAGGCCAGCAACATGAGGTCTGAGTGAGTGGGCATGTTGGTGCAAAGTGCAGAGGTTTTGGGGTGTGGAGAGGGATAGAATGTGCAAGTGAAGGTGGAAACATGTCGATGACCATGCACAGGGAGCCAGAACGCATGCGGGAGGTGTGATGCGCTACTGAGGCACATGTGGGATGTGGAGAGGGAGTGAGTGGTGAGACAGGCGACTGTGCAAGTGTTGTGTCTGCACAAGGGCTTCTAATAGCCCAGTTATAAAGAACACAGAGTACTGGGGCCCCAGTTGCTTTTTCTCTCTCAGCCAGCACTTAAATGCCAACACAATAACAAACACAATGCATTATTTAAAAGCCGCTGTGCTTGACCCTACAAGGAGCTTTTCAATTGCCTGAATGTCAAGGAGAAAGGTGTTGCTGTTTCACTGGTGGCTGGTGGGTTAACCTCCTCATTTACAACGTGACCGAGGTGAGAGGCAAAGAGCTGCTGAGATGAGCGTGTGTGGGGGTGCACAAGGGGATGGGTATGAAACCAACATAGTCACCCACATGGAGCGACCCATGGAGCTGATGCTGTGGACTGGGAAGGCCAAGTGAGAGGAAGGATCAGTCCCCAGGGATGGAATACAAGTTTAGGAGAAGTAGCTCTTAGAAGAAGCTGTTCTCAACCTGTTGCTGTTCAGACCTATCAAGCTGAGGTTGTTTGTTGTTTGATCTTGGTGGCTATTAGTGCTGGCACTGAGATGCCAGCAAGGCCAATGTGTTTGCCCATCTCTCAGAGCTAGAAGGCCACAATCTGTTGCTGCAGTGCCCAGGGGGCTGGACGTGCTGGGGCTGGGGCTGGTGTGGTCTGCTCAGAGGCATCGGGTCATTTGGTCCTCGCTGCCTGGAGCTGCTCCTCAGCAGTATTTCACCTGCT
The DNA here is from genome assembly GCF_900496995.4 of Aquila chrysaetos chrysaetos. Classification (NCBI taxonomy): domain Eukaryota; kingdom Metazoa; phylum Chordata; class Aves; order Accipitriformes; family Accipitridae; genus Aquila; species Aquila chrysaetos. The sequence goes on along the minus strand of NC_044015.1, from coordinate 2,802,429 downwards.
GCCTCCACTCCCTTTTCTTGGGGCAAAGCAGGTTTGGCCATGGGCTTTTTATTGCTTGTTTACCAAGCTGCAAACCCTTCTTGCTTGTGGACTGCTGTTAGCAAATTAAATGTTTCCAACCTCCTGTCTTGTTCTCTGGCTTCAGAAGAGACTTTTTCTTTCTCACAAACTTTCAGTGAAACCCCTTGCAAGGCTACAAGTCATTATCTGCAAGTCACTGTTGGAATGAGGTTGTGAGCAGTAGCAAAAGTCAGAAACTAGGATCTCTGTAAGCAAAAATCCTCAATCACTTTATAAACAACCAGTGGTATATGTCTATATCTAGCAAATGTTGTTTTGGAGATGAGAAAAGGTCACCAGTTGCAGTGGTGGCATTTCACCCCCAATGACCTCATTAGAGGTTTTTCCCAAGTAAGTTACTAGTTTTATTTATTTAACAATGAGACTGACTTTTTTTCCCCTGTCAGCAGAAAATACAAGCCAAAGCATCCTTTGCAGGACAAGATGTACCACATTAAGAGGAGAGGTGCTTAGTGCTTAGATGCTTTTCACATTCAAATCACCTGAAAGGTGGTATATAGTAAAAGTGAGAATTAAGCTGATGGGTGTGTTGGTGATATGAGAGCATGTTTCACTGGGCAGGGCCATTAACTCAGGTGCTGGGAGGTTGTGATCACAGCCAGCTTTGGATGAGGAGGTACAAAGACAGGTACATTAAGGGAGACTGGCTGTGGTTTGAGATCTGGAAGCTGTGCTCCTAGCCCTGCTGAAAGCTGTGGAGTCCCCTGAGGATGCTCAGCACACGGGTGCTCCTGCCTTGCTGTGTGGGAGGTGAGTCTGGCACTAAGCAGATGGTGCGGGCACACCGTGTGCATGTCGCATGGGTGGGGGGGAGACCCCATGCCATGTTTGGGTTTCTCTGGGTGCTCACATGAGCAGAACATCACCAGCTCTCTGTCCTGGGTAATGGGGGTGGGATTATTCAAGATTTGGTTGTTAAATAATTGGAGCTGTCTTGGTCACAAGCTGTGTTTTTTATTACTCTTCCCTCCATGGTGATGTTTGATAGCCCTGAGTAAAGTACCCACAGTAGTCAGCAGCATGTGATGAGGAGAGGACTGGGGGTTGTTCTTTTCCACTCATAGGCAGTTTGGAAATACCTTTTAGGCAGCTTGATATTTTTGGCACCCGTAAAGATAGGCATATTTGTGCTTCCCTCTTTTATTTGTGCTGTGAAAGGACCAAAAAGTCGCAACTATAGTCTTGTCTTTGTAAATGCCACAAATAACCGTATTTCATCTCTCCTATACTGATGATGATGCTGTATCCTGATTCCCTGCTGCTACCACTCCAGGCAAGGCTACCAGCTTACACCTGGACAAAAATTTACCTAAATCTACGTAGAATGGACTCAGTCTCAGGGTGCAGTAGACAAAAAGGTGAAACTTCCCAAGTGCTTTAGGAGTAGCTGCGATGTTTCTGACTTGTATGTAGGTACCTCACTCACGCAGAAACTTATAGCAAGGCTTAGTCTCCTCAAAAGAGCCTTTTAGAACTTGTTCTCAGAATCCAATATGGATTATAAATCATTAGAACAGATGAGGAGGGATCCAGAATGGATGAGGCACTGGTAAAATAGATTAGTTAGAATATAGAACAGATCTAAAAGCATGAACAGCTAGGGGGATTATTAGTTCAAGAAGATGAGATTAGATAGAGCAGCTCTTCTTCTGCTGCCCTGGCCTTCCTGTTCACTTTCCCAGCCAAAAACAGCTTGTGCAGCAATGCCAAAAACCAAAACATGCTTCCTCTAGGCTTCAAAATCAGGCAGCGTTTGAATTTGTCCAGAACACTGCCTCCATCCCAGTTTGCCTCTCTGTACTGAGATGAAAAAAGAAAGGGGAGGAAGGAAAGGCAAGTGCTAGCAGTTAGCAAGGGCTGTGGCCCAAAGTCTTTTCTAGAGTTGGGGTGCAACAGGCAACCGCTTGGAGAGCTCATCAACTTTAGTTCTCTGAAGCTAAAAAAGACAGGAAGAGCCCAAGCAGACAAAATCACTCAGTGCTTGGTTTTATTTATATCTCTGCTCCACACCAGCAGAGAGTTGACCCTTTGGGTATCTTGCTTATTGTTGCTGGAGGCTTTTAACGTTTGTTTTTCCAGAAGCAATAACTCCAATGGGTAGAAATGCAGTTAAAGCTTCTTAAAGCAATTAAGTCATTTGCTTTGGTCCACACTGCTGGATATTACTGTTAACTGGAAAACGTCATCCATTTGTTTATATTAAAGAGGAAAAGTGAGAGATTTGCAAAGGGGAGGTTGCAATGAGATCGTTCAGTCCTAGTGGGCCATAAACTGTTCATCGAACAGGAGTGAGTTGAGCACTTGCAGACTCCACAAGTAAACCATGTAATCACCTTGTTAACACGCTTTCCAGCAGTAACTTCCCTGACTCCTGCCTGCTCTGGAATATTCATGTGCTCGTGCATCATTTTAATGAACTTAACAACACATTCATAAGCTATTAATTAAACATTTATTAGTAATTATGCTTTGGGATCACCTCATGCGTAACTCCTGGTGTTATAAATACAACATCTCACCCCTGTGTTTCACCAGCCCAGTCCACAGGGCAAGAAAGACCCCTCTGCAAGGTACAAGGCTCCTTCCCTCCCATCCTACCCAGCCCTCGCCCATATCTGGCTTCGCTCTTACTAATCAGAGTATTCTGCTTCCCTGGGCATTGTGGAAATGAGCTGGTAGGAGAAAACAGCAGAATTCACTGGGTGATGGCCCACATTACCAAGGCAAATGTGTGCTGCAGGGCAGCAGCATGCCCAGCCATGGCAGATCCTCGCTGCAAATGTTACAGGGATTTCCAGATGAGAATTAATGGACTTTCCTTGGCTAGCGTAGAAGAAAATGTTCTACGTGTGGTTGTTTATTATTTCTGTTACAGTCACTGTACTTGCTTATTGCTTCCATCTGTTGGCATCGAACTATTGGCTCTTGTCTTATTGCTCGGATGTAAACCCTTCACAGGCAGGGAGCATGGTTTGGTGAGAGGCATAACAAAAGCGCCTGAGAAATTTAGGTGCTTAAAGACTGGGATGCCTTGGAATCAGTTCCAGAGAGGAACTCAGATACTTAATTCCCAGAGGTTTCATTCAGGAAGAAATCTGTTCGATGGCCTGAAATATTAAATGCATAAATTGTTACCCTTTAAGTCTTGCAAAGTCATTTGCTCCAGACCATCGTATCTCCAGTTGGTGCCTCAAGAGACCATTAGTTTTGTTGTACAGAGTTCTTTGGGAATTGATTGGGCCTGATTGACCCAGGCCATGTCCTGCTTAAAGAATACTTGAACTCTTACTTGGGCATGAAGTTGTTCTGCTTATTCTTCCTTGCTGCCCCTCCTCTTTAGTGCTGCCAGATTAGACAGGACATGGTCAAGCAGGCCAACTGGGAGATCCAGAATCATTGTTAAAAATAAAGCTGCTCTCTTCTCTCTTCTCCAGGCTGTGTCTGGATCCACCAATGTCATTAGTCAAAGGAGCACAAGCTGATTTAGAGAGAGCCATGGGACCCACTAGCAGCTAGTAGCCTCCACAACCAAAACTCTGTCCACTGCAGGCAAGTGCTGTCTCTTCACAGCCACAAGGGACCCACTGAATAATCCCGTGCAGGTGGCCCGCAGCTTTGCCATTTATATGCGGCGATTTGGATGAATTGGCAGGAACGGGAGATGCTGCACTTGGTCGTGTGCTGTTTTATAAATTTTAATCCTTGCTTTGAATTTTCCAGCAGAATGGGTTTGCTCTACCTCTGGGCTGGAGGGAAACTTCTTTTCGTTACCCTGGAAACATGAAGATGACAGATCCATCGTTCATCAGCAAGGAGGAGAGGATGAGAGAGAAGTAGATGACAAAAAAGTGTGTGGGGGGGAGACCAAGGGAGTAGAAGGGTCTTTCAGAGGACCCATCTTTACCTACTGCATCAAGGCTGGGAGCAGGGAGTGCTCAGGCTACCACCAGTGATCAGGATTTCCCAGCACTTTATTGGATCTCCTATAGCAGCAGACTCGCTGGAGCAATTTTGCTCAACTTTGACAATCAAGTAACGGGTGATGGATTAATGTTAATGTCTCCTTGCTTCCTTCCCAGCTCTGGCAGCCTGGAGTCAGCTTACACTTTACATACTTAATCTTTTACCTTATTTAAACCTGGGATATTGTGTATGCAGAGCACACCCGAAGGTCAAAGAGCTGCTCGGTGACGAAGTGGGCAAGCTGCAGGACAAGAGCAAGTGTCCTGATACTGTAGATGGGAACAGGAGGAATCCAGACATGCCCACCTGGAGGCCACCTCCCCTTCACAGGGAGCCCATGAGGACATCAAGGCAATTCACCTGATTAAAGTCAGGCAGGAGATTACATCTCCTGCTTAATTGGCTTTGCGAGGAAGCCAGTGGGTTATTCTTGTCCAAGCAGCCACAGAAGAAGCTGTAACACCCAGTGTGGGAAAACTGACTACACACACAAGGCACAGACAGATAGGGTAGGGATCAGGCTCTGAATGTCCATGCTGCTCTTGCAAGCAGCCAGAAATCAAATACACCCTTGGCTACAGGTGAAGTCACGGTATTTCTGGGTGTTGTCCCTGGTGGCAGCTTCAGAACAAATCAGAGGAGTTGCCTCTTCTGCTTTGTGGTGTCTGGCGTAAGCGCTGGGGGAACCTGAAGCTTGCCCTGAGTCTGTGCAGTGGCATAGCTCTATCAGGATACACATCATGCTGCAAAGTTTAAACTTGGGGCAGGGATGTCTGCACTCAGCTCTTCAGTTCATGGTTGGTATCACCATGTGTACTGGAGGGTACAGGGCAAGGAGATCCACAGTGCCAGAGAGTGCCACTTTTTCCCCTGTGAACGGAGAGCTCTGGAGAAGATAAGCCCCTCTTTAATGTCTTGGTGAGCTCTGAGCTTCAATTAGAGGGAAAAGAATGCAGATTTCTGCCCTTCCCACTGAACTTGCAGGAGTTAGACTCAGGAATTATTTTTTTTTCCTGCTGGTAATTTGAGCAAAGAGCAGGTGAGAGAGGATACTGCAATGCAACATCCAGCTGCTTAAAGTCAGGATACGTTGTTCCTGCCCCCTAAGTTCCCTGTGCTCACCTCCTGTTTCCATGCCTTGATGATATAAGTCCCCCTCCTGCACTTTGTCTCCCCGCTGCCCTCCAAAGCACCAGCTCATATTAATCTCTCTCCTTGCTGAGTTGCGAAGTGCTTAAAGGCAAGGGCTCCATTTTCCTGCTCTTATAAAGTCCCCTGTGCTCTCGTGGCACCACGCAAATAAATACATGGTAATAAGCAATAGCCTTTCATCCACACTGCTCCCAGGGCCACAGGGTGCCTGGGGTCTACCCCAGAGCTTGCAGGAGTGCCAAGGAGAAGGTATGTTCCCCTTGCCCTGCTCAGCTCCATTCTCCTCTATCTGCTTGCTCCCCTCACTACCTCGCTCTGCTCCTCCCTGGCCCCCCAGTATTGCCCTCGCGTCTCCAAGTTTCCACTTGTCGCAGCCCCATGTCCCCCTCTTCATTGCCTCTCTGCACCTTCCAGCACTACTGCTCTGTTCACTGCCTTGGCTCACCTCTAAAGCAAGCCTGCGGAGGAAGAGAAAGCAGAAAGGAAATATGTCGCTTGAAGCAAGAAGATAACCAGCGTTGGCCGTGTAAAAGTTGTTGGTTTTGTCAATAGTCGAGGAACTGTATCTGCTGAGACATGTAGGCTGCCATCGGAGGCAGCGCGCTGAGCTGGATGGATTTTAGCTTGCCGCTGCCATCTGCGGGGCTGTTGTTGCTAGTAGCAAAGCCGGACGGTCTCAGGAGGATACTCATCTATGTTATGGTTATTATCCTCTTCCCCGAGGAAGTTTGCAGTCCCTTTTCCCTCGCTCACCCTGTTGCTGGAGCAGTGTCAGTGTAGCTGCCAGGCAGAGTAGCGGCAGCAAGAGACAAGTGTAGCAAACACTATCTGACAGTGTGTTTTGGATGCGTTTCAGGTGAAAACACAAAAAACCCAATCGTGTTTGATCCTGGCTGTACCTGCCTTCCATATTCATGTTCGTGTGCCTCCATGTCATTATGGGATTAAAGCATCATTAAGCACACAACGAAAGCCTTTGATAACGCTCTGCCCCATGCTCCTCCTTGCCTTTCTTTTTTGCATTTCTCCTACCCATCCTCTTTCTTTTTTCCTTTTTCTTTCTTTTTAATCTAGTCTTTTTCCACCTTCCTCCTTCTCCCCAGTGATTTCAGGGGTGTTCTGGAGTAATACCTCACTGAGATATGACACAGTTGAAAGGACTGTATTCTGACTGTCCTTTACACCAGTGTGTATCAGTTTTAGCGTGGTAAACCAGAGGCAGTGTAATCAGTACAGATCTATCCAGGTCCACAGTGGCTCTGCCAGTCTGGGAGAGCAGAGGACATGCTGCAGCTGAGTTGGTGCAAAGAGGGTGGGGAATGCAAGCAGGTCCCCAGCATAGGGTTCTGGTGTAAATCTGGGAGTTATTCCACTGGCATCAGGGAAGCTGCTTCAGATTTACACCAAGGTAGCAGTGATCAGTATCTGGTGTTCAACATCCACTTTGCAACCTCGTTACTGAGAGCTGCAGAGTTTCAAGCAGCCGCTGTAGAATGCTAGTAGTATTTTTAATAAGGGTGCTGAGACCAATCTACTCCTGTATGGCAAACGTGACAGCAATTTAGATTGAAAGCCTCCGTTTTCCAGACAGACACTCAGCCAGTTAGTGCAAACAAAAAGGCACTTGTAACTTCAGTCCTTTAATCTTACTCTTTGCTTCATGATAGATAAGGCGTCTTGACATCAAATTGCACTAATATGGTCCTCTGAAGATTAGTGCTGTGGACAATGCTTGTCGTCTGGCTTTCCCTGATATGTTTTCTGAGTGTAGCAAGGTCTAGTGGTCAAAGCAGGGATGCTGGTATGGAAAATGGGCTGTTCTCATACTCTCCCTGCCTCTGAGTTCTAGTCTGCCAGTGGCTGACCTTGCCTCTTGGTTTTTGCAGTTGTAAAATGGGCATAATAGATACTAATTGCTGGGGAGCGGGGGGGAGCTCATTGGGGGATGGCTAATGATTATTGGCTTGAAAATTACAGAGGAGAGAGGGGAAGAAACAGAAGGAAGGTTTTGCAATGAGTGTGGGATGCAGGAGCTGCTTCTCTAGAGATCTCAGAGCTTTTTCCTACAGATGGTCTCATTCCTCTCATTTGAACAAAGGAGCAAAAAAATATAAGGTCAAGCGATTTGCCCAAGGTCATATGAGAAGTCTGGGAATGAACCCAAGTGTTGCAGGTGCTGCCAGCCTGCTGTAACCAGTGGGTTGTGCTGCCTGTTCACAGACAGGCTGTAAAAGCTGCTGATGCACACACAAACACCCCACCATGTGCTTCAGTTCCCTGTACCATGCATTGGGCAGAGCTGGGAGTCACTTCAGCAGACCCAGAGCAGCATTTGAGGGGGAAGCGATGGCTGCACAGTGGCTCTGCTTCCACACATCTGGTGTGAGGCCAAGGAACATAGAGCCTGGGCTAAATTCTGCTCCCAGTTTCCTTCCAAATAAACCCAGAGCAGCTCTGGGAGAGGGGTACAGACTTGCTGGCGTGGTTGTGAGAAAATGATGGGAGCATGGAGCCACAGTGTATCTTCCCAGGCTCAGCAGAGTGCTCCCTCCACCTTCCTAAGGACTCTCTTAAGTACCCCACGCATAAAAAACAGCCTGAAGCTCACCAGGATCTGCCATGAGTCTGTGGATGAGCCCCTGCTGAGCCGAAAGCTCTGGGCTTTCCTTTTGTTGGTCACTCAGACTACCAGAATGAGATTGCTGGGCTCAGCCCTCACCCTGAACGGGGTTGCGTGTTCTGTTCTTCGGTGGCTCCTCCATCCCATGGCTCACATCCACCCTTCAAAGACGCTTCACTGCTTCCATGCAGATGGGCCTGTCCTAGTACATCACTATTCATCTGCCTGCTTGGCTTTGAGTGGATTTAGTGCTGAAAATGAAGGGCACTCACCTGGACTGTCCTACAGCTCCCAAAAATCCCATGCTGTGCAAGATGCCGCAGGGTCTCCCTTCTGCTCAGTGCAGCGGGGCCATGCACTGACCACGCTGCTGGGCCAAAATGCAGCATCAGGGAAGGGGAGGCATGAACACCGCTCTGACACCATGCTGCAATCGTCCATGACTCCATCAGCACTGGAGAAGATGGGAGGTGTGGGAGCAGTGTCAGCCCAGCAGGGAGCTCACAGCAGCCTCTCTGAGATCAAACTGTACAAGACTGGGTAAAATGGACAGGGGAACAGAAAAAAGGAGGAAGATGCCTTAAGTCAATTACACCAAGAAAAACTCTGCAGGAACTTCACAGCAGAGCCAAGGCAAAACAAGCAGCTGAAGTCAAGAAGCAGATTAGAGCCCTGTAGCCAGGAATAGCAACCGGCCGTGCGGGAGCAGCCGCAAAGGGAAGGGCCCAGCAAGCAATGCCAAGCCAGGGAGAGGCGAGGAAGGCAGCGGGTTAAACACACAGGCCTGGGAGAGGACGTGAGGACTGTGCTGTGAGATGTTAGATCCTTAGAGTTCCCTGCTGGGGCTCCCTCCAGAGAGGCCTTACTCAGCCAACTCTTGGTGGATGAAAACAGCAGTGGATAGATGCCGAGGGCTCAGTACTCTTGCATGTACTGCTGCTTACCCAACAGCAAAGACTGCTGGATAAAACACCCCTGAAGTGAGGAACCTATCTGCACACTGCAGACACAGGGAGCTCAGTGGTGTCTTTTGTGACTGACTTTGTCCTGAAAGTTTGCAGTGATTAATTCTTTGCCTGGGCAATGCAGGCACACCACAGGCTGGGGCAGTTGTAGCCAAATCCCCATTGCACTGGCATTGATAGCTTTGTGCATGAGTAAGGGCAGTCTGGAGCCAGGCCCTGCTTGCTCCTCGCTCCTGGGCAGCACTGCTGCGGCTGCCAGGCTCCCAGGGACGGGAGCAGCCCTGTTCCTGCCTGCAGGGACCAGTCTGTGGGCACGCAGCTATTGCCAGGCATTCGGTACCAAAGGATTTCTGGGCTAGCAAGAGCCTTTTGTTGTTGTTGTTTCAAAGGCTTTGAAATGCATGTTTCATTCTTCCTTGTTCTGACATGACAAGGGACTATTTTAATAGCTATGTATTAAATCTATTCAGGGGGGGGAAATGAAGGACTGGTTTAGCCTGCAGTTCAGGGAGTTGGTCTGTTATCAATAGCCTGTTTCCATCAGAGTTCAGCAGGAGACTGTGTCAGTCTCACCAGGGTCAGCGCTGGAGTATTCCCCAGCCTGTACTCCCTGGGTGTCGATGTTCAGCCTCAAAGTGGGATATGTAACAATGCAAAGGGCTGGTTCTTCCCTCCTGTCCCTCCCCTCCTGCTGAAAGCCTGGAGATCCCTGACTTAGGGTGCTTCCCTTTCAAATATTTTCATGCCAATATAAACAGAGCTCTCCCTCCAGCTCCTGGTGTTCTGGCAAGCCGGGCTGCAAGGCAGGACAGGCCAATGACACCAAGAAATGTGGGTTTGCAGCACTTTCCCTTGGCTGCAGCAGAGCTGTCCCATGCTGGGACTGGCCACACCTGATTGATAGAGCCGGCCGGAGGATCGCAGGGGCAGGGAGAGAGGCAGGCATCGCAGTGGAGCTTGCGAAGCAAGGGACCGAGAGAGTGACTCAATATGTGAAACTTGACAGCTCTGTGTCGAGGTCTGGCCACAGCACAGGGCCGCGGAGGGGAACGAGGCTCATCAAATTGAGCCTGGGAAGGTTTCCAAAACCTTGTCTTCACGAGGCAACAGTGTGCGGGTTTGCATAAATATCTCTAAAATTCATCAAACAGCTCAAATGAAATACACTAAGGAAGGAACTACTTCTGCATTTAAATCCGTGCACAGTTGCTCCCCTGTCTTTGAAATCCAGCGATGCCCGCCCCTCCATCAGCCTAGGAGCAAGGTACATTCCAGATGGTTCCCCCATCCTAAAAAACTGCACTGCACAGCCGATTAAATTCTGCTTGTTGTAATTAAGCCCGACACAATTAGCTGTCAAGCAGGGCACTCATCTGTTTTATGTTGCAATCTCTTCAACAGGCAAGGCTGCTAGACAAGATTGTCACTTTTCGAAAAGATTTTCATTAGTTACCCTGGGCTCTGTGTCAGACTATGAAATATAAAAATGTGCTCTGTAGCCAAGTCAGGGAAATTCTCATTTAATGTTCCACACAGTATTATGAAAGTAATGTACTCTGAAAATGAATGCATTTTGGAACATTTCGGAAGAAATGTAATTTGTCTGCTAAGTAATAACTGCATGTTCATGAATTTACTGATTTTTTTTTTCAATATGCCTTTCGTAAAGTTGGGAAGACTTTTTCTGACCTAAAATGAGAGGAAGAGAAACTGTTGATTTTAATGTTACTCCTTCCTCCCTCCCTCTTTCTTTCATTCTTTCTTTTTCATCACTTCTGTGCACCCTCAGTATAAGAACCAGACACTGTCCGATAAAAGTAGAAGCTTGGCAGAGAAGAAATATGCAGCTCAAAATGGAAAAGACAGAAAATAATTGCGATCAGTGAGGAACAAGGGAGCTCCATCTTTCTGTGCCTTTAAGAACAGAGAGCAAGAAATCCCCTGTTGCTCCTCACAGTTCAACAACCGGCATCTGTCAGTGGAGATGCAATTACAGTTTCCCTGTTTTGGTGGGACTGTGAATTTTCTGCATTGCTAATGTCAGAGGCTAAGTGGGGGTCAAACACACAGAGTTGCGGGTGCTTCTTGTCACCAAAATTCAGATTTGCATTCAGGGAAAATAAGGAAGTACTCCAGGCTGACAGAGCCTTCTCCTTTCCTTATAAATAGATGCTGGATGCTAGGTAAAATGCTTTAACCCTCTCTGGCCAGCACATTGCCTCCCTCTGCTCCAGTTTGTGTAGAGAAGAGTCATACCTTCAACTCCAGTGCTGAAGCATTCACAACTCTGGGTTCAGATCTGATGGTGTGAATTGGAGATGTTGCACAGCTAGGGAGATGGAAGCAAAGCTGAATGGCCACTGAAATGCTGGCTGAGCTTTCCATCAGAAGAGAAATGGCTGAGCCAGAGTTACTGGGTTCAACTGGGCAGGAATTTGGCAGGGGGCAGAAGGGGAAAGGAAAAAACAGATTAATGGCAACAAGTTGGAAAAAAAGAGGAAAATGGGCAAGGAATTACAGTGAGAATTGGGACTGTAGTCACAACTGGCATGAGTAAGCTCAGCAAGCTTCTGCATTTACTTAAGATGTGATTTTGATAGTTGAAGGATGACGTGGTCCAGACCTGGTTGAGCTAGCAGAGCTGAAGTGGTGGTATTGCTGCGTCCCTCCAAGCCGTGGTTAGAATTTATTCTCCTCTGATCTGTTATTACCCCCACGCTTGTGTATTTACGGCCCTGTGTGGCCTAGAATAGGAACAAGTAAAGAGTGGCATATATTACTGTCTTGGTATGTCTGTACAAATTGGAGTTGTCAGTTTGTATGTTGAGATGAAATATAGTTTTCAGATCATAAGAAGTTATGTGCTGAAGTTTGAACCCTGCTGTGACAAGCATTACCCGGCTTTGTTTGCTGCCTGTTACTGACCATTAACTCCACGGGCAGACTCTTTTATTCAGAATTCAAGTGGCTTTAATCAGGCTTCGTTTACACTCCTTGGGAAGGAATAAAGTTCATTCAAATTAACACTACTTTATCACCAAGTAGAAGCACCCCCACATGAGGTTCAGTGTGCATTTCAAAGATTTATCTTTTATGGCACACCTTCTCCTCACTCAGATTTCCTTTGCAGCAAGGCTTATTTTTTAAAAAAAAGCTCCCATTTTCCCAGGAGCAGTTCTGGAAGTTGTCTCGTTCCTGCCCTGGGAGTCTGCACAGGGCCAGGAGCTCGGGGCTGGAGTAGAGCCTGCTGCATTAGCATTCAGCTGCAGAAGGAAGGGCAGGAAAAACTCTGCAGAAGCATGAGATGGAGCAAATAAAAGCAGGAAAACATTGTCTCTTAATTGAGCTGGGGGAGAAGAAGGAGTAGTGGTGATTACAAGGCTTGCAGATCTTTGTTTATCAGAGCTGCCTTCCTGCGATCTGTCTCCATCGGACAGAAGCATCCAAGCTACCCTCGAGAGAGTGTCATGCAGGGAGGAACTGAACCAGAGTGGCTGTATGCAAAGCATGTGGGGTGCATGGCTGTGTACATGCCGTTTCAGTGCTGTTCCCAAATGCTGCTAGCACTTTTGGTACAAAAAGCAGAGCAACAGGGCTTTCCCTCTTCAGCATGTTCCTTTGCTTCAGCCAGGGGCAGAATCACCATGCAGTAGCACAGAATAAAGCAGGGCTCACTCTCGTATCCCAAATGCTGATCATAAAGATGGTCACATACACTGTGGCATGCATGGATGGGGCAGAACAATGCGGAGTCACAGTTCGTTTGCCACAATGACAACGTGCATAAACAGAGTAAATCTAACACGTCTGAGACAGGAGAGACCCAGGGTGTCTGTGCTGGAGAGCTCAGCTGCACGTGCATGGGGGCTGTTTGACCAGGTCTCTGGACATCTGCTCTCCACCCTGAGCTACTGCTCCAGCCCAGCTGCCAGAGCTTTAATATCCCACAGAAATGGCTCACATCTTTTTTTACACTGGGATGAAATGCCTGGGCAGAAAGAGAGGGTCTGGGCAGGAGACACAGATGTACAGCAGCTCCGCTCTAAGTCCTCTAGCCATCTCCCAAGCAGGCAGTGATCAGTCTGGTGGATGCTTCCCCGAACACCCGGCTTCCCCTGCAAGCTGCTCACTCCATGTAGGGCTGGGGCCCGCTGTGCGGCTTGGCTGACACTGGCTCCCAGAGGGATGCTGGCTTTGCCGCTGCAGGTGGCCAGCACGTAGCGGGTATGTGCTAGCAGGGACTCTTGGCTTGCTGCGACTTGCTGCTTTATTGCAAATAGCTTTGGCCATAGCTGCTGTGATAACAGTAAAAACCAAACCCCCAAAAATCCCTTCCTGCTCCATCCTTTAGCTGGATCTGCTGCTGGCAGAGGCTTTGCCAGCACCAGGTGCAAGGGGCTGCTCAGGGGGTGCAATGAAACCCACCTCTGATTTTTTTGTGTCTGTTTAACACTTTCCCCCCTCCATTAATATTTGTCAACGGGACTCCCTCCCTTCCTAGGTAATCAAACTGAGGGGTATTTTCCCATTTTGTGGGTGTTTTAACGCTGGCAGAAGAGTCAGGAAGAGATCACTGAAAGAAAAAAGGCCTCCAGGTACTGGAGTAAACCTCCCAGGTGCCTCTCTTCTCCCCACGCCACTGCTGCTCGCCACAGGCTGGGATACACAGCCAGCTGCATTTGGGTTCTTGTTCGGCTTTGTTTTGGGACATCATATAAAGCAGAGGCCTCAGCATTTAGCCCTGTGCTTGAGTTGAAGCCCATGCTTAAGGAGACTCACAGCCCTTTTGCTTCCTCCTCAGCATCTCTCTGATGAGGGCCAGAGTCCTGCCAGTCCCATCTGGTATATTACATTGGACCATCAACTACACACTGCACGTCTCAGCGCTGGTCACAACTCCTTGATGCATTCAGAGCCTTCATTAGGTTTCATCGAAACCCCACATTGGCAAAGGTTTTACGGCAGTGACCTCCTACACATCACAAACCACAAGTATCACCCCAGTTCTCCAAAAAGAACCTGAAGGGATGGAAGAGAAGCTCTCTGTTGTCTTTCAGGTAAGCAAATTTAAATACGTAACTCTGTCTGACAGTTTCAATTATTATTCTTTTAACCACGCTACAAGAGAGGAAAAAACAGAGATTTATCACAAAAGATTATTTTGGGGGAAGGGCGGGGGGAGGACGGGGGAACTCTAGAATGTTTTATTTATGGGAAAACTGCAAATTACTTTAATAAATTCCTTTACTAAGCTGTGTCAGCTACTAAAACATTGTTCTTTGTGGGTGAATAACTTTTAATTTGAGTGTTCTAGTATTCAGCAGAGTGAGGTAATGGATTAGCAATTGCCTGTATTGTAAATGTCATCTTGGCATAATTAGGGTGATTATTGTTAACCAGTGGAGTTTAGTATTTATCTGTCACTGGGTGAGAGAATATAACAAAGCCCCAATTAGTTATAAATGGTGGTGGGTGGCGGGAATGGAACACAGCCTCTGAAACGCTATTTTTGTTTTAAATGTTTCAGTGTTTATTTGGTTTTAACATGCACATTAATGTGATCTCCCCCTGACAAGAGGGATAGCAGATCATGCGCACATGTAGATGCCATGTGTGTCGGGGCAGGAATTACAGCAGAGAAGGCGGCATGAGCAGGAGCAGCACCCGAATTTGCTGCACAAAACGCGTGTTGCTGTCTGCCTCTTCTGAAGCAGGTATGTGTAAACTGTCTTCCACTGCACCCAGCTGGGAATATATATGATCCCTCAATCTGTCCAGTATTGCAGGCTCACAACAGCATAAAAAGGTGTGAGAAAAGCTTTTTTAACTGACTCCATCCTGATTTCTCCTTTCCTGATCCACTCACCTTTGTCCCTTTGCACTCGGACTTGTATTTGCCCTTCAAATGGGCCAAGTGAACGTTTGATCTGTGATAACAGTCACTCCCTGAGAAGTGGAAGCAAAGGAGGAGTAGAAGTTCACATCAGTAGAAAAGGGATGCTAAATTGCTGAAAGATAAAAGACATTACTGCAGCTTACAGCTGTCTCTGATTGTGGTGTTTCTGCTAGCTCCAGTGCCCAAACATTTGCACCCACTGATTGCAGCGCAGTTTAGGTGGCCTTTCGAAATCCAGCCCTCAAAGCAGCAATGCAGTCAGTAACCACCTGCCTGGGCTGGACCCGCTGTGTCATCATCTGATAGACACCAGCATGCCCAGACTCGGCGCCAACGTCAAGTTTTAAGTCTTAATTCCCATTTAGGCTCCTCGCTGCCCATTCATTTCTAACAGCACCCTGTTTCTGACGGTCAGATGGATACTTTAAGAGGAAGTGGTCTGAGTTCAGCTCTGCAAGGGAAGGGATGCAAAACCTTATTACAGGCAGCTGCGGAGTGGTGTCCCCATTGGAAACATCATCTCCTTTCCCCCCAGGGCAGTCAGCAGCTGGCTCAAGGCACCAGGGTTAATGTCCTTTGCGAATACTTATCCAGCCTAATAGAACTGGGGATATTGCTATCACTCACAGATATTTCAAATCCTTCCTCTTAATCCTGACAAGCTCTTGCCCTTAATAACTTCAGTGGGACTTTTGCCAGAGCAAAGACTGTCAAGTCAGATTCTCAAATGAAATGAAAAGCAAAGCAGGAAGGGAAGTTCAAGGTGAGGGTTTTTTTCCTTGGTGCTTTTTATGGATGTTCATAGCTGGAAACTCTTTTTTTTTTCCTTCTGATTATCTAAATGATGGATGAGTCAAACGTCCTGAGAAATGTTTCCAGATCCAGACACAAATGACAGAGGATGAACTGAGCAAAGCCATCAGGGGCTGAGAAAAGACAGAAAAGAAGACATAGAGAGTTGATAGGGGAATAAAAGACTCAGTGGGAAGAAAGAAAGAGGTTTCAGAGGAAAGCAGGGATCATGTACTTTATGACGCTTACACATAGAGTTTATACATTTTTGATTAATGGATATTTAAGTACATTGTAATAATCAGTTGGTTTAGGCTATCTCAGACAACAGGTTGCTTGTGGCCACAGAGTATTAAGTAGTAGCTCTTTAAATTCTTTGGAAACCTTTTGTGGTGCTGTCTCCTGTGGCACAGATTATCTCAGCTTTCTTTAAAAATGAGAGGAACATTTCTATACTCTCTCTGTGGCAGAAAACATCGAAAACGTGAAGCTGAGAGCCACAAAGCAAATAAAGATCCAGTTCTTGTTTTAAGACATTCTCTGATTGCTGGAGACGCTCCTACTCTAGGGAGGGAAGAGGCTTGATCGATGGTTTGCAGGGTTTAGGGCAAGCAATGCTGATAAGCGATGAGCTCTTGTCAGGATATGAGCCACAGGAGAAAATAAGCAGCAAGAACGGAAGATTTGAGCTGCTTTTAGGAAGAATTGGCATTTTCCTGTACCTTTTAAAAGTAGGCACAAGATGCCATGGGATCCCTCTGGGCACCAGCTCAGAAACAGGATGGATCTTTCTCTGCCCAGCTCAGGCTTGTCCAGCCCGGCACCATGTGAAGTTTAGCAAGCTAATATCCCCCTGGGGAGCTAGTATCCCTACAGGCCCAACCTAACCCTGAACCATTTGTTTTCTCCCAGTATGCAGAGATTCACCTTTTCACCCAAGGAAGGAACTGATGTCGCCACCTGAAAATCTGCAACATCTCTGGAAGGATCTGTGAGCCTGTGGCCGCAGCAGGGCACGACTGCAACAGTCAGAGGCTTGCCAGTAAAAATAGGGTTTGACCTGGTTTTGGAGTGGGTGCGACCTGGATTTACTTCCCACAAGATTGCACAGGTACTGCTTCCATTGTAAACTGTATAAAGCCTGTATATACTCAGTAAGCCTAACCTAGATCCTGATTATACCTGAAACAAGCCCATAAATCCAATGCATTTTTTTGCAAATGCAGCCAAAGTTCTGCTATTATTTATTTAGATGCATCTGGGAGCTTACAAATTTGCAACTATTTGCCAGCACAAATATTTTTCAAAAAAGTGTTTCACCCCTTCTCTGTAAATATTGTGCCTCCGGCCTTTGTGCGAAAAAAGATGTTTTGGCCAAAGTAGGGAAAAATAAAAATCTATAAGCATTTTATAGAACTCGTCAAATACAATTTTAGTTTAGTTTTACAGAGAAGCAGGACTTTCTATTCTCTTCAGTATCTATGGGAAGGTCAATATTACTTCTATAAAACCTTCAGCAGCAAGGTTTTTTACATGGGTATGTCCACTTTCCATGGAAAGTCGATAGATACACTCAGAGCAATTCCTGAACAGAATAGGAGGGATCAAAAGGGAATTTTTGAGAGGTTGAGCTCGCTTGTATGAACTGAAGCAGAGTCTAATTCCTTAAAGGCTTGATCCAGCCCCTACTGAGAGATATGAAATTGCTTCAACAGAAACAGGACCTGACCTTCACTGAGAGACAAGCCAGGACCTGGAGGAGCCCCAACTGCCTAACACAGGCACAGACACGCCAACAGCCGCCTCCTCAGCCTGCCTCAGTTTGGATTGCAGTCAGTCCCTGGGAGAAAATAGAAATTCGTCATAATGAACGGAGCGGGAGGCTTGGCTCAGTAGCACCATTTAACGCCTGATAATCCCTCATCCCAATTTGCTCCAGTTTATTAGACATCCCTGGAAACAGGCGTGATGGAAATATGATGGAACCATGACAGCAAGTAGAGCTGTCAGTTCACAGCCTCTCCATCGATGGATTCTTCAGGGAGAGCAGACCTGGCATCACATGGGCACCTCCCTCTCCTCTTCCCAGCTTCATGTCAAGACCGTGAAGACATCCCCATGCTGCAGCCAAGAAGGGCACTTTTTCATCAGGTCTGGAGGGAAAATCAAGCCAGCCACGTCCACAACTGTCAGCGCCAACAATCCTCCCATAGTAACAGCAAAAATGCCAGTATGGGCAGAAAGGGGCAGATTAAACTGGCTGAACTAAGCTGTTGCATCTGGAGACACCAGAGGGAAGTGCTACTTCCCACCTCCCAGCCCTTATGCTTCAGCATTGCCACTTGGCTCGGATAATTTACTTTTAATAGTCTGGTTACAGATGAGATTGCAAAGGAAGCACGTGACTCAGAACAGGGATTTCTGAGTCACATTCTCATTTCCCCCTCATGCCTCCTAGGCCTCTAATAAACTACAAAGAGACATTAAGGAAACACTAAGAACTCTTTATCTGCTGAGATTCGGGAACCGGTACAGTGAGCAGGCAATAATGGATTCCGTGTATTTGCAATATGTCCCTGCGGCAGCAACCGAACAAGGGAGACGGGAAGTTCAAGTGCTCAGGACATAGACTGCCCGGATCAGGTGGCCGGTGGTGGATAGAAATCAGGTGAGCAGTGTCTGAGGTTGGGTGAACACACCTTTCCCACACAGTCTCTCAAGAGACTTTCAGCCATGCCCATGCTTCATTCCCTGGGAAACCCAAGAGGAATTAAGTAGCTTGCATCTGTGCTTTGAGACATCTTCTCCATCACCCCCCAACATGTACTGTATCACTTGGGCCAGGTTAAATCACAGCATGCAAATGGGAAGAGAAAAGGGGCCACATCCTACCTCTGCCTACGATGTCTCTGACTGTAACACCAGTTCAGCAGACAACTGAAGGTAATGGGAAAACAAGGCCTAGGGAATCAACGGGCAAATGTCCCCCCAAGGCAAAGAAATCAATGCAAAAATCAAGTAGATGTTAAAAACACATACATAGAACTAATTACAGAAAGAGAGCTAAGCCTGGGGTGGATGAGAGCCCTTGGTAAAGGAAATGGCTCCACCAGGTAAACGGAGCAGTTGGCCTCAATGGCTTGGGTTATTTATTTTATTTTTTCTCTTTCTTCATGTAGGTCAGATGTCTTCCCGAGGGGGTTTCTCTTAACCTCCCTCTTAGGATCTCAATTACACACTCAACACAGATTAACAACAACAACAGATAATAGAACAGTTAGAGCAAAAGAAACCTCAGAGGAAAACACAGTGCACTTAGACCAGAACAAATAGCAAAGGGTTCATGGGGAAGGAAAATCAATGTGGCTGATATTTATTACACTCTTTATGGAGGGTGATGGGACTCAACCAGAGCCCATTTAGAGTTCTGTTCTGCTTGGGTTTTGCTATAAACAAAAATAATGAGTCCAGGCCTTCATTACAGTTTTGTGCTTAGCACATTTTAATTAGGGTTAGGAAGGTAGACAGGGAGGGGAAAAAAGCAAGAAAAAATAAAGAGAAAGAACAGAGGTGAGAATAATCTCCAGCTAATTCATAATTTAGTATCAGTTCTGTTCAGGCTTCTGTTGGATCTTCCAAAAGAAACATCCCCTTTCATTCAGACTGGATAGTTGCTGTTCAAACGGCCTTTTGATGCCACACATGAAGAGAAAACAACCAACCATGAGCAGGGAGGGGAAAGGGAAAACAAGGCAGCAAACAATGCAATATGTATAGAATCTAACACAACACAGTGTCCCTTACTGGGAGGCAAAGACCAGTGGTGGTGACTGTAATTCAGCACCAGTGGGAGCAAAGTAGAAAAAGAAAGGGCAGAGGAAAAGCACGTTGTGAGTAATCAAATCCTTGCTTTCACCCACTTGCCTCCCAGCATACACACACACAGCAAGGTATGCACAGACACACTCAGAGCCATGCAGCAGGAGTGGACAGGAATGCTCCTCTGCGTGTGCACTTTCATACACTTGGAGGGACATAACCATGATCTCTGTGAGGGATTGCCTGGCCCTAAGGCCACAGTGTGGGGCACAGGAGCATGTGCCATGCTGGCTGATGGGAAGCATTTTCTCACTGGCTCTGCCCCATGCTGGCTTGCAGGCACACAAATGCAAATATGTGTGTGTGTTTGTGTGCAGGTGTCTGCAGTGACCCACAAAATGTGTTCTCCCTGCTTGATCCATCCTATTGCATGACTGACTGTGCTCGGACATGGTGGAGATTGATAGCATTGAGATCGGACTCCAGTCAAGGAATTTGAAATCTGATTTGAGGTGAGTCCTGCTTCAACTATAGCTCAAAATCAAATTATTTTAGTTGTGGCAGGGAGGGGGGAAAAGAAACAGAGTAGGTGAAATAATAGCTACTGTCTAGCTAAGATAAGCCAGGCAAGACAAAATATTAATTCTGATTCTGTTAGCACACCAAACAGAGAGAGACGTAATTCCATGCACCTGTCCAAATCAGAGAAAATTACTGTCACCAATGGTGCATCATTCAGGGGTGATAAGTCATTAACACCAGGTAGAAATGGCAACATCCCACTATTTGATACCATTGATAATAAGCTTATCTGGGAAAGGGAGATCCTCTGGCTCATGTTTCTTTGTGAATGGAGGTGCGGGTAGGCTTTGAAGCTCTCTTAAGGTTCACCAGCCTCACTGATAGTGGAGAACATTTCCAACCCAGACTGCGTGCTGACATCTTTGTATCTCCCATTGCACAACCCCAACACCAAACTGAATCTGAGCTCTCTCCTCAAGCTTATGGCTATGTCCATCCACTTGCTCCAAAGAGTGGATGGGATGACTTCAGACCTGGAGGAGGCCTGAAGATAAAGCCCTGCCCTGCTGTGCTCTGCATGCTCCCAGCTATGCCGGTGATTTGCTGTGTCATCTTGAGCAATCACTATGGCTAGACACGTCCCCTTTCATATCAGATGGCTTGTACAGGTGTCCTCATTAACCTCATTAACTAATGAACCAAACTGATCACACACGTCTGCTGATGAGACTCGCTTTTAGTCTTGGAGTGCAAGTATTGCTTCATCAGCCCACAGTAAGTAATCCCTCCAACACGATCAACAGTCTCTTTCCAACATTTGCCAGCACAGCAGAGATAAAAGGAGATTGAACTGGACTCAGTGTTTGGAAAACAGAGGTGTTGCAGGTGAAACACGAGGAGTTCAAATCAGGATCGAGAGGAAACTATTCCCTGCTTTATGAAATCAGTGCATTTCAGAACGAGGACACAGCCAGTTTATGGAGCATCCTCGGTTTGTCATTTTCCCTGCTGCTCCAATCACTTTGGGCTACCCTGGAGGAGTGGGGCTGTAATCACTGCCAGACACAAAACAAAGATAGGAAAAAAACCTCCCGGTTTAGGGAAGTAGGGAAACCTGTGGCTCAAGCTGTGTCTCTGCAGGAGCTGGAGAAAGCTGCAGCTTTCTGCAGCCACCTGGAGCTTAATTGCCACTTAAAGGAATTATCTTGTGCCTTTATCCCTAAGAAAAACAACTATTTGTACAAAGCAGGCAGACAGATAGGGAAGCACATTGGAAATGGCTTTGTAGACCTGCTTCCCCTCCTTTCCTCATGTTCAAAGTGAAAGAAGATAGAAACACAATTCAGTCAACAGCGACAGGAAGGAGAAGAGGTGCTGGGCAGAGCATGAGCCTCCAGAAGCTGGGATAGGAAAGAACAGACACTTCCAAGCATCCCCTGGTCTTGCGTTCCTTCCCCAAGCACCTGCAGCTGGTTGGGGGCACACAGCCCTGAAGGGCTGGCCCTATGTCTCGCCAAGGGCACCCTTCTTATGTCATCTCTCAGTATAGCTTTTGCTGCTTTTGGCATTACCGTAATTAATGTTTTGAGGGAGTTCTCCCAGCATTTGATAGCCCAATGCCTTCACTGGGATTCTGTCAGGAAGACTATTTCTTCTCTCCTTTAAAGAAAAAAAGAAGCTCTTTTCTCTTTCATATATACCAGGAATAACTCCTTACTGAAACGAGCTACTCGCTGTGGGAGAAAGGCAGTGCACTGACAGGCTTGAAAACTGACAACGTACTATTAAACTACAAAAAAGTCACCTCCCCAGTGATGGTGGAGGCTTAGCAGCAGGAGACTCTTCACTTCCAGCATCCTTTAGCTGTACAAAAAGCTTCGGAGGAAGTTGTAAGAAACCAGAACTGGGCAGGTCTAGCCTAATGTACCCAGAGCTTAAACTAGCCCTGGCTTAAACCCTGAATTGTTTTTTTTACCCTCTTTATTGTCATACAGTCTTGCCTCATAACGTTATGTCCAGACTCCCTTCTGAACATCTCTCTGAGCATTTTGTATGAGGCATCCAGGCCTCTTTACCGCACTGCAGCAATCTGGAAGGATGCCCCACAGTAAGAATGTACTTCAGTGCTTAGGGCTAGATCAAGAGTCCAGCTACTCATTCTTCTTTTTTTTCTCCTTTTATTCCTAATGTTAGTGTCTCATTAGTCTATGGGTGGTTCTCCTCACTTAGAGCTCTATCCCACATCTACGTTATGTCCCCGTTTCTCCTTCTTCACCCAAGCATCTCTATACACATTGATCCACATACATTATCTGTTGCATTCTCAGCATTTGGCTTTGAAGCACTTGCTTTTAGAAGCACTAAAATCATCTAAAATAATCCAGACTCTCTCCCATACCACCACATTCTCCAATTCACAATCAGGAGCTATTGCCAAAGGCTTTATATTTAAAAAACTTATTGTGACTTTTTTCACAATGAAATATTTGAATTCAAACCATCCAGCATTACCTGCTCATGCCCTGGGAGGCAGAGCAGGCAGTGGGAAAGTCCTCAAACTATCAGCATAAAAAGAGATGGATTGAAAGACAGCACTGGCTCAGTAAGACACACTCTAGACATTCATATCCCAAATAGGTAAGACTGTCATTTTGGAAGAATCAGTTTTTTAGGAAATAACACATTTCCTGGAGTAACTACTTCCTGGTCAAAAAGCTTCATACCGAGGAGTTTCATGCTTTCATTTTCTTGTCCTTGATCCTCAGGTCATGTATATCAGCATCTCTTCACAGAAGTCAATAGAGATACATCTGCTTATGTGAGCTAAAGATCTGGTCCAAGTCTCAGTCTATATTACAAACAAGTTTCAAAGAGATTTCTTGGCAAATGAAGAAGGAAAATGAAAGTCTTTTTGTACTCTGAAATTTCCCAGGAATAAAACAAATGCACAGTCAAAATTATTCAAATGACATTTCAGGAGATCAGTCATAGAATCTATTAGTGCATTTCTTTTTAAACAGTTTGCAAATTTACTTTGGGCTCATAGGCTAACCTGTTCTATTGCCATCATGGCCAAACCTGATTTCTGACATAAGACCCAGCTCTGTTTTCACAAGAGTCTCCATGCTGAAATGGATGGGATTCTGCCCAACATAGATAGGGTTTAATTAGAAGAGTAACTTAATAAGAATTTTATCAAGGTTGTACCAGCTCTTGAAGCCATGTTACATGCATATTCAAGTAAGTCAGGCATATACCCACTGAAAATCACTCAATTTTTCAGAATATAAGATCAGAATCAAGCGCAGGGTCTCACATCCATACTCGCATAAAGCAGTGCTGTACCCTGGGGAAAGCTGTTCTGAAATCAATGTGACTAGTCACTCAGTAAAGCTCTGCACAGCACAGTCCAGTCCACAGCATTTATAGCTAAAGGTTGTAGCTACAAACTTGGGCCTGATTCCCCACTGCACAATGTGAACAGTAAATTACAATTATCCCTACTTTTAAGGTCCTTGCCTAAAGAGTTCTATTCCTATAAAAGCAAATAACTGCCCCCTATCTTCCTGTATTGCTGGAGCAGAAAATGTCTCTGCAGTTGTGATTCTCTCTTGACTCCGCATTTGGTGGTCCTATTACACCCGCCTCAATATAGGCTTTATTCTCATGTGCACTAGGATCATTTACAGGCAGTGAGTAAAAAGCAGTGATGCTGCTGAGACTCCCCAAGGAGCTTGGCAAATTGACTTTAGCTGGTTCCCTAGGATTACATGTACTTTGCAGTCCAGTGCTGCCCATGACTGCACATGGTGCATTCTTGCACAGAGCTGGAATTGGGCTGGGACCTAGTTACTTCTCACGTCTGCTTTCTCTTTGCTTCCAAGTTCACACATGCCAACTTCACCAACATGGATGAAATAAGCCTGTGGTGCATGGCAAACAGAGTTATAGAGGCTGTGAGCAATGAGTAAGCTGGAGCTTTTGTTTGTGTATCAACAACACAACTGTCAGGTGCATCCTGTCTGCAGGCATTTATTCCAGGTGACGCTGTAAAGAACAGAAACAAGATAGCAAGACATTGCATGCCACGTGGGGTCTGCAGTGCCAGCAATGAGAAAGCTCTCACAAATTAAGCACAGCTGACCTGCAGGAATAAGCCTAAGCAAGAGTAAGCCATAATAATCATAGGTCTTTGAAAGCCTCTGTTAGAGACACTTTCATAGCTTTATAAAATCAGGAAAGTATTTATTATAACATTTTACAGATGGGAACATAAAGACTCTGAGAGGTAGTGGCTGGCACATTCAGATGCTGGTCAAGATCTATGTGTGCTTTGTTGCTAATGATCCAGCAAAGGGTGATTGTGCATGTCTCAGATTGAACGTCTATACATTAAAGCAACCATAGACAGGGGCCACTTGTGAAAATCTTGCCCAGTTAACTTCCTGAGGATCCCACAGAAAATCAGTGGTAGAGAAATAGAAACACGGGTTGCTGACCACACCACTCCCCTAGCTCTTCTTCCCAGGAGACTGATTGCAGGCCAGGCTCTGTGGTATTCAGATGTCAGGCTCTAGCCAGTCCCTTGAAAGAAGGGTGTACAAGCAAACAGTTATCCAACAGTCAGAAAACTCTTTACCTTTGAAACACTCTCCATAGCTGTTATTACCATGTTTGCCTGGTTACCAACAAGAATTGTATTTGAATAATAGCTTTGCCCCTCCCTGAATCCCATTGACTTAGGGCTTTAGTTTGTTTGTCATCTTCTCCTCCTCTTGTTTTAATTAAGGTACATTTTGCTAATTATCAAAAGAGAAACAAGAACACAGATTAAAAACTGAATTATGTAAGAAGCTGGGGTAACTGAGATTCAAAGGAAGGGGCTGACGTGACTGTGCTCTTAGTCACTGGAAAAGCACAATGTCTGGATTTCACCTAGGGAGTCAAATTTGCTGCTCAGACATGAGTTTACCCTCTCACTTTCCCCATGAAGAGTGCCCCATGAGCAATGGGCTCCCATGGCCAGCTGCACAGAGGCACACAGAGGAGCAATAATTTGCCTGCGGGAACAGAGCATGATGCAATTTCCTATTAGATCCATTAGGGAGGGTTATGGCTCCATTCTGACCATCTGACTGAACACAGCAAGAGTGGAAGTATGACAATATTTTGCTTATCTACTGAAAGATCTCCTGTGCATCCTAGGAAATAGCTGCTCCTGACCACTGCTGGTGGGAAGGCAATGAATTTGACGTACTTTGGGGAAATCAGAATAGTTGTTGCTAAGGTCTGTCCTCCCGTGAGCTCAATCCTACTGCTCTACACTGTGAACACAGAGGAACAGGAGCAAGTTTAAGTGACTCCAAAACCAAGCTCAGTACTTCAGATTCATCACTTAGATTCTGAAAATGCTAGCAAGAGCAGGGCTCATTTGTTGATGTCTGTTTGCAGGGGCCTATTTGTTTGAAAAGGCTAATCAGCTATCAGGATGCAGAGGCAATTGCTTAAATGTAAAGGAAAAGGAAGAAATTTTTCAAAGCTATTCAGCTGAGGTAGCATGGTTAGCGTTTTGATGTCGGTGTGCAGCCAACTGACAAATGCTGAGCCACAGTCTGGTGTAAATCCAGATGAATTCCATTAGAATCAACAGACTTGCTTCCAATTTATTCTGATGTAACAGAGAGCATGATATTTCCATTTAGATTTACATTAGATTTGTTTCCTGTTTTCCACAATTCAGTCAGTTTCCATTGTGTACAAAAACAGCCTGGGCCAGATCTTGATCTCATTTGCATTGGATGAAAACAGTTGTTTCAAATGGAGCTACACTGGATTTATAATTGCATAAATGAGAGCAGAATCTGATCTATTCCAAGTGAGAATTTCCCAGGGCGTTGCCATGCGAGAACAACCCTGCTGCGGTGAAGCGATCAGGTGTTTTGCCATTGATTTCAATGGAGAATTTTCATCTAAATCTTGGACCGGAGCCCTGAGCTTGACAGCTGCAGCCTTGCACACCCAAGGTATAGAAGCCCCTCTTTCCTTCAGAAGATGAGTTAACAAGCCAACACCTCCACCATCTCATGACCTAACATACAAATACCATGCGTTGGCTTAGAAGAAAGGCAGGAACAGAAAGAGCTCAGCCTTGCCTGGCAGTAGTCTTCCTTAAAAGATGTATTAGCCCTGATATATTTCATTTGTCACACACGTTGTTTATAACCCAAGTTCTCTATGTTGGCTTTTGCTTCCTATAGAGCTTCCTCCCTTGAGGCCCTTCCAGCTCCCCTTGTTCAGTTGTAATTGGAAACGTTAGGAGCAATACAATGATTCTCTGGCAGATAAGGCTGTCTGTTTTGGTGGCCACGCTGCTAGCAATAGATTGGGTTATTACTAATAACTAATAAGAGGGTTACTCCCGGCAACATGTGCAATCAAATGGATTTACTCCTCCCCATTGAAGCTGCTTATTTCACTGCTAGCGGGAAAATAAGGCCATTTAGAGTCATTTATGGTAGTTGCAAAGGCTTTTCTGAGTAGATATACAAGCTATGTTGCCATAGCTTCTAGAAGGACTTTGAACTCGCCTCATCCATCTGGCTTCACAACCCCTCACTCTTGTTCCTTGCTGTCCTCTAGAAGCCACCATTTCAATGGGATACGAACAGGCATTGTTCTTACTCTGGATCTTACAGGTACTGTACAAGCTCAGCTAACCCTTAAAACACTGGCGTCCTGACTGCCAGCTGTAACTATAAGCATGGATATTCCACCTCAGTTCTCAAAGATGAGTTTTGCTATGAAAACATGCAGCTTGGTTCTTTGTTACCTCGAGCCTGAGGAAATGCAAAGCTGATATGCAGTAAAAGCAGCTACATCAGCAGCATATCCCTTTACGTCGATATGGCTTGCCATTTTAAATGAAGACATTCCTCTTGCATTTGCATTTGCAGGACTCCTGTGTGTTTAATTCCACAGTAACTTTCAAATTTAAATATTTCTCTTAATTTACAACATTTAACAGCAAGCATGGGAAAACAACAATGACAAGAACAACCACGAGGACACCAATGACAACACCACACTTACAAGGCTATCAGTATTAGGAGCACATTATGTGGCAGATTGAAATTTCAGCATCTCTACGCTTCTCTCACCACGTCATCTCAGCCCTGTGCAGAGAGACTGGAAATTACCCCATGGGTTTGGCCTGCAGTGTATAAAGCAGAGCCTTGAAAAAACAAGGCAATCATCAAATTTCCAGTGTAGGCGGCAATCTGTCTGTTAGGTTTGCATACATACACATTATCAGGGCCGCGAGTGCCTAAAGGCAGTCTTACACAGAGCCTCTCGTGCCTATAAAACACAAAGGCACACCAGGTTCTCTTCTGTCTGATGCTTCACAGCGGAGCAGTAACTGAGTGGGACCCATCACACAGTAACAAAGGCTGACATAAACACTTATTTGTGATTTTGTTCCCCGTGGTTTTTATTCCACCATGCAATTTGCATTACAACTGGATCCTAATTGTCCATTTTAGCAGGCAAAGAGCAATCTGATACAGATTATAATATGTGAGGTAAAGCAGCAACATCACAAAATAGGTGCTACCAACCACAGCCTTCCTGTCTCCCAGGGTTTTGACACTAGCTGATTAAGCAACTGGGCAGCACTGCCTGGAATTAACATGAGCTCAAAAAAAAACAGGACAGTGGGAGTCTGCTTAACCAAAGCAAAAATGCCAGAAACCCTTTCATCGGAGCTTTCTGATAGCCCTGAGTGTCTGAGGCAACGTAGTCCTGAAAGCACCTTTGAGGTGACATGGTGCTACTGTCCTCGATGAAGGAACACCTGGGAAGTGACACACCACAAGGCCAATACAGCACAATGGCCTGGCCTGAAGGCCCTGTGAGGGAGCATCGGCACAGCTGCCTCCAGAAAGGAGCCCCTGCGAAGTACCACTGGTCCCATGATGTTGCTGGGATCCCTTGGAGGTAATGAGGCACATTTGGCCTCAGCAGCCTGTCTGAGGTAGCACAGCAGAGCCACTGTGGGGTCAGAGCCCCAGAAAGCAGCATGTGGCCCTGAAAAGAAAGCCATGTGGCTGAAAACCAGGAACACCTGGAAGGAGAGCACTTCCAGAAGGGAATGCTGCACAGCCAGCCTTGACTAAGAGAGGCTAACATGGCACAGCTGCCCAGTGCCAACCAGCTCCTGCAAGGAAATGTGGTGCAGCTGCCGTGGATTGGAGAGTGTGTGCAAATGCTTCTGGGGGAGGGAAATCCATAATGAAGCAGCCTCAAAGGAGACGTGACACAGCCTGCTCGAGACCCTAAGAGCTCAGCCAGCACAGCCGCTGCGTTGAATTCTCCCGTATATGAAAAAACCTCTGCATTCCCAGGGCCGCTAGTGCAGACTCATTGATTAGAAGGCAGGGCAGGAAATTAAATGAGGCAGGTGAATTAAAGCCAGACTTCACAGGCTGCATCTGTTCCTCCATTCCCTCTGGGTGCAACACTGATGTAACTTTAAAAAGTAAATTTAGTGCCAAGGAAAGCTGCCAGGCTGATGGCCCTGTAAACTGAAGCACTTGATGCATCCATGACTCGGGTACAGGAGAAGCTCAGAAGAGCTGCTGAAACATGCCTCAGCTTGAGCTGCCTTGCTGAAGCACAGCAGCTGGTGGAGATGGCCTGCCTGGGCTTGTCTTCTGCTTGTGAAGCTCAAGAGAAAGAGCTGGCTGGGGAGGCCTGGCTGCAGCTCCAAGGTGGAGGTGAATGCAGTAGCGAACAGCAGTGCTTTTGGTAATCTTGTCTGTGATGCCCCATCGATAGTAGGATCCCAAAGATACACACTCCCAACAAGAAGATATTCCATCCATGGTGCAGCATGCGAAGTTGCAAATGTCTCCATCTTGCAATATGCTCAGGCTGGCACGCAGACAGGATCTTGCACACCTTTCAGCTTTGGTCCTTGGTCTTGTCCACACCTGTATTCACAGAGAACAAGGGAAACATCCATTTCAGAGCAGTTCTTAGTATCAGCATCTTTCTTGGTATTTGGACGTACAACAGCAGCGCTATACTCTGCAGTCTAAAGAGCCTGGCTGTTTTTTGATGGACCAAGACAAGTGAGGAGAGACAGGACATCTCAAATAAGACACCTATTTTGCCACCTAAGTGTGTGTCCAGAAGAGGATTCGAAGCAAGCCTCTGCCCATTTGGAGACCCCACCTTCTTCTTGGCCAGACTCAGGTAAACCCCAGATGTCTAAATTACATTGTAAAAAGTGGCTGTCACCTCTTCTGAGAGCAGCTGAATGGTGAGGTCCCAGCATTTAGCAAGTATTAAGGATACCTGAAACTAAAGTGTAAGAGACAGCGTGGGGATGACAGGCATTAGAAGAGGCAGTGTAAAAAAAGTGAGTAAAAGAGGTTGTCCCACTGACTTCCCAGTCCTCTCGTCACTGGAGGGTTGCACAGCCCTATCTGCAAAGCATTAAAAAAAATCTCTTGAAGGAAAACAACATAATGAACAGTCAAGTAAAGAAAGAAAACAGTCAGCCCTTGTTCCTCAGAGCATAGCCTCTTTTCTCGTATATCTTGCATTGGATTATGGCATAGAGGGAAAAACCAGAAATACCTCAAATAGATCCAGTTAGTTTTACCTCTTTTTAGGCTGTACCTGTGGCTGTTTCTAGGTGGTTTGCCTTTTTTTTTTTCTTCCTTCTTTTTCCCATGTGATAAGATCCATCATTTGAAGGACAGCAACCAAACCAGCTCTTCCTGCTCTGAAGAAAGGCAACAACTGCACTTAGAATAAAAGATTGTCAGGCAGATTTGAAGTGTCAATCAAAGCCTATCTCTGAAAAAAACATTAGTCCAGGCAGCTCCCCACACCACCACAGTTAATTTATTCTTTCCAGATATCCCTCTGAGCTGCAAAAAGCCTTCCAGAGCTGACCAGAGCTGCCAGCTACAGGCATGAGGTGTTAGAGTAGATACTGGACCTAATTCAACTCAGGTCAGTTTGCCTTTTTCAGAGCAAAAGACTGTGATTATCATGTCCAGAGAAGTAAATACTGGTCTCCCAGGCTTTGTGAGGCAAACTGTACCTTTTAGTAGAAGAGGGGCATAGATTTAGGACTCCGTTGCTGAGTGTGTCCCATCTTCAGTGGCACACCTCCACTTTAATATTATTATTATTATCATTTAAATTATTATTTATGACTGCACCTAGAGCTGCGTGAGGCACTTTCCAAGCACTCAGGAAAGTACTGGCTCTGGTCCAAGAAACTCATTATTTCAGGACAGACAGACGTGCAGAGGCGCCGCATGGTCAAGTGGCAGAAATGCTGACCCAACAGCACCAGCACACTCTCCACTGTGCGCCTAGCTTGTTGGTTGACCTTGGAAAAGTCACATTCCTTCTTCCCATGCTTAGTCCCATCCCACTCTTTGTCCATTTCAGTTGCTTGGACTGAAAGATCTTCAGCTGTGACTATGATCACGTCTTTGTCTGTCTTAGAATCTCTTTCTGTGCAAAGTCCAAGGAAATACTTGGGGAAATATTTTTGTTCCTAGGAAAAAAAAAAAATCTGAGAAACTCCATTTTCTGTAGCATTTCTTCAAATGCTTTTGCTGGGAAAAAGAATCAAATGTTTTCTCATTGCCAAAAAAAGTCCAGAAAGGCATGTTTTTCAGTTGAAAAACAGAAAATGCAGGTTTGGGGGGTTTGGTAAGACAGTTGCCAGTCATTGAAATTTTCTGGGGAAAGTACTGTAGTGGTTAGAGAAACATCCATTTTGTCCTGAAAATAAGTTTGAACCTAAAAATCAAGTTGCTCTGTGAGCAAGGGAAGTGGTGAAACCTGTTCTTCTGATTTTTGTATTACAACTCCTTTTTATTTCTTCCTTTCTTGGTGCTCCCAGCTCACTGTAATATCCCTAGGGCACCCTTATCCCCTCCAGACCTCCTCAGCAAAGCCCTCAGCTCTTCCAACAGCTTCTTGCTTTGCAGGCAAGGGGCAGCAAGTGCAGGAGCTGGTTTGAAGCTAGGCAGGTACTGATTGACCAGCCAGTATCTAAATGCCAGCTGGTCACTTGGCTGCTGCATCTCAAAATAGATAGGGAACAAGAGGTGTAATTACCTTTCCTTCAGTAGGATATTAACTCTGTCTCTCTGCTATCCAGCTGCTGTTTTTTCATGAAAATTGCAGGAATCCTGGGTCTGTGAGACCTCTCTCTTTCCGTCAAACTGGGCTGAATCAGGTCAGCTAGTTCAGAAGTTATTGGAGCGGGGGGACTGGCACACAGATGGAAGAACAACACAAAGAGGCCCATTGCCTTATAAACCCTGGCTCAAAAATAAGGCGGTTCTGGTGTAACAATGGGTCCCTAATGTCAGGTGAGGTAGTCGCTGTAACAGTGACCAACCAGTCTCTGTCCTTTGGATATATAAAGGCTGTCAAACTCCAGGACTGTCTATACTGCGCTTATTTGCTGTACATAGCCTTCAACCTAGAAACCAGGGCCTTGCTGTATAGGAACTGCTCAGGAGCCCAGACAGTCCCTAACATGAATCACTTACAGCTGGATGGACAAAGAGTAGAAGGAAGGGCAGATTACATTATCTCAGACTTACATGTAGGAAGACAAAGGCCAAGATCAGCAACTTACTGAGGAATCCTGTGAGAGAGTTGGAAGGAGGCTCAGATGTCCAATGTCCCCATCTAGGGCCCTAAGCAAAGTCCACCTCAGCTCCTTCTCGCTTCATCACCCAGGCAGAAGTCACCCTTTCATGGGCATTTCACTCTGATTCACTGCCCTCAGGAGCTGAGTCAGTCTTACCCACGCTTCTCCTTTGGCAGCTGAGACCACACGGCGCGCTGATGAGGAAACGTTATTTGTTGTTTTGTTTGGATTAATTATTCATGGGCACAGTGCTGAAAACACTCAGAGCTGCTTTCTGAACAGTCCTTGAGCTGGCGTGCAGGGAGGGACTTACCAAACGCTGGTGGCCGGGCTGCCTTTCCACAGCCAAGCTCTCTTCCATCTGCTTCCCTTCAGCCCTTGTCACACTCCCCATCTCTCATGGCTTTGGCTGTGCTCTTTGGCATTATCTGAATAAGAAAGAGGCAAATACTTGGAGCACTGTAGACATGCAATCAGAAATGGCATTTGACCAAGGAGGCACTGACCCTGACGTGGGGAGAATATAAACCTGATCCTCTGACTGTTTTGTTTTTTCAGTCACACTATATAGCTGAGGATAAGCCACTTGCAGGGTTTCAGACCTGTTTATCCTTCTGCAAAAGATGCCTTCACCCTCCTTCAGATAATCTGCAACTGTCTGTAAACCTTTTTCCCATAAGCAAGGCTCTCCCTCTTTAGTGCATGCTCCTGGAAATCCATTTTTCATCTTAGAACAAGGGCAGCCTGTAGCTTTAGGAGCACTTTGAGGATGTTTACAGTAAGACAGAGCTTGAATTGCTCTAGACATGTTCACCCCCATGCATTAGCACTAAACAGTGGTTTTCTGGGGTTATGGTTCCATAAACGTTTTCTGACGGGGTACGGACCCTGCACAGAAAACTTAAGCTTAGCAAAAGAAGGATTACTTTCTTAGTTACTCTTCTGAAGACCCTTAGAAATCATCTATGGCTACCCCCTGGGGTCTCTAGAACAGAGCCTGAAGCTCTTGCAAGTTGCTAGGGGTACCTCTTCAGGGCTAACATTTGCTTAGAGAGCCTATTATCACGCCTTGGACTGCAACCAAGATACTTGTGGCCTGTAGGCAGCAGCTCTACCAGGCAGCCACCCCACCCAGCCGAGCCAGTAGGTGGAGGGCTGAGTCTTTTGACTCCTGTGAATTGCTCTTTGTGATTATGCAGACAAGAAACTGAGCCTGTGCTGCAAACATTTCATCAGAACTTAGAGGAGTTCAAAGTTTATGGGGTGGGGTTTTTTGTTGGGTCCTAGCAAAGGACACTACAAGTCTACTTAGGCTGATATCAATCACTAGTTGGGTTTTCTGCAAAACCCGGGAACAGGATTCATATTCCAGTACTTGCTTCCCCACTTGAAATTTAAGGGGATTGTAATAGCCAAGGGGATTGCTGTGAGCCCACCCTGTAGCACATCTACCCCATAAAACACCAGGACACAGGAGAGGGTATTTATCCCAACTGGGCAAAATCCTCACTTGGTATAAATTGGCACAACTACAGTGAAGTCCAGGAAGCTGTGCCATTATCACACCAGAAAAGAACCTAGTTTAGAATGTACTTTCCATCCATTAATTCTTTGCCTAGAGCCAAGACAGACCCCCCCCCATGGGACATATTAGCTCAGTTTCATCTACTGCAATCCCATGCAACTGCACAGGGGAGGAATTTAGATCCTATGGACCATGTTCTCTGCTGATGCAACCCTCTGCTTTTGTTAAATGAGCTTCTTGGGCTGATCAGTAAGTAACTGAGCTAAATACACATGTCATTTTCTGGCCTGCACGCTGCAAGAGGTCAGCAGAGGTAACTGTACTGGTGCTTTCGGAACTTAAAAATCACTTAACTGATTTCAAGGAGTTTACACCAACAGAGAGCTTGGCCCATGAGTAGTACACATAAATAATACCTTCAGCCACAGAGATGAAGTCAGTCCCCCACCTGGCTGTTGCCTAAGTAACGCATCTCTAGGAGGATATTTTTTAAGCTAGTGGTATTTATCCAGTAGATGGAAGCAGGCCTGTTAAGGCCATACCAGGTCAACATATGTCTAAGCATGTGCTGAAGAACTTAATTAGTTCTCCCTGAGAAGAGAGACTCTCAGTGCTATTTAAAGGATCGTTATCCTACTGTGAGATGCCTTGGAGCCTGCTGCTAGGCCTAAGCTTAACAGGGCAAGTCTGTAGTAGTTGGATGGGAGCGAAAAGTCTTCCCTCCATGCTGAGGAGTAATTGCTGAGCAACCTCAGGAGCTGGAAGGTCAGTGCAAGGAGCAGGCATCACAAAATCACACTGAAACCCAGTGTAAGGGACTTAATTCATGTCTGGGCTGTAATGTTGGCTTTCTGTGCAGGGTCAAACTGTGTAGATCCCATTATTTTTCTGGTTTCTCTTTCTAGAGATCCAACATCTTCTGCTGTGCTTGGTGACTGCTTCTCAGGGAATTCCAGTGGGAGTTAGAAGGGGTGACAGGGTAGTGGAGTAATATAAGCCTGGAGTGAGCCATGGCCAAGTGTCTATGTCAAACATCGATCCTTATGTGTCATCACGGGAATCAAATGTAGGCAGTAGTTTCTTAGCATCAGCTAAACTGGACCTTATGCAAGTGGCTCAGTCATAGTTTTCATTTATGAGGCCAAAAATCGGAGACTGTAAACTGAATGCCAATAAGGGAATTAGCCAGGTTCCCCAAAGATGGATGGTTTTGTTATTCTGCCAGGAGGTAGCTCCTTGAGTTGGATGGACCTTTGGAAAACTAGGCTGAACTGCCTCTGAAGGATAAAACAGGATCCCAAGCATATTAAAGCTTGTATAAGCACTGGCACTCACCAGAGACACTGAGGCTGGATTGCAGAAGAGGGAGAATCCTGGACGTGCTTATCTTGACCTAAGAGTGGCTTATATACCACGTGGGACCTTGGTCTGCTTTTTGAGCTGTCAGGAGTCGTTCCTAGATGAGTTGTTATGGTAACTGAGCTAATGCCTTGAGATAGATGTTTTCAGGTGGCTCCAGGCCAGAGAAACAACACCAATAGATTCCAGATAATAGACTTCTGCTAAACTCAATGCTGGCATCTACTTTATTTAACCTATTCACCAGTGACTTACTGAACTCCATTCTCCAGGCATGCCATATATGATGACAATAGCTGCTTGGCCTCAATGAACCTCAGCTTCCAAAAGACTGAGGGGATCCCATGTGCTGTAGCTAAGTCTATGCCAGTAAATTAAATGTGCCTGGGACTTTCTTCTGCATTGAGAGGACAGCTGGCACAGAATGGCTAATGTTTTCATATAAAATTCTTACCCTCCAAACCTGCATGGTCACATCCAGACAGCCCATAAGGAACAGTGCCTGGCCCATGCTGGCTCCTGAAATGCATCTGAACTGGGCCAAAACTGCAGTGCAATACTCCAGCATTGTAACAGACAGCAGTCGTAGTACTGGTTTATTTATTAGTACAGACATTGTCTGACTGACTGCTAGAGGTGACCACACAAGAAAGGAGCCTGAAACCAAGTGCGAAGGCTCTATCAATGTGCTTGTGCTTATACCATGTTCAGATCCAACTGGAGCTGTACATCAGCTACCATCAGTAACAGGCACACAGCACGTCTAGGAATTGCTCTGGATCACCCATTTCTATCCTCTGTTTGAAATAGCTCATGGATTAAGTGGTGGATTCACCAGTTCAAGACAATATCCCTCCACTTAACATCAAACATCAAAATGCAGCCAACAAATTATCAACAAGAAGCAGCAAATGTCGTACACCCACTATCCAACACTGCTGCTGACTACACCGTGGGAGGCCTCTTTGGTTGGTGTTCCACAGCATGCAGCCAGCAAGGAGCATCCGGGCAGCTCGCTGCGGCAGACAAAATTCGGGAAGAGTCGTGCCAGTTTCAGAAACTCCCACATCACCACCAGACCAGCTGAGCAGCTACCTGGCTCTGGGGCCCTGCACCGCCTCCAGAGCTAGCCAGACAGGTTCTGCCGTGGCGTGGTCCACAGTGCCAGGACTGATCACGCCTCGGGCATTTGGGACAGCCTGCTGCATGTCCTTGTGGATGCTGTTGCATCTGTGCTGGATGGCTGCTCTTTTCATGTCGAGACTCACTGGTAGTCTCCTTGCGTTGGGCACTGATGGCTCGAACACCACAGGCTGGCCCAAGGCCACTGAGCTTGGGGGTTTCTCTCTCTGCTTGTTCATTCACATTTGAAGTCTTGCTTTGCTTGTTTTACCCACTTGCAAACCATGTTACTGTAATATGTAGCTCTCTAGGGCAGAAACTGTTTTTCAGCACGTTCTTTGCTCAGCTTCTACTGCAACAGGATTGCAATCTCAATCAGTACAGCAGTGAAGTGATTAACAAGCTCTGCACAAAGGGGAATTGCATACTCAGTGGATGCAATATTCCCTGTTCTGGCCTGCCCGTGTATTTTCCCAGGGCGAGAGGTCATGTTGACTGAACTCCAAAATGGCTTGCTCAAACTTTTAAACACTAAGGTCCAGATAAATTTTCGGCATTAGCTGGTATGCTGATCCCTTTCCTGCCAAGCTGCAGCCTTAAGTGAATTTTTATGACTAAGTTATAAACCCCAGAAAACACGACCAAGAAGTGGAAATGCTGACTTGGCCTATGCTAAATGCCAATTATCTACAAAGGCATTAAGCAGGGGGGGATGAAAAATAGGGTCATTTTCATGTTTTCTCTGGTTCAAAGTAAACTGTCCCGTGAGCCACTTGTAGGAACACATAGCATGCAGAGTGACCATTAATATTTATAGGCACGACAGTGAGCTGCAGACCTTGGCAATCAAAGCAACTCCACTTTTGGAATTAATATAGCTCTGCTTGGCTGGCATCTCAGTACAAAAGAGTAAGTAGGAGACACCAAGATTTTCAGGGAGAACTTAAGAAGCAGATGCTGACCTTTAATGGAGAGGGTCCATACTTCACTGAGTCGGTGAAGTACTAAAACCAACTCTTGAATCCTCGGGGCTGCTGGCCAAACCCAGCACCATGTTCTCTATTCCTCTCTGCTCCTGTGGCTCCTAGACAGTCCCAACACTGCATAGACTACTCGTATTCCCCAAGGTTGCACACTGTTGCCCAGCTGATACAGACCAGCATATCTCTGTGGACGCTATTGGAGCAACATGGATTTTTAATAGCTAAAGATCTGGCTGAATAATCTTAAGGCTCAAAATGGTGCTGTAATATCAGTTGTAATGCAGCACCTGCCTTCTCCCACTCTGTATTTCCTAACCCCCAGTTGAACTGATAGAGAGAGCCCTCTAAAAACCATCCTTCCCTATGCTGAGGATCTGACAAGGTGCTGAGTCACAGAGGCTGCACTCAGCCCAGCACCATGGACCGAGCAGGGTGATGACTACCAAGCCACACACAAGCACGTCTCAGAAATATCTAGGGGGACCACGCTACAACAATAGCTCAGTCATCCCCATGAGCCTTTAGAGAAATGTACCCCTGATACCTGGGCATTTACCACTCATGCCACACAAAATACTTTGGGAGTGGCTGAGGTTGTCACAACCCAATAATCCTTCAGGTCCAAGAACTCCAGGAGAGACGTGACTTCAGGGAGAGACTGTCCACCCCCCCACAATGCACCTAGCCCTGGGAAAAGGAGTAAGAGATCAGCCAAAGGTGCTTGTTTAGGAGCCAGGAAGGTTTTGGTGAAATTCAAGGAGAAAAATATTAGAAATCCCACTCCGTTTTTCATGTACTCACAAAAATTGAGCTGGGACTTCAAGCAACAGACTAAATTTTCAAAAACGGCTAGTGACTTCAGGTGGGCACTCTGAACTCAGTGCACCAGGGACAGGATCTCCTGGTGATTTTTTGCACTGCTGCAGTTATGCCCTGCTTTTGCAGCATGTGGGAAGGTGCATAGCATATTATGGAAATCAGGCATCTGTCAAAAGAGCGTCAATATGTGCACTCCATCAACTGAGTCCCTCCAAATCCTTTTTTACTCTCAAAAATTCAGGCTGTACAATTTAGGAAAATAAACACTGGAAACAACAACAAATAGAAATGCTCCTGCCATTAAAAACAAGGTGAAAAGGAGGAGCTGAGCCAAGTTAATCAGAGAGCTGAAATGAGATGTTGGAGAAAGGGGCCGTGGGTGACTTGGGGTTTGCAGTTAGCTGAACGATGTGAAATCTCTTGTGTCTGGCTGAGCTCTGAAAGGCAATGCTTTATTAAATCTTCTTTGTGTGAGATTTCAAGCTGCCTCTGGACTGGAAAATAGGACCATTCCAGTATGTGGCATATAATCAGGAACTGAAGTCTTTAGCGCAGGTTTTTCTGCAGAGGAAACTCTGATCAACATAGACACATAACTCAGAGGGCTTTGGATTTAGAAAGCTGAATTAGATGCAATACACCCATGCTCTGCTGTGCATCTCTTCTATCCAGTATCCCCCAAATGCTTCACAGAACTAATCATGCTGCCAGCAACAACCAGGTATTAGGAAAGACAGCGCAGGTGGGCATAAATTCACCCCACTGAATCTAAACTATCCTGTGGGCCAGTGGGTCTCAGGTCCATTATCTCAGGTTTCATTCCCACTGGAATATAATACTTGCCCTAACTGTTCTCCTTTGCACCGCCTATCCTGGAAGTCCCTAGTCTCACTGTACTTTCTGCTGCGATCTGGCCACATTTTGGGAAGCTGCAGCCTCTTGCCATCTCTGTCCAGCACTCATTGTGCTTTGCTGTAAGCTGGCGGCTCACAGCTCTTCCCTGTCAAAGCAGGACTGCGCCACCCCCAAATACTTGCAGAAAGTATCTACTAAAAAGAAATGGAGAGAGCCAGACACAAGAAGAAAGAATGAGGGCAAGTGAGAGGCTCCCAGAGCACTCCCCCATGTCGCACGATCACCCTTCCCCTTTTGCACGTCTTGTCTCTCCCTCTGTGTTTGGCCACGTAGTCGGGAAAGTGAGACCTGATCAGAGACAGGACAGGCAGCACCAGCCAGATTTCCTCCTCCCCTTACCCCCTTATTTCACACCACAGCATGTCTGGATATGAAGAGCCTTGAATCTCAATCTGCCTGCTGGAAATTGCAGGGTTTGAGTTCCTGATCTGCTTTCTGCAAACCCTAACAGGAAAGCGTCCCAAGGGGCTGAGGTACACAGAGCATTCCCCTTCCTTTGCACCGCCCCTGCTGCAGATGAGCTCCTTGCCTACCTTTTATTGCTGACTAGAAGCAGGACAGAGCCATTCTGGATATTGGCTTCTTTGAGAGTCTCGTGCTCCTCGAGCTGCCTGGAGTTGTAATAAAATGTCTTCTTCCAGGAAGTGACGCCCTCCCGTACTAAGTGAGCCCGTAGGTCCATCACTGTGTCTCTGGGCTTGACCGTCAGGGGCATCATCAGGTCCTCATCAGCCAGGTGCACCTTAATGTGGTACCTCTTCCAGCGAGAAAGGCTCCTTCGCAGCGTGTCCATCCTTTCCAGCTCACCAAGGCCAGTGTGGCAGAGAGGAGCATCCAGCTGGGAGGTAGGTAAAGCAGGGATGTGGCTCTGAAGAGGCTGTCTGCCGTGAACAACTTAAAATGTCCTGCCAAACCTGTTCCTCCCAGTTGCCGTGCTGCATGCTTCACATTCCAGGGAAGAGCTCACCTGGCTTCAAGAGCCTGCTGGCTGGGAAACCTCTCCATGAATCATTTCCACACACCCCTAAATCCCATAATAATTACAATGTCTTCACAAAGTGCTCTTCATTCCAATGGCTCTCAGAGGACTTTAACGCTGGATCTCCATAGCCATTAGAAATGTGGGTGCATGTGAGAAATGAATGGGTTTAGTAACCTCACGTCTCCTGCTCTAAAAAGCTGCCAGCTGTGGAGTAGATCAGTTCAACAAAGTAGGCGTTGAGGAACCTCACAGCTATTTAACATGGCCATTTTAATGAAGAAGAGAAAAGTACTCTGCATAGTGAAAAAATCCTCGTGGAGGTAACCAGAGCATCCTGAAGGAGACACAGACCCTGGCTGGTGTGAACACCCCTTGTTAGTGCAGTGCAGTTTCCCCATAGGAGATCTGTATAGTTATTGTAGGCAAACAGGCTGGGACCCTCCAAAAGGGGTAGGACTCATTCATTGCTTGTCATACCATCAGGTATCTAATATTGAGTCACACATGCTCCTCACTGGTTCATCATCTCGATTTCCTCTTCCTTTCAGATCCCTGCCTAATTGAAGGGCTGGTTGTATCCTCCTTTAACACGTGAGCGGGAACAGCATGATGGGGCTGCAGGCACGCTACACAAACAGGTGGCAACAGAGGCCTCAGAATACCAAGAGGAACATGCAATACTTTAGTAA
This sequence comes from Aquila chrysaetos chrysaetos, assembly GCF_900496995.4. Lineage (NCBI taxonomy): Eukaryota > Metazoa > Chordata > Aves > Accipitriformes > Accipitridae > Aquila > Aquila chrysaetos. The sequence continues at coordinate 2,762,533 of NC_044015.1, read as the reverse complement.
ATACAACGATACCTCCGAAAGGAAGGAAGCGATGCCAGCCACGGGAGCTGGCTGTAATTGAATGATCCTGCAAGGCAGACTCTGGCAGTCACAAGATGATACTTCAGAGCAAACATCATCAAGATAAGGAAGTCTTTTTTTTTTTTTTTCCTCAAAAAGATCAAGTCACCCTCTTATCTTGTAGGTAATTTCCTGCAGCCCATATTACAGGAATTAATTCCCTTGTCCATTCTTCTCAACACAGACCAGCATTTTCAGACCAAAGTACTGCAAGATAGTTGACTTCAGAGTCTGCTCTTCACTAAAAAGGGGCTGCTCTTCCCCGTTAGATAACAAAATAAACTGTCAGATTTTCAGATATGGCAGCAGTCAGCTCCCATTGAGAACAAGAGATGTCCACTCTCCCACTGAGAAACAAGGAGGTTTCCACCCTGTCTTCATGACTCCCTTCTTTTTCCCTCCCCAGCACATTATGTCTCTGCCAAGAACAGCAGCAAATATCTTCAGTTACACCACAGGCAATGGAGATTTCCCTGTGCACTTGAGAAGAACTGAAGTTTCTGCTAGCAAGATTTTCTTTCCAGACTCAGTCACTGTAAAGGTATGATTGTTTTGGTGGGGACTGGGATTCTTGGGTCCTCACTGTGCCACTGAGGTGCTGCAAAGGCTTCACATGAGTCATGTCATGCCTTTGTGTTTCTGTTTGCTCATCTCATGACTGCTGCATGGTGTAACACGTGTCCATTAAGCGCCTTGTGGGAAATAGGAACAGCTTTCAGCGCAGTCTTGGTCTGGAAGCATTTAAAAATGCCTGGATCTACAGATATGTCACTAATCTTCTTGAAGACAGGACAACACCCCCCCCATTAGAGAAGGAGAAACTGAGGCACAGGGTGGTGCAAAGCTGTTATAACAAAAAATGTCAAAGGTTAGGCTCTGGTCCCCATATCTAGGCATCTCAGTGAGAGGTCTCATTTTCAGAGACCTACAGAAACTTTCAAACCTGGGGCCTGGCATATCCTTCTCCATTGGGGTGACATTCACTTGGGGAGCCAAAATTCATCCCTGGTGTAAAGCCAGAGTCTCACGGGTAAAGCAAGGGTCTGATCCAATTCCCACTGCCATCCAAGGGCAGACTCTCATTGACGGCAACCAGAACTGGATCAGGCCCCAGACACACCGAGGTCTGATGGCTCTGGCCAACAGAATTTGCCCAGTGAGTGCCAAGGGAAGCATAAGGCATTCTTATTTCAGCAGAGCCCGTCTGGTGTCGGCAAGTCCATCAGCTCCATCCTTCTAGCATACGTGACAGCCTGACAGCTGCCAAATACCTCCCTCAGACACCTTTCAGACGGCTCCTGTTTATTTTTAGGACAGCTCTTTCCAGTCAAGGCTCAGATGCGTATCATTACATAGAAAGGGGGGATGGTGGCAGAAAGAAAACACAGCTGTTATTTTTATTTCTTTGCCTATGATGTGGCTGCAAACTTTTCTCATGTACCCCCATCCGCCCATATTGGGACCCTTCATTTTATGAAAAAAGATTATATTCTAGCCTATGAAAGCCAGGATAAGGAGAAGCCTAGCAGTGAAGTCAGCTTATGAAATATTGAAGCAGTGAAACCCTCACTGGAACACGTGAATGTCTAATGCCAGTTCCAATTAATTTTGAATTTTTCATTAAACCATTATTAAAAGCAAGAGGACAGCAGAAATAAGGGAAATTGACTTGGGCAGTATATTAAGTACCTTAGTTTTGCTGGAGGATGTTTTATTATCTGTCCAAAGCAATTATTTCACCAGGTCCTGACAGTTGGTGGGCTAAACAGAGGTACAGGATAAAGTTCTAGATGGTCTTTTGTCAAAGTTACTTTAATCTCCATCCCCTGCCCTGCACCATGCAGCCTACTTGGGTGATGTCTCTGGCATGTCATATCTAGAGGACAAGACATGGAGTCAGAGTTCTGAGAATCTCCAATAATGTGTCACTCTTGCATTATTTACAAACCAAATAAAAACTTATTGACTTAAGCTTTTCCCCATACTGAGGGCAAACAGAAGACATGCAAACATTCAGAGAAACATTCATTAGAAAAGCCTGAAAAGCAATCTAAAACCCAGGTGGGCTATGATTTTTTTAGGGGGGGAAGAAATAAAGCAACAGCATTTATAAAATGTGTCCTCTTCTGTTCTGAAAGCTTCCTTACTCCATTGACTACAGCAAAAGAGAAACACCTGCCTAAATTAGGTGCTTCATTAAGATGTCTCAAGCTGGTTGAGATGATCCTGGGCCTTATAATGTCGTCTTATAATGCCAGAATAGAGACACTAATTTCTTAGGTGGGCTGTTTGTTTGTTTGTTTGGCAATGGCTGTGTTTTGCTGCTTGCTGTGCTGCTCTCCTTGCAGAGGACAACAGAGGAGAAGTGGGATGTTGCTCTATAAGGAAATAAAGAAACCTTTATTAAAGGTTTATTTCCTGGTAGCAATCATAGAGAAATTGCAACATCTGGGGAAAATTCAACAGCGATTCCCCTGGCAGAGCCTGTAAGTCTTTGGGGAAAGCACTCTCGCAGTGCTGGTCTTTCTGGTAAGGAAGATACTTTGCTGTTTCCTGAAGCTCTCTGATCCCAGGACGTGTGGTCAGTAATGCTGAAAACTAAGGATTTTCCTCTGATGTTTGTTTGGGGTGAGTTTGTGTTTGGGAGCAGATAGACAGCAAGGGATGAAGTGTGAGAGATGACTGCCCTTGTCAGGTTGACCATGCTTATACCTGCAGCTCTACAACACTGGGTACCAAAGAGGGGCTTTTTGTTAGACTCCCCTAAGTACACAGTTCTGGTGGTGGGCACATTCTCTACCCCATGATTGTCCTCCTGCTCCATTAACTGATGGTGCAGAGGGAAGGCTGCAGTGTTGTGAGCTCCGAGACCCACAGTGGGTGCTGGGGAGCACACGGCTGGGAGAGGTTCGCTCACAGGAAGTGAATGGCCATGCAGGAGGAATCACGAGGGTTGACAGTGGTAACTTAAGGTTAGAAATCTCCAGCCACCTAATTCATTCAGTGCCCCAGATATCTCAGGTGATGGGGCAGCTTAAGGCACTAGTATTTATATTCCTGAAGTACCCAGAGGCCCTAACTAGAGCTGTACCACCATGTGCCAAGATGAGTAAGGCCTTTCCTATCACCCAGTGCTTTCTTCCTCCTGAGATGTGCTTGGTTATAAAATGACTGGGCTCACTTTATATGTCAAGTTACATCTACAGCAAATGAACAAAGAGCTAAAAAATGATTAATAAATGCTTTGAGAAATGGATAATTAAATGCAACAGCTTTTTAGAGTCCAATGGATAAGCACAAAATATGTAAGCCCAAGCGATAACACTTTCTCCTGATATAACTTATCTACAACATACTGCTCACATCTGCAAGAGTGCTTAGGAATACTATTAACTTCTTGCACACCAGGAATAGAAAGAGCCTTTCTGTGATGGAGAAGCACTTCTCCTGGGGATTAGGGGCAAAATCCTCACTGTTTAGACCATTTAAAATCCAGAAAAGCTGCAAGGTGCTTACGTTAACATATACGGGAGGTGTGAGTGACGAGGGAAGGTGGCAGTCTCTGCACTGACCCTGTCCTGTCATCTGCCTGTCAAGCTATAGGGTCCTGTGCTCCCAGGCCAAATGGCCTCTCTGTTCCACTGAATACCCAGCCACAATCTCCCATCCTTGCCTGGCACAGGGGAAAATGTCCCTGTCATCCTGTCCTGTTTTAGACCACAGTCGGGAGCTCTCCATCTGCTCCAGCAGTATAACAGATCTTTAAAAAAAGCTGTCACAAAAAGGGGGCTGATCCTAGTTTCATTCTTTTTGGTACAAATGAGGATTTCTGCCACTAACGCAGCTGAAGTTACCAAGTCAGATGGATCCTGCTGCAGTATCTGAATCAGACTCCAAAAGGCCCTACAACATTCCTGGCTAGCTGCCCAGCATCAATCAATATTGCGTTACTGGGAGCTGCTGGACTCTGTTTGGCCTAGGATTGAACTTTAAACAGACTCCAGAAAAAAAGCTGAGTATATTCAGCTTTGAAGGAGAAAACTTGCCTGGTTTTGAAACATAAATGAACCTGCAAGTTTTCTGCGCAGAAGTTGGATGTGAGTTGGTGACAGTTTCTGGTGGAAAAGGAAATGTGAAGGAAAAAAAACCAGTAACGCACATGTTAAATGAACCAGTCAAGTGCAGACAATGAAAAAGCTGAAAAATGGATATGGAGGAAAGCATTTTGCGGTGGTAGTTATTTCTCACTGCAGTTCTTTATAACTTTCCAGATGGGAGATTCATGACCCTAGGAAGAAGTCTGTATCCTCCAGGGTTTGGCCTGCAGCAGCCCATGACTCACTTGCCTGCCAGATTTGGCAATAAGCTGAGAAACAAGCAAGACAGCAAAATGCTTGTGGAAACAGCAAAACAAAAGATAAATTAATTAATTGCTGAAGGAGTGAAAAAAATAAACCTTTGTGCGCAAAGGAAGGTCCTAGATGGAGAGAGAGTGCTCATGCCACTGAGGACTCCAGAGGATCTGGCATCCCAGGCAGCCAGCTCCATTCGTTTGCAGGCGAAACAAATTCAGGATGCCTCAGTCTTAAAAGGTGAGGTAGGCAGAAATAGATTTGAGGCTCTACCAGCCATTCCACCAGCAGCAAGATGGTTTTCCAGGGGCTCAAGGAAGAAAGAGGATTTGTGGATCTACATTGCCATCTAATGGCAAGGAAGAGCTTAAAGCTTTCACTGTGGCCCAGAAATGGGCTATAATAGCAAAGTAACCGAAGAGGGGATGGTCCATACAGACGGTTGTCCTCTGGTCTAAAGGCAAATCCTTCTCTGCGACTGCATGGGTCTCACCGGTGAAGGCAATACAGCCAGCCCAGAGAAAGGAAGGGTAGCCAAAGTCTTGGGATAGAGGCGGCTGATTCTTCCTCTTCTGGCATCCTCTCCGCTCCATTCTGTATTAGCCAGGAATGTTAACATGCATATAGGATGGGATTTGCTTTCTTCTGGTGTACCAGACACTTGCAGTGAGACAGGCTTCCCAAGCAGGTGCATGTTTCAGGTGCTGAGTGAATTCTGCCATCCTACTGAAAACCGTGTCAAATTCAGCATCTCAGGTGTTCAAGACCCTGCTGGGAAATGCAGATAACCAGGATTATTTAAGAAAAGAGGTAAATTCCCCTTGGATCTAGGCACGGGAAGAGTAGATGTACCATTTTGGTCACACCTAGCCCAGTACCTTGTCTTGACCTGTGGTGAGTAATGGATACTTAATGAGAAAGCATCAGAAAGAGGGTATTACAGATTGTTACTGCCCTGCCGTACCCTTCATGCTGGGCGACAGCCCTGCAGGGAGAACCCACAAAGAAAAGAAATTCAGTGAGATATGAGGGTTTATGGATTTTGTCATTTAAAAGGAAATGCCAGGAAGAGACAAGTTTGATGTTAATTCTAGTGCCACCTTTGCTAAAGTGCACTGCTAATGATACGCCATATTATATAGTTTCTAGAACAGAAAATTTACAAGAGTGGACTACTAGGAGATATTTACATTAAGAAACCAAAGGAATTTTGGTAAAGGATTATCAACAGCTTCTTCCTTCTGCTTTGAAATGTTTCAAGCCTTGACACATGTAGCTTTGCATACGAGAAGGAGTTGGAGCTCAGTCAACGTGAAAGAGAGGAAGGTGATCTTTTATGACCAGGAGTTTAGAACGGAGCAGGAGCTGGAGAAGAAAATGGGTATATAAAGTGTCTGCTTTTCCCAGATAGTGAAATGGGACGTGGTGTGGGTCCCAGCTAAATTCTAGGCAATAAAAAAGGAGTAGGGATTGAGAGCATAGAAAATTTTGAGACCTGCCAGACTTTAGGCTGCAGGTCCGACACCCCCACCCCCCACCGCAGTCTGTTAAAACGCCTGCTGCGACGCGCTTCCCGTGCAGCGTGCTGCCAAAGAAATGAGCACACTCTCGAACAATCCAACTTCATTTCCTTCTGGTATCCTCTCATATTTACACACCCAACCTTGCCAAGCCTTGCTAGGCCCAAACAATCCCTCTGAAAAAAAAGGAAAAACAAAGGAACTCCTACAGCCTGTAAAGCACCTTCCTGCCCACCCAAAAAAAAGAAAAAAGAAATGGTTTGGAGGGCTCTGTTTTTCTCTCTCGGTCGCTCACTGTTTCCCAAGCTAATGAAAGCCAGAGGCTGTGGGAGTGACAAGATTATCATTACTGAGAGAACAGAGTGAATTTTTCAGGTATTTCTCTCCAGTTCGTGAAGCAGGGAGGGGAAGAAGGGAATGTACCTGATTGAAGGGCTACACAGGGTGACATGTTCCTTGATGTTCCTTTCTAAATGTGGCTCTGAGTCATGCTACTGAGTTGATTAGAAGAATTATCTTCCTGCAGTAGAAATACAAAGGCAAAAGAGTCTTGTTCAGTGTTCGCTTCCCCAGCCCTGATTCTGAGCCTCCCCGAGCCTGCGGCAGGAGAGGGGCTGGTGAGCTGGCTGGAAAGCCAGCTCTGCTCATCTCAGTAATCAGGAATTATGAAGAGGCTGTGAGAGCAGCCATAGAAACAGCTCAAAATGCGCGCCTAAGGCTACATGGCAGCTGTAGTCCAAGGGGGAGGCGTGCACAGTCTTGCATCTGCCTCCATCACACAAGTTCCCACGTGCCAGGTCAGACGGGGCTAATGCAGTCCTTCCCCTCTCCGTTTCCTCTCCCACTTGATGCGTCTCCAAATCTGCACCCCAAAACCTGCTCCTTCTAAAAAAGAGCTACAAACAAGGCCCGTGGCACATCCACCCCTCGTGGCATGCAAGACCACAGGGTGAAACAGGTACGGCCCTGCAGGGTCCGGTCTGGAGGCAGGGTGCCAGCGACAGTGTTGCAAATATTCTGATAAAGAAATCAAAATTTAATCACATAGAAGAGTTAGGTTTGATTAAGAAGTAAAATTGTGAAGCATAATGTATAGGATTGTTAAGTTTGAAATGTAGCCATAGAAACTTTAGGAACTGTGCTATGTGTGACTATAGGAACCTTGATATTGTTGAAGTTTGAAATAGCTAACCATAGAAACCTCACTAGGAAGTTACTGGTTTTTCTATGTTTTGTTTCAGGAAACTAAGGAAACTGTCATGGCCACCAGTTATGCTGCTTGGAAACCCCTTACCCTTCCCATCTCGATTTGAGTATCGAAGATTCCAATCAGTAGAGCTAAGTGAAATTGACCAATGATTGTTTTTAAATAAGAATATTGATAAGGTTATATAATCAAAGGACCAATCATTATAAAGGTTAAATTTAAGAACGAGCATAGTATGCATTTTTATGTGAAGAGCTTATGTAACAATGACCTGACTGAAAAAGTCTATAAAAACTGATGGATTTTGATACTAAGTTGGACATGCCTTTGGAGGAGCGATCCCCTGTGTCCCCAGCACCGCAACGAACAAAGTGCCTGCTTCTTAACTTCACATTGGTGTTAAGGAGTTTTATTCCGGATTTCGGTAACAACGGCACGATCAAGGGAGGGAAGCCCTGAAGGAGCCATAAAACATGGCCGACTGGTTTGAACTCACAGGAGCGGCGTGTGAGCTGGACCACTGGGTCGCAGCCATTAGAAGAAAGTTATTAAAGGCGTACATTGCTCCAAAGGAAACTAGTGGAGATGGCCACGGCTCCGCCGCAACCGGCTGGCCGAAGAGGCAGCGGCAGCGCGGCGGCGGCTGCCAGGACGCCGCGTGTCTCCTCCGGCACTTCGGCACCGGCCTGCGACCACCAGCGCTGACCCTAACTCGACGGCCGGGGTTCCGCCATCAGCCCAAATCCCTGCGGCAACCCGCTGCCCTCGGCTGGGGCTGAGCCAGCAAACTCATGGGGGAGGACGGCAAGGGGAAATGCGAGCCATGTTACAGTGATCAATATGGTGGAGTAGTTTTTAACGCCATTTCTGCAGGTTAATTTAGTGCCTCGCCCCTACTCCTTAAACCTGTTCCCAGGCTCAGGACCTACGTGTTTTTATCTTTGTTCAAATCATCGGAATTGGACAAAAAAACGCCCATGGGGGCACCTTGTCGCAGCGGTACCCGCGGGCCAGAGGAGGGGAGGCAAATATGGCGATTTGGGGGAAAAAAGGCAGATTGAATTACGTGAGGCGTGCCAAGGAATACAGGCACACACCGGATCGGGAAGAGCCAGCACCGGTTTCCCAGCAAACACTCAACTTGCCGCTGTTAAAAATTCCGAGCATTGTTTTACATATGGGGGGGGAACCCAAGCGGCTGAACCTGGCGTTACTTAATTGCCGTTAATGAGGGATGGAGGTGCTGGGCGTGTCGGGTCCGGCGCTGAGGAGGGGCCGGAGCGCTCCGGCGGGACGATGGCGCACAGCCCTCTGGGAGGTGTAGTCCTCGGGCGCGCCGCCATCTTGGCGCCGCCACCACACAGCCTTTCGGGGCGCTTCCTGGCAGCCATCTTGGGATGGGCCGGGGAGGGGGCGAAGTCCTCTTTCACAGGCAACGGGTGGGGCTGCCGGGGGTTGAGGTCTTGGTTTTAGTAGCGGTGTGGGTGTTGTTTTTATTTTGAATCGAAACAACAGTAAATCTTTTACAAAAGGCAACCTGAGCAGTGTAGTCAGTCCTCTGACAGGCCTGGTGGTACTTCGGGGATGGTTTGTGGGACTCTGGCCTTGCTTATGGGCATTGTGCTGGTATTGGCTTTGTGTCCATTCTGCCATCGTGTTTAGCTAAATAAAGGCAATTTTTCCTTAGAAGTCTGTCCTGAAGGCCTCTTGGTGCCATGCCAGCTCACCCCAGAGGATGAGGGAGTTCCTGGGTCTTGTGCTGAGTCTTTTGGTACCCTTCCTGGCTGGGGATGCTGTGAGCACTTCTGAGGGAAGGCCTGACAGGGTTTGTGAGGGTGTGCAGAGTTGCCTGGGAGGGAGCACGACGCTGTGGAGAGCAGAGCAGGGGCAGAATCGGGGAGGAAAGGATCAGGGAGTGGTTAATGGGACGTGAATTTAGGAAAGAAGTGGGGGAATATGAGGCCATGCAGGTCCCTAACAAGTGCTTTCAGTCTGCTCAGGGAGGTGGAATAAGTAAGGACAAAGCAAGTGTCAGGGGCTATGAAGCTAAGCGAGAGCATATGAAGGGATGGGAGAGGGCAGTTGGGGGTATGGGGTTGTGTTTAATAGGACTGCGAAAGGAAATAGGGCTCATCCCAGGGCCATTGGATGCTCTTGTTGGTGTCCTCAGTGGAGCTGCCCCTGATGTTCCTCCCAGAGCCTGCTCTTGCTTTGCCTCAGAAAGAGGGTGACTCCTTCATAGAAGAAATAATTTACAGTGCTCATCAGACTGCAACTTCAGGTGTATTGTTCAGTTCCCTAAGTATTTAGTGAGTGAAATTTCAAAGACAGGCACTCAAACTCACTGAATGTCTTTGAGCCTGAACTTGGGATCTAAATCTGACCTCTGTTGTGTATTATACTATTACAGGTTATAGCTAGTTCTTTAACACCAGTCCTTATTCACAGCAAAAAACCTGCTGTCTCATAGCATATTCTACATCTTTTTATAACATAAATTTAGCCACCTCTTAAGGGTAGATTTTTTAAAATTTTATTTTATGCATGGATTTATTTTGGAGTAATCAAAAAAGATCCTTCCCTTTGCTTCCATAGTCTTATGCTATTATTATAAGAAGCCAGGCCATCCTCATAGATCTATTGGGCTGTTTAATTGCTCTGCAAACACGGAGGGGTGCTAATAAGCTTTCTTTCAAGCATGTGTTCATATGTCAACACTTTTGCTTCTGTCAGAAGCTTAAAAATGGAAACAGTTTTCTCTTTAAGAAAACAGGACCCAAATAAGGAGATGATGGAGTGGTGAAGATTCCTCTAGTGAGTCTGTTCCAGCTCATTCCTTAGAAAGGCTGTGTATGAAAGATCAGAGAAGAGGCCAGTAGATCTGGGTTTTGTCCAGGGGTCTCTGGGTTTAAGCACTGTCTACAAGCACTTGAGCTCATTTTGCCTGTGACTTGGCTGGGTACAACTTCTTTCTCTGCCCAAGCTGGTAAAAATCTAAAACTTTACTCTTCAGAATTCTTTCAGTAGCGTGACATATACAACCTATCCTTTAGCAAAAATGGAAGCTATCAAGAAAAAGATGCAGATGTTGAAGTTGGACAAGGAGAATGCCATTGACAGAGCAGAGCAGGCTGAAACGGATAAGAAGGCAGCTGAGGACAAATGCAAACAGGTAAGTAGAAATAAAATCACTGATTGCATGTGTGCTGTGGAAGTAAGTGTAACAAAATACTATGTTGCAATTTTCTGATTCAGAAAGCAAAATAATTTGAAGTCAGGTTTTCTGCTAATCTTCTTTTGAAGTCTTTTGCCTTTTTGTGATGTTACACTCATACAGCCAGGGCTAGGTATTAACTTCTCTTTTCAGCCATCTGAGTCTTTGCAAAATTAGCACTATCCACAGATTCTTAAGAGAGCTTTGTCTAACTTTTCTTGAATCTTACATAATTGCCTTAATTTTCTTGTGCTTCTGATTCCATGGAAAAGACCTTACATACTCCAAATCAAAGCTGTGTACCTTGAACACCTGTAGGACTAGTGTTAATACCTCCTGAAGAGTCAGCTGTGTTTAAACATTAATTGAGCCTCTCCTTGGAGTGAATTAATAAAGTTCACTTGACTAGTCCTTGGTATACAGAGTGCCCCTTAGAGGTGCCAGCTGTGACTCAACAGTAGATATGTTGTATTATTTTTTGTTAAGAATAATCAGAAATACCTTAATTTGAAAGCTCTTCTTTTAACTGAATTTGTGATAATATTTTCATAACCTTTTGCTTTTCAATGTTCTGTTTTCTGGGTGTCTATCTCATATTTGAGCTATAGTATTTTCAGAACGATCTTGAAATGTAAGTTGACTACATTCAAGTTTCCTATAGCACTTCTTGTAAAATTACCATGTCTTTTGCTTTTACATCCTCTAAATGTGGCTGCTTCTACTTCATCTTCCAGACTGCTATAATACGTTATTAGCATTCATTTGGCAAAATATTTCTTAACATTCAAGTTCAGTTTGAGATCCTGGATGACTTAACTAAACTTTCAACTGATCATCCGTTTAGCTAAAGGAAGAGGAAGAAAGTTTCCAAAAGGCTCAGCTGCTGCTGTCTTCCCTCTCCACCCCCAACATAAGGAAAACTACTTGTCTCTTTTGTGTCATTACAGTAAGCTTCTACAAGCTGCACGCATCGTCCGTGTACCTAGTCCCTATTTCTTTCCTAGCTTCAGAGGTGTTGATCGGATGCTGTTCTGTTGCGCCACAGTTTCCCCAGCTAATCTTTCTGCACTCAGTAACAGCCACAGCAGATTGTTATTCAGAGCAGTTAATGGTGATTGAATGCTTAGCCTTCCTTTACATTTAGTTATCAAAGGTGATTTCCTACAGACTGATAAATGACACACTTGTGGGAATTTTCAAGTATCTATATGAGGGTAATTCACAATAAAAAGCTAAAAGAGAATAATAAATCTTTGATCTTACTCCTCTTTTCTGAATTGTCTGAAATTTTTCAGCTTTTTTTTTCATGTGGGCACAGTACTCAAGTAGGGATTTTATCACCTCCTTCATCCTGCTTACTGTCCCTCTGTTAAAGTGTGTAAGCAAGCATATTCAGTTCTCTCACACTATCTGGTTACTCTGAGTAGAAGTATAGCAACATAACAACGTTCAAGAACAGTATGCTACCAAAAATGTCATAAAAGCTATCTTTGAAGCTAGAATGAAGAAAGTCAGTGCACTAAAACACAAACTATTTTGAGTGAACTATTTTGATAGACTAAATTTATGTGAAGGTGGAGCAAAATGGTTAAATCCATTTCTCTATAGACTGAACTGTTTTGTATTGCAAATGAAATGATGGAGCAGATGGGTTTGCAGGCTGCACCCTTATCAGCAGCAAGCCGCCTGATAATGTAAATTCTTCAGGGAGCATGAGACAGTTTGTCATTAAACAGTCTCCCAGCAGGTTATAAATAGTACCATTCTAGCGTACAATACGGATTTATATGGTATGGAGGAGAGAGTCTGAACCTCATGGTAGGATGGAACATACCTTGTTGGCCCACAATTAGGCAGAGAATAATTCAGGTTGGAAGGGACCTCCGGAGGTCGTCGAGCCCCACCTCCTGCTTACAGCAGGGCCTGGACCTGTTCCCTCCTGCTTCCAGAGTATCACATTTGGTTTGAAGTGTCTTGAACAACATACAAAAGATGATTAGGGAATGACCACTCATTTTTTCTAGCTATGCAGGAACTGAACACTTTCCTAATCAATCATCAAGTAATAGTGTTAGAACAAACACAAGGACATAATTTTTAAACATTTATAATTATGCTGTAGAATAAACTGCTGCGGGGTGTTGTGGAGTCCAAAATAGAAATGAGTTGAAAAAGGGCTTATACTAAGTTACGTATTAAATCAGATCCTGTATGCGCGGTGGCAGGAAATACTGTTCTAAGGGTGGTATGTTTCTAATGATCTTTCCCTGGCAACTGCTACCAGACATTTTCAGACTACTTGCCCCAGCAGAACTTTGATCTGCTCTTTTGTGACTCTTCATATGTTACGTTAGGTTAAAACTAATAGTAAAGAGAGGTTTTAACCATATTAAACTGTTACTGATATACACCAGAATGTTTACTTTGGGTTTTTTCTCTCTTGAAAGGTAGAGGATGAGCTGGTAGCTCTGCAGAAAAAGTTGAAAGGAACCGAAGATGAGCTGGATAAGTACTCGGAGGCTCTCAAAGATGCCCAGGAAAAACTAGAGCAGGCTGAAAAGAAGGCCACTGATGTACGTACCTATGGCTAATATTTGCCTGCAACTATGCTCTCTGTATTTTGCAGTATGTATGTTGTACACTGATGATGAGAATCACTGAGAGTTTTTGCACTGCAGCACTCGGATCGGGGGATGGGAAAGGCAGTGTTTCGATTCAGGGACGTAAGTCTCCTGTCCCCTCTCCCAAATGAGCTTGGGCTGGCTGTTCTGCGCTGAGCGCATGGCACAGGCAGCTTCCCCCCGGGAGCCAGCGCCACGCAGGGCTGAACGGGTACCCAAAGGGGAATTTTTAGCACTGCCCCCATCAGGGGTTTCTGAAACAGGGGGGGGGGGGGGGGGGGTGTTTGTGGGTGGGAATTCTTTAGGAAAGGTGAAATCTCCTTTAATCGAAATAAACAAAATGGTGCTCTTTCAGGGAAGCTGGGACAGAAGCAGGGATCCGCTGTGGCCTAAGGATGCAGTTTGGCTTCAGCCCCACAGCAGGCTTAAAAACCGGTCCCAGCTCCCCAGCCGCACGCCCCGTTCGTTTTGCTGTCGGAACGGTTAGGTTTAGCTTCGCCTGGCCGCGCGGGCCCGACCAGGGCAGTAACAAACCGGAGGGCAGGACTTGGCAGCGGTTTGCTGAACCCCGCTTTCGGGGTCCTCGGGATGGCCGGGCTGACCCGGGGAGCCCAGGAGTCCCGCAGCCGGGCCGTTTGCCGCGGGTTTTGCATCACGGAGCGGTGCGGGGCCCGGGGCCGGGCCTGCCCGCGGGGCTGCAGCGGGGACCCCCGCGGGATGGGGGACGGGGGACGGGGACGGAACGGGCGGGGCGGCCCCGGGGCGCGACTGTCCCGGCGCTGCTTGCGCCGACTCCTCTGTGCTACGTCACCACCCCCCCACCTCCACCTCCAGCCGCGTGACGTCATCGGCCCATTGAAAGGCGCGGGGCCGCGCGCCGCCACGTGCAGCACCTCCGCGCCTTGCCCGCCGCCAGCGCCGCGCCCATGGCCGCGCCGAGCTCCCTGGAAGCGGTGAAGAGGAAGATCCAGTGCCTGCAGCAACAGGCGGATGAGGCGGAGGATCGCGCCCAGGTCCTCCAGCGGGAGCTGGACCTGGAACGAGACCTGCGGGAGAAAGTGAGACCGCCCGGGCTGCCTGCTCGCCTCTCTCGGTCGCTCTCTCCCGGGCTGCCCTGCTCCTTCCTTCCTGTCTCTGGCTCTCTCTCGCTGGGGCGTGCCCGGCTCTCCCCTGCTCCGGGAGCACGGCTCGGCTGCCTTCATTCCTCAGCTGTCCCCCTCGCTGCTCCGCTCCGCGGACTCCCTGCGGAAACCGCTGGCGCTGCCGCAGCGCCTCGCCCGCACCGTCCCCCGGGGCCGCCGGGCACGGCGGCGGCGGCGGCGGCTCGTCCCAGGCGCCCGCTGCTTATCGCGCTATGGGGCCGTTCCCCTCGGAACAGGCGTTTGCGAGCGCCGATCGGCATCGGGAAGCGGTTACGAGTTTAGTAGGAAATGGCTGTTTAATTAGGAAAAAGCGCTGCATGACAACGAGCGGGGAGTTCCCGCCTCTCGGCGCCGCACCGCTGGCTTCAGCACAGCTGGGAAATGTCTGAACTGCTGGAAAATAACTTTCCCTCCTGGTTTGCACAGAGAAATGAGAACTCTCCACTAGTGTGCGGCTCTCCCGGGGCCGGACAGCTGGTTTCACTTAGATTTGTGTGTGATCAGCCTTCCCGGCATCTTCCTGCTATTTTATCACATGTCAGCGAGTTAGTTTTACCGTATAAGGACTGCGGGCTGCTTCTGGGAGAGGTGGAGCCAGACTAACTCCAGCTTCCCAGTGGCCCCGTCTCCATAGCTTTGGAATCTTGCTTAATTAAAATATGACTTAAAAGTGGCCTGTCTAGTGGAAGGAGTTGCAGACTGCCACATAACAGATGCCAGTTTTCTACAGGATCGATGCCTTGTGTGTAAATCAAGAAAGTTAAACACATAGCACTGGGTAGAAAACAAATGAAATGCTGGATAATTTATGACTAGTGGAATCCTGGGTCAGCTTCCATTTGGATCAGTCACTGAAATCCTTTCCAAGATGGTACAGCTATGAATGGAAACCACTTCCTCCAGCCTAGGAGGAGCGGTCAGTAACCAAATTTGCAAAGCTGCAGCAAAACAAGTATTTTTTCAAAGTGTTTAACACAAAGCATAAAACAGCTGCCCTTCTAGGATCTAGAGCCCATAAAAGTGTTTAAAAAAAAAAAAAAAAGTTATACATGGCAATCATGCTCAGATTTGAGGACAAGAGCACAAACCTGGCAGTTATTAAAGTAGGGCTTTATTTTCCTTCAAATAACAAGCAATTAAAGGAACCATATCTTAATAAACACTATGTATTTATGGGCACCAATTTGTTCATACTGTCTGTATGCGAGCGTTTCTCCTAACAACCTCTCCGTTTATCATCTAGTCTATTTTTTAAGCATTGATAGTGTTTCCAGTTACTGTGCAGTTTATTCAATAATACATAAACAGACCTTATTACTAGGAAATTCTTTCAGCCTAATTCCTTAAGTACCATAGGAAGCAATGAAAAAGGAAAGTGAACTTATTTTAAGAACATACCTAATTTTTCCCTATTTATTTTACAAAGGAGACTGACTTTCCCATGCTGAGGCCAAGTGTATCTGCCCAGCTGACTGTGTAAAGATTATATAGCATTTGCAGGCTCAGGAGCCCATAATGGATAATGGTTTTAACTTCAGCAGCGTGCTATGAGAGGATATTGCTGCAATCTGTGATGAAACCAAGAACAGAGAAATCAACTGTGAAGTTTTTGGAATAAGCCATTATGGAAACAATTTAACTTTGGAATCCTATGGGTAGATCCCGCCCTATGAAGTGATCTGAAAATAGTTCTCCCTTGGCAATCGGTGTTAAATCCTTTGTTGTGTGGCAGGAATGATAGGTACCTTAAAAAAAGAAAGGAGAAGCAGATACTCCATACCTTGAAATTCCTGAGATGCCACAGTTTAAACAAACAAAGAGCAGACACAGAAAGGTTCCTAGAGCTTCTCTGCTCCCTACCAAGGAGAAGCCTTTG
This sequence comes from Aquila chrysaetos chrysaetos, assembly GCF_900496995.4. Taxonomy (NCBI): domain Eukaryota; kingdom Metazoa; phylum Chordata; class Aves; order Accipitriformes; family Accipitridae; genus Aquila; species Aquila chrysaetos. The sequence continues at coordinate 2,746,541 of NC_044015.1, read as the reverse complement.
CAGTTTTAAGGAAAACTGGTTAGTTGAGAACATTTGTCAGCCAGCGAGTGGCTTGTACATAACCTCAGTTCTGGGTGATTGTATTTCCTGTAGGCTGAAGGTGAGGTGGCAGCTCTGAACAGACGTATCCAGCTAGTGGAAGAGGAGTTGGATCGTGCCCAAGAACGGCTGGCCACAGCCTTGCAGAAACTGGAGGAGGCTGAGAAAGCAGCGGATGAGAGTGAGAGGTACGTTTCCTTTTTTTCCCAGTAAAAAATGAATATATATGAATAAAATATTCCTGTATCATTTAGTATCTGCACGTGTTAATGTGGATTGCAGGTCAGAGACTCGGAACTTTTTGATAAGCTTGAATGAGTAATTCTGTTAGCCTTGAAGAACACGATAGTATGGTCACAACGAGCCGCTTTTTGATTACAAAGAGTGAATTCCACTTTAGGACCTTTGAGAGAAAAGTGCTAAAATGCTTCTACATTAAACATATTTGCTGTGATTTCTGCAGAGGAATGAAGGTTATTGAGAACAGAGCAATGAAAGATGAAGAGAAAATGGAAATTCAGGAAATGCAACTGAAGGAGGCTAAGCATATTGCTGAAGAAGCTGACCGCAAATATGAAGAGGTAAAAGGGATAAGGAGATGATTAAACTTACGGGAGAACCACGGACAACTTTGTTACTCTTCAGTTTAGTCATTCTTTGTGTGCTTTTCACTGTGTGATGGTTCGCCTTTGGAAGCTTCCCAAAAAGGAGTAATTTTAATAGTGACTTTGGCAGCACCTTAGATATGTAATGCTAAGAACACTGCAAAATCTAATTTATTTGAGGAAAAAGTCTGTCATGTCTGTGCATGTATGTTTTAACCTAATTTTATCATTCAGAAGGAAAGCACGAGTGTAGCGCTTTGAGAGAAACGTGTAAGAAATTACAGACTGGCTTGATACAGCTATTGTCTGTTTACAGGTTGCCCGTAAACTGGTTATTTTGGAGGGTGAACTGGAAAGAGCTGAAGAGCGTGCAGAGGTGTCTGAAGTGTGAGTAATTTCGTATACACGGAAGCAGCTTAGAATACAGTAAAGGTCAAAGCTGTATTTCAAGTAGAAAAATCTACTACTGGTAGGCGGGCATGTAGAAAAGCTTTTTTGTAGCCTACATACCCAATTTTCTCCTTTCAGACTTAATAATTACTTCATCCCTTGTATTTTTAGACTCTCTGAAAATTAAATTAAGTCATAACAGGGACAGTAGTCATTTATACTTTTTTTTCCCCCCTATAGTAAATGTAGTGACCTTGAAGAGGAGTTAAAGAACGTCACTAACAACCTGAAGTCCTTGGAAGCTCAGTCTGAAAAGGTTGGTTCTTTCAGTAAACTGAGGGATGGGGGCAAAGTCAAAACTTGTAAATAAAATTCTTAGAAATAATCAAAATAAGCAAAGGGTTTAGCCAACTGCCTGTTTAACAGAGACTGTTGATAACACTGAATCAGTTCTGCCCAAACCCAAGTCTGTAATCTGGTAATTATCTGCAACACTGCTTCAAGCCAGGACCTAATCTCCCGTTTCCCACACTGGTACGCTGCTGACTGCTCTTGATTTTCTGATCTTGCTCTTTTTGTGGTTTTTGCCCTCTTAATAAGTAAATTTGTTGAAACTCGATTTCATTAAACAGTTGTTTCTGGCTAGTCTAAATTGGTAATGGGAGGCTTCACGTTCTCTTGTACATTCAGCTGTTTTTGTGCCGCACAAGAAGGTAAGCCCATTAAGGCGTAAGATGATGCACAAAGGAACTTGGGACGTTCCCAGTTTTAAAATGATGGTTTCTGAACCAGAGTCTGAAATGTCTTGGTGAAGAGGAGAAAAGGTTGGAAAGGGTGTTTGCAGCTGTTGTAAAAGGAAAAGTGGTTATAAATAGGTCACGGTTTCATAAACATTTATTATTGTTGCTACAACTTAATAGCAACAATAGTTGCTTAAAGAGTGTTTATTGTTTTCATTCACAGTACTCGGAAAAAGAAGATAAATATGAAGAAGAAATCAAGATTCTCTCTGACAAGCTGAAAGAAGTAAGTTTGTCCATCCCCAACCTGTATTTTGGCATCGTTTGTTTAACAGCATCCTGTTACTCTATTTTTTTTTTTTTTTTTTCAGGCTGAAACTCGTGCTGAATTTGCGGAGAGAACAGTTGCCAAACTGGAAAAGTCTATTGATGACCTGGAAGGTATGAAATTACTCGAGTTTCATTTTAAAATGGTCAATTTCAAATCAGAAAAGAAAATTCTAGGAGAGGGGATTAGATTTTATCAGGAAAGGACAGAAGTGCTTGTGAGGCCTATTGGTAGACTGGCACGATGCGTTCACTGGACATGTCTGTCCTGCGTGGTACCTCCCGGCCAGAGGAAGTTCTCCTGAAAGAGTTCTCTTTCCAGAAGTTGGTAACAATAACCTGATTTTGGCCAACTCGCACATACATGGCCTCAAGGGCTTTTTCCATTAATAACAAGTTCACAACCCTACTTAATCTGATCACTGAAAAATAATTTTGTGATATTAAAAAAAAGGAAATGTAGGTGAAGCTTCTGACCTGGCAGCTGTGTGGATTTTTTTGCTTTCATACCGATACTCAGTTACGCATCTGTTTTTCTTCTTTTGTTTTCCTCCCCAACTGCTTTGGCTGCTGCCTTCTGACTGTCTTCATGTCTCCTACTCTGCGCCTCTTCTCTGGACTGTTTTTCTGCATTTCTTGCTGAAACGTGCCTTCTGCCCTCGTCACCGCTAGACGAGCTGTACGCTCAGAAGCTGAAGTACAAAGCGATCAGTGAGGAGCTTGACCATGCTCTCAATGACATGACCTCTTTGTGATCTGCACCTCTGGGGGGGTACGGGGGCCGCTCTGACTCGCTGCATTTCCTAAGCTTTTCTCGCCTGTAATACCTGTCACTTCTGTGCAGCTTCCACAAGCGACCCTTCCGTCCCCTCTGTGAGAACTGAGCTCAATAAAAACGAGATACCTCTACCTTTCAGCTTTTGGGGTTTATTTCCTTATAATTCACCTAAAATACACTAGTAACGACAACGAAGGTAAGTCCGGCTCCCGGCGCCGGGGACGGGCAGATGCCGTCAGCACAGGTGCCCCCGTTGGCAGGGGCAGGACCCGGCGCGCTGGCAAACGCCTGAATTTTGGTGTCCCCAAGGACGCGTGTGGCAACGCAAAGCTTTTGAGTGCGCTCGGGTGTGTACTTGGCGGTGTTCCATCTGCCTGGTTAAAAACTCTGGGGGCAATGGAAACTCTGAAGGACGCGTGCTATAAATCACATGTTCAATCAAAACACAAGTCTGTCACATTACCCATAAAACGTGTCCCAAAACTGCACTAAATTAGAGCAATTACCCCCAAAATTGGCCTTGTTTTGTGAATGGAGGTGTAGTGTTGTCTTGAACGTGGAGGTAAGTAATCACGGTTTTTATTTAAAGCGAAAAGGCGGTGGAGTCATGTGTGGTTTAAGTCTTGTTTTCTTCTTCTTTCTCACTAGAAAAACTTGCTCAAGCGAAAGAAGAGAACTTGGGGTTGCATCAGACACTGGACCAGACGCTAAACGAACTGAACTGTATATGAGATGGCGAAGAACCCCAGCGGCCAACAGGAACTGAAGACTCCGTCTGCATTTACCGTATCGTCCCTCTCTCTCTCTCGCTCTGTCTCCTGGAAAAAACCGATTAAGTTATGACCAGTACAGACGCGCGTAAGGCTCTGGCGTGACTCGAAGGCCGTCGCGCACCTCTTGACGCCAGCAGCGCCGGCCCCGGGCCCCTCCAGGGCACCCTCCTCCCGCCGCGCGCGGGAGAGCGCGAGCCGCGCCCAGGGCGGCGGGAGCCGCCCTCGTTTTTCATTTCCGCGGGTTATCGATAGCGCGGCTGTAGCTTTTCCTCACGGTTGATTAGTCATTTTTATATAAACCCCGGTAGCAGCTGTACCCCAGCAGTAGTGTCGCCCTCCGCCGGCAGCCTGTTAGCGACGTTTCATATTAAACAATTTCTCACGGTACCGAGGTCTCCTCCCGCTCCTTTTGTAGCGCTTCCGTTCGGGTGACGTCACGAGCCGGCACACCACGTCGAGCTGCGGGGAGTTAGAGGCGTGACGTCGCTATTCGCGGCAGGAAGTGACGCTCGGGCGGGCGGAGCGGAGCGGAGCCAGCCGCCAATCGCGCCGCCGCTTGCCCCAGCGGGCGAAGGCCGCCCTCCAATGGGGCGCCGGCTCCGCGCCCTTCCTGCCGGGCTCGGCGATGACGCGCGCCGGGCTCGGCCAATAAGCGCGCGGCGGGCGGTGATGGGCGGCGGGCGCGGCCGGTGAGGCGGCGCGGGGGGCGGGCGCGGCGGGGAGGGGCGGTGCCCGCGAACATGGCGAAGACGTACGACTATCTCTTCAAGCTGCTGCTCATCGGCGACTCGGGCGTGGGGAAGACGTGCGCGCTCTTCCGCTTCTCCGAGGACGCCTTCAACGCCACCTTCATCTCCACCATCGGTGAGGGGAGGGGGGCGGCCGGGGCGACGCTGACCGCACCGGCCGGTGGTCGCGGCCGGCGGCTCCGGTTCGGGGCCTGGAAACGGCTCGTTCCGCCCGGAGGAGTTTGATGGCGGCCGGCTCGGGCCGAGGGAGCGGAGGGGGCGGGTTCGCTGCCGGCGCCGGTGGCTCCGAGGCTCGGGGTGGGGGGGGGGCCGCAGCCCGGCCCTGCCGCCTCGGCTCGGCTCGGCTCGGCTCGGCGGGGCTCGGCTCGGCTCGGCTGTCCTGCAGGGCTCGGGGCTGGAGCTCGGGCTCGGCTCCGGCCGCTCTCGGCTGCGCGGCGGGACGTGAGCCGCCTTTGCGAGCTGGGCGGCTCTTTTCGTTCGCTGAAGGGGAGGACGCTCTGCTGGCGCTCCTCCTGAGCGTGAAACTGTGAGCGGCGAAATGAGGGGGGAGGGAAGAAATGAGATTTGGGCTTTCGGCAGGAACCGGGAGTAATTTAGTTGCTTCTCTTTTCAGGTATTGATTTTAAAATTAGAACTATAGAGCTAGATGGCAAGAGAATTAAACTGCAGATATGGTAAGACTTTTCTTCTGAAGTTAACGTCCAATCGCTGGGTGTCCACACGGTGCGGGGCGGCGATGTTATCGTGAAGTCTTTACCCTAGTTGTGCCCTTCAGCGGTTTACGACATCTTAGAAACTAAAAGATAGTTCTAGTGCACCTAAAGACTGCTTCACATTCTTTAAACCTTTCAGTGGCTCTGACTTGAGCGTGTTGCCGTCGGTGGTTTGCGTGAGCCCCCGCGTTCTCTCTGTTCCAGGGACACTGCCGGGCAGGAGCGATTTCGGACCATCACAACCGCCTACTACAGGGGAGCAATGGTAGGAGCCGTGCGGGTGATGCTAAACCTAACGCGGGCGATCCCGCTGTCACAGATCGGCTGGGTTTAATGTGGAACGCGCACGACTGCCGATGTCTTCCGGCACGTAAACTCTGCCCAGCTAAATGTTTACAGCGGCGCTCCTGTTTCAGGCGGTGCTGGAGCTGTGCTGGGACGACGTGGGAGCTCGTAGGGGCAGCTTCCCTCCGTGACTCGCTCTATAAATACACGTCCCGCACACCTTATCTAGCCAGGCACAAACTGCGATTCGGTGTTGTGTGGAAGTGTGAACCAACTGGTTTAAAAATAGTCTTTGTTAAGTTGCTCCTTTCTGCTGTGGACAAGTCTTTAACTCTCGCTTAAACTGACGCTAGCTGAAATTGTCTCCTTCTTAATCTTTAGGGCATTATGTTAGTCTATGACATCACCAATGAAAAATCTTTTGAAAACATTCGGAACTGGGTCAGGAATATTGAAGAGGTAATTTCTCTATTTACTTATTGAATACTAAAAGATGCAATTTCTTCCTCCAAAAGTAGTTGAAACTTAATTGCTTCAGAAGCGTTACCTTTCTTTTGGATTCATGTGCTGAAGGGTGCCTGGAAAATAAATTGAATGAAAACCAGGAATACCTTCTGGAACGCCTTGGTTAACAGTAGCCCGTTGTGCTGACACACGAGAGCCAGCCGGGGGGACTGTAGCCCTTCTAGCCATGAGGGGACCGAATAGTTGATGTTTTCCTGCCACAACAAGTGATCCGAGAGCTGTCGTTATGGAGGATGCGCTGGACTGCTGGGATGAGGGGTTTGGGGGAGCCCATAAATCTGCGGAAGATGCTTGGCACTCCGTGTTAAGTCCTTGATGCGCGCCTCATCTTTTTGACAATATTTGTCTAAAAAGACCCAAGCCAAAGTCCTTTCTTTGATCTGTTTCTATCTCAGCACGCCTCTCCAGATGTTGAAAAAATGATCCTTGGGAACAAATGTGATGCAAATGACAAAAGACAAGTTTCTAGAGAGCAAGGGGAGAAGGTAAGTGCTGTAGCTTTAACGTATTTCAACTTAGACTTTTCAGAGCGTAAAACCTGCATTCGTTACGGTCTGTACGCCTCCTTGGTACCTCGGTGGTGTTCCTAAGCGGAACTATTGAACATTTCCCAGGCTGTAGTTGCAGGACATTTCCCCACTCTGGTTAAAAGATGAGTCGCTGTTAAGAATTCTTGTCGATTGGCTGGTCAGGATGTATTAGGTGCGAAGCAACAAGCTGGATTTTTTTCTTAGAAAGAGGAAGAAAAAACGTGCTAGAGTTTGACATTTAGGAAATGTCTGTCTTTGGCTGAAACCCACTGAGACAAGGTAGACAGGATTGTCTTTTCTGGCGTTGGATGTTACTTAGTCAGGAAAGGTGCTTCTACGCACTGCAGATGTTACGAGACTGACCGGATACGCATGCAAGAAAAAAAATAAAGGAGCAGATGAAGATGTGTGCAGAGTGTGAAACAGCAGAAAAAAGCCCAGCAAGAAGAGATACTAATAGGAACGAGATTTAGTTCCTGATTTGTGCAAATTGTTCTGCTTGAGTAAATCCCCAAGTTGCTATGAATCACGCCAGAAGGGGCAGATCCTGTGCAGTTGGTTATATTTAGAGCTGTTCCCGCAATTATCCAACTAACATGAAACCTGCTTTTGTTCAGCTTGCTGCAAGTTTTGGAATTAAATTCATGGAGACCAGTGCAAAAGCAAATATAAACATAGAGAATGTAAGTACTATAACCGTTCTCTTATATGTATTGACTTATTTTTGCAAACAAGCAATAAGAACACTCGCCCGTCCTGGTTGGGTGCAAAACTCCGTTGTTAGATACTGCGGATGGGTTATTAAGTACATATCTGCGCGTTCCATGAAGGCTTGTCTAGCCAACGTTATGCCGATTTATTTAAGTTGAAGTGGGTGCTTAGAGCGTAGCACAAGGGTGTTAGAGCAAACTGCGGCAGGGCAGCACACTGAAAAACTGGGCTTAGGCCTTTGCATTCAATAATGTGATTGACAAAGGGTGACATTTTCCCTCTACGTAAGCCCAGGTTGTGCCGTGGTGGTTCTGAGGCTCAGAAATGGGGTAGTGGGGTTAGAAAAGGAGCATGAAAACCTGGAGAGGGGCGCGGGGAACCTGAAAACTTGCTGTTTTTCAGGAGTTCAGTATATGTAGAAACTCGGGAAGGCAGCTTATCGCTAAACAAAAATGTTAGAATATATTAACACTTAACTGGTTTACTTGTTGCAGGCATTTTTCACTCTTGCAAGAGACATCAAAGCAAAAATGGACAAGAAGTTGGTGAGTAACCTTTACTTGGTCCACACTGTATTTAAATAAGAAAAAAAAAACCAAACCTCAACCAAAAGCCAAATAGCAAGTACTGCTTCACAGTGTATAAAAAATACTTTGTCATCTCTTTCATGGGGGTTATAGAAATTTATTTTTAGTTTTGTCAAGCTACTCTCTGGCCTTGTCGTATAAAAATTGTCTCTGCATTTCAGGAATTAGCTGCAATGGTTGAGGCTTCCTAAATAAAATTATCTTTTATTTATTTTATTGCAAGTCAGGCCAGTGGTAGAGCTGTTTAATGATATTTCTTGCTCTTGTGGTCTGAAAAATTAGTCATATAAGGAGGCCCGCTTCATACTTCAGGGTAGTCTTGAAACTAGTATGTTTAAAAATAGGTAAAGAACTAATTTTTTTGATAACTTCTGCAAAAGCATCCTGAGAAGCAGTTGGGTTACCTTTTGCACAACAGATAAATATGTATCAATGTCAGTTTGTTCCTTACAAAATGAAGCTAACAAAGATTCCTTCTACTTTCACTGAGTATTCCACCTTCATGTGACCAGACGTGTGCTGACAGAGCTGTGATATTTTGGGTCTTGCTGACGATTCCTAAGTGTTTCAGCAAGAGCCAAACATGTCCTATAAATTTTTTTTTTTAATCTCGGCTGTCTTTGAGTTTATAGAAAGAAGACGAATAGGCGCGGTGCACGTTAGTCAAAGCCAAAAGTAGCAGATGCAGTTCTCCGACTTCTTGTAGCAGCTGATGTAAGGCTCAGATAAATGAGTCAAGGCTCCTGTTGGTTTTAGCAATGGTTTTTTGTGTATGGCAGGCTTGATTCAACAAAATTAATAGATGAAGTATGGATGCTAGAAGCGGTTAAGTATAAATAAGTAACTGAATATTCTTTGCATCTTCAGGAAGGCAATAGCCCGCAAGGCAGCAACCAGGGAGTCAAAATCACACCAGACCAGCAAAAGAAAAGCAGCTTTTTCCGATGTGTTCTTCTGTGAGGGACACGGCCTTAATCTGAGCATCTGCTCAGCTGAACTGGACTGTGCCTGTTCTGAGTGAGATTTCCTCTGTCTGTGGACTTAGCATTTTCAACATACCTTGTCACTTTGTGACCATCTGAATAAGAAATTGTTTATTTTAGTAATTGTCTGACTCTTCAATTTTGGAGATGAAACAAGTTTATTTTTGTCAGATTGCCACTGGGCATGCGTATTGTCTAGCAGAGGGAGTACAGATCAAACGTGACCTGTGATATAGCACCTTTGCTGACAGGCTTCAATCTTTTTGTTCATATATGTAATGTATCCAAATTAGAAAGATTAAGTTATGATCAAAATAAGAAACTGAAATGCCAATGCTAATAAAGTACAGGTATGTGTACATGATACATGTGCATATCCATGTCTATAGATGCATATGGAACAATCACATCAAAACATCAAGTAAATGCACTTACGTAAGCAGGACAGGCTTATACCTTTTCAGAAGGTAGAAGGAAGCTTTCTGCATCTCCACCTCTTTGCTACTCCAGAGAAAATCCTTAATCTGCCTGTTAATTACTCAGTTGCGTTATTGTAGACAATCCACAAGTATAATTGAAGTTTTGCAAAAAAAAAAAAAAAAAAATCCTCCTCAAAGGAATCTCTATTTTTTTAAAAAACCAAAGTGTGCTGTAAATATAATGGATCCTTGCCATCAGGAAGTACTTTATCCATGTTAGACTTGACCATGCTTAATTAAGTACTCCAGATGTTTAGACGTGTTTAAAAGGAGATGATAACTACAGTGAGTCCCATGCAAATTATCTGTTGTCTGTTCTTAGAGAAACAGACCGTGGTTCAGGTAGGGACACTCCCTCAAAATCTGTAACATTACAATGGGTGGCGTTTTCTTCTCCAGTTGAGAATGACTCCAGATCTGTCGTGATGTAGTAGCTGGTTTTAAATTGTGACGAGAAAATGTATTGCACTGCTTCCAGTTGTGTGTTCTCATGCACACTTGCTCACATATGCAAATAAATGTTGCACATACGAACACTTTCTGAAAACAGACTTTTTTAAACTGAGACTTGCCTTGCTGCTGTGTATTGATCATTTCAGATTTCAAGCAGCAACAGACCTGTTAATAGCGTGCATCAATGCAAATGATGTTTAGTCCTCAGTGGAAATATTCTATGTATTTATTCCTATAAACACAGTCTATTACATTCCGATGTATAAAATATATAACAGCCAAGTAAAGCTCCTAGGTAGCTAATTGCTCTTAGTTCAGAGGCTGTAAGCCTGACTCTTAATTAGACTGACAAAAGGAGCCAGTAAGAGCCATCTACTTCAAAGTCTGCTGTCAAGTGATTGGAATTACGGTGTATTTAACTCAAATGAACATATCAGCTGTGTCCTGCAACTCACTGGAATTGTTAACATGCTTTGTTTACATTGACAACTGCACTTAAGGGTAAAATTAAAGCTGATTTTGAAGTTAATTAATTTACTCACCAGTTTTGTTTTCTTCAAGTTTATGGTATTATATTCTGGCCTCAGAGTAGCACTCATGTTACTGTAGTTAAAGATCTATCAGATTCATAATTAAACTTTATAAATCTGCAGCATGCAATTGGGCTCAACAGGAATATTGTCTGTTTTTCTAAAATGGAAAAAGGAAATTTTACTGTATAAGTTACTGGTTTATAAAAATGCATTTTATATGCTACCAACTTTTTTTTTTTTTTTTTTAATAGCTAGCAGATTACAATGAGATCTGTTCATGATTAAAATCACACATAAAGCTTTCCTTTAACCAGAACCTTATGATGAGGGTTTGTTTTGTTTACTCATGGCTTTTTAGCATGAGGACTTGGTGAACATGCACCATAGTGGATTACAGGCAGGTGTATTTGTAGGATAAAACCATGTTAAGCTACTGAAAAGCCTTCTAGTCAGTATATGCTTCTAGTCAGTGTATGCTTCGAAGTGTAGTTAATACAGAGCTATAGATTGGATAAGCAATGCTTCTATCTTGAGATAAGGATGCTTTTAAAGAAAGACTTTGTGTATGCTTCAAGAAATTGAGGCAGAATTGGGGAGGTGATTAAGGCATGGTCTGAATGTTGTTTTCCTATACAAAACTGATCTGGTTAATGATTTGTTTCTGGCTTAGTAGTAAATGTGGATTGTCTCGCATCCATCCTTCTACTTTAATACAGCCAGGTGGTACAGCCAGACTTATTTTTCAAAGTGACTGGAAAAATAAGTGGTTAGTCCAAGTTGGTATCACAGGCTGTCCACTGTGATACTGGGCATTGCCTGTCAACAGTGTCTAAATCAATAATTCATCTTGAGATGAGAAAGCAAACCATACTAATTTACAAGTGGATAAAACTTGAAGGATGGAATTGTGGTGTTCACTCCTCATTTTCTAAATCTTAAGTTACTCTTTTGCATTCAAAGCTAACTCTTTGTATGTGAATACGTTCTGTTTAAACTTATGCTGGTTGTTGCACATATGTTTATGTACCTAATTTATAACATTATTTCCTTTTATGAAATGATTGGTTTTACTCAATGAACAACTACATTATTGTCTGATCTCAGGAAGTTTCATACAGTTACTGTGACTACAGTCATCACTGTACTTCTAGGGTATACAGACTCTACACAGAAATTAAATCGGTGTAAGCAATGTGAAATCTAAAACGGAAATGTAGGACAGCAAAAGGTTAAAGACACTGCAGTTGCATGTATGCTTGGCTGTGTGTCACTAAATGCAGACATCAAATCTTGGAGAAGTACAATATGTAGTTGATGTTTCCATCACATAATTAAATTACTGTACTTTTTAAGTATGAATGATATGGAAAACACAATGATCAAAAGAGGTACTGCGTAAATACATACAGTAATGTATTTATATCTAAGCTTTCTTTAACTAAGGAGGAAAAAAACAATTGGATACAAAATTTGTAGAACTGAGGAATTTAAGTAGATCCAAAAAACTAACTATGTGCTTACTACACATTCTCAGTGTCTAAATGCCACTAAAATTTCAGGTAATCGATTAACACTTGGTTTGTAGAGAAACAAACCCATTTTTGAGTATGTTCTCAAATTCCCTTACTTTAACGAGTATCATGGAATTCTGTGGTTGACCTTATTTTTGAGGCTGGTTGCAATATATCAGATAGTCTTCACCCCTTCAGGTGTAGACCTGTCAGTAGCTCATCTGTCAATAAATGGTGGAACTGCTGTTTTAACACTTCACCATTTCAACACTTACGTTGTCTAGGTCCTATGCTGATAGGCACATCTAATGTTCCTTGACATCCGAGCCTTATGCCAGCATCAGACGTTCAGCCTCAGATTTATAAATCCTATGGATTATTGTAAGTCTCTTTACTGCTGCTGAAAATTATTTGGTCTCTCCTTTCATGTGAGATGCTAATCATCTCACTGACAATTGTTAAGGGTTTTATTGTTGTGGCGGTGTCTTTGTCTGATGATCATGCTCAAAAGCTACCATGATTTCTTGTTCTCTTGAACTTGAAATGGCTGGTGTTTATGCTGGAGAGGAAATGGACAAACAGCTGCGTAGAGGATGGTCTCCATTTGTACTAGAAGTTCATAGTGGTTGGGAAAGAATGATGACTGACTTCTGTCTTCATTTATAGATTAAATAATGATCTGTTCAATTGAACGTTAATGGTAATGTGCAGTCTGATTATTTCAGGCTGCCTTATTCTTTGACCCATCTCTTTCACCGATCATTGGGAGTTTTTGTTTCTGTAGGTAGTACAAGTTTAGTGGGCTGGTCTCTCTACCCTTTCTGCAGGAATCATATGCTCTGCGTTGAGCACGAGTTGGGCCTATGACTTTGTTTTGAAGGGAACTTAATGCATCCCAATATTTTTAAAAACAACTGTAAATTGTGTTTTTAGAATGACCACTTTTGGCTGCCACCCTTCCCACATTACAACTGCTTTCTTAAACACTTCTCATTGATTTTCATGTTTGTATTAAAAACAAAACTGTTGTTTATTACAGTATGTATGTTTTTACTCTGTTGTACAGGACCCTGAGCACTGCATAAATAAACTTCTTATGAAAAGAGAATTTTACAAACTTAGTTTGTCAGTCCTGTTCATCATTCATGCATATAGATTCGCGTGTAGAAAATAGGATATTTCTAAGAAGAGAAAAGAGGGACAGGAACCTAGGGTAGCCTCTTTTGTCCTTTAAAGTATGTTGACTTTTCATTATAAATTCTGAAATAGAGAGCTCTTCTCTATATTCTTCTCAGAACCCATAATGGATGTCTGTGACACACTGGGAGAATACTTCAGCAAATTGATTCACTGGACCGTCTGTTAAGACTATAGCTGATCAGAGGAGTTGCTTACACAATTTTGATGAACCATAATGTTTTTGAAACTATTTTCAAGGTTTTTTTACTGGTTAAGGCATTTGCTTAGGAATTTTTTTTTAAAGGTATAATTTGATACAAGTTCCTTTACTACCTGGTGGTGTCCGAACTTTAAAAAAATATTTCCCATCACACTGTCTAGGCCAGATTTACTCTAGCAGAGGGGACAGAATAGACATTTTGTTAAGTTACAGGGAAATCTTGATGAAGAGCTTAATGAATTCTTCCTTTAAGGAGGTAAACAAGAGACAAGAGTTCTCTGACTGGTTAAGTTACCAGAAATTGTCGTCTTTGCTCCTCTCATTCTGCTTTCTCATGGGTGGTAATCTCAGGTGAAGTAATAGTTGTTGAAGGTTCAAGAAGCACTTCCATCTGCATGTTTCACTAGATTCAGATTCGAATGTGAAATGTGCTGTTAGAAAGAGGAAGTAATGATCATTTATGTATCACCCTATTCAAAGGGATTCACTAAACTTAATCCTAGGACTGTATAATAAATGGGAAAATTCATTTTGCAAAGCACTTGCAAAGAATAAGTACATAAAATAAACACAAGATTTGGAGTGCTGCTTTGTGTAAGACATATGCATCAGAAACCACATTAAGACTATGTTACGCATTGAGTGAGCTAATCTCATATACCTATCAATGGACCCTAAGTGCTAATATTAACTTTTTAAATTACCAGGACTTTTTGTCATGTAAAAAGTACATCAGAGGCTCAAAAAGCAAGTCAAGAAGCCTCCACACTTTTCCAAGCTTCTGTTTTCCCAGTCTTTGTGGTGGGCAGCTGTACTAGAAACTGTCAGGGAAGAGTGGTGATCTGTAATGGCTGAGGAGACGTAAAACACACACTTCAGAGACTTCTGACAAAAAAACTAAGAGCAATTTTGTGTTAGAAATTAAAAGCAAATACTACCTGAGGAAATCTGGAGCTCGTATTATCATATGCTGAAAGTCTTCCAAAGACAGCTTGCCATCGTTGTCCACATCAGCTTCATAAATCACCTTTTCACATACAAGGCTAACTTCTTCTGGGGTAAGTTCATTTCGGGTTAATTTGTTAACAGTTTTCTCTAGATCTGATTTGCATATGTAATCATCATTGTTAAAATCTGTCAAAGGAAACAAAATGAATTCAAAGTTACAGAAGTCAGCATTTTATATGGTTGACTGCCAAGACCTAACAGGAAGGGTTTGGTTCCCAGGCTGTAATGTATTTATGTAAATAGAACTTTCAAATTGGAAATGAAGTTATCTGTCTTTGCTTGTATAAAAATTCTGTCTTTGCTTGTATAAAAATTCAATAACAAAATAAAAATCCTGGAATAATTTCTCCTTTTATGCATAAGGCTAACAATTGTAAATAGTTGAATGGCTAAACATAGCCTAGCCATAATTAAATCATTCTGGCAAATCACTACTACTGAACCAAATGCAAGAAATAGTATGAAGTTAAAGGAAGAGAATGGGCTGTTCAGTTTTGGTGGGGGTTCACTTTTTTAACATCTTTGCTGAATCACGTACAGTTTACATCGCAAAAGAAGATTTTGTTTGTTTGATACATTGTTTGACTTTAGCTGATCATAAAGGAAGTAACTGAAAATGGTACTGTAAAAAAAAAAAAAAAAAATACAACAAAAACCCCCAAAAACCCAACCCACAATGAACCTTTAAATTTGTCCTTGGAGAAAAATGCTAGAAGTGTGCTTCCCTGCCTCCCACCTCCCCCTACCAAAACCACGCTACAGATTTATGGGCAGCCAAATCCCTTGTGCTGCACTTTTCCAAGCAGCCCCTCAGACAGAAGTATTTCTTAAATTTTTATCAGCTCTTGAAAACTGCAGATAATTTCAGGTTGTAAATTTTATAGTAAATCCTAATCCCAAACAAATAAGAGAAGAGACAAAAGGGTAAAGAAGACCAGAAGTTTCTAGGAGAGAGAACAGACATTCAAATGCAATGAAAAGAAAGGCTGCATTAGAAACATACCTAACTAGAAATCATTGTGGTGACAAAATGATTATTTTGCATCCCTACATGAAGCTGCAGGATTTCCACAAGGTTTATTTTTTATACATGTCTCACTCACCATAAATTTTAAAAGCATAATAAGCTTTCAAGTCTCTGGGAGCCATTTCACTCAGCACTGAAAACATGTCCAAAAAATCATCTAAAGTCATATTGCCGTCTCCATCCTCTGAGAAAACCTCTGCTATCCGCTGACGAAATGGATTGTCCTGGGCAACAGAACACAGGAGCAAGGGAAGGTCATCTTTACTAGCATTAATTTCAGTGCAGATAAGACACAATTGGAGTGAGACTATTTTTGTTGTAACCCCTTTTTGGCAAATACTCCCCTTTCTGCTATTGTGCTCCTGTCTAATGTTATATCAGGTAGACACAGCTGCAGCCTTCTTTAACTTTTGTGCAATTTCAGGGTGTTTTCAGGGAATCACTAGAAGCTTCCAGAAAGACTTTTGACTTCAATAGCCAAAATTTATTTGTATTTCAGCCTCCCAGCAATTAGTACTGGATGAATTATTAAAAAAGGGTAGATGAAACTGAAATGTGTCACTCGATTCTAGTTGCGTTCCTTGCTCTGTACCTTCAGCTCTGGCATGCTGCCAATGAGTTCATAGGGAAGCGTCACGTCTGGTTTATCTGTGTAGTCAAGTGGAACTAGCTGTGGGGCTAGATCTCGGTATCTGTAAAACAGTCTGAAATAGAAAGAAAGGCTTGTTTAGGGAACAAGTTTTTTAGACCACTGAGAACCATGTGTTTGCCTTTTCCATATCATTCTTCACATTTTTCATCCTTTACCAGGTGGATGATATCAGTCACTAACATTTAATATACTCTGTAGTTGTTGGTGGAAGAGACAGTATTAAAAAGAACACCACAGTGTAACTGGTGAAAACAAAGCCTTCATGCTTACAGAACAACTAGGTGAAAATGCTTACACACGTCAGGCAGCCAAACCACTACACAATATACACAGATACCGTGTATCTGAAAACTGATCTTTACAAAGTTTCAGATTTACTTCTACATTGCCAGCAACGGTGTTCAGGCACGTAGTGTAGTTATGATTTATGTGTTTTTGATAACAAGGCAGAAGACCTTCAGTCCGAAGTTCCACCTAATCAGTTTCCAAACACAAAAAAACTTGTGGCAGGGCAAAAGGGATCCATTTTCCAAATCCACAATGAATGTGACAAAAAATAATGGGCTTAAACTGGAGCATGAAAGATCCAGTTTAAATGTCAGAATGAAACCCTGAATGCCTAAAGCCATGGGCAGGGAGAGAGATCTGGGACCAACTCTAGCAGGTTTTTATCCACCCCAAATATCTTCCATTTTTTCCACAGAACTCGGGTTCAAGAGACAGAAAATGTGCATAATAATTTGAATGTATTCACCACTTTTTCAGCATGCTATTTGCTTCACGTCTTGTGCTAGAGTAAGGATCCCATTTACAGCTGTTATCAACAAAACAATAGGACAGAATTTTAAAAGGGATCCTTATCAATAATAAATGTCTTAGTCATGACACGATTATGGTTCTGGCCTCTATTTACTATGTGGAAAGGAGACAGATTTAGATTTCAATTATTACAGAACCATTCGTATTTTATCCTGTATAGAATTCACACAGTTATCAAGGTTCTAAAGAGGGACATGCCCTGTACAAAATTGTCACTCGTGCTCTGCCCTTCAGAGAAATTAGCAAATCATGTGTGATGCTATCTTGAGAGATGCAGAAACTGAACACTTCCCTTTCTGTTAGTACGCCCAATGGTCAGGAATGGCAAACGTAACTTCAATATTATGTACATTACTATCTGGGTAAGTATTTTTAACAAGAGGAGAACAAGTTCAGGTTTTCAGTGAAGACTCTCAGTCCCACATGAACAGAATACTGAACCTGCCTCCATCAGATCCTTTGGCTGGAGACTAAATGCAATGTTCGATGAAGCACATGAAGGCTTTGGGGAAAATGCACCTTAGAGTATTAGTATAATTATTTACAAGAAGATGTGAAGAAAATGTGAAGAAAATTTGACACAATTGTTAAGGTTTTCATAAACCAGGCAAAGTATTCCAAAGAGTATCAGTATACTTTGAAGTAGCTGTCACAAAACAAGGTGAGAGGAACATGGATGTCACTGGCAAAGTATGCACTAAAGTATAACTTGTTAAATTTATTTCTGATAAATAAAGAGAGTCTGGTACCTTAATACTAAATTTAGAATTCTGGCTCAATTTAGGATAGATAACATAGGGTTTGTACATTAAAAAAAGCAACAAAAATGCTCAAATTGTCCAATGATATTGCTTTAAATTTGTGTAAATCCTTTTAAAAATTATTTTTAAAATACCTCACCCTCTATGTAACCTGTCTTTATAGCAGTGTCTGCCCTTTACCCACAAAATGCATATACAAGACTCACCTCAGAATTTCTTTCCTTGTAAAGAATGTGCAGTCCTATGAAAGAAGAAAAGATAGAACATGTAATGACAGTTTTCAGCATGCATTGGTACAGTGACTTGAATGAAGTCATATTGTAATATATGTGGCCAAGCATGAAAGCTTTTTCTTTTTGCCATATAATTAGGAGTATTTTATAACCCTTCTTCTTGATGTAAGAATCAAACCATGTTACTAAAATCTTTGCTGTAACTTAATAGTCCTACTTAATAATTTTTAAAAGAGATTGTTTTAAAAAAGCCCTCGCCATTATTCAATGTTCTATCTGAACAGCCCTTTAGTTTGTTTTATACCTGATATGCATCCAGCTGCTCTGGAGTGAAAATGGTTTGCTTGTTGCCCATTTCTGGCTCTGAATGCTGATTCTTGTCCCATCATTCTTTCCTCAAAGGCACCTTTATAGGAGGTCTGGATATTCAGTTATTAAAAGCTGCAACAATGAGGTTCAGGTATAGCAGAGGATCAAGTAACCAGCTTCCCTGTTCCACAGGCTGCAAAGTATCATTATAGAAGCATTTCATCAAATCTTCAGTCTGGCTACTTAAGGCTCTTACCCACCTGTCTCCTGTGTGCACAACAAAGACTCCTGTTACAGTATTTAGCCAAACAACTAATAGCTTCTTGTTTGTGTCTTTGAAGCAGCAGGTGGACTTAATGGATCATACTTTTTCATTCCTTCAAACATGGTAAATTAACTGAAAAGTCTTAGCAATGTCTTTCTTCTTTAAGAATTAACACCAAATGCTAGAAATCAGTAACACTGGTAGTAACCCCTTGCCCTTCCCTTCTCACTAATGCTAATGGTAGTTTGTACTGGAGGAAGTAGCTATAAAGTCCACTCGTTCCCTTTATTCTGCATTATCTGTTAATACACATTACCACTAGTCAACCATTATTTGTGTGCCATGATACATATATACTGATACCTGTATGGCCGTTACACTGAAAGTACCTGCGAGTATATAGTTTATACACGCGAACAGAAATGTGATGTTACAGGCTGTATGAAATATGAAAATAAAAGCTAGAAGGAGGAACTGACTGCACAACTACAACATGTGGCAGGCTGCCTTATTTATTGATCACGGGCAGGTTGTAAAACCTTCATTTCTTGGTCATTCCTACCGTCCAGCTGGGTGGGCCCCTCTCTCCTGTGGAAAACGTATTCCCCTCAGCGAAGGAACGCCAGCCTCACCCACCGGCGCGCCTTCAAATAACCAAAAATTATTCAGAATTGTTCCGCTCGGCGTGGAACAAGGTGTGCGGGGAGGGCTGGGACTGGTGTTTTGGGGTTTGGGGTTGGTTTTTTATTTTTTTGGCGCTGCCCGGATCTCTCGACTTTCCTCTCAGCGGGGGCGGCTTCGGCTCGTAACGGTTTTCCCTCACGGAGGGAAGAGGACGCCCCGTTGCCGCGGCAACGGCGCCGCGCGCCGCCAGGGGGCGCCGCAGTGCGCGCGCGGCCGGGAACGCCATGGCGGACTACGAGGCGGTGCAGCGCGGGCCGCTGCGGCTGAAGGGCAGCGGCGGGGCTCTGGGGGCCGGCAAGCGGTGAGGGGACGGCGGGGAAACGGCGTGGGGGGGACGGCGGGAAGGACGGAGGGACGGACGAGGGGTCGGCGGGGTGGGCAGCGGTGACCGCCCTCTGCCCGCAGGAAGAAGAAAAAGGCGAAGGACAAGGCCCAGATCCTGGAGCAGATCGTGAGCAGCAAGAAGCAGGAGGAGGAGAAGAAGCGCGGCCTGGACAAGCGGACCCCGGCGCAGGTGGCCTACGAGAAGATGCAGGAGAAGAGGGTAAGGGCAGCCCTGCCTGGGCCAGACCCCCTCTGGGGGCTCGGGGGGGGGGGGTTAAACCCCCCATGAGGGGCTACGAGTGCTGGAAGTAACCGGCCTCTCTTGTGTCTTCCCCCAGCAAATGGAGAGGATCCTGAAGAAAGCGTCTAAAACCCATAAGCAGAGGGTGGAGGTAAGCTAAATCACCCTGATTTACTCAGGCCGGTGTGTGTTTATCAGCACGCAGGCTTGTTGGGCTGGGGGAACTGTTTCGCCTCTGTGAAACCACAGAACCGGGGAGGTCTTGCGGCTCAACGGCAGTGATGTCGGCACCAAATATTAAACATTTTCTTTCTCCTTCTCTCCCCTAGGACTTCAACAGGCACTTGGATACTCTGACTGAGCATTACGACATTCCTAAAGTCAGCTGGACTAAGTGAACGGGCTCCTTTTTCAAGGCTTTGGATCAGGAGCTGCATTTTGTTTGTATGAAACAGGGTTGCTGTGTAAATCAGTGTATTCTCCATATTGAATGTTTAATATATCTTCCGAACGTTTATGACTTTGTACTGTCTTATTTCATTGTTTTGTTTTTTAAAATCAAATATTCAACAAAGTCTCTTCTTGGCTGATGAGCTCTGATTTATGTAGGTGCAGAGGGCTGGGGTTTTTTTAGTGCTTAAAGTGAGATTAAGGCCAAAATCAATTGCCGTGAGCCCGCTGGGAAACATTCCTTTATTTGTTTGATACTAATACTTCTCTGTTTTGGAGGTGAAGAGTCTGACAGTCTCACAGAGCATCAGCTTCTGTTGTAAGTTATAGGAATTGTATAATTTCTTTGTCTCTAGACTTCTTTCAGAGGTGGAGGGTCCGCTGTAACTTGTAATGTCGATGTAACTTCTTATTAAAATGCTGCTTTCATCCTTTTTTTGGTGCTGACTTACCTATAAAACCAAGGGCAGCGCACTGAGGGAACAGTTTGCACCTGGAGTTTTTGAAACGCCTTTACAATTCTTACTCCCTTTGAGACGTGGCGTGCAGCTTGACGTTTCGAATCCTAACCGGCCTCTTAAACCCCAATATTGGTCTTAAACCCCAATATTGGTCTTAAACCTGAATGTCGTCCCTCTGCCGTCGCTGGCGGGGCCCTGGGTGCTCAGGTTGCGGCCCCTCGTCCTGGCGCTGTTAGCCCCGCTCCTGGTGCTGTTCGCAGCGCTGTGGGACCTTTTCTCAGCAGGGGAGGGGGAAAAAAAAAAGTAAAAAAATAAAAAGACCCACCCTCGGGACTCTTTAACATGAGGATGGTGTGAATTAAGGTGTTCTTCCGCGGCGGAGCCCTGCGCGTATCCTTCCCCGCAGCAGCCGGACCTCGTCTCGTTTCGTCACTTCCTGCCGGAAGTGCTGTGCGAGAAGCGGAAGTCGGTGTGTCTGTGACCGGGCGACACGGCGGCCCGGGCGGGAGGAGGCGGCGGCGGCGGGGCGATGTCGGCCAGCGCCGTCTACGTGCTGGACCTGAAGGGGAAGGTGAGGCCCAGGCCGCGGCGATCTCTGCGGGGCCGAAGCGGAGGGGCCGGGCTCGCTGAGGGGGTCGGGCCCCGGGATGGCGGGGGGGTCCCCCGGCCTCGTTGGGGTCTGCGGGGGCCGCTTTCCCCTTCCCGGCGCCTTCTTGCCGGCAGCCCCGGTTTTACATGGCGCTGTGAGAAGGGGGGTCGTGGCTTGTGTCTCCTCTTCGCAGTTACAGGTGCTGAGGGAGGTGCTAGCAGGGCCCTTGGGCATCCCACCTGGAGTAATTAATCCCTGCTGTAATTGCGGGTGGTTTGTCTCAGAGGGGTTGCATGTTTTCCTACCTTAAAAGCGTTATTAGGGCGTGGGCGGCAATAGGTGAAGAATAACTCTGGAAAGTGTTAATATGTGACTTTGCAATGAAAGATTAGGATTTGCATTCCGATCAGAAAAGTATCTTGGTCTTGTGATTTGCATTTATAGTATGCGTAGGAGCTAGAGTGAAGCTTGGTGGCTTTTTAAAAGTTACTTAAAGACACCGTCCAAATATCTGGTGCGTTGATCTTGCGTGGTAACATCATCTCACGAAAGAGAAAAAATATAAAGATTTTGTTCCTGTCTTTATAGGTTCTCATTTGTCGGAATTACCGTGGAGATGTGGACATGTCAGAGGTGGAGCATTTTATGCCAATCCTTATGGAAAAGGAAGAAGAGGGGACGCTTTCTCCTATTCTAGCACATGGAGGAGTTCGTTTTATGTGGATTAAACATAACAACCTGTATCGTATCCTTTATACTGCAGATAGCTCTCATACGCTGATATGCCAAGTGCTGCTTTATTATTTTTGTTCTTTGTGTCTAAAAGCAAAGCTAGAGAATGGGTGAAGTGACATAAGGAGGCTCTATTAAATAAAGTCGTTTTATGCTTTACGTAGTGTAATGTGCACCAGCAGCACAGGGTGCAGAAAAGTGTTTAGATTGATTCTACTCTACTAAATTATTTCCTAAATGTTTATCTTCACATCTCATTAGACCAGAGGTACTGTTCATTAATTAACTCTTAGGTTTTTTGGCCAACTCTAGTTGCCTAAAGGCTTTTAAAAATGCACTTAGTAAACATGGTTTTTGAATGGTGACTTTGAATGCATGTTCCTGAACATCCTTTATCAGTTGTTGCAACTTCGAAGAAAAATGCTTGTGTATCACTGGTGTTTTCGTTTTTATATAAAGTAGTTCAGGTGAGTATGAAATTTCCAAAGTAACCTCCGTCTTCTCGGTTCAGTCTAAATCTGATCTAAATAGAAGTGCGTAGAGCTTTCACATTTTTAAGAACTCTGTGGTAATAGCATTTTTACTTTATATTTGATTATTTTGTAGAACTATCTTCCTAACCACTAATAATGGAATTGATATTTTGTAGCTGAGTAGGCAAAGGATGTGACACAATGCTGTAAGTAGTTGCACAAGACCTGAGAACACAGAGGAGAATTGTGAACTTGATGCATGAGTAGTGGTATATCACATAGATTCTATGTTTGGTTCATCTGTACCTGGCATGAAAAATATTTTCTCCAGAATAAATATTTTTCATAATAGTTAGAGTTGCTTCTAGGATTCTCTAGCTCTCTTTTAACTGAGGTGGGTTTCCTGAGGCTAATCTTCTGAACAGAATGCTGTTTGTGAATTATGGGGTTTGGTTTGGAGCTTTTTAAAAATTGCTATTTTAGATACAAGAACACATTCTGAATGTGCTGTACTTCCTCAGTTAATGTCCTCCTTCTTCCCCTCCCTCCTGTCGCTTTGTTTCAGGTTTTTTCTGAATATTTCAAGGAGTTGGAAGAAGAGAGCATTAGGGATAATTTTGTTATTATTTATGAGTTGTTAGATGAGCTTATGGATTTTGGTTATCCACAAACCACTGATAGTAAAATTTTACAAGAGTAAGTATCATTCTGCATCACTTACAGTGACAAACTCCTTGGAAAGTTTTGAGCATTCTTCCCATACACAAACAAATCTTTTGGCTTGGTCTAGTTATCAAAAAAGCTAATTTTCATTTTTTCATGCCAATTATGTGGCTGTAAAGGTACATCACTCAGGAAGGTCACAAACTTGAAACTGGAGCTCCGCGTCCACCTGCCACTGTTACAAATGCTGTTTCATGGAGATCAGAAGGAATAAAATACAGGAAAAATGAAGTGTTCCTGGATGTTATAGAGTCTGTTAACCTTTTGGTGGGTACCTTTTAACTTTTAAGGAGAATTTTGATAGGAAGTGTTGAAAAGGGCTTATTGTCTGAAAACCTGCAAGGGTACAATAGAAAGTCAGACCAGCTAGTGTACTGTGATGCTCAAAACAATGTCAGTCATTAAGACCAAGTACCTGTAAGGACATCCAGCAGACAAATAATGCTTTATTTGGATGTACTGCTGATTTCTGATACGTCCTTTCCTCCTCCCTCTATGCCCATCACCTCCCTGATCTAATTCTATTCTACCGGATTAATCTCCCAGGAGAAAGACACCCAAGAAAACTTGGGACACGGGGATGGAGTGGGAGTGTTGTGATATGTTGCAACATCAAACATCAGAGCCATCTTACCTTTCTTTTTGTTTTTGTTCAGGTCAGTGCCAACGGAAATGTATTACGGAGTGAGATAGTTGGATCCATTAAAATGCGAGTCTTTCTCTCGGGAATGCCAGAGCTGCGCCTTGGTTTAAATGACAAAGTTCTTTTTGATAATACAGGCCGTGAGTATTTCGGTGATATCTCAATAATCATGAAAGAAGTTATCTCAAGTCTTAGGTTTTGGGATGCTTGAGGTTCAGCTGAAAGGATTTGTTCTAAGATGATTGAAATACTCCCTTTATCAGTGTAGAAAACCACATTAGGTCTTGTGTGACAGTACCAAGCAAAGATGGAACGCCATGGTAATATGTGGTAACCATCTAGGCTTCCTCATCTCTTTTTCCTTGGGACTTCTGCAGTCCTAAAAACCTATAGCAAGCTAAAGAAAGTGTTGGCTAAAAGGGAGGAGTGTCAGCAGACAACTGCTTAGCTGTGTAACTGGCTACAATGAGACTTCAGGCATGCTTGGTGTAGCACCTTGAAACGTGTATTTTCTGCTAGGTGGCAAAAGTAAATCAGTAGAACTGGAAGATGTGAAGTTTCACCAGTGTGTTCGTCTCTCTCGCTTTGAAAACGACAGGACAATTTCTTTCATTCCGCCTGATGGAGAGTTTGAACTCATGTCATATCGTCTTAATACCCACGTAAGTCTGGATGTTTGCATTTTTTATGTGATAGTGTTTTAGATTGTAGGCAAAATTACTAACGGCTTTCCCTTAATTTTTTTTTTTTTTTCTTAAAGTATGGGTAGCATAGTAGTTTTCAAGTCAACTGTTAATAGCAAAGCTTTGTGCTTGCTCATTTTGGAGGAAGTAAGAATGAGTTTAGAAATAACTTGGTAATAAGTCTCTCTTTTTTTTTTTTCCAACTACTATTGAAACTGGTTCTGAAATAACTGTTCCTGTGATTTTTTTTTTTTTTTAAGCTAACTACATGATGAAATGTCAGTGTAACAATTCATTGTGCTTGACAACAGCAGTATTTATGTAGTTGAATTTTATTAGAATATGCTGGCCACAGTGATAAGGATAGCTTTCCTTTCAGAAAAGGAAAAATTCAGTATAGAGAAGGTCTATAATATGCAACTATGACAGGAGACAACAAATGAAAAGTTTAGTATTAATTTTTTTCAAGGGCAGTAGTTTGAATTAGAGTTATTTTTAGGGCTTGTCATAGTTCAGTCCCTAGTGTGTTAAATTATCAAATATTTTGGAGTGCAAGTGTTTGTTATTAGGGATTAATCTGAGACATACTTTTTTAAGCCTATAATTCTTGTAACACTTGGTTGTTGGTATATCAATGCTTGCTCATTTGTGTAAATTTTTTTTTTTTTAAATAAAAACACAACTCATTTGTCATTTTGAACACCACAGACTTTCTGTTTTCTGTGGGGTTCATGTGTTAAGTGTAGCTTTATGGGAAGCAACATTTTAACGACCGTGTCAAAGTAAAACCTACAGCTGTTAAGTGTTTTTCCCCCATAGGTAAAACCACTGATCTGGATTGAGTCTGTGATTGAAAAACACTCGCATAGCCGCATAGAGTACATGATCAAGGTCAGAAGTTCTAAAATAATTATGGCAAATTTTAGTCTTCTCTTCCCTTTGTTTTCAAAGCTTGACTACCAGTATGTGCATTTTTGTACAAGTATTTAGTATTTTTGTGGGACTTGCATCTTTTTGAGAACTTCATTTGTAAGTTACAATCTCTGCGTTACAGTCCTGTTTCTCAGGATGTAGATCGGGGTGGAGGGGAATTGTCTCGCAGCTCTCTGAACTCACTAGCATAATGGAAATACTTACAGGCCTGCTTTTCTGATTGTTTTTTTTTTTTTCTTCTTTAGGCAAAAAGTCAATTTAAGCGTAGATCAACTGCCAACAATGTGGAGATTCACATTCCAGTTCCAAATGACGCAGACTCGCCAAAGTTTAAAACCACTGTTGGAAGTGTCAAATGGGTTCCAGAGAACAGTGAAATTGTCTGGTCCATTAAATCTTTTCCAGTAAGTGTTATTTTTAGTCTTATCGCCTAATAATGTAATAATTACTTAACATTAATATTTTATGAATGTTCAGGCTCCGCCTAAAGCAAATTCTAATAGTATCAGACAAGTAGTACTGGCCTCTTCCTCTTTTCCCTTGGATGAAGGATTGGAACTTGCTGATAGATGTTTAAGATACTGTTATTTATATTTGTTTAACTGGGATAATTCTTCAGAACTAGGTTAGAGAGCAGATTTTTGAGCGATGTCTGTGGATGGTGTAATCCCTTGGCCTAGATTTAGCAGCAGCTGTTTTAGTTTGTCAAATTCCTTCTTGGGTGGTTCCATAAGCATGAGCTCTTTCAGATTCTAATTGTGTGGTAGTAGAGCTGTCTGTCACCGTTTAATCAGCATGGTCAGTGGCACCCTTGTCTTTTGACTATGAGGCTGGAAGAAAATGAATTGTGCCTCAGGCTGGTCCTAATTTGATCTGCATCTTTAAAATAAAAACAAGTACGTTTAAGCCCTGTAGAAGAGCTGAAATGAATGGTGGAGTTCAGCCATTTGACATTAAGAAAACCACTTGTATTGTTGCAAGTTTTTTTTTTTTTATTTTTTGTTTCAAGAAAAAAAAAATCTGTCCCTTTTGGGTAGGGTGGAAAAGAATACCTGATGAGAGCTCACTTTGGACTTCCAAGTGTTGAAGCTGAAGATAAGGAAGGAAAACCTCCCATTAGTGTAAAGTTCGAGATTCCATATTTCACCACTTCAGGAATCCAGGTCAGTAGTTGAAAACAGAAATACTGGCAAGTTAACATGCTAGACTCTTAACACACAAGTTTTTTTCTCATCTTCTTGATGATTCCTATTAAATGTTATCCATAAAACATATTTTAGACCAAAAAAATATTTCTTCTTTTTTGCTAAACGCTGCTTGGCTGACATGGGAGACTTTATTTCTTAACATATCTTTCTTTCCAGGTTCGCTACTTAAAGATAATTGAGAAGAGTGGCTATCAGGCTCTCCCGTGGGTTCGTTATATTACCCAGAATGGAGGTAAATGGAAGGCAATAGACTGTAGACGTGTCCAACTTGCTTATTTTTTTTTTCCAGCATACACCTACAAATTGAAACACACAAAACCAGTTTGCTCAGTCACCTTTTTTTTTTGTCAGTCACCTTTTTTGGTGTCTTAATGAAAGACCCAATGGGATAGTTGAGTAATAATGCTGTTCAAGTATTTTGTAATTAAGCTGGGATTTTTGGAACATAAATTTAAAAAGAAATTGCTCACACATATCACTCTGCCAGCTTTCAAATGTATAAGACACTGTCTACTAAAAGATACTAGATTGTTAGCAAGGAAAAGTGGTGGGGGTGGTTTTGGTTTTTGTTGTTTTTCTAATCTAACTTTTTTCTGGCATGGAAGCATGACTGCCTGCAATTACCTTAATTGCTTTAGAGCTAGTTATCGTGGCCATTCTAAGCAAAGATCTGGTTTTATTTTAATCACTTCATCTCAATTTATTATTCTTAGACAAATTACTAAAACTGGGGTTTTGGGTTTTTTCCCCTTTACAGACTACCAGCTTCGAACACAGTAAAACACCTCGCAAGCACCACAGATGACAAAACTTCAGGCCTAGAATTTGTTTGCAGAAGCTTCTGTGGTACTGAGAGCTGTGAATGTTGTTGCCAAGGGTCTTGTTTCTGCAATCTTGGATTGGCAGGAGAAAGATTGGAAAATTAGTGTTTTCAATAATGTGTTTGAGCATTTGAACCATTAGTATTGATTGTGTGAATATTTATTTCATTCTTAGAACATGCTGATCTTGCTGCTAAATGCTAATTACATTAGGAGTAGCAGTTACCTTGAGGAGCCAGGAATACAGAACGAACCTTGAGAATCTCTTGTCAATGCCTTGTCTGTTACATTCGCAAAGTTTCTAGTATTTGTATTTTAGGATCTCTAAAGACATTGGCAGCATTATGCTACAAATTAGGGAGACAATTGTGCAATTAAATGACTGCTGAACACTTAGTTGTATTTAGCCCAAGGTATTTATTTTTTTCTGGGCATTTGGGTGCCTTAACTCCTTCAAAGCTCTGTTAACTTATAAAAATTTTTGGCATATGAGTTAAAACTATTTGCTCTTTTGCATGGCTTCAAACCAATTAATCTGACAGAACAACTTCAAGTCAAGGGTTTGGAAACAAAAACAGGGGTTCATTAAAGACTAAGTTAACTGAGAACAAGAGATCACGGAAGTAAATGTCTATGGGAACATCTCTGTGGAAGCATGATGGTTGCTAGTTCAAGTTAGTTGAAATGCAGACTGAAGAGTTTCAACCCTGTGATACCCCTAGGGCATGGAAACCCCATGCCAATTGACTACTATTTGCCTTTTTTAAATTTCTGTTCATAAAAAGTTCAAAACTGTAATGTGTAGACATAAGACCTTGGATTAATTATTCAAAAACAATTTTGGAGGTGATGAAATTTGGTAGGAAGATTGGTTTTATTATTATTTTTCCAGATAATAGTAATATACTCCAACCTCTTCCTGAAAATTGATTGTTGTTTATGAAGAGGCCGATAAAAATACAGTTGCCATCTTTCTTCCAGCCTGCCTTTGTGTTAATTTAGGGCAAATATTTCCCTTTTTTGCTAGAGTTTGCTAGAATTGTTTATCCTTTTTTGCCCTAAAGGGGGGTGCTTTCTTTCTCAGTCTTTTCCATTTGTAAACAACTATTACTATAACTTCCTGGCAGAATGGATAACAGTTCAGAACGTTATACTTAAAGGTATTATTTTTTTTTTTTACATGCCGTTTCATTTTTTTTCTGGAAAGCTATAAGATTGGCATGGGTGTACATAGTTATTTTGATTTTTCAGAAGAATTTTGATGGTTATCAGTATTTTCTTTAAACAGTTTTTAGAATGTTTTGGTTTGAATTTAGTACTCCTGACAGATGCTAAACTTAAACCATCAGAATCTAAATATATATACGTCCGCAAATGCAATGTAATACACTGTGTGCAAGGTTCTCCGCCCCACTCCGTTGACAGTCCCGGACTCTGCGGCAAGATTGAGAAGATACTTCAGTCACTGTCCCCACTAAATCCTTGTAGACTATATATAGAGATATACCTGTGTATGCAGTATATACTATTAGCAAAAAATCAACTCAGTTCCCCTGAGATGTGGCCGCTGTAGCGTTGCAGGAAGATCGGCCCCAGAAAGGACCGATACCTGAAGGTACCCAGGCGATAACCAGGCAGCTGGTTAGGCAACGATAAGTGTGGACATGTATGTTCCGGAGTAAGGTTACTGTATTTGTCACCCAACAAGCTTGATGTTGAAACAAATCATCTGTTCAAGATTTTGGTTCCACTACTCATTTTCATTTGAACAATTAAGCTTATGACTGGACTAAACATTTTTGTATTAAAACTGTAACTGGTTGACAAATCACTTTCTGATGACTCTGTTCTTCAAAGTGTTCACTTATAATTATTTGCCTGTAAAATGGGACTCTTAATAACTTCATTTGTTTTCCTGTTGAAGGTTGTATCTTGCAGACCAGAACAGTATTTTGCCATATTTTGTCACAATTTGACTCTCTTTTGATGATGGGGCATCAGCCGTGCTTGTCCAGGAAGTAATAAAAGGGCAAAAAGTTGTCTTTTAATCAGTTGCACTTCACTTGTTCTTTTTTCACTTTGATCTACAGCAAGTTCTAGCCCTTAATATTAGAGTACCCTCAGTTGTTCTGGTATGAGGTCTGGATAAGTGGAACTGAACTTCATAAAAGCTGAAAGTATTCATATTACCAAAATTCATTTACTAAATACTGACAAAATCTTTGCTTTTCTATTGTTCTCTGCAAAATTCGTCCATGCACTATAAAATTAGTGCTCGTTCGCACCCTCTTATTTCAGAAAGCGAAAAAAACCCCACCTCTTCATCCATTCATTGTCGAAATGTAGGGTCTGTGTGTACTTACACAGGGATAAGGGCAGAAATGAGGAGATGTGGTATTAGTTTAGCACCAGCGCTTGTTCAAGGAGTAACTTTTTTTTTTTTTTGATAAATTTAAATCTTTCTTATCTTGGTGGCTTCTGTTCTCTGCCTAATGTGGAAAAATGTAAATTTGACGGTCTGCCACTATGTTACAGGTAAGTGCCGAATATAAAATACTTTAAAAAGACAATTTGCATAATTCAAATAAGCAGTAAAGTGTCTCATCTGCGTTTTCAGCTCGATGTGGTTTCATAGCTGTGTTATGTGGAATTTGGAACATTAAAAGACAAAACTTCTTCAGTGGCTCTGAAAACATACCTCTCTTCCTAATGCTAAGCCAGCAATGTTTAAATGTTCTCCGCAGTCTTGTTTTTTGTAATAAGCTGAGAAGCGTGATAGTTTTTTCTCAGCAAGCTGAAGTGTGTTTCCTCCGCTCTATCCTTAACGCAGACTGCTGGCTCAGGATATTTCAGCAGCAGGAAGCGTTCCCCCTCTCCCTCCCCAGGCACGCAAAACCAGCCTCATCTACACGTTATTTAATTGCTAACTGATTAGATAGCTGTTCCTCAAGGTGCGTCAGCGGCACTCCCCCGTCGGAGTAAATGGGTAGTTTTACTTCCCGTAGTGGGGTGTACGTGTGTCTGATACCTTGGTTTTCTTAGAATGACAGATTGCAACACACTACTAGGTCTTTGGAGTTTTTTTTCCTCCCCCCCCCGGCCAGTTCTGCCAGTAGATGGCATTCTGAGCATGCTGCATGCTTCCCATTAATTCTCAGAAAGAGTCGTACACTCACAGTATGTACAAAATGTGGCTTTTGATTTGGAAGGTATTGCTTTTAGTTCCTCTGAGTTTATTAAAAAAATATATAATTTTTTTTTTTTTTAGGCTTACACAGCATGATTTTTGGAGTTCAGTAACTTCTCAATTTAGTTTTGACAGTTCTCTCTTAACGTTCTTACTTCTTTCTGTTACTCTCAGGGGGCTGATAGTGGCAATACTGTGGAACAGAGTAGAGGGCATCAGTGCAAAGGGAAGGGATGAGCAGCTCTGCGGTACCACAGAAGCAGCTACTCACGAGTTGTAAGTTGGTGGTGTCGGACATTGCTGGGTCACAAATGAAGACTCAGCTGGTCATCTGGAAGCTCCTGTTTGATACAACATAGGAGAAAGAGTATCTTTCCTCCCCACTTGATTACCTCTAGAGAAAACTGGTTTTGTCTTGCTAAAAGAAGCCAGAACCTACCTCCCAGTCAAATAAAACGGGCACATTAGAAAAGCTTCATTCCACCTCTGTCTTCCAGCTGGGGAGATTCTTTCACTGGTTTTCTTTCACATCTTTCTACTCTTCCTTCCTTATTGCCATTCTTTTATGCCTGTATACTGTTTGAACTGCTTAGATTTGCTTCCCCACTCCAATCTGGGCTGGTTTTGTCTGTAAAACATTCTTACACATAAAGAGAGACAAGAAGAGTTTATCCATAGTGGGTTTGACTTGGGTTAAGAGATTGCACCTGTTTATTTCTGACTTTATATTCTGTGACAAGAAATGGGCTAAACCTTGGCACCTCTATCTTTATCTTGTGCCAAACGCAGTATGTTGCAATTCGTTCAGCACTTTTTTTTTCCCCCCTGCTGTGGTTGACACCCACTGCTGTTTGTAATTTCAGCAGCCCTGGCACTGCGAGGGTTGGTGGCCTTGCAGAAAATAGCGTGAGAGAGCAAAGTTAAGGGACAATATGAATAATCTTAATTGCTATGGTAATTAATTATACAACATTCTCATTTATGCTACAGGAGAAGTTCTACTGAAATCACAAACAATCATAAACTTTTTTTTCCACGGAATTTTGTGCAATCCAGAGTGTTCTACAAGTCATGCCCTCCCTACGCACAGATAAAACTTGTTTCTCTTGTAGTTACGGCACGTTGTCTTGACTCAGCGTTTATGAAAGCGCAGTTAGTCACATCTCTCGCTGTAGTCAGATGCAGGAGGTTCCCTTTTGCAATTATTTCACTTTGTCATTAGCGCATTAGTTAAAGACTTTGGGTCCTTCTGTATTTCCTCCCTTCCCGGGGCTGGCGAATTGGGCTGTAACTTTGATCTCTTTGGCTTTGGCAGCGCAGGGTCTGTGTGCGGATCGTGGCCAGCTCTGGGTGTGGACTCTTCACGATGTGACCATTGCTCTGGGCAGCAGCGCGTCCGGCTCTGTTCCTTGTGTGCCAGTTCCTAAACAAAAAAACGTAACGTGTTTTTAAAGATAGGAGTTGTAGCTAAACTCAGTTCTGTGTTTTGTTCTCCCGAAAATGAAGGATTCTTGTTTTATTAGGATGCGTTCTGGGCTAAGTTCCCAGGAACCTGGTGCGAGCAGCCATCTGAAATGGAGATCGTCAACAGCCCTGCAAAATCAATGGCATCGCATGGGAAGATTAAAGCCACTTTTCCCACTTCAGCTGTTCTGCTGCTCGTGGTTGTTGGCAGACTGGTTGAACCAGAGGATAGTTCTGAGTTTAATATCAGAAATTTTGCCCAGCTTAACCTTATGACCTGTCTCTCTCCTTTTTCTTCTCCTTCCTCCTTCAAGCTGCTAGCATTTCTTCATGCTCGTTCGGGTCTTGTCGACTGCCCTGGCAGTTGCAGCATTGCATTGGTGCAACTTTGTTGTGCTGTAGGTGGAATTACTCTGGGTTATTCTCAAAAAATTACGGACGTGAACCTGGAGCCTCCAAGTGCATTTGCAGGCTGATGGTCAAATAAATAAGCAGAAACAGGCCTGAATCAAATGATCAGCAACGTGAAGAACAAGACGCTCCCAAAGTCAGCGTGCTGGGCTACGGCCCGTTCTGGAGAAAGTTTTGTAGGCTTAGTTCAAATCTTGGCTGTGGATTTGTACCTTGGATCAAAGTTTTGTTGCAGGCCCTTCTCCAATATAAAGCAAAGAAACGTAAAACAACAAATATCTAGTGAAATCCAAACACAATCTGCTCTATGTTATGCTACAAAAATGAATGAACTCTGCCTCCCACCCTCTCCCACTGTGACTTGCTGTGAATAAGCACTGCTCAAAGG
Source organism: Aquila chrysaetos chrysaetos (assembly GCF_900496995.4). NCBI lineage: Eukaryota > Metazoa > Chordata > Aves > Accipitriformes > Accipitridae > Aquila > Aquila chrysaetos. The sequence goes on along the minus strand of NC_044015.1, from coordinate 2,713,942 downwards.
AAACTATCGCAAGAAGTTCTGCCTCTTTCCAGCAGGAATAACAATTGAGGAAGGAAAAACGCTGACTAGTTTTATCTCTGCTCTTCCAGTTGGGCAGGTATAGGTGAAGAGCGGATGGGGTGCTTTAAGTAGCATTAAGTAGTAGAAAGGACTCACCCTTAGCATGGAACTAAAGCCCAAATATTCAACTATAAGGCTATAAAAATGTCCTGCATAAGGAGCATCCTATACCTGATTTGAGACTTCCTTAGACCATCTGAAGCAGCATGGTTGTTGCACCACGGATTTTGAAGGACAGAAGAATATCTAGGGAAATCAGACAGACTAGGCTAAATCCATAAATCTATTATTTATGAATCTTCAAGCCGCTGGGTTACGTGTCATTGATGTACCCGCTGGATCACCAGGAAGGCTCCGCAGAGCGACTCTGGATTGCGCTGTTGGGAAACCGGGTCTTGAGCCTATGCTCCAAATCAAGAGAGAGAACAAATCTCATTCTGGGTTTTGCCACTTGATTAAAGAGCTTGTAGAAGCTGCTGGTTCCTACCCCTGGTCTTTCTGGTGAGTGTAAGCGTGCTCCTGCACCAGCAGGGAATGAGGGATGTGACAACCCCACAAAGTCCAGGAGCAAGCAAAGGTGCTGGGTTTCTTGTTCTATCACAATTTAGGAGGTTTTTTACCATAAGGGCTTTGTGAGTGGGCTGGCAAATACCAGCTGGGTGTCAGGTAGGAGATCTCAACTGTGCATTAGAAATAGACAGTTAAGAGGGAATATAATACCCAAATCCAGCTGTGGTTTTATATTTTCAAGAAGTTCTTTCTTAAAGCTCCTGGAGTGCTGTGTTCCAGGCTGTGTACCAGTGACTGCTATGGTCTAGCCAAGGAGATGGGACAAAGCTACAAAGACAGGAAGAGTTTGAAGAGGCTTCAGTGTAAAAGTTGGAGAAAAAGCTTGAGGGAAAGGATATGAATGAGGTCTGTTTAGAAATGCCAACATTATAAACAAATGAAATCTGCTTTTTCATCTTCAGAGGTAAAAAAACAGTCTATAAAGTTGAAAAGGAATGTGTTTAAAATTGATAAAAGAAAATATTACAGTGTAAAATTCCACCTTTTCCCCGTATTTGTTTAGAAAAGGACTTAGCAGTCAAGCACTGCCCCATGCCAGAGGTAGGAACCCTTTGCTAATAGAGCTAAGCTCTCATCTGTGTTCCAGCCACCTCTAATTACTCCCTGACCAATAGTGAGCACATGGCTGCAGAACGAGTGTTTATTTTCTTGCTTGCTTATTTATTAAAACAAAAGCACAAGACAGAGCGCTTCTACGTGTTGTGAACTCTACAATTGTTAAAGTTTCCGAGAGGTCACAAGGGTCCCAGATAACATTAGCAGCTAAGTGCTATGTTGTCCTTTTGTGTTATCAACAGGAAACATCTTTACCAGCACAGGAACTACAGCTTTGTAATTGGCCTGGTGCAAGAACATGACAGTATTTTCTCATCCTATCAGGACTCGGATATTTTGGGAGCTGGTATATAAAGCTCGCAGCACACAGTGTCTTTTGGACATTAGGAACAGGTTCATGTCAGAAATCAGTGTACTTTGCTATTTTAGTAGTTGCTATAGTTGCAGCATGAATGATTTTTCTTGCCCTGCACGGTTCGGGGTGGCATTTCATTACAGTTCATATGTATATTTTTATTATTTGAGTGCAGATGGACATATTTAAAGTAATTAACATGGTGATATAAGTCTTGTAAAGAAGCCTTTAGCAAATAAACAACGAATCAATAAATCACATCAATGCAGGCCTTGTTTAGCTTTCATTAAATACTCGCAGACTTCTATGGTGCAGGATTGAGCTCTGTCCAAGCAAATTTCAGATTCGCTAGATGATAAAATGTTATATTTGGGCTCTGAAATAAGAAGCATTCCGTGCGCTGAATGATCTATGTGTTGAAAGGAACAGCCCTTCTGCCTCATGCAGTTAACGGCAAAAAGTCCAGTAACATCTATAACTAGTATTAAATCAGAGCAAATAGCATTTAAACGGAGCTGTAAAAAGCTAAGCTGGAAGGGGGCCAATATTGCAATTAATATTCTGTACAGAATTACACCACTCGCTGATTATAGCAAACCTCATTCGGACCATTTGATAAAGCTGGAGTGTTTTTTTCCATAGCTGCCGTCACTGTTTTCATCCGAAGTAACTGTAACTACTGAGAAGGAAAAACGACGACAACAAAAAAAACCCAGCATGACGGTAGCCCAAAATTTGTCCTAAAAAAGTGCATAATGAGAAATTCTAATAACTGAAGGTTCATTTTAAACCTTCGGAATAAACAGCGCTACGCAACCTTTACTGCATTAATCCACGGCTGCTTTCACAGAGTTCCCAAAGTCAGATTTTCTAACTTCTACTCTTATTACAATTCTTCTTAAACACCCGTTGACTTCAGAAATCAATGGTATTTCTATATAGCAAATTCTTTGGTAGAGATGGGCGAGGGGATCATGTTGTTATTGATAAAACTGACTTCTACCATGAGGAAAGTCGGGTTTTTGTTTTCCGTTTTATTCTGTAACAGACACACACACAAAAACCCCTCAGCAGTCTGCAGGCTCGTTTCAGCACTTGGTTGGTCACACAAGCTTCATTTGGCACAAAGCAGCATCCCTGGCCGATGCGGGGCCGTGCTGCGCCTGCCCGGGCAGTGCTGTCCCAAAATGTCCTGATGTCTCCAGAGCTGTGCTGCGAGAGCTGCAGCACTCGAATGGCCCTGGATTGCTGTGCAAAATTATGTCCCCAAACTTATCTCCATGTATTGTGTCAAATACCAAAAATATCAGGGGCTGATGACAACAGGAATTATTTCTGAGGGACTGACGTGGTGCATAGATGGGGCATTGTGAGAGCTTTTTTTTTTTTTTCCTCCCTCTTGCTCGCTCTTGCAACATGCCGGTGGAGGTGGCGGGAAAGGAGGGAACATTTTGGTCTTCCTGACTTCAGCATGTGAGTAACCGAGCTCTCCGAGGCAGCAGCGTTGAAGCAGCTTTCTTTTTTCCAAGCAGCATTTTGTGACAGTATAGCCAGAGGGGTTTAGATTAATGAAGTGAAATTTTTTTTGTAGCAAACAAGTTTTTTTTTTTTTATTGGGGTAGGAACGTGAATTCAGCAGAGAAAAGAAACAGCAGCTGCAATGGCTGGAAGTTAAAAGTCAAGTTAGAAAAGAAGTGTTTGCTTCCAACAGAGCGTGTGTGTTTGTTTGCGTGTATTTGCTGCTGGAAGAATTGGTGCAGGGGAGAGCTCAGAGGTCCTTGCGTGAAGATGGGGCTATCATCTCCTCCAAAAGATGCACCTTCTCCAAAAGCTGCAGTCCCAGAGCTGCTGCTGCAGCAGCTCGTGTCCGTGGCCATGGAGTGGACTCTGCTGTGCATCACACAAAAGGTGACGCTACAAAAGACCATAGCGGTCCCTTGCCTCCAAAACTTCAGAGTAATCCTTCCTAGAGGGTTTTTTTCCCCTGCTGAGCTCATCAAAGCTCCTGCCCTCGCAACAAGCCACACACCTCCACACTCAAGTTTAAATTTCCTGCAGGTGCCATGGGACGTCCCCGGCTGAGAGCGGGGCACCACGCGCTGAGTCAACGCGCCGAGGGAGGCTGGTGCCCGGGTGCCTCCGTGGGCAGCCCGCGGCAGGATTACGTCTGCTCTCGGAGAACTTCTCACCCACGTTTCCTGCACGAATCCCGGGTGAGAGTGGCGGTCGTGCAAGGGCACGGGGGAAGCCAGCAGCGTGGGAAGGCATGACAGCGCATGGTGGATCCCATCCTGCCTTGTTGGGCAGCTGGTACGATAAACGTTCTGTTCCCTGCCCGCCATCCACGTACACAGCCCATTGCTGGAAATACGGCCTCTTTTTTGGACTGAGTACCAGGTATTTTCCCCTTTTCCCTTCCAGGATATTGCTTACCCTATCCTTTGCCATATGGGTTAGAAGCTGTTGGCTTCGTGCTTGCATGGGGGATGCCGGCCTCACATCTCCTGGCTTCTGACCATCTCCTCTCCCCATACCCTCAGAGTGAGAGAGAATACAAATGTTACAGCTGCTTTTCCCTGCATCCATAGTGCATTTCTGAAGGGAGGCTCTTAGCGTCCCTTTTTGCGGCCCAACATTTACTTGTGCCCCATGCTGGATCCCATCAGCCACAGCCTTCAATTCAGAGCCATTAAAAAGCTCCATAAGCAGAGAAAAGGTTTCAAGACCACGTCACAGGGCACAGGAGGAACTAGCAGGTGTCGGTCACAACAAATTTCCTCTAAGATCTTATTCCTGGCAGCGTGAGTGCTGCTCTCCAAGGCTGCCCAGGGTGCTGCAGAAGAGGCTATTTGCACAGCAGGGCACTGCACTGAGCCTGTGTTCTATAAAGCTAAGCTTAAAGGACTTGGGATAAACTTGCCCGAGCTTGGGGAACAGGGCACGACCGAGCTGTGCCAAGTGAAGGTTCACGTTTTGGTGGAGCCCGCCTAAAGTGGTTGCTGTTAACTGGAGTTACCGGTGCAGTGTCAGTGCTTTCTACGAAGGAAGCGCGAGTACGGCCGCACTTTGCTCACGAGAAGGGTGAGGCATCCTACTTAGATTTAGCAAACCAAACCTTCTGCAGGGCTTTGAGAAGCTGCAAAGCACAAAGTTTGTAGCAACCTCAGGGTGGGGAGGTGTCTGGGGCTGCGATTCTTTGCCTCTTTTTTTTTTTTTTTTTGGGCGGCTCCGTCACTGCTTTTGTCTTGGTCTACAACATGGGAAGGCCTGCAGAGCATCAATGAAATAAATTGGAAAAGCTCCTTAGAGAAAGGCAGACAATTATTGCTATCAGTGTGGCTGAAAGTGAAAAGGCTGAAGAAACCTTTGGCCCCCATGGGGAGGGGACCATCTTCTTGTTTTTCTGATACTCTTCAAAAGAAACAAACAGCTGCTTTTCATTTTCTGTGTTAACCAGCACTGTGGCTTCAGCAGGGGTCAGTGATGGGGCTGCCACAGCCATCGCGATGCTGCGTGAAGCCGAGCTGAGCCCCGTGTCCGGGGCTGTCGGTGGCACCGTTCAGCAAAAGCCTCCAGCCAAAAGCACCCAGGAGCAGGGAGAAGGGCTGGGGCACAGTAGTGGGAAAATGTCCTGAATATTAATTTTTATTTAAAAAAACCAACAACACAAATCCAGCTTGTTTTAAAGCTGGATTGCCTTTTTAGCCATCGTTAGAATGAAAGCAATTGGGCACCTATTAATTCCTATTCCCATACTGGGGCACTGAACCTCTGTTTGCACTAAGAGAGAGCCAACGCTGAGCACGGTGCAAAGGATAAACGACCCTTTTCTATTATTCTGTAGAAAAATACACTCTTACAGTCTTCTGTAAAAATACCTTTGGGCAAAACACATTATTTTGACTTTGGACAACATCATTCACGAAATGCTACGCCACAAGTTTGGTCTGAAGGAAACCACACACGATTTGACTCTTTTTATCTCGTATCAGCGGCGGAGAGCTCGGTGCGGTTACAGTTCTCCTCATTTCTGAGAAGAGAGGATCATATTTAATCATTGTGTCAGTTGGCACAAACACCGTGTTTGTAGTGAAATGCTAAAAAACAGCACATTTATCTTTCCCTTGATCAAGATTTGTACGATAGAAGCTCTTAACGTTAAAACTCATCAGTAATGAAACATTTGAAGGGCTCAGCTACCCAGCTTGTTTACTGTAACTTATTTTAAAGAATGGTCTGACCTCTCCTGCCTAATATAACAAATACAATACTAGTAATCTCCACCCAAGGGCATTCGTTCCTTGGCAGACTTCGCTTTGGCTCTAAGATATTATTCCTGAAGTTTTGGGGGGAGGTTGACAACGACTAACTTACTTGCTTCACTGAGCAGCACATTTCAAAATCCAGAGTGCCTATAGGGGTTGCCTCATAGCACGTCCTTACCAGCTGCACAAGTGGAGAAGCCAAGAGTAATTTGGAGGGAAAGAGAGATTTTGAAGCCCGGGGAGAACACTGTGATTCCCCATCTGACCCATTCCAGAAGGGCCAGAGAATTTCACCCGCTGTTTCCTGCAGCGAGCCGCTCACGTCTGCTCGGAGCACTGCAAATCTCAGAGATACGCTATTGCATACGGCGATATTACAACACCCGCTACTTAAATGGCCCTAGTATTGACCTGCCCTGATTCATATTATTTTATTGGCACTGACTTGTGCTGTGGTATCGAGAAGCCCCAAGCACAGAAAAGCCTCCCCTGCGCCACAAAGTGAACAAGCGCCAAAGAGAAAAGTCAGTCCTTGCCCTAAAGAGCTCAATTATCACTCACTTTTAAATCTAGCTGGGTTTTAATCTCTTTTGTAGGGCCAACGTCTGTACAATAATGCCCAACTTGCATGGAAGTGTCAGTGATAGCAAAGGCTGAGAGCTCAGGGAGACAGGCAATGCCATTGGTGCAATGCAATGAGTTTTGTTTGTGCTCAGACTGCAATTTCAAACATGACAGTACGCTTGAAGAATTGCTTTTCTGCAGAAAAGGCTATCTGAGCTCTCAGAAAACCAAGAGGAGGAGCTGACAATGACAGGGTCTCTCTGCCTGGCACCCAGGCACTGCAGGGATGGGGTCTGTCATGTCCTTCTCCAGCAGCATCTCCCCCGGCCACAGCAGCATCCTCCAAATCAGCTCCAAAGGAAAAAAAAGGAGCCTTGCTAATAGTCACTCCGATTCACGCTGTGTCAGCTCAGCCCCTGCATCAGGTGCTGTACAGCAGCTCACGGTTCATGGGACCATTGCTTTCGTAGAGGTTTGAGTTTCTGTGGTTTCTAACGACTTGTTCAGTTGATATGAAATTGTGGAGGAGTTGAAAACTCAGCTGTGCTCTTGGCAAAACCCAAGCCAAACAGCCAAACGTAAAGCCAATACACAAGGCAGTGCTAAGCCTGCACCGTGTCCCTGAAACAACCCGTTATGCCCCTGAAGCTGCCTGTTTTCATCCTGCCACCGAAATCCAATTGCTACCCTGGTGCCAGTGACTCCCTGAAGGTGTACAGCGATGTTCTGCCGGATTATCCCTTTGGAGAAGCACCTGGGATGAAAAATTGAGCTGCTTCTCTGCTGCCACAAGCCCATTTACTTAGGAAGCGCTGCCACACGGCCAAAGGCACGGGCAGTGACAAGATGGAAAAGGCAAAGCATTGTCATCGCATCTCGTAGCAACCCTCCCCACACCACAGCTGATCTAACAGCATCATAGGAGGGATGGGGTTGGCTTACAAGCAAAAAAACCCCAATCAAACAAAAACACCCACATGAACTCACGCTAGGACAGCTTGTGAGATTTATAGCAGTTGGGTAACCCTGCAAGCAGTTGCCTCACGCTTTGTTCTCCCCCCTTTGTAAGGCTGAAGCCTTGGACGGGCTTTCCTGTGAGGTTTAACTGGGGCATGCTTGTTTTGTGCCATTTGTTGCTGAGCTAGTGATGGTTTCTCTTGTATTTATACATACATGATATGTATTTATACACACAACAAGGGGCTTTGAGGCATTTCCCCCCCCAAAAAATATATTGAAACATTTCATTCCAAAAACCTGTGCTATGGCTAAATAGCTTCTCTTTGCACAGATGTCTCTGTCTATAGCATCAAGAGCCCTTCTCCTATTGTCGCCTTCCTCCAATGCACCTCTCGGATAAAATCCTGGGGTTTATATATGTGTGTGTGTTCACATGCATGTAAGTATAGGCTATATATGGATGCTTTTTATATATATATATAAAATTTAATCAGAATGCAATGACTTAGCTATGCTTGCTTTAAAAATGAAGTACCAATAAAAGATGAGTTATGATGTTATAAATCTCTATTAGTCAGGAAACTGGACCTTTGCTACTATTAACAATTGTAGCACCTCATACTTACTGCCCATGACAGTATTTTATAGAAAAGCAGAAAGGACTGAGTAAAATAAAAAAAAAAAAAAAAAAAATCCCAACCTGAGGCCAGCACAGGCAGCTTTTTCACTTGCTGCTCACAAGGAGGAAAACAACTTTCATTTACTTGGCGGCTGCAAGGGAGCAGGTGTGCAGCGAGCAGCCGACCGAGCTGGAGCTGAGTTTCATGGCTTGACTTTCAGGGAAATGGGACCAGAGATGTGCACGTATCTCGGTTTCACTGGCTGGATGGCATTTTATTGTAACCTGGAAGCTTTTCTCTCTCTGGAGGCTTTTCCCTCTCTTGTCTTGGTGCATTTCAGAAGAAGGGAACTGAATGTCTCCCATTAGAGTAAATGGAGAGCTAATGCTCATATGGTTGATTTAATACTTTGATACTCTGTTGATTGAACCCAGATACAAATCCTAAAGACAAAGCCATACATACTGAAGCATTAAAAATGCTTTATTTCATCTGTCATCCTGCATTGAAGTACTCTGAGCGTCTCAGGAAATCTTAAGCTTCTTTGGACATGGCCATTTGGGTTGGATTGCCAAAGGAGCGTCTACAAAGATCCAGGATAAATCTACCCCACAAAAAAATCATTGCTGTGCTATAGCCCCCAGGCTGGGAACCCAGGAATAGGGCAGCTCAAGCAAATGTTGGTCAAAATTAAAAAAAAATGAAAAACAAAACTTGGGGGGAAGGAAGGGGTTGGCCAAACACGTCTTGAAGTTTTTTCTGCAGGTGGCTTCAGTTTCAAAGCCACTTGCGTCCTTTACTACAGAGTATGTGGCTGTCCACAGCCCCTTGAGGTTTACTGATCGACTGTTAAGCTGCTGGAGCTAATAGCAGGGCTTTATACAGACGAGCTATGGAGAGACCTGACAGTTGAGAGGCCTGCAAAACAGCCTGGGTGGATTCAATTACAGCTTCAAGATGAGCAAGTAAAGCAACAACAAAGGACAGTAGCTTCAGCCTTTGAAATGCCAGCTTACAGGATGAAGGCAGTAAAAAATAATACTTTGTTAACTTCTTGTTTAGGAAAAAAAAGCAGAACACTTCCTTTAATGACACATTAGCTGACAGTGGTGCTTTTATAACTTTCGTAGTCACCGATGAATCACTGGATGGAAGCACAGGGACAGACTGTTCCCATCTAAAGGTTGCCATCCTGGTGGTTCACCGTCACCTGAAACAAGGTGCTTCTCTTGCTCTTGCTCTCTCTCATGTCATCATCATCAGCAATTCAGCTGGTCCAAGCTCTTGCAGGGCTGATCAGCCCAAGATTGCTTCTGATAACCCTGGAGGGTTGTGTGTCACCAGCAGAGCCATGGGTGAAGGCAGCTCCATCCCCAGACCAGGTTCTGGACTCTCAACGCCCTCACTGCCAGCGTCACGGCCGTGTCACTACCACCACAGCTCATGCTTCCCACCATGGCAAGCCAAGGTGTCTCTGGAGCTTATCAGGCTTCTCTTCCGTTGTATTCCCTCCTAATGCAGTTCATATGTTTAGACATTTCCCTTCGCAGGCATTCGTTCTTTCCAAATTCCTTACATTTTAGATTATATATCCTTGTTTTTGATCTTGTGCATTAAAAATGCTTTCATTCGAAGCTTAATAGTGAGGGCTCAGTGCATCTGCCAGAGTTCCTGGCACAGCTAGTGTCCTGCAGGAGCAATTACTTTCCAGTGAGTCTCTAAAATTGCTTATTTACTTTCACTTGTATGCCAAAAATACTTTAAAATCAGGACAGTTTTTTCCAGTTACACAATCACCAGAAATATCTTGAATCCATACACTTCCACTGTGGTTCAATAGTCAATCTGAAAATAGTCAGAACAGTTTATAAAGTATGTAAAAAGTGTTCTCTCCCAGAATTATGGCTTCAGAAGCACAGCTCCATGTGTCCAAGTCAACGAATGCTACAAAGCAAAATCAGTTCCCCCTCTTTTATAACAACATGGGGAAAAGAGACGGCAAACGCAAGGGCAGCCAGTCTCTGCTGCTCTTCAGCAGCTTCCTGAGTGGAATTATCGCAGCCAACCACTTCTAGAAAGTCCTTTCATGTCTGTTCATGTAGGGTTTATTTACTGCTCTTGGCAAAACAAAACGACAGTTGATTTCTGACAAGCTGTGAGATTTAGGATATGTTTCCATCAGAGCTTTTTAATTAATTATAGTGAACGTAGAACATTAGTGTGGGACAGTAGCTGCTCCTTCCCTTTTTGATTTATCAAAAGCACTGATAAAACCTAGTTTTTGATAATCTTAGTTTGAGTATCAGATCCTCTCCCCTCCCTGTCTTGAGGGCACAGGTAACAAGATGTACAACTATCTTCTAGAGATCTCAAAGCGCTTTGCAAATTGAGGGCTCCATTTGTTTTCCTTACTCATGCATATTTTAAATTCCCTTTTAAGTTTCAACGGTTTGCATGGGTGTAATTCAGAGCAGACTGGGGCCTTGCATATTTTGCATACCAGCGAGTTATGTGAGTCCAATTTCTGAGAAAAAGATTATACGAGCATTATGATGCAGTTGAGGAGTAACTGGCTGGAAAAAAAAAAAAATTACAACAAAACCAGAAGGATTTACTTTGTAATTTTAAGCGCATGTTCACAAATGAAAGCAAGCATTCTGTCCATCAACAATGACCAGAACGGAATCAGCCTTTCTCCAAACCTACTGAAGAACCATGGTCATAATTTGTAGGTTTAAGTTACTGGCACTCTTTTTTTTTTTTTTTTTTAATATATATATATATATATATATATATATAAGGCATCTAGACTTTAAATGATATTGCAAAAGTAGAAATAGCATGATAAACCTTCAAAGCTGAAATAAAAAAGAACCTGTGTTTTAACTTAGTGTTGAGTATTTATACAGCCGGCACCATTTAGTCCGGCATGTTTGAATGAGTGCAAGTCTGTGGTTGCAGTTGTGTATAAAAATATTGTAGCCTGCTCCTGCTTTAGGAACTAAACTTCAGTTCCCAATAGCTCCCTCTGTAATTCTCTTTCCAAATAAAAGGAGGAACTATTCCTGGCTCGTAACGGTGTATTTCTGTGGCTTCTTGAACTATAATGAAGGCAGTCTGGAATGTTAAAAATTACATACTTAATGCCAGTTCTTAACCCACGGTAATTTAGGCTTTAAATGTTTTGAAGTTTACATTTTGAGTCTGTTATTGTACAACTTTTTAATTAAAATGTTGCTGTAGTCCAGATCACTAATGCTTCTTGCTCAAAGATCCATTAACATCTATCTTAAAACCACTACTTAGGGAGTTTGATAATTTTGGTATTGAGGGCTAAGGCCATCTGCTTGGAAAATTATTTGGTTTTTATTTGGCTCCTTCTAATTGTAGAAATTCAAAGACATCTTTGATATCCACTGGATTCCAACAACGGAAACATCAGTTCTCTTTCTGTAAACGCTTCAGTGCTTGTCTCTACTGTAGACTAAATCTTGATGCAGTTCAAGAAATAATCTGCCAAGCTTGTCACTGATGAATCAGGTTCGGATTTTCCCTGTGCACTGTAGAGACAATATGTACCATTGATGCTCATTATCATCTCTATGTTTTCCCATTGAAATGCTACTAAATAAATCAGAAAAATGTGACAAGCTCATTTGGGGCTTCTAGATGTCATCATAACCCCATAAAAGCTATTCTTAGGATGAATAGCACCATGGACTCTTCTTGTTATGATCTGTAGCGGAGAGTCTATAGACATTTATGCCCTGAAATATGCCTTCACGTTTACATCCTATGTACAAAGTAACCTGACTTTCGCTCTCAGCTTAAGTTAAAAATCATCTCATGCTATGTGTAAACAGTGGGGATTGAGTACAGTATCAGCGAGAGATACAAAACCTGAAAGTTAACATCACAAGGCTGAGGTTTTGGTGGGGTTTGGGGTTTTTTTTGGGGGGGGGGAGGTCCCTCCTAAAGCCAGTGTTGGAGCTGGCCTGGTTTTTGAAGGAGATTCCCTCAAGGATTTCTCAGCAAGGCCCCTGGAAACATATCAACTGGCTATAGGAGTAACTCAGCAGGATAGCAATGGCTTTGTGATAATTTTGCATATTGAGGGGGAAGTCAGAGCTTTCCAGCTGAAAAAGACCTGTGTGCTTCCTTGTGCCAAATAACTCAGCGATTTAATCACATTTAGTCCACGTTTAGATTCCTCTTTGGCCTGAGACACTTGAATACATATCATGTGTGCGTGTGTGCGTGCGTAAACATATACATACCTCTCTGCAGGACACTATTTTAGTCCCGAGACATTGGCCAGCCCACAGTGGCAGTCTCTGAAGTCCTCCACCTGAAGCAGGTCTGCTTTGTCTGACAACTCATTAAAACCTACAGAACCTTGTAGCAGGAGGACTCCAAAATGTGAGATGAGACACGGACACTGCAGTCCTGGAAAGCAGCTTTCTAACAGCAGGAAGCACCTTGTCCCCCTTGAGCCTGTATAATGTACATTTATACAGCTATTATTCTATTTACATTTACTAATTATTGTACAATAATAACAATTTCCAGCATAGCATCCATGGGATTCTTATGCAACTCCCTCCATGCACTGCAAATGGCCCCTAAGAGCTTAGAGAAACCTCTGGGCAGCTCTAAGTAAGCAAGGAAACAAAATCCTTTCTTATCTCAAACCCCAAGCCCACAGTCAGTCAGGCAAATGGTACACTGAAAAATACAGTGGACCTCATTAGTTTCTGACTGTGTTGCCTGTGGAGGCTTCAGACCTTGACTTTTATCACCCTACACCTTGACATTATGTACCAAGAGAAGCAAACCCCTCTGACATGTCAACTCGAATAAGCTCTCTTCATACCAGCCACATGCTTTTATCCACAGTGCATCTCCTGACGTAACATGGTATTCTGCACCATACCTTATTTTTAGCTATGAATTTTGTTTTTCAGGTGTAAGTAAAATGAGGTGTTATTATTTCCACATAATCAAGGCAAAAACAGTTTCACTTTCTTTGAAGCTTTTTATCTCCCTACAACTGGATTTGAATCTCTGACTTCATCACCACAACCCCAGAGCCATAACCACAAGGCCACATGGTCCCAGAGCTGTTTTTGGAGGTGGTAGTGATGTGAGTTATTTTAGATGCTGCTAGCTATAAATTTCAGTTATATTTGAAGGAGGGTAAGTTAGCTTTGAAAGTCCTTGGTGAGTCTGTCCTTCAGTGACTAGTGGGCAATTACTGAGGCCACTGGCAAGAGCTCGAATGGAAGGCTGTCCTGCAGTTTCTACCATAAACCACCAAGTACAAACAAACAGCAATTGTGAACGACAGTTAAACTAATTGTTCTTGTTGGTATTACTATCCCAAGACGGGTTGTGACGCAGAAAGTCAATCTGCACAAAGTCAGTTTTTCATTACGGCGAGCTCCAAATAGCATCAAAACAAGTCAATTTTAGACAACTTGACTGCACGTGATAAACGCACCCCAACCACCTTGATTCTTTTTTAAAAAGGCTTCACCCTGACCCTTCAGTTCATGATGCATTTTTGCACTTTTGGTTTCCTGCCTGAAAATAAACGTGAATCTGCTATTGCATACCACTTGTTCCATAAACTACGCAGGTAAGTGCTGTGAGCTATGATTGTAACTACAAAACTTACATTTGCAAAATAAAGATCACCTGCCAAAATGATACGCTGAATTTAAAAGACTCGCTTGCCAAGATTCATTCAAAGGAGGGTGCCCCTGGCACAGCCAAAGCCCAATTGTTGGGTATGATATGAGATAAAAGCCCCAAACAAACAACGAATGAACAGCAGAATGAGTTGCTAAAAGCTACAAAATGTGGGATTCAGCTCTTTCACATCTAGAAACTGTTTACATTTTTCTTTTCTCATAAGAGTAATTTTCAACTGCAAAATTTAACCACATCTGTGTGAAATGTAGATAACTGGGAGTAAAATGATTTCAATCTGAATAAGGGTCATCTGAGAGATGGTGGTAGTTACTCATTCAAGATCGTGCTTGATATACCCAGCTCCCAGTTCAGTATTTCATTGTCACTGGTGTAGCAAAGCACAGCTGCTTGAGCAGCGTTACTGAGACCAGTAAAACAGACATTAATTTTACTCTCTTCCTCATGACATAGATGACCTTTCCCATTGGAGATGCTCTCGCACAATAGCCAAGCTCCAAGGGAAAGTCAGAGGGCAAAAATGCTGCTGGCATACAAAACCAACAGAGATGGTCAACCTTGAAAACAGAATAATTACTTTTTTCTTTCTATCATCAGGCATAGCCTAGCAGCTCAGGGCACGACTGAAGAGACTGAAGGACTGAAGAGAATCCTTTAACGAGGAAAAAGAAAATAGGAGGGCATTCCACAAATCTGTAGAGCTGGAATGGTATTAACTGCAATTGCCTTTAGCTGTCTAAGAACTGGCCATATCATCCCAGGGTGCAATGAATTCTCCATCACTCTTTCCTTTAAGTACAAACAGAGCCTTACAATTTCTTAGCCTACATGCTCAAGCTGTGGATGATTAAAACTGGGGGGGAGCAGAATAAACACACCTTATTGCCCAGCTAGCAAGAAAATGGGCAGTCAGGGAAATCCTCCTGCTCCAGTGAACCTGCTCCTGACGACCGTGCTTGTCCCTCCAGTGTCTGGGATAAATACTGGGACTAGAGAGGCCAGGTAGGTGTTACAGATGACTCTTGTTCATGCCCAGGGCAATAAATAACCCTTAAGGCGAAGCTGACCCAGACAAAGATGAGACTACTGGAAATACTCCTAGAAAATCAGAAAATCATGTAAGTCTAATATTCTGGAGTTATCATCTATGATTCCAAGTCAGTATTACTGACAGACATGAGAAGTCACTTCATGGTAAGATTTCTTAGAATAGTGTAAAACGTCAACTCAGGAGAAAATAGCATTCTCTGCACCAAAGGTCACATCTATTCTGATACTTGAAAGCATTTTTGGAAGCAGGAGTCCCTCTGGAATTGCAGTGAAAAGCCTGCAAGAAAAAATAAAATATGAAGGACTAACATTACACATAAAACGCATGGGTAAAGGCACCGATAAAGTGCAACTGACCTCTTCTGTTGCCCCTTTGGAAAGCAGAAGTCAGTTGTGCCTGTTATAACTATTATTCAATAGTTGGGGAATGGCAGCGTTTAGAGAGTTGGGCTCAGCACTGGACACAGGCCTTTTACTGAAGAACTCACAACAGCCATTTTGTCCTGGTTTCCAGGAAGGAAAGGTTGCTCCTGGAGCCTAAGAAAACTGTCACAAAAATCTCGAAGGAAAAAGGAAAAAAAACCCCAAACCTCCAAACAAACAACGAAAACATTTCACTAGAACCCATCTTTGGAAAAATATAAAAATATTTTTCCATCCAGAGAAATAACTATAAATAATGTTTGAACTATTAAAAGGGTGAACGCAGAAAAAGGCTATTTACATAGGAGCATTTTGTGCTGTTTCAGTCTAATTTGTCACCGATGTAGGAGCCTCATACGTTAGCTGGAGGAAATCCAGAGCTTTCAAAGGTTTTCTGTCAGGGCTTGAAAAGTTGCCAGTTTTTTTAATGGAGCCGAGCAGTCTCAGGCCTGTTGTTCTCAGAGATTTTGTGAGCCAGGGCCGCATGTTAGCAGGAAACAGAGCCAAGTGGGCTTCCTGAGCGTCTGAGAGAGGAAACACTGTAATAAGCATGGAGGCTGTGGTTAAAAATAACTCTGGTATATAAAGGCTGCAAAGGATCCCCTCTCGCTCATACACGCCGCTGCCTCTTGGCTGGCTGCTTCACGCTGATTTCATGTGAATGAGACGCATTGCCCTCTCATCGGAGCAGGTGGTTTTTAAGCAGAAGAAGACAGAAAACAGTCCGCGAAGAAGTCGAGCACAAGATAGCCCTTATTTTGCATGTTTTCGGCAAGCAGGATCCTAGGCTTTATTTCAAGAGCGTCGTCAGGCTGAGCTAAGCTGCAGCTACGGACACAGCTTCGGTATCTAACTTTAGGCTGAAGTAAAAGTTATGTTGAAAAATAACTCGCTTTTCTGTGATATGAAACTTAAAAAAAGGGAACAGGGTGAATCATGCAAGCTCTTGAGCAATAGGAGAAAGGGCCCCCAAAATTGTTACCACCAGCCCAATGTGGCTTGTACCACTTCTGCTACAGAAGCTTTAATCCCACCCTGTGCCCCCCTCGCCCGGCGTTGGCCAACTGGAGGAGCTAAATGTGGCAACCACTCGCTGAAAGGATTGGCCCACGATGGTGGCATCAATCAGTGTTTTGCAGTCCCCATGCACTGGTTTCTCACTGAGCCGAAGACTGCCTGCTTCTCCTCACCAAACTAATTTTGCATAGAATTAGACCCATCTCTTTTCTTTCAAAGGCAGTGATTTTCCTTGCAAATGTGGGATAAAAAACACACTGGTTGTTTGGCAAATCAAGGCACCCTTTTCCCTGCTGTAACCTGACACTAACATCCATACTGAACTCCATTCTGAGCACTTCTTTGTAGCCCACATTATGCTGTAATTGGCAAAACACATTCTTCCCAGGCTTGTATTTTTATTGCAAACATTTATTTGGCACTTTATGTGGCAAATGAAAAGAAAATTTCACAACTCATTCTACAAAGTTGCATTGTATTAGGCTGTCCCTTGAAAAGCATTTTATTGCTCAAGAATAGCTGTAACCGCTCAAGGGATTTCAACAGCATTATTCTCTTAAACTATAATTGCTGTATATACTATAGCACTAAATATTAATAATTTTGATCAGTATCAACCCTGATGACTGGCACTTAATTCTGTCCTAGACCTTATTGTCAGCAATAAGTGTGACATTCCTTGAAGGCATATCAGCTGAACAATTCGGAGTAAATTTTCAGGTGCCTGAAAAAATAAGCTGAAGTTTCATTTCTGAATAGAAAGCACTGTCTACGAGACACAAAGGACTGTCCCTAAGATCAGATGTACCCAGGGGTTTAAATATATAAATATCCTAAAAGGTACGCATTAATAGCTCAAGAAAAAAAGTGGTCACAACAATGGACATAAGAGTCTGGAAAAAAGTCTGTCCCAAAATATCCCACTGAAGTTTCAAAGCTTAATCATAATGATATAACTAATTGTGATTATGGAAAAAAGTATATACCATTCTGAATACTTCAGTGATCTAAGTCTGAAAAGGACTTCACAGTCCAGGAAGACAAATGAGATCAGCTGCTCTATACATACAGCCTATCATGCAAAGATGCCCGTCTTCCTCTCACTGGTTAATTCACTAAGCTCTGATTCATACTTCCATGTATTCAGACAGGGAAAGTAATTCCAGGCAGCGAGCAATACCAATTAACAGTGTCACAGTTAATGAAATGCTTGCTCCAGTATTTCCCATTACTCAACTCCAGGACATATGACTAATAAATAATACAGGTGCAGTACAAAGAAGGTATTTTATAAATGAGAACTAAACCCCACATGTTCATCACGTTAAACAAGGCTTTCCACCCTACACCCTATATGAACTCCTACTTTGTCTATTTGGTGAATAAACCTCCACTTATCAGATAAAACCATAACCTATAAAGATGTTCTGTATGCCAATGAGGGAAAAAAAACCCCAAACCTTCCTCCCTTCTAAGTAATTGTCTTCTTGTGGCTGGGTTTAAACTTTGTCCAGCCTTCTCTCCCCCACCCCCAGTTAAAACCTGTGAACTTCAAAGTGACAAAAAAATCTACTAAGGCGGCCATCTGCATCTGCTGTGCTGACTCAGACTGCAACAGATCTCACAAATTAAAAAGAGAGAAAAGTGCATCTGATTAGTTCTTTGAAGTTCCCTCAAACAGCATTTTTTCCTGCATTAATTAAACCCCAAACACAGTTCTCACTTCTAAAACCAGTTAACTTCACATGTCTTACAACATTACCAATTGTCCCAAGTGGACATAAGAGATAAGACATCATTGTACTTGTTCTCCTGTCATCTCCAACCAATTATATAAGTTCTCTCCTAAAATGCAGACCACGAAAGACGTGACTAGTATGAAATCTCACAATGTAACACCCACTGTATTCCAGAATTAAATGAGTTTCATCTTACTGGGCTTCCGACTTCACAGAGGCTATTACATGTTTGTTAATAGTAACAGTAATTTTTTCTGAATGAAAGCACATGGCTACTTTCTGACCTATGCTCCTATTATTCCACAACCTTATTGCCCATTTCTTCACTAGAGATTTCATTCTGTACTAAAAAGCACCTGGCAACAACTGAAAACTGCTAGTCATAATCAGTGACTGGTATTTTAAGCAGTTTCACTGATACGATTAAACATGTTTGCAGAGTTTTTGAAACTGTGGTATCATTTCACAGTTCTGTAAAAAAAATAAAAGATCTGTCAAATGTGTTTTTAATTGACAGCTGAAAGGGACATCTGCAATACAACATATGTGCATTCAACACACACATCAGTAAAAGCTGGCAGAAACACAACTACATACCTAATCAAAGCTGATAATTAAAAAACTGGCATAAATTGTTTAGGTTTGAAGAGTCCCCAAATCAAAAATGACAAAAAATCATTTACAGCTGAATGCTATCATTCTTCACACAGCAAATTCAAGTAACAATACATAATTACCTCGATTAAATTCATTAAACAGCTGATTTTTTTGCATGATTACTGAATCATGAACACACTTTAATGATGGGAACAGTATTTTCTGCATATTTCTGAGAAAAGTTTTCTTTATATTATTTGACTTATTTATTGAAATGGAATTTAAGCTTATTTTTCCTTTGCATCAATGGAAGTCTGCCTAGCTAAAGTGTGCAGTGGTTGAGAGTATAAACATTTGACTTTTGCTAATCTTTGTGAACTAAGTTAACAAGGCTTTCATTAAAATGAATTAAGATTGCCATCACAATGGATGGAAATGATAGAACTGTCAATAATCATGCTGAAAAAGCAGAAGTGCTAAAAAATATTTCTGTTCTCTCTTTGAGAAAAAGCCAGATGCTGTATTCAGATCGGACAATAATGATGTTGAAATACTTTCCATTCCAGTAACTAAGGAGGATGTTAAAACAACTGCTACTCATCTCAAACAATATTAAGTTGCCAGGTCTGGGTAACTTATAAGTGAGTGTTTCAAAAGAACCAAGTAAGGACATATCCAGATGGTTAATGTTTATTATCAATCCATTTCAGAACAGTGAGGAAGCCCCAGGTGACTTGAAGAATGTTAATATTATGTCAATATTTTAACAGGGTAAACAGAATGACCCAGATATGCCTGTCAGCGTTATATAAACCTGGGCAAAAGACTGGAAGGACTTCATATATAAAAAGAATTATAAATAAAGATGGTTTAGCTAATGACAATGGCTTTTAACAGTGTTTTAAACAGGGCAGCAGTGCTGATGTAACAGGCAAATCTCTGTAAGGATTTGCCTCGGTGCAATATGATTTTCACAATAAGAAACAAGAACATGACAAATCAATATGGTGTGCACACGCAAATTGGTCCAAGCACAAGCTGATACATCTTGAAATCTAATTTAAATTTTAATCAAGCAAGTTTATTAGTTCTTGATCTTTTTTTATCATCGCTTACCATTCAATGTTGTTAACAATGACCTGGAAGAAAACAGAAACTGTTACTGATAAAAGTCCTAGATGACAAAGATCAAGGAAGTGCAACATAATTTGAAGAACATGCCATTGTTAAAGCATTATAAGAAGTGCACTATCCAGGCAGAAACAAACACCATGCATGGCCATAGAGGCAAGCTCAAGGCCACACTTCTAGCAACGAAAACTGCAAGCAGCTCTGCTTTTTGGCATAGACAAAAGTATGGGTTCTACCTAGGCCAACAGGTAAAAAAATTGGGGCAGCAAAATTGCTCTGCTGGAGAAGGCATTTGTCAGATGCTTCTCTTCATGGTACCTTTCTGCAGTCTCTACCTTCCATCTGTGCAGCCCTAAACAAGCTGGATTCCTCCCAGTTGTTCCAAGCATCTCATGATGCTTCCCAGCCCTGCACCATGGCCCACCAGCACTCTCACCAGACCTCCCAGGGCTCTGTTCCACCTTCCAGTCTCCCCCCATGTCCCACGTGTTCTGCTTTCCACCATTGCCATAAATTAAATCTAGTCGAAAAGCCTTGAGCCAGCACTGAGCACAGACCTGAGCGCAGACCGTATATTCATGGTGGTGGTGCCGTTGACTGGGGAGCTGCGATGCGATGGAAGAGCTGGGGGAGAGGAAGGCTTTGCGAAACAGTGAACTCGTGGGTAATCTTCAGTGCAATGCCATGACTGTAAGCGCACAAGTGCAGTCCTTGGCTAAAGAGGGGTGACTCATATTTGTCTGCTGCTCCACATCTCCAGTGCTCAAACCTCAAGAAAGATTTTGAAAATGTGCACATAGTTCAGATGAGAATCACAAAAAATATTAAAGGAAAATATGCCATCCTAAAAGCTTAATGAGTCCCTTTGACTTAAGCTTATCAAAGAGATGAACGTTCACCTCTGTCTTTAGGTCCTCAAATGGGAACAAGCTCCAGTCATGGAAGATCTGGTCAAAAAGGCTCCTTTATAAAATTAATTGGTGATGTTACTTTAATCAGACAAAAGGCCTACAGGATTAAATCACTCTCCCCAAATTAAGACATGCCTCTCTGTAGCAGTGCTACATATCAAGGTGCCGCGATTAGATCACTGGTCGGCCCGGACCAGGGAAGAGACAGATAACACACATGGTGTGAGTGCCAACTCCGTCCTTTATTGCGCAGTTAATTCCTTTTATACTAACAACGGTAGGTGGGATTACTGATATGTCATAGGGAGGCGACGACTAGCCTTCTACCTTTCCGTGACATCGCGAGATCTTCCGAACGGTGTACCCTACACCTCTCCAAAAAATACCTGTATATTTAATTTTATGTGGTTGTTAACATAATTTTATCAACTTCCTTGAAAGCAGACTCTAAAAGGTCCTAACTCAGAATCTGCAGTTTAAATTCGCAAAAAAATTGTATAGTCAACAGAACTATGGCAATTTGAGATGCAGGCAGGGAAATCATATATAATGTTTGTCTCATTTAAATATGAAGTGATTGGTCACAGTGTTACTAGTATTGTGATTTTGAACAGTGGTGCTAAGAGGTCTCATTCTCAGCTCGTTTACCCTGCTATTACTACGTTTTCTCTAGGTGCAGTCAGGACTTTCTGAGAACAATCCCATGAGAAAGGAGCTTTTTGTTTGTTTGTTTGAGTCCTGTAATGACTCAGAGTGCTCTAGCAGCCAGGTGACCTGGGCATTCTCACCAACCCATCCAGCTGCAGTGTTTCACCAAGGGTGCAGTTCATCACACAGCCCCAGCTTTGATTCTTCTATTAACATGTGGAATCTTGATTGCAATCCCTTAAAAAGTTTCTCTTGATGTAAAAGTAACAAGAGAGATCAGCAGCAACACCTAGAAAGATCAACTTTGCCATTCAAAAATGGTTGAGCCTGTGTTTACTTTGGCTGGAAGACAAATCACACATCATTTAGCTCTCCTCTACCCGCAGCAGATTAACAAATACTTTCTAATCTCACATTCTTCACATTTATACACCAGTGGCATCACTCCTGATCTATGCTGCCATAAATGAGATCAGTGCCAGGGTCTTGGGTTTAGATATTTAAAATAAGCGTTGCATACAGCACAGAGCCAGAAAATGTCAGCACAACGATCATGGACCAAGTGGAAGGTCATGGCAACGTTGTACTCGATTTGTGCAGAACTAGTGACTCACAACGTAAATAAATTCTCACATTCGTCTCACCAGGTTTAGTATAGCTATAGTTTTTTAGCTTCGCCGCTTTGCTTGAAAACAAAAAGAAACTAAAGGCAGTGAATTTATTATTTTGTGCACTTGGCTTTCATTCTCACTACCCACTAAACGTTTCCTTTATGCAAAGAAAAAACGCAGTTAGGTGAGAGAGTCAGTGCAGTGCTATAAACAAATGTCCTTCCAGTGCCTACTAGAAGACAGCATCCAACTGGAGCTTCTCAGTGAAATGTACACGTACAGTTGTATATCCTAGAAACAAAATATTTTGTTATAGCTGTTGCTGAAATCACAAGCACATAAACTGACACAGACATTCAGGGTGTGTTATCAAGGGAACATTCACATTCATTCTGAATTCATCAGAGTATATTTTCTTGGCTGACTCACAGCACCATATATACGTATTGTACACTTACTAACATTTTATTAGAGGAAAAGAGTTTACATTGAAAGATTACACAAGTGTGACATTACATAGCTATGAGTCATACATCTTTGTGTACTTCGTTACCATGCATTCAGTGTATTGATTCTGCTCCAGTCACAGAAGTTTGGCTGCTCCTCCTGGCCATCCTGTGAACTTTTAGAATAAGAAGTATAGAAAGTTGAACAAGAGACATTCATTATTTTAAAACATGTGTAGCTATTGAAAAGATCATTTACTCACCCTAGCAACCGTGCTTTCCTGAGAAGGCTGCGTACAGCCACAAGCCTGGGATGGGCTCTAACGAACATGCTCAAAATGCTTCTGAGAACCAGAGCCCATCAAGGGCCATCACTCTTTCCCCTCGTGGGGCGCGCAGTGCATAAAAGTGAGAGTTGTTCTCCCGCACTCTTCTGATCTTCAGCTCACTTAGAAATCCTTTTAGAAGTGATTGCAAAGGAAATATGGAGGAGGTAAGGGGAAAGCATAGCTCTTTCTCTGAACAGGCTCTCAAAGAATCAGTCTGTCCTGTGATAGATCATCATTTTTCCTCCTTTAAGAATGGCCACTTTTGCTCCTTTGCTCTTGGAAGACTGCCAAGCAGCCGTGATCCTCAAAAACAGGAGTCTGGGGCACGTTATCAAAAATTATTGGAGAATAGCTCCTTCAGACTGGGCATCTGAGCTAGAGGCCAAGGTAAGGGAGGAGAACAGTCTTCCCTTCTGAAAAATCCAGCCCAGGACCATAAATTGGCTATGACCAGAGGAGATCACAGAAGCTACTTGCATTATTTCTCTCACAATGTCATAGGGAAACGTTGACTTTGGCAATCTTCATGCGGCAAATGGAAACTCTGCTAGAGACCTGGCCTTCCATTAAACGCAAGTCTCCAGCGGAGACCGTACAAGAGCGGCATTAAACGCTTTCCTGTCAGTACCGAGATGGGTCTGAGACCTTTAGGGTGACCAGAGCCGGAGGCCTCCATTACCGGCTCACCAGCGCGTCTACCCACGCGGCGCAGGGCACCTGCCTCCCTTGCTGTGCTCGTTACGCCTTCCGCTCCCACCCTCGTTTTCTGGGTCTGGTCCCACCACGCGTCCCAGGCGATGAGGCCGGGTTGTGGGGCAGCCGCTGTGAGGGATGGGTCGGGGAGGGGAATCAAACCCCTCATTCGTGGTGTCTTCCTCAGCGTCCCCCCCAGGGCAGGGACCCCTCAGTGTCCCCCACCCCACTGCAAGTCCCTCACAGGCTCTGTTGGAGCTTGGACCCCTCAGTGTCCCCTCGTGTCATGGACGGTCCCTTGGTGTTCCCACAGCAGGGACCCCCTTCGGTGTCCCCCACCCCACAGCAGCTCCCTCACAGCGTCTCTCAGCGCATGGCCCCCCCCCTCACGTCAGGGAGACTCCCTCAGTGTCCCCAGGCCTGGGACCCCCCCCCCCCCCGGCCCCTCAGCGTCCCCAGAGGAGGCAGAGACCCCGCTCGGCGTCCCCTCAGCTCACGAGGGTCCCTTGCCGTCGCCGGGGCAGGGACCCTTCCCCTTCCCCTCAGCGGCCACGGCCCGAGGCGGCGTGGGGGGGGGGGGGGGGTCCCCGCTCCACAGCGAGCCCCGCGCTGAGGAGAAGGCGATCGGGGTCCGGGGCGGAGGGGGGGGGAAGGCCCCGCCGGCCATGCCGTGCCGTTCCGTGCCGGCCCCGGCCCCGCTCCGCTCCGCCCCGCTCGGGTTGGGACCGCCGCCGCCGCGTCCTTTTATACCGGGGCTAAATTTAGGCTGCGCCCGAGTCGCTGCCTCCCGCCCGCCCCGTCCGGGACGCGTTTCCTCCGCTCTTTGCAATTGGCTTGAGAGCGCCCGCGCCCGCGTTATAAGGTGGGGAGGGCGGCTCGCCGCGCCGCGCCGTCCGCCGTCCCGCCCGGCCGTACCATGGCGCTGAGCGACACCATCCTGCCCTCCTTCGCCACCTTCGCCAGCCCCTGCCGCGAGAAAACCCTCCACGAAGTGAGTTCTCGCCCCCCCCCCCCCCCCCCAAACACCACCAACCCCACCAGCCCGCGCTGAGGCCGGCGCCGCTCATTGCACGGGTGGGCGGCGGTGCCGCGGTCCCGCTTCTCCCTAAACCCGCCACCGAACCCCCCCCCCCCCTCAACCACCACCTCTAACCTTCTCCCTTTTCTTTCTTTCCCCAGAGGTGGAAGTGCGACCAAGAGGCCAAGACCCCCGCCGGCACCTGGGGCGGCCTCTCCCCTCGCAAAGAGGATGAAGATCTCAACAACGTGCTGGATTTTATCCTTTCCATGGGCAGCGACGGCTACGGCCAGGGAGCGGCTGGGGGGGACTATCCCCCCGCCCAAGGGGAGAGCGGCGGTTTTTACCAGACAAACCCGTCCCCGGGATGCTACAGTGCCCTGGAGCAGGGCAGCCCCCCGCCCTACAACGCCGGCATCGTGCCGGAGATGATCCGCTCCGAGATGGACTCCAACTACTGCCCTCCTGGCAACGTCCACGGGCGGTTCTTCGTGACACCCAACTTCGGGGGTCCGCAGTTCGTTGAGAACATTAAGCCCGAACCCGACATGGACAATTATGGACCGGTCCTGGGTCTGGTGCCCCAGGCTTGCCCAAAGATCAAGCAGGAGGGCAACGCGACCTGCATGATGGCCTACGAGCAGCCCCGGGTGGCCAGCTCCCCCCAAATCCCCGGGGCAGAGACCCCCCCGCTGAGCCCCGATGATCTCATGGTGAATGACTGCCACACACAGATGATGTGCCCCTCGTCCATGTCCTTCCAGCAAAGCTACCACCCGGCCTCCGGCTTCCACCACCCGCAGACCCATCTCCAGTACCAGAACACCTCCCAGTTTGGCCTTTTCGAGGACAGCCTGCCCTTACAACCCTCCGCTCCCAGAGGCATGCTCACCCCTCCTTCCTCCCCTCTGGAGCTGCTGGACTCCAAACCAAAAAGAGGACGTCGGTCCTGGCCACGGAAGAGGACGGCCACTCACACGTGCACCTACGCAGGTTGTGGGAAGACCTACACCAAGAGTTCGCACCTGAAGGCTCACCTCAGGACGCACACAGGTAAATACGGCCGCTTGCCTTCATCCAGAGATACGCTGCTTGCTGGTTGCAGTAGCCGCCTGTATAAAACAGTTTTTTAACCCTGTAGTCTCTTAAACTCCAGGAGTAGTCGTGGTTGAGCTATGACAGGTGGTCAGATTATAATGTCTAAGTGTTTTCCTACTTAGACGTAGGTCAAAGCTTTTCTAAGGACTTCCAATGCCCTTTCTCGAAAGATTCTCACTGCAGGTACAGGTTAGTAAAAGAATTGCTAGAGCAGTCTCGTTTGGCTTAAAAGCACTTGGATCTTGTCGCAGAAGGGCTTTGGTAGCAAATAAAAGAGTACGCCGAGATAAACTCGGAAGGTCGCCTAGCACGGGGATGCAGCCTGTACGTGGGAGTGCCGCGCTGAGTCACGCTCTCTGTGATTTCTCCAACAGGTGAAAAGCCCTACCACTGCAACTGGGAAGGCTGCGGCTGGAAGTTCGCTCGCTCCGACGAACTCACCCGTCACTATCGCAAGCACACCGGCCACCGGCCCTTCCAGTGCCACCTCTGCGACAGGGCGTTCTCCAGGTCAGACCACCTGGCTTTGCACATGAAACGGCACATGTAGCCCTAGAGACTCTGACCTGCGAACAGTGGACGTTATTTAACTGCTCAGGTGCAGAAGCGTTAAAAACTTGTAGCTGGTACTACGTAGGGAGGCACCGACGCTCTAGCGATGGAAGCTGAGGAGGATTTGACACAAGGAGACTTAGCCAGTCATCTCCTGCAGAGAATTTGACGTGACTGTATCAGTGAACCTGACCGTCCCGGTCAGGAGAACAGGGGTTAATTTATGCAGCTTCTGTGAAGGGTAAACTCCATAAGACTCCATACAGATTGTATAGAAGAAGCTGTAAATATGTTTTTTTTTCCGATTCTAACTGCCCAGTCCTAAGCTTTACGAGACAATGTTTGTATGGAAACTGCCTGAAGTTGACCCTAGAAGAGATTAAATGAATGTTACTGTAGCTAATGATGTTATTTTAGATCTCAGTTGAAGGCATGGCTAAGAGAACACTCCTATTGTTAGACTGTTTGTTTCACAGGTGCAATAATATTCTTGTTTGCCATGATCTACACTAGAAGTACAGGGCTTGATGTCTTGTAAGAAAATAACCTATTTTACTGTAATTTTTTTATATATTGTAAATAATTTTATACAATGAGAAATATTGTATATGTAAATAGAAGACAAATGGGTATTTTGCCTATTTCTGTTTTTATAAAAACGTAATTTTTCAATGTTTGAAAACATTTCATCTTTTTAATAAAATAAGTTTTTAATTGCTGTGATTTTTATTCTCCTTTGAGATCTCCCTGTTACTTTTTCCCTGATGGCTGGACCTGGTTATGGTTTAAATTATCGACAACTATAAGAAGACGCTTAAAAAAATCTGAGCTATGGATTTTTCTAAAGTAGATAAGAGAGTACGTACTTCATTCTCAGCAGTAAACAAGATACAGTGCGGTGTTTTATCAAAAAGTCAAATAGGAAAGTAGATCATATTCAAAATATACTTCCTAAAAATGGTTAAGTAAGCAACACTGTAATTTCAGTCTCATTTCTAGTTTATGCTAGACTATTTTAATAGCATCCTTAATGTTTTCCAGATGCAGTTATAGTTTTGCCAGCAGTGTGTGGGTTTTTACTATAAATTTAAACACTGCATTTTTGTAATTACGGAGGCTTATTTTAAGGCATTCTTGTACATAAATTATCCTTGCTCTCAAGAGCTCAGTGCAGAATTCCAATAGAACAGTAGTGGAATTTAAACATAAATTCACAACACAGGTTAAAATACCTTCATAACTCATTCCCCAAAACTTAAATTCACTTAATAGTTTGTAATCCCACCTAGATTTCAGGAGTTAAGAAAGACATTAACTATTTTGGAGGAAAGTAAGTTAGCCAGGAATCCAGATTCTGAAAACTAATTTCAAATAAACTGGATACTGCAATAGCTATAGCAGTAAATAGCTGCAACAAGTCAAATGGAGCCCCCCAAAAAAGCTCTTCCACAGCTGTAAATGAGAACATAAGTCCAAGTAATATATCTGTGCAATTACTCTGAAACTCTGCTGATGATCCTCTGTTTTTACAGCTATGGTTTAGTGGTGAGCCTTGATACTTGTAGAACAAAATCACTGTTAATTAAATATGCAGATTCAGCTTCATATTGAAGCATTTTTCCTTAACATCTGGGTACTTGGAACTTGATTTTAATCAAGGTTGTGACATTTTTCTGACTTTACAAGTTAGAATACACAAGAATGAAATCAACAGGAATACATTTAAAGTAACTACAAATATAGCTATTCTTCTGTGAAAGCAAAGTCTGCAGTTGTTCATGTGGAACAGATGTATTTTGGGCTTCTAATCATTGACATGGAAGAATGAGTTCCACATTTCACTTTTATAGCTCTTTCAAAGTGAAATATAAGGGAGATTTAACATTTCTTCATTAAAAACAAAACTCATTTATTTGCTAGAAAAAAATTGCACAATCCAATTCCAGAAAGTGAGGATGACTTAAAGATGTTCTAAAATTAGCACATTCATTGTTGCAACAGTTCTAGGTATTTCCTTCTCTTTCCTCATAGCCGAAGATTTTCCTATTTCAGCATGTCTTTTGGTGTTTATAACCTTAAGAACACTATTTTTTAAATTAAGCCTTACCCTTACCTTGCCATAGTCACCTGGCTTTCCCTCGCTCTTTCTGAACAACTGGCAATGTTTTCAGTCATTCCCAGGTTTCAGTGATACAGTGCAATCTTAAACTATTCCCTCTTTCGTAACATAATTAAAAAAGACGCCGAGGTTTGACACCTCGCTGCAGTGGCTACGGCCACCCCTGAGTGCACAGCCCCACATCTGGCTCGGGAAGGTCCCCGGACGAGAGCTCTCCAGCAGCGGGGGAGAGCTTGGAAGCACCACGACGTGCTTATCTGGCTTTGCTCGTCCTCAGCCATCTCTCTTGACCTCTGTTAGAAGCCGCATACTGGGCTGGGTGGCCTTCGGTCCGGCCACTTCTGTACCCTCCCAAATGACAAGGGTGGAAGACAGATACAGCCAGTGAGCCGGCACAAAGCATAGGAACGCTGCACGGTGCCTGCACGCAGAGAGAAACGTTACTGCATCCACCAACCCTTAAAAAAAACCCCACTTGTGCGGCTCCTCTGTAGCACCCACCGCAATGGGTGCTCCTCCTCTGGTACCTCTGCATGGGAAGGTCCAAGCTTCCCCTTGCTCCAGTGAATCGTCAAGCTGTAAGGGTCATAACCTCTGCTACCTCTGCTCCTGTTCAGATAAGGCACTTTGTTATCTGCATGATACCGTGTTACCGAACAACGCTCAAATCACGACGAACGGTGGAGATGATACGCTCTGCGCCGTGTTGTTCACTGTGTACAGACGAGTGTGCTGTGTCCTCTGAGCTTTTAGATTTGGTGCGACTCAACAGAAAATAGGGCAAAGCCATCCTCTTATATAAAAAGAAAAAAACCCATATAAAAATACATAAATACAGGCCTCTCAAAGTGGGGAGAGATGGGGGGGCCAAAACACTAGTAAAAACTCATGACCAACTTTATTTTAATTGTTTAAGGGAGGGCATATACGATAATTTCTGTGTGATCTTTACAGGAAACTGCAGGTTCTTGAATCTCGAGATAATCTTGTAGCAGAAAGAAAGAGATGCTGATCTCATTCTTCTCACATTCTATTATGAGTAATTGTCAACTCTCTTTTTCTTTTTTTTTTTTTTTAATTGCCTTAAATTAGTACATCCAAAGATGCGTCAATACGATTCTATCTATCTACCAAGCCTCCCCTGGCCAGCAGGAAATCACTAATGCTCTGCACCGTCTTCTAATAACAGACCATCAGGTCATCACCTTTTAAGTAATTCTGTTCTAATTAACACCAGAGACCCTGAATCCCAGATGCCTCCCGGGGATCATGCAGTGAAGACCTGCCCTTTCCATCTGCAGCTATCCTGGATCTGATTGTGACACACTAGGGAAAAGAAAAAAAAAGAAGTTGCAGTTGAACCTGATAGGAGGAAATGTAGAGTCCGTTGTAAACAAGATTTTCACACGTATTCTTATAAGATACCACAGTGATGGGCTCACTATACTTGCAAGATAGATTGCCAGATTAGATAGAGCACATTAAGTACAGAAACTAGCAAATCCTGCACAACGTTCCTAGTGAAAGTTTTTAGCAAATATTTCTGAACTCGAGACACCATCCAGAGGAGTTACTGTTTAAAGTCAGTTAATTCCTCTCTGGGTTTCAGAGCGCTGTGTTTCGCTACGCTGAAAACGGTTTTTCTCTCACCTGCTGACTTCAGAAGAGTCAGTTAAATCTGTACTTGGGAACTCATCTTCAGAAAACACCCTAACACGGAGGCTGTTGCTGCTGAACCAGCACCCAGAACAGAACGGGCGTCCTGCAGCCCCGAGGGGCCGTTGCCGTCGCTCGGCCGCTCTCGAGGGAGACGCAGCACCCTGCAAAAGCAGCCCAGCACCACGCCAGCACCCTGCCAGCAAGCGGGCAGGGTGGTTTCAAACCACTCTCTTTTTTCAACCCTGAAGTGGAAGGCTGGACTAGAAACCCGCCGGCTTTTCTGGAAGTTCATTTGAGATTTGCAGTTTTGCAGACGATCGCGGCTGGGGGGAGTTTAAGGTTTAATTTTGGCCGTAGCTCACCTCGCGCAGGGATGGGGGATTTCAGCCTGTGCGAGTCCTTGGTTACTCGCGGCCGTTTACAAACTGCCTGAAAACATTGACTCGCTCTAAACTTTGGTCCTCCATCCACAAGAAGTGCCAAAAAAAGTTTGTCCATTCTTCAAATTATAGGATTGTGCGGTTCTGTGGTTTTCTGTGGTAGAAGCTCTGTGGTTTCTAAAGCTATTTTGTGCACCTATAACACAGAGTAGCTGTTAGGCTTTTCTTAAATTGAATTTTCGAAGCCAGAATCCCAAGCTCTAGCAATTTCTTTTGCTATATTTAAATAAAACAACTACAACAAAGTCATGTAGCCATCGCTATGGTAACTAGCAGTGTTGGGGGGAAACATAAAGAGGAACATTCAGTCCAAAGCCCATGTAATTTAACAGGGAAAAAGCTCTCCCCGTTGCTAACATCCAAAAGGTACTCGGTGGCATCTACAAACCTTAAAATTCCTGCGTGTCCTTGAAGCAGCCGCTCTCAGCTGGGTCTGTAACAGGTCCCACCTGCCCGGGACTCATCCTGCGTGCCAAGAGCAGAGTGGTTAGAGCTCCCGAAACTTGCCGGCACTGCAGCAACCCCCCCTCTGCCATGACCGAAGACCCAGGCTTAGGCACACCTCCGCTCAGAAACGTGCTTCCCGTAGATTTGGAGGAGAAGGAATAGGTTTACAAGGCAAACCCCAGCAACCGAAAGCACGTAGCCATACACAGTTCACAGGCCCCGGAGGTAACTGGTTCAATTTATTGATTCCCAGAGACTCCTTAAAGCTCCGTACGATTTGATCCCAAACAACCAATTCCCCATCACTTAGGCGGAGATTGGGAATAGCCTCTGCCACGAAACAGTGCTCTGAAGCGCGCAGAGGAGGCAGGGATTTATCCTAAACTTGTTAGGCAGAAAATACGTTTGATTTAATCTTTTGAGGTCTGACTTTTCAGCCACAATTATTTGATCTTATAATATTTTATGTAGACACAAAAAAACGAGTCATATGCACTGCTTTATATAAGGAAGATGTATTAACTTTACCAAAACCACCTTTCCAAGCACAAGGAGAGCAGGAGCAACAAAGTTCTCATTTCCTCCGTAACCATAGTTAGCATAAGTTACCTGCTTATTTACCTGCTTCAATTTTAACTCCTTTTAGCAAATCAAAAGTGTTCTGCCCTTTTGTAGTAAGCATAAATTCAGCAACTCAGAAATTGCAGATGAACTTACCTATTACAGGTTTATAATTAGACACGGTATCCCTTTAAATCACTTTTACTTTAGTTTCTTGCACTTCTTACAGCTCAGAGCATTCCTGGAGTTCTGACCTATCATTATGTCATCAGGAAATATCTGGAATATCACACTGAACATCCCCTGTGACATTTAATGTATTAGGTGAGAAGCTACTGAGCCTGAGGCTTAAACACAAAGCAAAACACACACAAAAAATCCTCAAATCCCAACAACCACTTTTTTTACAGCCCATGCGTGATGACAGCATAAGTGTTTTTTGATATATTAATGATTTTATATCACAAGCACTTACAAAACAAGGGATATAAGATGCCTGGGTGCCCTTCCTTCGGGTGCAAGAGATGGGCTGAGAAAGCACAGGGCTTGTTCCTCTGCACAGTTCCCTTCTGAAAAGCTGTGATTGAGGACATTTATGGGAAGTTAAACAGCAGAAATATATTATGTTTGGAGCTGGCAAAGAGCGTTATGAGAATTCATCAATGGGGGAGGCTACAGCATTTGTAAGAAATGCTGTATCAGCACCAATAAAAAAGTTTTAATTGCAGTCATTACAGTAAAAAAATGCTAACCAGCCAGGAGGTAAAAGATGTTCCGAGTGACTAAATTGATAGTCACGTACAGCAGACAGGAGATTCAGCAATTTTCTCCCGGTAGTGCCTCCCCAAGAAAAATATGACTGCAATTTCAGTGATAGGGATGGCAGCAAGGGTTCGGAGAGCTCAGACTTTCACAACACAAGCTGCTCTTGGGTCACATTTAGGTACAGTCAACAACGCTACATTTGCTTTTTAGAGGTTTAACAGCTGGGCTCATAGCTTGGAGTTCCTTTATGTTGGAGTTTCCGCTTGTAAACGTTCCTTCTGGAAGAGGATGCCTACGCTTTTCTTCCCTTCCCAATGAAGAGCCTGGTGGTCTCCATGCGATGCCTGGTACAGGGACTCCTCTTGGATTAGGCATGGACAGCATGGATTAGGCAAGTATTTGGGAAAGCGTAAGGATGAGAACATTGTGTATGTCAGACTCCAAAAACTCGAGTGGGAGCAAAACACAGAGCCGTGGCCCATGTTTTTGTAAGCGAAGAGGAGCATTACACGACGAAAGAAGTTGGGTAGGAAGTTGTGCCTGTCCGTGACACACTATAGTCAAAATCCTGGCTTCAAAATGTCAACGTACTAAAAATACTGCTGGAGAGCAATTTCAAGAGAAACCTGCCTTGGCAATCTGTTGTTAACCATGCCAGTGTGTGCAGAAGCAGAGTAAATAAACAGATGGGAGAATAATGAGTCAAAGTGAATAATGTCGAATAGTACGATAGTGAGGTGTGTTTTTCCAGCAAGCAGAAAGGGTTTGTCTCTGGTGATCTCTTGAACCCCTCCCAGTATAAATTGCCTGGATGTTTAGCATTGCGGCACACAAATTGTTTTGGAATGGGTGCGGCATCGGATTTTCTGACTGGGCTGTACAGACCAAATGTGGCCAGGACAAGGAAGAAGGGGAAGGACAGAAGGGAAAACAGCGCGCAGAAGGCACCAGCCAAAAGAAAAAGGATCTCCACGCAGAGAATCAAGCAGTTGTTCACAGCAAGATTCACAAATTTGACACAAAAGCTTGTGAAATCACGGACAAAAAAAAAAAAAAAAAAAAAAAAGTAAAGAAAGATTGCTGAAGTCTCAGAGCTCCAAAAAGTAACTTTTCATTTATTATATTAAACAATAACATTTCTCTTATTATATTAAACAATAAACACACGAGATGGGTTAAAATTAAAATACCTTTCAATTTGTTATGATATTTGAAAGATAAATATAACTACAATACTGTACATATTTGGAGATATTAGTCAAATTTAGGTCAACATTGCAGTTTCCACTTTGTGTTTCCACCTTTTTTAGGTCCGACTAAAGAACGTCATATTAAAAGGGACACCAGAAGAGCACTCTGTAATTGTAACAGCAGAAGGAACCATAGTCACTAGTCTTCCTTTCAAAGTTAAACTTAAAGGGGA
This sequence comes from Aquila chrysaetos chrysaetos, assembly GCF_900496995.4. NCBI lineage: Eukaryota > Metazoa > Chordata > Aves > Accipitriformes > Accipitridae > Aquila > Aquila chrysaetos. Next base: position 2,680,604 of record NC_044015.1, on the reverse strand, counting down.
AGGCAGAAGTTGGAAAAATGAAAATTCCATTTTATAACAAATTAGCCTTTATTTATAAAACTTTCAAGTAAAAAGAGCAGTATATCAACTGATAAAACAGGTGTGTCAATGAATAGTAGTTAACATATTTGCTCTAAAAATAAATCTTCTATGATTCCACCATACTCCAAGCAAAATTCCTTTCTAAGAAAAGATGTTTGTTGTGAAGTCTACAGAGAGATGCAATGGTTGACACACAACAAAAACTTAGCTGTTCCACCGGTGTAGGAAGATATTTGAACTAGATCATTATTAGCACAGATCAATTCACTTTAACTGAGTTCCAACTCTAAATGAGGATTAAACAGAAATGAAATTCCTGAGAGGGAGGAATAAAACGCAGAAGGGAGAAATCAAACTCTTACATGAGGGAAAGCAACAATTATACTTGGACCAAAATTCCTTGGGCCTCAGTTCTACAGAATAAATACTCTTCTCAATGGAGAAACACTAAAGAAGAAATAGTAACCCCAAAAGGATTATAAGAAGAATCCAAGAAAAGTGCATTATCTTTGAGCATAAGATGACAAAATAATTTCTACAAAATTTCTGACAACAGATTTCACAGACAGGAATTTAAAACAAACAAACAAACAAAAAAAAGGTTACACAGTCAGACACAGCTTGGAATTTCCTACACTTTGAGAGCACGCCATATGAAACAAAATGCATAAGGACTGATGATCTTCATAGGGCAGAGATTTCATAAGGAAATATTTGCCAATATAAAAATATTTCATACAGCATTATTGTAGAAGTACTACTTTTATGAGCATCTGTTTTTATTGCAGAATGACTGGTATGTTTTACAAGAAGACTATTTGAATATAACTTAGGGAAACCACTCGAGGCAAATGTGAACATACTGGTCTATAAAGGATAATGTGGGTAATTCAATACCTGTGTCCTACATGCAAAGTTTGCATGCGTAGGTTCAACGTGAATAATTGTCCGTCTTTCCTGTTTTAACTGTTGTGCCTCGGTGCTGTGTGCAATTCACGGTTTTCCATGAGTCATTCCAGCAGTGACGATACTCTGTATAAAACACACATGTGCCACTATAAAAGCCTACTAAACTCTTTGTGATTGCTCAATGTACCACAGAGTCTAATAATTTATCCGAGTAGAAAGTAGAATCACCTCCATTCTTGCTCAAAGCCAAGAATTCAATGGATAGTCATTCCTCCTAAAGTAAAAGCTTAGGTGGAAATGGAGGAAAAACAGAGCTGAAGTCCAGATGACAATTATGTGCAACCTATATAACTGGAATGAAGCAAGAAAAACATGTTTTCCACCTTAGTGTGCGACTGTTTGGGGGGTGTGTGTATATGAGAACAGCTTCTCAAAAAGAGTTTTTAAGAAAGGGGAGGGGAAAAAAAAACCCAAACAACCAAAGAAGTGAAACTACAACCAAACGTAGGAGAAAAATCATTGCCTCAGCCTAGAGAAAAAAGAAAAGATGACACCACATGACCATCACATGCAAGAAGATCAGAAATTGAGTCTACATTTCAAAAAGACACTTTAAAACCTCAAAAGAATGTGAAATCACATCCAGTGCAGATGATACCTACTTTCTGCCAGGTTTCTCTCTTACACTTGGCACAGCTAGTGAACACACTTTTTCATGCCAATAAAAGTAATCTTGAAACAAATTTATTAGAAGTAGTCATTTCTCCTTTTTTTTCTTTCACCAGAACTTTGAAATTCCAAGAGCCATGATCTAATCGGCATTTCTGTAAAAATTCCATTTCTGTATCCATCTCTGTTTAGAGAATACATACATACACACAAGCTTTAATATATAGAATATATATGCATATTCTACATATTCATTGTATATACACATTTTATGTACAGCACAAGTAACTATATACTAGACATAGTATGTGGACATATATAGTATATACACACACTATTATTACATTATACAATACACTATATATATATATACACACATAGACACAAATAATATGGATCTCATAATGTACACTGTATATGCATTGTGTATACTCACATTTTATATATCTTGCATTGTACATATTTTCTCTGCCCAAATAGCGATAGCCCTATTTGTGCTTTAAATTTCACTGTTCTGGAGGAAGAAGATGATCAATGTCCTGCGATAAAAGTTTTGTCTTAGAAGAACAAGTGCAGGTATTATACAAAACACTGAGTTACAAGCATAAGGGAAGAACGTGGGTAATCTTCCTTTTTATATGGAAAACTGTATTAAATACAATGGGGAGAAATCACAGCTAAGTTTTCTTCTACTGCAGTGTCTAAAATTTTGAATCAAGAGTGTTTCAGTAAACCTAAGGTTACTAAATCTAATACACTGTGCATAGAGAACATGTTCTGTCCTTGTTCATTTGCTTGATCTTCTGTTACTGTCCAAGCAAATATGAAGAATGAATCAATAAGGAAATAGGAAAATGAGCAATTAGTTCTAACACTATATGGAATGCTAGATTAATTCACATTTCTGGCTTCCTGCTGAACATCTTGAAAACACAGACTCATTGCCTGAGAAGCATTATAAATTACAGTATTTTAGAGCACTGACAAAGTAGCAGAAAGTCTTGTTATGGTACATAACTCAAATAATGAATCAAGCTATTTAGCTCATCCACCCCGTCCCACTGGAGCGACATCATCCAAGCAGTAGGCCAAAAGTGGTTTTCCTTTCTAAAATGGCACTACATATGAATGGGGTTTTATTGTAGCAGAAGAGACACCACAAAGACTCAGGCCCAAATGAAAATGAAAAGGAGAATCTTACACATGGATACAATTTGTTTAACTTCACTGAGAATCCTGCAGCCATTCAATTTTGAAAATTGCTCTCTCATAGCAAAAGTTTTATCTCATGTTAGCTATAGACAGACCCAAGTTTGCTCTCAGAGACTTCAAGTCTTGTACACCAACAGAAAAGAGAATTTGCTGACATTTTAGTACGTTTGATCATTTAACCTAACTTATTTTAGAGAAAAATTACCACAGTGGGACAGGATTTCAAATCAGGTTCTGTAAAATTAGAAATACCTTCTACTGCATTCCAAAGGGGTCATTAGAAGACAGTATTAAAAATCACTATATGGTTGGTTTTGATACTAGAATACATCTCCCCTTCTGAGAGGAATTAAAGATTCACATTATTTGTAGTACCATTAGCACAGGAGACACACAACAAACTGGGAACTGTGACCCCTAAAACTGCATTTTGGGATACGGGGTTTCAGTTTTGTCATATGTATTGCTGCCTATGTAAATGGATGGATGTGGGCACGTGTGTGTGCATGTACATACACAGACATGCACTCGCCCATATACCTACTCACAAATGCCTGAGACAACAAATGCCACATCTTAGCTGCATTTCAGAGCTGAAAACTACTAAGAAGATTAAAATGATGCAGTCTGATTCTTATCTCTGTGTAAGGAAAGCATCCAGAATAAGGCAATTACAACAGAATGGGGAAAGATTGTTTTCATTCAGTGAACAGGCACTATCTTTGTATTGTGAAAAAATAAAAGTAAGGAAGCAAGAATGTAAAAAATATAAATGCATTGAAGATGATGAAGGAATACCACATTTTCAAAAAAATAGAGAAAACATTATAAGGGCCGCGTCAGTAAAACCACAGAATGTTAAGCTTTGTATTCCTACAGAACTAATGACAGGAAAGCAGATACACATTAAGGACATTTTAAAAATTTTGTGCTAGATGCCTACTCTCATTAGACATAAAAGTCCAAGGCAAAGTCAACGGAAGTTTTAGAATTCCTGTAATCAGAAAAGGCATTTTTAGTAAGTAAATAATTCACAGACGTATCATAAGGACTTATTTTATATATGACTTGTAAAACACATTCTGTGTTATCCTTACCAGGTGGAAGTATTGAGTTCTACAGGTATATATAAAATCTGTTCCTATTTGGACTTACGACCACAAGCCGTATTTTAAAGCCAATCCAGTCTACCAATACTTCTATAACTTATGCATGAACATGTATTTGGCAAATAAAATCTGTTTCAACTTGGCCTTATTTCAGCTAAACTATGTTTGATCTGTAACCCCATAATATAAGATAGGTGGAATTAAAGAAACAGAGGCAGGGACTGTCTGACCCAGTCCATTGGGTAACACAAATAATACGGTCTATGTTCTGGCAGTTGGAGCAAAAGAGGGTAAAATGAGTTGTAGCGATGAACACTGCTCAAAAGCTCAGTAAGTCTTCCATCACTTGATTTTACATGAAAGCAGCACTCAAACTTGTATCACAACCCTGCAATCATATTTGCTTATGAGATAAAGCAAGATTTTTACCTAATGGTTTAATTACCAAATTAGTTGTGCAATTTACTACAACTGAATTAACTCCCTCTTTTACAACATCACATACAATTATTAAAACTCAATGCAAACAAATATTTAAATTAGAAGAACTACTCATTCATAGAGGCTTCAAATTCATATTATTTTATACAGTTCACTATGTTTGTATTCATCATATATAAATTGCCATATTCTTTTGTAAGAACCACATCTCCTGGATAAAAAGGGACCATCTAATAATGACTTTATGCTGAAGACTTTGACATAGATGACATACTGATTAGCCTACCATGGATTATTAAATCAATGTAACAAGTGAAAGCTAATTCTATAAATATTATCTTTTTATGACATTTTCTTTGAAATTCATACTGCAGCCTCAAAAAAACCAATGGAATTCAGAAAAGCCAGATTCACAAGTTGCAGTTTACTATATGCAACATTGTCTTCCAGATAAAGAAACTTTGTTTTCAGTATCTTAGGATCATACGTTAAATTTCTTACAAGCAGTAAATTTTATCTAGAACATGTAATACAGCTTATACAGTGTTTCCTGCATATTATGCACTTGAAAAGCCACACAGAACCCAGTTTGACGTAACCAGCCAGTCTTGTTTAGAGTTGAAGGTGACTAAAATTATTTTCACAACATAAACCAAGAATTTAGTATTTTTATAAAAGCCATGTTTAAAGGTTTCACTTGGACAGGGTGGAGCCAAAGAACCTCTATTTAAGAGTTTGGCATATCAGCCTTACTGAGCGCAATAGCCAACTCAAGGTCTTCTTGCTCTTGTCTCCGCAATCGAGCTAGTCTTTCTTGCTCTGCTTTTTCACTCTCACGCTTTGCCCATGCCAGCTGCTGTTCTTCATTTCCAAACTAAAAAATGAAAATGGAAAATAAATTAATAAATTTACCAAAAAGCTAGAAGAAACTATGTGAAAATACAACAAATCAGATTTATTAAATATATGAATCAAGTATACGAAGCTGTCTTAGGGTAGTTCTTCTGGATTAAGATAAAAATTCACTGATTTCCTCACTTCATCCTTTAATTTATTTTCTTAATTTCTTCCTCCTCCCACCAGGAAACTAACCCATCTGGGCTGCACGTCCCTGCATCCATGTCTCAGTTTTGTATGAAAATAGCCAGAGGATTGGAGCCAAACAAAAGCTCCACAAACGCAAAAAAAGCAAGTTAGTGGTTTGGGACCATAGCAACCTAACATCCATTTTTAAGAATAGTAAATAGCTGGTAAAAAACAAGAGTTATTTACTCTTATGCAACTCCATTGCAGAGAGTTTTATTGTAGCATTTCCTGCGAAGGGTGAGGGGCTTTAATAATGACTCTGGAGACTGCTGATTGTGGGAAGTTTCATCACCAAATCAAAAGTTAGAAGAAGTGCTTCTGTTACTGTTCATAAAAATACGTGCAGAGTTTTTCCAGTAAGAAATAACGTAAGAGAATCTAATTTACTTCAGCAGAAAACACTACGCAAATATAACACATTAGAACATTCAGCTTCTAAGCCTGTTTGAGCTTCCCAAAACACATTTAAGTACACTGCAGCAAAACTATTCCAAAATAATATTCCAGTATTTACCATTGAAGTATGCAAAAGTTTGCTTGTTTAACCTTTTTGCACAAAATATTAAAGTATTTTACTGAAATCGTAACAATTCAAAACTCAAATATAATCCATGACTGTTTAATTTTAGTATTCGCTGAAGAGGATGATGGTAACAGAAGCGTTCACACAGCTGCATGCCAATGTTTGCATTATATCCCACTTCTAAAATTTGCTTTGTACTATCTTTTTTCTGAATGTTCAGGAAAACATATTATTTGGGGTATTTTTGGAAGAGAAAACCACGTGGAATTTATAGGTTCAATTTCAGCTGAATGTATACTGCAAAAATTGCCCTGTGGTCCACAACACAGTAACTTTGAACACAGCAAAATACGCCATTGCACTAGCTGATATGGCTACACCTTCCCACACAAGCTTGAAATATTGAACTGAGTATTAAATGCAACTTTTAAGTGCTAGACCTATGCCTGGCTGCATACATACTACGTGACGGCCCCCACCCCTGCCTTTTCCACTCTGCATCGTATCTATAATTCGTATTTTTAAATAAATGCACCTATTTGAATTTCTTTCAACCCAAGTCCAATTCTCCCTTACTCATAATTTAGTTATCATCTATGTGCTTCCGGATGCTCACAATTCCTCATTTTGTTTCTCTCAATATGATTTTTCAGATGATCTGATGCAAAAAAAGGAGTTTTTTAAAATTACTTTTCTTCAAACAATACCTCTGCTTTCATTGCTATCAAAATTTAGATGAGGACCTTTACATTCACTGTTATTGAAATACAATAGAAGTGCCACAAATTTTACGATCATTTACTTTTAAAATCAAGAAAACCTACTATCATTACTCATTTAAATAATGCTGACAGGTAAGATTTAAAAGCTCACTAAGATTTTAAATAGATTATTTTTTTCAAGATACAGTAAAGATGGACTCAAATAGAAGTAGGACTTCTCTACTTATTCCAAGAATTCAAAAAGATCATATAGCTGGGATGGAGAAAAACAGTTACTATTTTCAGAAATACAATAAGCTTTGGTCAAACCCTGTGGGGTGTCTTTTTTTTTTTTTTTTTTTTTTTAAATGTTGAGAAAACAGTTTTACTTATATAGGGTACATCTTAGGATAAGTCTTCCAAAGCTCATGAGAGTCCCAATTATGACTTGTTTATGGTACACAAGTTATATTTTTGTGGTTAAAAGTGCTGAGTAAAAAAAAAAAAAAAAAAAAGAAGGAAAAATAGGCCAGTGATTCATTGGAAACAAATCTGGATGTGCCTTATTACAAATGGTTAGCATAAAGTACAATTTTCAGGAGCATAACTCTGACCATTAGATAGTGAAATACACAACAGTTCATTAATGCCACTGATTCTTGCACAGATTGCCTATAAAAAGGTAATGTAACTGAATTACAAGTCATTTAATACAGTAACAATTTTTTGGCATATGTCCAGGTTTCAAGACGTCTATAAATATATATCACATATCTGTAATTTCGTTAAAAACCTCTTTTTTTTTTTCTTCTTCTTTTTCAGAAGTACAGCTAGACCCAAGGTATAAATGAGGAAAACAGCAGACTGCAGCAAAACTAATCAAATACACAAAAAGCTGCACTGACTTGTGTTTACTAAATTACCAGCTTATATTAAGAGAAAAATTTTAGTTTAGTTCTAAGTGCTCTGTTTCTTGGAAATTTAAATGCTTTCTGTTGGTGGAAAGATTGCTTTTCTTGTTGTTCTGTAAACTGAAGCTGGAACCTAGAAATACCTGAAATATGAGCTACCAAAAGACTTTGTTTTGTTCCAAAGAGTCATATTTAATGCCAGCGGAAAAGTTAAGAATGCAATGAGAACATACTTAAAGTCTGGGTGCATGAATTTGCCAGTGTCTCAAAAAAAAGGCAAGTTTTCTAGAGTGCTACTAAAATCTAGTGAAGGTCCTCATGTTACTTCTTTGCAACAGTGAAGAATTCCAATTAAAAATCAGGTTATTCAATTATTCAAATCTACACGATTCTACGATTCTGTTATCAGATTCCATGGACTCAAACTACGTTTCAAAATCCTTCTGTAAGTAAAATTGCTTTTAATTTCCATCATGAACAAAGTTTCCCAAACATCAGGCAAAGAGAAGCACAATATTCTTGCTGATTACAAGGTAACTAGTACACTTAAGACTTCATACAGAAGGATTAGGAATTATCAAGTGTAGCAAGATAATTGTGTTATAGGCAAGGAAAAAAAAAACCAACCAAAAACTGAAAAGAACAGGGATCAAGTCTCTCTCCCTTCAGTCAAATTCAGTTAACACTTCTTTTTTTTTTCTTACAGCAGTAGAAAGCAATTCACAAAACTGATTAAAAAATTAATTCATTTGACGAAGTGCCACTTAACAGTAATTATAAGTGGCTGCTGCTCAAGATCTCATTTTTCCTACTTTTTCCTTATCTTCTAAAGTTAATCTCATCTCCTGAAAACCTGATGGCACTGCAAATTTAACACTAGAGCACCCACTGGGATGGGGATCAGAGATTTTGGTTAATCATTTGATACAATCAACTCAGTGTAAGCCACACTTGTAACTTAAGAAATGCAGTCTGCAAAGTAAGACGACAATAGTTGGGTAACAGTCATTCCATTCCATTATTTGTCTTTCATTGGAAGAAGAAATTAGATGTTGTTCAAGAAATTTCAGATAAAGCAAGTTTTGCGTCTTATTTTTATTAAGAATGTCACCATTTTGTATACAATCACAGAATTTAACTGTGCAAATTCAACAGGCTAGTACTAACTGTGGTAAAGCATACATAGTACCTTGAACTTTGACGTCTTCAGTATCATAGATAAATTAAAGCACTGAGGCCAGCTAAAAGTATGCACAGATGACCTCAACTAACAATATCAAATAGGAAAGTGATACACGTTTACTATTAACTAGGGGAAAAAAACATTAAAAATAAGCAACCTGAAAGATTCAGCTTAAAGATCTCCACTTGTTGAACACTGAACTGTGTCCATCAGAGTTAAATAACAGATTAAGTTGGCAATTTTACTGCATGGCAATGTGACAGAACAAAAACACATGAAAGGAGGAAGAAGCCTGAGGCTGTGGATGGAACAGATTTCTATCTACTCATGGAAGCAATAAGAACCACACTACTACTACATTTACAGTGATTTCCAACTCAATAACATAACTGCCAGCACTAAAACCAAAGCCAGGCTTTTAGAAACCCTGGTATTTTTTAATGAATGGGTACTTGGCTTTGCTTTCAAACCTTCTGACACTGTCTTTTGGAGTGCAGTATGGACATTTCTATAGTGGTTCCACAAAACATATTTGTTTTCTTTGTCTAACAAGGGCTTTTCAACAATATCAGTAATTGGAACAAAATTCAACAGCTAAATTTTCAATCTCTGTCTTGTATATGTATCTTTATGACCACAGTCCATCATATACAGCAAACATTGCGACAGGATTGTTAGAACTTTTTTTACAAACAATTACAAATACTTTATGGAATCTCGCCCTTTAAGGATTTGCTTCTGTGGATATGGTGAAATTGCTATATAAATGTTTTCAACAATTGTTTTTGAATCTTTACATCATTGGCTCCCAAAAATCAGTTTACAAAATAGCCTCCATGCAACAAAAACAATACACAGATTCTGCTACAAAGAATTTGTGAGTAAAGGCACACTGTACTAAAATAATTTAAATGCAAGTAAACCCTTTAAAATTTAGTATGAAACTTCTTTTTTATTGAAATAATGCCTTTTTATTACAGAAATATTAATACAAAAACAATGAGGACAGCATGAAGGTACTAAGAGACAGAAGCCAGTGAACAGTAGGTTTGCAGTTAAAACAAAACCCCAATAGATTGCTGCAAGCAGAGCAGAAAGTGGTTTGCTCAGAGACAATGAACTTAACTTACAGAGCTGAAGTCTGCAAACCCCAAGGAAGAGTCTTTAGAAGTTTTACTTGAAGAGGAGGGAGCAAATGGATCTTTTCCACTAAATGGGTCCCCAAACCCCTTTTTACTTTGAAACGGGTCACTGCTGTCAGCCCCAAATGGCTGGAATGGATCATGGGGCTTGGGAAAATCTGAAGACCCAAGGTGGCTTACAGGAGTACTTTTACCTGGAAAGTTTAGGAAAAAAAAAACAAAAGGAGAAAAAGAGAAGTTACTTACCATGGACAATGCAAACCCCTTAAATAGGAAACTGTGCTTATACACTTTAGCATCATCCATTCTTCCTGGGGTGATTTAAAATTTAATCAAATATAACGGTACTCATTTCTCAATGCAGATCATCTCAAACAGTTGTTTTATTTAAATTGATTCATTACCTTACTTATACATACTGCAATATTAATACCACCAAGATTTTAAATGATAAAACCCAATATAAAAACATTTGGTCACAAGAATTTGAAAAGTATGACTTTAGTTCATTTTCCAGGATTAGAGACATTTCAAGTTTAAGTTCGGGATTACATAAAAGACAAAATACTTAAAAAATATCTATCACTAAAGATAAATAATTGATCATATTAAATAGAATTAAATAGCAACTTATCTAGGACTTTACAGAATGCATGCATTCTGGTTTTTTTTCCTGGAACTGGTTTATCCTTCTACCACCACACGTACAAGGGAAAAGAGACTGATTAAGAAATCACCTTGTTCTGGGGTGCTTGCTGTGCAACCCACCTTTTGTAGGTGACTGCTTGTTCTTATATTCCACCCCAGTAACAAATGAAATCTCAGAAACTATTGTGTATGCTCATAAATAATGGTTGTATATTTTATTTGTTGCAATTAGAACCTCCATGGTTAATTTTTAATTCCCCTTGCAAAAAGTACTATTTTGTTAGGTCAAATAACTAAACAGATAAATGTAATTTTTTTTTTCTTAAAAAAAAAAAAATTAACAATTGCTCCTGACAGGTACACGATCCAGCCTCCAGGAAAAATACTCCTTGGATGAACAATCCTGATTATAATGTGTACTTGAAAAATGATAAAGGAAAATCCAGAAACATTTTTAAAAGAAACAAATATTTACAACTTCCTGCATACTAACCTGAATTACATACATTATTTGCATTAATAAAACTATCTTTTTTTGAAATGTCCAATTCTTTGAACTATGATTTAATTGGACTCTTATTATTTATTCACATCAGGATACACATACTAGGAAAGCACAGAGAAATGGAGTCGAAACCCCAAATTTCAGAGTATGTACTTGGCATGTCTAAGACACAGCCTGACAGCTTTTAAGAATGTACTTTGGTAGCTGCTCATGAACTTTATAATATTTGCTCAAATCTGTGCACATCCTCATTTGTCAAAGAGAAATAAAGATCAGCAAACTTGCACTAAATAAATAACCTACCCAGCAGCCTGCCTTCACCTGCCGATAAATCACAGCTCGGCCTCTCCTATCCCAGGGGCCAGCCAAAAGTCCATCTTCCCTGGCACTCAGCTTGCCAGACGTACAGCCCTCTGCCAACAGCAGGCTCTGCACCGTGCTGGTGGCACCTCCTTAACGACCGCACGGACTCTATAGTCCTCAAAAACTCAGCCAGGCACAGATTTAGAGGGGAGCTGAAGGAAAACATGCAGACTCTTATCTCGTTAGCGCAGTGCTCGGATGCAATACAGTGACCGCCTGCAGGCACTGTGCTTCAGGGAAAATGTGAAGCAAGAAAGCCCACAGCTGAACAAGCAGACAGAAAGAGGTGTAGAAAACAAGATACATGCAGTAGGAGATAATTGGATTTGTTTAGTCTTAAGGGTATTCAAGGGAAATCTGATCACAGTCCTGTAGGCAAGTCTTCCATCAAGAAAAAGGCTAATGGATTTAGAGTTTACCAAGAGAGATTTACATTATACAATCTGTAACATTTTTAAAACTTAAGAATACTCAAGACTGCGTAGGGAATTTGTTGCATTCCATCACCATGTCCATGAGGTTTGAGAATTGGTTTCTAGAAATCACACTGGTTTAGCTGCCTTGAAGCTGGAGGATAAATGAGATCTGTTCAAGTTCACTCCAGTACTATTTTTGATGGTTCAGTACATGCTCCATCCTGGTTAACAGATGTGGCAAGGATATACAGATACCCGTATTAGCAACCACATGTGGGACTTGAAAAGACAGGCAGATCAGACCAGTGATTTGTCCTTCATGGAAGGAAGTGACAAAATATACAGGAAATACCAGCAGCATTTGCTCTCCCCACAAGCATGGACCCTCCTTCACCACAGTATCAAACTGCCTTTCCTATCAACAAGAGGCCACGTTCTGTTCTCTGAAATGGAGTGCTGCATTGACATCCCGCTCACCACCATGGCCTTTAGGAGATATCACCTTTGGTCACAGCTATGCAGTACTAGGTAATTAAGCAAACCTGGTACGAGATGAGTAACTCTGCATTTTGTATGTAATTCTCCAGATAAAAGAGCAACTTATTTTAAATTACAAAGGGAATTAAAGTATCTGCATTTCTAATTTAAGGTCAAGGCAAACCAAGAGCTGTCTACATTTTTTTTCTCCTTCCTCTACTGCCAGTTACTAGCAAGCAAATTCCCCCTAGTATCCTTCACCCGATATTGCCCCAAACCAATTTTGACTGATAGAGGCAAAAATGACCCATTTTAAGCTGCCCTTTACTTAGGTTAAATCTGCTGCTGCCAAAACCACTTTGTGGAACTGGTGACTTAATACAAATGCAGGGTTTGCAATGTATTTGCTCAGCAAACCTGTTTTTTCTAGGTGGCCTGTTTAATGTTTTTGCACGAAGCCCCTAGTGGTTTCGGAACATACCCAAAGAGCATCGGGGTTTCTCGTGCTTCATCTTCACAACAGATTACAAAGAGTAACTGTGCTGTAGAGGAAATGTCACCATGAATACTAGAGTTGCTGCTAATAATATTGAAAATTTTCATTTTATGGCCCAAGTGCCATTTTCTTCAGTTTTTTATACATCAAAGAATAGAAAGGGACTATAATTTTGTTATTTTGAAGAAAAGGTGAAAGAGGGAAACCCTTAAAAAGCCAGGTTTACTTTTTGCAGAGCAATTTTAAGGCAGTGCCCATGCTGAATACACCAATCCAGGCACTCATGACAGAGTCCTCAACAAGCCCTCTTTCACTATGCTTTGTACATTGCTTATAGTTTGTTTCATCCTGCCACACTCAGCAAACATGGTTTTGAGGCCTGGCAGAAGTTTGTTTGGTTCAGTTAGATGTTCAAATTTACTCATTTATTAGCCACAAATTAGTAATAATGACACCAGAATTATCTTTCTGACATCCTTGCTGGCTTATACTAAGTGTGAATCTCCCAGTGCAGTACGTGTATACCGAAGTACACAAAGATTTTTGTATTCCCATGTTTAGTATGTCAAGAATGTGGGTACAGTATTTCTATAATGTAAAGCAAAGATACTCAAACCGCATTAAGAAGTCACCAACTGAACCGAAGGACACTGGTAAAATTGTAATATTGCACAATATACTCTTAGGAGTAACTGAGATTGCATTTATCTTATATTCACTGGAAAAAACATTTTCATATGATACTGCTCATTGTTTTTGAGGTATGGTAGTACAAAAGTGCAGGCAAACAGTTGTAACCCTTACTTATTTGATTTTTCTGCTACTAGTGTCAAGGGAAAAAACTTCAGAAAAAAGCAAAACAGGTCCTATTCTGAAACCACAGCAGTTTCAGCAGTTACCCAAGTGGTGCACCCAAACCACACCGAGGACTCACTTCAGCAAAAAGAGATGATGAACAAAATGGTTTACCACAGCAAATGCTGTTAACTTATAGTGAACTCCACCCTTATGAAGGTTTTATCTAATTTCATACCCCACAGCAGACTTTAGGGTTGAGATCTATAGTTCAAGGCAAATATAATCTCACTGGTAGGATGCAATTACAGAATTTGTCTTACTGAATTACAAGATATTGACAATGAAACAATGAAGTGAAACATTTATCATTTTCTCTATGTTCTATGTTTCAAAGATGGTCCTAACTTTCTGCTTAGAAGAGTATCTTCTTGAATTACGAGAAGCAGCATGTTTTCATGTGTTTGAAGACTGGATTATCACAGGCAAACAGGGTAGAGTTGAGATGACACAACTTTAAACTTTCACTAAACAAGTACTCCCTTCCAGGAAACTTTCTAAAGTGAAAAATATTATGCTTTAAGAGTCAGAGTCATGCTACATAGGATAAGTAGTGACAGTGTGAATTAAGTCCACACCTGTGATTATACTTGAACGTATAATACCAGGGTTCCTACCTCTCTATATGGCAGAGGAAGTGTTACTCTAGAAAACTTCGGAGACTGTGCAGTATGTAAGGTGCCTCCCAGCACATCTTTCTCTTGGCACTTTACCAATCGTTCCTAACTTACTCAGCATGTTTTTCACCATCCTGTTGAACTATCCAGCTCTTCCACTGATGCAGAGTGAAACTTTCATAAACTGTGAACTTTAGGAACCTACAGAAAAATTATTACTAGTTTTCAAAATGTGCTTGAAGGTTAGTTACATTAAAACCAATTTTCTACAGAATACTCAAGAGGTATTTGTCTTCAACAGGGGCTATTTCTGCACTGTATTTCAAACTCAACTGTTTGGCAATAATGCTCTCTGCACAAAATCACAACACATATTTTTAGTAACAGAAGAATTTTTCCTATGCAAAAAACCCTCGAAACCGTTTTTGCTTAATATTTGCAAAATTTGCACCTTGAGCTAGCCCGAAACTCTGAAAACCTTAGCTTAAGAGAAATATTCTGAAAACTACAAACTTCTTGAAAGGTGAGAAGAGAAATCGTTATACGTTCAGGCTAACAATCTGTTCTGAAACAGATTCTGAACAACCTCTTTTAACAATCGGTACTGAAATATCTTTACTTTGAGAGATCAGCATAAACAACAGAATCAAAGCGTGAATGGAATTTTTAGTTTGTGGCTGGGCAGGTGCTCCACCCATGACTCATTTATCCTACACAACAAGGGATGCCTGTGTTCTAATGCAACTGTCAGGTCTTCTAGAAGGCATCAAAAATAAAAAAAAAGTTTTCCTGTCAGTCACAAACTTTGAGGTTGAATTTTTCACTCTCGGCTGCAGATGAGGAAAAAAATAAAGGTAAACAGGCACTGCGCTACTCGTGAATAACCTTGGGTACTCAAGAAGCTGTAAGGAAACAGGTGTGTGGTACCACTCAGAAATAAACATAACACTCCTGTACTCCTGTGATCATGCAACGAATAAAGAGCAGAACTCTATACTCTCCTCTAGACCAAATGATTGATCCCCACAACTTGAATATACCCATGCAAAGAAATGCAAGGGAATTATTTTACATTTTTTTCTGATTAATACAATTCTTTTTTTTGTTCATAACTCCTGATTACATCTATTATACTTAACATGGTTTCTTTCTTCTTAAAATTATCTCACTAAATACATAGAACAAATTTCTATGCAAATTCATATCCTGGGGACATTGTACATGGTGCAGGCCAAAAAGAACGGCCACAAAAATGTCATGTGTTTAAACACCAAGTATTCATAAGACAATTTTCTTTCAACAAATTTAATCAGTAAATGCACACAACAAAGCATTCAGGATTTTGTCTGAATGGTTTTTTAAGCAAGATACTGAACCAACTGTGAAGTCTTAATTTTCATCTAATTGAGACATTGAAGACACAGCATAGGCAAACAAACACTACTAAATACATTTATATGTCCAACTCAAAAAGTAGCAAAGATCTACGCTCTTTCTTCACTGAAAACTGTCAGTATAGGTCAAGGTGAACTGGCAGTGCTCTTGTACTGCTTTATAAATGAAAAATAAGTGTAAAATGGTAAAAACAGTAAAATTAAGTTTAGAGAAGTGACACACACGAAAAAGAACTGTATTTATCGTTGACATAAAGGAGGAGGAAGCATCAAACACAAAGGAAGACAGCAGAACAGGGCTGTACAAACATCGCCTTTCTGTGAGCTGCTTGCACTGCCCTTCTGATTCATGCAAGCATAGTGGTGGCTGACAGCATTAAGCATCTGATCATGCACAGTAAGAGGCATCTAAAATGGTTCAAGGGGTGAAAAAGACATCCTACAGAGTGAATCTAGCTCAAAAACTTCTAGTTGGACAATCCTGGTCCAGGCAAGCCTCGAAGATGTGTGCATACCCCATCTGGGTATCCACTCACTAAAGCTCTGAAGTCAAATTGCCTTCAGAATACTTTCTTTCAGTATACATTCTTAATCATGAGCACTTAAGCGGGCAAATCCATCTTAAATTTACCTTCCAAGGTCCATGCAACATATGAACAGAATAGAAAGCTGCTGTGTGAGTTGGCTGTTAATTTTTCTTGTATTTCTAGCTTCTTTGGGGCTGACAACAAATCTTCTCCTGCAACCACACTTGTGAAGAAAGGCAAAGGATCCTCACCCAAAACTAGGGAATTATTATTTCTGTAGATGATGGATTACAACATGCATCACAGCTAAAAGAGCTTTCAGATTAGTTCAACAAAGTATTAAGATCCTGAAGATCTTAATAGATCTTTAATAGATCTTAAAGCCCTGACCCCTTTTCATTTTTTTTAAAGCCACCAACAGGTTCAGATATTGTTTATCTTCCAACTGGCAAGATGAAAAAAGTAGGACTTGATCAGTCAGGTTTTGCTTAAGTCAGTAGAGGCCTTTTCTGACTTTGTTGGTGGGACAGCAAAATACATCTAGCAGTTTTGCAATTTGTGGTTTGTTAAAAATACTGAACCCTAACACCTCGGCTGGTTAGATTTATTATCAATAACATCATTACTATTATTTTGTAATAATTTCTAGTCACTCATATTAAATACTGTGCAAACCTTTGTGCTTGCACTGAGGTCTTCTGGGGCTCCACACAAGCCAGGCATCTCTGAGGGATTAGAATCAGACTTCTTAATTCAAGGCAGGCTGGTTAGTTCCCTATTCTGCCTTCTCAAGACTTTTTCCAGTATTTTGACATTTTAAAACCACTACCAGTCATAAAAACAATGTGAGAACAGAATCGAAGTCCTTAACTCAAACACAGAGGTGTTAACCACTATCTTCTGAAATGCCAATTTATAAATTCAGTTGCCAACATACATCGGACCTACAAAGAATCAATGAATCAAAAAACAAAGCCAAAGACCTTCGACAAACTCACTGTGTACAGTCTGGAACAATAATTTCCCAATATAATTTATTTTAATACCTGTATTTCAAATAGCATGCTAAATAAATCCACTGATATCTTTCTTACACGGGGTGAATTCAGTATGTTGTCCTTTGAATTCCAAGTTACATGATATTTTTCTGCTATTTATGTATTGGCATCCCCCCAAACCCCTGAATTTTTAGAAGTACATTAGCACTGAAGAAGTTCACTATTAATACTATACCCATCACCTCTATTAGTCACTAATATACAATATATTTAATATAAATTATAACATTTACACAGGCTAAAAAAAGCTAGAGTGTTAAAAATAATTGGTTTTATTAAATAATCATTGCAAGAAGAAAGCACACTGAAATTGGAAAATATGTTTTCTTCCTGCATTTTTAAAACTTTTATATTCTTTCAAGGTTAAAAAGGTCAAAACCACTATAAGCAAGCAATAAAAATTTAGAAGAGGTTGAAGGTTACACACTGGTTAGTGGTGAAGGTTCTTCCACTAATATCACTGGTTAACAGTACTGTTATAACCGCAATGTGGAATGCATGGTGCTGCATTTAAAGGAAGTGGTAAGGGTGGGGCAAAAGCAGTAGGTCCCACGATCAAAGCACTAGAGCATTGAATTTTACTTATAACCCAATCACTGACACCCACACAGCAACTTCCTGTACTTTAAAAAAAAAAAAAAAAAAGAAGAAGAAAAAAAGAGAAAAAAATCTGTTTCTCTCTTTTTGTAATCAACAACTTTTACCTAGAAACTAGTTAGCGGTGAACTCTGACTGATTTCAATCTGCAGCTCATGGCAGAAAACAGAATTGTTAATCTGTGAGAACCTACAAAAACCATTTTAACTGACAGGTTTCAGTGTATCAGCTCTTTCAGGCTTTTTTATTCTTAATTACGCAGAAGTCCTACAAAACCCAAGAACTAGTGTAAGAAATGTAAAGTGACCAGAAGTTCAGTAGCGCTAAAAACTACAGGTAATCCTCTGTGACAGAAATAAAACATACTTATAAATCTACAAAACTTAGCTATGTTTTAAGACAGCTTGAGAAAATAATTTGCACTGGAATTTAGATCCCTGTCACAGGGCACCTTTGCTTAAGTATGTCAATATACACTACTATTATTTTTGTTAATATAAGTAATTAATACTGTATTGGTTTTGGTGCTTTTTGAGCATTATTCAAGATACAGCAACAATTAATACAGAAAACCTTCCACTTCTCTCGGAAGAAACCTTCAAGTTCTCCAGTACCACCTGGTGAACATCAAATTACTTCAGCCAAGTCCCAGGGGAGCTGTATGAAACCTCATGTCCATTAGGAACTTCACGGACTATGAATGCATTCCTGAAAAGAAAGAACATGCACAAACTCCCTTGGGAACTTTTATTAGAACAGTCTAGTGAGAAGAACTAAAGAGCTTTTTCTTAGCTGATCTTCCTCAACCTAAAAAGAGAAACTTAAACCAGGTGAGGGACAGAGATAGTGATTTTTCAAATCTTTCCATGTAACAGGTATGTTGGAGCTCTGATGTATACTGGTATCCAGGCTTGCTGCCTCTGCAACACCTTCTCTTTGTCATTCTCTATTTTTATTCACCGATTCATTAGCCTTCCTCCAACTCTCTTTAAAGATTCTGCACTTTACCTTTAAATAGTTATATTGAAAAAACACAATAGAGCATTTAATCAGAAAAACAAACATGAAGTTTCTCTAGGACCAAGCAAGGATCAGTTTAAGACTCTGTAACATCTGAAAGATCTTGAAAGACTTTGGTTCAAAAAGGAGTGAGAAAGAAGCAAAATGATTTATGAAGAACAGAACAAGTGTAAGCCTGAGATTCAGCTTAAGATATGGCTTTAAGGAAATAATCTTATGATTGTCATCCCCTCTCTTAACCTTAGTTTTTGAGAAGGGAAAGATATGGATCTCAAGGGTGTCTAATCCATGCCACACAGTAAGTGTTTGCCTATCCCTACCAGATAGTGACAACCACAAACAGCTGTGAACTGAAGTATCTGCTAATACAGCCAGCAGATCATAGCTACTTCTCAGTGTCCAAGCTTTGAAAAAAAAACAAACACGAACTAAAAGCAAACAACCAAACCAAAACAACCAGCCAATCTTCACTTTACAAGCAGCAAGCAAACAGGTCAGGATTTATAAGGCCAGACAATGATTACCCACTGCAATCCTGCTACTGACAAAGCTGGCAGTAGCAGAAAAGTTCCCTTAAGCATGGTATGAAGACGGTCTCCAGAGCCTTAATACCAGAGCAGCTAATCAGAATGACATATTCCTTTTACAGGTTTTTCCAGGTACATCTGAAGGCCTTTTGATCTAACCTGACAGAGGCTGTCTCTGAAGTGTTGCCCTGGCCCCGTGTTCAGCTCCAAAGGTTTGCTCTCCGTTTGCCTTCGTGAAGAAACGAGACCTGATGCACAACTTCTCATTCATCTGGACAAAACACAGCCACGTGGGCAAGACGGAAATTGTGGCACACTTTGGCCACAACCTGATCATCCAGGATACCCTGCAATACCTCAATGGATTGATCAGACAATGCTTGCATATCACACAATCCCTAAAACACTTTGGATATAGAAAAGCACTGAATTAGGAACTATCCCTGGTGGGTTTTGCTAGTTTCCCCTATCAACAACTACTTGGAAAATCGGACAGCTTTCAAAGCCCTGCAAAAATATTTATTAGTATTTTCTACTTGACTGTAGAGTGTTGAGGACAAGTAAAGCTTTATATTAGATCATTGCACCTGCCTAGCAAAATGCAAGCAAACCATACAAGTGCTTTTCAATAGTAAAAATCCCCCCCCCCCCGAAAGAACAGTTTTACTAAAAAGAGTACGGACTGGGAACAGAAAGGCAAACTATAGATTTGTCTGGTAATAACTAGCATTTATTCATCCTTCAGCAAGATCTTTATCACCTACTTGTTTTTTAATTAAACAGGCCAATGAGAAAGGTAAGAAGCAACGGAAGTTTCTTGTCTGTTTGTTTTCTGAGCAGCGTTCCCATTTCTAACATACACTTACATGCCTGTATCTCTTGCGAGAATCGCAGTATATTACTATATAATTTCTCATGCTTTAAGTAACCACTGAAGATTGCCTTAGTTGTGGAAGGAAGGGAGGAGTATAACTGCATAAACACATGAGGCTCATTTGCTTTAAAAAAAACCCTGCTTTGTTTCCTCCTTAGTCTATTTTATCATAACAACATTTGCTTTTGGTAGAGCAGCGGAACCTTACAAATATTGTATCTCCCTAGAAGAGGGGAAGGTACACATTTAAACAAATTTTTTAAAAGACTGATTAAAGGCTGAGTGCACACGTCTAAATTCAAAACAAATTATTAAAGCTAAATGTTCTCCAAAATTCCCCAGTATGTACAGAGGAGGGAATGAAGAGACATAAATCAAAAAAAACCCCCAACCATGTAGGTGAGTCAATCCTACGGCATGTAATTCTCATCTATGCTGCTACTACTACACTGTATTTGCTAGGAATAATCATGTTTCGAACAAGAAATAGAAAGAAACCACATGAAAGATAATATAGGTACATTTAGTATTTGTTTGACTCATTCAACTTTATGCAGGCCCTTTAAACACTAAATTTTATGTAGACACTTCTTAAAAAGAAAAGATGGCCACTCACATACTTTCCTTGAAAACCAAATAAAGAAAAATAACATCCTTCACAATGACAAATAAGATTACCTTCAGCGTTTATAATTCTGCTTTTATTCATTTGTGTCCTATTAGTTGATATTTGTCAACATGACATATTATGGGGGTTTTTAATTACTAAAGGTTTTCTAGTACCTCAACAGTAGAAAGTAATTACACAAAGCAAGCATGGAACAGACTGCTGCAAGAACTTTTCCACAATTCTACAGCATTTCCTGACAAATTTTCATCAATACTCACCTACACAGAACCTCATAATTTGATTACAGGGTTTTAGTGTGCATCATCATCTCTTGAGCAACAAAATCATAGTAATAGGAACAAACTAATGCTGCTGCAATGGCAGGTCTACTGTATTAAATAATGTTTTCCAAACCTTGGATCAATCTATGGGATAGTTAATGACATCTTCAGGATACCTCAGTAATAGAAAGCACTTTTCACGTTATCCAAGGAGCTAGTTCTAGCATAACTGCTTTGCAAAACCAGCCAGTTCAACAATACCTGTTATAAACAAGATGAGTGCAGAGTGCATGCTTTGCTCCAAAATGCAACAGCAGAAAGGTCCACATATTTAGACAGGGAGACATTAATAATGGATCTGTTTTCTTTGTATTATGCTTCCTAACACTGTCAGTGGATACATGAGAATACTAGATGTTGACCTACATATTTGGTGCAAAATTATGTGCCTATTCATAAGCAGAGCCCAGCTTTTTTTTTTTTTTTTAGCCAACTAAATGTTCACTGCTAGTATTAACTGAACTATACCACTGCTGTTAAAAGGAGACTTGAAACTAACAGTTCTAAGTGGCTTCAGTTCTTGAAACAGTTTCACTGGTATCTGAATATTTTGAAAATCAACTCTAGGGAGGGCAAACAAGTGGAAGTTGTTCTTTAAAAGAGATCTTATTTCCAATTCAGGAGATTCATACATCTCTAAGACTTTCCATACACAATGGACTTGAAGCAGGAACAAGCCATATATTCAGAAAGTGGTTTATATTTAATGAATGCAGCAATGTGTGAATGTAAGAATGATCATACCTGGACAGATCAGGACAGGTCTATCTAGCCCTGTACCCTGTTGTTCTTAGTACCCAGTGGCAAATGCCTCAGGAAGAACATCAAAACAAGACATACAGCCATACTTCAGACTACCTTGCAGACATTCAGCAACACAGGAGCCAGAGAGAGTACTTTGGCTTTTGGTAGACCCTCTTGCCCCTGTTGGATTTTTCTTCTGAGAATTATCTAGTTCTTTTTTAAGCCCATTTCAACTTTTTCGGATTTACCATATTCTCTGGAAAAAAAAAATTTCCCACATTCAGAGTATTGTATAAAAACAAACCTCTTTAGTAAATGGCACCTTCAAAATAAACAATTCCATCTGTTGCGTACTTGGAAAAGACAGAATTTTTTTTCCCCATTCTTCCCTGCCACAAGTGATTTTACAGATCTGTCATTCAACTCCCTAATCATCTGTTTTCCAGTCTGAAGAGTTCCAGTCTCGCTTACTGACAATTTCTGCCAATTTACTGATAATCTCATATCTTCCTCCATGGTTGAAATATAAGATAATGAGATAGAAGACTGTCAACTTGTCCTTATGTCCAATAATATACAGAAAATTGGGGGAACTCGCTATTAAAAAAAGAAAACCTCCTTACCACTGGGTGGCTTGGGTCGTGGAGGGACATTTTTCTTCGGTGGTAACGCTGGTGTGTCTGATTTGCTTTTGAAAGGGTCATCTGAGAATCCCATCCCTCCAAAAGAGGAGGCAAAGGGGTCTGAAGCTACTGACTACATGAGAAAAAAGAAATGAAAAAGGATGTAAGCACATTGTAGAGTATCTGTTGTTTCATGAAAGCTACAAGTTAACTCAAGTAAAAGCATTAACTTCAAAAAATGAGGACAGATTTACAGAATTATGTCAGTGATGTAAGAGGCTAACACCCACTAACAGAGGTGCCAGGATTTCACTAACATTCAAAAGTACTTATGGTCTTAATCACTTAAATACTTCTAGAACTTTTACTCCTAGCAAAAAGCTGTTGAGAAAAACAGAAGGAAGTAAAACTCTACTTTTTACTATTTGGCAATGAACAGTCATACGACAGTCTGGCCTTCACTCTAATAAACAGAGCCATGATAGAAACTGGAAAAATGCGGTAGATTTCAGAATAGATAGCTTTTTTCCAAGCTTTTCTTAAATTACACACAGCTATTTGTCTTTTTTTGTAAAAGCTCAGGGAAAATTCCAAGAACGTGTTTTTTAATGTTTCCTATATTCAGCTGGCTCTTGTGAAGGACTCTCCTATTAGTTAAAAAAGGGACAAAAAGTTATGCCATGCAGGGAAATTTATCATTCTGAAATGAAGAAAGAGGAATTTTGTAGGCAAAGCTCGCAGACAGACCTTGGCTAAAACTTCTCACTCAAGCCAAACGCATCACTATTTGTAAAGACTGTTGCCACCTAGTGGAGAGCTAAAACCCCCACAAAGCACAGTAAAAGTTAGGAAAAAAAAAAAAAATACAAGAAGTTTAATTAGTCAAAGTGATATGATAATCTATTTTCCAGTTAACATTTACTCTACAATGTTCAGGCGTTATTGTGGAACTAAGTGTAAAAAGTTGGGCAGCTGATGTCAACCGTAAATTCCAAAGTCCATCCCAGAAAGCTAACAGCAGACTGTGACTGATCCAGATGAGGAGGTAAGGCCCTAGTTCTATTTGAAATACTCTATATACTCAGTTTCTACCAAGAAACCAAGGAAACAGCAATTCTGTTAAGAGCTATGAAATGTCAGCACACCATGTTTTCCACCTTCCCCTGGCTCCCTGTACTCATGGAGAAGTTTAAAAACAAGTCAGAATACTATGAGAGGTGAAGTAACCAAGAAACAGACTTCAGGACTTAAGAGGAAGGTTGGACACTGAAATATATTAGCATCTGGAACAACTACCTTTTCTTACAAGTAAAAACTAGAACTTATTTCTTTTGCTCTTCTGGTATTTGAAAATGTTTGTGAAAAGTTGATTTATCCCTGCTGAATCTACCAGCCTTGGTAGGACTTTGCCTTATCCGAGATAGACAAAAAACACTTTGTGGAGTAACTGGTGAGGTTGATTAAAATAAATTAACAAAAGTGGATTGTCAGCTGGAAAGTTACAATCGTATCACACCCTTAAAAAAAAAAAAAGTACCTGTACATACATTTTTTAAAAGGACAGTTGCTTTCCTTGTAATCTTTACCTTTGACATCTGACTGAAGTCTGCAAATCCCTCACCACTACTGAAAGCACCACTTCCGAATGGATCCAGTGTTCCAAATGGATCTGAAACAGATACAGGAAAAAAAAAAAGTTATTTTAAATAATACTTAAGAATTATGAAGAATGCTTGGTACCAATGAAGTATAAAACTAGGCAGGTGATTAAAAACCACTTGCATTTTGACCTAGCATGAGACGTTAAAATGAGAATTCCATAAAACAATAGGTTTTCTACCAGTTGTTTGGAGGGGGGAAAAAAAAAAAAAAAAAAAAAAAAAAGAAATAAGTGAGGTATACAGTGTACGTGAAGACTTAATCTTCATAATCCGTAACAGGACCACAATGATATTTGCCAACAGTTCACAAGACAACTTTCTTTATTCTCAACTTTTACATTTCATTCTTCTTTCATAAAGAGATACCTCCTTATTCATCTTCATGGAAAAATTTATTCTTCTTACCTGGACCTTTTGAAGAGATACTGGAAGACGTAAAAGGATCACTGCTTTCAAAAGGGTCAGGCTAAATAAGAACAGATATACATAATTATTGGTCTGCTGTACTGTGCACTTGTCTTTTTATGCATATCAAAATCTCTTGCTTTAAGACAAATTACTTCCAATTTCAGACCACTCTGTTCAGTGGACATATAGTAGGATAAAACTGACTGATTATATGAAATTTGCATTATTAGTACATTTGGCTATCGATAGCCTTAAACAAAACACCAAGTACCTACAGAGAAACACATTCTAGTGAAAAGTGTAATCACACTGAAATACAAGCATTATTAGTTACCAGGGCAAAATAAGAAATTACACCTAGAAGTGTTCAGTCTTTAAGCAACAGAGACTGAATATCCTGGTCAGGCATTTACATTATTATTAATTCAGAGAGTCTGTATATCACTTCTTTTTAAATAGATGGTGTTTGCAGTTGCTCTTCAGTTTGAAAAGTCTGCTGTTATCCAAGTACAAACCCATATTGCAAGACAAACTAACCTCCCACTGACGGATACTAGAATACTGTTCTAACACTTGGGTGGCAATAGTCAATGAAAGCCGTAAGGGTGAGGGAAAGGATTAATTAAAAAACAAAACAAAACAAAAAATCCATACACCCCCCCCAAAACAACCACACACATACACGTAAGGACAGCTTAAGAACTGTGACTATACATTTGACAAACGTGTTCTGTGCAGTCCTTCCACTGTGTTGGCTCTATTGTCTGTTGGTAGCTCAGTAATCCTTTAGCCAGATCAGTTCCGTGATCTGATTCACTACGTGACTGGGCAAACAGAAACACCAATGGAATGGAGGTAATGGTGTGAATGAGTGGGTGCTGGTGGCTTGAAATGGCAACAGCGAAAAAAACCCCATCCACCTAGCTGCATCTTCATGGTGAATATACATCATCATCACGGAACTGGAAAGAACAAACTGCTGATTGCCTTAAAAATTCATACTTAAATTTTAACAATAAAATTAATGATATTTCATCAGTTAGGAGAAAAGTATTTAGTAATATTTCATTCTTTTTAGCTTTCAGACAAGAAGTTTGTCAATAGTAAAGAAATCTATTAGGTGTAGATTTAAAAATTACTGACCTTTGAGGGTAAAGTGGGGGGTTTTGTGAATGGATCTGAGGTAAATGGGTCACTCTTCACCTGTTTCTTGAAGAAATCCTCAGGGGCAGAACTACGAAATGGGTCACTTTCCTTAAATGGATCACCTCCAAATGGATCTAGAAGGAAGATTAAAAGGTAAATAGAATGTAGCACCTAGTCTGTCCATTATGAACCATTCTATATTTGACCTCATACTCACTGGTTTAATTTTTCTTATAAAAACACACAATGATTTGGTAAATCTGATAAAATTCCAGACACCTCTCTAAACAGGATATTTACTAAGTTTGAACAAGTACATGTTCATATTAAGGTTATGGACTTAATAAAGAGTTACATGCATATTATTAACATATTGATCCTGAATGCACACCCTGTCAGGTTTCCATGTTCCCACATGCAAATCAAAAATCTGAAGCCAGGGAAACGTTAGAAATCTTTGTGTTTGGCTACAAATTGTTTGTATCACATCTGTCCTGTCATCAAAAGGGCTATTACCTGCTGGAGCAGGTGGTTGTTCTGCAAAAGGATCATGCTGGAATGGGTCACCTATGCAGAATAGAAAAATCATTTGTTTTATCCACTATTTACCAAGATGATAAAAGTTTGTGAAAATATAATTTACTCAACAATTGGTCTTCAAGGTCTCAGGTAAGCCACTGGTCACTTACTGCCTTTGAAAGGGTCTGCTCCTTTAAATGGATCAGATTTGAAAGGATCTTCTGACTGGAATGGGTCTGCATGCAATTCTTGTGTATTATTGGTAAACATCAAGGCTTTATTCTTAAATGGATCATCCTAAAAATTAAGAGAAGAAACATTACAGCAATTTACCATGATTGAAATGCCCAGTTACCCATTTAGCAGAAATTCTGTTCCTGTTTAATGATCTTAAAAATTACTTCCTAAGAACTTTCTGAATAAGTTGCTTCTAAGCAAAAGGAATTACACAGTGAAAAGAAATACATAGCCCAAGGCTACGCAGAACATCAAAAGATAAAAATACATATAACAATAAAAGGTTAAACTGTTTCTCATATTAATATATTCAATTCTCAAATACTTAAATAACAAAACCAAACCAAACCCCCAGTCATCATACTATCAAAAAATTCTTCTCTCCCAGCTATTTTACACCTCAGCTTCAGGTAAGACAGTTATTTAAAAGGAAAGGATACACAAATCATTTGTGGACTACAAATACAAGAAATTACTCCTGAGTAGTCATACTCAAGATTGCTTCTTGTTAACCCATTCTTGAGCTCAAAGCTCCAAGTACTGATTTCACATTACAAAGCACTACATGGCAGGAAGAGCGTCACCCCAACATTTTGACAATACAGAGGTTTGTCATCAGAGGCCAACCTATAGCTTTGTCAAGTTACAAAAAAATCCTGCATGAAAAAGTAGCAAACTAAAGTTACAAAACCTGTTCATTGCATTCGTTTGCATACGATACCCCTGTCTTTTTGTCTGTTTTGGGTCTCTGATGAAACCAGTCCTTGCCACAGTAGCCATATGTGCATACAGCACCTGTACAACAGAGCTCCACTGACAATCTAAGAAATACCTAACAACAACTACCCACTTACACTGCCTCCAGCACTAGAAAGATACGGGATTTCTTTCATCCCTTATATAAAGATGCAAATGAAGAAGTCTTAATTAAGACCTCTCAGAACAGCAGGGAGGGAGGTGGGGAGCGGAGGAAGGGGAAGGAAGAATTAAGAAACAGGAAAGGGACACAATGGTTTAAAAAATTTACTATGAACATATACTGGAGTTTTGTTCCAGTAAGTGATTCTTAGGTTTTGCAAGTAAGAGAAACATCTGGAAGTTTCCACTGGAAAGTAAACATAATGTTTATGCAAGCCATGCAAGCACAGAAACTAAGCACCAAAGCGTTTTAAGACCATGTCTCTCAATGTATTGTTGTTTTTAACCTACACTTTTTTCTTTTGAGCATTTTGTTTTTACAGAGGAAGTGTAAAGCAGGGCATAAAGGTAGCATGCCTGCTGAATATTTGTTAATACACTGTACACGACGTATATTTAATTTCATACTAAAACCATAGCAAATACTGTGCCTACAAGGATTTTGGAAATTATGTTTCCCTAATGAGGAAGCACCAAGTACATGTGCAAGTAGAATCAAGCACGTATGCAACTTCCATGTTTAAAGCGAAGAAATAGGCTTAAAAAATGAAAAATCTTGTGATTTAGAGTATTATTAAATATCCAAATCAACAATTGATACCCAAAAGAAATTGACTGGAAAAATCTTTAAGAACCTGAAGGATCTTATGAATTGGGAAAAATACTGATTAAAAGAAAACACAATAAATGAGATAAATGATGCTGGAATTGCTTAAGCTGAAGAGAACTATCTATGTCTGTTGGGAAGGGAAAGTGTTTTTTACTGAAATATGTAATAAATATAGCTCACTGCAAAGGAGAAATTTGTATAGCTTCTTTTGGAAATAAGAAAGAAATATATGATTAAAGGGAAGTTTACAGCAAGAGAAGGTGTCACCTTGGTAAACTGGAGAACTTGCAAGAAAAAACCAGAATACCTGAATTGGAAATAAAGTCCTACCTAGTTCCTGAGACTAAAGATGTGACAGGCTGCAAATCAAGGGTTAACACGACCTTTTCTTTTTGTTTCCATAATTACAGTTTTCTTACATATCCACACTGTTACAGTTAGACAGGCACAAAATCCTAGCACAAGATCTAACCCAACGCTTAAAAATCAGGTTTTCCACCAGCATTAAAATCTTTGCCCTGCCTTGCACTGGAGATTGCTACCTTGCAGGGATCACGGTATTTCCTAAAATACCAAAAGCCAACTAAGCAAACATCTTAACTATTTCAGATTAGGTGCAAGTTACAAACCTAAATATTGTAAAATACACTAAACCACAGTAATTTTTTTTTTTTTTTTACCATAGCTCCATAATTGCTTCTTTCCGTCTGCCCAAGGCCTTCACTTATGTCTGCTAAATTCGTCAGACTACCGCCGTGAATCCCATTGAGAGCTTCATTATATTCTTCTATACTCTTATTGACTTCTTGATGACTATCTTGAAGTTGAGAAAGTTTACTTCTTGCCTAAGCAGCGAAAAATGCTTTATTATGTTATGCATTCAATAACACTGTCATTCTTGCATTCTTATTAAACATGGTTGCCAGACAGCTGCAATTTCCCCCCACCAGAGCTGAACTTTTCCTGACTCAAACTAGGAATTAACCTACTAAGCACCGGTCAAAAAGGCTTATTTCATGAACCAGTATTTTTTTTCTCTTCTGAAAAATAATCTTTCTAGGTGATGTTCAACTCTTAGCCTTTCAAGAAGCAAAAGAGAAGTTGTATAAACTACAGTGAATACCTGGTTTATTTCCTCCTGTGTTGATTTTAAAGATTTGATTATTGTTTCAAGCTGCACTTTTCCAGCCTGGATACTCTGCTCTAGCTGAGTCTCTTCTTGCTGGAGGCGATTCAGCTCTGCTTTTGCTCTATTAAGGTCATCTTCCTGTAATTTTAAATCTGACTCCTGAGATTGAATCTGCATTTTTAGTGATGAAATCTGAAACAAAACATTACAAAAATCAGAGTGAAATCTGAAATAAATGTACCTTAATAAATCATGAATTTATAATAAATAATAGGAAGTTGTAAAGCAATCTATCAACCGCTAAGGAAGATAACAAGAACTTAATATGAAGAACTGCATACTACTTATTATGTTACACAAAATCCTTGATAAAAAAGCACATAGGACATTCAATAAAACCAAGAAATATTACTATTTTAAATTACAGAAATACCACATTAACTATTAAGGCAATTAAAAGGTGTTTCTTAGATGGTTACCTTGTAGTTTTCAGAATTTGGCTCTTTTTCCATTCAAACATTTACCAAGTATTATAAAGTTGACTTTTAACTCTGATAAGAGTTAAAATTACACAGTTGCATATGATTCTCCTTATATGCTTTCTTACATGAGCTTATACACTAAGTTTCTACATTAAGATAGCATGCTAGCTACATTGGCAATTGTATCCCCTGAAAACCCACTTTTAACTCAGAATACTGATGAGGTTCACAGTGATCAAATGTTGATGACTGTCTCATGGGTCAGTAATAATGCTTCTCAACCACCCTATTAGGTTGAATAAATGTTTCATACATTCACAGAACAATAACAATTTACGTAGAAAGGGACCCTTGGAGATCATCTGATTCAACCCCCCATTTCCAACCATTATGAAAGATATTTAGGTTCGCAAAATCCTTTCTTGGACCTCTGTATTTGTGTGCAAATTGCTATTTATGGTAAAAATGAAAAACAAAGCAAGCTTATTCATTAAATATATAGAATTTCCTTCAACAAAAGACACAATACTCTTGAGCATGTCCAGAATTAACGTACACTCACCACCTGTGTTTCTTCCTGGCATTTCTGCCTTACATCATTCAGCATATCTTTCAGTTTGGCTTTCTGCTGGTCCATTTCATCCAGGCGGTCTTGGGCATCTTGCTTCTGAGCCTCTAGCTCTTGCAAGTTACTTGTCTCCCTATCTAAATCATTTTGTAGTTCCTGAGGAAAATTCCACAGTTTGTAACTTACATTTAGCTGTTATCTTACAGGAATGGTCAACCACAGACAAACAGGCTAGCAAAATCCAAAACATTTTCTATGTCATATAGGCTATTCCTTGCATGTGTACGTTTTGTTTCTGCAGGAACTTGTATGAGACCTCAGGAAACAAATCAGTGCCCACAAGATGGAAAGAGACTGTGACACAGAGCACATATCATTGAGCTGTCCTGATTTCAAACCCAATATCTTTGAACAATGTTTTCCTAAATTACAGTGTTAGTCAAGCACCAACAAAAAAAGACATTTCAAACTGTTCACATATCATCATCTACTTATATTAACCAGCATCAGAAGAAAACACTTCTGATGGAGAACAGGAAAATAAAGATCTTTCTGTAAGCTAGAGGAAAATCCCATGAAAGGAGGAAGGGTTTGCCCAGAAGCAACATAAGGAAAGACAGAACGCTTAATTCCCCCTATATTATTTCAGATTAAAATGAAAACTGATATGATAAATAGAGTTTTTACCTGAACTTCATTGGTTTTCTGTCTGATTGATTCTTCCTTTTCCCTAATGTCTTGCTCTAGCGAGTATTTTTCTCTGTAAAATAAACAAGCATGCAGATTCATGAATAGTTAAATAATACAACATACACATGCGTGCATGCAAAAATCAATTAAATATTATTCTGGAAACACCACACAGGCAAAAATGCCAGCCCATATCCTGATATATTCTTTAAAGGAGTAAAGGTGTATACCTATCAATTGTTCTTTGAAAAATACTATCTGTTCCATAATAAATCTTCTGAAGTCACCTGGTAGAACCCAGGCTGGCTTTATGTAATTGGCTAAGTGTAGGGTATCAGTGGGAGATTGCCACCAACTTCAGTGACAAGTAATGATAAACTGACTAAAAGAAAACAAAAGTAACAGACACATCAGTACTATGTTCTTAATTGGTTCTCCTACTCCAAGATTTTCTTAATAGTCCACAATTGTTACCTCTGCAGCTGTGCAATTTCTTGACTAATATCATCCAGTTCCTTCACGCCTGTAAATTCTCCTGATCCAACAGAACTTGAACTATCCTGTTAAGAACGAAATAGTCTATTAAAATGCGAAGTCGTAACAGAAGACCTTCCTTTACAAAGGCTGAGGACAAAGGTGGGACACAATCCTCAATATACGCATTTGCAAAATTCTATGGAAGACATCAAATTATTACGCAAAAACCACTGAGCGTGCCACACAATTCTACCTGTGAGACAGGAGAATTTTCTCTATGCCCATTTACCAGATGGGATAGTCAAAATAAACAGCAGTTAAAGGACATGCACAATGTCAACAAATAAACTGCAGGCAATGGTAGAATTCAAATTCAAAAACTAAAAACCCAGCTCTGCTACTGTCAATAGCAAAGCTTCCAGGGAACTTAACAAAATCATATTGTAATTTCAGTCTTCTTGAGCCCTGCCACAAATTAATGCCAAGTTCTGCAATTATACCCGATTTCCTGCAGGTCATTTCTACAGCCATTCAGGCATAGATCAAGGAAGATGCAGAGGGTATCCCTTTTCTTTTAGACAAGAAAATTGTCATTAGAAATTATGGAGAAAGGATCTCAGTGTTTGATAGAAAATTTGTCATTATTATAAAAAGGATTGCTAGTCCTTTGAAAAAAATCACTGCAACTGAGCAAAACCTGCAACACTTAAACTCACTGCTAGTATGACAAAATCAGGAGACCTACCATTTTTAAATAGCATTTTAAAAAAAAGACAGTACAGTTTGCTTGCTTTGCTCACTTTGAGATTACCATGATAACCACAGAAAGTTTGGCTTTATTCAGTATAAAAAAAAAAGCCCAAGAACCCAACCAACAAATCACAAACAGATAGCATAGTAAAATGTGACATTTTTTGCAGAAACAATAGTGAATATACAGTTTCAGTAAGTTAATTAAGTCCTCACTTTTGGGTGAGCATTCCTTTCGTTAATATGCCATTAAGTAATCATAAATAACAATCCAGACTAATTCTTCAAGCTAGCAAATCAAAAGCTTCTAATATCCCTTTTATATTTTCAGACCAGATACAGATTTGCCGAGACACCTGTACTGTATGCTGTACAGGATCATAATAAGGTGTTACCCAGTATGATTATGAAATGAGTTAAAACGAGCTGCTGCATTGGTTAGGCTAACACAGTTCATTGTTCCACATGAACAGAAAACTAATCTGCTATGTTCACAGTAGCATACAGTTTATTTCATGTTACATTCAGCTAAAACCACAGCAGATGAGAAAAAAAGATATAATGAACTGAAAATAATGGGAAGCTTAAAGCTCTCACACTACGGTGTATTTATTGCCCACAGCTTCAGAGAACTAGTACACAAGTAACTTTAACATGCCAACACCGAGTTGCCTGTCAAAAAACTTCTTGACAGATCAATGTGTCTCAAATTGTTGAAGGAAGCAATATTACCAGGTCAACAGCCAATACTGGTAACTTCACACTACTGTGACATTATCATCATGCCAAGAGCAAGTGTCACAGAACAAGAGCAAAGAGACAGGAGAAGGGGTAGAAATAAAAACTTCTTTAAAGTTACAAGTAGCGTACATAAACAAATTTGCATTCTTTTGGACATTACAATTACTCACACGACGCATTTCTGTTAGTGCTGAGATCTCAGTTCCTACAGGGGTCAAGTAACCTGACAGAGTCTATAGAAAAAGGATATAGGAAAAACCTTAAAAGGACCAGAGCAACAGCAACAAAATATATTTAGAGGCTCAAAAGCTTTCTGGTTAGGGAAAGTAAAAAAAAGTAAAGGAAAATACTATGTAATTTATGGAAAGCGTTCAGTAAAAGATTAGATGCTCCAGTAAAATGGTATTAGCAGTGATGGATATATGACTATGGACTGTCATGCTACAAGGGACGAATCAACCACCAATTCCTAGAAACTAGGAAGTCATCACTCTTCATTTAGCCATTAAAAAATTTTACATTTTCATGGGAGGAATTTGGTACTGATCACAGTCAGGGACAGGCTACTAGACCAGCTTTTAACAGTTGCTTTCAACAGTTCCCTGAAGTTAAAAAAACCCCTTCTCTATAACAAAGGAGTATTTTTCATGCTACACTTTTCTCAAAGCTATTATTCCCTTATTTATGGACTAGTCTACTGCATTTTTCTTCATTTACTGTCTTGCGTTGTTACAAATTGACGTGTATTTTCAAATCTTAAAAGAATTTTGTAAGAGGAGGTAAGAAAAAAAAATATTGGCAATTCTTTACCGTAATATTAAAAAAAAAAATTTTACAAAATTAATACTCAAAGCCCATTACTTTCAAAGCACATAAGCTCAGTATTATCTACAAATAATCAATGACTTACCTGTATGGGAGTGTTCCTCTCTGTGGGAGGGATCATATCTGGGGACAACACTTGTGGAGGATCAATCCCTTTACTGACCTTCTGTTGAATGAGATACATTGCTAGTGCAAACTGATCTTTGCTTAGCTTTCCCATCTGTCTTGTGTCTGCCAAAGCCCTGGTAAAAAATAGATCATACTAATAAACAAGAAAAGCTTATTTCTCCTCTGCCAAGAAGCCTGAAACACACATATACATGTAATTTCCTTTTGGATTCAGCCTCATCAGAGCTTGCTTATTCTAGTGAAAGAGTTCCATAAACAGAGCAGTATTTTATTAGACATATTTAACTGGATAGAATAACATTACTCTGAGAAAATATTTAGAGCACGAGAACTTCAAAGAACAATCACAATTCACCAACTGACCTATACCCCTCTCCCAGAAAAGCAAAGTGAGTTTTTATTTCTCCCTTGTTTTTCCATATAGCCCACATAGAGTAGTACAGCAACAGGACAGGTAAAAGAGGTTGGGTTTGGTGGGGTTTTGGTTTTTTTGTTTTATTTTGCTTTGTTTTAATGTTAGGATCACAATTCTGGCTGGGTAATCTGACTTCCCAGATCAGCAAGTTACAAAAATACAGCTACTAGAGAATTCTTACCATATATGTGCTAGGAGATTCTGAGACAGACCTGAATGCATAAAAATGTCCTTTACTTCTTGGCCACTCACAAAACCATCCATGTCTGTGTCTGTTTTTAAGAAAATTTCATCGTATCGCACTTTTTCAGACATTGGTACTACCCAATTCACAGATGGCTGTAAAACAAAGTTTTATATTTCAAAAGAAGATAAACAGTCTTTATCAACACACTGAGTATATATGACATTATTCAGTCAGATGTGCTGAACATCTTGCACAATCAAGTCTGGTAAATAGGTACTTCCCCTTTTCCCATTAATGTTTTAGCTTAATATTTTTTATCTGAATTATCAATACTGATAAACTGCTATTCATCAGTTGAAAAGCATTCATTCTTTCAAAATATGGACCCAACTAGGCATATTAAGTCCTGCTAATAACATGGGAGCTTTAGAAGGTAGATTAATGATTTCTTTGGTATTAAAGCGGATACATGAATAAAACCTTTCTATGGTTTCACTTTCTAGGAAAAGTGAAAATTCCCTGTAAGATTTGCTATCTCATGGTCACTCTGACTAAAATTCACCTGCTCTTCTTCCGTTCTTCCGTGTCTAACCCTTCTCATTTCATTCCCTCCAGCCAAATCACCCAACAACAAACACATTTTCAGAAAAGTGCTCACATGAGGCAGAAATCAAAAAGCAGTTTTATTTTTTTCCTGCAGTTTACTGATGCCAGAAAGAAAAAAAGAAGAAAAAAAGATTTGTACCTGTGTTTGTTTGATGCTGTGCTTGGGAGACAAACTCCCTGTGCTGTTCAGACTGTTGACACTACCATGAGATGGGGTAGAACGGAGGCTATCTTTTGGTGGAGGACTTGCAGGGAGAACAGGAACTGCACCAGGAAAGACAGGCGTCTTCTTTCTTTTAGAAGGTGGTATGAGAGAAGGGGGTAATAGTGAAGGAACTGGCTCTTTCTCAAGAGCTCTATAAACCAAATGCATTGCCTGCAAAGGCAAAAAGGTCAGATAACATTAACAATTAGAAGAAAAAGTAACAAGATTTTCCAGTGTCAGTCATTTACATATCAGTAAAACAAAGACAGTAAGATTAGAGACGTAAACCAGAGCAGATAATTTTGAATGTAATTCCAAAAAGTTTAATCTTGATGACACAGGCAAGAGTCAGTAGGATTTGAGAAAGATCATTTAATAGCTCCATGTGAACAATTTAGATTAGAAAAGTCAACTGTAGCAGAGAAAGCTGAAAAGCTCTTGAGAAAAAAATGAGCGATTTGCTTTAGCAGACACACTGTGAACTGAGAATTTAAAGCAACCTACCACAGCAAATTCATCCTTGTCCAGGTGACCATCTTTATCAATATCACTGAGATCCCAGACCTACAGCAATTATGACAAAAACAATGACTTAGAGAACAAGTTATATCTTGTGCTGTTGATGTTAATTGTCATCATATTAAGCATGCTCTCTAAAGAGTCCTAATAGATTTTTGTGAAGATCATATTAGTTATATTAGACCTAGTGCCCTGGTTTTGGCTGGGATAGAGTTGATTTTCTTCCTAGTAGCTGGTACAGTATTGAGTTTTGGATTTAGTATGAGAATCATGTTGCTAACACACTGATGTTTTCAGTTGCTACTAAGGAATGTTTATACTAAGTCAAGGATTTTTCAAGCTTCTCATGTCCAGCCAGCAAGAAGGCTGGAGGGGCACAAGAAGTTGGGAGGGGACACGGCCGGGACAGCTGACCCAAACTGGCCAAAGGGATATTCCATACCATGCGACGTCATGCCCAGTATATAAACTGGGGGGAGTTGGCTGGGAGGGGTGACTGCTGCTCAGGAACTGACTGGGCGTCGGTCGGTGAGTGGTGAGCAATTGCATTGTGCAACACTTGTTTTGTATATTCTAATTCTTTTATTATTATTGTAATTTTATTATTATCATCATTATTATTATTTTCTTCCTCTTCTGTCCTATTCAACTGTCTTTATCTCAACCCATAAGTTGGGGGGAGCGAGCGAGCAGCTGCATAGCGCTTAGTTGCTGCCTGGGGTTAAACCATGACACCTAGCTAAACATTCTCTGATGAAACAGACTGGATTAGAGTTTTCTGGCAATGTGAACATACACTGGTTCTAACAAATTCTGGATGCAACACAGGCAGGTTTTTCATCTTTCTATATTGCAGTTAAGGAGTCATCAAGCTGACTAAAAACATCCAGAGGTGGCTTTCAGAATTGTCCAGAGGGTGTGGGCTAGCAGATTTCCCAAATTTGTCTCTTATAAGAAAGTTAAAATATTTTAGAAAAGTCAATACATTTCCAATTTTCATTCCATTCTTAAATTTCTAGTTTTCATTTTTAGTCAAAAAAATATGTCCACCCTCCAGAATTTTCTACAGGACAGAATTTAAGCATCTATCAACTTTAGGTCATTATTAGGTCAAGTACAGTCAATAAAATTTGCAGATTTACAAGGATACAAAACTTTGTGTACTCTAATACTCAGCCATTATCTAGCACTGTTTAATCATCAATAGGACTTGGAGACAGTAGAGTGGACAGAAAACTAGGACTGAGGCTCAGTCATCTGAACTCTATACTCCCAGCTCTATCACTGGACCTCTGTACAAATTTAAGCTAGTTGAGTACTCCTTTGCCCATTTCCTCAGTCCCCTATCTCGTCCACAAACTTTTCTGGAACAGGAAAAAGCTTCCTGAATTTCTATCGTGACAATAACAAGATAAAATACAAAGCCTTTCAAGACTGAGTACTTCACAATATTCAAGTACAGAATTAAAACAAGTCATACTTAGATGTTGTAGATAATACAAAGAGGCAGTTCTTCCTGAAGAGATGAAAGTATGTAACGCACATACAGCTCTTACACAAAATGTATTCATTCTCAGTCATATCAATATGCAAAACATTAAAGAATATGTATTTTAAATGGAAGCAGAAAAATACTTTGAGGTTTGCTTCCCTTGCAAATATGCAATGGATGCACTAAACTCAGATCATCAAATCATAGAACAGTTTGGGTTGGAAAGGACCTTAAAGATCACCTAGTTCCAACCCCTCCTGCTATGGGCAGGGACACCTTCCACTAGACCACGTTGCTCAAACCACCATCCAACCTGGCCTTGAACACTTCCAGGCATGGGGCATCCACAACTTCTCTGGGCAACCTGTTCCAGTGTCCCACCACCCTTATTGTAAAGAATTTCTTCTTGTATCTAATCTAAATCTACCCTCTTTCATTTTAAATCCATTACCCCTCGTCCTATCACTAGACTCCCTACGTTCCCTGATAGAGTCCCTCCCCATCTTTCCTGTAGGCCCCCTTTAAGTACTGGAGGAATCAAAAGTATTTATAAATATACATGAAAAAAATACTTGACAATTTGACAGCTACAATAAACTAGGACGTTTTAAAGTGTTCTCTTGTACAAACAGTGGATAGATTTAATGGTATGTCTAACTACTTGTATTTGGAAAAATGACAAAACAGTGGAATACAATGTTATAAAAGCTATTATGGTTTAAGAGAGCTTTTTTCTGTTTTTAAATAACCAAAGTCAAAACTTCCAGCTCTTAAAATGAATACAGAGATAATGAAGCCAATCTACTCCAGGGTCCAAATTACTACTATTACTCTCATTTCTAAGTGGAAGACTTCAGTGCACTCGATGTTAAAACTCAGCCAAAACCTGGTCTATGTTGATACATTACATTTAAATATTTAACACTGCAACTACAAGAAGCTAAATAGAGAATAGCTAAATCTAAACAGCATACTTACCCTTCCTAGGATATCAAGAGGTAGCTTTGAATTCATCAGTACTGGTTTTACTTTGTCTCCTGAAAGTAAACCATTTACTGGCAAAAGGCTTTCAAAAATACCATCAAACTTTGCTTTTTCTTCCA
Source organism: Aquila chrysaetos chrysaetos (assembly GCF_900496995.4). NCBI lineage: Eukaryota > Metazoa > Chordata > Aves > Accipitriformes > Accipitridae > Aquila > Aquila chrysaetos. Next base: position 2,642,167 of record NC_044015.1, on the reverse strand, counting down.
CCTAGTTGGTAAGAAATAGCCTGAATAAGTAAAAAAGTGTGCCTGTGTGAGTGTTGAAAATGAGATCTTGCAAGAAATTAAGACTGGTCAGTAATGTATTCATTCTAGATTTCCAAGCTTTCTTGCAAGTGCTACCATGCTGTATTTAAATGTAAACCCCATGGAGCTAGATTTAGGAGCTCAATTTCAAAGCTAAGGTTATGATAGCCAAGAAATTTTAACATGCAGCATACAAGATGTGTTTCTGTAGTGTTCTAAAAGGACAGTGCATTCCGATTAAAACACTGCTGATCAGATTTTAAGCAAACTTTGACAAACTCTGTAGAACTAAAAACTATTCTTCCCAAATAATTTGCATCCCACTTAAAAGTACAACATGCAAGTACAAAAAAAACAAAACAAAAAAAAAATCAGCATTAGAAGTTATTTCATTAAATTTCTACCTTTTCAAAAATGTTTGCAATTGAAAATTAACTAAATACAAATATCCCATGTATGTATCAAAAGTTACTTTTTCCCAATTATATATGTAGCATGTATCACAGAATACTAATTAGAACATATGAAGTCAAGCTTTAAATTGATACTTCAGGATGGATTTGGTGAAATGCTTTGCTGTTCTCAGTGGGGTTCCTTTACACAAACATGAAAGTGCCTACTACTAGGATCCTGGAAGAAATCCAGGCAGAAGATTAAAATTCATTGTGTCTTAAAAACATCACACCAGGGGTTGTCAAAGGCTTGTTTAATACTTATTTCAAATATAAAACTGCAGCTCAATATTCTCTATTGTGCACAAGTCTGTCATCAGAAACGGAGGACTTCTGAAATGGGAAATATATCTGACAGAAAATTCTCTCACTGGGAAAATTACAGACAAGGAAAATATTTACTTTTAAAGAATGGATGGAATGTGTTGTCTTTTACACTTACCCTAACAGCCCAGTGAGTCTCTGTTGAAGGTGGTGTGATCAGCAAAGGACTGCTAGTGTCATGCTAAAAATTAAAGAATTTTTTATTTATATATATATATATATATATATATAAAAATACACACACTTCTGTTTCTAATTCTTACTAATTGCTTTAAGAGATGGTTATAGACATGAAGCTTAACTACACTGATAAAAAGAAAAAAGGCTGCACATGTACCCAAATAAAAAAAAAAAAGTCATACTGATTTATACTATTACAGTACTTTGATAAGGACATTAGGTGCATTAGGCACCCAAACACAGAACTAAGACAAGCTAAAGGAGGTTCCACAGCAGCTACTGCAGGCAAAGCTGCAGTCATGCCCTTTGCTACACACTCCTGTCGACCTAGTCCAAAAATAATCTTTTTTTCTTTTTTTCCGCCCATAAATTTAGCAGTTAGCCACATCAGCTTCGTGAACAAGCTGACCTTAGTTAAACTTGCATCAGTTTTGCAGTCCAGGAAGGGACTGGTACATATTACTCAGGAAGACAGGACTACGGCAGCCATTACTGCAGTTGTCTTAAGGAACAGTTTTGACAGCAGCCTGAAGTCTCAAAACCATGACATTTATGAAACAGAAGATTATTCCAGTGTTCTGACTGAAGCCTTAGTTCATACATACATTTAGGTATATATTACTTACAAATTTAGGAGGTGGCACAGTCAAGTTCAGACTGCTCAGGTTAACATCATGGCCGTTCTGTGCACATGCTACGAGGCGCAACGCGACATAGAAACCCTACAAACAATAGTGTTTTCTATTAAAAAAAAGCAACCAGTCTAAATCAGTCTTCAAGAACCCATTTATGATTTTTACTAACACTGTACATGTGCAACTCAGTAACGTATGGAACCAACAGAGCTATAGCCCCATTCAGTTAACTGCATAGTGGCAACTACCTCACTGCTTTTAAAGATGATTCAGGAAAAACTCTGCAATAACATGGACAAAGAGCAAAAAACTTCTAAGCTAGTTTTTAAGGACTCTCCCAAAATTAAGTAAATTTCACCAATTTTTCTTAAAAATTAATACTGTTTTTAAAAAATTTCTCCATATCTACAAGTAACTTGGTATTTGATATTCCAAGCCACTTTTAGTAATGCTAGTTATATTTTCTCATGCAAAAAAGACTTCTAAAATAAATCTTAAAATCATAGTTTGTATTTGTGAAAGACTCAATGACTCTGTATCTCTATATCACACACACTGATTATTTACAAAACAAAAGAGATAGAAAATTAGATCCAAACTTCTCCAGCAGCCTCACCAAGTAATATACTTGGATGTGAGCAGTGCTAGGATAAAACCTCATCTTGTAAACGAAAACTTTAAAAAACAAAAGCTAAGGATAACTACTATTGATATCAGAGTTTTCTTGAAACGATGCTTATCTGTAGAAGGTAAACTAAGAGGTGTACAGGCACATTTCATTTACCTGTTTATCCAAGTATCCTTTACCCTCCGGGTCAGCCAAATCCCATATCTGTGGAGATACAAAAAAGCCATTGTGATTTTAAAATAAAACTTAACTCAGCTCAACAGTTCATATTGTATGCCTTGAACTTCCAAGTTATGACACACAATGTTATTTAATTCTCAAGTTAATAACAAAAATGTTACAGAAAAGACAATTTTTCCTTTTAGATTCCTACGAAACTTGGAACAATACCTTGGAGCTATTACCAATCTGTGGTTAACCTAACCTGGTTCTATGGATCTGATTTGCATTCCACCAAATTCCTTTTTGCAAACCCCTTCTCTCAATGTTAGCCGCACTTAAGCAAGCGTACAAACAATTACTGCATTATCTAATTCCTTCAACTTACTTTTCCAAGGATAATATCAGAGAGACCAGATTTTTTAAGAAACAGTGCAGCTTCACTTGCCCCAACTCTCCCCGTATATGCTGGATCTACCTGAAAGATAAAAATTCACATTCAGTTGAAGCATGTCTGTCATGAAAGCAGAGGTAAGAAATGAAACCCCTCTTGTCTTAGGTCAAAAGGAGTTATACAAGCACGCATTACCACTCAGCAGAGAGAATTCACAGAAGTTTAGCACTGCAATGGGGAAAGGAAAGAGAGGGACATCTTAGGGCAGAGGAAAATGCACTTTATTTTTTGAATTCTTTTTTAACAACCTACCTGTTTGTAGTAAGTTTCATATAATGGATTCCCAGTAGAAAACTGAAAAACAAGAGAGATGTTAAGAACACAAAGAATGAACTGCAATCACAGATAGCACACCTTCAGGGACTGACAGAAAAAAAAGCATATAGTACTTTGTGTATTACTTCTATCGAAAATATAAAACGGTATGTTAATTTGCTGTGTTCCAAATTGGATACTTGAAGTCTAAGAGTGGATAACAGAGATCCCTCAAAACTTGCAGCCAACAGACTATTGTCACCTCTTAAAACTTCTTACTCACCAGCATTTATACTTAAACTCACACTTTTAATTAACAACACTATATGGTAATATAGTTACCATTACCTTTATATGGTAATAAAGGTTTTGTAGAACAGCTTTGAACTATTTGCCAAGGTATTTCAGATCACAGTTTGAGAACTACTGATATCAAAGGCAGAGTTTTCAACATAACACTGATTTGACTACCTCCTGCATTGTATATATACTTATGGAATAATTTCAGCAGACAATTATATACACAGACACAGGGCCCTAGTATCAAAATATGCCTGTGTTTATGCATTTTCAGGACTAAGATCTTACATTGAAACAGAGTAAAAAAAAAAAACAAAAACCCAAGAATGGTTAATTAACAAAGATCACAATTCCCTGACAATGTTGTTTGAGGATTTTGACTTGGTGTTATCACTGCATTACACAAAAGCAGCAGACACAAAGGTAGGCCAGGCCTTTTAGGAATACTAAACAAGCAGATTCCTCCTCCCTCTTACTAACATTCCAAGCAAATGGGAACTGAAATGCCAAAGGAGGCAGAAGCCCCAACACCCATCTTCTCAGTTGCCTTCTCAGTTGCCTCGTACAATTGCCACACAGGTTCTAGCCACAAGCAGGTTATACCTCCACACCATTGTCCAGCCTCAATGCCAAGAGCAAAAATATTACGATCCAGTATCAAGCAAGTCACCCCTTAGAGCAGTCAAAGGCCTTAAAAAACAAGGAACAAAACAACCCAATAAACACAGCTTAATGACTGAGACGCAGAGAAGTCAAAACATCCCAAAGCCTGCCTGGGGCAACTGCTCTCCACCTACAGGACACAAGTCAGAGATCTGACGAATGATTATTTTGCACTAACTCTGATCACTGGTATATCCCCTCCCAAATGCTACCTTCTTCCTTGTCATCCACATGGATTTCAAGATGTTCTGCCTACAGTGAGGGGAAGGGAGACAGAAACATGATGGAAAAAAACAGACAGATGAAGAGCATGAAATTTTGTTTTACACAAAGAGAATCTTTCTGTAGAGTTTACAATAAACATGCCAAATCTTAATTTAAGGAGATATCCAAAATAACTAAACCCTATTAATCAAAAGCAAGTGAACACTGAGCTCTTCCAAGATCAATTGTTCTACTTGGTTAGAAAGATCATTCATTTTCGGAAGTGTTTCCTTAACATTTTAAAGGTATTTCATTTATGTCCATCAACAAAACAAGCCACTGCATTCTCCACCTGTACACTCTAGAAGCTCTTGCTCTTCCAGAAGCTGGACAGTCATTCAGAAGAAAGCTACAAGCATAACTCATAAATCTGACTCATCTTTTTGCTGGCTTGTAAATGATCAGCATAGATAAGCACTATGTTCCTGTCTAAAGTAGGAAACACATCATTCAGAGAAAAGGTGGAAGTAGGCAATAGTCTGTCCAACTCTGAATAAAATCTAGTATGTTTTAGCCAACTATCACCCAACTATACGACTCTCGTTTATCAGATGGCTCAGAGAAGCTAGCCAAAGACCAGCTACGAGCTCCTCTAATTTGGCGAGTATCCTAGAGCACGCAGAGACTGGATTCATACCAAGATACAAAGCAAACCGCTCCAGCAGCAGTATTGAATGATCTCATCCCATCACCAGACATTCTTGACATCCTCATTTGATATTGTCAGCCATGACATACAGCTGAGTTACCTGACAGAGGTGGCAAGAATCCAGGGTAATGTGCTTAAATGCTGTCAAGTTTCTTCTACGGCAATATATGCATCCAAGTGCTACTGGAAAGCACTTTACCACTCGATTCCCTACTTGTAGAATTTTACAAAGATTAAGCCTCTCTGACCGATTTACCTAAATGACTGCATCTCTGTGATGAAACACACCAGACAAAATGGGATCAAGTGATAAAAATAGCACAGCTGCCTCCCTACCCATCACCACATATGACTACATCACTATCATTCAAGAGAATTCTGTAATTTGATGACATCTGCTGATGAAGAACCTACACAAGACAGTGTCAATGTCAGCAATCAGAGAAAAGAATTTTGGAAAGTTTGCAGTTGAGTGGTCAAAGGATATAACCTGTTATACAGCGGTTCAGTTTGACTTAGAGTTTAACAACGCTCTGGTTTCTGTGCCTACTCCATATTCCCCAAAACGTCATCTATGACCAGCACTTCACACCGTCTCCCAAACAGACGCTTCAGAACCCTTGTGCCTTGTTGTTCGACCTCTAAGTTGATTTCCTGTACAAATTTGAAGTTCAAGCCTTGAACTTGCACTCTCACAGCAGATCTGGTACACCGCATTTGTGGTACGCAGTACGCGCACGTGCCTAAGTCTCCATGTCCCTTAACGCAGGTCTGGGAAAAAGGCAGGCTTAAGCTGCTGCCACCAGAACAAGTAATAAAGCCAGTTCCTAGCAGCCCTCTTTCCGGAGGTCATCTCAGGGCCACAAAGAACTTTGGATAAGATGAATTATTTTCCTTGATGTTCTCCCGTTTCACAATTTTTTTTCAGCCACTCTTGTCACATCCGATGACGGATGAAAATAGGTACTGTGAAAGGGGAAAAAACCAGTGTGTCCCACAAAAATGAGAGCCAAAAGAAGGTCACTGCTACCCCAGAAAGATTACCTTTGCCCTTATTCTACTTGCCGAGTATCCTGAGTTGTCTCAGAAATCTGAGCTACAAAATCATCTGTGCTGTCCCCAAATCTCTAACATAACTCTCCATGACCTCCAGAGGCTGTAGGTTGAACATGCGTGGCACAGTGGAAAGACCACTGATAAGGTGATCAAATATTCAAGAAAATAAAATTATCAAAGGTAAATAAATCCAGTTTCAGTTGTTGTTTAACTCCAAGAACTGATTTTACATGCTTGCTCTTCAACTGTTTTTAGGCATAGTCGGTTGAAACAAAGACAGCTAAAATGTTAAATAATTTGCATACTGTTAGACATGTAAATTCTCTTTCATAAAAGCATCATAAAAACATAACTTCATAGAACAATAGAACCATAATAAAATTCATTTATGAGAACAAATATGGTTAAACACTTTCACATGCTTGAATTAACCATATTGTTTATAGCTCCCAATATGTTATCAATATTCTTATTTTATATCTTTCTAAGTGAACATGCTTCAACATTACAGCACCTGTAACTTCTCCCATTCCTTTTAACATCATTTCTGGCATTTATTATAACTAGCACATATCTCTGTAGTAATCACGAAATTGAGGTTATTAAAAGAGAAAGTTTATTAATTTCCAGAAAAAAAAAAAATCTGTTTACTGCCCTGATTATAGGTAGATTACCCTTGACAGTTCAATATAGAAAAAAAAATTTGAAAACTGGAATGCTTCCAGTGAATTAGTTGGAAAATAATACATCAAAGTAACTGTTATGTTCACAGAATGTTGCCCTTTTTCCCTCAAGGTAATATATTAAGTTATACAAAAGAAAACACCATTGATGCCAGTCTCTCAAGTATCAAATAGAATTTAAAAAACAAACTCTTTCAAGTCCAGAGTTTATTTTACATGTATATTTTGCACCACATTACTGAACTTGAAAACTTTTGGTAACAGTTTGTATGTGCATGGATGTTTTCAGATGTTTCTGAACGTGTTCATTTAATTAAACAGGTGTTAATCAGGACTCCTACTGCTATTCAAAAGCTAAAAAGCAGTGCACTCTCTTAATGAGACACACAGCAAACTACCAATTACCCAAGTATGACATAACTCCACTGAAAGATAAATTTTCAGAGTATCACAGATAAAGGTCCATTATTAAAAAGAAATGGATACATTTAAATAATTTGAACTACCAATACGTGTTGTTCTGAATTCCTGGCTGGCCTAGCCACAGTGTAGAAAATAGTTTTAAATTCAAGTCATTGGGGAGTGGTGGGGTGGCGTTGCTTTTCTTTTGTTTTAAAGGAAATAAGTAAACTGACTATCCTCACAAGAGTATGGAAAAGAATAAACAGCGGTCACACTGTTCAGGTTTAAATTATTTGGGTGAGAAATGCATCAAAAAAAACTTGTAACAACAACAATGATCCACCCAAGGACCCCAAACATTAAACCAGAGCTCGAAAAGGCACGCCACCCTCCCTGTGGGAGAGGTTCAGGGTCTTCCCTGCAGAATCCTCACTCTCCTGCTGAGGGGTGAAATCCTCCTCATTCCTACGTACTGAGTCCTTTTACCGGTGTACCCGCGCCTATGGCTACGCTACTCACGCACCTCCCAAATATTAAGCACAGTCATGACACCCCAACAGCCGAAGGCGGCTTTAACCCCGTGTTACAAAGAAAAAAAACAAGGTGACGTGACCCAAGTCAGAGAGTCTCGAGCAGACAACGAGCCCCATCTCTCCCTGCAGCCCAGCCCCCGACCCTCAGACCCCCGGCACCGCATTAACCCCCGCAGCTCAGAGCCCGGAGCTGCAGCTCGGGGAGGGAAAGAATTCAGAAAGCCTCGGTGTTCCCTTCCCCCGGGGGACAGCCCTTGGGGCCTCCGTGAGGGGAGGGAGCCAGCGCCTTTTGTGCCCCCACAGAAACGGCCGGAGCCCGCCCAGGGGAGGCTCAGCCCCGGCCCGACGGCGGGGGACAAGCCGGGGGCTGCTGGTCCCCTCGTCCCCACCCGGGGCCTGTTTCCCGCCGCGCGCCGACCCTCTCCCCTCCGCGGGCCGAGCCACCCCCCGACCGCGGGGAGAGGCAGGGCCTGTGCCCCAGCGCCGACCCGGCCCCGGATGCACCCGCCTGCGGGAGGAGGAGGAGGAGGAGGAGGAGGAGAAGGGGGGGACCCGCACCGGGAAGGGCCCGCTCCCCCTTCCCCGATCGGCGCTCAACCACCGGCGCCAAATGGCCGCCCCCCACCCCCCAACTAGGGTCCGGCCGCCGGGCCGGGCTGGGCCGGTTATTACCTGCTGGCTGAGGGGGATGAGCGCCGCCATCTTCCTCCCGTGATTCGGGCAGCGGCCGGGGCGGGGGGAAAGGCGGAGCGAGCGGCGGCGGCGGGAGACCGCCCGGCCGCGCCTGGCACCGCGGGGCCCCGCTGGGCCTGGCCTCGGCCGGCGGGCCGCGGCAAGCTTTGAGGAGACGCGTTTGACCCGGGAACAAAGCGACGGGGGTTTATCTGTGCCCGGCAGCTCGTTCCCGAGCCCGATGAGCTGGTCCCGCTGTCCCGCCCCTGCTTCCCGCAGTCTCTCTGCTCCCAGACGGGGCTCTCTCCTCCAGCGAAGCTGGCGGTGACCTACCTACGGTTACGGACAAAGTAGGTCTAGGGAAGACTGCAGCTGCCCGGTGGAATATTCTTCCAGGTAACCGAGTCAACGCACCAATCGACCTTTTAGCTGGATGACCAACTTTCTCCTGGAAAAACCTAGTTATTTTACTTCATTACATGAAACCTTGTCAAAACAGACCTCACGCAATTAAGCTTCCTCTGGTCTGTGATCAAATATTCAGCGTCAAATACAACAAAGTTAACAAATCCCCGACTGCAACGTATAAAATACTGAAGAGCAGCCTGAACGAGGCTAGATCATTGTGGCCATATAAAAGCTAAATCAACAGGAATTTGTTTAGGAAAAAAGGTAAAGGGCGACTGTCATTCCAGTGTGTTACAATAGCTTTCAAAGTTCTTCACCCCACAGCATCACTGGAATTGTGCTACAGGGGACAGCACTCAGACAAGCGGAAGCGAAAGAATTTGACCTCAAGTCGCCGCACAGGCTAGAAACTGGCCTGTCTGAAGTCAGGGCTTCCACAGATCCTCCCCCTCCCCATCTCCTTACCACACAAAACCCTGCTCAGCCAGTGTCGGGGTAACTGAAAGGTAAATGCAAAACCATTGGCTTTGGAGGTCGGGCTTCAGTTTTTGCTAAATTTATAGCATTAGGTTGGGGGGGGGGGGGGGGGGGGGAATGCAGAAGAGCAGAAGGACCTGAGAAGCGATGAAGGAAGTGACTGAACAAGTTACATGAGTGAGTTACAAGACCGGTCAGACAAAAATAGACGCATCTTTCAGTTTCAAATTCCAACCCCCACGAGAAGGAAAAAAAAAAAAAAAAAAAAAAAAAAAATAATTTTAAGACAGCTTCCAAGCACTGTTATGTGTTCATTTCAGATTTTTGAAGGGGAAAAAATTGTCTGAATACATTTAAACTTCTAAGGACAGATTTGTGGACAGAGTCCACTCAGGTCCCACACTGAGACAGAGAGCTAGAACGTTCCATCAGCAGATAAGCAATGGCAGAACAGCCAAGAGCAGCCACGGTGTGTTCGCGGCAGCTATGCAGCTGCAGTAATCCCTGAAACTCTGACAGGTGCACAATTACTACAGAAGCTTAGCAAAGCTTATCTCCTCCTTAGTCTGGAGTATGTTGTGAAACATGCTTCACGCATTTGACACGCTGAACCCTTTAATGAAATATAAAAAGATTATTATATTTCCTCAACAAAAATGAGCATGAATTTTACATTTAATATTAAACCATGAAAGTATAGAACGCTTTCAAAACCTAGTACTTTATTACAGGTGTTTTTAATGTATTTTAGGAGGGCTAAGATACAGTTAATAAAAAAAACAACCTTTCTATAGAGAATTTAACTATGTTATGGTATTTTTATTAAAAATAACTGAAACTGGTCACAAAATTTAACGTTGAATTTTTAAAAAAAATCCTGTTTTAATACAACTGTATCACTGCAGATTCCAACAAGCTGTTAACAACCAAAATCTCTATAGAGAGACTTAAGTAAAAAAAAGTGAACTTCTTTCAAATAACAATTAAAGCTCTTCCTTCTCAATAGTGTTCCTCACTGCTCTAACCTTTCCAGATTCTTTTTTTCTCTCTAGCTTTTTCTTAAACCATTGCTCAAAGTATTTTTCTTCTGTAACCCTTTCTCTCTCCTGCTCTTCCTCAGTCTGCTTTATGTTCATTTCCTTTTCAGGACCCTGCATTTTTATGCACCAAGAAGTTCTTGATCAGATTAGACAGGGGATTTTTACAATGGGGTAATAAAGAACCAAAACAGGCACAAGAGTTTCATGTTACCTTCGTTTCTCCCCATGTTTCATCTCCAAAGTCTTCTGCATAAACCTCATCATCTGTTATCAAGAAGTTGTCAAAAATTGTGCCAGCTCTCACCTTTAAAGGAATGGGGGGGGGGGAACACAACAGAATGCCTCTGTTTTCTTAAGAGCTTTCATCTCTTTTTTTAACAATATGTTTGTATCATATATTCAATATAGAGTAATCATGTCAAGAACCCCATTAGATTTTTTTCCCAGAATTTGATGAAGAATTCTCTCTTTTTGGACAACTGTTTTCAAGAATGTAAAGGACTTGTTTTAACTTTAGGTACTTCACTGCTCTTCTACAAAGTTTTAAGTCTCATCACTGGCTAGTCAAGAAACCTGAGACAGAGGAAGATCTGAGAGGCACCCGGGAGGGCACTTTTCTCCTCATTAATCTTTGGGTAAGTCAGGAGTAACTGAGCTGCTTGAAACCTCAGTTACGCACCTCACATCAGGTGGAGTAAGTCATACTTTACAATAGTTACACAAATTAATTTAGGCCCCTCACTTACCTGTAGATGATTACAATCCAAACAATAACTACAACAGAAGATCAGTGTGTCTTACAGATTTTTCAATTTTGTACAGATATTTACATAACAGCAAGTTAAAGACATAGGTCTCTAAGATCCCAAAACAACAGATAATGTTTATATGCAAAGGTTGCTATATACTCAGTGAGAGAAAAGTTCTTTATTTTCCAGTAAAGGCATCTTACCTGCCAGATATCTAGTCCAATGATGCTAATATTTTCATAGCTATAGATGCTGGAGTCTGGTGAGTAATTTGGATTGTCAATCTGTGGATGAGGCCAAACTCCTCTATAATTTGGGTTATCAATCTGCCTTGGTTTCCATTCCCCCTAGGATAAATGACATGTTCTGAATACAGTCAGGCACAGAAAAGTTGCTTAAAGTGTTATCCATAACTAGGATTGCAAGATTATTTATACTCTGTATACAAGATTATTTATACTCTGTATAGAGGATTCTTGACCATAGGATAATGCCATTCTCCATTCGCAGCATCATCCCAGCCTTCAGGTTTCTCAGCACTAGTGTCCATGATATATTCAGGTTCATCCCAATCCTTTAAAAAGACACAGGAAGATTAAGAAAGCAAAACTAGTGCAGAATTCAACTATATCAAATGTGTGTTCAGTAGAAATTAAATCCAGTAATGCAGAATAAGGAGAGAAAATTACCTCAGGTTTAATGTCATTTGGGTCATCAATTTGGATTCGATCATCCCAGTCAGTGGGTTTCCTCACTGTTGGATCATTAATTTTCCTTGGTGGCAAAAAATCTAAATCATCTTCTAAGTTGCCAGATGCAACCACTTCGTTATCAATTTTTACTTCATAAGTCTGATCTGGCCTTATAATCAAAGTATATAAATGTGTATATCCGTCAACCTGGGTTTTAAAGAAAGCAAGTAAAATTTTTTAAGAACCTTAAATATAGTTCTTAGGAACGGCCTTGCACCAGAATTAAAATACTAATTTCTAATGGATTTTTCATAAGCAGTAGTAAGAAAAAGTAATTCCCAAAGTCTCCTAGAGGGGAAAAATAATGACATTTTTTCACATGTATTTTCTAGTCCTCCCATCTGGGTCTCTGAACAAAACTGAGTGGTTGCAAGAAAACACAGTCTATATCTGATTGGCAAGAGGAAGTGTCACAAGATTGAAAATAGTATCAGATAAAGTAATGATTTTAGTTAATATCAAATACAAGCTACTTATATCCCAAATAGGTACAGCAAAGGCACATAAAAAGGCTTACTACATGGGTTAAAAGCAAAAATATTGAAAATACAGCCATTTATATCAGAAGAAAGTGCGCTCTCACTAGGAAATGTGGAATTAAAGTTACAATTAAGAAACACAATGACATACATTTCTTAACAACATACAGCACCCTTGGAACCTTGTTTCATCCTTTATCAGTATCAGGTATTATGAATGCAAGCATTAAATTACAAACGTATCATGAACTAAGAAATATCTAAAGTCCCAAATTAACATGACTTAAGATATGATGAAAAGTAGAACTTCTCAAAGGTGTTAGATGTTTGGAATAGTTGTTTGGGTTTGGTGTTTTTTTTTTTCTTCCCTTCCTAATATCCCTGTAACTTGTTTATTTTAAAGTTTTTGTATCTTTGAAATGTATATTTACCTTGCATCTGATCGGTTTCTTGATTGGATGGGGTTTATTCTTGTAATTTAAAATAACATGGACTTTCTTTGTCTCAGATCCACAAATATCTGGCCCTACAAAGAGATTATATGCTTTGTATCCTTAACTTCTTTGCAGAAAAATACAGATTGTTTACCTTTTCCTTCTAATACTGCTAGACATCTCTCCCATTCCACGTATTTTGGTGTATTCCATTTCTAATGGATGATGTGGCTTCTACTCAAAGTCTCTAAATCTACCTTAGAATTAGATTTTGTGTAGCTTGGGGTTTAGTTCTGCTACAGTTCTGTTACAGAACTAAACCCAGAAAACAAAAATCCAGGCAAAATAAACATTATCTATGGCACAAGCTGAATAGCTATATAATTATATTAGATACATAATGACAAATTTCACTTTGACATACAAATGTACAAACTTCACTAAGTCACTGGAAACTACATACAAGTATATAAGGGCAGAAAATGGCCTACAGAATGTTGTTTCAGTTAAAAGTCTTAAAAAAAAATAAATCCTGCTGAACAACTACTTTTATTCTAAGGTCACTCTAATAATTTTCAGTTATGTCCTTCAAATCAGCTCAGAATGTTTGCATAAATATGTATTTTGTTAATACATATTTAGAGATCTCTCAAGCACGGAAGAACTCACTGCTTACAGTCACGACATCCTTTTTTTTTTAAGACAGCCTTCCTTTATGGTTTTTCCACCATTTCCACAACCATCTTTGAAGAACTGCAGAACAGCAGCGACAGTGGTTTACTAATGAAGAAATAACTATCAACTCACCAAACATGATGTAATAATGTGAATCTCCCCTTAGGTTCTTCTGGTCCAAGTCTGAGGAAAAAATCTTAACATATCCCCCACCACAGTCTATCTTCTGCTCATGTTTCACAGTATACTGAATGACCAGAGTCTTCCCTTTGTTACTAAATGGTTTAAATCGTGAGGAGATAGCGTAAAACTTAGAGTTTTCACTAGTTTGTAGACCTGTAGAGATATTAGTGTAATAGTCAAACTTACACGTTTCTCCATTTGCAAAGAAAAAAATACTTTTATTGCCATGCATAGCACATCTATAAAGGCAAACCCCCAACTCTAGAGACGGCTCCCATAGCGTGTTTTGAATGAAACCCACATACCTTTATCTCGCACTGGATCTCCGTAAAACTTCCCTGCAGTGAGTTTAAACTTTCCAAGGTCTGCCTTGTACTCAGAATTAATCCACCTCTTCTGCCAGTTGACTGTCCCGCAAGGCCAACGCCAGCAACAACACAAAAACGGGGTCAATAAGCACGGTACCGTGAGGGGGGGGGGGGGGCTCCCTCCCAGCCAGCTCACACAGCCACCGGTAGCTGTCCCACCGCCCCCTCTACCCCCCTGCCGCCCTCGCCCAACCTCCGTCTAGAAACTGCTCCTGGAAATACACCCTGGCCCGGGCAGAGCCCAGCGCGGCCCCAAGGAGCAGGGCCAGCCTCAGCGCGACGACGGCCGGGGCTCTCCCACCGCGCCCTCTCAGCCCAGCCGCCGCCATGGCCGCCACCGCCCTCACAGGGACTGGCGTCCTCGCGCCTCCGATCAACATCGGCCTGGCGCCTTTTCCGCCGCGAGCTCTGATTGGCTGCGCTTCCCTCGCTTATCGTGAAACGGAATCAGATTGGCGTAGCGGCCCCCGAGGGAGGAGCGGGTTGCCCCGTGCCCTCCTGGCGAAATGCATGCTGGGGCTTGTAGTCGGCCCTCTCACGGGTTTGCCTTCTTGGGATTGGCTGGTTACGCCCAAGCATGGGCGCGCCAGGGGGAGGGGGGAACTCTGCGCGGAGCCAATGAGAGGACGGGATGTTGGGGAGTCCAGGTCTCCGGGATACGCCCCGGCCTGAGGGAGCCGCCGCCGCCTCCGGCCGGTCCGTCCCGGATGGCTGCGATCGCTCGGGCGCAGATGGCGCCCGCAGGCCGAGAGCAGGTGAGGCGGCCGCTCTCGTCCCGGCCTCAGCGCCAGCCGCCCTCGGTCTGTGTCTGGGCAGCGGCGGGCCCCGAGCCGGTGTTTCAGCCGCCTGTGGGGAGGGCCCACACCGGAGAGCGGGAGGAGGGGACCGGCACAGGCTGGGACGGAGGGCAGGGCCGTGGGGAGCGGGGGTGTCCGCTCAGTCCTGGGAGCTGAACTGGGCCGTCCGCCTCTGAGCGCTCTTTGCATCCTCTTCTCGGCAGGGACGCAGCGATGCTCCCCGTGGGAGAACCATCACAGCCGGGCGCAGCGTCCTTCCTCGCTCCTGCAGTGACTTCTCTGTGGTTGACCCAGAGTTGGAGAAAAGTGGAAGAGCTCTGTTCTGCGCCAGCAGATTCCTAAAGGTGCGCAACGAAAACGGACCAGGAAGCCGGTGGTGCCAGACATCGGGAAGCGCTGGGTGGATGGTGAACAGACACGAAGCAAAGAGCGCACTGGGTAGTGCTTCCCACACGCGCTCGAGCTCAGCTCTGAGGAAAGTGGCCCAGCTAGAAAGCAAAATCATGAATCGAAAAAAGCAGATGGAATTGCAAAACACTGACTTGGGACATAAGCCTTTGGACGAAGAGTCCTTCTCATCTGCTTCCAGTCACGAACATGGTGGAAGGGGCAAGAAATATCTGAAGAATTATGCTACCACTGGTGGAAATACAACCCTCAGTAATGCCTGTTCTAAGGGAGAGGAAAGCATCCAAAGCCCTAAAAAGAAGGTTATGGTTAAACAACAGCTTGGTTCGGATAGTGATGAAGAGGAAATGAGAGAATTGATGGAGAGCTCTTTGGAGTTTGCCAGTGGAAATGAGAATTGGAAGGTTGTTGTAAGTGATTCTAAATGGGGTGGAAAGGTAAATACAGACTTTGCTGGATTATATATTTGTATTTAGACTTTCATGAAATTGTTTTAAGTGGTAGGTCACTTTTTAGATAACACCAGAAACTAAATTTTAATTTTGCATTTGTAGCTTGCTCATGATATGATTTAGCTTCAATTCATGTTTTAAAATTACTGCGTTTTACCCATTATAATTTATTTTCCTTTTTAGTGGTCTACACATAATAAATGAAGTAACACATCTCTTTTTCATGTTCTTCAAAAGAGTAAGACTCCAGTTTCGTCAGGAATGCCTCCTCCATCTCATAAGGAAATTTCACTGATAGAGGCATCTAAAACGTCTTCTTTTCATAGCAGAGACTCAGAGAAAAATGGTTTTGGTAGAGGTAATTCGCCAGCACCTTCACCAGCCAGCAGAAACCTGTCAATACGACATAACATGAGATCTCAATCGCCGTCGTCTTCCATGAAAGACAATACCGTAAAGATTACTCTGCCTAGAACAGGCAACACCAAGCAAAGCCAAATATCGCTTGAAAGTGACAGAAGTGAAATAAAATCATTAGATGAATTATTTTCAAAAGCAGATGATGCAGAAGATTCAATTAGCAGCAGCTCAAATGGTAAGTTCATTCTAAAATATTGTCTCAGTAGATTTGGCATGAACTGTACTAATAATCTACTGATAAATTTACTAATAAACATGGGCAAATACTCACTTTGAAAGGATTCATTGGTGTAATCTTACATAAACCAAGGCTTTATCAAAGGAATTATGCTGATCTGTTTCTTTTTTCTAGTGTAACGTATTTATATTTTTCTTGGCTTTTGATTTAATGGGTTCAGTTTAATGATCCTTCCCTGGGTGACACTTACTTATGACATCAAAAGAATCACAACATTTAGAATAGTTTTCATACATCAATGGGACAATGTACTAATTGGTCTGAGTGAGAACAAGTGTGAAGGAGGGGTAGCAAGAATCTCTTGGGTTAGATCTGCCGACAGGCAAAGGAGGAAACTTTAGAAAGTGCTGCTAAGTTAAAGGTTTAGAGTGATTGACTGCTATTACTTTTTAGTATTACACTTTAAACTAGGAATGTAGTACTAATTTTTTTTTTCCGCTTTTCTCACTTAAGGGAAAGTGTAGTGTAATCTTCATGCAAATTCTCATGACAATATGTCATTTGATTGCAGACTTCAGACTGAATATCCTGAGCCTCGATGATTTGGCACCAAATATCACCAGTGAGGTAGCAGAATTAAAGCAGAAAGTAAGTAGAAATTCCCTACTAGCACATATTTCCATTCTGCCTTTGTTTGGTGGAGGGTGAATATTCTAAAATAAATACTTCTGTTCTACTCATAGGCTATCTGCAGTGGGCATGTCTCACTAGCTGTAAGGGTTACCCTCAGGATTTTACAGTCTACTGAAACCTGACCAAATTCTTTTTTTTTAGTGTCTGCATTTCCTTACTAAATGTAACAGCACTGCACAGTTTGTGGGGTGACAGAGAAAAGCAACATTTTTATTTCCTAATAAAGCAGTAGCTAACTCGGTGATACACAGCAGAACAGATGAAGAATAACGGAGGCATATTATAGGTTATATTTTGCTGATTCTTCTAACATACAGCTGTTTTGTTTTACAGGGGACAGACATTCAAGTTACTCAAGAATCAAACAGAAATAAGAAAAAAGATACATTCCTGGTGGAAAAAGACCAAACTTCTCTTAAAATGACAAGTGCAGTAACTGGTGTGAATGATGCTTCCGAAGGGAATATTGAAAAAACTGTGACTGAAGCTGAAATCTCTGAGCATTTGAGTGGAGTTTCTGCAGACTTCCCTGGACACAAACAGGATTATCTTGATCATGATGAGAGAACTGTTAATTCAGAATATTCTGAAGACTTTGAAAAGTCTCTGTCTACAACAGACAGGGAATCTGTATCAAAAATGTCAGAGGAACTTTCTGAGAGCTGCACATATTCTGGAAAACACCCATCTTCAGCATCGTCACTTTTATTTACCAGAGAGCAGCAGGACCAGGTACACAGAGTAACTGTCAAAGAAACTGCGGTTCAGACAGTGGATCCTCCATTCACCTATTGCTGGTCAAAGAGTAAGTTCGCAAGGTATTGCCCTATTGAGGCAATTTTTACATATTTGTATTTTATGTGGAATATAAATAATATATATATATAAAAAATATTTATATGCTGGCCTTAGTGAGCCTTGATAGAGTTCTTAGTTTCAGTACTAGCTTCCCCTGGCTGATGTTAAATTAAAAACTTTCTAAAGCCCAACACTTTAATCTGCTGTCTGTAGAAAAGATTGGGATTGAACAACAGAATAAGAATTTGGAACTGGTTTTTGCTGAAAAAAACCCAACAGGAACGCTGGATGGATGAGATGGCGTTAGTGACAGAGCTTGCAATAGCCCCAGTAATATTCTCAAACAGAATTCAACATTTTTATTGTATCTTTACTATTGTAAACAATACCATTTGTGTTGTTACTAAAGTGATCACCCATCATAGAGTTCTTTTTTGCATTGTCTTTGTTTCTTGGGAAAGCACTATGGCCTCATTTACAAAAGACCGCCGTAACCTTTAACTGTTTCTGAGGGGTAGCTCTGTTCCTACCTCTCTTTACTTAAAGGAAAAAGTGGGAAAAGCCACTTCTTGCCACATTCAAGGAGGAGAAAATAGAAACTCGGGTGTGCTTGAAACCAGGAGCTTCTGTCAAGTACAAAAGCCTTTATTTTTACTCTGTCTAGGGTTAGAAAAGATGCCTTCCGCAATGCCATGTGTTGTGAAAGTGAGAGTAAGGAAACTGTGGAGGTCATAGAACTATTCTAACATTTTTTGGCTGACAGTTTCCTGTTAGGCTCTATAGCAGTTCTTATGGCAACTGATGTCCCAAGAGACTGCTGAAGATGAACCGAGTTCTGGTGCTATACCCTTCCACCCTCCAAACCCTGTAATTCTGATTTTCTCCTATACACAGCAAACACCTCTGCAGTACTTGACCCACCGGTAGGAAACAGTTACGTTGATCCAATACCTATTGCCAGTCACGTCGTCAGCACGGATGCAGTAGAAGGTACTGAAAAACACATTTATTACTATTCTTTTTTACTACATTTTATGCATCTAAGCCCTTCTTGGATTGTTTTGCCTTACTATCTGACTAACATATCACTAAAGTATATACTCTCCATTTCTTGCAGCCTTGACAGCGTACAGCCCGTCAGTTCTTGTTTTAAATGCCATGTTGAAACAGCACTTGATGTTGACTCAGCAGTTTGTAGAGAACATTCACCACCTTCACTTATCCCTTGTGGAGTCGTTAGAGAACGAGAAGTTCCACTACCATACCCTGGAAGAGGCTAAAGAGGTATTTCTGATAGCCTAGACAGCAGCCTAGAGAGAGTGAGCATCTACTCATCTCCAAACACTTCTAGTAGTTGCAGCAAACAAATTTTCTTTGCATATTATTCATTAATCAGATAATACAAACTTTATCATTGAATAAATTACTTCATAGAAGAAGAATATTCTAATGCTTGTGCCCATATTAATAACAAGTCAGGAGTTTATACAGTAAAAAAAGACTGAAGTCTTACTGAAGGCCATAGTTTTGAAAACGTAAGCTTTCTGCTGTAGTGTTTAGCTGTCCTCAACAAGCAAGGATCTTCCTAATGCTGCAACAGAAGTATCAGTTTCTGTTGCTATTATAGAAAAGTGCAGGTGTCTTGACATGAAGATTTATTATTTATTAAATACTAGAAAATATTTGTCTACATAATAAAGAAATTTGTATATTAACTTTTTTTTGCAGTACATCAAGAATCACAAATCCCCACCTCTAACAATTGAGCAAGCACGTGAAGAAATTCAGAAAGCACAGGAGGAAAAACTGCTTTGATTCTTTGAATTTTAAGTAAAATTTACATTTATGGCAGTCAAGCTGGAACAAGAAACCCTTCCAAATTGCAGAGATAAAAAGCTATAAACTCTGTGCTAGAAGGATTTGCACTAACTGCTATGTATTTTACTGTTATTTTCCTATACCGGAATTCCGTACTAATGTCCATGATACAGGGATAGGCAGGAACCTTCAGCCAGACTATGCCAGTGTTCAGCAAAAAAGAAACCAAGAAAACCCTTCTCTCCAAAGGGAGTATGGTAAGTCGTCACAGGATGCATGTTTATGGTGTAGATGGTGTGTTCTCTGGTCACACCTGTGATCATGGTAGAAATGAAAGTCTGTACTATGGCACTAGAGGAGTGTGATCACAGTAGAAAAATACCACGTCCTGCCTTCACAGTGCCATATTTAAGCAGTGTTTATGTATAATTAGCCTTGCCAGATTACTACAAAACCAAACACAGGCACAGTTAAGATAAATTCAATACAAGGAAGGCTTATAGCCATTGTATGGGAATCCATTTACTCTGAAATAGGAGCCACTGTTTTCTTTTTATTAAAAAAAAAAAGTGTTTATTGGAAGGCAAAACAATAAAATTCACAAGTTGATAACATACAGGTGTTGTATGCTGATTCACAGACAGTTACAGTTCCACAACTACAGTAGATCTAGAACAAACTGATATTTCACCATATTAACTGAATGGTTTTAAGAGGGTTTCTGCTATACAAACAAATGACGCTGGAAGAGGTTACCACCACGCAGACCTCTGGAGTGGAAGTGCAGTGTAAGGGCCTAACATCTTTAGCTGGTGGTCTCTGGAAACAGTTACAAAAGGTTTTTTTTCTCATTTAGATTAAAGGAAGTTTCCAAGAACGTTTCATTGTTAGAAACTTGCAGAGCAGAGAAAATGGATTCTCTTCTATTGAACTAATTAGCTTTTATTAAAGGGTATATACAAAAATATAAAAAGCTTAAAGAATGTCTTCCATTACAAAGCATTGAACATCCCTTAGAGCGCTTGAAAAGCTAGAACAGTTAACCCTCGTGTTCTGACCAGAGTTGTGACTGCAGCAGCTGGTGTGTAGGGGCGTTAAGTTGTAGGGTAGGTTCTAACAAGCTTGCACAGTGCTCATAGGTCACCTGTACTGGAACTAGATGCTTCATTCCCCATTTAGACATTAGGATACACTGCTCAGCATCAGTCTGACTTGATCCCAAGGCAGCACCCCTCCACTTCAAATAGAATTAACCTTTTGAGAGAAATAAACATACATTATGGAACTAGAGAACATATAACCGTATCAGATAACCTCTGTATTCCACAGGAATGAATGAATCACAATCCTGCACCAGGGATAGCTTGACTGGGGTTTAATTCTAGTATAAAATGGGTAACTAATTAAAAAATTTTGCAAAATAAATGGAAATTCTTAAACTTGCTAGACATGTCATAGTAACGACTGGCCTTTTTTAAAGACTAAATGACAAGTGTTGAAGTACATGTCATAGCTTTCCATTTTTCACCATAGTTTTAAAAGTAATTCATTTGTCACTTCCTCCAGACTTTAATCCGGATTTATACAAGTTTAATGTTTTGTAGAAGATGCAAGACATCTTTCTTCAGAGAGTCTTATTCAGGTGGTGGAGGGTCTTGCGTTTCACGCTTCACTGAAACAATAGGGAAAAGAGTTCTTACACATTCTGCAGTTACCTAAGCTGTCTGAAATGTTTCATGGAATGAGGGCTCTATTAATAAGGAGTTTTTCCTTTTGGGCTTTATTTGAACCCATTTGATTACACAGATCTACTGCAGCCGTAGGCAGAAGTGACTTTTCATTTAGCATGCCAATTTTTTTCCTTTTAGTCATTGGCAAGTGTAGTTGTTCTGCCTAACACAGACTCTCTGCAAGAATCCATCATTTGGGTAATTGTCTTCATCTCTTAGGAAGCACCTCCACTTTTTTGGAACCCTTTCTGCACTACAGTGAATTTATTACCAGTTCTGGCTTTGGCAGAACGCGGCACTAACTGTAGGAAACTCAGGAGTCGGGCAGGGAAAAACAGTAAGTGTGGTCTAACGTCATCCCAACCACAGAGACGTTCCTGCTCTGGCAACCATCCCTCCTGTGGCATGGCTCCCTCCTCTACCTTTGGGATTGCTCCTGTTTTTTAAGGGTAACATTCAAAGATGCAGGCTTTTGGTATTGCAGCCAGGAAGCGGCTTACACTGAACAGGCTAATGAATTAATGTTTCAGAAATGAGAATACAACACAACTCCTAAAAGGGCAAAGATGCTGGGTTAATCACAGTGTATGTCTACTTACCTGTAGTTTTACTGTGTCCATTACATTAGACAGAATTAAGAGTTACTAGTCTTTTGGTTTGGGTTTACAGTCTACAGTAAATAGGACAAAATCGCTATCAAGTCTGCACAGTTTTTTAAATTGCTTAGAAACATTCACTTACATTCATCTCTGGCCTTCATGCGTGCGATAAACGAGTAACTTTTATTTCTTCGGTAGTTTTCATAAGGGTCATCTAATGCAACTCCCACTCCTTTATATTGATCCCATTTGTCTCGGATATCCCCTCCTTTAATTGGATCCTGAATTCCTTGTTCCTTGGCTCCCAATCCACCAGATCCACTCCATCCTGTAGAAAGGACACAACATTGCAATTCTGTAACTATTTATTACTAGAATTCTGAAGACAGACAGACATAGGCATTTTGGAAACAACCAAAGCAAGTGTTAATTTGATACAGCAGGATGGTAACAGCCTGCCTGAAACAACATATGAACTGTCCTGTTTATTTCCAAAGCATTAATATGCAGAGATTCTGGGAGCTGGCAAACATCAGCACTATCCCTAAAAATGTGTAAGGCAGCAAGGGGAAAGACAGCGCAAGCCCGATCTGTCCAGTCAACCCTGCTGATTACATTACAGGGTGATGAAATACCTCGGGGCAGGTAGGTTCTATCTGATGCCAAACTCAGATCCCTGTCTTCCATATCCTTCCCAGAAAGGCAACTACCACCACCGCTCCATGTTCTGTATACTTATACCTCTGAATATCCTTACACTGACCTTGGAATACCAAGGGATAATTACTTATGAACATGCATTAATTAATTGTGTCCAAGAGTTTGGTGCCTGATTTTGTTTCCTAGCTTGTCTAAGATTCCAGAACAGCATCTTACCCATCTTCACTAGCATTTGATGGCCTTTATTTTCTTCTCCAAGTCTTGATTCTGGTATAGGAGGCCCAGAACTGGAGCCCAAACCAGCAGAAGAACTAAGGAAATAAAAAGAACAAATTCAGAACAAGTGATCCTGTTCTGACAAAAAGCAAGGTCTTTTATATTCTGTTAAACATTAATGCCCAATATAATCCCATCCACTCCACTAAGCTATTCTTTTATAAGGCTAATGGATTATGGCATCACAAAGGTGCCATAAACACCCTACCTGCTTCTCAATACATGGGAAATCAAACACTACGGTCTTCCTAACAGAGACTACTCACAGGATTCGTCCTGCTTCCTAGAAAGGCATACAAAGCCTTCATAGTTGCACAGTGTTTTAACAAAAAGCCACCCCAACAGAGTAATATTCTCTCTATATGCATATATCGCATATACATAGTTTCTAAATCTGCTTTCCATCTTCTTTTCTACTATTTGTTCAAATGCTTATTATACCCAGCTTATGAGAAAGCACCCTCGTTGGTCCTTTTCCAAACAACCAAGGTAAAAAGAGAAACAGAGAAGAGCTTACGGAGGAGTGGGGCTGCGAGAGCGGGACCGGCGCCGCCTTCCTGGGGAGTACGATTTTGACCTTGAGCGTGACCGTGATCGCGAGCGGCTATGAGAAGAGCGGGACCTGCTCCGGCTTCTGGAAAGGGAGAGCACACAAGATCAGATGTGCAAGTTACCAGAGCAACATCCACGGTTCTTCATTCAGCCCCGAGGGCTGGTTTTTTTCCCACCCTGCCAGTTCCCGAGATTCAGCCCCTTGCACTCTACCTGGACTGGGAGCGCGAATATGATCGTGATCGGGAGCAAGAGCGAGATCGTGACCTCGAATAGGAGCCAGATGATTTTGAAGATCGTGAATTGGACCGGGAGGATGAGCGACCTCGGCTTTTAGACCGACTGCGAGACCGAGAAGGCCCACTGCACAGATAAAAGCAGAGAAACTCCAGTGAAACTCCTGGGAGAAGCACGGCAGACGCAAATATACCCCTCATTAAATTCAAATTACACACAAGCACTGTATTTCTGCAGACAATCCAGTGAAGACTGGAGTGTGGCAAAAACTTATTTTCTGCAGATTAGAGAAATTCCAGCGAGTTGAAACTCAGTTATTCCATCAGCATGTTGCTGAACGCTTTCCCTCTGCATTTAGCCCAAGGTATTCCAAGCAGCTTCCAAACAAAAAGCATATGCATCAGAAGGCAGCAGACAGGATCTCTCACCTATTTCTCTTCTCCTGACCTTTCCTCCGCCTCGCTCTCATTTTAGCTCTGAAGAATTCGTACAGTCCGTTCTGCTCCCAGCCTTCACTGCAATAAATCAACCACACATAGAACCGACATCTGTAAAATTCTATTTTGATCAATGGAGACGTTCAGGATTTCCACTAGATTTTGCAGGGAACAAAGGGCCTGGGCAAAAAGGTCTCACAAATCTCGGTGTAAGATCAAACAGCGTGTGCAGTTTAAAACACAACAAGAGCACTCATTTCAGCATTAGAAGAACCAAGACACAGGCGAAGGAAGAGAGAGGCACTTCGTGGTTTGAGACAGCTTCTTAGGGCATTTTCCTTACCATATTGTTAGCTATACCTACTCTTACCTGTTTCTAGGCCTGTCATGAGATGGTGGACTATAAAATGCCTCAACCGCAGCCAGTAGTCTCTCACTGGGGGGCATTGGGGGTGGAAGACGTATATCTTTAGGATCTAAAGGTTTATACTCATGATCTTCAAGCTGCCGGAAACAAAACAAATTACATTTGTGTCATGTGTCATGGGGTGGCTACCTGAAGAGATAAATATAGATTTAACTGTGTAGGGACCTCACATTTCAGTATTGGATAACAAATGGTCCAGAAATAAGTATTCTGCAGATGACCCAATGCTTTCTCATGCTATAACTACCATTTTGAGTTCTATGAGAAAAGCCAGCACTACACAGGTTGCAGCATTAACTGGATCGCCAGGTAGATAAAATGCAGAGCTCACCTATCCACCTTTGTGATAACAGTGCCTGGATGGAAGCCTGGCAAAAGCTGGTGTATGCTGAGTGTAACACAAAGTTAGAGATGGAAGAGACCTAATGCATAAATGTATATATCCCCGAAGATGCTGATACAGATACTTTTCCTGTTCTCTATCACTCTTTGTATATATAACATTAGTGCTGCAAAACATCTTTGTAAGAAAGAACTCTGAATACCAAAAACTAGTACACAGTGGCCACATCAGAACTGCAAGGTCCCTCTGCCCATCTGAAAATCACTGGTGATTTCTATTTGCTAAAAACGGGTAAGATTTTCAAGAGTAAGTTAAGTCTTTCACATATATGAGCTCAAATGGCTTTCACGGGGACACGACACTTGAAAATTTTACCATTTTCACCTTCTCCCCCTGCTGCTGCCCTTTTATGCCCCACAACAACTTTGGCTGATGGTTGCTGGATGGAAAGACTTGAAATTATAAATGTCCATGTTAAACTGTCCCTATTATTGGCCATGGGATTTTGATCTTTTAATTCTACTAGTCAGGGCCCATTGCAAGCACTTACTTTTACAAGTGGAGCCATCAGTCCAGCAGGAAGATCAAAGTAGGGAACATTTGGCACCAGGCTAGGATCATCATGGTTCATGTGAGGGGGTCCTTGTCGCCGCATGTGAGGAGGCTGCCCGTTAAATCCATGCGGGGGAGGCCCGAAATCTGGGTGCTGTGGCCCCCCCCCAGGGAGGATGCTCGCTGATTCCAGGATGAGGCAATCTATGACCAGGGTGGTGATGAGGAGGTCCAATTTCTGCAGAGTGGGAGGGTTAAAACATTTTATTTAGCTATAGAGAAAGGAAAGCAGAGAGATGTACTTCAATTCGTGCATTTATCCTAAAAAACAATCTTGGCACCCACAGCCTTGCAGATCCAGAAAAGCAACAGAACTGAAGAACTAGAGGCGGGCTACAGGTCCACATTCGTTAATATCTTGCAGTGCCTCTCCCTCCCTGGCCATAGCAACCACTCGCAAGACAACAGGATACTTTAACCCTAAGCCACTGCTTACTTTGGGACATACTGTGGTCAAAAAGTACCACAAGAAAGATACGCTCAAGAACAAAAGGTTTCAGATGCAGCAGGGCAGCTACTGATGAGATCTATTTCTGAAGCCTAAATACACAATCGCAGCTTTGCATGGACCTGTAATTAGTTCTGTCTCTATGCCAAATCATCATATATAAAGAAATAAAGATGGCAGGAATTAACTCACATGAGTAGGTGACAAGAAAATACTTTGATTAAAGAGGCGTTTCGAGAAGAGGTAGAGATAATATCCTGTTAAAATAGAGAAGTGAATGACATCCATCCAATCACTGATGGACGAACCATTTGCCATGAACACCAGGATACCCTGCTGAATTCATTGCACTATACAGAGAAAAACGCAAGACTGAAAATCAACATCTTCTGCAGCAGGACCAACAGTTTTTGCAGGAAAAGCCATTACAGTCACTGCCCAATCTTCAGCCAGTATTATTTGACTCATCTTCATCAGAACTTAGGCACAGTCTGTGTTGTCATTGCTTCACCACTTTCCCAATTTTAGCCATCTGTTTTAGTAGATACCCACTCCCAACAACTTTACGTGAAACAACAGATGTTTTGGATCACCACTACAATCCAAAACAGAGCATCTTTTCTGAGCTTAAACCTTAATTCCCCCAGGACAAGAAAAGCTGTTCTCCCTACTCACTACCACAACTTTTAAAAAAAACCAAACAAAACCAACAAACAACAAACCCAAAGAAACAGGAAAAAAAAAAACCAACCCCCCCCCAAAAACCCAAACCCAATCTCTACTGGAGAAGTTAATCACAATTCTAAATATATAAGCTCCAATTCGTTGGTTTTCAATGTTTTTTGCAGCTGGGGAATCGAGAATCTTTTAAGCTTAAAACAGCAACTCCTACATAGCAACATAATTGCTCTTCTAAGTGGCTTGTCATACAGAACCACAGTGATCTTTAGACTTTATGTTGATAAGGATCATTCCAGAATAATCATAACTTCTGCATGTGGAATAGAAACTACATCGGCGCAGAAGTATACCAGACTTCACAAGGGAGCCCGCAGCCAAGTCTGAGCCACAAAGGCCAGGCAAGCAGTGCATTGACTATGCTCTCAGACACCCCCCTGTTCCAGCAAGAGAGCAAACCAAACAAGAAGGGAGAATGGGAGGTAAGGATCATTTCACCAGACACTACCAAGCCACACAACATTAAGGCAGATAAAATAGCTTTTCAGTACAAATAAAGAGAAGAAAAGAAGGGCATAGATGAATGTTTGCACAAGAACAAATGCTTCCAGCCTGGCGGCTTCTCACTTCCTCCATCTATGGAGGGCACAGCTGAAGAGCCCTCATCTATGGCCTGATGTGCAGGAGGCTGAATTTACAAGCAAATGCTGCTCCTCACCTTTGAGCTTACTATTTTTGAAGTGAAATAGTCACAAAAGGGGTGCCTGTAGAGATGCTGAATTGAGTTTGGATTACAATTTCTGGTTATCTGCACCCGTTAGAAAAGGAAGACTCAAAAAGCAAGGAAGCATCCAACTCTGCATGTATTTCCTACCGAGTTGTTAGCAGTAGCTTCCCAAACCCCCGAACTCAACATTTCTCAGGAAAACCACAACAGTCCACCACGAATAAGCTGTCACCCAAAGCGCTAGATAATTTTGTAATGGCAATCAGCATCGCAACATAAGAAAACCTGGCCTGGTACACACTTTACCTTGAGGAAAATCCCCCTGGGGGTAATCAAAACGATGAGGATAAGGAGGCCTTTCAAAGGGATGGCGAGGTGGAAAATCATCCTGCATGAAGCGAGGTGGAAAGCGGTTGAAATTATGCGGATGCGGGGGCTGGTTGAATTGGGGATGTTGCTGATGTGGAGGAAATGGGCCTCTGAAGTGAGGTGGCCGCTGCATTCGAAATGGAGGTTCCCTTTGACCCCCACCCCATGGAGGTTGTTCATGCTGGTTGTTCCACGGTGCTTCAAACTGGTTGTTCCAAGAAGGATCCGGCTGGTTGTTCCAAGGTGTCTCTCGCTGATTGTTCCAGCCTTGATCTCTCTGTTCGTTCCACATTCCTTCATGGTTGTTATTCCACGGAGGACAATGAGGTGGTCCCTAGTGGTGAAGAAAAGAAGCCTGGTCATTAGACTACAGAAATAAAGAACGCAATAAAAACAATCTACCTTTTTTAAGTAAATACAGCCTGTAGGAAACATGCACAAGTGAAAGAACTTTCCGAATACAAGGTCTGAAAAACTGCAGCTTCAGAGAAAAGACAGGAAAAGACCAAACTGTTACTGAAATCAAACAGCTCTGTACTCAAGACAGAACTTCTTGTTCTGCTTGGTCATAGGGAAAGTGTGATGGCTGACAAACTGAAATACAGTTTATACTTTGCCTTTAACTGGGCTCAGAATAAGAAAGCCTGGCATTTGAATCTGGATTTCTAACTCTCACAGCTGTTCACCACACTTCCACGACCAAGATGGTCATGCTGAACCCCCACCTCCCTCTACACCTTGTTTCAGAACTGCGTTTCTTACCTGTTGTTGACCCCATGGTGCAACAGGGTGAGGTTGGTCAAACCAGGGTGGTTTATTTGGAGGAATCTGATCATGAGATCCAGGGCCACGTGGTCCACCAGAGGCCGGATCCTGCACTCCAGACCCTGTTGTGTCATACTCCGTAGAACCAGCTAGAGGCAGCTGAGATTTACCATCATCTGAAACAAATTGGAGACTATTACAAGCATCCAGGTCACATGTAGTTAGTAAAACACCCGTGCACCTACAGCAGGCTCTGTCTGAATTTCGCTGGATGTGTAAACACTCTGCAGATATCTATTACTGGGAAAGAGGATTTCTGATCCGTTTAACATTCGTTTCTTTGGTTCTTTTTATAGTCAAGCATCAGACTGCACCAGCTGCAAGCCTCAGAACAGTTTCAGGCTTTTGCCTGAACCAAACCAGTACCTCGCTACTAAAAAAGGAACAACAACAACAAAAAAAAGTCAGTGTTGCCACCCACTGATTTCTGCTCAGGTCCCCAGAACAGGTTAGTACCTGCTTGCGTAACTGGAGCAGACGGTGGAGCTGAGGCTGGTGCTGCTGTGGGGGCTTGAGGTGGGGGTGTTGACTTCACCTCGTTCTCTAGTGGTGGTATTTGTATTTGTTGCTGCTGCTGCTGTGTTAAACTGTTTACAAACTCTTCATGTTGAGTTTTCAGGTTCTGTATCTGCTGTTGGAAGGCTACTTGTACGGGCTGTACTACCGTTGCATATTCAGTGATCAAATTTGCCTGATAAAATGAGATAAATTAAGAAGAACAAGTTAAGACTGTACCTAAAACAGTTATCCTATCTGCTCATTCAGAACCTCCTATATTGCTCTCCACCCCCTCCCAAAAATGCACGAGAACGCAGGATAACCTGCTGGCAGAACCACCTGGCCACACTATGAAGCTCTGTGAAGACTTCCAAAATATTCTCTGCCGGCTAGAATCCACTGTCTATATTCAATACAGCTTCAAATACAGCTAAAATCAACAGCATTCATTATTAATGCTAAATATGAATAGTTCCTGCTGCCACAACAATTTTTATGCTTAGTGTATCTAATTTAAAGCTATGGTTTCTTTAGTTTCCTTTTTACCAAACATTCATTTCCATAAAAAGAGAACACACTGTCAAATATGTACATGACTGTAGCAGTTACAAAGGCAAATAGACTTTCCGGGAGCGTATCAGCAGCCGGATTATTGAATGTCTGAAATAACGAGGTTATGTTTTACATCACTTTTGTAATCCCTTGTAAACAACTTCAAGGAGGGGGAAGGGAGGGAATTAATATTTACCTTTCAAAAAAGGAAAACATTTCCTAAATTTGTTTTCAAAATATTTACATAAATAAGAAAACTATTACTTTTCTTTTGTGGCTAACCTGGTACTGGCCAAGTCCAAGAGCCGGGCTCTGTAACTGCTGAATAATTGACTCATCAAAGTACCCATTTTTCTCCCATAGTTGAAGAAGCTGCATAAATTCAAGAGTGAAAGGTTTTTAGAAATGCAGAACAATAAAAGAAAAATTGAGGCACAGCATTTTTATGTCTTTACTTTGTCAAAAGACCTAGGATTTCAGCGCTTGTCTTTGAACCACTGAAGATACAGATGCATTCATCATTACAATAACTTTTAAATAAAGCTAGGTACTTTTAAGTTCTAGCTTAAACATGAATTAAAGCACATCCTGTAATAGACTTTATGAAGACAATCAGACTAGAAAAATCTCAGTGATCTTCTTCCATCCTCATATCTGTGCATTTGCCTAGCACTAACCTAACAAAGCAAAGCATACAGTTAAACCAAAACCAGATACTCACTCTGGCAATCTTCTGTTGCTTGTCCTCCTCCACTGCTAGAAAACTGGTGCAATAAATAGGCACAACCACCTTCTGTAAAGCAGCCAGGAGATCTCGTGCTTGCTTCCGCTGGCTTCAAAAAAGGAATGGAAGAGAAGAGTTACCGCCTTTCGCTGTAACACTAAGAGCACTGTAACATTCAGTTCATCTCAACTTCTGCTATACTAGAAGTAGTGGATTCATAAAATAGAGTTCTCTACACTTTTACAGTCAAGTCTTGTCTGGAGGAAAAATACACAAAGCAGGTAAAAGCTGAATTTGATTATTAAAGCACTAGGTATTTGTGCCAGCTATGGACATCTTAAGACAGCTGCTAAAAACGATTAATACATTAAAGATAAAAAGTCAAACTAACAATGTATCTAGCAGAGAGAGACTTCACCAAATTAATCAAAACATCAAACCAAAACCCACAATTTAATTCTTACCAGTGATGCAATACATCATTGATTAAGTAGATTAGATGTAACCGAAGCTCAAAGTGAGCTCCTTCTGCCGTTATACGATTTCGCAGGTGCCCAGCCATCAGCTCACAGTGTGCAGGAGACTTTGCATTACTAAACATCCAGTTCTTGCCAGCCTTAGAAAAGCAAATTTAAAATATTTTAAGCTAGTCTAACGTGTTCACATCATATGGACTTCCTAGAACTCTGAAATAACTGCAAGAAGTGAAGTTTTCAAGTAACAGCTATCATCTTACCTACCATACAACACGGCAATAAAGCTGCTGTTTACTATACACGCAATCTCAACATTCAAATTATACTTAATCCACAACACCATCAAATAACTGTTCAGATCTAGGTCACTTACTGAGATTGCATCTTTTGTACAAGTGTCAATTATTGGCTGCAACAAGTTGTCAAATTCGTTCATATCTAACTGAGTTTCCTCCAAAACCTTCTGCATTTGTTGCTCAATTGCAAGGGCTACTGCTGACGTGACTTGTTCCTGAAAAAAAGAAGGAAAACCAAAACAAAACAAAAAAAGAATTATATTACATCCAATGTTCTTTTGAAGAACTAAGCCTCTGTATCCCTGTCCTCTTAACCGTACGTAAGTAGTTAGCTCAAAACCCAAGACCTTTTACAAGCAATGTGATCCCATAAAAATGTTTCAGTTATTTGTCTTTGAGAAGATTCTTCTCATTCTTCCCGTAAAGTCCAGTTAATTTTTCACCTCTAAAATCTCTCCATCATGCAAAAAATAATTGCGGGAAGCTCCTAAATGTATAGAACACAATCTAGGCATACTGGTTTCCTCCAGGAACTCTTCAATTTGGTTCCCACTAGCTTTAACAGCAAAACGTCACCTGCAAAAACCAACTAGTTCAAAGCACGCAGTTCCCTTCCACCCCTAATCAGAAACCACCAGGCTGGAATGTCTTGCAGTTCCCAGCAACTGCAGCATTAAACAAAGATTAAAGCAGTCACAATTTATTCCGCTCTGCAAACCAACAAGGTTTTTCATATAGTAAATAAACTGTTTTAACCAAAGATCAATCTCGCTAGCACATCAGATACATCTGTTGTACGGAGATGACGGCAGCTACCACAGAACAAAAATAAGCAAAGTAATACTCCTCGTCCTCACCACCACTAGTCAGAAGGAAGCCTTCCTCTCCCGCTTTGCTCCTAACTTCTACAGCCACTGGCAGTCTAGGATAAACCAGGTGAGCGCTTATCTTCAACCAACCTGTCTCATGGCCAGGAGATGCTGCTCCTGCTGCTGCAGGTTCCACTGACTCTGCTGGATAAGTTCCTCCACAGAAGGAGTGCCCTGAGGAGCTGGGATAGGTGCAGCCGGTGGGAGAGATGGTTGTGGCAGTGGCTGGATCTGTGCGGTGGCCTCAATATCTTGACTTTGCTTGCACAACACTATCATTGGACAAAGCAAACTTTTAAAGTAAGCCTCACAGAGAAACCTGCTACCGCCAACCCACACATGAAAACCGTGCCGGTTCCAAAACAGACCCTCGCATAATTGCTTAACACAAAATGAAAATCGTGCAGTCAAGGGTAGATGGTGCAGAAAAGGAGTGTCAGCAACTCCTCCCGCGCTTCGAGAGGAATGACTCCAACACAAGACCAGCCCCCGGAGCTGCTGCTGCTGCGCTGCACCACCCTATTCCCGAGGGCCCTTCCCGGTGTTGAGCTCCGTCTCCCTGCGGTGCAGCCCTGCCTACCTCCAAAACCCGCAAACGGGGAGGGGGGGTGGGAGGCGTGAAGAGCCGCGGGCAGGGCTCGGCCAACTACCTGGAGCTC
Source organism: Aquila chrysaetos chrysaetos (assembly GCF_900496995.4). Lineage (NCBI taxonomy): Eukaryota > Metazoa > Chordata > Aves > Accipitriformes > Accipitridae > Aquila > Aquila chrysaetos. Next base: position 2,609,696 of record NC_044015.1, on the reverse strand, counting down.
AGAGGACAGGAGGAGGCTGCAAACCGGGGCTGGCGGGTCACAGCAAGGCCAGGAGAGAGAAAAGCGGCTCCGCCAGCGGGGGCCGGGAACCAGCGGCCGTGGGGGGGGGGGGGAGAAGCAGAGCCCGCCGCGGCCCTGTGCCGGTCCCGCGTAAGCCGCGGGCCCCACTCACGCTGCTGCTGCTCCAGGGCCAGCTTGTACTTGTAGTAGCCGTAGAAGTCGCCCCCGAAGAGGAAGGAGAATTTGGGGTTCTCCTTCTGCTTCTCCATCGTCATCTTCTCGAACTCGGGCCCGTTCCGCGCCACGAACTGCGCCAGCTTGTCGATGACATTCCGCAGCTCCTGGTCTGTGGGGAAGCAGCGCCGTCAGACCCCGCCGTTCCCTGCTCTCCCCTTCTCCTTCCCCCTCCCCTTCCTTCCCGCCCGGGCCGCGCTCACCGTCGGGCGGCAGCGGCATCTCCATGGCTGCGGGACAACGGGGCACGGTCGCCGCCGCCACTGCTAGGCCGCACCGGCCGGAAGTGCCGCGAGACGCCAAGGCGGCACACACGCGCAGCCGCGCTTTACGGCCCCGTCGCTATGGAGACGGCGCGCGGCGGCAGGGCACGTGGGGCCGCTCCCCCGCCCTCCGCCCTCTCCGCGCGCGGCGGGCGGGAAGGAGCGTCCTGAGGAGAAACCGGGGACCGGCCCAGGGACAAGGGTCGGTGTGTGGGGGGGAAAGAAGGGCCCGGGGACGGCCGGGTAGGTCCCGGGGGCGGGACCCGAGGCCGGGGGCAGGCTCCGGGAGCGGGAGCCAGGCCTGGGGCAGGGCCAGGGCAAGGCCCGGGTGTGTAAGGGGCCCGCGGGTCAAGGCCTGAGGCAGCTCTGTGAGGGTTGCGGGAGCCATCTCGGCACGTCAGCTCGCACCACACATCGCCTTCGCCGGCCCCTGAATGAAGGAGAAGTTGCTTCTGGGCTGCGGTGTGTGAGACCTCATCCTTTCCCGCTCGGCTTCCCGCTCACCAGATCACTCCGCTCAAGAAGCGCACGGTTCCTCTACTTTTAAAACATCACATCCAAGCGGCAGTTCAGTTGCCAGAAATTAATAGAGAGCATTAAAAGAAAGCATGTCATTTAACATCCGTTTCATCTCGGGGGACAAGCCATCGCAGCAGCACTTCAGCAACGTAGACCATTGGCATAACGGAAGAAGGAACATGGATGTGTAGGAAGCTCAGCAGGAGCAAATTGAACCTAAAATACAACTGTTACAGAAAGAAAGTGCAGTTGCTATGCAGGGACATTACTTAAGCGCTGTTGCTTTCTTCAAGCGACTTCATTTCTTCATGCAGTTAAAACGAGAATGTTCAAATAATTTCTGGTTCTTAACTTCCATTTTGCACCTGATACCCTGTTATTTTTCAAAGTGGGATTAAAAATATTTACATGGCTGCTAGATTCAGGAAAACATTCCTTCAAAAGCAAGGTACTGATCCGATCAGCTTCACACCAAAGTCAAGAGCTACAAGGCATAGCAGAAATTGCTCAACTTCCTCTACTTACGCAATTCAAAAAAAACCACAAAACCGCACCACACTTGAAGACCGTGGACATGAGAACTAGACATCAAAACTCGAAGTGGGGCCCAAATAATTTTAGTATCCTTTAATATTTTAGGAAAACTGAATCTACAAGTGGAAAGTGATCATCTGGGAATTACATGAGGCCAAAAGCAAACCTGAGCATCCTAATGCTCACCTGGAGCTGTAATCATGATATTAGTTTCAGGCATTAAATTACAGGATTTCCAGTCACACAGGTAACACTCACAGATATCCTCACAAAAAAGGTAGAACTTTTTATTCTTAACAAGACATACCATGAAGACCCCTCTATATTATCTACAGAATATAAAATCTCAGAAAGAGGGATGTTTCCATGTATCCAAATAACAAATGGAAAAAAAAAAAAAAAATACAGACTCTGACCATGATTCTACATCACTCTGCAGTCCTGGAAATTAACACAGATCCCGGAAGACCAGATTAAGTTCAAATCTTGGCTCATACTTAAAAATAAGAAACTTTTCAAAATTCCTGCTGTCGCTTTCCATCCCAACGCAAACGTTACTGCTTTGCATGTTGGAGCCCACACAGTCACCGTCCAGGCTGCCACGTCCCTCAGCATGCAGCAATGGTTTATCCACAAAATGCCCCAAAAGCTATAGTTACCTGATAGAGGTGTCTGCCAAAAACCATCTGAACCCCTGATTTATTTTAGACAGGGAAGAGTCCCAGTACCTGGAAGTCACCAGTGTGGTTTCTTCCTGTCAGCCCATGAGGGATCCCAGCTTCAACAGCAGTTATCGACAGGCTGGAGGGGTGTGTCGCAGGCAATCCAGCTGAGGAACATCCAGAACTTTGCAGAACGACAGAGTTGAAGTAAGAACAGGAAAACAATACAAAAGCGTTCATTTAGCTTAAGTGCCAGATTTCATACAGTATGGAACGCGGGGTTTGGGTTTTTTCGTAAAACCACCCATAGTCACATCAATTTATAGAATACCAACATCAAACAGACAAAAAAGGGTGGTGACTGCCACCTGCGTATTTGCCCTTACGTATCTATGTAATGTGATTGTATCATATACCAGTCATCTCAGGATTGAGAAATTTGTTTTACCAGCCTGTACCATCACCACAAAGATATTTCAGAATTATCTTTAACATCTTTTACAACATGGTTCGGAAATGGACGCCTTAGAAAAACAAAACTTTCCCTTTATTTATATTGCACCTTTTTCACAAATAGCTACATGGCAGAAGTCGCTGCTGCTGCAAAATGCTACATCAGAAAAACGTGGGTTTGAACACAGATCAGAAAGAAAAGGTTTTGAGCTTCAGGAATCATCGTAAGTTGACCCCAAATTACCAACATTATTTTAAAAATTACTGTACACCTACAAAACCTAAGTATTGCCTCAATTTTATTTAGCATTCAGTTATTTAAAAAACACAAGCATTTTACCAGATGATGAAGATGCTCTAATCACTACTAGGTACTAAAACTGAATCTGCAAGGGAAATATTTTGAAGATCTCTTCAAAGAGCACCAAATACTCCATGGAGCTATCAACAGAAAACCCATACGTAGTGGGGAGAGATGGGTTTCTTTCACACTGGTCTTTCTAGAACTATCCAGGACTGTTTTGGAAAGAACTTCCCAATTTTGTAATGCATTTACATGTATGTTAGAAATGCACAATGGAAATCAAAACATTTCTAAGGATACCAGCGACTCGTGTGCTAACACTAGTTACGGCATCCAAATCATCGTCGTTTCAGCCTACGTAACCGTCCGGTAAGGTATCACACCCACACGGCAACACACTCATCCGATTTCTCACAAGTGGCCATGACTACTTATGTGTGGCACTCCCAAAGTTTCCTGCAAGGAAAAAACGCAAACCAACCCCCTTCACTTTGATTTATTTACAGGGTCATTATGCACGAAATGTCTAGATATGCCCTTTTTATTCCAGTGTTTCCATACTTTCTACAGACCTATGTACATTGTTAAATATGTCATTAATTTACAAATCATGTTAAAACAAATGTTTCACCTTGCCAAACAAAGTCTCGCAGAGGTCCAAGATTAAAATATATATTACAACAGTATCAGAAACTTCCTTTACCTGAATGTGGACAATATTGCTTAAGGACTTGGATTCAGGTAATCAGCAAAACCACCTCTTGTAACCGATTCACTTAACTGTTTTAATTATATGTTCTACCATACAAAATTAACCCAGTTGACCACAGACCTAAACTAGAAGAGCATGAACACTGTCAGGAAGTCTCCAGGGAAGAGATTCACTCTCTGGGCCCTGAACGGATGATATCCTCGTTTTGGGTCAGTCCCATTTTGCTCTGCAAGTACAGTAGTTTTGTTTTGGAGACACAGTGAGGCCATGAGCCCGGACCGGAATTTGGGACAAGGTATTTTCAACGGAAAGCCCTCACCTGCTACCGTACTCTTGACAATAAAAAACTGAGCTAAAGACCTGCCTACAGTAAGTGCACAATGCCAGCTTTCTTTGAAAACAGTTGCAAAAAAGATCTGGTTATGTTCTTTAAAAGGAAACCATTTAAATGTATTTAATAAAGCTTCTGATCTGTGAATAAAGTATGCGGAGCTTTATTCCAAGTAACAGTTCAAGTTGTATCAAGATGGTACAGCGGTAGACATACCAGAAGATGTACAGATAAACTCAAGAGTACACCTGTACATCCCTGGGGCCCCCACTGCTACTTTTTTTCTGGTATTTCACCCCCCTACGAAGTAGGGAAGAATCATCTACATTTTCCAAACGGGAAACTGAGGCACAAAGAACACAATTAAGCGTTTGCAGGAGTCTAACAGTTTACAGCTAGCTCCCTTTGAAAGGAGCTGGAGAACTTCAGCCTCTCTTAAAAATCTCAGCCTAAATATCTCATCCTCAAATCAGTCTTTTGCAGAGCCAGAACCTAATCCAAATCCAGAGTCCGCACAATCCTTTTTACATACATGTAAAAAGCACTTGAATATCGGGAAGTGAGCCTCAAAAATACACATTTTGCACTTTCCCACATTGAAAAGAAAGAATTATACATAAGTTAATACTGAACAGGCAAAAGAAATTTCATCTGAAATAATGCGTTTCCTCGTTATCTTGTTCTTGTTAACATGGGATAGGCAATAATTTATTTAGATTTTCTAAACTAAAAGCCCAAGTTCTAAGCTAGCATGAACAGATTCAACTCCGGTCAAGTCAAGGAAGTTCTGCTCACAAACATTAGCAGCATATTTAACCATCTCTGAAGTTTCAGAAGGACCATTTCCTCTTTTGGGCTGTATGGAGGAAGGCAGTCTACGTAACTACCTCCACAGTCAGCCAAAAGAATAAGATCAGGTTGGCTTTGCACTTAAAAATAAATTCTTTATTATCCAGAAAGGAGTCAAATCATCACCTCACATCAAGGAAATGGTCATTTAAAAAGCAATAAATAAGTAGAGGGGGTGTTCTGTACTACACCCTAAATTTTGTCACTGGTGTCTAATACCTCTCTAGTAAAAACATAATACTTACGCTATCAAAAATCTCACTGTACAACAGCTTTTCTGTTAAGGAAGGAAGGTCCCTAAAATCTTCTTTTGCTAAAGTAATAACAATAACAAAATCTGGTTTAGTGAAACCCAAGTTCAACTGGTTTCATTCCTTTCACGCACAAATGCAGTATCTGACGCACAACAATCAACTTGTCTAGAATTAAGTACGTTCATTTATACTAACTGAATCAGTTCTTCTTAACCATAAATTATCTATTTACTGCTGATTCAAATAATTTTTTCTTAACAATTTACTATTTGAGCTAGGGGAGTTGCAGGAACAGAGCAGGATACAAAATTTAACTTCTTTCAGTGGGAAGTGGAAGTCAGGCTAAATGCACGCAGCAACTCCAACAGCAGTAATTAAGAAACTTAAACAATTAGGGGCTAAAAAGGTAGACTTAAGAAACAATTAAGAATGATGATTATTCAAATTAATGCATTTATAATATAAGAATCATGTAAGAGAGCATAATTTGTGCATAAAACTGAGAAGAAAACACCTGATACCTCTCAATTTCTAAAGCAACAGAAGAGTTTTCTAAGAACAGGTGTGAAGCAAGTAAAAAAAAAATCGTATTATTCCAAACACTTTATTTATGAAGGTGTTTTCTGTATTGCCAAGGAAGAGCAATGTCTGAAGTTACAGGACTACATTATTCAGAAAACAATCATGGTCTTAAGCTCTGTTTGTTTGTTATCTACAGTGACTGGGACAACAGTGATTTCAGAGAATTCTGTTTCTCTATGCCTGAAGTACGCTTCTTGAAGAGATCAATCCTTCCACTGCCTACTCTTTCAGAAACACTTCTGTTTTGTCATCAAGAACCGGAGGCATAGGCACAAAAGGAGTTAATACCCACGTGAAGTTTCGTAGTCGCTCGAGGTGAATTCAACTCTACCTATCTGCAACTGATAGACATAAGTCAATCCTCCTCAAACAGACAAATCCTGATAACCAGAAGTACGCCTTAGTTTCACTTCTTTCTGAAAATTTCATTAAAAGAAAGGATCATTAAAACATATTAGAGAACAAATTAAAGGTGACGTTACCAGCGCGGAAACAAAATACTGGCCAGAATTTAGCTGCCAAAAGAATAATCACTTGACAGGCTCTGAAAAGGAGCAGTGACAGCAGGAATTTTACTCCGAAGTTACGTACGTGCATTTCACCAGAATCTCTGTACAAGGGCTACACTGTGCATTTAGTTCCAGTGTCAGATCTAGCTGTTTCACGTTTAAAGGTCTGCTTAGAAGTTGTTGAAGGTCTGTACCGCTTTCACTACACATGCACCTTCCCTTCTGCAAAACTGTACAATAAAATGGCTTTACATTCATGGATGTACTGAAAGTTTCTGATAATGTTGGGGACACTTCGATATCACAGTCTATACCTGCTTGCCAGGATTCTATATATCAAAACGATTTAAGTTGTAGGTAGTTGGATAGTTTTGCCGATTATATTGGAAGTGGTCTGTTAAGATATTGGTTCGACCATACTGATAGTCTCCGTGTTGTGCAAATGCCGTAAGTCCGTTCTGAGACTTTTCAGGAGTGTTTCGATGCCTGTCCAAATTCACAAGGTCTCCAGTTGTAACTGGAAGTAGCTGCTTCTTTGCTTCTTGGTTTGCATCATATTTTGTCTAGGAAAGAAAGAAAGAATGTTTTTCTTAGATGTCACCTAACATACTCATATACCTAGAAAAAAGCACACAGTTTTACAATTACACTACTCTTTGTGCCTGTTAGAGTCTTAAAATAGTAGTGGCTTCTAATAAAAAGCTCATTTGTCTCATATGCCAAATCAGTAAGCTGCTCTTTTGCTCAAGGGATTTGAGTTACTTCCCAATCTTCATTTTTCATGAAAATATTAAGATCAAAATTTAAGTTTTTTAGAGGTGCAACAGCTGGCCCGACCCAAGCACCTGAGTACTTCGCTTAGGTGATACACCTACTTCCTCTGCAATGAAGTTTTATGCCATGCATTCTACATTTTTGTTCTGCTAGCTGTTAACTTGTTGTACAAAAAATAGCTCAAAGCTACTGGACCATTTCTAGTGAGTTTCCTGAATAAACAAACCAATCAACCAACCCCTTACCTTGTTATATAAGAAGACCCCTAAGATAGCTGTCATCATTCCAAGGACATTGGTGCTTGTAACCGGATTGCGAAGCATTATAAGGGACACTGTGATGACCATGATTCTTTTTGTGGCATTTGCGACAGAGTAACTTAGCGGGCTGATCAGGTTAAGAATACTGAAGGCAATGACGTTCTGGGCAAAATTACAGAATCCACTGATTATAAGCAGCATCAAGGTCCAGGACCAATGAGACATCGTGCTCTGTTACAAAGACAGACGTTACAAGAAGAAACAAAAATTATCTCAGGTTTCACGTAAGAGACAAAGAAACACAAATACAACTTGAGTCACTTCTTACCTGCCATTGATAGGAAGAACATCTGCAACTTAACTCTAAAGAAGCACCCGAGTATGTTACATTTTGCAACCAGCAACTCTGAGAAAACATCTCTCTACACACTTGTAACACACATTCCGGGTGCATTTGTTCCTGTCTCCAGCTACTAATTCCTGAGATTTACGCTGTCACGTAAGCTACCTCTCCTAACCCTGACATGAATTCTCACAATAAACACTATGCTTATTTTTTTATATTGTTTCGTGAAACAGTTTGCAGGTATTTCACAACAGTTCCTCCTGTGCTGATGAGGAACTACACTGAAACACTTAAGTGCACTTTTTTGGCATGGGTGTTGGTGTTCGTTTGGTTGGGGTTTTTTTTCCTCTTTTCTTAATAGCAGACAGTTTCCCAAATACAACACTTACCAAGTCATTCTCTACTAAGAAGGAAGAAAGATCTACCAAAACCCACGTTGGGATCATGAAGAACACAGCATGGCACCCAAGTATGTTCAGCAACCGAAGATGGTGTATTCGGGAATCTCTTAACACCTGACAAAAAACATGATTAAACACTTTCTTCAGCCACTACTGCCCACGTTATCAGTGGAGATTCAGAAGCCGTGTAACAATAACAGCTTTAGACAACAGATAAATTACAAAAATAAGTAAATACTGTTATATAGCATGAATTTCCTATCAAGATGACTAAAGAAAAACAGATGTCCATTTGAAAAACAATGGTTTCTTGAGTGGTGACTCTTAGTATTAACAAGATAATAATACATTTAAAATGCTCTACAAACCAGAAATCATTTTGTAACTAAATAGATTCAAGGCATACATTTTAATTTTGTTTCTAAGAGTTCAAGGAGTGCCCAGTGTTAGCACTGACTCATTCGCTACAGAGAAAGGATTCGATACAGCAAGATACATTAAAAGCTTTCAAACAAACTGTTAAATTTAAGCACTATTGAACAGTCAGCCGAAAAAACCCCTCCATGCCAAGGAGTAAAGAAAAGGCTCAGGATAAACTCTGAGTTCTGCCCAGTTTTCAGTATAACCACTTTGACAGGTAGGAAAGAGCTGTAGAGAACAGGCATACAAAATAGCCAACCATTACTTTGGGCTCCTTTGACTATAAAGTCAACTTAAAAAAACCCCAAGATCTATACGTACTGGAAAATACATACTGTCCTGCTAAAGGATGATACTACTGACCGAAGTTATGAACAGCAAAACTACTACCTTCTTTGAGAAGATGTTCTGAAGTGAAAAACACAGAGTAGCAGCAAGCGCACTGATGAGTCCCCACATGTCAAAGGAAAGTTCTGTGACGGTGGCCAACAAGACACCAGTTATTATGGGGATCAGAGACAAGTACACCTGAAAGAGGAATCGAGAGGAGCAACTTACGACTTCTAAGAATTTTTGTTTCATCTGAGTTTATACATACTGCTGTTTTGGGGAGGAAAGGAGAAAGGAGAGTAAAGCAACAGAATCAGGGATCAACTTTTATACTATTGTAATTTGAAGAAATGAAGAGACTACAATACACACTGTAACAACTCCAGTGTATCAGAGAGCATCACTTTGCTCAATGTTTAGACGTGCTTTCTTTACATTCACAACAAAAGGAAAGGAACTTGTAAAAACTGCATAATCTAATTTCAATCACAAAATTCACCCAGCTAACCGAAGCCTGAGCTTTCCCGATCCCAGCAAGCAGAGCGCACCGCAAACGCCACCAAGTGAAGAAACCTCAGCAAACCTGTCCGCACCTTCGTCGTCTGCTTTTCCTTCATTATGATCCGCGAAAGAAGAACCACCCATATTGGCATCGTCGCTTTTACTGAGAACGGAAAGAAAATGTTGGTGGGGACGTGAAGCTTGGGCCAACTCCGTTAACCACCATCCGCTGGGGACGGAGGAGGGGCTCAGCTCCGGTCCCACCAAAGCCGTAACCTCAGCCCACGCCGGGTCGTCCCTCCTTGTCACCGTGCTGGCCGCTCGTACAAACGCGGGCCGGTTCTTGGTGCTCTGGGAGACCGTGCCGGGCACCCACGGGAGCACACATTGGGGCACAGCAGACCGTGCCGAGCGCCCACACGAGCACACGCTGGGCTTCAGGTCGCCGCACCAGTACAAGCGTGCGCCGGGGACCGGGACGCCGCACCGGGCACCCATACGAGCACGCACCGGGCTTCAGGTCACCCCACTGGGCACCAGTGTAAGCAAACGCCGGGCCCCGGGCCACCGCACCGGGCCCCCGTAGGAGCGCAACCGGCGCCGGGACATCCCACCGGGCACCCTCCCGAGCACGCACCGGGCGTAAGGCCACTCCGCCGGGCACTACCCAACCCCGCCGACCCGGGACAACGGGCCTCACCTGTGTGCGCGTAGGAGACCGGGACCCTCCAGAGCGAGACGTGCGCGGAGACGGAGGCGAAGTACTTGCCGAAGGCGAGCGGCAGGATGTAGCGGGGGTAGGCGCGGGGCGGCAGCTGGGCCGGACCGGCGGGCGGTACCCGCCAGGCGCGCAGCAACGGCGGTAAGAGCCCGCACAGCCCCAGGATGTGAAAAAGCGAAACGGTAACGGGCCGCGGGAAGCCACCGAGCAGCAGCTTATTCACCACGTTCCCGCCGGCGCTCAGCCCGTACCAGGCCAGGCACAGCGCCGACACCCGCGCTCCTTCGCGTAGCGCCGGCCCGCGGCCGCCCCCCCTCCCCGCCGCCGCCGCCGCCGCCGCCCCCCCCCGCCGCCAGCGGGGCCGCCATGGCTCCCTGCGCCGCCCGGCCGCCGGTGAAACGTCACCGCCGCCAACGCGTCGCTTCCTGAGGCGGGGCCGGCCCGCCGCCGCCTCAGCGGCTTACGGGTGCCGGGAGGAGCCGCCGCGCCGGTCCCGCGCGTCACTTCCGCCGCCGCCGTTCCCTCTCCTCTGGCGGGAAGCCGCCGCTGAGGGGCCGCTGCCGCCCGCCCCGCACTCACCGTTCCTCCGGGTACAGCCCCCCTCCGCCCCCACCCCGCGCCCCTCCTGCGGCAGGAGCGGGAGCCGGGGCCGCATTCCCGCCGCCAGAGCGGGCCGAGGGAAGGGCCGGAGCCCGGTTTTCCCCTCAGTTCAAGCCCGTTCCTTCGTTAGGCAGGAGCCCGCCCAGCCACACCCCCCCCCCCCCCCCCCCACCCCGTCACAGCACTGGGTGCTTTAGCCCCGGGTTAAAATAACACAGGAGGGAGCGCGGTGTACAAGAAACACACCCAAAAAAAAAAAAAAAAAAAAAACTCTTTTTCTGATCTGGTTTTACAGCAGCGGGAGCGCTCCCGAGGGGAAGGCAGGCCCTAACCCCTGAAGACTGCCGCAGGAAACCAAAAGGGCAGTCGGCGCAGCGACCGAGCAAAGGTCACGTACTGGAAGGTAGTGAGACAATTGTTCTGACCTTTAAAACTAACTCAAGGAATATGTAATGCTGGCTGTATTAAAAGATGGGTGAGTACCTGTCAAGCAGGAGGGCGTTCTACTAGAGCCTACTCCATCCATGCACTCTGTCAAAAGACATTCCTACAGCATTAATCTACCTATAAGAACATGCACTTTAGGTAACGGCGATTCCCCAAAGATTTGCAGATGAGCCATTTCATGTCATCCAGTGACAAGAAAGAGGTGGCAGTGTATTAATTTAAGATTTTAGGATTAGAAGAATAAATTTTGTAAGGCAGGAAGAAAGCAGTAGCAAAGAAACGTGAGTTCATGCAAAAATGAGAGTACACAGCAGATACGCACACGGTAAACTTCATTTGAACTTGTTTACAAAATTGACAAAAAAAAATATCACCTTGTAAACTTATTCACATTTGTTGGAGCTCACAGAACTGGTTATACTAGCATGCTGAAATAAAGATTGTCAAGCCTCGTCTCACCCTGGATGACATCCCAGTGAGTTGACCCTTACAGCAGAAACAAACTCGGTATGGAACAAGATTTAAAGCTTGCATTGTGAGTGAATTTCTCTAACGATTTAGTACCGCTAGGGAAAGGGCTGGCTCTAATACCTGACGCTCCCTCAAGCAAAGAGAGCATCAGCAAGGTCGCTTTGCTACTGAGAGCTGGATGTAATTTGAAAGGAGTGATGACCTTAGGGCATCACCTCACCGAGTGTGGTCCACAAGGGCCATCGATTGCATCAGAAACGTAAGCAGTGGAGAAAAAGATGGGTTTTATAAAGTGTTAATGTAATACTTTTGTCATTTCCTGAAATTTGCCCTATATTCAAAGGCCTCAGAAGAGCATGGACCCTGTTCCTAAATGCGACCATTCAGGGAAAAAGGGAGAAGGGGCAGGGGGAGATAAGATGCACAGTATTTTTTACATAAACAAAACCCAAGCATTTTCCAAAATGACCAGCTTTTCAGCCCTCTACCATCAAATCTACCTTTCTGAACTGCAGGATAGTAGCTTTCCCCAACTTTAAAACACACTGCTTGACCTCATCAACTGCAGAAGGACAAAATGGAAGTAAACTGAAAATATACTTGGAAGCATTTTTTTGGTAACCACTTTTTCTGGTTTCACACTCAGACCCCAGATTTCAGAAATGGAAGCACAGACATCAGTTAAGATTTCTGAGACACCCACACATTTCAATACCAGTCAGATCACAAAAGCAGTAGGTTTGAACAAGAATGACTTAAAAATAAACCAAACCTTATCAGTTGTATTCCAGGGAATGAACCAACTTAACATATACCTGGCGAGGAACACCCTTTTAAAAATCACATAAGAGCTTGACTCTCCTCTCAAGGCAGGAGAACTCTTGCCAAGGCTCTTCTCCATAGAAGCGAGATCCAGCACAAACGGGTTAACAGAGTTAACATCACTAAGCCTAGAAATATTTTTGGTATAGTGTCCCCTCCCCTTTTCCCCTGGACAGAAGCCCAGCACCGGGGACTGCAGAAAACAACTAGTCCCGAATGTTAAAGCAATTACAGTTAATAGAAATTCTTAGCCTTCTATACTGAACCAGGCTGCTTCAGAAAGCATTTTAACAATTAGGAATAATATATTACAAAGTTACTGAGAAAAAAGATGAACTATGATCTTTTTAGACTTTGAGGTACATTAACAGCAATTGGGTTATCAGTCTCCAGACCCTGGATGCAACCAGAGTTTAAAAAAAAAAAAAAAAATCCAACCTGTGCGACTGAATACCACCAACGTACTTGGAAGACATCTTGTATATCCCTAACAGCCAGCTGCTTTCGACAGTGTCGGATGGGATTCGGCTTCACCACACTGCTCCGACGGATTCTCAGTGTTGATGATCACTTAGCTGGTCTGAATTGAGCAAACTTTAAAAAAAATGAGTTAAGTATAAATAATTCACAAACTGTTTTGTGCAAATTTTTTTTATTTCCACATTTATATCACAATGTGTCCACTTAAAGGACCAAATAGCAAAGTTGCTCCCTTCTGCATCCCAAGAACACAGAAGTCTAGGTACTGTACATTCACTAAGGCTCTTTGTTTTTGCAAATTGCGTTTATGATGGATATCCATAAGGCAAACAATATCTAAAGGAATGGTAACAAGTATATTTCCAGCATACAAACAGGCTTCCTTTTTCCCTCTCACAGTACAGTTACAAACTTGTAGCACCCTCATTACATTTAGATTCTAGAAAAGGTGATTTTTCTTTTTTTTTTTTTTTTCCTAGAAGTTTGCAGGAAGGGAAAAGGAGGAAAAATATTTGGCTGGTGGTGGTGGGATCAAAAATATCATTAAACATCTAGTTTTTGCAGCATTTCTCAGAGACTGGATTTAAACTGAAACCAGACTAAAATATGTGGATGCCTATGGAATGTTGAGCTGAAGCTGGTCTCCCAGCCTGCAGTGCAACACCTGCTGTTTAAAACCCAATCTCCGTACCACATGACTTTAAAAAAACGCAATCATGTTCAGAGATGTGATACAAATAAAACTACAGTTTTTGCACATTGTCTCTCGAATATCTCACTGCCAAATAAAAACCCAAATCAAGTCAAATAAATAGATGCATATTTTGTTAAGGTAACTTCCACAATTTTCTCTGTACCTGCCTGTAATAAGATTCCGGCATTCAGAAAGTGCTGGAAATCCTCTTCACTTCTTGGGGACTAACACTTTTTTATAGCTGGCTCGCTATAAGAGTTTTGAACTCAATTTATCAACCTTCGTATGCCTTCCTTTGCAATTGTTAGTAAACTGGTAGCAGCATTTCACAAAAGGAGAATTTAAAGGGAAGAGCTGTAAAGAACCAGCTCCCTCACACCCTCTGCTCGTTGGGCCTGTTTGTCCAGGACAGGAGGCTTTCTCCATCTTTAAGTGGCATAGTGTCTGCCATTTTTGCTAACTGCAGATGTAAAAGCATTTTTAGCAAAACTGTACTCAGTCTAGGCAGACGTAAGGCAGGATGTTCAATCTACCATCATCCCCATGTGGATCTAAAGATATGCACTGTGTCCAATCATACCAGTTACCCTGTGTGTCATAACAACCGTTCACGCCTGGCCAGTTATGTTCACGTATTCTGTTGAGGTCATCACTTGTGACCTCTCTTGTGACCCCAGGCAAGTCTGTAGGTTTGCTGTTAGGAGCTAGAACATGAGTCTTTCTAGCCTCTTTTCTAGTGCTTTCCTCCTGCTTTAAATATTCAGACATGAAGTAGTGAGCTCCTGGAGTCTGTACTCCTGATGAAGACAGCAAGCTACTCTGTCTGTTTAAATATGACTGAATGATTTCATTTCTGGATAATTCTTTCCAGTTCGTTTGTTCAAAAGGGCTTTGCAGGTTGGGTTTTTGCTCCTGCTTTTCCGTTTCTGTCCTGTGCTGTTCAGTAAGTGCAGGGATTTCTACCTGCAAAGGATCTTTCTGTGTTAAAGGTTTTATCTGTCCTGTCATGGGATCAAAAGTGAGTTTTCTCTCTTTTAATCTCACAGGTTTCACACCCCCTTCTGTCACATGCCCATCCAAGTTGACTGTATAGTCTCTGGGTCGGTACCTTTTCTTCTTTTTACTATCGGAACCTGAAGCAGCATCATCACTGTCCATTTTTGAAGTGTCCTGTGAAAAGCCCATGTGTGGCGTGAGAGATTCCCCAGGGTGGGAGCTGGTTTTGCAGCTGGAAGATGTGTGCTGTTGAAGTGTCCCTGCTGTATGCCTGTGCTGGCTTTCAGAAGCTATCTGCTGCTCCTGCCAGTGCTGAGATACCTCAGTTACCGATTGCTGAGAGAACTCCAGTCTTTTTGCTGGCATTGGAGGTGTCGACGGTTGCATCAGGGATGGTGGCGGTGATGGCACCTGTGCAGTATCTAAGAACTGAGACCTTTGAGATGGACTAGGCATTGAATCCTTTGGTGAGTACGTAGTATGCTGCCGAGCAAAAGTATCATGCCTAACATTTCTGGGGCTAAACGAGGAACAGCGAGGACTCTTCGGTTGGTGCGGTCCTGTGGTTTCTTCCGATTTATCATGCTGCTGAAGCACTGCAGTCTTTAATAACGAGGAAGTGCTTGAAGGTTTTACAAGTCCTGGAGAACTGGTGTGAGGTTTTACAGCATTGACTGGGATCTTATTGTGTTTATCATTTTCACTGAGTTCTGTCCTGCTGCTTTCGGGCCCTGCATGTAGATTTATGTCTACAGGACTAGGGAAATTTTCAGGACTACCTCCAATTCCATTTGTGGGAGGGGGTGAAGAGTTTTGTAATACTTCATGACTAGCTTTGGAGACTTTGGGGGGAGGAGGGCCCTGATGCCCGTCCCTGTGTTCACCTTTCCTTTTCCGATTTCCCAATTTCTCTGGTTTTGGAGAATTTAGTTTCTGTATATCATTCCTGCTTTTCAATTCGCTGATGGGCTTTGATCCAGCCACAGCAGGAAGTTGCGCTTCTGGTTTGCAGTTGTGAGCACCACCATTTGCTGATCCAGGTGGATTCGGCAACCCTCTTGGCACTGGTTCATTCTGGGTTACAGGTTCTATCAACTTTTGCCAATTCCGCAACAATTTCTTGGCACGTTTGGCAAGTTCCTCATTGGATGTCTTCTTCCTCACCTCATTGATAAGCCTCCCAAGTCTCGTTTCCTATAAAGAAAGAAAAGTTGTTTTACAAACAGGTATCATTCTAAACAGAATTCTTAGGGTACATTTCTGCTTTGTAATGCTTACCCTAAGAAATACCTAGTTAAAATCCACTAAAGATTTAAATGTTGAATTAATCTTTTTGGAAAGGATTAGCCCAGCCGGTTCAGTGCTCCGCCACGCAACATGAAACCTACTGTAGGTTTCCAGTCGCCCTGTCTTTATTCCCCAGCTAAAGCACCAGAGCCATTAGCTGTGAAAAACATCAGGAAGGAATTCTTTAATCAGCAAGAATCTTGAGAATAAAGGTGCAAGCTTGGATTCGAGGGGAAGTGCAGCACCCAAGGCAAAAAAGGTGCATGTTTATCACAATGAAATTATAAGATCTGCAGAAAGAGGCAAGAGAAGAAACTTCCAGAATCTTCACCTGTTACAGTAATACGTTGACAATGAAAATCTCCATTTCACAAACCTGACTAGCCAGAGTGCGACTTATGTCCTACCTTCTTCCTCCATCTCTCCTCTCCCTTCACTCCCCAGTATCTTGAAAGGGTATGAAAGACCGATTTAAACAAGCATTCCTAGGGTGTCCCAAAGTGGTTTCATAAGCGGAAGGAAGTGAAGTGTTTGATTGTTCCCAAAGCACATTTGAAAACAAAGAATTGTTCCATAAGTCAGATTACTTAAGAAAAGCACTTCAAAGGAAAACATGGACCAGTCTGTGAGAGAAATATGCAACACGTTGCGATACATACGTTGAAATACAGCTGGAGTTATAATTAAACAACAGCTAAAAGCAAGTAACACCAATAATTTCAATATAAAGATATAAAAGAATTTTATAATTTAGCCATAAAAACTTCTTTGGGCTCTGTTTCTAACAGTGGCCAGTGAGACTGCAGCTATCCCATCTGATACTTCAACTTTTAATACAACTAATCTCACCAACTAGATCAGGCACTGAAACCTGCTTAGCTGCATTTAAGATTAATTTTGTAGACACAGAGTAACTATATTCCTATTTCAGATTCTTTGGTGCTTGGTCACCAAACATCTAAAAAGGTGACCAGTACTTCAGCAAGCAGAGTGATGTTGCTGAATGCAACAGAATTAATCAGTAGCAAGTAATGATTAATTTAGTGCCCCACACAAACAGGAACTGTGCTGCACAGAATACTGATCTGAATCCAGAAAGAATCACTGTGTATGCATTGAGATGTCAGAAGCAGCACGAGGGACAAAATAATATCTTAATTGTGAATCCTTTGCAATCATTCTATTGTTTCAAGAAAAGCTCTTATGGAAATTAGATAGGCAGAGAAAGTCCTTTTATACACACAAAAATCAAGTAATGTTTAGAGGGTGACATACCTCAAGTGCCTCTTTGGTAATGGGATATTTCTCCAGGCTGGAGATCACTTCCAGCACTGCCACCATGTTATGGATCTGCAACAAGGAAGACAAAGTCACTTCATGTTTCATGTACAGGTCTTAGTTATCAAATGTAATTTAAGACCTTCCACTTTATAATTGCTGGAAGCATTAATCACAAAATTGCTATCACACTGTCTGGCTTTAGGGAGCTGACTGTTCAAAGAATAGGGACAAGGACACTTTACTGACCTAGTTGGAAACTGCAGGAGCTGTAACAAACACACTCTTATGTAAAACTAAAGGAAACATTAGCAATAAAACCAGTGTGACTTACTAGCAAAGTTCTGAGACTCCTAGCCAAGGTGTTAGTTAATTGTCCTACAGCCTAACTGGAAACGTTAAGTGCCAAGTGGGCCAAGAAGAGCAACAAGTCAAATCAGAACTCTTGCATTCATCCCTTTAGGCACTGCTTTAGATTTACGCAAGTCACCGTTCTATGATTTTGTTCAAAATATCGATGTTTCCTGTAGCTACGCACCAAGAGTCTAAAATCCCAGGCACAAACTCCTCCAAGTTGAAGAGCAGAGGAGAAGCAAAAGCTGTGCCCAGTAGGTGTCCTCAGCCCATCGCCCAGCACCAGGCGTGGGATAGAGCCACCCTAAAAACTCCGCAATCATTCTACCACTCTATTTCCTCATATGTAAGATGGTGAGGAGTAACTGCAGATATTCATGTTACGTTAACAAAGCCTGCATCGTTTTCTGATGGGTTTCACTGCAACATTTCTGTAGGCATGAGTAAGCTCACACAAAAGCCATTGCCACAATCCGTAGATGTTAAGCACAGGTGTGATTTTAGTAATTTCTATGAGAAACCCCAGACTACACAGAGATCCGTATTTCCATTACCTGATGTTAAGAGCACCAAAAAGTGGAATTTCTAATTCACCTTTGTAGATAGATTTAAAAGATAAGCAAAGGAAAACTTGAATCACAGTCTCATTTATTGCTTAATTGCATTTGTGACTCAACTGGACATGAACTGCATGTGAGAAAAATCTCTCAGCAAGAACCTCTGCAGGGATCCCACATTATCCTGAAGTCTTATCAGGAGCATAATCAGGTCGCTCTACCCTCCCAGTCACACACTCCGCTGCAAGATTCTTCATTTTAAAAAGATTGCAAGTTCGGAAGAATTAGCTTTTTTCAAGTCAATTCTACCCTTCTATTAAGATACAACAAGAGAATCAGGAGCCGAAGGCTCTTCCTTTCAGAAAGTCTTGTGCATAGACAATGTTTTTTCCATCACAGCAGGACTGTTTAATGTAGGAGATACTTGGATAAAGCTGTCAGCAATTAAACACTTTACCTGATTTTTAGATTTACTTTTATCAAACTTATGTTTAAAGTCTATATAGGCTTTGAATGATTCTAACGGTTACAGGCTGTAAAACCAAATTCAGACCAAAGATGAGTTAATTTGTCATGGTCTTTTCTTCACTGAACGACAATGCCTCTGCAGATATTTAAAGCCCTACCATCCGGTCAGGTCTGCTAAAACTCTGCTTAAGCTTTAAAGCAGCAATAGCATGTATTTTGACAGATTCTAATTCTTACTATTTCACTTCAATGCACTGACTTTCTTCCATGTTTTGATCCTTGCACTGCCCTCGGTGCCTACGAAGGCTGATTTAGCACCACAGTTTAAGTAATACATAACACCAGGGGGTTTTTTCAGTTTCTAGAACCAGAGTACTTAGAATAGCTAATGCTCAATTCTGGGAGTTTCCAGACAAACATTTTTAGACTTGCAAAACATGATACTCTCCTTCCCAACACATATTTTAGACTATGAATTACCAGGGTGCAAAAAGGCTCTGTGTATTGCACACACCAATAATTGGTACAATTATTTTTGCAGTTACTGGTAATCCCCAAATATTCATTATCTAAATGACAAACCGATGGCAAAGAAGGATCATTAGTCTATCAAAAGGTCAAGATGGGGAAAGCGATACATTCACATATATGCACACCTACAGAAAGATGAAATTGGTCAGGGAATTTCCAGTAACAGCTTTGCCTTTGTTCAATATACCCAAATACACATACAGGGATACCCCTGAATGCTAAATCACCTACCAGAGACCAGGTCTACACCAAGACTGATAGACTCCATTCCCTCCTTTGAGGGACACATGGTGCCAATTAAGACAGTGAAAGCAGTCTTACACCGCTGAGTCTGTGCTGATCACTCAACTTCTGGTAAAACACAAAACACCCATTTCAGATTCTTCACACATTTGTAACCAATTGAAAACATGCTGTCGCACTGAAGCAATCGCTGCAAGGAGCACGAAGGCTCACACTCGAGATCAACTGCAGGAAGCTCCTCTCATTTTTTTTTTTTTCCTTCTTTTTGACCTGCAGGGAAGCGTGGTTCTTAAAAATAATAAAACGTTCAGGCAGGTTCAACAGCTTCTCCACCCTTTCCCAGTAGTTTTGTGTAGTTTTCTTGGAATGCTTCACCCAAACTGCCACAAAGAGAAGCTTATAATAAAAATCATATTCACCTATTTTAAAATAATGCAGACTATGAAATTTCTTGTGGTATAGTTAAACATTATGATGAAAACAAGATGACCTCCCTAAAATGCCTCAAGTATCATCTATTCAATGCGAAGACATCTATTTTGGTACCAGCAGCACATCAGTATTGCTCATCAGTACCTTTACCTTTAACCACCTGTTACTGGCTTAATAAAATTAATATATAGTCACACTACTGACATGAGACTGAAGTTACAAAACCTACCAGGACATCATCCTACTTTGAACAGCACCAGAAACGATAATTTATTAACGCAAGCTGCTATTAAAAATACTTACTGGCTACACAGCAGATAGCCAAAGTAACGTAAAGCAGAGTGGGAAAAGGGAGTTTGGCAACCTTGCTCTCTTCAGACGATAGTTAAGAGTACAATTGCGTAAGATGGCATCTCAGGAACTTGCACATCATTTTAGCTTCTATTTGCCTTTGTCTACTTACGGTGCAACCCATTACTACCCCCCCAAAACAAGAACTTTCATGAAGCAACCCCAGGACCTCGCATTTTAGGAGCTTGCAGAAATGAGCTAAAAATAATTCATACGGCATTTCAAATTATCTCATGCTATTCCCATGTTGTGAAGATTGACTGGCACACAGACCAATTCACTCGAAAGTTTACTGGAGAACATCTGCTTTGAGTCATCTATGATAATCCTTTCCAGCCAACCCTAATGACAGTCACAGAAAACAAATCTTATTTATTCCACGCAAGTCTCCTTAAGTCATTCAGCTATACTCTGGAGCTTACTACTGGTATCTGAGATCTTTTCCAAGTAAGCACTAAATGTTTTTACTACAGCTTCAGACAAAAGCATGGGTTTCTGAACTCTCTGGAAAAGATCAAGCAGCTTAATTTCCTTTCTTTAACTGCCATCTTAATCTTATTTTAGTTTTTATAAATCAAGAACAATTCAGTAACTAACTTCAGGGTAAGTGTTATACAGCAGTTTAAAAGGATAAAAAGTGTGTTAGGGTTCGGGAAGCTTAATGTACAGCTGTTCCCTGCCACCTCCAACTCTACTGCCTCCTTCCCTGGCAGATTTGAAAATAGCAGCAAACTCAGCATCCGCACATGAGCCGGTATCACTGTTTCCACGTGCTGGGACGCGTTTTATGTTGGACTAGCACACTCAGATGTTATGCTTTGATTCTCTTCCTTCATCTACAGGCCAGTCCAGATAAAAAACACAAAATGAGCACCGATGTAACACTTTTCTTTCTTCCTCAGGACTGCCTCGACACACAGGACAACCTCCATCTCACTCCACTGCTGCCTAAGAAGCAAACGTTACAGAAACATTCAATTGCAGTCATTTGAATATAGCAATTCTGGGTTTGGTTTTTTTTTTGTTTGTTTTTTTTTTTTTTTTTTAATGTTTCACAGGGATTTTTCTAAAGATCTTTGCATGCATGACTAGACCACGATAGATGACAAACCAGAACTGAGTTAGCAAGGCTGATGCTGCTGAGACACTTAGTTATACAGGCCTCAAGTAGGAGAAGGAGTAGGTATTTCCTTGTAACATGAAAACCTGAGCGCTAGGTGCACAAATACAAAAAAAATTGCAGTGAAACTGCTAATACAGATTCCTATCCTACTGGATTCTGGCTAGAAAGGCTCTTTTTAACCACTTGCACAAAGTTCACAAAACAGCACTAAAAGGCATCTTTTGACACAGTATCATCATCCATATGGGTCACATTAGTACCTTTAAAAGTTTCTAAAGGGCACTTAAACTTGGCCTAGTATGTCTAGAGTCCCTAATCACTGAAACTTTTCTAAAAACAAACCTATTATCCTCCTGAAATCACAGGTTATAATAATCAATAATCTTGACTCCATTGCAGGCATTTTGAAACAGACTATACAGCTGTATCAGAAGACACTGGCTTTGACAGAATGTACTTGTCATCATACTTCAACTTACTTCCTCAGAATATGCTATAAATACTCAATATTTTGCTAGTTTCAAAGAAAGTACTTTTGTTACACTTTCCCACCTGTAGTATCAAAGCAATTTCACAAAAGCAAGCAGAGAAGTGGACCCCCTGTGGAAGACTAAACAGATCTTTCTACCTTTCCTACGGATACAAATCCAGATCTCCATTGCCAAGTTGGTGTTTTCTGTTGGCAATTAATATAAGAAGTGGAGTATGGTCTACACAGAAGTTCACAGGAGCATTTGTACAATTTTTTATTGCCTTCCCTCTGTTCCTAGGGACAGCAGCATTTTATTGGGTAGTTATAAAAACTGTCATGTATCTATGGGCCACGTATATCTTAAGTAGCACAGGATAACGTTCAAGAAAATCCCAGGTTCAAGGTCGATATTGCTGAAGTGGCCAAGAAGGCAGAACTGATTCAGAAGGTGGGTACAGAAACAGCACCACAAGCAATGTCATCCGCTCGCATTTATTTTCTCCAAAGCAGTGTACTGATTACCTGCATCTAAGCACCAATTCCTACCCCAGCCTGGGGTCTCTGAGCAGTATCAGATCTTGCCCCCAGCACTGCATTTGTATAAAAGCTACTTCACTGCATAATAATCTGAAACATGGAATAAGAAGTAAGAAGAGAAAAGTTGCTATTCATAGTAGGCTTTATTTAAATGTGGCAACGGAAATACAGTAGTATAGTGTTTATTTAGCACTTCATATAGGATGCATTAGATACCAGACACTAACAATACATATCATGAACAATAAACTATAATGTCATTTTTTCAAAGATACAGACCAAACACACAAAGTTAGAATTCAGGTTACAACCTGCTGGTATGTAGTTCAGTTCCCTTGCAACTGATCTATTAACAGTTTCACCTACCCCCAATGTGACATGATGTTGTCTAAAGATAGGGTACACGAGATACTATTCACAGAAATGACATACCAAAAAGATGACCATGCACTACTTTGTTCATAATTTTTGAAAATGTTTGAAAGTCAGTTTGCTAAGCAGAGTTCAAATATTCATCAGTACACAAAAGATATTCTTAAAGGTGGAGGCGAGTTTTCTAATAGTATTTAGTAAAGCAGATCTTTACACATGAAGGAATCAATGATTTGGGTTCAAAGTCATCCACTGAGAGTATCTTCTACGACAGAGAAATTAATCTGGAGTCCACGCTTTGAAAAGTGATCACAAATTTGTGCTGCAAAACAACAGGTAGAAGAAATGCTCCTTGACTACCAAGAACAGTCAAAAAAGTGGCTAGGCACAGCAAGCACTTATCCTTACCTCTGCATTTAAAGTTTCCAGGTCTAATTTAAAGAGTCAAAACAATTTGCATATATTTTATTTGTACTTAGGCTTTATTAAATGGTAAAGTAACATCATCCAGACACCTTCCCATATACACTTTACAAAGCCAGGATCATCAAACAAGAGTAAGGTCAGATTCCAACAAAATACCGCATTGGGAAGAAATCAGCAGACCTGAAATATTTCACTTGAGTGAGACAACAGTTTAGCCCTCTGTTACCTTTTGGCAGTACATACGCACATAAGTAAGGTGTAGAGAGACTAGAACAGCCAAGAGATCAAGAGGAGTTTGCCAGCAGAAAATGCAGTTTACCCTGGCAGTTACAGCCTCGAGACACAAATCCACAGCAGTTGATAAGTGCCATCAACACTCTAGCTCTTCTCTACACGGTCCTCTCCAAAGGAGACGTCTAACCCTGGCAGGGGCCCTCAACATAGCAGGAAAACACTCCACACTTCGGCAAGGCAGGGGAAACCACCCAATGAAAGGAGTATCCATCGGTGGAGTCATTTAGAAGGTAAGATATAAGTGGTAGTAAAATACAGATTACGGAGACAAGACACACACCCAGAACACAACCATTCACAGGACAGCAGTGGCACGTTGAGGGAAGTCTTCCTGTTCTACAGGAAGAGATCTTTAAAGCAAATAGAAAACAGTCAACAGTATAACACTTTTCTCCATTCATATTTATTAGCCAATAATTGGAAAACATTCTTGTTACTACAGAGAAGAATAATTGTCTGTCAACTTCAACATTCGCTAAACATTTTGTATAATATCATAAGAGTTGTACCTGTAGTGCCTACCCCTCAGTTGTTTATGAAACACAGAAGACTCACTGCAACGTGATCCCCCAACACTTCTTCTTCCACCCCCAACAACAACAAAAAAAAAACCACCCCAGACCACCAGACCATGAAGTTGGGCAAAACCTTTTTGGGGAACAAATTTATTTAAAAAGCCCAGCAGTTGAAGTGAAGGTTAGTTACATGAAATACTATTAAACTGGACAGACATGTGTGGCACAAATTCAAGATAAGGGAACAGAGTAAGAAGAGGAGTGGACTGCCACAAAGCCAGGCAGTCATTGTCACAGCAGGGCAGACCACAGCCTCAATGGCACCTACCACGGCATACTGCAAGCAAGATAATTTTAGTCTTGTTTTTTCACTCAACACCATACTGATAAGGAATGGTATAGGCATCAAAATCAGCTGGAATTACATGTTCATCTCAAGGCGCCACAGTTCAAGAACATATACAAAGAGGAGTTCAGAGAAAAGCAGTGATAAGAGGTTTTGAAAACATGGTTAATAAGAAAAAGTTTAAGTACTCAGTTCACACAGTATTGAAATAAATAGGGAAGAGACACTTAAAGCTTGAAATAAGCCTTCCTGTGCATTATTAGTCATAATAAAGAAAACAGCAATCAACTGTTTTCATGCTCACTGGCCTAATTTGCAACGAGACAAATACCGATTACATATTAGGAATAACCAGAGATGCACTCAGACAAGCTCCCAAATAGTTTCCATAGCCACTACAGAGGTTTAAGAACAGATTAGACAAGTCTGGAAGGAGTTTCTTTGTATAGGTGATGCTACTCCAGTGAAGGTGATGGACCACATAGCTTCATGAAGTCCCTTCCAGCCATGCACCCCTATGATTCACACCTGGGGAACAGATACTCAACAGCAAGTAGTGGAAACACACTGAAACACCCATTTCTATCTAGTCCGAGCTAGACTCAAAATAGTAATTCTAAATTCTGTCCCCTCAAAGAGGTACACGCAGGTAATTACACAAAGCGGTTTGTGTTATAAAGGACTTAGAAAAAATTCGGCACTTCACAGTTCGCTGCCCCACCACACAGGCCAGGCTCACCCTCCCAAGCACAGTGCCCCAGCGAACGTGACCCCAGAAGAAACGCCAAGGCTGTCCCAGCCGTCGCAGGCGGCTCATCACCACTCAGGCTCTGTAGTCACTTCATATCATTTCAACCACCTCGTGCTTTCCCCTCTACATCCCAACACCCAAGCGCATTTCTAAAACAGCATGGTCCTGCCAAAACAAAGCATAATGAAACAAGAATATCAACGGAAAGTATTAGGTTTGACCCAGCCCTGTACATCCATTGCCTTCTGGTATAAATCCTACCGATCACACGGCCAGCTACAAACGTGTTTAACATTTAGTGGAAAAACGTAGCATGTCTTACAGAAGGAGACTTGTCAAGTGTTGAGCTGCACAACCAAAGAGTACAAAATAATGCAACGTGCCCCCCACGCCCCCGCTGGTGCAGCAATTGCTACAGATTATTTCAGCACAATACCTAACACCCACAGAACACATCACTAACACACAAGCCCTAAAAACCCAATCACTACGCTGGTCCTACCGTCATCTAAGCACGATACAGTTTCATTATATATGCGATAACCATTTCTCCTCCTCTTCCACCTGCACAGAAACTTTAACCAGATGAATCTTGGTAGTTATTATTTATTATAAGCCATGAACTGAAGTTCAAAACTATTGCTTAAAAATTTAGAGAGCCATAAAATGAGGTTGCTGTGCAATCAAAGTCACAGGAACAACAGGTCCTACTTCAACAAGAGAGAAACACAGGGTTTGTTGATTTTTTCAGACAAAATAATACAGAATATACAGAAAATTCAGCCTTAAAACACACCCCTTCTGATTTATCACTATCTTGCTGCATTCTGTGGTAAGGGGAGATCCATTCGTTCAGCCAGAAGTCTGTACTTTGACTGCAGTTACTCAGGGAAGTGAAAAGCCAACGCTGAGAGTTAATGCACAACAGGCAGGTGCCAGCGCAGCCGAGGACGCTCCCAGCACAGCAGCTCTCCACTTCACCTGAGCTCGCTGTTATTATCTGCCTGCGTTACGGTAAGAGCAAAGTCAGACACCGAACTAGATTATGAGAATGACCCTTAAAGGCATCGCCTGGACAGAATCATTCTGCAATCACCTGCTTAATCTTAATGCACTCCAGAGAACTAGTGGAGATTTAAAATTATGCAACACGCATTTAAGGACTTGATGAGAATGGCTTCAAAGGGTCAAGAGCTTCCTGAAGTTCTTACATATTATGTTACCCATCTCATGGAGTATCTACCCAGAGCTGTTATCATGAAGCTGTTTATATCTGAAAGTAATATACAGAAAAGCCCTACTAATGTCACCACAATATAGACTTTTCACTCTTTTCTTAAAAAAATAGAAACATCTATCACCATATTATTGGTATACTTCTAAATGCAGCAGACCAACTTTTTTCAAAATGCTAGGGAAGCTTCTCAGCTGATTCCTTAAATGATAAAGGAGGCTAAGGTAAGAGCCTGTTGAATACACTGCATTGTGGAATTTATTAATTCATCACACTGAAGTGCAGTATGCTTGCATGACTGCTCATGAGAATTTAAGCATGGCGTATTTGTTCACAAAACCTGAGAAAAAGAGTCTTACAAATTGGGAAAGTTTTAAATGCCAAGTTTGGAGAGAAGTCCCTGTATCCTTTCAACAGCAGTTACTAATACAGAATTTCCGTGAGCACATGCCATAGAGAAGTTTTATGGATATGCAAAAAAAAGTTGAAATCAATTCACCCATCTCCTAGAATTACTGCTCGCCAAATTCTAGATAAAATGCTGCTGCCAGTCAACCATTTCCAAATGCCTCCATTCTCTGAAGACTGTGCAGGTCCTCGGGTGAATATAACCTGTCGGGGAAAGCAGACGACCCCCCTGATAATCAGTCGGGAATGCTCGGCCATTCCATTCAGTGGCAGGATCATTAGCAGCTACTTGGAAACAAAATGAGTTTTCTACCTTTGGCTGGGGAAAAATCTTCCCCCAGAGGACCGTCAGCACAGCACCTTTCATCTCGGGGCTTACAAATTGGAGAGCTACTTTACTTTAAGACCAGCTCCACTCCAGAGCCAATTGCCAAGTGTGATCATGACAAGACAAAAGAACACAGTACCCCATCAGCATTTTATTTATATGTAAATACAGAACACTTAGGAAACTACAACCTGGCGCTAGTTATTTCTAATCTAGCAGCAAAAAACTTCATGATTTCCACTTAAAAAAGCCCCACTGATGCTTAAGCCCCTTGGCAGTCTGTCTTAAAATGTCCAGTGAAGAAAATAATATACAAAGTCAAAACCCAATAGCTCATATTTTGATAGACAAACTCTTACACACATGACAACAGAGACCGAGTTGTCACGGTAAGTATACAGGCTGCAGGCACCCCACCTTTGCAAATACATTTAAAACATCGCCTTCTCTTCCATCTCACTATGTTCAACTCTATTCAAGAATCAACTGTAGTTTCTCCAAGGATAAACTATAATATTGAGGTATAAATTTTTTCTGGAACTTTCAAGATAACTTATGTACAGACAAAGATTCCACGTTCCTTCCCATGCAATTAATTTACACAGCACAAGGAGTGTTACATACTGACCATGCTAGCCAGCTCAGAGTTTGCTTAAGCGACAGCTCAAGTTACAGAAGCACAGAGCTGGCTGTAGATGAGCTGGAAGTTTGGTCACTGAAGACAAGTTATGAATGTGCATCACTACCCTGGGGAAAAAACATGCTCCTCTACCTTCAGAAGTTCTACACTCCTTAAAAAAATAAATCAATTTAGCCCTGTAGTATAATCATGATGTTCTGCAAGCTGATTCTGCATGAAAACAGTATGTGAGAAAGCAGCTCCACAAAAGTGCTGGCTGTCACTCTCAGACAAGACTTCCACCTCTGCACAATCATCTTCACAGCACAAAGTTTCAAAATACACCCAGTTGAGTATGTTGCTGAATACTACAGACCGACTTGGACGTAGGATTCCTCTCCTCCCCAACTGCTATGTTAGAAAACCACTTTGTTCAATAAAATGGAACTAATTACATTCTACTTCCAGTGATTCCTCAGTAGAAATTTCTACCACCGACTGTTTGGACATGCTGAAAATTCTATACTTTGATATTAACAGTCACACTTAAGCATGCACCACTGCCCCATGAAAGCCATGCCCCAGAAAACACTGACACGCTGTTAAGTTTAGCAGATTGCACCTCAAATTAAAGCAATTTGCTAGCACTTAAATATTGTTCCAAACACTGAAAGCATGAATTACCTGCAGAAAGAATAATTCAGCTGTTAGAATACTGAACAAACAAACCTACATTTACATTAAATTGAATGTGATGTAATTACTTTTACCTTAAATATTTCTTTAAAGACCAAGTGCGTAAGTGGGGCCACATCATACCATATGTTATACAGACCGAAGAAAGTTTATTTGAAGTTATCAGCAAGTGCAAAGTGGGTGAGACAAGATAGCAGTAAAGCGTTATCAGCCAAAACAGACACGTTTTTTTCATCATTTATAAAAACTATACTGACGTTAATTTGAACTCAAATCTACTATATTGGAGTAACTATGCCTTAAAAGAAGTGCTTCTTAATTAACATCAAATTTCCACAGCAGGCAGAATCAATTCCTTCTTTCCCTATCCTGAAACTTTTGTGGTTCCTGAAAAACGAAAACTACTTGTCAACTGCAGCAGCTCCTTGAAGAAACTGGAAAAGGATCTCCCCTCAGAGCATACTGGGAGAAAAAGCTTCAGCTGCTCTGAAACTACTTTGATCAGCAGCCAAAGGTGCCAGAATGACAGTGCTGTTGTGTCATATGGCCATACCAAAAACCCTGAAGAGAGGCAACAACCCACACCTTACGCACTCCTAAACTGGGCTCACCCTCAACTTATTATACAAAACCCTAACAAATGACAAATTAGAGTTTCTATCCTAAGTCCAGACTTCTGAAACATGGGCTAAGCTGAAGGTCTTCATATTTTCTGACACAGATTGGGTCTCTCCCTGCTTGGGGGCTTTTGACAGCAAATATTCTCCCTCCCACCCATGCCAGCATCAGGCTGCAGTGCCTCAGCAGCAGGAGCAGAATCAGCTGCACCCCATGCCCACCCCACCCCAGCTCCAGCCCTCCCAGGACCCCGTGCTCAGCTGCCTCAGCTCCCTGCTTTCTTGGGTTAATTGTGTGCCAACGTCCACAGAAATGGCTTAACACAGGGTGCTAGGTGCACCAGCGGCCACAGGAACACAGCTGCCCCAAGTCACGGCAACTTGGGAAACTGCAGCCCTGGGTTCTTTGCTGTTTGGGAAGTTTGGTTTAGCACATCTCTCCTGGAAGGATGTGCATCTTGCACATCAGCTGTCTTTTCCATGCTGTGGTTCATGGTGACTGTCAGAGATTATTCCTGATGCTTATTCTACCTACAAA
Organism: Aquila chrysaetos chrysaetos; assembly: GCF_900496995.4. Taxonomy (NCBI): domain Eukaryota; kingdom Metazoa; phylum Chordata; class Aves; order Accipitriformes; family Accipitridae; genus Aquila; species Aquila chrysaetos. The sequence goes on along the minus strand of NC_044015.1, from coordinate 2,580,450 downwards.
GAGTTGGTTCTTCCATTCAGTAAAACTGCTTCATGGCTACACCAAGAAAAATGTGTTAGATTAGTTATTTCCCTCCCTGCGCTTCCTCTCTCCAGGCTCTGAGCAATCAAAGCGTTCATTTCCCACCAAGGGTCCACACTACAGCGTGTGCAGACAGGTACTTGCTGCAAAGTTTTATTGTTTGGATTTGAAAGGCCTGATCCCCTTTAATGAAACAACCCAACAAAGTGAGGGGTGTCTGGCTGGCGGGTGCTGCTCTCCAACAGCTTGAGCTCGTACCACCTGGGGCTGCCACTGCCCCACCGTCACCTCTCCTCGCCACACACACTCCCCCAACTACTGCTTTGTGCCAAAACTACCACCTCCCCGAGCCCAGGATGAGCCAGGGCAGGGAAAGAGGCCCCAGACGAGCCCCCTTTCAGGTAGGGTTTGGCCCGGTGAGTTCCTCGGCTGGCCCAGTGCAGGGTCCGCACAAGGGAGGTAACAGGAACGTGCAGCTGGAGGTGGGGAAGTGGACAGGTATCACAGCAGCTCTCCCGCCAGGTGCGGCTCCGTTGGCAGTTTCAGCTGGTGTAAGCATGCAAGTTTAAGCCAAGTCAGTTCAATTTTTGGTTATTCAGAGCATTAGCCACACAACCTTTAGTGTGAGGTGATTTACTTTTGAGTTGCAAAGCTTACTTATCAGTTACTACTCAGGAGCATCCTCCTGGCTATCCATAAAGAAGTTTCCCAGCATTTATCCCAGGGACACGTGCGGAGCCCTTGCATTACTGCATCGCAACGAACATGGGGGATGATGCCAGACATCTGTGAACCCCCCACAAGTGACAGTGACAATAAAACCTCTACAAGTGAAACTTGACCATAAGGCATCCATTCTTATCTTAAAAAGCACAGACAGGTGTGGTTAACTTTTACAGGTAACGCGTACCTCTTTCCTACGAGGTCCCAAGCCGTCCTAAGGCAGCAGGGAAGCATGAGGAAGCAAGCAGCACTCCATTTTTTAAGCTTCCATACCTAAACACTTTAACACCCAATTCTGCTGCCACACCTGTGCCTGTTTGTGATGCACCAGAAGTTTTACCAGATAACTGAGCTACATCAAAAACTACCTGGGGAAAAAGAAAAAAAATACTGTCTTTTCTTTTTTAAACCCTGATCAATTCCCCAGTTCAGTTCACCATATGATCCTGCAAATAGTTGCACCGGCCCACATAAAATGGGTGTGTGTAGCAGGAGTAAGAAGTGAGTGTTATTTAAATTGTCACTGCTGCCGAAACAAACACTCAAATTACAGCTTAAGAGCAAATGACTACTGCCATCATCACTGCAACCTGTGGAGTTTCAAGGAATTAACAATAGAAAGGCAATTTGGCATTCCCCTTGCTTTGACCCCTCAACCTAAACTTCCAGCCACTTTTGTTTGCTCAGATTTTGTCTTAGCCTCAAACTTTATAATGGTCTCACTACTGCAAAGGGTTACTGTGCAAGTGAAAAGTTTTTAACCCCCCCAAACCTCTCAGCCCTATTACCTCCAAAAAAATTATCCAGGACTATCCAGGCAACTAACCAGACAAATGCTAACTTGGTCTAGTTAAACTCAGTACCTATGTAAGCATCACAGGCACTGTTGGAATATACACTTCCACCAAGCAAAAAAAGCTGTTTTGGAAAGAGATGGACAGGAAAGCTGCAAAGGAAGGCCAAGAAACTAACTGTACCACCACCCTCAAACAGGTGAGTTCAAGTGTATCCAGCTGTTTACAATATAGAGCATCAAAAAAAGCTGTCATCCTCATTTAAGGTTATTTAGAATTATGAAGAAACTGAATACAAAGGGACTTACTGCAACAGGCCCAAATCTTTATCTGGAACCCAGGACTGACACGGTAACGACGCTTCAGACCCTACGCATTAGGAAACACCACAATCACCCACGTTTCACCACGCACCTGAAACACTGAATCCGCTGCCTTGATGCGCAAAATGCAATACTTGAAACAAGACAAGCTACAATAAGGAAATAAACAAAAATGGTAAGAGGTACAACAGGTTCCAGCCTCTTTGCGCACTGCAGCTTCCTCAAAACTGATAAGCTTATTAAGGCCTCACAGAAAAGGATAAAGCTAAAGCAAAAGCCATGCCTAGTCTACTTTCGCCCACACGTAACCCTTCCCTACATCCAAAGAAATCACCAAGACCCTCCCAGAGTGAACCATCACCTTCCTCCACTCTCTACATTTACATTATTATAGCAGTGTCTTGCACCTTCTCCCCTCCTTTTTAAACTCAATTCTAGAAGGCATATTTATCACTGATGACAGAGGCTTTTGTTTCTAGGACTTTGGTAAAGCAATCAATACAGAAAACAGCCATGGAAGCATCTTTAACTATGCAACTCATGCGTTAACTGGAAGATCACCCCAGGCCAATGCACTACTTAACATATTACAACAGGCGGACCAATTTATTATTAATAATTCAGATCATGGACCTCTCCTGAAGGGTCTGAGCAGCAAGGCCGACTGAGATACTGCACGAATGGCAACCTGATTTACAATCAACTCCAACCACACGGTGAGCAAATAATGGGTTGTTACTCAAACCAAAGCTGGGTTTGCATCACAGAGATGTATTAATGGCAAATAATTAAATTATTGTCTAATATTTAAAATCAGGAAAAGATTGCTACATATTCAGGATGAGGAACCATTTAATTGCAAGCACAATTCTAACAGCCAGTTGGAAACGACAGGCTGTCCCACAGAGCAAAAACTAACAGATCTCATTATTCCTGGCATCAGGTAATAAATTCCCTGAAGAGTACAGAGCGCGATTTAACAAGGCAAAGGTGCTCTGCTTGGTGGAAGAGGCGGTTTCTCAGCACACTGAGCCCAAAGGGAAAAGCCTTGCTTCTACCAGAACCAAGGAATATCTCCCCTAGAAGACCTCACACAACTGCTACCATAAGGTTTCGGACACTCTTCTCCAGTTCCTGTTTCTACACGGTCCTTCCAGGAAAAGGATTTTCCTGCAAGAAAATCGTATCACCCATCGTTGTGGGTGATACCACTAAACTCATGTTTCCTCCAACATGAGTCGTGGTACGTTCTTGCTAACACACAGGCTTTGGAAGGAAATTGATGTTGATACTCAGTGCTTAAGTCATGTAGCAGAAGTAGTTTGCCCATATGTTTTTTCGAGGGGAAAAGGCTGAATAAATGAAGACATAATACCAGACATCCCGGGTGGCTTCCAAGATGATGTAATTTTTTTAAAATAGCTTATTTCTTATAGGCCTCCTTTGAAATAGAGGTTACCCCTGTAAATTCTGAACTAAGTATGTGAAACTAAGTTATAAATATATTCTGCAGCAATTACTAGAAGAGGTCTCAAGTGCTAAATGCATGTGTACAATTAAAACATTGCTCCTGAGTCAGCACGGCTTTATGCAGCAGTCCAAACAAAGATGAACAATTGGCAAAGAAGATGGTTTCTCAAAGCAAGCAGGTTCTGAAAGCCTGGGGAAAAGATTATTTTGACCAGTTCAACTCAATACAGGTAGGGAAACTTCTCTCTCTCTTTTTTTAATTCAAGGCAGGACCTCAGAGTGAACCAAGATCTGTGTATACCACAAAGACCTTTACAGCTACACTGGAACGAATATCCACAATGGAGAAACAGCTTGTATTGGAGAACGCATCAGTGAAGCTTAAATTTACAGCGTCCCACAGTAAAGCGCTATAAAGAACTACATCTCCTCCTCAAACTCACAAAACTGGACTTTTTTTTGCACGCTTGACAACATTAGTGCAGTTTTCACCCTCTCCCTTTTCCAGAAACACGCACATACACACACCAACAATTATATTGAAAAGCCTGAATGAAATCCAGGCCTCAAAGCTTGACTTGCTTGGTAAACAAGGAAGTCAATCACAAGAATGAATACTGTAAGTTTGAATGCAACCACTTCTTTTAGGAGAAGATTCCAAAAGTCAGAAGAAAGTAGCCAGGGTTTTCTGTGAGTACCTGCAAGTGCAACAGCTCGTAGCTGCACTGACTTCTTCCTGCGGGAAAATGTCGGAACAGTTTCTTATACTTTTACGCTGCTGCCCAAGTGTGATTAAATTCAGCATCTGCTTTTAAGCACGTTCAAAATTTAAGTTTTTCTTCTCTTCGTGAAAGTGGCATGACAGGTAGTTTTACTGACTGTTTACCACATATTCTATGTGCTTCGGAGGAAAAAAGTCCGAGATCTAAGCCCGCACAATGAATCTCAACTACACCACCTCTGCTCTCCTTCGAAGAAAAGGTTAAAATGGAAGACAGCCCTCTGCCTACAGGCATTTCTAAACAATGGGCTGATTTTTCTGCCACCAATTATTGCCCTGGATAAGTATCAAGTATGTAGAATTATAATTTAACATACATTACTCCTAAGCTTATGGGGCTACTGACCTGTTGGAAGCTCAGCAGAGCTATTGGCTGATGCTCTAACTTCCCCCTGCAGACAGCTGCCTGGTTATTTCTGGTCCCCCTCATCACAACCAAACTGCAAGCACGTTCGCAGCATAACGCAACATTAACATATGGAGAAAAGGAAACGTATCCATCACAAAATATATTTCCTGGCTGCTTAATTCCGCACAGCCACAGTGTTTTAGAAAGTAACACCAGAATTAGGTACTGACAATTTTGAAGTTAAAAGAAACCATAGATCTGTTAGAGTCTTATTACTAGGTTGACACTTGGTCTAACGTAAAGTGAAAGATTTGCAGCCACAAAAAGAGAACTCAGAGCAAACAAAATTCATGAAGTGTACTAACTGACATTTCAGCAAGATCCACGTTAAAGTACTGCAAACTCAAACAACTTTTGACATTTAAAAGCCCACAATTACCATTATAATTCATTACTGTTACTCGAACATGTAACATTGCAGCTCGACAAACGCACATCATGGGGGATTACTAAAGAAGCTACAAGGTCAGGGTGATTTTTCTTCAGTTTTCATGTCACACACAGGCCACTGCAGAACGTCTCCAAAGGGCAACAACTTCATTACCTACTTTAAGACTTCCATACAGGTCTATTACAAAAAAACCCACTCGTTCAGACAGAAGCAGGTATGACTTTAATAGAACCAAAATACCATTTCACATACCCAGCCTCCTGGAATAACACGCACGTGCATGCGTTCAGCCTGACGCACCCGTAGCTGCCCCCACAAACTGCAGATGGCCAAGACAAACCCACCTTTGCGTCCTGCTGTGGTGACTGCTGATCTAAGATTTAAAAACCTGACATATCGCAGGCTCTGCGGTCCTCTCACAGTAACCAACACCTAAGCGGAGAACCGCTTTAATGTGCCCCAAAAACCCTTAAAAGGAGTGAATGATACTTCGGATAACCGCCACTTAGACGTGAAGGCCACTTACAGGTAAAACATACGCCGACTTCTGTGCTTACACCGCATCCCAGAAGGAGCAGATAAGCTCATTAGCGCGCTGCAGGAAAGGATAACAGCCAAGACCGAGGCTGCTCGGTGCTGAAGCAGCTCCAAAGCCCCGAAGCCACCGTCGAAGCCCTCCCGGCGCCCCCGCAGCCCGGGGTACCCCACGACCCCGACTGGAAGCGGCGGCAGGGGCCGAGGAACAGGTGGGCGCCCCGGAAGGTGCCGGTCGGTCGCGACGGAGCCCGGCCCAGAGCCCCCTGCAGGCCGCACCCGAGCCGCGGCCTGGCGTGGGGAGGCCGCCGGGCCGCACGCCGCATGGCCGGGCAGCGCCGGGGCCGGGCCCCGGAGGGGGGGGGTGTGGGGGGTGGGTGGTGTGTGTGCCGTGCGGCGGCGGGAAGCGGCGGCGGGGGGGGGGGGGGACGGACACGGCCCCCCCCCGGGGAGGAGGGGGAGAGGCCTCCGGTGCCAGCGCCGGGGCGGCCCCGCGGTCCCGGCTCGGGGGCGGGGGGGGGTGTTGTGTGTGAGATAAGCGGGCGGCGAGGCGCCGCTGGCAGCGGGACCCCGACCGGGCAGGGCGCTGGGGAGCTCCCCGCTACCGCCCGCAGCGGAGGCTTCCGGTGCCCGGGGAGGAACCGGAGCCCGGCCGCAGCCGCGGTCCCGGCGGGAGGCGCGGTCCCGGCGCTCCCTCGGACGGCGTGCGGGGCGGGAGGGGGGGGGGGGGGGACGGGGACGCGGGGGTGTGTGTCGGGGTAGGGGAGGGGGGCCGGGGCGACGGCCCGCGGCCGGCGTCTCCCCGCGCTGCCGGCACGGGAGCCGCGGGGCCCGGCGGGCCGTACTCACGTTGCTCTGCGGGTCGATGGCCTGCAGCAGCCGGTCCCTGATCTGCTGCGGGGAGGGGGCCGGAGCCGCTGTCATTGCCTGGGCGAAGCGGGGCGGCTGCGGCCGGGGCGGGCGGGCGGCGGGGCCAGGCCGGGCCGGGGCGGCGGCGGCTCCTCACTCGCCGGCGGCGGCCTCCTCGGGGAGCCGGAGTCGCATGTTCGCTCCCCGCGAGGCGGGGGGGGGGGGGGGGGGGAAAGGCTGAGGGAAGGGGAAGGGAACGGGCAGCGGCGGTCGGAACGGGGGAAGCGGGGAGGGGAAGGGGGAAGGGGGGGAAAAGAGGGAACCGCGACGTCGCGACCGGGCCCGGGCCCGACTGTTCCGCTCGGGGCCAAACTCAACTGTGGGCAGGAGCCAGCCCCGCGCAGGGCACCCTGGGACACGCCCGACGCCGTAACGCACGGCGCGCCCCTGACGCCCCGCCGCACGCACCGGCGGGCACGGAGGGCGCCTGCGCAGTGGGGGTTTTGCGGGAGGAGCGGGGAGGGGGCGCGCTGCGCGCCTGCGCAGTGGGCGGGAAAGGGGGCGCGCCTGCGCGGGTGGAGGGAAGGGGGAGGCCGGGGGATTATGGCGGCCGGCGGAGCCCGGAGCCCCGGGTTCGGCTCGGAGGGGAGAGGAGCGAGCCCTGCGTCCCCGCCGAGCCCCCGAGAACGGCTGCCGGCGGTGTTAGCCGGGCGTCGGTGCTTCTTACAGGGCAGCCCGGGCTGAGTAGGCCGCCCCGGGCGGGTGGTGGGATGAAGCCTCGTGGGGAGAGAGGGGCGAAGTGAATTAATTTGGGAAATAAAGCATCGCCCCTCGGAGACCGCGGACCTAACGCCATGGTATGTGTCTTATTTCAGGCTCGCAGGCAGGGGCCCTGGTCCTGTCGGTCGCGAAAAACCCAGTGTGTTCTGGAAGAAGGTGTTGGGACTGAATGTTTTTGCCAAGCGGCAGAACGTTTTATTTCCATTATTTTCAAAATAACGGGTCAGGCAACCATTACAAAAAAGAGTTAACCTTACAAAACCTGAACAAGTAGTTCTTTATGCAGACATGTTTACCTTCTCACTTGTCTCCTCGATTCAGAAGAAAGCGCAAGTGAAAAGCCAGTCAGGTTTCCAGAAGCTCAGAGTACAAAAACTGACTTGGTACAAAAGCAGCCGTACCACAAAAAGTTTTCACTGACTGACGGCGAAAGACATCCTGCACCACGCCGGGTAAGCCCTCAGCCCAGCATTGAAACTTTCCAAAACATTTAAGAGCAGCTTAAAATTAACTGGTAATTTTTAAAGCACCCGCATAGGAGCTGAACAACGACTTTTATTCTTGTGAACAACTGAAATCTGGAGGCGACAGCACGCTATTAAGGCCACGTAATCTATTTAGAGCAGTAAAATCGTCCGTGTTCCTTTACCAGGAGAGCCTGATCATCCTCTATTTCCTGTATTCACTGTATTCAAAGCATTGCTCAGAAAGCAGACTGTCAGTTCTGCACAGGATCAACCATTTTTTCCGAGTAAGAATTAAAGCCCCCCCCCCCCCCCCCCCCGAGTCCAAACCCGAGCCCCAGCACTGCGGTGCCGAGTCCAGGGGCCTCTAATGTGCTACACACGGACGCTGATGGTTGCTTCCACCCCTCCCCTTTACATTGCAGGGGAAGACTTGGTTTAATGAAAATTAGGGAGAAAACGTTTTCCAAGAACTACATAAAGCACTGGATTTTGTTTGGATGCCATGACAAGGCAGCATGCTACTTGGGGTTTTTTTCTCATTCAAAAGAATTGGGAAGAGGTTAAAATATAAAACACAGAAATTACAGACAAGAAAAGGAATATGTTTAAATTTAACCTAGGATTGTAAGTATTTCCAGACAGTTCAAACCACACTTGAAGGATCCCTTCCTCCGTTCATTTTTCTATGTTCATTATAGCAAGGCATCTTCCCTCAAATTACCCTTCCCCTTTCGTGTTTCATTAACATGAAAACTTCAGTTAACGCAAAAGACAATGACTTGAGTGAATTGCTGTGAGTTCCCAACACTTGTGTCTGACTGCTCCACTGCGTCCAGATAAAATTCAAGGTATTCACTAAAACCTGAGCCTCAGAATCATTTAAGTGAGGCCTCTCTCTCCTCCTCAGCAGTCAGACAGCTAAAGAAACTGAAGCTGAGGAAGCTCCGCTAATAGTTTACAGTTTGATTTAAAAGATACGCAGCACTGCACTCTCTCTTAAATTATCTTGGTGAGGCTGGGGAAAAGTTTCTGGTCAAAGAGGCTAACTTAACATAAATAAAAATAACACAAGAATCCAGACACAATTACAAGACTAGTTACAGTTTCACAAAACGCACCAATACCGAGTTGATTTCTCCTGTAACAGAATGAACACGGCATCAAATACGTATTTTACCCTTAAATAAGAACAACTTTATTCAACCAAATCCAAGATTATTCCAAAACTATTCCTTAGCATTGGCTTATAGAATCATTTTTGCTATTGTTCCTATTCAAAATCCCTTACATATTGCTTAGAAAAAAACCCTTGAGATTTTAATTTAAAAAGCATTTCGTTGGAAAAACAGTGAGAAGGTCAGAATCCCATTTTCTTAACCATCCTTTTCTATTTCTCCAACAAAACTAAATGGAATAGTGAGAAGTTACACCAAGACTTTGCTCAACTTTGTAAAAACGAGAATCGAGCAGTAGGACTTCCAAGTACCCTAGACAATGGTGACATTAGCAGACACATCCAGAGCTGGGAGTGACTAACAATGCAGAGTTTTAAGACTGTGGTCTTCAGTCGTGCTGCAATTCTACCTCGCATACTGGGCACCCACTCTAAGCCTAGCAAAACAATTTTAAATTCTCTTTATTTCAGTAAAGTTGAAATAATTTTACTTTGAAGATTTTGGCTTAAGGGCCTAAAGGCTCAATCCCCCCGACAGCAAGCAAACCAGCACGCACCGTATTATTACACGACTGGCTGAAGAAGATGAACGTGTCCTGTCCCTTGAGCATGTTAGGAGTTTGTACCGAAGAACAAGCCACAATCCCAGGGCTGAATTTTGAAAGCATTATAATATTTTACTTTATAGAAAAGTTATGTTTCCAGCCAAAAGTCTCTTCCAAGTTAACAGACATGTTTGTGGATGACTTTCAAGATCCAAATAACCTAGTGGATGCAACAGAAAAAAGTAGATGAGAACCGGGTGCAACTGTGAACCGTCATGCCAATGCCCTTCAAACTCACACCACCAGCGCACGCGTGGCCATCGGTTTTGCTCCCCCATACATCAGACCATATAGTGAAAGGAAAGCAGCCTGCTGGCTTGTCTATCAGAACTAAAACCTCTTATTTCCAGAGACTGTTCTCGAGGCCAATTCCATTCTATTACTTGGTGGGGTTTTGCCCCCCCAAAATGAAAAACATCCCAAAAGTTAAACTGAAATGCTGACCCAAATGATGTTTTATCTTAGCAACCCACAACAAGGAACACTACATCTACAGCTAAATGACTCACACGCTGGCAGAGAAGGTTTTCATGCACTACAGGTGCCCACATTAGCAAAAAACTGTGATGTCAACCAATGTCTCTTTGAAGATTGAAATAAACAAGTGAAATGAAAAGGAATTACTGAACAATAGAGTGGGAGAAAAAGAGATCCAAAAAGAAATATAAGTGCAAGAACAATCCCAACATATATGACTGCCTATAAACAAATGACAAGATGTTGCACGGCGTTACTTACACAATCATGCAGAACATCATGAAGACGTTCCACAAGGCAATGAAGATTCGAAAATATCTGAGACTCAGCAAGAACTCTCTGATATTGTCACCTAAAAATCAAGAGGAGAAGCCCTTGATGTGAAAAATACCTAACACACTGACAAGTCATATTTTCAACACTGCCTGAAAAACATAAGCAACTCTGACAGGAGAAAAAAACACCAACCAAACAAAAAGGTCAAGACAACAAAAAACTGAAAGTTGAAGTTTTAGGTGTATGATCCGTGCTACGTTCAGTGCATCCTTATAAGGGCATGTGGCAAAATAAACAATAAATGATAAAAAGGGGTCACATTTTAGGGAAGGACAGCCCCCTGTTGTCGTTTACAGCCTTCCTGCCACTTTTAACCAGCAAGCAGAGATACAAAGGAGCAATGCGTGTGCATGGACACCAAAATGGAAATCGGGCTGTATGCAGAGCATTACCTCTGTAGCACAGGCACCTACATTCAAAAATGCAGAAGGAAATGTGCGTTTTTGTATTTCTTCTGAAATCACCAATTTGGGATCAACAGTTAGGTTTAGCATGCCTGTACGTAAACATCACGGAGGACAATTTTAGGTTGCAATTTAGTAAACCAGTTACTCCAGCCACAGAGTAATTAACATCCACACAAAACGGGGTTAAACTTGTACTTTGGCGCCTTGAAAATGCTTTAACCAACAATTTCCTTCAGAAAACGCCCATTCCTGTATCTATTTCGACAACCCCGAGCAGACAGGCAGTCCAGGCCTAAGGGTGCAGGTTGGCTGTGCCCAGAACCCGCTCCGCGGTTCCCGGGTCCCCTCCGTTACCGGTCGTGGGTTCCCTCGATTCCTCGCCGAAGCCCTCCGTGTCTCTCTTCCTCCTGCGGGTCGGCGAGGGGAGGGAGGTCCGTGAGGTAGGGTGAAGACCACCCCCACCGACCCCCCCCCCCCCAAACCCACCCTCCCTCCCTCCCTCCCTGCCCGCTCACAGCCTGAAGTTGAGCACGGCGCCGGCGTTCATCAGCAGCGTCCTAAGGAAAAGACAAGAGAGAACCCGTCAGGCACGGCCGGGAGGGACCGAACCGGGCCGCCCCCCCATCCCTGGCCCCTTCCCCGGTACCCGCAAAGCAGCAGGTCCCCGATCATGGCGGCGGCTTCGGCGGCGGAAGCGGAAAAGGCGGGAACTGCTCGCACCGGCTGCGGCGCCTGCGCTCCCTCAGGGCACCGTGTGAGGCGGACGGGGGCGGGGGGGCCACCGCGGCCGGACCCCTGTCCGCCGGCGGCGGCGGCGGGAGAACGAACCGCCCCGTGGGTCTGAGCTGCGCCGGTCACGCCTCCCGCCGCCGCCACAGCTCCGTTAGACGCCAGGCCGCGCCCCGGGACGTCCCTCTGGAGGCGGGTCCGGGCCGAACGGCGGAGGAGGGCGGGCGGGCGGGCGGCAGCGGTGCCCGCTGCCGCGGCGCCATGGAGGTGGCGGGAGCCTTGCAGCTCGGGGAGCTGGCGGCCGCCTTCGCCGCCCTTCCCGTCTTCCCGCTTTTTGACACGGCCTACTTCATCGTCTCCGTCCTCTACCTCAAATACGAGCCAGGTGAGTGCGGCCTCTCGGGTCTCGCCCGGCCCGGTCCCGGGTGAGGCGGGAGAACCGGCGGCCGCCTCGGATCTAGCCCCGTCAGTCAGGGCCGGGGGCGGGCCGGGCGGGGCTGGGCTGAGGTGGGGGGGGGGGGGGTGTGAAACCGCTTTTTAAGGGCGGTGAATGACATGGGGCTGTACGTGCGTGTTGGGGAGCAGCAGTACCGCCGGGGTCGCGTTGTCTTGAGGTATAAACCTGAGGGGTTTTGTGCACGGACGGGTGATCCTGCCCGCCTGTTCGGCACTCCTCGGTTGTCGCTGTCATCGGCCGCAGTGCCGCGCAGGTGGTAGGATTGAGGGCTCGCAGCCTCGCTGCGCTGCTTTTTCAGAGGTTCTGACACACGTGCCTAAATATAAAGCAGAAAAAAACCCCCAAGAACTAGGCAATCTGATTTTGGAAATTAATCTTGCATTTTATTTAAGATTGGATTCCAACCACATTGAAGTATTTAAGTCCAATCACTTCTTTGCTGCTATCCCAGGACTTAGTCTAGTTCCTTGGCTTTTCTATTTTTGTGGCAATACTCTCCTCCTATTTATATACAAAAAGCCTATAAGTAAAACCTTATTTCTTTCCTACCTTCCAGAACATACCGTAATCTGTTCTCAGGCACCCTAGCTGACCTTGCTTTGTTTGTTCTCTTGGGCTTATCTTGTAAAGATCGATAGACCTGCATCTTGGCTTTCACTTTCTGCCCTGTTGGCAGTCTGATGGTGCCTTGGTCTTTTCCGAGTGCCACCTTCTCGATGTATTTTTGATAGCGTGTGCACTCTTCATGCTCTGTTTTTAACGGTTTCAGTGTAACTGCCCGGTGACTGAGGGAGGAACAAAAATCCGCTCTGGTACGATTTCGAAATCCTCCAGTTGTCAGATCTCTGTGCTGTACAACCTGCATACTTGTTCTATTTAAACTCCATGTAAACAGAAGTGCTGGGGTTTCAAGGCCCGATCACTTACAGCTGTCTTCCAGCGTTAAGTCCTGAACGGAACAGTTAACAGGCAACCCTTATGAAAATAGCTTTTAAAAATATGTAAGCCCAGTAATCCACTTGGACTGGATAATGCTGGGGTGGACCTTTCACTAGATTCCTACACCGCTTCATCCCACAGCTCCTGTGCTGAAGATCGGTGTCTGTCCTGTTTCCTCCTCGGAGACAGCATGGCTTCACAGAGCCAAAGAAAAACAAGTGTTACTAAATTTAAGCCTCAAGCTAAACTTCAGGTTCCTATAGAACCAGCTTCCTATTGTGGCTGTTGCAGCTGTCTCACTTCCACTGTGTTTTCAGCTGGTTCAAATGCCTTTGAGGATGGAGGAGTCTGAGCAGTCAATAGTTTTAGCATATGCTGATTCACTTGCTACTATTTAAGGTAGGCCACTGTTAGTAACGTTGACATAACATTTTAGCATTCTCTCTTGACTGCTTATTACCGGCTTACTGAACAGAGTCTGGTATCTGAAAGGCTGCACAAAGGCCTCTGGAGCCATTTAAGGTGATGAAACCACCTTGCAGAATTGATGTTCCTGAGAGACTTCCTTGAAGAAGTACAGAGGTGGATGAAAATGGCTAGAGGAATTAAAAAAAAAGCAATAGAAGGTTGTGGGAGGAGACCATAATGTATTACCAAATAGTAACACTGTTTTAATACCTAGTTGTATTTTCAGAGGGCATTTCCAAACTACTACAGGAGCAGGGAAGAATCCTCAAATCCTCTTATTTCAAATAAAGATTAAAAATTACTGTTCTATTTTTACAGGTTATCTTATGAATGAAAGAGCTGAACAGATTGTTCATGAATTCTAGAGGGCACCTAGGTTGAAGCAATGGAGAGAATGGTACTAGTATGCATTTTATTTTTAGACTGTAAAAAGACATTGATTTGAAGAGAAAAAATGTTCTTTCTGATTGCAGTAAGTAGCAGCAGATACAGGAGATAAACTCTTAACCAGTGCATAAACTTCTAATGACTCAGTTCATTTGAAACCTTACGGGGGGCCTGCAAGCTATGATCACAGATATCATTTCTTGACAATATCTGGTACTTGTTCAGGCTTCACAGAATACACATTTTTGTATTTTGGTTTACGAGCACTTTTCTTTGACTTATTTTGTTGGAGAACATGAATCATAAGCCTCTTTCTTAGAGGGTCTTGAAGTTTCTGCTTATTTGCTGAATCCGTCTTCTCATTCAGAATTTGCTTCACAGGAGCTGTGGAGATGTCTCGTAAGAGCCCTTTTGCCTCCTGGCTTTGTGCTATGCTCCACTGCTTTGGAAGTTACATACTTGCCGATCTGTTACTTGGAGAACCGCCTATTGATTACTTCAGTAATAACTCCAGTGTCATCCTGGCCACAGCAGTCTGGTGAGTCTTTTGCACTTCACCTAATTTATTAAGCACGAGACACTGCCGGCTGTGTACGAAAAACCATCTGGTGTGAAGGGAGGTACTCTGTTTGTGTGACACACGTGTATTATCTTGCTTGGATTAACTGGGGAAAGAAAAGGTGCGGTGAGGTAGTCTTTGAGTCTTTTGTATTCCTAGATCTAGTTTCCAGTTTCTCTGACCAGTTGTCTAACGCTTTGATTATACGGGTTGGGTCCGGTCCAATCGCTGGGCGTTTCTATTCATAGCTGCTGCAGCTGAACTGTGGCCAAACCGCAAAAGCAGCATGCACTGCACCGATACCACTTAGAGTAGAGGAGTGGCACACACTGAAGATTTGGGGGCATTTTATTCATCGTGTTAGTGAAATGTGCACAAATTAATCACAGTTACTCCAAGTTTAATTTCCTTGGTGCGTATGGGTTGTATGTGCTTTTGCATGACAGAACCAGCATTTCCTTCTCCTTGACATAATTCAGGCGAACACCACAGTACTCTTAATCAATCCTCTCTATACGTCCCAGATCAGGACAAACAAATGCGTCCTTAAACTGTTTGTGGTTTTGTTCCAGGTATTTGATATTCTTCTGTCCCATGAACCTCTTCTACAAATGTGTTAGCTTTCTGCCTATGAAACTCATCTTTGTGGCAATGAAGGAGGTGGTCAGAGTTCGCAAAATTGCAGCTGGGGTCCACCACGCTCATCACCGTTACCACCACGGGTGGTTCATTATGATGGCTACTGGATGGGTCAAAGGTGAAACATGAGATACTCTTAATGCAGCAGGGAGGCACCTAGCCCTGTGGGGAGGGATGGGAGAATCTGTGAGTGAAGCTTAAGGTGACCACATCACTCAGTGCTGACCAGCAGGTGGGTTAGTGGATGTGGTCTGCTGGCTTCAATCAATCAAGTTCCCTAGAACACAGGTATTTATTCATACTTCCAGAATGGTTGTCAGTTGAGTCATCATCTAACTTTAATGGAGGCATGAAGAACTGGAGTCACTATGAAATATGGGTGTAGAATTCTTTGTTCTTTCTCCTGTGTTCTACCGTGTCTGGCCTCACCTGTACCTTTTGGGGGGGGTTTCTATCAGTGTTGAAACAGCCCAGTCAGTTTTCCTTTAGCTTTTGTTCGGAGCAAGCATTTGAGCATCAATAAATGGAACAGAGGCAAATGCCCTTTCCCTGCATCAGGAAACACTTTATAGAAAGTCTAGAAAGTGTTTGCCCTGCTCTGTTGTTCTAGGCTAACTTCTTTTAAATTTGGGAAGAATGCAATGAACCTTTTGTTCCCCTTAGGTTATCCTTATCCCTTGGGGATCTAGAAAAAACAGCAGAGCTCTCTTCCGGTGTGGCAGTTGTAGCCGTTCACTTTTACTGTTTCACAGGTTCTGGTGTTGCCTTGATGTCTAACTTTGAGCAACTGCTGCGTGGGGTCTGGAAGCCAGAAACAAACGAAATTCTTCATATGTCCTTGTAAGTAGGTAGCCTGTAAATTCTCTTTCAGACCAAAAATGGAATTTAAAGAACCATTCAGGACTGGATGCAAATGATGCAAACCTCTTAGAAAACTTCTTTATTTCTCTTCTAGCCCTACAAAGGCTAGTCTGTATGGCACAATCCTCTTCACTCTGCAACAAACTCACTGGCTCCCTATCTCTGAAGCCAACCTCATCTTCTTTTTCACCATGTTCATGATAGTTTGCAAGGTAAGTTTACAGCAGGTGTGCTGCTAACAGATCTACAGAACCAGAGAAAAGGTTCTTAAACTGGGGGTGTTCACCTTCCTAAGCCACTATCGAAGGCATTGGCTGTACATACCAGGAAAGATCGGCTCAGGAAATTATAGGCTAAATTCTTCATGATATAGGCACTATGGTAGAAGATCCTCGTGATATAGCCTTGAGTCATGTAGCAATAGGGACTTTTATCTGGGGTAAGTAAGTGGAATGCTCCTTACTAGTTAGTATTTCATAGCTGATGTACGTGATCTTTAAGTATTCACTGTTGCATGGCAGGTTTTCATGACGGCAACTCACTCTCACGCCTCGCCTTTTGCTCCAGTGGAAAGCTTCATCTGTCCAGTTTTCTTTGGCTCTGTTTCTAGTGGACACACTAGTCATCATCATGATCAGCATGGGGCCTCCCATGAGGTTTCCCATCCTCCGCCTCCTCCTGCAAAGTCAAAAGAGGAGCTAAATGAAGGCACAAGGAAACGGAAAGCAAAAAAAGCTGAATAAAAAAGCAGCCACACAGTAAATAGGCCAAGAAAATTCTTCCAGAGCTGAGTCTCAAAACCACCTGTGACCTCCTTTATTCTCCCGTCCTTCTCTCTCAGACTGCAGAGGAGAGGTGGAAGCCAGGACACTGCCAGGCAGGTCCCTGAATTTCACTTGTGCTGTCTGTCCTGCTGCTTGCTTCTTGGTCTCTGTCTCTCTATTCTGATCATATTTTCAGGGATTTGTAGATTTGTGCCAGGATGATAAGTGGGTGCCAGTTCCCAAGCTGTCAGTAATTATGATGCAGCATTTTCAATTGATGTAAAAATCTTTCACTGTGTTTATTTATGAATGGAGGTAATGGTTTGTGCTCCTGCAACTCCTAAGTTCCTTTGAGTTTTCATTGACCTTTTTGACGTCTACCAAAGCAACAAAGTGTTTAGACACAATCAATGTGGAAATTGGATTTCATACTCAAGGAAATTAAATGGTCTGATATGAGCCTGATCTAATTTTTCCTAGCTCCCACATCTGCCATACCTCCAATTAATGTGACATTTTATATGCAATAAGGACATCGACTCTGGTGTCCTAGCCAAACTCTGTTTCTCTCACCTAAGTTCCCGCTGATTGTTAATGGACAGAACATTGTCACTTTCTTAAGTCTGTGTTCGCAAGAGCTTTGAAGCTGTGAAATGCTCCGAGTGCTATGTATTGGTACTGTTATTATTCTAAACTGTTGTGTAGCGTTGCTGCACGTTGTTAATAATAGTGTGTCCCACCTCAAACCTGATCATATTTAACTAGGGAAGAAGCATGGTTCTGGTTTGTTTGTAATCCGAGGGGATACAAGAAGGGTGTGTGAGTGTAAGTAAGTATTTATTACTATTTATTTATAATTGCCAGGGCATCTAATTCATGGACCTGAAACTGGCTTTTTTAAAACGTTGCATCTTTATATAGAGAATTGGATACTTCTAAGTATGGTCCTAAGCCCACAGCTACATGCTGGTTTGTGCTTGATGCAGTGATTTTGGTGTGCTAAAGGACAGCCTGAACACTCTCACTGGATGCAGGAAGGAACGTTTCCTATATTCTTAAATTCAGATATAAAGGCTGAAGATGTAGATTTCACACCAGCTGATTAAAACTACTTTAAAGGACTACTAAAAGCACATGAGCTGAAGATATCGATTGTCCTTTGTGGGTCCCTTTTGGCCAAACTACTGGTCTCTGAAAGCAGCTTGTGCCCAATGAGTGAAGAAGAATATGAAATGCCTTGCATGGCTGAGGGAGGAGTCTGTCAGTTCGTTCATGTTCTGCTTAGTAAATACTGGCTTTTAGACTAGTTTTAAGCTGTTCTTGTAACTGATTTTGTTCTTAAAAGTGTCATCATCCAAGGGCTGGGATCACTGTGGTGAAAATGGCATGCATGGGGATGTAGCCCTGGGCTTTCAGTTAAGCAGCATATTGTCATCCCTAGCAATAAGGTTTGCTGCTGTCATCTTGCAACCGGGAATACAAATAGGAGGATTTAAGAAAAGCGTTTTTCGTTTTGTTTTGGTTTTTCTGTCCCTGTTCAAAATTGAAATTGACAGTTAATTAAAAAAAAAAAAAAAATTCTTGTATACAACCAGATGAAAGCCAGTACAAAAGGTCAAATGATTTGTGGCCTTGGGTTTTGACAGTGCCTTAATTTTGTGAGTTTCCCTCCCCTTCAGTAGAAAACAGGAATCCTGCCTGACAGTACAACTGTCTGGTTTTGCAGATACTGGTCTACTGAAACCTGATGTATCACTAGCATGCACAAGACTATAAATGTTTTATGAGATGTCTGATTCAAGGGGAATTTTGTTTTATAAAAGCTGTCAACAAATAAAAATTGTGAAGTGACTCTGATTGTCCACTGACACCTGAAGAAATATGCGTGTTTCTTTTACTCTCACCAGTCTCAAAAGCCACACACTCCTTGATCTGCTTAAGCTCTCCCTGACCTGTTGACAAAATGATTCCAACTGGAGAGATCAAATTTTGATATGTCCTACAAGTATGCCTAAGCATGTTATAAGTGGAAACAACATGGTGAAAGGTCCATTGCTTTTGTTGTATTTGTAGTGTTGGCATCCAAGCAGACTTTCTGAGATTTCAGGGAGGGAAATAAGGAAACTAACTTCCTTTGGTGTTTATACCAGTTGACTGTCTTTCCTTTTTGTCACTATAAAAGGAAGGTGGACATTCACCTGGGACAGGTAAATGTACACACACACATACAACCAAGCACACACAATTCTAGCATATGGATTTTTCAGTATTTCTATTTAAAACTGAAAAAAATCAAAATGCTTTGAACGAGGGTCAGTGTTTATTTGGCAAGGTACTCTTAGCTGCTGCTCTCCTTTCTAAGTGCCAGAGTCCTTGCTCTTCAAAGTCTTTTGGACTGACTCAAATCATAGCTGCCTACCAAGAACAGACAGGAGAAATATTCCAAGAGATGTTAAAATTAAAGCTCTGTACACCTTCAAAGTAC
This sequence comes from Aquila chrysaetos chrysaetos, assembly GCF_900496995.4. Taxonomy (NCBI): domain Eukaryota; kingdom Metazoa; phylum Chordata; class Aves; order Accipitriformes; family Accipitridae; genus Aquila; species Aquila chrysaetos. Next base: position 2,561,621 of record NC_044015.1, on the reverse strand, counting down.
TTTATCTGGAATGGGATTAGTATTGAGAAGACAACTGTAATAAAGAAGAGTCACAAGTTCTATTTAGTGAAGCCTTTCATAGCGAGAGATACGGAACCTTTCTTGAATTTCCATGGCTCAGCACTGGTAGTCTTTGGTACAATTCCAGACAGGCATCCTTCATCCCAAGAAGCAAAGATGGATCTTTCAAAAAGCAGCATACTTTAACCATTGCTGCAGGGACGCAGGGTTCTACAGAGCTGCTTCTACGTTTCTGGGAAGCCATACTTCACCTGCACATATGCTTCTTCCTTAAGACTCTTCTCCAACCAGAATGAAAATGGTAGCTGGGCATTTCCGTGAGGGATGGAGTAACTCGCTGCCATGGCACAGAGATGGGAGCAGTGAGGAAAACTTGACACAGTCAATCTACCTGGCTCACTAAATGAGGACCTGTAAAGGGCTATTTATTTTCTGAAGGGTTTCTCTTGACTGCCCCCAGATCTAACTCTTGTCAAATGTTTATTAATACTCCTTAATTTATCAGAGCAGTGGAGAATATAAGGTGCATTGGAGTGTGGGATTTAAAGAATCTGTGTGACCCAACCAATGGAAAAGTAGGTCAGTGCAAGCCTTATGCATATTTTCAAAAAACTCCAGAAAAAAGCATTAGAATGTTTCATGTGGCTTAACCTCTCCTGTGACATCCATTTCAGTGTTATCAATAAATTGTGCTCAGGACCTGGACGGAACAATACGTGAGCAGGCTGATAAGAGTAGGTATTTCAAGTGCTTTTGAAAAATCCTACGATGTCTTATCAAGAGTCCCAGGCTGTGCTGGCTGTGCAGAATGTTCTCGGCTTCGAACTCCACTGCAGGACAGGGTAGGAGAGAAGCATGCCAGGGCTTAGACTTCCATGGGACAGACGTCATTCCCTCCAAAGATGTTCTGATCTGATAACTCCTGATACTAACTCTAGTGAGATGTAGCTAAATTTAGCAATAGGTTTAATCCTCAAAGAGGCCCTGGTTGCCTGACGGAAAAAGCAAAGTGTTTCAGTTGCTGCTCTCAGCATTTCTTGTTGATTGACAGGTTTCCCTTTTCTATTACACAGAGCGAGCCAAACCCAGTGTCTACAACTTTTTCATCATTGCAGATCAGCTTCACAGATATGGAAAGCTCTACAGCCCTTACTGTGTTTGTAGAAAAAACCCAAACCCACAGGATAATTTTACAGAAAACATTAATAATTCTTCACAGTAAATGAACTGAAGTAAAAAAAAAAATGGGAGGCCAAAGGAAAGCATTTCTATGCTGAAGAGCTTATGTGAGAAAGGGCAAAGCCAATACAATAGAGCGCCAAGCTAGAACAACCAGTGTTCTTGTTTTCCCCTTTTCCTTTTATTATTAATGACAGTATGTACATTCTTCCACATTTTGTGCAAAGAGTAACCAAATTACATAATCCGGCTAAGCAGAAAGACCCAGGAGATAAAGATGGATGTTACCTTGGCCATGTCCTGAGCAACAGAGAAGTTGTTCCTTTTAACACTTGTCAGGTGATTAGCTGCCAAATGACTGCTTCTTCCTGCACCCTATTTCACTGCTGTATGGTGCTTTAAAGGTGTAAAGTGCTAGATCAGTGCTGAGAGTGTCAGTCCAAATAGCACACAGGACACACAGAAGCATTAAAAATTACAGCATTATGCGTTTCACAGTAGCACATCTTTATTTGGGCCCTTAGCTATAATTGTCTACTTTACGGTTCTTGTGCTATTCTTTAAAGGACCTAACTGGCTAGTGTAAGACACAAGACAGAGGATTATATGGAAGGTAAGGCTGGTATAGCATGGCATTTCCTATGACCTTGAATACCCAGCTTTTTACTGCAAGAAAGATTTTTCTCTCAAGGTATTTTAGTTCGTTGCCAAAATAATGAAAAATCAGAACATACATCTATAAAAGATTTTCTAGAAAGCTCATAAAGATAGTTTGGATTTAGTATGAGCTTCTTCCATCTCTACTAGGAAGACAGGACACTGACAAAGCAAACTACTAGCAGTGGAGAAAATATGCTGTTGATACTGAAGCTGAGACAGTCACTCTGCACACAGAGGGTTGATATTTGCCTCTTTAGGATGCTCTTACTATCAGCCCCAAGGAGATCTGGTTTGTCCTGTGTGCCCATCCACTGTAAGCAAAGACCAATTAAAGGGGTTTGGATTTCATCAGACACAGTGTGGTTCTTACTTGGTAAACACCCACAAAATTACCTCCCAGCTAAGAATTTAATCCTGCTCTCATGTGGTCTGTGAGCAAGCTGTTGGGGGATGGATGATGGCTCATGGAACAGACAGACGGTGAGAAAACAAGTTCCCTATCATGCCAGAGCCCACGCTGCCATCGTGACTCACAGTTGCTACTCACTTCACCTCTGTGATGACATTTCTGACAAAAAGGAGATGTTGATAGCGCTAAGATCAACATTCATGAATATCTTTGAGTCTGGTCTCTCTTCTACACTTGTGCATTTGCATCTTTCACACATTATACCTAGAAAAAGTACCATTTATGATATTTTCTATCACGACGCTTATCTGCCAAAAGACAATTTGGGGAGGGAATTTTTTAGAGAGCTTGTGAATGTAACCTTTTGGGAAGAATCAGTGTGAGATAGTGATTTCATCTTAGCTTTAGGGTACAGGTAGGCTATAGGCGTGGAATGCAGGAAAACAGGTCTGATATGTTTAGAGGCCTGAACATTTTTATAGCCTGAGGAAATCCAGAATGTCTCTGGAAAAGATTTGGTTGGTTGATTTTGTTTGGTTTTGATTTGCAAATTACAGAAAGCTCACCAGAAACCGTAACACACAGGCTGCATTCCTGCAGAAAGCAAGCTGCTGCTTTTCCAATTATCCCAGCCCCTGATGCTTCTCAATTGAGCTGGCAGATCTTGACTTTCCAAAAAAAGATCTGCTAGTTGGGGACTTCTGGTCCCACTGCAACCCACTGCTTCAATCAGTGAGTGAGCTAATTTTCTTTGATTTGTTAGTGACAAGAATTGGTGTAATCAGTAACAATGACAGGTATATGCAGTGTGAGATGCACATAGCACGTCACAGATTGCAGTGCCTTGAAGAACAGTCTAAAAAGCCATGACTTTAGAGTCCTAATGTTGGCTTAAATTAGATTTAGAATAATGTAGGCTAAACCCTAATGTAGGCTCTCTGTAATGTTTGTCTCTTAAGGTAAGACGCTTCGTCTCCCTGCCTGTTTGATTTATGATAGATTAGGATGTCGGTTAATCTCTTCTTATTTGGCTAGATGACTGTGGAGATTAATCAAGTATTGTCTGCAAAAGGAGCCCATAAATACAGATTACTAATTTTTCTTTAATTATTCCTCTGTATGCCAGAGGGATACAGAGGGTGTACAGACAAGGGCAGACACCAGCCTCTTAAATCTCATTTCATGAGAGAAACAGAAAAAACACAGCAGCTGCTCTGGCTGATACTGGTTTTCTCTGACATGCTCAGTTCAGTTTCCTGGAAAAGGCAAAAAGTCACAGAAATAACGGATTATGGTCTCCTGTGAGAAAATGGGGAAGCAGAAAGTGGTTCCAAGTGAGTAAATCTGCTTGGCTGGTATAGCATCATCTCTGTTTTCACAGGACATGGAGAGAGCATCATTTCTTATGGGAAAAGCTATACTGAATAAATACAGAAACACATACTGAAACAAACTGAAATAGCAACATGCTGTGAATATTGGAAAACACACCAGCATGGAAGAAAGACATTGAAAAGCATGCTCTGTGAACATGAGATGGAGACACCTATTCTCTTAGGGTTTCTGTTGAGATGTGTGCACCAGTTATCTTTTCTCCCTCTGCATTCCAAGGGCGTTTGGGCAAAGATGTTATTTTTCTACTTGTTCTCCATTGACAGCTGCAGTTTCCTGCCTTTGAGCTCAACAGTTGACACTAAGGGTGAGCACTGCAGCAGTACGCACTGATCCCCTCGGGGTGGGATTAGCAGGTGGGTGTTGGATGTTGTCCTGCACTATATAACACAAAACTAGGAGCAACAGCCAAACAGCTTCTGTCGCTGGAGTTCTACTGTTATCTGTAGTATCCTTTGGGAAATCTTTTTTCTTCTCTCTTTCTGATTTCTACCTACTCGCTGTTTGGGTTTTTTTTTTAATTATTAAATTTTTATTTCTCTCTTTTCCCATGTGCTGCTCTTTTGGGGATGGTACTCCAGTGCAAACATAGCCATAAAGTAGTAAGTACTTATTGTGCACAGTTTAAACGCCTTTTAGTAAATTCACTCTTGCACAGCCTGACAGAAGGCACATAGTGACAGGGCTTTGGCATACTCCCTGGGTATTAAGAAACCTGCTTTACATGCTGAAAGTGCCTGAACCATACATGATACTAGTACTGGTAGGCTTATGTGATGCTAAAATACCGAGACAATTATTTCTAAAATAGTCGAGGGTAGTGAACAAAGGGACCTCAGGTGTACAGCACCTGATAGGGAGCACATTTAGTGCTTCAGAAAGAGACCCTGGGGATTCTGCACAAGTGACAAACACTGGTTGCTATAGAGATACCGGTCCTCTTCAAATACAGATGGATCACTCCAGGATGCAGTGAAGTTTCACTGCATCTCAGTGGATACAGTCAACCATTTCCTACTGTTCCTGTCAAAGCAGCTGAAATTTTCCCAGGTTTTCCTTAAAAAAAGGAGCAAGCCAGCTTTCTGGAGAGAGGCACCACAGCGTGGTGTTCGCTGCCATTAGTCATCTCCCCTATAACGAGCAGTGTCTGCTGAGGAGAGCTCAGGGAGTTGAGATAGCGGCATGAGCTTCAGTCCAGACACACGCCAGGATCTTCTCTGTGGGAAGATGGTTCCTCTTCCTTTCCAGCCCTCCAGCCTGGTCTGAATCTTCATCAGCTCAGTTTTTTCAGGTAAATAAGCTAAAAAGTCCTGAAGCTGCTGAATGCATCAGGCACTCCCTCTGCTAGAGTCTGCAAAGTGTTAGAATGTGGTTAGACTACTGTGCTTAGCAGAGACGCTGTAAGCTTGCAGCTTCATTTGAAAGTGAAGAGGCCTATGATCTGCTGCATTTTATATAGAGCTTTACTCTGTCACACCCAATTTGCACTTAGAACACGTCAGAGATGATGGCAGAATTCTGCATTAGTTGAGGACCTAATGGCATTTGCAGTAAAGCCAAATTCAGCCTAGGCACTACTGTGCAATAACAGCTCAGGGCAACGCAGTGCCTGTCTGCACACAAGACAGCAAAGTTTGCAGGCTTTCTCAAAACCCTGGGCAACACGCATTTGATTCCCATCCACCACTGTAACAGCAAGAAATATTTGTGAAGAACTTCTCTTCTTGGGCAATATCCAAATATTTCCCACTTCCTCTGCCTACTGGGACAATTGCCAGACTGAACTCCTGAAGTGGTAATTGGCAGTGGGTAGTAGCAATGACTCAGATTTTCGGGAATTACAAAACTCAAGTTTCCCCTTCTTCTGAAAATCATTCACTCTGTCTCCATTTTTAAATAAGAAAACACAGGCTTAGATAGGCTCTCAATTCCACAAAAAGTGCCTTCCAAAGAAAGAAAATACTGCAGCATCTCCTCCAGCAGGATGTAATGGGATGAATATGCTGTTTGGACAGTGAGGTGTTTCCAGCCTAAGCAGATAGGTCAGCATTTACAGAAACAGTTAGAGCTGCAGTTTCTGGAAGACATGCAAGAACTGCAGACAATCTAAAATTAGTGGGCATATAAGGACACAACTAGTGTTAAGATTTTACCTACAACACCTGTCCAAGTTGTGGTAGACCTCATGTATTTTCAGGAACAGTTTTGGGACAAAGGATGTGACATGACTGGATTTTCACCAAAAGACAGGGTTACAAGTTAAACCCACTCTTTCACTGTAAGGTTTGGAATTCATGTGGGCTGGAGTGTAAAGCAATACAAGGATTCCCCGTAACTACTGCAACCTTGGTGAGAGCTAATGAATTATTCCAGAGGTATTATACTGAGAGTGCTTGCTCCCTGTTGGACAGCAGTGCAGACATGATAATTCCTAACCCAAGGGAGCTCCTTCCTCATCTGATGCTGGCACAGACTTCATTAGTGATCACTTTTCATTTCAAACAGTCCCAAGGAAAGCTGCAGATACAGCCATTCCCCGTCCTAATTTTAGCATTCCCTCTTGTACTACTTTAGCAGTACCCATGCAGTGCCATGAACCTTTACATAATTTGGGGGGAAGAATATCCCAGTTCTGAAGAAATTATAATCTCTCATGACAAAACATACATAAGGAGAAAAACGTCCTTTATGTTCCCCATGTCTTTCAATTTTGCAGGTGTGAAAAGTATCCATGACCTGTGTATCAGTGAACAGGAGAGGGTACACAGCTGTGGGCGCTGGGAGTGAGCACTCATGCTTGCGTTTGTGTGCATACATGCACTTACTTTTCTTCCTATTTGCTTTATCTTCTTAATTTATCTTAAATTTACCTAATTTGTTGTTTGATTTAATTTGTGAATATGTCACTTAAAAGGTGTCACAAAGATTTTTCTAGAAAGTGGTAATCTCTCTTGTAAAAAGCACAGCAGGGGAAGTGGCCATAAAAATTTCACAGACTTGACTCTGTATGAAAAGATTCCCTGTGGGTAGAATTGCCTTTTATTGTGGCTATTTATCACTGCTGAGATAGCCAACAGTATGGCCAAGTGGTCTTAAAATAGGATGGAGGATTTGCCGCAGTAAGGTGCAAGAAATATATTTTTCTGGATCAATGCTGCTGTATTGTGTTCTATAACTATGCAATCCAAAATTTCCAGATCCAGAGTTTTCATATTAGCAAATAAAAATACAACGTGACAAGCCAGTATAGAACCTTGAAAATGCACTCGCATTGGTAATGTAACATGGGCACAAGCCTGCAGACATCTGGAAACCACGGTTTTACAAGACTTCACCACAATGTCATCTATATGAAACTCAACATAGATTAGATGATAGCAATACGAACTGCATTTTCAGTGCAAGGTCTACAATGACAAGTACACAACCTGGCTCCAAATTCCTAACTTCTATTGTGCTGCACAAATCCTTCCATGCGGACATGGCTACAGAGAGAGACACCCTCCTGGAGAAAGCATACCCAGAAGTGCAGGCCTTCTGTCAGAAGCACGGCCTAATGTTTGAGGTAAATCACTTCTCTCCTGTCTATCCTGTCCAAAGGCCATTAAAATATGTGTGATGGAGGAAAAAACAAAATGCTCATAGGTTTTCCACCTCCTTAGAAGCCTCCTAGGAGTCAAATACTGCTGTACCAATTTCCTATAACTTTTGTATTAAGTTCACTTGTATGCTTGACTTGTATGGATTTCAACGAAGACTTAGGTGGCTAACCATCTTGTATGCTTGACTTGTATGGATTTCAACGAAGAGTTAGGTGGCTAACCATCTTCCAAGCACCTGGACATGAGAGTTTACATCATCCTTTTGTTTATATATTCAATTGGAAAAAAAGCTCCATGTATAAATTCCACCGGATGTACTTCAGGTGTAGTTGAACTAGTCCTAATTATACTAATTTGCATAGAGCTTCTAGCATAAAAGGAGCTATTGAAATGTTTGGGGTCCTTATCTTCTATGATAGAAGACAGGCTTGAAATGTTGCAGCAAATAACCTACAGTCTTGAGATTCCTTGTTCTGAAATATCAATTTGCTTACTTGGTCATCCATGGCCCAAATTCCTAAGTCTTTCACAGGAGAAATCTCTACTGAGAGATTTTGAATATCTCAGTGTCTTTTGTAGAGTTCCAGTAATTAAAATTGTGTACCACTAGTGTTCATCCTGATCTAAAAATTAAAACATGATAGAATGACTTAATTGACTTGAGATGGGGTATTTCTGAGCTTGTAGACCCTGATTACAGAAACACATAACTCTCTGGAGGAAACTGAAGCCTGTCAGAAACTGTCAGCTGGTCCCACCTTCATCATAAGTTCTAGCACTGTGGTGCACACTCAATTCCCAATGGCTAAAGTGAGACATAGAGAGCAGGCCACATGCACTCAGAAGGTCTACTGGACAAGTAAGGTGGTTTTCAAAAGTAATTAGCCTGCCTGAGCAGCTTCACAAATCAGCTAGCAGACGGGGCTGAGATGTCAGTAACTGCCAGTAGTCCCTAAAAGACAAAAGAAGCCCTGACAGGCACGCACGTATAGTCCAGCCCTGAACACAGAGTCTCTTCAGAGCAGAAGATAACAGGGGCTGTGTGTATTAACTAGCAGATATAAGAGGCAGATGGAGACATAAGGCACATAAGGCAAGAAGCTCCAAGCTTGCTTCCTGCCCAATACCTCAATATTGAGGAGGTTTTCTCAGTAACTAAGGAATAAATACAAATTCCCCAGGCAAAGAACCAGAAATGAAAATGCCATAGCAACCACCAGGGACAGAGCAGGGTGTCACACTGCAAGCTGATACCTGTTCCATGCTTCTGCAAATACTACTCAAATCCCTCCAATCACTCCTTTGAACCACTGAAAGCTCTCCACAGCAGCAGGCCACCTCAGCTTCCTTGAAGCACTTTGGTGACAGCCCCGTACAGAAACCCACACTCAGAACTTTAAGCCTTGCAGAAGGGGAGAGGAGTCTGACGCACCTGTAGAAGTGCCAGGTTGCTTCCTCAGGTTGTTTTGGTTTTAGAAAGGGAGAAAGAAAGTTTTGCTGAACAAAGAGAATAAATACGCAGTCCCAGGGAGCATAATTGAAGCCACAAGTAAATAAATAACCAATTAAGTATTTGTGCAAGTTGTGCCTGATTTCCCTCGAGACACTTCCACCAGAGGCCAGCAATGGAGGGGCAGAGACCATGAGAGCTTCACCACAGCATTACTGCACCCAGGAGCTCACAATCGCTGAGCTCCCTGCAGCTCACACCTCTGTTAGCAGCGCTGTATCGCATATGCAGATGGCACTAGTAGGCACTCAGGCAGTGTTTTCCTTGGGCTGGTTCTCTGTGTGCCTAGATACCTCAGCAGAGCCAGCCACAAAGGTCTGACTACTCCCACTTGTCTTTACACACCCCAGAAGGGCACTGCTCAAGGATTACACTGTGGGTTTGCGCTCTGAGCTCATTCTGGCTGTTTTCAGACTGCATGGATACTGGATGCTGACCCTTTTCAGGATCTCACTCTTTCCCAGCCCAGCCTTCAGTCCTAATCAGACATCCCCAGACTCAGTCCCGTTCCCTTAGTTCTTCTCCACCCCAAAGCCAGTCTTACAGCACCATTGGCCAAAGTCCCCAAACCAGTTCTGCTCTGTGCTTCCACTGCCTCACCTCCATCACTCTCCGCCCCCCTCAGACACATGGTAAAGGCCTGAGGAGCAGCTGCTGTAAAGCTGCTTCTCCCTGACCATGGGGCAGGCTGGGGCTCTGCCTGGCTGTCCTCATCCAACACGGAAGCCACAACGGCGCTGTGGTTACCAGCGAGTTTTCTGAGCAGCCCTCCCTGGCAATCCTAGGTGCTAAGGCAAGCAGCCAGTCCACACCCCAGCTGTCACTGCAGAAGCCTTTTTTGCCTCTTGCAGGGACTTCTGGGGGACCACTACGGGCACCAGACTGTGTCTCGGCTCATTGTGGAGAAGGAATTTGAAGCCCTAACTCTGCAGCTGTCAGGGGACTCTGCCCAGCTCATGACACAGTGGTACCAGCGGGACGAGAACGCGCTGCCCACCTGCTATGTGCTGCAGCCGGCTGACAGGCAGGCCTGGCATTGCCTGGAGAGACGCCTGGCCTCAGCGCTGCGCGTGGCAGCCCAGAAAGCAGAGAGGTGTGGGCTGCTTGGCCCAGAGCAGAGGCACTGCTACCACAAATCAGGTGTGTTCTGGCAGGGCTGTAATGTCCTTCTAACCAGAGCTGTCAGGGAGGACAGCTGTTTGTTTCTAGACAACACCAGATTGTATATAACAGGAAAGATGCAGGGAAGGAAGAGACTTGCTAACTATCTGCCATATCCCAAATCCTGAAGAGGGAAGTTGGTGCTGACTAGCAAACAATAATACACCAGACAGAAATGTTTCTCGTTTTTCTCCCAATGTCCCTGCCCACATCCAGGAGTATGCCTAGCTCAGAGGACATGGGCAATGCTGACCTGCTAGCATCATGTGAAATAGAGAAGGACCAAGGGATGTCACATTAATGTTGATGGATGGCTTTTCCTGTGTTCTGTTCTGAAACGGAATGCTCACATCTCCCCCCATTTTTTTTTTTGGTAGCAATTGAATGGGAGATTGAACAGGGTCTCCTCAATAGCCAGGAGAGCAACCCAGGGGCTTTCATATTCCTCAGAGAGGGTGAGGATTCCAACAGACAAATTGGGCAAGCAACAAACAGTGAGCTGTTAGAAGAAGAGGACAATCTGGACAGCGAAGCTAAACAGCTGCTCAGCAACCTTAAAGCAAAAATTGCAAGCCATTATCCCGAACACCTCAAAGTACACACACTGGCATACAGTAAAGACTCTGGGAACCCTCGGTGCAAGGAGAGAAATAAATACCTGAAACAACTTTGTGAGCAGTTCACTGCTGTCACTAATCACCAGGTTTTAGAGAATCTTCGATACTGAGGAGAGATCAGCAAGGAGCCAGGGCGACTTCTGCAGGAGCTGGGCCACCACACAGCTCTGTGCCTGAAGAACTGCAGATTTTTCTGTGGGAGGCAGAATTTATCAGATAGCATTTTTCACCGTATTAGGCAGAACAATGATAAAACCCACACAACCCTCATCCTTTGTGGGCTGCCAGGCTGTGGAAAAACAGCTGTGATGTGCAAACTATCTGAGCGGGTGCAAGCTGTTTTAGGGCAAGACAGTGTAGTTGTGATTCGTTTGCTGGGGACATCCCAGCTCAGTTCTGCCATTTACAGCCTGCTGAGGGACTTTTGTCTCCAAGTGTGTTTAGCATTTGATTTGCCACCACCTCCAAGCCAGACCAAACAGGCTTGCAGTGATTTAGTCTTGTTCCTCAGTAAACTCCTCCTCACTGTCTCCCATTGTGGAACACAGACACTGATGGTGTTCCTTGACTCTGTGGAAAGATTACTTCCTAATGATGGTGCTCACACATTCTACTGGCTCCCTACAGACTGCCCTCCAAAGGTTCACATCATCATTTCCATTTCCACAGCAGAGCCTGATACTCTGAAAGCTCTCCAACACACTGTGCCTGAGGCTGAAGCATAATCTGAAGTAGGACCCTTATCCTGTGAGGAAGGTGAGGAGATGCTAGAGAAGCTCTTAGCATCAGACACACGATGGCTAAGCCCAGGTCAATGGGCCTGTTTCCATCAGAGCTTCCCTAGTGGTGGGCAAGCCCTGCTCTTCAAGCTGGCCTTCCATGAGGCCAGAAAATGGATATCTTACACTTCACCTTCAGAACTAGTGATTGCTAGCACAGCCCAGGATGCCATGTACCGTCTGTCCAAGAGACTGGAAAAGTCACACGGCACAGTCCTTGTGGCTCACGTGCTTGGCTATATTGCTTCCTCACGGTGAGTACTGCTGTATCTCTGATGAAAGTAGCCCATACCTCCTGCTGTTCATAGGGAGTATGTCTAAATACAGCCAAACCCAACCAAAGCTCTCAGTTCTTTGAGCCTGTGAATGTGTTCATACATATATTTAGCAAGCATAACATTCCTCTCATACCTGGCAGCCTACCTAAAACATTGTCTTGAAGGGAGATGTTCTGGGATTACTTGGAAAAAGAAATCAATCTCCATGGCTTATCCAGTGTCTAAGCTCTCAGCTGAGACTGCCATGTGTGCATGTGAGCTAGTGAGATTTTTGGTGACTAGTACTTCTGAACTACCAGAGAAACCACTCACCCTCCCACTATGGATACCACTGTAAACAGTAAGGAGGAGGATAAATAATTTCCTTTCATATCTCACACTTCACTTGCAGAAATGGGCTGTCAGACACGGAGCTGAAGGACATTTTATCCCTTGACAATGAATTTCTCTCAGAGATTCACCACTGCCACGTTCCTTCAAGTAAAACTATCCTGCGCCTTCCTCCTCTCTGCCGGGCACGGCTACGCAGTGACATGGGAGAGTGCCTGGCAGAATGGAAGGCAGATGGCTTCACCCTTCTTTGCTTTGCACACAGGTACTTTTAGAGAGCAGAGAATGAGAAGCCAAACCTCTGAGTATGGGATGTTTCCGTCCTGGGCTTTCAGGCACCCTGCCTAGAGTCCTCCCCATTCTTAAACTCTGTCAGTGCTGAGACTAGAAAAAAACCAGCTCCAGCTCCCTGTTCCAGTACATCTATTACTTTTTCCCTTCCCAGGCAAGTTGTTGAAATGATGCAGATTCGTTATTTATCAAAACAAGACCAAATCAAGAGGCATTTTCTCCTGGCAGATTTCTTCAAGGGAACTTGGAGCTGGGGAATGAAGAAACCTCTTACATTGCCACACCTTAGCAGGACTTTGAATGCTGACAGGAAGGTGAGGACTAACAGCAGGCTTTTCCATACCTGTAAACTCTGGACCAGGGCTCTCTGTCTCCAGACTGTTGGACAGGGTCTGAAATCAGAAGACGATGAAAATAATAGTAAATAACACTATTCAGTGCATTCAACAGTGACAAAGATATATATTGGGTTTTTTTTAAACAGGTATCTCTAACCAAGGAGCTCTAAAGTAATTTTACAAAATGTCATGCAGTCTTCATATATGTAAAAGGCTACTGCAACAAGGAAGGAAGTCATTTATTATTCACATCTGCAGAAAGGCAGCCTGTCTTAGATTGTCGCAAGAGAAATTTAGAGTCACGAAAAACATTTCCTACTAACAGGAAAACAGTGAAAGTCCTGGAAGTGCTGTCTGGCATACCATGAGATAGCATCTAGCACTGCAGTTGTGAAAGCAAACAGATTAATCCACACACCATGTCTCAAATCCACTGTTCTGGTTACTCCTAGGTAGCCCCTCAGCCACTCTGGTTCTCTGATACTGTTGCAAATCTGAGGAAGTTGAGTGAATTGCCATTTCATTTACTTAAAGCTGGACGAATTCAGGAGCTAAACCAGGATGTGCTGGGTAAGGACTGGGCAAGAGGGGGTGCTCTGCAGAGGCATGCTTCATGCTTACAGCCACAGGTAAGAATCACAACCTTTTTGCACAGCATCAATAACCGCTGTGAGAAGGAAGCTCGAAAGAGAGAAATAAGCTGACTTTTATGAACTGTTATCCTAGAATTATCACCACAGTCCCTTAGTAGCTGAAAGAAATTATCTAGATCCTCCAAATGCTGAGAAGAAAACATATTAAAAAATGTAACAAATTAAAAAAAAAATTACACAGAGCATTTAAGAGGCTAAAGAAGAACTGTGACAATGGGAGCCCTCCACTTCCTCAGCAAATGAGTCCTAGTTCCACTGCTAGTGGCTGTAAATCCTCCTATTCCTTCCTTCCCCAAAAAAGCATTTTTTAATCTCAGTTTTTTCAGAATAACTGTGCATTCTCAGGGCTGATATTCTCTGCTCTAATAGTGTTTCTTTCTGCAGGGAATATGAACTGGATCAGCTGTAAAATAATTGCCTCTGGAATAGAGAGTGTTGTTGATGACTTTGCCATGTGCACTGAATGCATCAGCTGTCCAGAACTGCACCTTGTGCAGGACATACTTCTCCTTTTGAAGCCTGCAGTCAGCAGTATACACAGCCCTGAAGGTAACAACTATGTCACAGTGACAGAGCATGACACAAATGTTTACCAGAAGAAAGAATTGAAGCTTCCCTTTCCAAGAAGAAGTACTTTTCTGAGGAATTAAAACCAGTAACAAAATTCTCTGTTCTGGGATCCATCAAAAGACTCATAAATGCCTCATGCTGGTAGGGCCTTTGTATGGGAAGCTGAGGTTTCTTCTTTGCCAACAGACACTTTGTCTATTTGATTAGAGCAGTTCACCACAACCAAAGTGCCTGTTGCCCCACGCCTAGTAGAAGTACCTGTTAGCTATTTGGATTCCCTCGCAGCTTTAAAGTTAACTAGAGGAGACGGCACACAGTGCTGCTCCTCTGTCTTCTCCTCAGAACACCCACTCCTCCCTCAGGGGAAAAATCCTGCCACACCACTAAATTTACCCATGTTTTACACTGTAACCTTCCTTGTATTACTCAAGTGCCTGGCCAGAAAAGGCCAGCTCAGTTCACTACATACTGCACATCACATAAAATACAACTATGGTAGCTCTCATAGGCCCACCTTAGGTCATGTTCTAAAATGCTTTTTTGTCTCTGCCCTCTTAGGAGTGAGTATAATATACACAGAAATGTTGGCCGCGCTTCTTTTTTTCGTGCCTTCTTACCCGGAGGTAATCAGGAAGCTGTGCCAGCAGTGTCTAAGCTGGTGCAGTGTCTGTCCCTATCCTGTTCTCATTCCACGGTGTGGATTTCTCCAGCCACCTGGTGGGGCCCTACACAGAACACTCACCGGATTCCTCAAAGGTAGGATTAGTCCTGGGGACAGATACAGCCCAAGAATATATCTAATCATCCATCTGTAATGAATGAGATCCAAGAAACATAATAAATAAACAGAGCAAGAAGGAGAGAACATCTATTTATGTAGAAATACAGTTTTGCCTGTGAGCTTACACAAAGGCAGGACAAAGGTCCATTTGCCTTTGTGCTCAGTCATGCACCAGTCCCATTTGCAATTGCTTCCACAAATGAGGAAAAAGTGGGTCATTTTGTCATCAAGACAACAAAAGCACACACTGACCTAGATATGTCTGAGGGAACCTAATCTTGCTCTTGGCATAGACTATGGGGTTCAGACAGTATAGGGGGGTTCCAGCTGGGGAAACACAACATATTAACAATCTCAAAATGTCTCTTTTCTGTCTGTGGTATAAAGAACAGCCTTTCCTCTTTGTGTCTCATGGCAGGTGTCACAGTGATAGCACTTCGTTCTGATTACCGGCTGCTGGTGGCAGGTTCCCACGATGGCTCAACGCTTGTCTGGAATATGGAAGTTTTTGAGATGCTGCACGTCCTTCCTGGGCACTCTGGTGAGCCTTCTCCACTTTTTATGGTTGGAAAGCTCTTTTCATGTCAAAAAGAGCTCTGACAGCTTGGCAATCCTTGAGCTGTAGGCACACAGACACCTCCCAGCTGCCAGCATTCTCCCAATTGCTGAAAGCACTGAGAATCCCTCATTTTGTGAATCCTCATCTTATTTTATAGCTGAGGCGAGGTGTGTGAAAGTGTTTGGAAAAGGAACCTGTGCTGTTTCAGCTGCCACGGATCACAGTCTGCGCATCTGGAATTTGATTTCTGGCAGAGCAAAGTTTATCATCCGGGATACACATATCGAAGAACAGCCCTCACATCACCTTCATGTGGATGAGGGGCATATGATTGTATATTCTTCCTCAGAAAGACTGGCCATACCTTTGTATAACTCAAAGCATGCTGAAGGAACAAGAACTTTAGAAGTTACAGTACCAATCACAAAGGTTGTAGACATAAAAGCTAGCTCAGTCCCTGCTAGTACTATCTCTTTTGCCACCTCTTTATTAGGTCAATGCTTGGCACCTGGAGACAGCAGAACTCATCTTCCAGATTTCTGGAGAGGCATCAGATGCATGGATGTGTTCTGCAGTGTTCAGCCCAAGGCTGGTGATTATGACTGTGTCTGAAGGAGGAATGCTAAATCTGTGGAACAGCAACACTGGCGAGCTGAGATCAAATGTCACCTATCAGGGCTACAGGAAGAAACACCAACATGCAGTGTTCTGATCCAGAAGCAAGGGAAGATGATAGTGGGATTTAGCGGGGGATCTCTATCCATGGTACACATCTATCTGTTCAACTTTCTTACAATATTTCTTGTATTTTCTTACAATATCCAGAGGTCTACTGAGCCAGACAACAGATCTGGTAACGAATGGGCCTTCCTTCTCCATTCTGAACAGAGCATCCTCCTCAGACTTCCATATCCTAGTTCCCAAGTGGACAAGCATAACACTTTTTATCCTGCTGCACTTCATAGCTTTGCCCAATACCATGCAGCCAAATTAAATGTCACTGCTAATCTATACTCTTTCCTTCAGGACAGAGGCAGCTCAGCTATCCTAACTTCACGTCTTACTCTTGCCTTATTATTGTGCAGATCTCTTCTGATGGAAACAGTCTGCTAAAGAAGCTTCCTGGAAGGGTTCACTTTGCGATGGTGTCAGAAGATGAGTCTATTCTTGCTGCAGGTTCAACAGCACCCATTCCTTAGGAAAGCGTTCGTAAGAGCTGCTCTCCCACATGCCAAGTGTCCTTTAAAAGTGGCCAGCATGTGGAATTTCCCATTAGCCTGGCCTTATTTAACTATTGTGCTTAAGGGGGTAACAAAGATTGGGTGAAACTCTCTTTGTGAGGAGTCAGAACATTTCCTGTGCACCAGGAGCCCTTTCTCAAGGGAATAAGTGAGATGTCAGTAGTGAAAAGGACTTAAACTGGCATGATTATTTTTTACAGTTTCTAAGCTACCCTTTGGGCTTACCTTTAAAGAAATATAGGAATTAAATCATATGCATAAGGACATGGTGTTGAATGGGATTAGAGACTTCCTCAGCTCAATAAATCAGTAACTAACATTTTCTTGTTTTAGGCTTTGAGGAGTATGTGCGAGGGTACATGGCAAACCCAAAGGGATTCCACAGGTTCCTACCGGCAGATTTGAAACATGAAGGAGTGGTTCATACAGCTGTTATCTCTGCTGGCAACAGCATTATTGTTACTGGTTCTCAGGCTGCATCTATCCAAGTAGGGAGGGAGGAAGGCTGGGCATCTTCCCAATCAGAAGCATCTCTTACAGATCCAGCTTACAGAATATGCCCCTGAGCCAGTAAAAGGGTCGTCTTGATCCCTAGCAACCTGTCTGGGGGTTGGATTTGCAGTTCTGAGCATGTTTCTAGTACTGCCACACTTCTAAAAAGAAGATGACCATTGACCCTTCCTCTTCATTGCTTCAAGCCTTTCTGTTCTTTTATTTTTGACACTGAATGGAGAGCACTTTATCAGTTCAGGGGGCAAGCCTCAAGCCAGTGTATGCCTGAGGCCTGAAATACTATTTCATTTCTGAAATATTTTAAGTTTGAACTCCTAAAAGCTGCCTTGTTACCCATCTGTGAGCAGGAGCCAGATGGAACACACATCTGGAGCACCATCTCTTGCCAAAGAAAGAGGTAAACAGCCAGAACAGTCCAAAATGTGCAGAATCTAATTAGGCATCTTTCAGAACAAAGGAAGCAAGTGGGCTGAATGGCTCCAGGTGCTTCAAACATATGTTTTAGAGTAAGAATGCAATGTTTTGTCTTCTAGTATTAAGATGTTATTCTTTGACTTTACTTACGTTTCTGTACAAGTTAGTTAAGGTATATTGCTCTACCTCTTAAATAAGACTAAGGAAAAAGTAGCTCAGACACTGATGACTTCTCCCCCCCCAACTTTTCCCAGGTGTGGAGTTTATTAGACCAGGGGTTGCTTACTGACACACTGGATGGCATGGGAGCACTGGTAACACTCTTAGACCTGTGCGACTGCACTTTGCTTTCTGCCTCCCACAGCACACCTTATCTAGGAGTGTGGAACCTCATTTACAATCATCAGCAGAAAACCTTGGCACCTGTCCCAAATACAGGCTGCGCTGCATTGTCCCATGGGGGGAACTATGTCTATTTTACCCAGCCTGAAGACACACAGAAAGTCATCATCTGGAACGCCACAGAAGGTGAACTGCATCTCAGAAATACTGCATTAAATTGAGTCTGCATATGGGGTAGGATAGAAACAAAACAACTCACAGAGGCAGCAAAGGCAGGGTTAGCTTTCTGAGCATATGACAAGCATAGTCTGCTCCTTTCTGCTTTTTCTAAGCATGAAATTTGTTTCAGGCTTGGAGAGCTTTTTCATCTCGTCTCCAAAGTTTTTGTCTAGAATAGCTTATTATTATGACATGGGAAAACTGGAAATGTGAATAATATGCAAAATATTTCACAAATAAAGAAGCCAATCATGGGCCCCATCTGAGGGAAGACATTCACATGCAGTTGGAATAAGAACAGTCTTGCTGATTTCCTTCTGTTTTACAGGTGAAGTGCATGACACACTGGACACCTCTGCCCAAGTGAGATGCCTGGAAATAGCTGAACAAAACCAGCTCATTTTCACAGGGCTTGTATCTGGAACAGTCCTTGTCTTTTCACTGAACTCCAGGCAGGATGTAGCATGCATCCCACCTCCAGAGTCACAGAAACCAGTCAACGACATGGCAATCAACAAACAGGAAAAGCAGCTTGCCATAGCATATGATGATTTAGTCCTTGTGCTGGATATTATGCCTGCAGATCCATGCCCAGTGATCGACAGGCCCACCTACACCTTTAAAACTCAGATCCCTGGCTCTCTGATTTCCAGCGTGGCTGTCCTTGCAGATTACAGAGTCCTCTATGGCATGACTAGCGGGGACTTATTCCTTTACGACTGCCCTCGGGCCCAAGTGTTTCCTTTGGAAGGTCACAGAAGCCAGATCTCTTGTTTGGAAAGCAGCCACGGAGAGCAGCAAGCACTCAGTGGATCTGAAGATTCCCTGCAGCGTCTCTGGGACTTGGAGTTCTGTCAGCAGGAACACGAGATGTGCTATTACAAGGTACTACCGTGGTAAGACAGTATCAATAGTCAAGTACTGCCCTGAGCTGTCAGGGAGAATCTAACTGACAGGATTCCCAGCTCTTAAAAAGAATACCCAAATCCTGTACACAGCTGTTCAAACTGACAGGCAGCAAGCTATTCTCAGCACCTAGGTCTGATTTTAAAGCATCCTTACATCTAGATACACTATCAAGGTGTCAATGCTGTCTAAGTGAATGAGTACTGTTAACACCACTCTGACACTAAACGTAAGTCATAGGAGTTATTTATCTACAGCTTATTACTGCTCATTTAGCTGGTGTAAGCTAGAAGACACAAATCAGTGAAGAGAATGAGACTTCTCAAGTTAACAATAGCAACACAAGGGGTAAATTGGGCCAGTTCAGGAGCATCCAGTAGGGGGAAAAAAAATGATGGTGGAGGCTGGATCAATGCTGTTACTCTTTTACCTGACAATACACTATGGACACCTCTGAGCTACTCCTTTCCATAGGTGGAATAATGGGTTTTTGTACAGTCATACTAGGCTCTCTTTCCTGCACAGCTATAGACTGCTTCACAAGCTAGGGGCTTTATTTTGTGATACCTCCCATCCTCCTTCCAGGAACACTCTTGTAAAAATCTTTACTTATTACCTCTATTCTTAACCATTGAATAACAACTGAATATTTTAAGGCACCTTCACTTCAACCTGTATTTATCAGCATAACAATCTAATTCTAAACACCCATTTTCAGCCCACATCGCTCCTGAAAGGCATTTGCTGTGCTTGCTTCTCAAAAGATAAGTACTTGTACACTGGGTCGCTGGATCAGTCCATTACAGTCTGGGATGTTGCAAGTGGTAAGTAATTGTGAAATGCTAGCAACAACAAGAAAGCCTGTACTCCCTGCTGTACTAAATAGGCTTGTAGCATCCTTCATGTTGCAAGGGGGGAAACATGCCATACAGCAACAGTTTGTACAAGTATCAGAACAGAGGCTGGAATACCAAATCCATAGGTAACATTCGCATTGTGACTGGAAGCTGCAATTGCAAAACTACAGTTGGAGTATTCCAGCCCATAGCAGAGAAATACATTCTGGGTTCAAATACCAGCGGCGAGTTTAAGGGCAAAGCAAGAAAGGTTTCTGTAAGTTTCCATTATGCAAATCTTCTATAATGCTTTAAGGAGAAACAAGCAGCACGGCTACTTTTTTCCCCCTCTCCTCCTTGCTCTTCATGTGACCCAATTTTACTGCGTTCAAATTGTCTGGTGACAAGGGACCATTTGAGGGAAGTGGCATATTTTAAGTCCAATCCTACTACACAGTAAATGCTTTATTCCAAGCTTGGTTTCCACAGGTGCCTTGCTGGCTGTACAGTGTGTATACACAACTGCTAACAGAATTGTACCAACTGCAGATGGATTTGTTGCAATAACAGAAGTTGGTTATATAATTCACAAGAAGTTTCACTGTCCTAAGACCACCCCTCCTCGGTATAACCCACTCCAGAACATTGTGGCAACGGGTATGGTAAAATCCAGAAAGACAGAGAGGGAAAACTCAAACAAGCAACAGTACAACCAAGGAAATTCTTCTGGGAGCCTGATTCATACCAGCAAACTCTCTCAAATCTGTTCAGTGACGTAAAAAGCAAAGATGAATAGGATAAACCAGCATAAACACCCAGGATTGAGCTTGCAGGTTTCTCTTTCTATCCTTTTGCCTCAGTGTCTCAGAATTACAATATTAAACATTGCTGAAAACTCCCTCTGTGTGGTTGTTCAGAGTCTATTGATACTTTTGCACAACACCACTGCTGTCGCGTACCATTCATAACCACTTAAGAAAGGTAAATAAGGAAGGAAAAAGAAACGGACCCTAAACTCACACTTTATCCAACCGCACAGAGCAGGCACCAGAGCTCGGCCTGCCCCCTTGCTCGCAGCCCAACCGGCTCTCGCCACTGCGGCCTGCCCGCGCCCCACCTCGGCTCTCCCCCTCCCGCGAAGGCCTCCCGTTCCCGGCACAGAAACACCGGATTTTTGGGCCGCCGTTGCCCCCTTAGGGGTTCGGCTCCAGGCCCGACGCCCCCCCCCCAGCCCCCTACCCACCTCCACCCCCGACCTCCCCCCCCCCAGCCCGGAACGCGCTCCCCCCACCGCCCCCCGGTGATCCCCTCTCCCTCCTTTAAACCTCTCACCGGGCCCGCTGCCTTCACCGTTCTCCCTCCCACAGCCACCGGATGAGTTTCCCTGAGGCGCGGCTCCCGCCATGGCGGTTAAACGGCCGGAAGCAGCGCGCGCCGCCCAAGGTTCCGCGCCGGGCCGTGGCGCCGTACGCGCTGACGCAGGCGCTCCGCACGCGCTGACGGGGGCGGGCGAGCGAACGAGCGAGCGGGGGGCGGGGGGGGGGAGCGGGTGTGTGTTGGGGGGGGGGGGGGGCGCGCGCTGCTGCCCGACTCCCAACATGGCGGCGGGGGGCGGCGGCGGCGGCCGGGGGGGCAGCGCCCCGCGTTGGGGTGGCGGCGGCGGCCGGGCTGCGGCACAGGAGAAGCTGCCGGTGCATGTGAGTGCGGCGACCGCCCCGGCCGGGACCACCGTGATTTCTCCCTTTTTCCGCCCCAACCCCCCTTCCCCCCCCCCCCCCCACCTCCGGCGAAGGGCCGCTCCCCATCGCCCTCGACACCCCCCCCCCCCCCCCCCCCGCCGCGGGATGGCCCTGCCCGCCCCACCGGGACCTGCCTCGCCCTGTCCTCCGCGCCGAACCCACCCCCCGGTGCCTGTGTGTCCCCCCCCCCTCCCCTGCACCGGGACCCTGGGGTGCCCCGGGGCCTTCCCCCGCCATCCTTCCCCGGTACACCGGGGTCCCCTGGGGCCTGCGTCCCCCTCCTCCGGTACCGCGAGGCCCCCCCCCCCAGGCCTGTTCCCCCCCGCGCCCGGTTCTTCTCCTCCGGTACCGCGGTCATCCTCCCCGGGGACCTGTTCCCCCTCTCCACGGTACCGAGCCCCCCTTGCCATCCTCCTCCAGCACCGTGAGGCCCACCCTCCCTAGTACGGTGGTGCCCACCCCACCGTGGGGGGGTCTGCCTTCCTCGGGGCCTCCCTCATCTGGTACCGTGTGTCCATCCCCGGGCTGCTCCCACTTCCCCGGTGCTGTGGGGCTCCCCCCCCCCCCCCCCGGGGCTTGTTCCCACCTCTCTCGGTGCCGTGGGGTGCCCCTGCCCCCCCGTTCTGGGATCGTGGGGTGCCTCAGGGCCTGTTCCCCCTTTCTGGGCCTCACCCGCGTTCTCGCCCCGCAGGTGGAGGATGCGCTTTCCTACCTGGACCAGGTGAAGATCCGCTTTGGCAGCGACCCCGCTACCTACAACGGCTTCCTGGAGATCATGAAGGAGTTCAAGAGCCAGAGGTAAAACCCAGGTCCTGCCCCCCAGGGCTGCTCCGGGGAGCTCCTCAGCCTTTGCGGGGGTCGCTCAGCCTTTGCGGGGGTCTCTCTGCCTTCACGCCATCTCTCCATCTCCGCAGACACACTGTCCGCCAGTAGTGCAGTCACTAGACGCTGGAGGTGGAGGGTCTCTGTCCCTCCCGTTGTTTTTCAGAGATGAAATCCACAGGAAAAGGCAAATCTGTTTTTACTTCCCACTCTGAAATGCAGATCTGGAAATAAGTGAGGAAGCTTGAATGCAGAGCCTCTCTGTGACCTGTCAGCCCTAGAGGTGATGGCTGTCTTGCCCATTTTGGGTAACCTGCACGCTCATATCTCCTCTCTGTGGATAACACTCCCAGTATGAGGCTGCAGTGGTCATTCCCTCTGCTTGGGCTAATTTCTAGGCCTGAGGTTCCCAAACTTGCTTGTTAAAAATTGCATCTCTAAGAAGCCAGATGCTTCCCATACCTGTGTAATTTTCTGTGTTTAACTTGTATTTCTGATTTGGACACAAGTAACAAACTCTTCTCAATTTTAGCATTGACACACCTGGAGTAATCCGACGTGTTTCACAGCTTTTCCATGAGCATCCTGACCTCATTGTAGGATTCAATGCTTTCCTCCCTCTGGGCTACAGGATAGAAATTCCAAAGAACGGGAAGTTAAGTATACAGTCACCTTTGAATAGTCAGGTAGGTTATAGAGCTCATATTCTCTAAATAAATTCCGTTACATGTGTTGCTATACACATCTCTTGCACAGTTTAGGCTATGTAGATTTACGTGTATTGCATGTTGCTAAAGTTTTTACATGGTTTTCAAAGTCTATGATAATGGGCATAATATAAATTTAAATATTTATTCTCAAACCAGTTGTTAGTTTAGCTTACACAAGAATGATATTCCTGCATGAAGTGCCACTTCAACTCCAAATACTTCAGTCAGATTTGAAAACTGAAATTGTAATTAGCTTGACATATAGATTCTTAAGACATGGTGTCTGTAGTGACAAATTTCAAAAAGAGATCCTGGAGGAACTGCATTTCCAGTCCTCCACTGAGAAACGGGGAGATGTGTTTAGGCAATAGGCAAAAAATGTCAGGTATTGCCATGCAATTGCTAACATCCTGCAATGAAAGACATCTGCTGTACTACAGATGGATACATATTGGCCTCTGCTGCTTTTTTTGTTGTTGTTGTGTGGTTGTGGAGGCTGAAACAGAGCTATTACCTGAATTCTACTGATAAACTTGTGGTTTAACTCTAATTAGTAGCAGTAAATATCTTTTAGATCTCAGTTCCCTTAGATCTCTCTGTTGCTTAGAAATTTAGCACCTTTAAGAGCCTTATGTTTTAATATGTTTCTTAAAACTGACAGTTCCTCTGAAATAAAACAGTGGTAACAGAAACTGCAGTGCGTGTTGTTTGGTACACCCTCTCAAGTGTAGTGGATAATGCAGTGACAGTCAAAAGCAGTAATGAGTCAGATGATTCATAAACCAGGATATGACTTACGGGATTTTTTTAACTGATGGTGTTATTAAACTAGGTAGGGAAATTTATCGGCTAATTAAATCTTTTTTCTTTCTTCTTCACGTCACGTGGTAATCTTTTTTTAGCTAGACAGCTTGAAAATCCTGATGCTAGCTTGTTGTTGAACTTGCACCTATGTTTCTGTACAAGTCACTGTCTTATGTGTCTTATGCCACTAGGTGCCCTCAGAGCCTGTTCCCAGCGCTCTCCCTGGCAGCGGGCTGTTGTTGCATTACTCCCAGGAGAATTCACACAATCACAGTGACTGTTCCGAGGAGTTTAGGCAACAGCTTCCGTACAAAGAAGATAAATCCCAAATTCCTTTGGAGTCTGATTCTGTAGAGTTCAATAATGCTATCAGTTACGTGAATAAGATCAAAACACGTTTTCTTGACCATCCAGAAATTTACAGATCCTTTTTAGAAATTCTTCATACTTACCAGGTAAAGAGTCTTCCATATAAGCGATTGTGGGTTTGCACTGTAGCTGTTTGAGGAGTAGCTGTCAAATGAAATGTCTGCCTATTGAACAGGCTTGTACAGTTCCCAAGCACTAGCCTTTGTCCAACAATTGCCTCATAGATATTCCCATGAAATGACAAAAGTGTGAAAACTGTAGAACTTTCCAGGGTCTGAGGTGCAAAGGGGTCGTATCTAGATCTGTCTTTGCTAACCTTTGGTTGATTTAGTGATATTCTGAGTGAAAGGATGCACTGTGAGCACCTTAGGCTAGCTGATAGTTATTTCAAGTTTGTGTAGCATAAGGTTTTTGGCTGAGCTGATGAGTTTTCTTGCATAGTGAGGTATGTTTTTGACTCTTTTTAACATCTGTGCGTATCTTTTCAGAAAGAACAGCTGAACACTAAAGGCCGACCCTTTCGAGGCATGTCAGAAGAAGAAGTGTTTACTGAAGTAGCAAATCTGTTCAGGGGACAGGAGGATCTGCTTTCTGAGTTTGGACAGTTCCTCCCGGAGGCTAAAAGGTCTTTGGTATGTGTACGCTTAGAACAAGGCAGAATATTGAATACTCTCTGTTTGTATGTAGAATACATAAAGAAGCTTTAGGAATGCAAAACGTTATGGAAAAACATACAGCCAGTAGATGAACTTTGCTCCTCTTCATTGCTTGGAATTTTGCAGAACAGGTGACTTTACATGCTCCGTGTTCTGTTCAGTTATATAGGATTCTTTATTTGCACCAGTGGAGAAGAGAACATTGAAATCATTATTTATTTACTTCAGTTCACAGGAAATGGACCATGTGAAGTGAACAGTGTCCAGAAAACTGAGCATGAGAAGAATCTGGAACACAGCAAAAAGCGATCTAGACCACTGCTGTTGCGTCCTGTTTCTGGCCCAGCAAAGGTATCTTTTCGCAAGTAAAAACTTAGAATAACCTGATATTACTCACTGTGTTTAGATAATTGCTTAGATAAAGTAGTAATGAGTAGCATCTTTGAGGTATGTAGGTATTCGGTATGAGAACAAAATTTCAAAGTTATTTTAAAAATAATAATTACTGCAGAGAAAAGGAATTTATAAAGTATGCTTACGTGTGCGTGGTAACATATTGAATACTAAATATCAAGACCTTCTGTACTAAGCATTGGCCCTGGAAAGGGACAATTTATTTCTTCTAGAAAGAAGTCTTTCTTTGGAATTAATTCTCAATTCATCCTTTTTGTTGTTGTTTCTTCTTCTTAGCTGGGAGTCATTTGATAGAGATTGCTGTGGAGGAGTTGACACAGCAATGCTAGACCACTGTTTGGGAAATACGGAGTTTCAGCCTTTGCAGAGAGCTGTTATGTATCAGTGAAGTGGAATTTGATAGTATTTGTGTCACAACATTTTAAGTGTAACTGCTTGTTCTTTTAACAGAAGAAAATGAAACTGCGAGGTACCAAAGATCTGTCAGTAGCAACAGTGGGAAAATATGGAACACTGCAAGAGTTTTCCTTCTTTGACAAGGTCAGTATTTGGCCTGTTCTCACATTCTGTGGACTTATTTTCAACCATTTATGTAGTTATAATTGGTTGGTTTTTTATACAATCTGTCTGTCAGCACTTAGCAATTGCCTGATTTTTCAAGTGGTAAAGACAGACCAAGAAAAGAGAAAATAGGTGGGTTTGGAAGATGAATAGAAACTGACAATTAACCTTTTCCTGCATGCTTGTCTCTTATGGACGTGTTTTTCTTTCTTTTTCAGTGATGTTTCCTCATGTTACCATCTGTAGTTACTAGATTATTGTTTGAAACTGGGCATTTTTTTGCATATTCTCTTTTTATGTTGCAAAATAGACAGAGGTTTGTCACTGTACCCGTGGTTCAGACTACTTGGAATATGAACTAAATAAAAGTGGTGTTCAAGTGATCTGATCGTTTCTCTCCAAATTGTGCTTTAGGTGCGTAGGGTGCTAAAGAGTCAGGAAGTCTATGAAAATTTTCTCCGTTGCATTGCTCTCTTCAACCAGGAGTTGGTTTCTGGCTCTGAGTTGCTCCAGCTAGTTACACCATTTTTAGGGTAAGTTACTGACTACCTTCTCTGCTGTGTCGTACTTTTTAGGTCTTACTCTGTTACTTTTTGGTAGACATTGTGAACTTTGTTACTAAAGTTTGGGATTTAATTTAAGAAGTATCTCCTAGGTAGCATGCAAGAAATTGGAAGGCTAATCCAAAAAGAGGAGTAATAAAATCTGAATCTTTTAACGTATCTACACAGCTCTTAAAATGCATTTTGGGGAGGATATTTTCCTCTCTGCATCCAGTTGAAAGCCTCACAAGCATCAGACTACCTGATGTTATACTAAGTCATTGAGGGCAGAGAATCTCATGAATTCTGGAGGGTGGTCTCTGTTCACACTCCCTGTTCTAATCTCTCAAAATACCATACAGGTATAAACATGAAATCTCAGAACAGAGCTGTGAAAAGGATAAATAGTTCGAGCTCTGATGTGAGCCTCTTGTGCTGTTTGGCTTCCAGCAGGGGAGGGAGAGTCACATGGCAAGGATCAGTGACTCCTCAGTTGGTTGAGGGGAGTATTTGTGAAGTTGTGAAGGGAAATTCTTTTTCGGCCTTAAGTAAAAAAAAAAAAAAACCAAAAAAAACCCAAAACAACAAAAAACCTAGAGTAATTCAGAGAGAATGACAACAGAGGTAAAATGTTGGTAAAAGATTTCTCACTGCAATGCTAAGTTTGTTTAGATTTTCTCCCTTGCTTTTATGACACACGTTAGCCACCCTAAAACTGTCAGAGTGAAATAACAAAATACCCTTACTTGTCTTTTTGAAGGAAATTCCCAGAACTCTTTGCACAGTTCAAGTCCTTTCTTGGTGTGAAAGAGCTTTCATTTGCTTCTCCACTGAGCGACCGATCTGGGGATGGAATGAGTCGGGAAATTGATTATGCTTCCTGTAAACGCATAGGATCAAGTTACCGGGCTCTCCCAAAAACCTATCAGCAGCCAAAGTGCAGTGGAAGAACAGCCATTTGCAAGGAGGTATTTTGGGATCAACCTATTCAATCCCTGAACACAAATTGCACTTACATAACTTGAAGTGGGGTAGTTAGAGCTACAGCTTCTGCATGTGGATTCCCCTCTTTAATGCTGATTAGCCAGCTTTAATCTCACATCGGTTATTCATCCCATTTATTGAAATAAGAGTATCCACATGCATTTTACTAACTTTATCTGAACCCATCTCAAATGGCGTCTTTCATTTTTAATGCCTTTTGAGTCTGTGTGCATACACAAATTTATTCCTATAGACAGAAAAGAATATTAAATAGCCTGAAATTAATTTTCTAGCAGTGGACCAATATAGACTTTAGAAACAGTTTTTCTCCTGAAAGAGCACTGTGAGCCAGCGTCTTAAGCTCTGTTCTCGGTGAGAACAGACATCTGCAGCATAGTTGCTCCTACCTCTTGCTGCTGTTGGCAACTCTGTCTCCTTTACTTACAGTTGCTGACTACTGCAGAGTGATCTCTGTGGTTTGTTAGGTGATGGTGAAGGTGCATTCGAGCTTTCTGAGCAGGGCCCTGGCACAGTTCCACACAGACCACTAATCTTCTGAGGAGCAGTCGTGACAGTGACTTGTGAACTAGGTCTGAAACTTCCAATAGAAATTCAGGGAAGAACTGCAAAAATGAAACAGAGAAGTATCAGACCCCATGAGAACAGCTCTGAGCTCATAGGGCTCTGTTCAATGTCATGTCTTTGCACTGTTGCAGGTGTTAAATGATACCTGGGTTTCATTTCCATCCTGGTCTGAAGACTCCACTTTTGTCAGCTCCAAGAAGACCCCTTATGAGGAGCAGTTGCACCGCTGTGAAGATGAGCGGTTTGAGGTACCTCTGCTACTGAACTTCCTGTCTGCCTCCTCAGAAAGCAAAACTTCTAGCTATGAGGAATTTGACTGAATTAATTGGTGGCCAAATACTGAAAGTTCTATTACTGTTTGTTGGTTTCAGGTAGAGTTTGGTGTTTTCCACTTGCCTGGAGTCTAATAGTTCTTCTAGGCATGAGTCCAGTTCTAAAAAGCATGTTACCTTTGGGAGAACTGGCGGAGGTGTATTTTCTAGGAAGAAACCTTGCTGATGCTTCTTAGCTCCACCCAGTGGGGCTGGAATGCATGCCACAAAGCTGAGTGCTGCTGGTCTCCATTTTCCTGCTATGCCTGTTCTTACACTGTGTCTTTTGTGAACTCTTAACAGTTGGATGTTGTCTTGGAGACCAATTTAGCCACAATACGTGTGCTGGAGAGCGTGCAGAAAAAACTGTCTCGACTGACTCAAGAGGATCAGGAGAAATTTCGACTGGACGATTGCTTGGGAGGAACATCAGAAGTGATCCAGCGCAGGGCCATCTATCGCATCTATGGTGATAAAGCACCAGAGATCATTGAAAGTCTTAAGAAAAACCCAGTTACTGCAGTTCCTGTTGTTCTTAAGAGGTAATTCCCATTCTCCTGTGTTCTTTCAAGAAACTGATAAAGGATTTTTAAAGCATTTTTAAACAACTGGTTTCTGTAGATGTTGTTTCAAAGGATAACGCGTCTTCAGCTGTGGTGATTTTATTTATTTATTTATTGCTTCCAAGGATATTGAAAAGTTTTTGGTACATCACAGTTGGCTACATTAAAAATGCTTTGTGTGTATTTCTGTGGTTGTCTTTTTGAACTGAAGTAGACTATATATTTATATAGATTGAAAGCAAAAGAGGAGGAATGGCGGGAGGCCCAGCAGGGCTTTAACAAAATTTGGCGGGAGCAGTATGAGAAAGCCTACTTGAAGTCCCTTGACCACCAGGCCGTCAACTTCAAACAAAATGACACCAAAGCTTTGCGCTCCAAGAGCTTGCTGAATGAAATTGAGAGTGTCTATGATGAGGTGCGTACGCTAGTAAATAACCCATCCGGTATGTCCTTCATTTATGATATTATCTAGAAGTTTACGTAGCACCTGGGACCTCGTTGAAGTGGTAGTGCTCTGAAGAGTGCTCAGTCAAAAATGACTGTCCCAAGCATAGCGTTAATACTGGCTTATTTCTTCTGGCAGGAGTGGCTCTTGAGCATGGATTGGAAGGATCTTTATCTATTTGTCTCTTGATTACAGCATCAGGAGCAGCATTCAGAGGGGAGAAGTTCGTCCACAAATGAGCCTCATCTTATCTTTATCTATGAAGATAAGCAGATTTTGGAAGATGCAGCGTCACTTATCAGCTATTATGTAAAAAGGCAGCCTACTATCCAAAAGGAGGATCAAGCAACCATTCGGCAGATAGTGCATCACTTCATACCTGAGCTGTTCTTCTCTCAGCCCCCTGAGCACAGTATTTCTGAAGAATCAACCGATGAAGACAGAGAAAACCACCAGGGGCAGAACCTGGATACTCCTGAGCTACGGAAAAAACACGTGCCTGGGCCTCCAAGCAGTCCTTTGGAGGCAAAAGCAACCTTCTGTGATGTTACAGCTGCTGAGCCCCACAACACCCTGGATGATGTTTACAGTCTATTCTTTGTCAATAATAATTGGTATTTCTTCCTCCGCCTTCACCAGACTCTGTGCTCAAGGCTCCTAAAGATTTATCGTCAAGCTCAGAAGCAGCTTCTAGAATATCGGACTGAAAAAGAGAGAGAGAAACTCCTTTGTGAGGGAAGAAAAGAAAAAACCAATGATCCAGCCATGGAACTAAGACTGAAGCAACCAAGTAAGAATAATCCGGGACATAGTCCATTCTTAATGCTCTGGTTGCTAGTGCTCAATTGTATGTATCTGAGTAACCGAGACCAGCAGGCAAGTCTGTAAGGAATGTAGAGGTGCAAATCTCCACTTATTTGTGATTTGTGGACACAGCTAATTTAACAGGATAGCTCGTTTGTAATTTATCTTCTGAGGGCTCTCATGCATAGTTCATAGAGACTTCACACAAGCCCACTGTTGTCAGATGTTCTCAAGTGTCTCATATTAATCTGTTACTTTGATTTAAAATGTAAATGGCTCCACAACGAAATAGTTAACTGCACAAGGTAGTCATGGAAGTGCATGAGATAAAACTGTTACAGTCCATCAGCACTCCTTACAGAGAACTGTCTGTCTGTAAGCATGTTCTTGGTACTGAATGTTATGTTTCTCGAGCAGTGCTGTCCCTTGTATCTCTTGACTTCACTCTGCCTCTTACATGCATTAAGTGACTGCACTTTTCCCCTACCCAGGTGAGGTGGAACTGGAGGAGTACTACCCTGCGTTCCTGGATATGGTGAGGAGTCTGCTGGATGGCAATATTGACCCAACGCAGTATGAGGACACTCTGAGGGAGATGTTCACTATCCATGCCTATATTGGCTTTACTATGGACAAACTGGTGCAGAATATTGTCCGCCAGGTAACTAATTTGATGGCTGTGCTGTGTGTTTGGGGGGCTGCACATCTCCCTTCTATAGACAAATAGGTTTCTCGCAGTACCCTGTAATGCAAGGACTCACTAAACATACAGCAAATTCATAGGAAAGTTATATATGTGGGGGAAACAGTAACAGAAGTTCAGTGAGATGGTCCCTGTACTGAAGCTGAACTACCTTAGGGGAGTTACTCTTCCTGGCCTTTTCCAGCATTTTTTAAGTTCCAGTCTTTTCAAAATTCTGCCATTCCCAAAATACATCTAAAAGAAAAAAAACCAAAAAGGTCCAGTCCTTTTACTCAAATCTGTCTTCTAATTGTAGTTTTGTTACAGTTAAGGCACATCAACCCCTCGCTTTTCTCTGTTCCTTTTATTGCAAAGTAATGAAAAAGGGAGTGAAATGTGTGAAGTCTCTGGAGTTAAAGCTTTGGTACTTCATCTGAGGTGTGATGCTGTGCTGAGTTTTGTGCTCCTTTCATAACACACTAGAGTTAACTCTTGGCCCAGACTTGCTGACTGAATTCCCCCTTTTTTAATGGAAGCTTCACCATCTAGTGAGCGATGACATCTGCTTGAAGGTTGTTGAGCTCTACTTGAACGAAAGGAAGCGAGGTGCTGCTGGAGGTAACTTATCCTCTAGGTGTGTCCGGGCAGCAAAGGAGACCAGCTATCAGTGGAAGGCTGAACGTTGCATGGCGGATGAGAACTGTTTCAAGGTAAGAACATGCTGCCAGGGAACTTCATAAAGTGACTGTGGCACTTTACCTGGGAGAATTGGGTTTGGAAGCTCCAAGGCCATAAGGGTGAGAGAGAGCAATATGGAGAGAAGGTACAAAAACCAGAGCACAGACAGTAAAAGTGGCATGCTGGCTCACTGAAAAGCCCTGCTGCTTACTCCTCTCCTAGCTCATATTTGTTGTCCAAATGACTTCTTGTGAGTATACAGCATTTTATTGTGAACCCATGTGGCCAATATCTTGTGCCTGTAACTTTATTACAGGTAATGTTTCTTCAGCGGAAAGGACAGGTGATCATGACCATTGAGCTTCTGGATACAGAAGAAACCCAGACAGAAGATCCTGTGGAGGTCCAGGTAATATTACAGTGACTGCGGAGTCTGCTGTACCACAGAAAAAGCAGATGTGTAAGAATGCTTTCCCGCTTTCTTGTTCTAAAATGTGAGACTTTGCCGGGAGGATAAGTTTACCTGGGAGGTGGGAAGATTACATGTGGTCATTGACAGAAATGGGTATGTTTCAACATAAATCAGCTCCATAAAAAGCAGCTTGGAAATAAACTAGTTCTTTGCGGTGATGTTTGTCTTGATGAGCACGAAATCTGACTTGAAATTGGTCTCTCTTGTGTAGCACCTGGCTAACTACATGGAGCAGTACGTTGGGGTAGAAGGAGCTCCGAACAACCAGAATGACGGCTTCTTATTGAAACCAGTCTTTCTGCAAAGGTGAGCACGCTCCCTCTCCTGAGTCACACCTGCAGCAGCTGGTACTGCTTCCTCTCTGCATATGTGGCAGTGGTTTTAGGTGATGTGCCATACTAGCAACTCCAGGGAAATGCACTCATCTTTGAGGTCCAAAGGGGCTGCTGTAGTCCAGTGTACTGCATAAGAATGCTGAAGAAAAAATTAATGACCACTGCATTGAGGTTTGTTCATGAGACCGTGTTTAGAAGGGAGTGGGACTGTTTAAGCAGTCCCTTCTGGGAGGAATTTGAGGTCTAATTTGCTCCCATTTCACTAAATATTTGTCAGACTGTATGGGGGAAGGTCCTGGAGAAAGTCTGAAAACTAAATGTGGAAATACAAATTTCATACTTGTGCTGTCAGCTCTGCTAGCTTAAGAGAATGGATAACCAAGCGTGACACATGTTTTGTCATCATTGTTTTGTTCTAGAAACCTAAAAAAGTTTCGCAAGTGGCAATGTAAGCAAGTGAGAGCTCTGCGTAGTGAAGTGAAGAGCTCCTGGAAGAGGCTGATTGGGGTGGAAAGTGCCTGCAACGTGGACTGCCGGTTCAAGCTCAACACCCACAAAATGATGTTCATCATGAACTCGGAGGATTACATGTACAGGCGGGGAGCTCTCTGCCGAGCCAAGCAGGTGCATCTCCTATTACTCTCTCTGCAGCTCAGGCAGTAGCAGAGGTTGAGGATGTGAGCCAAAAGACAGGTACCAATAAGAAGTATTGTGGCTGAATTCCTGCAAACTACACCCAGAAGTTACTACTCTGTGTTGGATGAAACATGGAGGAGAGCTGGTAAATGCTCCGTACTTTGGTTTAGTTTAGCAGCCTTTTCTTTACCATGCAAATTTTAAGGGGGAGTGGCAAACATTAAGAAATAGAGATCTTTAAATGCAGGTATGCGGTTTCCTGTTTTACTGTTTGTGTTGTGTTGTAAAGCATGCACATCTCAGACATACAAATAGGTGAGGGTTTCGGCTTCTCGCCCAGAAACCTCTCGGTGATCTTTACTGTCCTGCTTTCAGGTACAGCCAATGGTACTGCTAAAGCACCACCAGCAGTTTGAAGAGTGGCACAATAGGTGGCTAGAAGAGAACGTGACCATGGAGGCAGTTGATGTAGTTCAAGACTGGCTAATGGGAGACGAAGACGAGGAGATGGTGCCCTGTAAAACAACTTGTGAGACGGTGAATGTCCATGGGGTCCCAGTGAACAGATACAGAGTTCAGTACAGTCGCCGTCCAGCTTCACCGTGAGCAGAGACTTGTTCCTGGGGCCAAGACAAGTAGGAGCCTTGCTGGTGAAACACATTTACTCTGAGAATAGTGGTGGGAATGCAATGTATGTATTAATGATATTTATCCAAACAGCATTTTACTTTGGATTATGATGTATTTTCCATATGGCATAGACTTGTCTCCTTGCAGTGTAATCCTCCAGCCATCGTGAAGAGACTTTTAAAAGCTTTATGGGAAGAGGGCTCTTGGCATTGCCACACACTTTTTAGTAGTTTCCTAGCTTTAGGCCACTGCTGACCAGCCAATACTGGAAGGCTGAGCGAGGGGGTCAGGCTCTGGGCGAACTACCACTAGTGGCTTTGTTGGACAGATGGAGCTGGGCTGGTGTTTGAGCAGATGCTGGCAGCTGCTTCCACTTTGAAGGGTTTAATGTTCCCTATCTTCCTGAATTTATGCCGTCTTGGAGCCTGCAGAACTCTTCAATGTAACCTCCGAGTGCCAGCGGGGCTGCGAGCACCTGGCACAGATTGCTAGCCCCGCTATGGGCTGCTTCGTTATCTATGTGTACTAATAAGGCAATGAACGCAGTATTTGTTACTGGTGCTCTGCTGAGAAAAATGCCAAAACTGAGAGACATGGGTGAACAGCGTACTAAACGCTCTAACTCTTGCTCATCAACTAAGTATTTTGGAGCATGAACTAAGGGGAAGAAACTCTCTGAGCTGCAGTGCTAGGCAAGAGCAACTTGCGGCGCAAGACAGCCTAGGCCCATCAGCTACCCCTCTGCAGATGTGCACCGGATCCCATGTTGTTGCTTTGTCAACTTACGACCTGTTGCAGACTCTGCCTTCTCAGATCTGGAGCTGCTTGGGGCGTGTGCGTGGGGAGGAATATCCATTGCGAGGTCTGGCCTGTTTTGGTTTTGGGGTTTTTTTGTATTTTGCATGTTGATTGGCAGCCTCTGGAGCCTGTGTTCTCAGGCGCTTTGCTTTCCTTGTGCATGCCCGGACTCCGTGGTTCTGCTGGGTTGTACCGCTGAAATAACATCAGTAGATGGAGCTCTTGCAGCACAGTGTTTGCACTGGATCTGAGGTTTGTCCCAGATACTTTGCTGTTTCTGCTGGGTCAGCACAGATGCTGTATTTGCAGTGACACATGGAAATCTGTAATGGGCAGTATTAGATCCAGCCACAACCATCGTAGACAAGCTTTTCCACTGAACTGTCTGTACTTCTATCTAAGCTTTTTTGCAATGAAACCTAACAAAAAACCTACCCCGAACCGTGCAGAACACTACATCAATTGTCTGACTTAAATCTATTGAAAAATCAAGGAAATTTAGTTGTGTCTGTCCTGTAACCCCACTGTGACTTCGCTCTTGTTTTTCAGGGGCCAAGGGCAAGCACACTGTCCATGGAGTGTATTACAAACATAATGTCTTGAGGCAGGTCCAGCCTCCTTTATGCTCTGCTTCCAACTTTTTCCTGGCTTTTGGGGGAATAGCCGCCCCCACCTCAATATTTTTTGTGGCTTTGATTTTTAGGTTATAATTTCTGCCAGGCCTAAGTAGCAGCCTGTAGGATTTGTCCTTGGTTATTTCCACTGTACAACATTTGGTTTTGCAATTGTCTCACTTAACAGTAGAAAAATTGGCCTTTGGGGTACGTTTAATAGAAAACTGTACTGACTCTTTGTCTTTTTTGCAAAATAATCTGTAGGAGGGAAGGAGGGAGGCCAGTCTTTGGCATTCCTGGCCACTTGCACAACCACTGCCAGCGGAGGACTTTTCATCAAGAACTCATGTTCTCGTTGTCTGGGTCTCTGTTAAATTTTGGTTACTGAAATGATCTGAAGGTTCTTCCCCTCCTCTTGTTGCAGTAAGTGATAAAAGACACTGACGACGTAGCTATGGGAGGGCTGGGTGGAAGAACGGGGGGACAAGCCCAGTGCAAAGCACAGTATCCCCCTTTTGCTTCCAGACAGCTCAACAAAATACACCTCAGTCCTCTTTACCTCTCTGCTGTCTTCCAGTGGAGATGACAACTGTGCCAAATTTTATGGTTTTATGATACAGAAAAATGTTTACTAGAAAATAGGTTGCAACTTGTGGCTTAAAATGCATTTGATTCCAAGTGTACCAGGGTGTAGGAGGGTAACGCACCTGGGCACCATCCTGTTCCATCTCCCCATTTTTAAGTGTACTTCAGGTATTTTTAAGCATCCTTATTTTGTAAACCTTAATTTATAGTCTGAACAGACTAAGTAAGACTTTTGCCCTTTACAGTGCTATTGTCTCAAAAATGATAGTAGCAAGTGATGCAAATGGAATAAGCAGGCAGTGCCGGTTTGAGAGTGGCTTGCTAATGTCTGGGAGTTTAAGCTCGACTGCTGTGTATCTGCTAGCACGACCTTGATTCAAGAGTTTGTTCTTCCATTTTTTTGAAGGATATTTGCTTTTGGGCTTGTAATTGCTTTGCCAGCTCTTTGAATGTAGTTTTTTTTATATTTATTTGCACATTCAAGTAAAATAAAATATTGATTTTAAAAGTCTGCAGCTCTCTGTTTTAAATTTATTTTAAATTAATTTAAACTTTCTGATAATCCACAGAAGTGATTGTCTTGCACCTGAAACTGAATTTTAAACAGTAGAAAAATGCAATTCAGAAGTTAGACAAACTGCCCTTCAAGCAATTGCTGGAGAGGCTGCAGGATGTCATGATTTATATATGTGCCAGCTCGCTTCCACTGGGCCAGCAGGCAGCAAATCTTGAACCTTACCCACATTGAGAAGTCAGTGCACAGTAGGCATACGTGAGCCAGTGCACTAGCTAACATAAAAGGGAAATAAAAGTTTCCTGCAAGTAGCGTGCAATAGGAGATCCCCTGCAGGAAGACGGTGCCTGTGGCTCTGTCCTTACGTGTGTGCTGCCAAGACCTCTCTCGGAGCAAAGGCCCTCGACTGGCCGAGAGCACGGGAGTCCAGGGGGTGGCACAGTTGCTCCACACAGAGGTAGGTTTCAAAAGAAAACATTGTGTAGTGCCAGCAAAGCATATCTTTTTGCAGATTGGTTTATTTCTAGCAGCACCTTTGCCACGAGAGGTGTGGCGCAAAGATATGGTCCAGGCCTGGCCCCCAAGTACTCGCACGCTAAATACAACAGACATGGAAGAAAAGTGACTGATTCCAGTTCCGAAATCTATAAGCACATCTGCTACAGGTTAAGACAATACAACTGCAACCATGAAAATAACCCTCCACCCGCCTTTCCCTCAACCTCCCCAAATTCCTGGGTAATAACATGTTTAACTGTGTTCCCTGTGAGCTCTGCACAACAAATGAATGTGTAGATTTTGCAAATTAAGCTGTAGTGATGTGACCCAGATCTGATAGGAGTTTCCTTTACATCATTCTCAACACTTCCGTTGCCATAACAAAAAGCAACTCTGCTTTCTGTGCAGCGTATTACTTGCTCACAGGGAAACAAGCTGTTGTTCTCCTAATAACAATCCTCTGATGCATAAATTGCATGGAATAATTTGATTAAAATGATGGTAGTGGCGTCTCAGAGGACACAGTCCACTTTACACAAGTCTTCTCGCAGAGATCTTGGACTTCTCACAAAGAGGACATTCCCTGTGCTCAAGGGGAGGGACAGCCAGATCTGACATCAGCCAAGAGCAGTTGGAGATCTCAGCAAGTGGACAGCTTTGGCAAAGACAGACAGCTTAAAAATAATCTTTCAGGTTCGCAGGATGGAGTAAGAATTAATGGTTTTCTAAATTAAATTAAGAACTGCTAAAGGGAGTACCTGAATTCAGTATTTAATATTTCAGGACTTTTTTTTTTTTTTTTTTTTCATGTTTCTGTATTGCAGTGATGCACAGAAATACAGGACTGCGAACCAGTGAGAGGCAGTTTAGAAGTATATGTGTAAATATGAGTTGAGTTTTTCTTCATGCTTTAGCCATTCCGCTGGATTAGAAATGAGTAACTAACTTAGCCTTAATGAAACTAGAGGTACACTCTGTCTTCCACTCATCAAAATTAAAGACTAAAGTCCAGCCATTCTAAACCGTACCTGTGCTAAGGGATGAATCCAAAAAGAAACTTCAAATATTCCTGAAGGATGGCTTCATGTGGACTTCTACACTCTGAAGTAAAAACTGCAAGCATGTAGAAGAGTAGTTCTGAGAAAAACCTGTGTCCCCCAAAGTGTTACACCAGCATAAGTCTTGTAAGTGGTGAGGAGAAGGTGTGGCATAACCAAGGGAAGAGATGGGTGGGATCCCAGTGGAGCAGGAGAACTGTGGAACGAGCAGAAGAGAGGCAGGGAGATTCCCTGGAGCTGGGGAGAGTCTCAGGGAGATGGTAAGAGACCTGACGAAGCGAGGGGAGGGGGAGCCAGTGTGATGGCAAAGTCAGGAAGAGTGCCCAAGGTACGAAGTCATTTTGTACGTGCCAGAGCCTGCGAAGACAAATCTGGGGTAGGGGGAACCTGGTTCAAAGGACCATCATTTCTATTTCAATAGTCAGTGGAAGTTTTCTGTGCCTTGTGGTTCTGAGAAGGCTCAGATGCTTGCACACCCCGTGGCTGGGAAAGGCAGGGCCAGCATTGCATTCATGGAAAATGTGAGGCTGTGCTGACACTGGTGGAAATGCTTCATGCAGCTGGCGCTAAGGCAGGGCTGCTGCCTCCGTGGTCAGCTGCCTCTCGTGTCTGCATCGCAAATGCGAGCTCAGCCTGGGGCAGGTACTAGCTGCACTAAGATTTCTGTCTTCACACCTGCTGGCTGCAGCTGGAGAACTCTCTGGAGCTGCTGGAACAGAGCAGAAATAGCAAGCCCCATTATTTGCCTACCACAATTTGCTCTTCCAAGCCTTAAAGCTGTATGGGACAGGCCAGGTGGTGTTTGTACCCTCCCTCTGAGCTTTAAAATCCCTAGCCTGTTTTCCAGCATTACATCTTTTGGGTTCAGAGCCATGGAATAAAAGAGCGCCTTCTCCCAGGAGATGATCTATTGCACAATGAATTACTTTAAAACCAAATTGTTACCCCACAGGGCAGGGATCACACGACTTAAAGAGATGTTAACAAGCCGTGACAAACCTCTGGCATTCGAATTTTCAAGCAAGCTGTTCTGCATCTAAAGCAGTCACTAAAGATCACACAGCATCTGAAAAATGAAGGACACAGCAATGAGTAACCTCTCTCTGCTCCACTCCAGAGACCTGGCCATAGGAAGCAGGGCTGCGATTTGCACACTATCTGAACCTGATTATGTTTAATTTTTTGCATACAGAGCATGGAAAGGATCCTGGCTGAGGCATGGAAAATATGTGGCCACATGAGTCATTCTGTAATGGTTCATAAATCCTGAGAGAATCACAAAAGCAAAACATCTAACATTGCATCTTCCCTGTCCCTGCCAGTGGAACTCCACCTCTCGACACGCTCGGCACAAGGATGTGGGAATATGGTGAAAGCAAAGGAAATAGGATCATTTTCTCCTTGGAATAGAAGAATCTCATCAAACAGCAGCCAGGCTCAGATTTGCAACCTTCACAGAAGAGGCCATTCATAAGCTGAGGAGAAAGAAATGAACTACTCCTCAGGTTGCCAAACCAAATTTACAGTTCCTACTGCCCAGACTCCAGCTTCTGTCTTTACTCCCTTGCAGAGCCAGGCAGGGGACTGGAGAGCAAAAGCCTAAAAACCAGCAACCTCTCAAGCTCTGCCCCACTGGCCTACCCACTTGATGACCACTGGGAAGTGTTCGAGCTGGGGCTCTTACACAGGTGTTGGGAGAGGATTTGGGACTTTCCCAGCAATGCTGTGCAAGGCAGAGCACAGAAGGAACTTACACTCTCGAGGAGTTAGAGAAGGGGGGACCAAGCAGCAAAGGATCTTAAAGGTTCAGGGAACGTCTGCCAGTCCCTCTTACACCATTACGCGAGTCGTCTTCCCCATACAACCAGCAGGTATGTGGCAGCGGCGTGCCGCTGCTCCAGGCTATTAGCTAACCCAGAGCGCTCAACCCTCTTGGGGGTTTACTGGGTGGAGACTGCACATCTCTGGAAAAACACAGCTCTTCTTGGGCAAGAGTGACTGAAATCCACCATTATCTACCCAACAGCAGAGACTTCCCGTACACCCTTGTCAGGCCCCTTTCCTGCTGGATGGAGCTGCTCTCCCTGTTCCTGGTAGTTTATCAGCGGAAGCACAGTGTCTCCCTAAAGCCGTGAGACCCTGCCACTTATCGTTTGTATGTTATGGCATCCCAAGGCTGGTGCTAGTGCTGATTCTTTCAAAAGCAAATAGCTCCGACCCACAGGACTTTTGATCAACCTCTGCAGTGAGATCAAGAAAGAAGGTGCAGGAGCTTTGTCCCCTCTTTAGCCAGGTAGCAGGAGCAGAAATTAAAAATACAGGAGAACTCTGAAAGGCCCAGCCTGATCTGGGGGCTGCAGGGCAGACACTAAAAACCTTGAATTGCCACAACATGAGGCTGCAAGAGCCCTGTGTAATCCCTGGGAGCTGGGGAGGTTTGTCTGGATCTGCAGCTCTCCTGCACTTCATTTGTTTCTGTGAGGGGATGATATCTTCGCAATTTGCACTACCAGAAAGCATCTTGAACAGGGTGTGGGGAAAGACCTTGAATCTCACACAGAGCCACTTGGGTCTCTCTTGGGTGGAAGGATGTTTGATGTAGGAGGTCAGAAGTTCAGTTTACACTCTAAACCAAGTTCAGACTGCATCAAATCTGACCACATCTGTTATTTCCAGGAATATTCTGGAGCAGGAAGGAGGTCCAAATGAGTCACTTGAGCCATCGTCTAGCTCTGACAATTAAGTACGGCCCCAATATACTGTAGATCTGGACACGTATGCTCCTCCCAGTCCTGCGTCCGATACCGGTGCTAAGTCTCTGCTTGGGCAACACACACTTGTGCATGTCGTGACAGCCCCTCATACGCTTCATCCTTTATGGGAAAAGCCTGGTGCTTCCGTGAGTTAAGGACTAACAGAAGGAAATGCGTAAGCAGGGTCACTAGTACTGCCTTTCCTACACAGCTCTGAGCACAGTAGTGCACTATTGGATCCTGCACCAGAATGGAGACCCTCAGGAGTGGACGGCTGTCACACGGGCTTATGCTGTGCTGTGCCTTTTGGGGACTCTGCCTGGCCTCTCCTGACTATGATGGTGAGTGTGTATCTTTGGGAGAAAAATTGCTGCTTCTTAAAGTACTGGATATCCAGTACCTTTATAAGACCCCTGAAAACTCTTTTTTTTAAAGCTATCGCATAGGAGCACACTCTAATTGAGATTCATGCATACTGTAGTTGAAGCGGGAGACGAGAGAAGGGGATACAGAAGAGAAAGAAACTGGGGTGAAAGAAACTAGAAAGAGAAAGAAAAATTAGAGGAGAAATAAAACAGAGAGCACT
Source organism: Aquila chrysaetos chrysaetos (assembly GCF_900496995.4). Classification (NCBI taxonomy): domain Eukaryota; kingdom Metazoa; phylum Chordata; class Aves; order Accipitriformes; family Accipitridae; genus Aquila; species Aquila chrysaetos. The sequence continues at coordinate 2,520,872 of NC_044015.1, read as the reverse complement.
TGAAACCAAAATCTTTAGCTAAAAGTTAGACTCCCACAGCCATCACTTTAATCTGGAGTGGCCCCAGGTCTTAGGATTCTTTTGAAAGCTGGGCAGAGGAATCGCTCTCTGGTTCCCCAGGCCTGCTGATAGTTGTAAAATATAGCAATCATTTGTGAGCTGTGGGAAACCACACGACAGAAGAATCGTGTAAATTTTCAGTAAGATTGCTGATGGTTATTCCTGCACACCTAATTCTGTTAGGCAACTTTTTCTGCCCATCACACAATAGCATTTTACACAACACTCCCACTTTTAGGGACCCCAACGTAAAATGCAAAACCGTAGCCTTTAGGGTAAACGTTATGTATGCAGCCTGCTCTGCAAAGTACAAGGGTAACCGCACAAGCAGCAAGTAACAGACTGCATTTATCTGACAGATTACTCTCAGAACAGCACCAACGAGCAGGCAACGACACCAGAGATCACACCGTGTCCCCGAGCCATCCCTGGGGAAAAGGCAATCATAAACAACATCACGTACCTGTTGATACATGAGGCCACACGCTCTCAGCTGGGCAGCGTGGTCACAGTGCGGCTCATCCCCTGCCTCTACACCCTCATCTTCCTGGTGGGGCTGCCTTCCAACGGGTTGGCCCTATGGGTCTTGGCCACCAGGACTGAGAAGTTGACCTCCACTGTCTTTCTGATGAACTTGGCTGCAGCAGACCTGCTGCTCATATTGGTGCTGCCCTTCAAGATTTTCTACTATTTCCTGGGCAATAACTGGCCCTTTGGGGAAGGCCTATGCCGGCTCACCACAGCTTTCTTCTATGGGAACATGTACTGCTCAGTACTGCTGCTCACATGCATCAGTGTTGACCGGTACCTGGCTGTGGTGCATCCTTTCTTTTCGCGTTCTTTCCGCACTCCTGCCTTTGCTGCCTGCACCTGCACTGCCATCTGGCTCTGTGCTGCCGTCCTCATCCTGCCCCTGACTCTGCAGCAGCAGTCATATCCCCTGTACGGAGTAAACGTCACTCTCTGCCACGATGTTCTCCCCAGGCACGAGGATGATGGCTATTACTTCTACTACTTCATCTGCCTGATCGCCTGTGCTTTCCTCGCTCCTCTCGTGGTGATGTTGTTCAGCTACTGCTCAGTATTGCGAGCCCTCCTGGACAGTGGGAAGCGGTACTCCTACTCTATGAAGCTCACAGCTCTCGTGCTGTTCACACTTGTGGCCTTCTACACACCCAGCAACGTTCTGCTCCTTGTTCATTACTCCAGCTATAACTCCAAGCTGTATGGCAACCTGTACATCAGCTACATGGTGAGCCTGGCCATCAGCACTTTTAACAGCTGCGCCGATCCCTTTGTCTACTACTACGTTTCTGAAGACTTCAGGGATAAGGTGAGAAGAAGATTCTTCAGTCACAGAAAACAAAACACCACATCCCTAAAAACCTCCAAGGAAACACTCCCTCAAAAAAGTTCCAAAGATTCACTGGTGTAAGCCTCCATCCCAGCTTCGTGCTCCCAAGGCACTCACAACATACATTGGGGATAAGATGAAGACAACACTGGGATCCTACAAGTTTCATCCAGAGCAGTGAGCAGTATTTACCAGGAGACAAGTCCTTCCTCCCATCTGAGTAGCTAAAACTGAATAAACCTGGGCCACAGGATTCTGAGAGGTGTGGAGCCCAGACAAGATGCGGAGTGCTGAACACGTATAGATCTGTTACTGGGACACTGCATGCAGCTTCTCATCTGGTCACATATTGCCAGGGATGCTCTTGCTAATATACCTAGGTCTGGTTTTCCTAATACATCTTGCAAGCTGATGATATCTGTGTTCTATTTCTTTTTCTGCTACTGACTTGCTTGCTGTCCTTGAACGCATACTCCCCTCACCTAAAACTGAAAAAGAACAGGCACTTGCAAAACCAAATTTCTAAACATTTAAGTACTAGGAAGTACCTATGTGAAAGGTACTCTCCTGAACTAAAATATTCTGTCAAGAGAATGTAGAGCACTTTTCTAGCAAATACATTCTTGGCTTGATTAGTAAGCAACATCATAGTAATGTCAGCCCATTGTTGGTAACAAGTGTAAAAATCCCATTTACTAATCCCTATTTTTGCAAATGACCCTTGGCATCCCTAATTTCTTTAGGGCAAAGATTGTATTAATGGATTTTTTTAAAAATTATGTCTCTTGAAGGGAAATATTAAAGAAGGAATTGAGAAAACCCTCGCTCTAGAACTCCACACTTCTTTTGTATAATGTCTCACATAATCAAGCGCTGTCTCTCATGAAACAGGTGACCAGACTTGTTGCTTATTGGAAGCTGTTGCAACTTGACAAAATGCAGCCAGCTCATCTCTCAGACACAACTAGGCCATATCCCAGTAAGCAGCAAGGTAGAAAATGAGCAATAAACCTTCTTAGAGTTCCTGAATTCTTTAGTTTTACTGGTACAGACAGGACTTCTGTCCTCACCCTAACCTATTACCAAACAAACTTACAGCCTATAATGTGAATAAGTAGAGGCAGACAAGATAAGTCTTAAAATCAGTTTTTAATAAAATATTTATCAGAATCTAAAACAAACCCTTTTCTGGACTCAGACTTGCTAAGATTTGTGTGAACAAAACAAAAATGGTCATAGAACTGTTTGCACGTACATGTATGTGCAGGGGTGAAATGGAGGTGAAAAACTAGAGCCTGTCTCCTATGGGTGCAGTACTGCACGTGCAGAGGATGTGCCAGCTACTGAACACAGGAGACCTGGTGTAGCCAGGGCTATTGCCACTCAGTCAGAAATAGCAAGTACTAAAAAAAAAAAAAAACCAACAAAAAACCAAACCCCAACCCCAAAACCCAAACTGAGCTGAGGTTTTCTAAATAGATGATCTATTCACAATAATGAAAACCAGGTTATTGTGCATTAAATGTCAATAGTCGACATCAGCAAAGCAAGTACTGTTGTTTCAATGACGTTCTTCAAGCAAACTGAACATTCTTCTGGTGTTTGTTTTCTATTGAGGCTGATTAAGAAGGAGGGAAAGAGGCAAAACCAAAACACTTGGACAAGAAAGAACAAGGGAACTATTGCTTTAAAATAAATACCACGGTAGTGATTACTCTGCATAATGTACAGTTACAGATATATAAATATTAATTTCATTGAAAGGATTGCAAGCAAAAATCACTGATAACTAGCACTGCTGCAGCTATTCAGTAACATAACTTGATGTAAGTAGGAATTTCTGTGTCTTACAAACCCACTGGCACTTTTCTCATTTTGCAGTGAGGGATCATCACAAAAAAGAAAGGAGAAACATCTCTCTGACAGAGGGAGGCAAATGTCTCTAAGCCAAAACAATTCAAAGCCCAAAGCAGCAGCAGGTCTGCTGTCCTTGCTGGCTTTCCACCACCAAGTTGGTCTCTTCCTTGGTGAAAAAAATTAATCCCTTCTCTCCAGACTACGACTGGCTGGTCTTCACAAACTTGGAGCCTAAGTTTCCAGTGCTGAGATGTCCTTGTGTTCTCAGGGATGGGAACGTGACTGATAAGCTTCAGAGTCAGAACTGGGCCAAAGCCTACGAATAACATTGAGTCTGATAAGGCTATGCTGTGTCCAGTGCTTCTCATGGACCTAGCCCTAAAGAGTTTCTGTATTCCAAGTAGGATGTTGATGAATGGAGGAAAAATAATCTAGGAAATTTTTTTTTCCTAGATAAGAATTAATGATGATTACAAGAAACATGAACAACAGATCTGGGCCAGGGAAAAGCTATGGACAGAGGGACCATCAGCTGGGGTGGAAAAGAGGGCAGAGACCTGCTCCTTTACTCCTGTGATAGGGGAGAAATGGCAACCACAACTGTGTAATTGCAGGTTCCTTTATTCAATTCTTTAAATAAAATTACTTTTTTTTTAACTACAGAAAGGAACTGGTTTGGTGTGGCAAGACTGGGGGGAGGCGGAGGTTGCCAAAAGCAGATAGACTAGTGATTTCCCTGAAAGTGCCAAAGCTGTGAAGAAACACTAAAGGTGAATTCACTCTCCAGGATCCAGAAACCCTGGCACATTACCTCACACTCACTGTCCTGTTCTAACCGTCTCTGTTTAAGGATGCTAAGGCTGCTCTGCCTTTGCCTTCTGAGGGTTCAGGTCTCCCTGGCTTTTCTTCTAGTTGTAAAACAGAAGCAAGACTCCTCTGCCTCAAACAGGTGAGTGCACTGGCACACAGAGACCCCACGGAACAAGGATGTGATTGATGGGCTGGCACCACCAGAAGGAATTATTTAGCTGGCAGCAATGGGGAGAAGTCTGCATCTTGAATTAGTACATTGCATGGACCAGAGCCTGAGGAAAGTAAAGAAAGTCAGGTTTAATACTTGGCTGAAACTCCCTACCTACATCTCCTTGTCCCCACTGGTGATGCTGTCTGACTGCCCAAGGAGCTATGAGAAGACCAAGCAATATAAAATTACTTCAAATATCTATCCAGAAGCACACAATGGATGAGATAAGGAAACTAAAGTCAGAAAGGGACAGAGGACAGGAAAATCAAGAATCCAGAACATAGGTCCCATCTTCTGCGGGAAGCTAGTCACACAGACATTATCAGGGTGACTAAATGTCTCATTCTCCCAGACTCAAAGCATTAAACAGCTGAGGCTGGAACCAGCAAACAGCAGGGTTTGTATTGTGCAGCTTTGATATTTAGAAAAGAAAAAAACCTCTCTTGTTGCAGCTGACACTAGGTCTGTTATTTACCCAGGGGATAAATATTGACTCAGTCCTGTGTGTGTACACAATAGCCAGTGTCTGCCAGGCCAGTTGCTTACAGGAGATGGAATTTAGTTTAAAGGCATTTATTTACCTGCCAGACAGGAATGCAGCCGCCAGTGCTTCCGCTGTGCTGTGCGGACACAGTGAGGACATGGTCTGTTCATGCACACTGAAGACACACTGAAGACACGTGGCAAAACCTCTGCTGAGCAGCAGCGGGTACACATGGGCAGAAGCCACGTCAAGATCCTGTGAGGAAAGCTCAGGGCAGCCATGAAGGAAGGCTTGGGAACTTGCCAGCAAAGCAGTTCTGAAATTTCTGGGAACTTCAAGACCCAGACCTTCATCATGTCAACTACATTCTGCAAATATCTGGCCCCAGACAAAAAGGACTGGAAACTACATATGCCCAACTCCTGGGATACCTCCCGTTTTGTCCTCATGTGGACATTTTTCTGGAATAAAATTGCCTTTATTCTGGAATGGAATGTCTATACTGGGATATATTCTTGTCATGGTTCCTGTGTAAACAAGCCCTAAAAATGAATGGAGCTGGGCTTTTTCCTGTTTCCATTCACCAATAAACACCCTCAAAAGGAGTTTCCACCCCACTCTGGGTCCTGGTAACAATAGAAGTGGGAAGATAAAATATTAACACTATTTTGCAACAGGCAATTGCATGTAGCTCCTCCAAAGAGAACAATGCTGCTCCAGGCAGGAAGGGAAACCAAAAAATCTTGGCTCCTGCACTTTTGGAAACACAAAGCTTTTGTTTTTAGTTTTACCACATTGCTTGGGGCAGGTCAGTCGAAGGGAGTTCAGCCTCCGTGACACCAGTGATTTGTACTGGCCAGCAGACCCAGGCCCTATGCATAGATTACCCTATCCAGAACAACCATTGTATGGGGATCCTAGTGGGAGCAGAATAAAAGTAACTGGTGAAGTCAGGCAAGCATTTAAAAGGACTGCACCTTGGGTCAGCTTTATTTTCATGCCAGCGTTACAAGGAGGAAAGGGGCTGAGAAGGCTGCAAGCAGCTCTTATCAGCACATAGTGCAACATGAAGAGGGTTCACCCACCTAATCCTTGTCACTGCTATGGCTGGCAAACTCCGCACCTGAAGCCCGCAGCCACATGGTAGACAGTCAAGCCTTTCAGGCCCGACTGTGGATTACAGTTTTCTCTTGTGAAATGTACCTCCCAACAACTTTCCTGAACATGGAGCCACTAGGGAGGTTTTTCTCTTGTGGGACTTTGTCGTGGGTGCAGTAGACTTATGGGCTAGGGAAGATGATTAGCCTCTTGCTATGTCGTAATTAGCAAAACACACTGATTTTTATTATTATAATTTGAGAGAAAACTTCTCAGCCATCTTTCCTCAAACAGCAGTTCAGCTAAGCACAAGGCCTGGACTTAGCTTCTAAATGTAGCTAGGAAATGGCATTTGCAATATTCTGATAGTAGAGAAAACACTTTGAAATGGTCTATAGGTTTGAATTCCAGCCCCTATTTTTCTCACCTAGAGGGCACAGCATATTGGTCTCCCATCCTTGGAAGTACTCCAAAGAGGATGCACAAAAGGCAGGAAAATTGACAGAAAAATAACGCTGAGTGTCCCCCTTAGCGCTCCAGATCCCCCCCCATGGGGCAACAAAGCCTACAGTTCTGAGTGCATCAGGAAGTAGTCATCGTTCGGTTTCTGTTCTGCAGCAGGTCGTCTGTAGGAACAAACTCATACAGGAGTTGATTCTGAGCCTCTTCTCTTTATTTAAATTATATATTTCTGTTGAAAAGAGAAGATAATGAAGAAAAGTCACTTTCCCATTACATATCTTCGTGAAGCATCACTGGGGCTGGGCAGAGAGAATCTTACAAGGTCACTTTTTATTCTGCTAGGGTTGGAGACATTCAGGTCACAAAGACTTTTATATGCTGCCCTAGCAAGATCTTGTTCCTGGTGATTCCTTGCAAAAGAGGTTAGCAAGTCAGTTGTAAGAATGCCCCTTTTGAGGAACTGAATACCTTTGACCCAACACATGAGTTAGTACATTATATGTTGACTCTCAAACCAGATCTATGATCCCCCGCTCTCCGGCTCACCATTCTACTGTGGTCACTACTTCCTGAATCTTGTCCATTTCTTTTAATGTGCTTGCTGTTGTCAGTTCTGCCACAATCTCAAAAACATCAGCTTCCGACGCATAGGGGTCTGGTTCATATTCATAGGAGTAGTATGACAGATCTGTCTGTAGTGGAGGGCCTTCCTCTGCTGGAAAGGAAACCATAGAGTGTCAGATTGTGCTTTAGCCAAAGAAACTGCATTTCAGCATCACATATTGTATCACAAAGAAGGGGAATGACGTAAGAGGAAAGGAATTTTAATCAGGGAGGCAAATCAGGGGCCAAGTAAGTGCCTTACATGAGTAAAGGCAGCTACACATGTCAATGGACCTGCATGTGTGCACATGCTTAGATTCACATGTGAGGAGAAAAGCTGCTGTAAATCAGAATTTTCAATTTCCCAGTCTGACACCTGGGCACTGGAAAAAATGAAAGGTGGGGGGGAGAAAAAAGGGCCATGTAATCTGAAAAAATCTCAAAGTCTCACTTTAAAGTATCTAACTAACTGAGGTGCTTAAGTTAGGAACCAGTTCACCCTGAGGTCTGTATATAGCAAGATAAAAGTAAAAGATATCTTGGGAATGCCAGATGTCACAGATGAGTTACTCTGCACCCTGGAAATACATCACTCTCCTTTGACTAGGTCCAAGCCAAGTACCTCAGTTAAGGAGAGTCCAATCCATACGAAGATGTGTAAAGTGTGCGCTCATTTAAGCGCCGTTTTATAAAAGTAAGTTACAAAGCTAGAGGGCAGACTGTAATGGAGTAGTTTACTTGGTGCATGTCATGAAATAGATCAGTGTAAGCAGCTAGATTTCTTTTCAGCCCAACAAGAAAGAAGATTTTGGCACAATAGGCCACGAGCCTACATCAAAGCCATTCACTTCTCCCTCAGCCTGAACTAGCAGTAGCTGAGATACATCTGTTTCAGCACAGTCACATACCACTGAGAAACTTCCATCATTTAAGATGGGAACAGACACGACAGGCAGAAAAAGATATTTATCCTCCTTGCATTCACTCCAGTCTATACTAAGACATTGGGAGGTCACTCACACAGTACATATCCCACTCAAAACAGGCTGTGCCTCTCTATGCTGGGTGATTGCTCACTGTCCAGAGTGAAAGACTGCAAGATAAAACTTCTAGGAATATCAATAAGTCCCCGTTTTCTAAACTGTTCCTCGAGCCAGCTCAGCTGTCCATCTTTCCTGTTTGCTTTCTGTATACACTGCTCTAATCCAAACCAAAGCAATCACTGAAACGTAGCTGTTGCAGGGAAGAAAAGTCCCCCTTCTCCCTCCCCTGCAAAGTTGGCTTTATTTAAGGGGAACACTCATCAAGGCCTTTGAAAATGTTTGTTCTCTAGAAATAAAATATCTGAAGGCTCTTCCCTGCTGCCTCCCACATCCTTCCAGCAACAGGCTCAGCTCTAGGCAAGGGAATGCTTGCCTGAAAGCAGAGTCAGTCTCTGTGTTCGCTTCTTCTTGGCCTTCTCCATGTGAGAACCTGCCAGATCATGAGCTCGTTCTATGAATGGATGATTGCTGTCCACCAGGGACAGAATTAACATCACAGACCTTGCTCTTCCCAGGAATGCGGCATTGGAATCAAAGCAAAGACAAAAGGCCGACATTTCCTGTTACATACAAACCACTCCCCCATCTCCAAATGTTTGTGCCTAAGCCAATGTTTGCTGAACACCGATGGGGTGAAAGGAAAAATGGCCCATTGCCAGTTCAATCAATCCTAAAAGAACAGCGGTCCTGTGAATAATGCGGCTGCCAGGGAGTGTTGCGAGATGACTCCACCTGGAAGCAGAGTTCACTCCGATGTTCCTGTTAGCAGCTAGTAATGGGTGATGGCATTTCATTTTTAAAAAATAGTAATAAGACTACCAAATGAAAGTATCATAATTCCACCTAGAATTTTCTTCCAGCTACTGGCCCTTCTAACTGCTAGAGCAGAACTGTATAAATAATAGGGGTCCAGCTGTGGGGAGAAGGCTGGGGGGTCAGACAGCACGCAGCTGGGTGGGCTGCCTGCTCAGAGCAGCACAGAGCGTGACACCACAGCAGCACTGATACCACTGAATACTGCCGCAACGCACTTGGATATTGCTTTTCTATCAAGTACATGTAGATTCGCAACATTACCGTCATATCAATATATTGTCTTCCAACATCAGTGGCTATACATTTAGCACTTTTGGCAGAGCAGATTTAGGCAATTTCAGAAGAGCGTTAATGATCTATAGAAGCAGTCAAAGCACCGCTTCATCAGAGAGATGGTATCAGAGCTACTGAGGATCCCCGAGGCTCTGAAATCCACCCATATTTTTGTAGCCTAGTGTGACAATGATCTTAGGAAAGCCACCGACAGAGAGGCACTTGAGATACTGATACTCCAGTTAACAACCAAAATCCTGCTCCAGGAGCTTTCAGTCCAAACAAATATGACTGGAACAGGCTGTGAAAGCATACTAGCAGATCTTCAATGCTTAGAGGCAGACATGGGTCCATGCTACTCATCAAAAGCCTGTTCCATCCCTCTGAGTCTCAGTAATATACCTGTGAGAAAGAACCGCTGAGGAAGGGGATTCAGGCATGAGTTGTTTTAGTTGAGTCCTGTCACCCTGCACACCTCCCTCTCAATCATAAGAATATTTCTAAAGATACAAAGAGGATCTACCCATCGGTACAAAAAAAGGCTACAGTTTTAAGGTCAAACCTCAGCCATTGTGCCTCACTTGCTGCAACATCTGCTACAGACTTTTGAAAGGCATTTTAAAATGCTTTGACAATAGCTAGGTGCTGCAAGAAGCGCTGCATCCTGATTTTTCAGGACCATCTATATACAATTGCTTACCTTGAATAGCATAACTCAAAAGCTATTGTTTATTCTAGCAAACTCACTGGTGTATATGGAACTACACTGCAAGTATGCGTTTGTCAGAGTAAGCCCGAACACATTATGAAGTTCCCCACTGTTTGCTGGAAGGAAGCTGGCTCTCATTGTTTCCATTGCTGGGGTAACATAGACAAGAGCTAACAATGAAAGCATCAATCAAACCAAGCTGAGCCTGCACAAGTCATATGGCAAATACAGAAGCATTTCAGACAATATAAACACCACGCGGTTCTCCAAGAAAATGGTATTTCCTGAAGATTAACACACTGAGGCAGTTTCCCCAACCTGCCCTAAGCTTGATTTGGCTCCTGGAGTTTTGCATCCTTTTAGGAAATCACAGATTTAGACATGGCTCATCAGAACTTTCACTAGAAACCCAGAGCACCTGAGCCGACTTAAACCAATCACATGCTTCAATGCTAACAAACCAGTGAGTCCAAATGAGACCTGTGTATAAGGAGGGATTCATTCATTTGTTAAACTTTGATTCATGTACCATGTGGTTGACCTGAGAGGAGCCCAGAGGATTAATGAAAATCACATGCTGGGCTCTTTTCCTGATGCAGGATTTAGTCAGTTTTATTTTTGAATGCTCACTCTGCCATGGCTGCTCAGACAGCTCAGTTCAGAAGAGTATCTGCCTTCCAGGAGACTCTCAACTTGAACACTCACAGATCCTAAAATAAAGACAGCTCTAACTGCTTGTGCTTTGACAAACATATCCTTACGGCATACAGGTTTGTTAATCTAATATCTGTATAAAATCACACACACACACAATAAATAAATAAATAAATCAGAGTTTCCACTTTTGCTTTTATTGATAGCCTTCTGAGCTAACAGTGCTTTTGTCTGTTTAGAACAGAAACCAGAGGGTTATTTTTCTTAGACAGATACTTTAATGCAGATTAGTTCAGAAGCACTGTAACACTCCTATGCACAATAGTAACCAGGAATTTTTGGACTGTGGACTACCATCAAGTTCCACAATATTTTTCTCAGGTAACCATATTTTTACTATCAAATTTTTATTTGAAAATAATGTCATTGCAGTCCCATTTTGTAGACCAGCAGCAAAACACTTTCTATGGCCTTGCATACCAGCAGTGCCCTACAGAGCAATTTGGGAATGCTGCTTTAAAGGGTTCAGATTGCAAACAGAGTTTCCATGCTGAGTACACAGCATTTGCACAGAATAAAAGACAACAAGCATTCATCTCAGTTATTCCAACAGACAGTGTGTGTATATATATATATATATATATATATATATATATATATATATATATATATATTTTCACACTAAGTCCAGAAAAAAAGGGAGGGAAAACATGAGACACTAAACACTGTAAGATTGAATGACCTATAGAAATAGTCATAATGGAATATTCACTACACATTTACAACTTAATGAGAAAACTGTCCATCAACTTCTGTAGAGGAGAGGAAGGGCAAAGAACAGGACAGTGTCTCTCATGTTGGACACATGCTTGTCAGAACTCTGGTGCACAAGAAGGACATGAGAAGGCACAGAGTCTTCTCTTGAAGAATTAACTTGTTTTACTGATTTGTTAGGAGAGTTAGAGGCCAGGGGAAAATTAATGAGTGGAAAGCAGCCAGGAAAAATCTAGTCCAGTTTATTTACTAGAAACAGCATGAAACAAACTATTCTGTTGACCCTCCACTGCTTCTTGGTGAGATTTATTGTGAGCCATGAGCAAGTTCGACATGAGTCTTGGAAAAAAGTGTATGAACATAAGCACCAAATAAAATGAGCAGTCAAATTCCTGGCTACTCCATCTACTGACCTTAACATTTTTGCTCACTAAGGCCCTTTATTTCAAACAGCAGCTCTGAGAGAATCAAGACTGCCAGCTCAATTTTTGCACAGAACTGCTAGAGACAAAGTTAATCCACCTGGATCCTAGTTCTTGCAATGGTTTGGTCTGTTGTCATGTCCTGTTCAGTTGTTTGTTGAAACACATTACATCAGCCTGGTTTTAAATGTGATCTTTCCAGCTTAACATTGAAGAAAAGATCAGAGTATGTGTTGTTCAAACATACCAAGGCTGAGAAAATAGGATGTTCACTTGCCCACTCCTATGAACAATTACCTAAATCTTGCACGTGCATTGAATAGAACAGGTATCATTCAAGACTTCCTGAAAGGAAAAAGACTAGAAGAGCTAGTCTGTTGTTGAATAGTTACCATCCTAAGTTTCCTTGACCTCTTAATTTTTCCTGATTTCTGAATGTTCTGTCTTTTCTAAAAGATGAAGAAATTCAGCATCTTTACTTAAATGTGCTTAAGAGCCATATATACTTTTATGCAGTGATAGGATAAGCTTTAACTTTGCTAAAGAAAAAGGCCTTGGATAAATGCAAAGGTATGATATTACCTGCTGGTGTTTGTTGAACACTGGGTTGCTCAGCTGTGTGGGATTGTGTCTCCCTTTCTTCTGGCAAATTCTTGGCTGTAAATAAAAACAAATGCATTGGTCATAAAATTTGTTAATGAGTCTCTAGAAAATGTTTGCATTTCCAGGGGTGGAATACTCAGTTCACTGAGCTACTACACTGCACATCTTGAAAGCCCATGCAGAATCTCCAAAGAATGTTACATTTCATGGATGTGATTTTTATCTAGGATTATTCACTTCAGATAAAACACTATCACTAATTTTCTCTGAAGTTCATTCCGATTGGTAAAACATGTATTCATGAGAACAGAAAACCAGTTATTCTGACCTAAGCAGGAAGGCAGCTGCTCTTATAATTTAATCCCCTGTAGTATGAGTGGCAAAATAATAGATAGGAGGTTTTGAGTTCTCCTCTTTTCCCTACCACACATATGTAATTATCATTTGCTTAGACGAGGATTTGTAGTGTTCTGCAACTAGATCATAACAGAAAAGGGAATTGAATGAAACCTACAGGCAGAACATTGAGACATGGGCATCTGTTCTATCCTTGTATTATTCCTGCACGATGCTACTTCCATCTGGCAATGATTCGGGTAAATCTGTCCATCTGATCCACATACAGGCTCCCCATCATAGCCACAGTCTCGCGAACACATGCACTGCTCGAAATACTCATCCTCCAAGCAGCCAAAAATGTTATTGCATGGTCCAGAATGAACAAAGCCTGAAAAGTAAACACAAACATCCAAAGCAATATTTTTGCATAGCATAGGGAAGGGGAAGATGGAGTGGCAATTTTCTTCTATTTCTCTGATATAAGTTTTCATGTTGAAGTCCCTAACCTAAGACTTCTCATAGGAATTTACAAACTTGGTAGCATAAAAAGCTTGGGGAATAAAGCTGTCTTTCTGAAAGAACCATATTGAAGCAAATTCCAGATATAGGATAAAGCAACTGTTTTGTATGACAGAGAACAGAAAGGAACGTATAGTTTCTGGGGAAAGTTATTTCTTTCACTGATGCATGAAATTGTTCAATCTTCCTACAGTTAATTGTGGAACTCTATTGCAAGATATTGTAGAGAAAGAAAACCAAATTGCATTTGAAAGTTTTTACCTTTATGTTTATTAACACATCTCACCTTGTGCACATTCTTCCAGAATTACACATTATACCTTGACTCTGAAGCAAATAATAGTCACTCTGATGACTGAAGATCAGACTACACTGGTCTGTTTGGCTGTCCTAAGTTTAATATTGCTATCCCACAAACCTTTGTAAAACTTCCACTAACACAGATAGTGAAATAGAGCATTTTTCTAAATATCATTTTGAGTTCTGAACTCCTGGAAAGTATGTCTGTGTGCTCCATTTTCGAAAAAATCTGCTTGGCTTTGGTGCAACTTACCAACCCATTGGCTAGCTGAGCTTTCCACTTCATTGCACGTTGGCCCATCACAGAGCTCCCGAGCCAAGGGACTGTTTTCACTCACGTTGTAGAAACGAGTTGCTTCAAAAGCTGCAAGCCAGCAAGAATGAGAAATCACAAGTAAGCCTTATGCCTACAGTTCTAATACTGGCAAAAATCAAAGGAAAACAGGCACATACCTGGCTCATAGTAATCATACACTTTGATAGGAACAGGAGCTGTTTTCCCAACTATATGCTCTCTGAAAGCTTGAAACTTTACACAGGTCATGCACTGGCTAGGAATCTGTATGAAATTGTGTAAAAGACTTATTGTAACAAAACCTGCACTTTAAGTGAAGAGAGAGACAAATAAACGTAGCATGTGCCCCTAATGCTCCTCGCTGTGCTGGAGACTTGGGGAGAACAAAGACACCTCCAATACTAGGTATAGAGACAAAGATAATGAATAAAAGCCAAACAGGATGAATTAAAATACGTGATACTTTGCTGGTCTTTAAAGCACATCCTTGCCATACAACAATGTTAGAAAGTCAAACCTGAAACTCAAGCTCTATTCTCTGACTTACCTAACACCACTCCTGTCATCAGCCAGCTTGCTAATGCAACTAGCTAACAATTTACTGCTGATGACCAAGCCAGGAGAGATCTCATCTTCCACTCTCAGGTATGTGCTGTGAGATCTGAATTAGACTGCACTTTTACTCCGTCCTTTTAGCAACACTAGTTGTACCTGAAGGTTAGATTATTTTGAAGCAAAAATTAACTAATACCTACCCAGAAATTCTATATAGGCTGAAGCTAATCACTTGCCTCTATTATGCTTTGGTTTCCAACCAAAACCACAACACCTACCTGCCTCAAAAGAGGCTCAAGCAAGCGGCCAGTTAAAGCTGCATGGTAACCTTCATCTGTGAGGGACCATCAACATCAATATGTATCTATGCCTGATTCACCGGTCATTTGCCTTTCATTGAAAAGCAACAAAATTATAAGAAACAAAATCATTACCTCATCAAAATAAAAAAGGACTTTTCTTCCATCCACTTCATATCTTTTTAATCCAATTTGCTTGTTCATCAATAACTGGGGAAAAAAATCAACAGGTTTAGTTTCATCTCATTTTATAGAGAACGGGTTGAAATTAGAGAAAAAGAAAGGTTTTTAGAATGCTTAGAAAACCGACCAGACACTATACCCCAGGGATTTCTTTGCTGGAAAAGGATGTTTCAATAAAGGAAGGGAAATGCAAAGAGGTTTGCAGTCACTATCATACAACTGAGGAAAAAGCCATCTGTGTTCTTTCCTGTGACCTCATGAGGAATGCCTGCAAGGTGCACAATGATGAGTGTTCTTCCTGGTCTGTGGTGCATTTATCTCTCTCATACTATGCCTGACAAATCATCCATAATCTAACTGAATAGCTCCTGGATTGTTTTCAGTACCAAGGCTCAAGCAAGACCTCAGAGACCCCAAAACACTCGATAAAGTCTCTTATTTACACTCCTTCAGATCGCCAGGGAATTATGCTGCTGGATCACACCGGGTATTAGAGGTCCCCTTCTCCCACCAGCTGAAAAATCCAAAACATTCTTCTGCCAGGAGAATTAATCCTTACATTTGAAAAGAGCAGCCATTTGAAAGAGCCCTAGGCATCCTTCCTTTTGACGAATGGGGTCAGGCCAGGCTTCTGCTACTCATCTTCTCTCCCTCTGAGTCCCAGGGATTTGTCATTTGCATTGAACCAGTCAGGCCCACAAACTACCTCTTCTTATGCTTTTTATTTATTGGGACAATCTGCATACCTAAGGAATATCAGAATACTGTCCAGGAGTACTTCCCACGTCTGGGATGCTACTGCCCCTAATCTACCCCAGACATTTGTAAAAGTGCCCTAGCTCATCTCCTCATGCTGAGTGCGGGTCTGTACGTATATCATGATCACAGTCTTCAGAGGAAAGTGCAAGAGCCCTCATTTACAAATTACTGCACCGCCTCAAAGAATCCAGTAACTATCTCCCTGGTACAGAATGTTAATGAATCACCCCCAAAATACAAATGCTGTCATCTGATATAATTCTGCAACATTTTAAAAATAAAATTTCCAAAAGAGTTAGTCCTAGGATTTTCTGTATTTGGAATACTAACATCTCAATATTATGATGACCATCATGCTGTATGTACTTGATAAGTTGATCAATCATTACTGTTTTGATAAATTGTATTCAGAACACATCTATCATGTGAAAAACATATAATCCAGAATCTAGGAAGGATGATGGTCTGTGGAAAAGGACTCTTGCATTTTAATCCCAGTTTGGGGAGTCGAGTAAGGGCCAGAGCAGATAACTTTAATTCCGTCCTCCAAACTGTCCTATTATTTTAACTTCTCTGTCAGACAATCCCATTTGTGACATAGGGATGATATTTCTTTGGCTTTTTTTTTTTTTTAAGTAAATGTTCCTAAGTTATTTTGAGATCGTAGAATGAAAACTCTGTGGAAAGGAGAATAAAGCATTATTATTGTTATGTATTAGAAAGAATGACATGAAGCAAAAAGCATTTCTACTGAAATTTGCCCAAACCTGCTACCAACAGCTTTAACTGTGAATTTCTTCAGTATAGTGCTTCTAGTTGTAAAACCCTGCACACAGCTTCCTGCTATTACTGTAACAAGCAAAGGAACATGTGTTTAAGTCCCACACAATATGGAAAGGGCCAATTTAATTTGTCCTTATAATTTTAGGGGCCTGATGGTGGCTGTTATTACTCAGCAGTAGATGGCTGCAGACAGTCCTTTTATGAGGGCTTGGAGAGGCTGGCGCCACCGGGAAATGCTCAGCTCAGCTAAAGTTGCATTTTTCTGGTGAAGCTTGATATATACCAGCCTGTGGTGACCTCCTGACCTTGTCGACACCCAGCATTATTAGAAGGATTTGTGGCTGTACAGCCAGGGGGGCTGCCCTCAACGTGCAACAGAGCATTCATTAACCATCACTGCCCCGGAGCTGCACGTGGGTCCGCTCTGCGCACACTGCTCCCTTGTGAGGGCAAACAACAAACAAGGAAATCTGATTTACAGCCCTGCCCCTCCTCACCAGGAGGAGAGGGAAATGGCTAGGGTAACAAGAAAATGCAGCAGTGGGAATGACAGGACTTGCCTCTGCTGAAGTTGGTGTCCAAAATACATAACAAAACTAGTACTGAGTACTGAAGAATTTCATTTTGGTCAGCATGATTTGGATACAAATTTGATAGCCATGAATAAATCATAGGGGTTGGATCTGCATCTTCACTGCCTACCTATATATATGCTTGAGCTTTGTCCCTACATTTCATTTTTACAGATGCAAAGTGTTTCTGCAATAACAAAGATGGAATTCAGCTCTTCAAGGGGAACATTCCCCCTTGAAGATGCAATATCCTTCCCAATTTAGCAAAATCTCCTACTGCCCAAAGGAAGTAATTCTGTTCTGATTATGGAAATAGACGGCCCAGTACTGAATCGCAAGCGCAGAATCCTCTCTCCAAATCAAGGCACCAACTACATTGTCTTTCACCCAAAGAACTTTCAAAACAGCGGGTTTTGAACCAGCTTTTTTGTATCTTATAAGCACTGAAGAAGTATGCACTGCATGAAGTACCTGACATCCTTCTGAGATTTGTAAGGACTTAGATCAGCTCTGTGCTGCAGGAACTCAGCCTTACCAGTTAAGAAACAGAATCAGCTCCTTTCCCCCTTAAGACAGGGAGAAAGGAGAAGAAACCACCTGCTATTCTATGCCCAGAGACCCTAACAGAAGGGGCTATGCTGGGACTCTGTTGCTTCTCTACCCATAGAGACAGGAACATGAGATTCAGACAGGCAACAAGATACCACAAGGGAAAACACAACCAACAGATCTGCTTAGTGCTAAAGAAAGCCTAACATGGTGGAGAGCTCATTCAATTCAGCTTTGAGAAAATAACTCTTGTGCAGTAGCAGGGCAGCTTGCTTTTACCCTCTGACTGCTTCCATCCAGACCACGCTTGGGGAGATGACAGAACGGAGGAAGGGTAGGAAGCTGACGCATGAAGCTTCCCAGACGTTGATGCATCTGACACACAAGCAGTGTGGGTAAGTCTCTCTCTTTCTCTGCTCCAGTTTCAATATGCCCAGTGTTTGTTTCTGATTTAGGAGTGCTGACCAGCACCTGGTCAAGGAACTAGCAGTGCTGAGGCACCAGCAAGATGGCACTGAATGTGACACAAGAATCTCTGAAACCGTGAGAAACCAAACATCAGAGGCAAGCTGGTGTCGCAGAGCACAAGGATTATGGCAACACTCTAGCAGACAAGAAAGAACAAGAGATACCTCAAACAAAAGTGTTTTGAAACATTATACAGCTGGCTCATTGGGGAAGCAGAATCAGAGTTTCCTTGCAGAGAGTATATCCTAACGTTAATCTATATTCACTATTATCTTCAGTTTCCGCTACTTAGAACATGTACAACATGCCCTGAACTCAGGTTAGTGTAAACCATCAGACACAGCACAGGAGCAGACTGCTGCATATAGCAGCCTTTTAGTAGTAACTAAATACAAAATAAGCATGTTTGGTTTACAAGTCTTTGTCTGGGACACCTGCATGGCCCAGCCATGTAAATAAGTCTCACACCAGAGCTCAGCTGCCTTGGTAAAAAGGAAAAAACGTTCAGGGACTGAAATGACAGAACCTATGGAGTCCCTTGTAAAACATGAGCATATGGGACCTTCTCAGGACTCTCAGCCTAGAAACTCTTAACTCTGTCCCCTGCTGAAACCAGTAAAGGAGATATTCACTCGCTACAGCCTGGAAAATGGGAGCTCCTATTTCTGTAATTTCTTCTTAGCCTGTTTCAAGAAAAATAAGGCGTACAGGGATTTGTTACTTAACCTAAAATTTTTTCTGTTCTTCTGTAATGAAATCCCCTTTGCACTCTTTGTTTCAACTCTTTCCCTCTGCTGATAAAACATTCTGTGGGTTTAACACCATAAAGATATCCTGTTGTTCTCCTCCTGTCCCATTTTGAGTTCTCTGGTCCTAAGCCAGGTTTCCATCCATGTTTTTTCTACCATTATTTACATAAATTACCATGAAAGAGAACTTATTTGAAAGCAGTACAAACGACTGTCACTCTAGCACCTTCAGCAGGAGGCAATAAAATAGTAACCAAACCCACTACAGGCCCCCTCACCTAATTTTCCTCCTTTCTCTTACCACAGGGATACTGGTGACCTCCTACTGGTGGTCTTGCCTCATCTCAATAGCCATATTCAGTTTGTTGCACCATTTGTTGCATGTGAGAGAGAATATCAGACTCAAAGGTCAACAGGCAAATAAAAATTAGATACATTTTACATGCATGCATTTGAAAACAGATTTCTCAACATGCAGCTGTGAACAGATATAAAATAACTTTGATATTTCTCTTTACAGGAATAATTTCGTATCTGATCAACACACATCTCTGTACAAAAGTATTCCAGCACAGCTCCCTAATACTGAAAGGATGCAATTCTCTTCTCAAGGACTAATACACAAGTTTCTCTGGCTTCAGTGACAGCCCAGGAGACTATCTGACAGCAACTTTTGACATGGACTGTAAGCCCCTGAAGAGGAACATATCGGTCTCATTTTCTCCAAGGAAATGCAATGGTGTTTATATTATAAATTAGCCAAATGAATTGAAATCCTAGAGAAGACAAAGCAATGTGCACTTCTCCTTCAATTAGGATGTCAAATTAAGTTGCCTGGTCTTCACTACAATTCTACTTTAAAATTCTTTCCCCAAATCCCTCCCCCTCCCAGTATAATGAAGATAAAGTTATTAATGGAAGAGATCTTTTGGAAGCAAAATAGGTTTTAGCTCTTTACTACTTCTCAAGGATGCAAAGATTTTACACCTCTTTAGTTAAAGAGTCCTTAAAAACTATTTGCAGCATAAAACCCCCACATGAATACACTGTAATGCTTCCACAAAATGTAAAGCAAAGCTAAAGATTACAGTTCATCTCCCCTAGAGGGCTGGCTGGGTAAGAGGCACATTCTGTCCACCTTAGTTTGGCTTGCAATAAACATGATGTTCTCCCAGAAGAAAAGAAAAGAAAAAAAAAAAAAAAAAAAGGCAAAAAATTCCAAGACACAGAGCCTCCAAAGAAATGGAATCCAGATGTTGGAGATAACACAGCCCACTAAGAAGCCATAAACAGCTCCTGTTAGAGCACATTTTCACTTCAGCATTTCCAAATGGGTCTCATTTAATTACTGTGCACTGTGCTCAGTAATAAACCTTCACTTGGCCATGTTCAGTAAATTTGTTAATCTTGCTCAGAACATCTGTTTACTCATTTCTGAGAAATATTTTTTGACAAGTGAAATCTCCTGCCTCCCCAATTTTAATTGCATCTTTTCAGACAGTGCTCTAACATTCAATGGCATTTGCTCCCCAAAGGGAATCCCTGCCAATTAGAGAGCCAGGTCCAGGCCCAAGATCATGCCTTGCACTCTCATTACAACATCTTACCTGCTCTAGGCTCTCAATATCTGCACGAAACCCTGAGAACAATGGCACTTCCAAGACAGCCATGTTAGAAGATCCAGAGTGCAGCCATCTTCCCATGAGAACAAAAAGAAAGAATGAAAACAAACTCAGGATCCAAGATAACAACTGGTACATGGACAACTCATGATGGAGAACAACTGAAACAAACTTCAGAGGAAAAAATATTAAAAGGATCTACTCTTCTTTGAAGGACTTGTTGAAAGCCACAGCCTACTTGGTTTTACAAAATCCTTTTTTCTGCTTTTATTCAACAAAAAATAAGCACAACTCACAGAGGGCAGAGATGTAGAAGATGTCCAGGCAAATGGAGGTAGAAAAGCAGAAGGAAGGATGTAGTCTCCTGTGGGGCTGCTTGCTTTATTTTTCAATTAATCACTGAGAAAATGCACTTGGTAAAAGGAAATAACCCCTTGGAGTAGAAGAAACTTCTGTTCTTTCCTAAGTGGAGGGCTGTAAATGGATTGTGGTGTAAGAAGAATGTTACTTCCCAATACCAGGCAAAGTCATTCAACCCTGGAGTTTCATAAATGGCCATTTCCCTGCAGCATCTAATTGACACTGAGAAAAGTATCTTTGCTAATGACTCGGCAAACTCACTCTCTAGCTACTAGTGTTAAAGAATTCACTGCCTATATCATCCTCTATAATATCAATGGAGACTCAAAAAAACCACTGAAATTCAGAGTTGTTACTGCTGAAACGTGCACAAAACAAACTCAAAACCAAAAACAAAACACAGGAAGGGGTGGAGAGAAAGTTTATTTGGGCCACTGCAAAAGATTTCAATTTCTTGCAGCATGGCAGAAGAGTCGACATCATAACAAAGAAGCTCTTGCTAATTCCAAAACAATGCTCCTTTTCTCTGCATCCACATATAGTCAGCTCTAAACTATCCCTCCTTGGCAGCTTACCTGCTTGCTGTTCAGTTGCACCACAAAGACAATGAGCTTGGACCCAGGAGGGCTTACTAGCTCATGCCCAGCACCGAGAAAACACAGTACACAGCTTCCAGGACAAAATTTGCCAGATCTGAACTGGCTCCTGCAGGGCTACTTGGAGGCCTCTCTATGGAGACCTCCACAGCTGGGGTGGGTGTGTGAGTTTGCTGAAACACTGCACAGAGCCAACCTGGATGTAATGCCACAGCCCAGCTCATACGCCCACAGTAGCGTGAGATGGTCTGCAGACAGATCCAGTTGGCTCTGCATAAGACAGTTCAGGGCTGACAGTCTCCCAGAGACGTTAAGCCTTGTTAATCCCAATCTAATTCCATGCACCATACTCCCTAAAAAATCCTATGGTATCCCTTTACCTGCATTTTTCCCATCCTCTGTTATATATCATAGCCCTCTATTTCCCATACTGTGTTCTCCCTAACTCCTCGAAAGCGCCCCAAGGACTTCACTGAGCATGACAACACTTAATTACATTCTGAAGAACACCCCCAGCTCAAAATATTTCAATTGTCATCCTTAGATGCACTCCTCTATTCGCATCGCCTAAATAAGATGATGAAGGAGTTAAAGGAGCACCATTATAGGAAGAAGGGGAGGAAAGCTTTTGTTTTCTTTCCAAGCAATCAATCTCTGTGGACTGAGCTTCCTCTCAAATTTCTGTCTTTGTTCCAGCAATTCCCAGGGCAGAAGTTTCAGAAATAAAAACAGAAAGGTTGTGTTGATGCAGGGCAGCCTCCTTAGTTACAGGCATCTTCAAGGGACTGACAAGACTTTACAAGCCTACCTCCCCAATACAAGCTGCAGTGCTTAGGGAGGGGGAGAAGAGGTTGAGAAAGGGATATTGTGTTATATACAGCCAGACCAACCCTAGCAAACTTTTGGATGATGAGTTTGAGTTGCTCGTCACTGGCTGTTGTTACTGGAGGGAGGAAGAATTCAACTAGTCCAAACAATGCCTGGCCCAGGATTTCACAGGCTTGTGGCAATCAGAGGCAATGCATCTGCCAGCAACATGGCCATGCGAGCAAGGGGCAAGTGTGTTGACAGATAACAAGATCTCATCTTTGCCTGGAGTCACTGCGACTGTTTTCAGGACTGTAGTCACTGTATGGTTTTGCCTCTGCAGGAAGGAAGGAGACAGAACCTGATGGGGGAGCGAAAGTTTTCCATTTCCATGAATTGCATCTGAGCCATTCACTTGACTTCTGCTGTTTGAGTTCAGTGAAGCTGTAGCCCCACCACCTGCCATGCTCCTGGTCACAAATATGCAGGTTAGTTATGAATTTCTTGGGAATGGCTTCTTCTGGTATATAGTAGGATGCTGTAAGCCCTCATTTATTGTGGTTGTAGCTTTCCCTCTTTTGGGCCAACTTTCCAACAACCTCCTTAAAAATCAAAACATTTTGTAAAGAGATCAGCAATTCCTGATAACTACAGCAGTACTAACATGTTTAAGCAAAACATGCAAGTGAATTGAATACAGGTCAGAAACTATTCTTGCTGCTGTTTGTCTATAGGCAAGTTGTTTTCTCCTAATATCTTGAGTTTCCCAATCTATAGAATGAGACGGAACTGCTAATGACTTTGCAAAGTGCTTTGAGAGCTAGGAATGAAACTTCTGGGACTTTAGTATCATGCCATCTTTAAAAATTATTTTAAATTTCTTTATATGGAACAAGGAGATAAGCAATGAGCTTTAGAGAGCTTATTAACAAATAACTGCATATATTGTGCCTTTACCATA
Source organism: Aquila chrysaetos chrysaetos (assembly GCF_900496995.4). Taxonomy (NCBI): domain Eukaryota; kingdom Metazoa; phylum Chordata; class Aves; order Accipitriformes; family Accipitridae; genus Aquila; species Aquila chrysaetos. Next base: position 2,497,920 of record NC_044015.1, on the reverse strand, counting down.
GATTCCAAATTCATACCATGGCAACAAGCATCTTCTGTTAGGTTTTTGGTATCCAGAACTGAAGAATAAGCAACTCAAACATTAAAGTCAAGTCAATAATATTTATAGAACTATTGACACGTTTAAGATATTAGTCAACCAGTTGAAATTACCTAGCTCTTTTAGGCTTTAAGGAAAGCCTGTTACTGAAGACCTAGAAAATAATCCAGAACTTTTTATTTTCCTCCTGATACAAGCAAAGGATGTTCAATTTGTCTTCTTCAGGGTTTGGAGGGGCAATAATGAAACTTAATGATAAAAACCCAAGGTGTTGCCCTCTTAGTAAATTTTGTTCTTGTTTCTCTACCTTTGACATATATTTAGTACTAAACTTATTAATGCCAGCAGACAATGCTGTGGATGTCCATGCAATAACTGTCCTACAACCCACAATTATGGTTAAAATTCTGGAATCTGCATGTGAGGTGTTCTATCTTACGCTGTTTGAGATACGGACAGTGCAGAAAGAATTTGATATTTTTCCTGTATCAATGAATGTATCAGTATAGATGTGCTGATCAGCAAACTAGACGGTCTTTGAGAAACAGGCAGGACATGATGCAGACTGGCATTTCCTACCTAGTGCATGTCTCCAGTATGACTTTGTATTCCCGATGGTCCTGATCTGAAGCTGGGTCATCATCATCCACCAGTGCCCTCTCTCTGTGCAAGGCTTCAGAGCGATTCTCATCTGGAGAGACAGACCGCAGGAGATTTGGAGCTTGAAGATGCTGCTCTGACTTTGGCTCCTTCAGGTTAACCAGGAGCTGGAAAGCTGGTTTGGCAATAGGATCAGGTACATTGTAAGTGACATCAATCTGCAGCAGAAAGTGGGGAAAACCAAAACAAATCAGGGCAGTTTATTAGACCCCAACGTTTCATAGCATCTATAAATGTTCCCTAAAGACAAGCATAAACACCAGATCTCTTCAGAGAGAGGTAATGGCGGGCACAGAGGCAATAGAGGCTTTACGACACAGTTATATATAGGTAAAGCTGTACCAGAGCAGATTCACCCTAGTACAATCACATTTACTTCTATGAATTAAAGCAACACCACGTTATGCAACTACTTTGAGAGAAATTCAAAGTGTAACTCCTTCCTCATAGCAAACTGGGATTAAAAAAAGTAGCAAACAGACTGTGAGTTTAGAGATCATCTGCTCACAAACTTTCTCCAGCCCTATAGCAACTTTACCTGCATCAGACAGCAGCCTTCACCTTTGGCACTCACAAACAGCCCCGTTGGAATACTGGGGATCTGGAGAGAATCCACAGTTAAGACACAAGACATGGCACTCAGAATGGAAACAAATATCAATTTTAGCTTTATTCTGTACAAAATATCTTTCCGGTTATAGAGGAGACTGCAGAAGTGAAGTTAGTAGGGCTCACTCTTTTCAGCCACCTGCATTTAACAATGGTAGAACCAAGCAGCAGCACAAAATAAGCATCAGGCATTAGTTATGGTAAAAATGCCTTTAACTTTGAGTGCTGTCTCCTTCACATCAGAACCCAGCCATAAAACCCCAGAAAGTCCCAAGATCTCAGTGTTTAACTTGTGCTTTTACCACTACTGAACTTACCTGAGTTGTCATTCAGAAGACAGCTCACATGGATCACTTTAAAAAATTGGCTACATAAACACAAAGCCACCTACCACTGCAGTCTGGAGGACTTTTTTATTCATCTTGTTAAGCTCAAATGTCTCCTGGTAGTCTAGATTAGTAGAAGCCAAGGAAATGGTAAGGTTGACTCCTCCAACATAAGAAAGGATAGCATATTCAGCCAGAGCCTGCAGGGCTACACATGTGTCCTACGGATCAGAACAGGTAGAGATTAGAATAGTGAGGAATACAGGAGCACATTAAACTTACAAACAAGCACCATGCTGTACAGTCATCAGCTTCTGGTAGCAGAATCTTCCTTATTAATTCAGATAGCAAAAGAAACACTAGGTTTTGTTCACTTTTGCTGTCAAAGGCATCTGTAAAGATAAAGTCTAGGTTCCTTCCAAATTATCAGTCCGAGAAGAAAGCAGTAAAGAGCATGGGAAAGATTTTCTTCTTACCAGGACACAGACAGTTTTTGTCTGGACTCTAGACAGAAACTCTGTGTTAACCATTCCTGAATCAATTGATTTCTACAATTGATTATGCATGCATTGAAGCTACCTTCTTCGGAGGCAGCCCACCTGAGTAGATGAGAATCCTCCAAGTGCGTTCCTTTGCTGTGAAAGCCATTTTACTACTGGGAGCGCAGAGGCCACATCTCCTAGGAGTGTGTACGTCAAAAGGGCATAAGATGTCATTTCCACTTCTGCAGAAACAACTGAAAAAGAGGGGCGAAAAAATAAAAATCAAAATACCATCTAGAAGTGAGAATCTGGGCAAGTCTAGAGATAGTTCTATGAATATTCATTAACTGAAAAATAAAAAAAAAGTTAAGAGCCTGTAGAAGTAAACACACGAAAAGTGAAGTTAAAAGAAGTCTGCACCCAAGATGCATCACCTTCCAAAGACATCTCTGCTTCCAACATACGCTCTTTCCTTCACACAATAGATAACCTCCTTTCTACTTGATTGTATCCCATAAGGAATTTCTCTCCCACTCCAGTTCTACTTTGCTGCTGCCCATACTGTATTCCTGTCCTAGAGATTTTCTTACAACATCCAGTTAGATCCCTCCTGAACATTTGCGCACCTACATTATATTAGAAGAATCAGTGGCTTTAAGTGACTTGAAAATTATAACATCATTCACTGTTGTTGTGGCTTTGATAGTTAAAGTCTAGGAAATCAGCTGAAATGCCAGTGACTGGCAATAAAAGCTGGATATACAATCCCTAGCTTAGGTCCATTTGAAAATACAAGCTAAACAGCTCTAAAATTACATGTATTTGACTTCTCTCAGTTTTCCATTTCAAGTGATTCCTCCCTGATGGAATCCCATATGGCTTTCACTCTTCTGTATCACTCACTGTCTTTTATAAAAACTGGACTGAAAAATAGTGAGATAGCGGGGGCTGAAAAGACAGTCCTGTCTTGACCACATCTAGTTCTGTCTCTCATTTGCTCTTAACCAGCACTTTCAGCATGTTACCTGCCTTTTATGAGCTCTCATTTCATCCAGACCCTGCCCTGACTGACTGCCATTTTCAGAATACTTTGTATTATATAAGCAATTCACTAGAACACACACAGTCAGTGGCCTGCTGTTGCAGACCATTCCTTTATCTCTGTCTTTGCAGTACAAGTACCTGACTGAGAAAGACCATCATTAAATCCCATGAAGGTATCTTCATCAGTAACAAGAGTTCCCGTCAAGCTCCAGTGTGTAAAGCCATCTAGAAAAATAGGACAGTGGAATATGTCATGTTATTACAGCAGGACTGCAGCTAAGCCTCTGTATATGGGAAGAATCAAATTCTACTTTTGCATTGACTCAAAGAACAGATTCACGCCCTGAACTGCACTGTCCCTCCTTTTAGACAAGCATCCCCTGGGCAAAAGGCTCCCTTTGCAATTACAAAGATGCTCAATGTGACAAATTAGGTAATTCTTGGATTTTGGATCAAAATACACCATCAGGGAATATGACGTATTAAAAGGCAAACTCTGTCATATTGACAGGAAAGGCACTGGAGAGCCTCTGGTACACTTGCCTTCCTTCAGCATCAGCTGCATGTGTGAAACTAAGGTACTCAGCCCTCTTTACAGAGAATCAGGAAAACTCTTCTTGCCTTACAGAGTCAAATTGTACTGTGAGGAAGACCTCATCTCACAGGCTCTATCCTCTCTAGTAACTCAAATATATCATTCAAGTTGCAAGGGCTATTTGCTTGTTCCTATAAGAGGATTGCCAGTTCAGGGACTTGCCAGATTGGACCCAGGAGCACAGTACCTTGTGTAATAGCCATGCTGTTCATTTTCCGCAGCGTCACAGCAGCGGAAGGACTGTGTAGCAGTGTCAGGGCATATGCAATCAAGGCAGTAGTGTAGGGGTCTTCTGCTGAATACAAGTTGGACTCTAAGAAGTGTTTTGCTTTGTCAACAGCTGTTCTTTCTTCCTATATTTAGGGGAAAGAGCCCAGAGAGATTACCAGCCTCTATATCTCAGAAATTAGAATCACTTTATTTCTCATTGCTTTATGTCCATTAAAAAAAAAACAAAAAACAGCTAGGAAAGATGCATTTTGCTCTCTGCAGAATGACACTAACAGTTTCCTTTCCCTAAGAAAAGCCATGCATCACAAATTCAAAAAAAGTAGCAAATAGCACAGCAAGAATGATCTAGACTAACACTGAGACACATTTATTCCCCCCTAACGCTGAAGAAATTTCATGCCCCTGCAAGGCAGCAGATGAACAGAGCAGAAGCGAGCTCTCTACTGTATGTTTGATTGTGTTCCTGACACTCTGGAGCGTCTAGCAGACGCCAGAGGATAATAAAGGCCAAGGTTCCCAGGGGTCCCTGCAGCCAACAAACATGTTTTATTAACTCCCTCAATGACCTCACCATGTAGGAACGTGGCTCTGATAATTTATAGAAACAATTTAATTGGACTTGATGTAATTTGGTTTCCTTTGATTTCCCTGTGGCACTAACCTTCCCCTTCCTCATTTCCTAGCTAAGATCGTTAGTAACACTTGCAAATCTCCTCTAGGAAAACTATTAGATCCACATAAACTGCACTTCCAGCAAATAAAAATGCTAGGGCTGTCTTGACACACAGCAGCCCAGGGAGAACATCACATCACTTCTCAGAGGGGGGACACCGCTGACAGGGAGGCAGAAAGTTACTCTACAAGCATTGGAGGATTTTTCTAATTTTTTTTTTTATTTTTTTTTTAATTTTTAATAAGGTTGAAGGCCTTCCGCTCCAACAAGAACTGGGGGTTAGGGGGTATCTGCTTGCAGCAGCAGCATGGTCTCACTCTTCAAGCTCTACAGGGATGCCATCAGAAGTGCTGAGATTATCACAGAATTTCTGAATAGTTACTGCTGTTTGCACTGACTGTTTCAAAGTCTCCATAAACTCACTGGGTTGAAATGGACTGCCTGAATGGGCAATCCTTTTGTCTGAGTACAGATCACCAAGACATGCTGCAATATCCACTACACCTCCTGTTTTAATTTTCCAGTTCTACCTGTACAGACCTACTTGCCCACCACCACTCTTTCCCTTGGCTGTTGAAGAGCAAGTGAAGAATTGTATTCATGACTTGTTCAGCACATCTGCAAGTGGACATTTTCCCAGTCAGTTAGTGGGAACGTTTAACTGTGATGTTACCTGATCACCTCCATTCTTGTGAAATTACATGCAGGCAAAAATACAACAGAGCAGAGGAGCACTGTTTTTACCATGAGTTTTAAGAAAGAATCTTTAAAACGCCAGTTGTACTGGAAGCGATTTTTTTTTTCCCCTCCGTCAAAAATTATCCAGCGTAATTGCACGTTCCTATGTAGCTTTTATTTTTTTCTGTAGCGTTCCTGTTCTGTCTCATTACAAAGAAGAGAAACATTTTTCTCCAGAGTCCTCAATCCAGCACATTACAGGAGCGCAGCTCTCCAAAGATACTGTAATCTAATAGCAGTAGCATTTTGGCCGCTGTAGCAAAAGGCAGACCGCAGAAGTTTTCTGGATCCCCAAAGCCTATGCAGCCCTAGTTAATCTGCTGTTAGCACTAAGCTAGCTAGTTAAAGTTTTTTTGAGTATATATAGGCAAACTACCAGTATCTGCATAGGCTGCAATCACACCTTGAAATTGCAAGGCAGAAAACATTTTTTGCAGCTATTTTTGGGAGAGGTTGGGGGATGGGGTTGCAGGGAAGAGTTTTGCTCTGGTAGAATAACCCTTGAGGTGGTGCTTGAAGGATGGGAGATCACCTTGAATAACTTCAAGATTCCTTAACTTTAGAATAATCTCAAGGCTTTCCAACAGCCTCTGTTACCTGGATGCTATCATTCTAGTGAGCACAGAACCTTTGAAAGTGAACAGCAGTAAAATCAAGTTTAAAAAAAAAAATGGAGAGAATTTTTAGAATATGTAGAACATGAGAGCTATTTTAGCTAAGTTTTTGTTACCTCAGAAGTTACACCTGTTTCCAGAAGAGATGCAACCACATAAGCTGTCAGGGAGATCTTACCATGGATTCCACCCTGGAGGACAACAAACGCAAACCACTGGATGAAAACTAGAGAAAAGGACGCTGGATAAAAAGACTCTTGAAGCAAGACAAAGAATATGTTATAACTATAAGAGAAGCTGTGGCATCACAGAACTTCTTTTCCTTTGCACATAAGGAGTACGAAACTTAGGAACCTGATCCAACATTGTAGCTTCCTTCCCTAGCAATAGCCTGAGAACAGACTCAATGCACATAACTTCATACTCCAAGACATGACTCTGACATCTTGCTTTCCATTCTAACAGTACAGCACACAGATACATTGATAGACTTTTTTTTAACCAAAATTCTGCTGGTTCTTCCTACACTATTCTAGCCTTTCAAATGCAATACTCATATTAGGCATAAGAAACTGCATCACTTCATGCTTCAATAATAACTTTAAAAATGCACCTACTGCATGACTTTGAGTCTGTATAGTTTTTACCTGAATGTCCTTATTTAGTATCCTGCCCATAGCAGGAAAAGAACCATCTTCTTTCTGATGCTGGATGATCCAGTCTTTGGCAGCTGTTAGTTCTTTCGGGTCAATGAAAATAAACCCACGAGACTGTGCAAAGGACTTGAGGACAAAAGCTGTTAGCCTGTAAATACGAATTTATCATCTTTACTGAGAAAACAAATTCAGAATAATGTATCAGTACGGGGAAAACAACATTCCTAGAAAGCAGAAATTTTAAAAATCTTGTTGGGGAAACACTAAACACTGTTAAAAAAAATTAATAGTACATAAAAGCACCTGAATACTGTCCAAACTTCTGGATAAGAGCAGGATTAAGGGTCAACAGATTAAATTGAAAAGTATAACTGGGAGGTATAGTTGTCTTAGTTATGACACACTCTGAAGTTCAGTTCCCTTTTATAGGTGCTCATCTGCTACCCACATTATTAAAACTTTTAAGTTAAGAATCAGTATCCTTATAAATATGGAATTATTTGTAAAGAAAAGAGAGGACTAAATTTTCCAATTTTGCTACTGTTAACTAAAAAAGAAAAAGATATCCAGACCCATTGCTAAAGTCTGAGGCTGTGTTAGGCTTTATACAGAATTAAGACTTAAGAAAGCAATAGAAGTGTTTTTGGAATTCTAAACCTCTGACAAGCAACAAGTGTGAACTCTGGCCAGCTTTGGGAGATTGAATCATTCATTTTACAAGCCTCTGAGGAATGGGAGGGTAGAAAGCATGCTGCCTGGCAGGGGATTTTTCAAGTGTTAAGTAATTCTGTGTCACCATATTTTACATCTAGGGACTGGGAGATGCCAGATCTAAGATAAAAGTTTACTATCTTAGAAATAGTGAGGCAGCAGCATCATAGAAGTGGTACTTCCCCTCAGATGAGTTCATGAAGAAAATCAGCTTAAAGCAAAATACAGAGCAGATGGAGAAGCACAAGCAAATGAATGAAGACAAGAATCTACTACATCTGAGATATTATAGTCAACTAACATGCTAATGTGATGTAACGTACAACTGTAAAGGCCATGGTTTCCTAAGGGGGACGTTACTGAGATGAGCTGATTTCTCAGTTTCATAATTTCTGGCTCTCATATTGTTTGACTCTGTAAGGTCCGGCACTTCAATTCTCAGGGCATAAATCCATACCATTCCATTTCATCTGTGAGGGGACATAAAGCACTTGGGAGAAAGACTCCTTTGGGGTTTTTGAGGTTGGTTTTGGTGTTGGTTTTTTTTTTTTTTCCCCTACCCTGTTAGATGCCTCTGCCGCTTCTAGAGACAGCAAGTTGTTCAGTACATGCTTCAGGCAAAGCTCCATTCCCTAGAGCAATTAGGTGCTTAAACGCCCCATACATTGCTACTCCAATTCCAGTAGACAAAATATGATCCTTAACTACAGCTTCTGTGCCTAAAGCCTGGACATATTAGTAGATGTCACTACCTTAACTGCCCCTGAGTCTTGAAATATCTATAATACGCATGCTAGTATAGTATGAACACTCAGCAGCATTGAAACAGTAAGTCTATAGTCACTGAGTATTACTTCTATTCTCCACTGTGTGCGATACCATGATGGAAGCTGGAAAATTACTCTTCTTTCCTTGCCAATTGTGTATTTTTCCCATTTAGCAAACACTGAATTTTCTAACTCTGTTTTAAATAGCAACTCACCACATACTCCCCGAGGAATCCCTCTCGCCAAAAGCGCTGTATGAACCATCTTGTCTCTTGTAGGTCAGCTGGCGCTGGTAGCCTGGAAGTCACAAAAGAACTGAGGGAGTCCAAAATCCTCACACAGAGAAAAACAAGTATGTAAAGTGAATGAAGACTTAGACCATCTGGCACTAGTGTAAGGGATTCTGCTGCCCGAGGCAACCTCTTATTTTGCTGTGAGTGATAGAGCCAGCTCCGTGTACGTATGCTGTAGCTTATTCAGAAAACCATTCAGGCTAACATCTGTAAGACTGTAACTCCTGCATTTTGGCCAGCAGAAATGTTAAAAGTTTTATACCTCTCTGAAAAGATGCAGTATTGAAAGATTTTTACTTAAGCATACAGCCATTCTCCTTCCATTTTACTGAAAGTACCATGCAGATGAAAATTTTTTTCCTATGATACAACTGGATTCAGACCTTTCTCCAAAGCTGTTCTTTGGGACAACTTAGTGTAACATGACAATAATAGCTGTGATCTTAACATATACGAACACTTCCTAGCTACCAGGGCTGTCTTATAAGGCTTGTTTTAGACAACAATTATCAACAAGTTGAATGCTGAAGATAAGAACTCTCTACCAGAATGTCTTTTGAGATTGAAAATAGTCAAACTGCTCTTCCTATTAAGAAAAGAATTTGCTTCTCAAACCTGTTTGTCTTACAACCATGAACTGCTCATCCTAATAAAGCACTCTAAGCCTCCATATTGAGGAATACAGAATACACACTTTGATAAAGCTCTGAAATGCCCACTGGGATCAAACCCTTCAGAATGGGTATTTGATATGGAGACACATCAAAACTGCAAGAAGACTGTGTCAAAGACATTTAGTGCCTGCTTAATTCTCTGATACGTTAATAGATGTTTTATTACACATTGCATGCTATTTTTATGGGAATGGATTACTTTTTCATTTCTGGAGGTGAGCTTTCTTTGTTGACCTCTCCAGATATAGGTAGCTCCACAATCCCTGAGTAAGGGCTGCCTGTGACTCCTACACTTTTTCCTGTTTCTCCATAGCCTTCCAATGCTCATAGGGAATGCAGATAGAATGGTTTGAAAAATGGAAGGTGCAAAGCCCTAGAGATTAATGATGCTCTTGTTGTAAAAACAATGTCTCTGGGGATTGTGGGATATATACATGGCAGAAAGCATAAGTAACAGTATTATTTTTTTTTCTTCCTCCAAACAATAGGTGTTACATTAAATGAGATTGCTTTTCTTCTACATAGGCCTCAGATACAATTTACTACTGAGCACTTCCTCCTCAAATGGTTCCTAAGTATTCATTTCCAGTGCGTTAGATGGACAAATTAAGTACTCGTATTTTTATATCAGTCTTATTATATTGTCTGTTCTTTTATCTGAATGTTCATTTTGAGTTGACTTATGCTTCATTGCTCTTACATTTATTCTTCTTTGCTTGCTAGGTTGATAGTGGCACAGACTTTATGTCTTGCTTGCTCTTCTGAAATCTTCTTTTTTCTAAACACTCCTCTAGATGCTTGGACTCACTGGAGAGGTTCACCTTTCCAGTTTTCACCTGTTCACCTGCTTTGGTAGAACTGCATTGTGGGAAAGTAGAAAAATTACTGGCTAGTTTAGCTCAGGCCACTTCTAAAGATTAGGGAATATATGGGAATTGCTGGGTATCAGCACATTCTATGATGGATGACTAAGTGATGAAAAAGTTTTCTGGCTTAGTAAGTTACAAAAGCCTTCTAGAGTGAGCAAACAGACTTTCCCATCTAAACCTTATACTTGGCAGGGCTCCAATAAACACAGAAAAGTTTAAAAGTCTTGAGGATTTCTTCTGTAAGGGTTAATTAGCAGGCAGAGTTCGGAGCCAAAAACCTGGAAGGTTTGCAGATTCATAAAAAGAAACAAAAGCAAATGATATTGCAAAGGAAACACTGACCCAAACTATTAAAAAACTCTCTTTGTCTTACTGCTATCAGCAAGCACAAAAAATTACAAGTGAAATGACTGTAGCCAGGCAAAGGAAGCAGCACTGGGCTTTTGCTGCTGAATACAAGAAATATATTACATATTACATTTTATATTTATATTTTCAGAGGAGAACCACCTAATCCTGTCACCTCTGATTTCATGACATGACTATTGTCTGACTCATACAGAAGACAGCTTTGTCCCTTTGGGTCATTCTTGTTTTTAATGATCTCTGAACTCTTACTTGTCCTGAGAATTGTATTTAGTTATAAAACTATTTTGCATGTGACTCTTCCCAAACAAATGCTGAGAAAAACAGCACATAAAAAGATAGATTGCTTTGAGCTGTTTAGTGAGATAGGACAGGACACTGAAAGGACAGATAAAAGCCTTCATTATATGGCTCTAAGTTAACTACTTTGGATACTAACTTTTGATTTTGGGTATACTGTTCCTAAGAAAATGCTGTTAAAAAAGAGAAAGATCAGAAGAGCCATGTAGTGACTAAAGGACTGGAAAGACAGTTTATGATTAAGGCAAAACACCTAAACATACAGATTTTTACTAAATTTATTTTTCCTTGACTTTCTGAAATGTTTAAACATAGAAATAAGCTGCCTAAGGAAAAAAAAAAAGATAAAAAATATAAATCAGTAAGCATCTAAACTATGAGTTCTTGAAGGGAAACAGGCTACATATCAAGGGAAAACTTCTTGCCATCAAAATCTGTTAATCTGTGAGATTATCCTACAAGAAATGATGAATCCTCATCGCTTGGGATACTCTTGATTAGAAGGACAATGTGACACTAGTAAAACTTTCTTCCAACTTACAAGCCTTTTCTCCTTCTATAAACTGTAAGTGTAATGAGTTACCTTGAACAAGGTAATCAGTAGCTTCACTCTCCACCTCATGACTGAGTTGTTTGGTTTTCTGCAGATATTTCAGGACAAAAACATTAGGAGCAAAATGGATCATGTTCTGCTCCCCACATCCAAATGGTAATCGCAAAAGATTGTCCAAGTTGTTCAATGTAGGACCCATCACATCTCCTGTTTGAAAAAGAAGCAATATGTTCAGTATTAAGGAATTACGCTTTACTTCCTTTTGATGTCTTATGATTAAAACCCATCTGACTACACTAATTTCTACTAGCTACACATAGTCAGCTTAAATAAACTGTATCATAAGTTGGAAGTCCTTCAAATGTTAAGTCTTAGCCCTTCAAGCTCGTGCTGGAATAAAGAAATTTCACATTTCAGAGTTTGATTAGCCGTAACTCCCCAATTTAGACTACTAGTTTATAACAGCACAATTTGTGATCATGATGATTATGAAATTAATACCATGAATTCTAACAGACGGTGCCTCTGCAAAGCCCTCAGATGGTATCAACTTTAAGTCACTGTCAACTCAAACAGGGTTCAAACAAGTGATGAAAGAAAAAAATTATTTGTCCCAGAATTAAGCAGCATATGCCTTTGTAACTGCCTATAACCACCTTATCTGGTGTGTATTACTCAAATACTGGTCAGAAGTAAGTAACAGCTGCAGTAACTCTTCATATTTGATAACTGGTGCCTAGTGATACCTCCTCATAATTGATACCTATTATTGAAGCCGTAGCTCTTTCTGATCCTGGAATTATGTTGTGGGGAACTCCAAGAGTAAATGCTTCATTGTGATTTTCATCAGTCTCTTCTTTTCTCCAAATTTTAAACTCTCCCATTGACCCCCAGCCTGTGGAAAAGCCAATGTACTTCACCTCAAGCTGTTTGGGGACTGTCCACTCCACAATAATAGACTCATTTAGCACCCGAGTACCATGGCCAACCTGAAAGGAACAAAAAACCATGCAGTTCCAAGAACCCACATATATGAAGTCAGTCTGCCATGTGTCCTTGGATCTAGTAACTTATGTGTGCATCAGAGAACATTGTAGATGGACCAGTACATTGCTCTTTCCCACCCACAAAACAATCCAAGGAAGCTTAATAAGAATTCCACAGGCTTGACATCCAAGGCTTTCAGCACACTTAGCACTAAAAACATCAAAGACTGAGGTCCTGAGAACATAATGTGGCAAGCAGATATGTTCTGATTAAAACAGCCTGCTCAAGACCTAATATAGAAAAAGCAACAGGAACAAAGCTTTCACCTTCTACAACAAGCCTAATGAAAATCTGCCATATGTGTGCTCAAACTCTATTTAAGAGAGCAAGAGACTTCCAGACCATTACATAGATAAACTCACTACCTGGATAATTCCGTTTTTCCAGCTGATCCAGAAGCTGCGGAATTCATCCCAGGAGAGGATACCAGCTGTGTCTCTGCTGGCCACTGGCTCACCCATTTTGCTTATGGAAATCCACGTTTTAGTATTTTGATGTCCACCAATAACAATCTCGGTCATCTCTGCCATGTCATGTGGACCAGAGGACAAGGCCAGGTGAGCATCATTGTGTGCTTTCACAGCAATGTCAAAGTGTGTCATCTGGGCAGGTTTCTGCATGTATTGGTACTCATATTTGTTAGGTGTAGAAATGTGTATTTTCTCTAGTCAGAAAAATAATGGAATATTGTAAGAATTAGAGCTTAGCTCACATACTTCAAAAATAACCCATAGCTAACTACTAAAATTTAAACAAACAGACCTTTCCTAAGTACATGTTTTTTCCATCTTCTCTCAAACAAACTATAAAAGTACATGTGGATTTTTCTTCCCTTCTCCTATTTATACCTCCTTCCAATATAGAAGATCCTTCAATTTAAACTGCTTAGCTGGATTTCTTACGAAATCTGTAAGTGATTTTTCAGTTCTGATGTAGTGGTCAAAAGCATCTCTGTTTAGCTACTGGAGCCAACTTTGAGCTATCCAAATCTCAGGCAGGACGGACATACTGATTCCAGAACTGAATTTTAAAACATCAACTGAAAATACAGTACAGTCACAGTTACTGTCCGCAGTGCTGAATACTTAAACTGTTTCATAAAGTAAAGGAATTTAATTGCCATTTCCAGAAATCACTTGGGCAGTTAAAGCAAATTCATAATTAGCCAGCCGGGTAAGAAAGACTCTTTATTCAAAAGTTCCTCCTACACACCATAACTCATCAATCATAGAGAAATGGAAACAAATATTTTTTAATTTTTTTTTCCATGAGATGAAGCCACATGTTTCTACTATAACTAAATCAAACAAACTTAATATCTAATTCAAATCACAAACTTACCATTTGGGCAGAAGAACACACTATAGGTGTATTCCCTGGACAGTCCCTCTGGCTATATAAAGACAGAAATTCATACATAAAAATACAGTGCTTGGATTAGCAGTAACAGCTATTCAATTTTACTTACAAAATACAGAAATAATATTCTGCTGCTTACAGTGTTTTATATCCTTTATTGAAAAGTTATTACACTGTATTCTGTTAGCTAGAGGTATGCTAACCACTACTAGCAAATCTCACGTCACAGCATATTTCTTAGATTAACAGAACAAGCTTATCCAATAAAATTTCTATCCCTTTTTCTTCTGAACAGTACTGAAGACTCACCAGCACGAACTCAGAATCAAATGGGCTCTTTCTGTACACATACCACTAAAATTGATTATTTCCAATCATGTAAACATACCATAAATCAACCTGAAGTTTCTTATAAACCTATTCACATTTGATTAACTACCTAAAGCTTTCATGATTTGCCCAACCATTTATAATTTTTTTTCCAAATTATTACTAATTCATATTTTCTTACCTCAATAATAACACTACTGCGAACATAATCCACTCCCACTGGGGTCCTTTTGTCCATATAATTGTCCTCTGAGTGCTTGCCATTCTTTAAGGTCTGCATCTCATCCTGACAGCAATTAGTTCCACCATAAGCAAAAGCTTTTGCTAAGAAACAGAAGGGAAAAGAAGCAGAGATTTTGAGATAGGAAGATCTTCAGGAGTTCAAGTGAAGATCTAAACTAGTTAGATACAGTTGATTAGCAATACCTCAAGTGTTTTGTAATTACAGCTCTCTCATATTACCTTCATTCTGTATTGAACAGTCACATCTAAAACTAGACAATATTTGGACAGTCATGGGGCAAAGAAGAGACTCTTTCCTAGTTTCCAGCGTTGCACAATTACTGTGATTATTTGCTTGAGAGTTGTACAGAATTTGTTCTTATTCTCTTATTTAAAAATTTCCACTGATCTCTTCAGGAAGATATAACAGGTCCAAACCTTATGACCACATATCACACAACAGGAAAACTGATAACCAGGGAATCTCCTGAAGTTTGTTCATACAGCCTCTTCAGTGCATTATAGCTATAGAATCTGTTTCTCAGAAACAAATGAGGTTGAAAAGCTAAGTTGGCAGCAAGTGGAATGAATGATTCCACTTTGGGGTACTAGGGAAATAAGAATTTTCTTCTGAAAAAGTAATAAAAAGAAACACTTGTAAAACTCCCTCAAGCAGCAAGCTATTTTTATTTCTATACTACCAGTGATGTTGCTCAGTCCAAGCTCATTGAAGGACAAAACGATAGAGGTGGGTTTAGCTTCCCCAGGGGCAACGCACTTCTTTCTTGTCAGATGGTGTTTCCCAGGATGCCCAACAAACTTTATGCCTTTTGGAACAGAAATCTTCACATGGACCTGTGAAAATTTTTGAATGCCATTTATTGCAAATTTCAGCTGCAAAACCAACTGACACATGTGCAAAATCTGAAAAGCACAAAATGCTCAATAAAATCATACTACGCACAGATTATTCACTCTTCAAACCTTCTAGTAATATATTTGACTGACAGCATTACTTTCAGCTTAACAATTCTCCAGGTAGTTCAGAATGATACTACTGGAGCTAGACAGATAATGAGTTTGAGAAGAAAATATCCAGGGAGACAGGAGTTCTTGGAGAAAAAAACAAAACAAACAAACAAACAAAAAAAACCCAAAAAAACCCACCACCACATTCTTTCAAAACAAATTACTTTCAGCACCTTTCTGATTATGACAGAACTTCCTCTCTGTGGTTCAGCATAAGCTTCCTAATTGTCTTCCCTACATTTTTCAATATTTGTATTTCTGAAATGTTGCAAGACACTTCAGACTACTACAGTTGTTTCAAGCTAAAAGTAAAGCAATGACATTTATTCATATTGAAAAGCAATATTTTTATCTTGTTCAAAGCATTTATGCCGAGCTTATCACTACATTATCCCTATACCTTATCTACTGTAAGTTGTAGATCACTTAGGAAATTCTGATGATAAAACAGAATTTAGTAACAGGAATAAAGAGGGCTGTTACCTCTACACAGACAGCTAAGTAATTGTAGACAGTCAGTGGGATTTTGGTCTGTTCTCCCCGGATGACATGGTATGGCAAGGTGAAATCAATGAAGAAAGGTTTAAATGTCTTCAGTTCTGTTTGACTGGCAATGCCCAACCCCTTCTCTTCAGACAGACCCACAGCTTCGGTTATCCAGGTAGTGATGGAGTCTGGCACTTCCACGTGCAGCTGTGCTTCTCCCGATATATTACTACCAAAGAGAACAGGGAATAACTCCAGTTGATCAGATTAATGAAATGCTTTTGAATGAAGCTAAAGCACACAGACCCAAACATTTTGGGGAATTCCCTCCAGATCCAAACTTACAACATAGCATCAGTGTCTGCTATGAACAACAGCTTATAAAAGGCTCAATGTTTTCTATCAGTTTTTTTGAGACCTATGCACATTTATAAGGGGCAGAACTGCAAGTAGTTGCTTCTGCAAAATACAGTCTAACATACAAATACTTAGTGGATTAAAAGCTTTATAGAGTCACTTTTCTTAGAGGCAAATGTCTGCACTAAGTCCAAAAAAACAAAAAAAGAAGAAAAGAAAAGAAAGAATCCTAGACCGAAGTCCTGGATAAATAATTTAACAGCTAGTGAAATAAAAGTAATTTTTGTTGGAACCCATTGTCCTTGTATACATTGCCACATTGCAGACTCTGCTTGAACATTAGGGCAAATCAGAAATTTTCCAGACACCAAGTTCAGCAACTGCTTGTCCAGGGGAGAGTATTTTGATTCAGAAACATTTTCTTTGGTTGGTTTTTGGAATGCCTGACTCAGAAATATTTCCAAAAACATCGTTTTCTTCCAACGGGGATTGAAACTAATTATTAAAAATCAAATTTCTATCCTGAGTATTCAGCTTTACTGTGCATACCACAACAGGATGTCATAAAGCTGGTATCCTCTTCCATGCTTTGCAATAATAGAAATTCAATTTTGTTCTGCAGACTTTGCTATTTCCCTCCTGCAAAGAAGCTTTGGCCTTGCCTGGAACAGAAAACATTTCCTCTAAAGCAAGAACAAAAGCTATTTCATGGCTCAACTGGCAGGATGATTGGTGCAGTTATGAGTACACCCTAAGGTTGTTTTTTCTCAAGTTCTTATTTATTCCCCAGAGCTTGATACACATGCTGCTAACTCTGTAATCTTTTGAGAGCAACGTGCATCTTAGTTGGCATGGAAAACAAGAAAGCAAGATTTTCAGAATAAGCTCTGTGAGTCTACAGCATAACATACTGTCTTTCAACACTGCAATACCGCCTGATTCACATCCAGGACAAACGGAAGAATTGGGCTTTCACCGCTTTTCAGCTGAAGGTTATTCACACTTTCGACACCAATGAAGTATCTTTACTTTCATCGTCTAAATCAGCTGTTTGTAATTTTCAATGAGCCTAAACTATGGTAACTGTTGGTAACCAGGCAGCATATCATGTACTGGTCTGTGTATTTATATCACAGTAGGAAAAGGATTAAAACAAATAGTTTGATAAAAAACTAGAGATCACTATGCCTTTGAATAGGCATGCTAGGTTCAGTCAGGCTCCAAGCACTCTGGCCAATGAATGTGGTTCCCCAGCTCAAACTACAGAGTGGCGAGCCTGGGAAATGCACTTGACTTGACAGCACCAAGTTATTTTAACTTCTTTTAAGAACACTAGTTTCTTAATAGTTAGGTCTTCATCCTAACTGGAGTTAGGTAGCTGGTACCTGCAATAAACTTCAGCCCTGAAGAGTAAGCAGAAGGGTGTCCTAGCTCCAGAACTGGCAGTATTCCAGTCTGTTTAACCGGACAATTTGTTGCAGCTGATGTTCTTTCCACTGGGATTTCAGCCCATAACCAGCATTAACATTATTTTCACACATGAGGGCACTTACTCTTCTGGGCGGGGGTCCAAAGTACACACACATTTCCAGCCATTAGACCCTCCAGCCAGGCTTTAGGAATTTTTAGAATTGGTTTGGGAAGTTGACATTAGGCTTTTGTTTCTTTTTTTGAGGATTGTATATTATAATTATAACTGGTAGAAGAAAAAAAAAAATTCTTCCTGTTCAAGAGAGTGGAAATCAAGGAATGCTCAACTTAGTTGTTTCTAATGAAATGAAGTGGAGAAAATGCAATCTGCAACTTTTTATTCCACACTCTCCCACTTATAATTAACTGCCCCAGCTTGCTGAGGCCCAAACGGGCACTTCTGGAATTCTTTGTGTATTTCTACAAAGCATATTTCACACTCAATTGAACAGATTTGAATACACTTGCTGCAAGTTCCTGTCAAATTTAATTTATAATCATTTATTGAGAATGAAGTTTACTAGCAAACCTGTAGAAGC
The DNA here is from genome assembly GCF_900496995.4 of Aquila chrysaetos chrysaetos. Lineage (NCBI taxonomy): Eukaryota > Metazoa > Chordata > Aves > Accipitriformes > Accipitridae > Aquila > Aquila chrysaetos. The sequence goes on along the minus strand of NC_044015.1, from coordinate 2,479,881 downwards.
CTTTTAATAATTGCTTCAAATTATCCTAGATGTGCTGTTTCTGGGAAAGATTAGTTATCTGTTTATTCATTTTTTTTAGTTCCAGTTGTACCAGGTGGAAGCCATGATTTATTGGGCAGTAAATTAAGGTTTGGGGGAGATGCTCTTGCATCAGATGAAAGAGAAAGAAGAGGTCGGTGCAATTTAAAAAGCGATCAATATAGAATACTCACCAGTGCATGGTTAGGCTATACCAGCATTTACAGAAGCAGCTATTGTGCCTCCATCTCATATTACCCTGGAATCATTTTCCCACTAAAGCATATGCAGGAATTGGTGCTAGAATAGGGGTGGAAAGGAAGAAAAACACTAGCACTCACTGAAGTTGACATTTCTGGATTACTCTAGGGTCCAAACACAAATCCAGACCCAACTCATCTCCCACTGTAAATGGAAACTGGCATTTCTGAGGGGCTGATCTTGCCTCTTGACTGTGAACTCTAGCAAGATTTCCTATTCCCCTTTGCTCTTTTAAGTGGTACATAGAATTCTGGTTCATATGAAGATTTTAGCACAGAGCTAGAAGTGCATAATCACTTTATATCTTATAGTCTCTTTTTATTGCAAGAGCAGTCTGACTTGCATTTATTGTGAGGCAAGCTTATGCAACGAGTAGTTCCTCACAGTAGCTAATCACTGCAAACCTATATCCTCACTTGCTCTTCAATAACTTGTCGATACACCCTTTCCAGAAGTGAGCAAAACCTAGAAGTGTGTTGAACCAAACCATTGCTCCTTTTCTTCCCTGAAGATACTCCTTTGTTTGTGACACCATGGTGAACTACACATGGGTTGCAAGGTAGTCACAACTGACACACTTCAAGCTGAAGTGAATAGACTTCAAGACCAGATGAAACGTTACAAAGAAAGATTATTGATTAAAGCAGTAATGAAGAAAAGCAACAACAACAAAAAACATCAGAGAATGTCAATGTAACTCCAGTAGGTTTTAAAGAGCTTTGTTTTCTGTAGTTGAAGAGGATCAACCCTCTGGATATAATTAAGGGAATTCCCTGTCAATACCTGACATTGAGGCAATGCCAAATCCACGTTTCAGGAAAGAAGGTTCTTTTTCTCTTCTCTGCTCTGCTGGAACAAGAAACAAGTCCTTGGCAATGAATTCTTTTAATAAAACGTTTTTAACAGTAACCGATAAATCAGTGTTATCACCTGAATGCAGCTCACAGGACCAACCGAAACTCTAGCTAGTATAGAATCATTAAAAAATGAATAGGTGTATCATCTATAACACAAATTACACGGTCTTTCCAAATGATCCCATTGTGCACACACACATCAAACAGTCTGGAGACATGAATAAGAGTCTAAAAAAAATAGTATAAATAAGATAATCTTAAAAACTAGCGTAAATAATAGAATCTTAAAAAAATAAAGGTTTTATTATCCAAATTCTTTCACCAAACAAAATCAAAGAGACCGTATAGAACATGTGACTTCCCATGATATTATGATATAGCCTTACTAATGGCAGTTACTACAATCACTACTTTATATTCCCCTCCATTTCTTCTCTTGGAATTGTCTTGATCTCTAATATTTTCATAATTTAGTCCATTTTTCTACACCTGTGATGCTTCATTATATTTTTCTTACACTAACCTCCAAAACTTACTCCGCTAAGAGAGTCCACCAGGTGGTTCAGAACACAAAGGGAAGGCACATCCTCAGTTGCAGCATTAGTCATAATACTTCATGACTTTTTCCTCATGCAGTCCCTCATTTTATTTATTTTGACCACCAGCTGAATGGTCAAAATAATAAGCAATGAGCAACTCTGCAAAACAAGGGCTAGTTTGCAAATATTGAGAAGCAGCAACTAATTCACAGAAAACTAAGATATGCAAAGAGTTTCAAATGATCCTTTTGAAGAATATTACTTTGCATTTTTCCAGAATTAATTTAACAAAGTACTGTCAGTTATAATTTTTATGTCTATCAAGACAACGGAAGAGAGTTTCCCCACAACCACGTTGTCTAAACCAAGCAATTTCCTGGAGGCATGGAAGTGGAAAACAACTGAGAATGTAGAAAAAAATAGCTAAAGCTATCATAGACAATATGCATTACAACAAAAATGTTACCTTGGTGCTATTTTAGAATGCATTGTAGCCACCAACGTCCCAGTATGCGGCTGAAAAGCTGGGACAGCCTCATCTGTGTACATGCCTCCATTCTGTCTGTGGTTTAAGCTGACTATATCAGTCATTACAACCAAGCCAGTTTCCTAGACAATAAAAATGAAGACCGCAAAACACAAACCAGCAAGGGGGGGAAAAAAAAAAAAAAAAAATTAAACATGTACCAATAACAATTTTTCTGAACACAATTCCCCAACCCTATTCCAACATTTATAGAGTAAATTTCAATTGAAACTTGAGGATTTTTTAAAACTTTATATAAAAATGACTGTTAATGTGAAAATATATAGGCACTTTATAGGCAGAGATTTTATGAGAAAGCTCTTGTTTGCTTGGAAAATGCATTTAAACCAATATCTAACACTACTGGGCATGTGTAACTGCCAGGCAGCTACAGGTGAAAAATTATTACACATATTTTTCCCCTAAATATTACATTACAGCTTTTTACCCTTCCTAAAAGTTTCCAATGTGTTCTGCTGCAGTTAGCAGGCAGTTATCACATCAGACATCACCAATTCTGCACTACAGGGAATGCCAAGCAAAATGGAAACTGTCCACACAGCTTCACAGTAAAAATACAGAATTCATAAGAAAACTGTCTGCCAGCTCTGTCCCCTAAATGCACTAATTCATAAGAGACAGCAGTTCCCAGACACCAAAGGGAGTATGAGCTTTGTTCTCTTTACATACACATCCAGTTATTATAGATCAGGTATGCAGTAATGCATACATACCAGCTATTAACATATGTACCTTTTCCCAACAGTTTATGCCTCTCAGTAAGAAAAAAAAGCATCAAAATAAAAACCCCAACAAATCACAGGGTGAGAAGAAGCAGTGACTCCTGCAGCAGTGGACACTAACGAGGATTGAGAGTTTATGATTAAGAGATTGAGGCATTGGGGGAATACGTGGAAGCCTATGGTGTTTAAGACAACACAATAGAACAATTTAGCTAAAATTGCAGAAAGGACAAAGAATGATGAGACAGAGGATCTGAAGGAAGCAAGGTTCATTATTATTAGCAGTTATGTGGATTAAAAATGGAAAGAACATAAAACATTAAAGCTGTGACACTGGTTCTCTAGGCCCATTAAGAGCAGCAAGTAGCAGAAGCCTATGTAAAGTATATAAAGCATGTATATCACAGCCTTTCACGTGGCATCTCCTTACAGCTTTGGGCAATCAAGGAATAGAGATTACATGCCGCAGTGGTGTGGAAGGCAAAGAGGGAGGATGTCAGCAGGGTCTGAAAGGGTGGATGGACTCTACTGTACAACAGTAGGAAGGGAAGAAAGAGACTAACAAGCAAAACTTTTCAAATAGATCAGGTAACAATAATTTTAATCAAAAGGAAAGCAAGAAGCTAATGGAAACACAGTAGCATGTCTTTTAAAACCTACAGATGACCAAACTGGTTTTAAAGGACTGCATTGTTAGTATCCAAAGCAATGAAGAAATGAATTCTTGCATGAGTACATGTAAAAAAAAACACCAAACAAAAACCCCAACTAACTCATTTTAAATGCCCAGATTGAAAGTTGATGCAAATACAGAGCACAGATCAAAGGAAAAAAATCTTTAAAACCTGGTCAAGTTTAACTATTTAAAGACATCAAACAAACATAATTACTTAAATGTATGGCATGTAAGTAGTAACCTGATCAAGGATACAAAAAAAACATTACTGATCTTTCACACAGATGGCCACAGAAGCTGGCAGAACTGGGGCAGGAAAGAAGTTTAAAGGATTTCCAAAGGATAGCCTAAAAGGCTATAAAAGTAAAGACTCATGTTCCACCTTCCTTCCCTGTCAAAGTAACTGCAGAAGAGACCTGCAAGCTTGCCCATGACTGGAGAAACTTTCTGGTCCCCTGCCTGATTCTCCAGACCACCTGCATGAATTCCTTCACCCAACAGGATATCAAGATTGGCCAAAATCAAAGCACATTTCTCCAATACGTTTGCTGGAACAGTGTACTCTCCATTCTCAGAAATTACTTTTAAGCCCACCCCCCTAGAGAAACAGCTCTGATGTGAAAAAAAATAATGGCCTATGGAGCTGAAAATTATCCTGCAAACATGAAAGTAAAAAAGACACTCCATAGAGAAGTGAGGCTGATTCTTCCTACTGTAAACGCGAAGCGAGCATCCTTGGTGATGTCCCAGTGCCAGGGAAACACAGATGATCTACGGCGTCTACGTGAGGACATGCCTGGCCACCAGAAGTGCCCTTCTTCCTTCGGAGCTCCAAAAGCATCAGATACATCATACTCTGCAAGCTCTTGAAAAACCTGCAGGGAAAGGGAAGAGACTGCTGTCCTTAGGTATAAAGGTTACTTACTAAAGGTAAAGTGCAGATAGCAGTATTAAGAAAAAGACATCAGTGGCTTAAGCTTCCTTTTACCTGACTGGCTGTCAGCTGAAAACCTGTCTTCAGCAAGTAGACACTCTTATCCACAGTGGCAATGCAAACACAGCTTGATTTTGCAGCTCTGACCTTGATATTCACAACATCACCAGGTCTGGTCTCATTTGCTGAGAGAGCCACTGCAACCTAGGAATTTAACAATTCCATTATCTTGACTCATAATCAACAGACAAAACTACAAAGAGTAACAACACACCACTCCTTCCTCTCCACTAGCTACATTGCCAATACCTGATTTTCAAAGGAGGACTTCACAGTGAACTGCAGGCTGTCCGTGACCCCTTCTCCATTCTCCCTGACGTAATACACCAGAAGACGGCCCAAGGGAGCCATGTTGTGAACTACTGAGAAACGGAGGAATGTCATGCAGACTTCGACCTCTGCTGCAGGGATACTGGTAGGTGCTAAAAAATAAATTGAAGAAAGGACAGTTTTATTTATCAAAATCACTCTCTTCCTGCCCCATCCAAATGCTGCAAGGCACAGAACTCTGCATCCAGGACTTGCATCCTTCCCTTGTTCCTGTTGCATGTGTTCTTCTTGAACTCAGAAACTTTTCCTTTCCTTTTTCTTTTCTTTATGAAAGCTGATAGGCAATTAGCACCCATAACATAATGAGCAGTATAGAGAAGGTGAATAGAGAATGACTACCCAGTGTTTTTCCTGCCATAAAATCAAGGAAATATACAATTAAGTTATCAAGCCGTTTAAAATAAACAAAGAAAGGGTATCTATTGCTGCAGAATGCTGCTGAGAGAAAAAGTATAAATTAGTTTGAAAAAGGATTGTGCAGTTTATAGAGCATCGTTTTACCAGCAACAGTTAAATAGAATCACAGTATGGTTTGGGTTAGAAGGGACCTTTAAGGATCATCTAAGTTCCAACTGTCCTGCTGTGGGCAGGGACATCTTTCACTAGATCAGGTTGCTCAAAGCCCCATCCAACCTGACCTTGAACACTTCCAATGACAGAGCAACCAAAATGTCTCTGGGCAACCTGTAAATACACCACCTCAGAACCAACCTTCAGTGCAGAAAGTTATTATGAATTCTTAAACCACTGATCACCAGAAGCTGGATGTGTACACATAGGGAAGTTTCTTTTACTTTTTCCCTAATTCTCTGGAACTGGCTACTATTGCAGATATGTTACTGGGATAGACGGACTTTTCCTTTGGCAGGTGTTGTATGCATCTTCCCAAGTATACCATTCTTTATCCCCCTGCTTCCTGAATTCATCAGATTCATATCTTTCTGTTATTCCTTGTACAAACTAGGAGCCCACACTCTATTTCCCTTCCCCATGCTAACTGCATGATCTTCTCCTTTAGCCTGATCCATGCTGTCAGTTCATCTAACATCATCTTCCTAGTTTAAGCTCAGCCAGCTTAGTAAATTGCCCCAGCCCCATCATACACTTCCCTACCACTCAGCTGATCCAAAGCCTAGCATATTAAGACTAGAGTTTTCTTAACAGAGGAAGACAACAGAAAGACTAGAGAAAATTCTCCAAGAGTTATCCCTCTTGAAGAAATTATCTTTTTTCTATATGACTACGTGTGCAATGGATGTAACTATTTTTCTTGCACAAAATTATTCTATGCCCTTTAAGGAGCATAAAATTTAAAAAAGAGGATACTTAGGTTTGCGGAAAGGTTGTTTTTCCCTGAAAACAGGGGCGAATTTGCATTTATGATGCTAACTACCTGTTCCTGGGAAGCGTGTGATATCAATGTTCTTCTCAAAGGGAAAGGTGGCTCTTTTGCTCCTCTGCTGGGTGACGTTACTGGGCTGCAGTCCTGAAAGGACAATGTTGCCTCGCGATGCCACTTCATAATGTAGAGTGAAGTTGCAAGGACATGTGGACTTCACTGCAATCCAAGCCTCCTCTCCTACCTGCACCCAGAGACAGAAAAGCAAAAGATCTGGTCTGTTACAATGCATGCTTTTTATTTATAAAGCACAGAAATTTATTTGGGTTTCAGTCCACAAGAGATGTGACCCCTCTCCTAAGAAATGTATGCATTGAAAACTATATTACATTAGCACTGTTTTCATGGACTTTCTTCACAATAAAAAGGGCCCTGTGTTCAGCTCTTCACTCCCTGCAAATCTAACAGGAGAATGGGCTGGGGCGTTGTATGCATTAATGAAACAATAAAGGAATCTCTGGAATCCTGAAAGTTAAGCCTTTTGGCACAGAGCAGCTGTCAGAATTGGTTGAATTTTAGACACCCCTTCAGTAGTCCAGTCCAAAAAGAAAGAGATGGGTTGGGGGTGGGAAGAGATGTATGTTTGATAGTCTTTGCAGTTAATTGAGATTATACATGGTGATTACTTTCATATGGCAAATACTAATTCAAACATAATCAACGTGGCATGAAATTACTGGGAATAGATCTGAGGGAAAATGCTTTCAAATTACACAAGTCTTGATATTAATTTGCAAGTCTGGCACTCAAGGAGCTGTCAAACACAAATAAATGAGAAGAGAGCTTCTTTTTTCTGGGTAAACTCATCTGATGCCTGCAATAGGCTTCAGAGCAGCACACTGACCTCCTGCACTTTTTGTGCACTGAAGTCCTACACTCAGAGGTACTCACTAAGTACTGAATACCCTGGAGACAAAATCCCCCCAAACCCGCCAATCTCAACAGAACAGACATCAGTGCTCGGTCATGGGATTAGGACTGGGTCATGTCTGGCTGAGTAATAAGCCCTCTGTGGAGCAGCCAACTTTCCTAGGAGCACAAACTTCTTGCTTCTGGGATATGAGGAGCAGCTAACACTTGTGTTAAGTAGGATTTCTTCAGCAACTGCCACTCCTGATCCTCCTGCAATTTAAAGCATAGCAATGCCCAACTAAGACTGTTAAGGCTGAATAGCAATGTTAAATCCCAAAGAAATCTTTTGAAAAACCTCTTTCTTCAGCTCTAACAGTGTTATCTTTCCAGAATGTACATATGGTACAAACCAAAATGGCAAGGACTTGAATACAAGGAGCTGTTAAAGGTTAAATACAGTGAGAATGCCACAGAGTCCAAGAAGTGCCTCGTGACATTAAATATTTGAAGTATTAAGAATTCCCCAGTGCAAATGATGAAACAATTCATTAAAAAATGAATGTAGCTAATTGGAACACCCAGTAAGAGCTGGCAAAGCAGGGAAACAGTTCCCACATCAGCTGGTTATCCAACTCCTAGCTTTCCCACAGAAGAATTAGTTCTAATCAGGTTATAATAAGAACAATGTGTTCAGATTAGCAGTGTATAATCCCCTTTCCATACCTCAGGAAACTTGTAAAAGATTAATTAGCCGTTAAACTTCCATGAAATGCAGTGATAAAAAAAAAAAAGGTCTTATTTGGATACAAAGAGTCTGAAACCAACCTGACGGATCTGCTGATAATAGAAATCTAAGTGTGTATATTGCCAAAACCCTCTTTTTTTTTTTTTTTTTTCTCCCCAAAGCAATATGCAGACCCTCAGAGCGTCTTCTTGGGTAGAGAACAAACCCTAAACAACTCAGTAAAACAATATGCAACAGGAATTGTGGTTAAATCATATCTTTCCTTTAGGAGAGAGATAATGACAACTTTTATATGGAAGGACTACATTTTTAGAGAGGCTCCTACAAAAACTACAAAAGACGACAAGAAAACTATGGTCATAGTTTATTAAATGGAAGACTAAACAGACCCATCTGACATTTAAACTGGAAGTTCTAGTGAGACTACATAGCCCTAATTTGGATCTTTAATAATTAAGCTACTCCCACTAACATCACTTCCAATCTTTCAACATCTGTTGACTTTAATTAAAGCATGTCATTTTCACCAAACAATTCATATGTGAGTGTTACTGGAGTTGCACAGAATTAAAATTGTTGTCACTGCCTATATCCACTCTCTCTCCCCATCCCCACAACACAAAGGAGAATGAGATGCTGTGCAAAGCATCAAAGGTACTTCGCTTAGAACTGCATGCAGCCGACACTGAACAACTATTTGGTGACTGAATTGCAGCTACTTCAACCTTTGTAGTGGAAACAATAACAGTCCAGGATCACAGAAACAGAAATAGCTAGAAATATTTAACTAGAATAAAGTACTTTAAGCCAAGAAATGCAGTTGTTGCCATGATGGAATATGAAGCCAACATACCTGGAAAGGTTTATCTGGTGCCTGGAGCTGGATGTGACACTTGCTGGGCGAGTACCAGCTACTGATGGACAAGTAGTTTGGCAGATATTGATCCCCAGACGGTTTCCCATCAATCGCTGTCACTTTGGTCTTAACAAAAGTTACATCTGAATGTTATGCATGCATAGAAAGCCTGATTTGTACTCTCTTCTTACACTGTATCACCATCTCCCATTTTATACTTTCCAGCTGTTCATCTCTTGTCATCTTTACATAGCAACAGTACTGTCCAAATATTGGACCCTTACCACTGTGTTAAGCTGTATTTGGAGAAGCATCTTTTCATGATGGTTATCAACATCAGTTCTATTGGCAGCAAGAAACAAAGTAAGTGTTTGCTGCATTTAAATCAAGAAGTTGAAGCTAAAAGGCACTGATTTCCTGTTTGTAGCACTGATTTATAAAGTGCAGGTTTGACAAGATTAGTTACATTAAAGCCCGCTAATCCTATAAAGAGCTTTCACCCACCTCCAGCCAGACATATTGGGCAGCTGTAGGGATGGAGGGGATTTCAAACTCCACGAGGCCATTTCTTGATACCAGTTCACTTGTATAAACGTTGTCCTTTGGTGTGAGTTCAGCTTTAATTCGGATAGTGACTCTGTCAGCTGGACTTCCATCAGGGTAAGTGACTTCTACCTACACAGTGTTTCATTTATAGAACAACAGGGTTCACATTTATAGGCAGTTCCAGTCAGTGACAGAAACAGCAGGTGGGAAAAACACACCAGAACGTGGTGTAACATGCTGAGATCAAGTCAGTATAACCTTATATCAGCCACATGTCAGTGTCTCTACTTTTAATCTTACCTTTCCTTTGTAGGGGAGTCCAGGTTTGAACTGTTTTCTGGTATCCTTGGAGTATTTGATATCAATCAGCTGTTTCTGAACAGGTGTTGAGTCATCAAATGTAACTTGCTTGCTCCCATCAGAGCTGATCACTGTGGCCCAGATATTGACTGTACCTCGAAAATGTTCCGGAACATCAGCTGGCATCATGTCTTTCACACACACATCGAAAACAGCAGAGCCATCAATCTATGAAGTGTGTTGGGGAATGGAAACATAAGTTTGTATTCGCATTGAAAAAGGGTCTAGAAGCCAAATCTAAAGTGTAGGCACTTGATAGGAGTTTGCAGCAGTATTTTTTAAAGGATGTGGAGTGAAGGCAATTAATTGGGGAGTGGGTGAAGGAAGGAGGAAAGAAAGCAAGTTTCATTTTCCTCCCTTATCCATAGTCTGGACTGTCACAGTCCCTCATTCTTCTGTTCTCCCTCAGCCCCATATGCTCTAAAACCAGATTAATACTATGCCAACACATTCTCATCCCCCCAAATCATAAACATATCATGTAAAATATGTAATATTTTTATTATGCTGGACCCAATTATTACATTTATTCATTTATTTTCTGATCTCCCATCAGTAATGTAAAATAGAGCTGTGGTATTAACGTCAAAGAGTACAGATCAGGCATTTTATCGCAGGTGACTCAATGGTCTCCCTCACCTGCGTGGTCTTGAGGACAGGGTGTCCCACTTCATGCCTGTAGTACCCTACACCATTTATAGTCATATTGACAATTAACTTTCCTGTCACTGGTTTTCCAAATGTGTATCTGAAATGGAAAGAAGATAATGAATAACTTCCAGCTGTTTTCTGTTTTCCTGATTGTATCAAGGCTAGTGCCATGTGATCTGCACATCTAGAAAACAGAAAAAAATATCACAGAAGGTTTTCCAGCTTGTTATTGTTAACATGTTTTATGAAGGCTGTTACATAGGAAAGCTTCTGATGATGACCAGAAATCATCTGGAAAATTCTGCAGCAGATGAGATGCAAGCTCCAGTGACTGCAATGAAACTTTTTTTGGGATGTGTTCCTACCTGGCATGGACAGTTCCTTTTTCACAGAGTGAAAGGTCACGAATGTAGCGAGGGGGGTCAATCAGCAACTCAAACTTTGGTAATACTACAATGAAAAGAAATACAATAGAATCTTGTCAAGGAGATCTTATTGTCCAGGTTATAGCAAAAGCATACACAGCTCTGACAAGATCACTGCTTATGGTCGGATGAGGGCAGTGTAGCTAATGTTAGACAGGACAGCACTCAGCAGAGAATGAATCAACAAAAGTAGCAAACCAAGACCATCCTGGCAAGATGACCCTAGCAAAACACCCTTAGATTTTTACTTCTTTTCAGAGGGATCTGTGTTCCAGGATTTGAGCCGAAACTTTTTCTCTTACATACATGGTAAAGAAGACAACTCGCTACTGACTCCTCCACAATGTGTCAGGAATAGAGCCGAGATATTAGCAGTTGTCAGTGTCTATAAATGCTTGTGTGATCAGGTCAGATGTCATAGATGGTTTGCTGGGTTTGTAAGGATGCCCACCTTTCATCAAACAGAGAGATTTTGAGACTGAAAAGGAGGGTAGCAAAAAAAGAATTCAGAATTCCAAGGAGGGCTCTGGGAAAGGAAGGAAAGCACTGACAGACTAAAAGCATCTTAAAGAGTTTTTCCAAAACAAAATTAAATCTTCGTTACATGAATAGACCGTGCAGTATGACACTCCATTTCAGGTCCTTTACTTTATGAAGTGTGGAGCACAGAAACAAAGGGCTTGGTTAAGTTGCAAGTGTCTATGTCCCTGAAATACATAGCCTCTGAAGAATTTTTCCTCATGACATTTTAAATGCATTACTTCTCAGGTGTTTCATCTCAAGTGAAAAATTTCATAATGTTTTGTTCTTCCAAATGCACTTGGGTTATAGCCAAAGTTGACTTGGATACAACTCACCATATTTCTGAACTTCAAAGGATTTGTTGTATGTGTGCCCCTGCATTTCAGCAAAGATGAGCCATTCACCAAATACTGGCTGATCAGACAAAGGAAAAGTCATATTTACAATACCTGAAAAAGTAAACAACATACTGTGAACTCTGTGTCACTCATCAGCCCTTGTCAAGGCTTATTGAACACAACTCAGTACAAGCAGAAGCAAAGGCAAATAACAATACACTGAGAAAAGATAATCCGAAACTTACCACAACAAAATGGCTTCAAATTGCTCCACTCTATCATACGAGACCCCCGAGGATCCTGCATAGTGGTTTAGGAATGAGAAACATCACAGTGAAAATGAATACCACTAATACATTTAACTCAGTTTGTAACAAAGAACTTCATTTTGTAATACATACACTTCACTAACAGCTCAAATGTAACTAACATCTGTCAAAATTTTTCTGAAGATACTTTACCAGGGAGTATTTGCTTTCTAAAATTCAGTATTCATTTAAGGACACTGCTTCTGTAACCAATGTACACAAGCAAGCACTGTCAAGCGGCAGATCTTCCACCTATCTTAAGACACCTATTTTGGATGGTATGAACTGGCCTCTGAAGACACTTTCTATTCATAAGGCAAGCTGTACAACTAGCAAGACAATTTTTAGATGACTAAGTCAGATGAAATTAATCCCGCTGTTTTTGTCAGCATTAAATCTGTGACTGAATGCAAACAAGAGAAGAGGGTGAATTCTTCTGCTTGCTGACAGCTAAAGAAAACACATGGTTAAGAAAAAAAAAAAAAAAAAAAAAAGACTAGACACAGAAGGAACCTCTCATTCACCTCATAAGGAAGAAGACAGGAGCACCCTTTCCTTGCCATGAATTTCTATTGTCCACTATCATAATGTTTGGGTGCAGAGATGAGATTGGCCCTGCTATATCAGCCCAGCCAGATGAAGGATAGGAGTGTGTCTGCATTGAAAAGAAGGGAGAAATTGAGTGGGACTGTTACATTTATAAACCCCAGTGAATCTAGCCAATTCTTCTCAGGCTGAAAAATGGGAATGGATTTCTGAAACTGAAGTAGAAAACAAGTATATTTGTTGGTGATAACAAAAAAGCAAGACACAAAGATCAGTTAAAGACACAGGGACAGAGATAATTGCATAGGTTACAGTTGGGAATGGCCATAATGAACTTGAAAAGGTACAGATGTGTGACTTGTTCCTCTTAAGGCCACAAGAATCTTGTGCCTCTACAGGATACATGCTAGATGATTGGCAGACAGATACTCACCACCACATAAGCTTCAATCTGAAAGAAAAAAACAAAAGAATAAAAGGCTTTGTGAAACAAAGCTACTTTTTCTGCTTCTTGTGATGAACTGCTGAGTAAGCAAGGTATGATGCACAAAGTGACAAAGTTTAAACATCTCTTCTTTGGTAAGAGTAGCCTGAGAAACATACATTTCATCCACACATCAAACTGGAAAAGTAATACTTTGCATATCTGTGCATTACCTAAACAGAGTGCAAGTCTCTGAAAAATTCTTCTGACTGCTTTGGCATCGTTACATTGTATTTACTAGCACTACCAAAGTGTGTATTCTCCTTCAACAGTAATGTGACCAAATGAAAAAAACTAAATTGTAAATAACAACAAGCAATGACAAGATATGCCTAAATAGGTTAAAAAAAATCCAATTATATTTCTGCATAAATGTACATTAGAATAAAATACAGGTTGCCAAGTATTCCATCATATTTTACAGTGTGAAAGAAAACAGTTTTCTTTACCCTGTCATTGACTGGCCTCAAGTCAGAAGTCACCATAAAGAGGTTTATCAACACTAAAAAAAAAAGGAAAAGAGGAAATTTATTAGTCATCACAGCTGACACTGGACAGAAGATCTCATCCTAGAACCTACCCTTGAAAAAAAGTTTTGCTTGAAAGCAGCCTAGCATCTGGCAAGGTCACTTTACCTTTCTGCTTAGGTTTATAGACAGGTTTATCAGTCTGGATGAACACTGATGATCCTTTGCTATCAATGGTTACTGTGGTATAGTTGTGAAAAATGTAGCCTTCCTCTGCCAGATGTCGGTTGCCCCAGACTTTTAGATGTGCTTGTCCACGAAGTCCTGAAGGCACCTAGAAAACAGACCATGAGGTGAGGAAGACACAGAAAAGCCTTTGAGTTTTCTGGGGAATATAATTGACAGTGAAGTGAGCAAAGAGCAGCCACCTGCTGCATTTCAGTGTAACTATGTGTTAGTAATAAAAAGAAAATGAAGAACATACTAGATCTTTTACAGTGTATAAACTTCAAAGGATGCAAAGTCATGCTAAAAACACGGCAGGAAATTCTCTTCTACCCTTTCTTTATCACTCAAGTAAAGTGATATTTGATCTACATGTGCAGCTTCCAATAAAGAAGGTGTGTTACATGGGAAAATCAACAATGTTATGGAAGACACAGCTCTATTGACAGAGAAATAAATAAAAAAAACCCACACAAAATAACCCAAAACCAAAACACGCATGCTTGCACATTTTCAACTAGTTGCTCAGAGAAGTAAGACTTCTAAAATGATGGTAGATTAAAAATTACAAAGTAAAAAAATCTGATCATACAGAAATATTGTCATAATGTGTCATATTTTGAGAGTGAAAAAAATAAATAAAACAGAAATCAGCAATGACACTGCAGTTTTTATTCAGCTTTGAATTATAGTCTTTGGATAAAGAAATCTATAGCGTTTGGTGTAACTGCTGATGTTTCCTATTACATAGGTCTATATTATACCTTCCTGAAACAAAAGGAGTAGATACTTATGTATTTGTGTATTAGCACAGTAAAGGGTGGGGGCAGGGAAGTATCAAACCCTTTCTAGAATTTAATTCCCAGACACAGTTTAACTACTGGCAGGACAGAGCAGTATTAACATCAGCTATATAGTAATTAAAGAGAAGACAAAGAAAACTCTGGGGTATGCCACCAAGGCAGAGGAGATCCAATTGGTCATGACAGACCATCACCAAGCTAGTTAGACTTCTGTAAATCAAAGGCTTCAATTTACTTATAGGCCAATGATAATGTAGATGATGCAGTAGTTGCAGTGAAGGCACCTATGCTGTGCTACAGTAATACAATAGAAATGTGCCCAAATACCTGGATCCACTGCAAAGAAAACAGACCATTTTTCTTATGGCACTGCATAGAAAAGACTCATTCAGACATGACCAGCTTCAGTCAAGAGCTAGCAATGCAATATGGAGTTTTTTTTCCCCAGGGTCATAAGATACAGTGGTTAATCTAGCATACTATCCAGAGCCTACAGCTCTGCATGGTACTAGCTACTGCTATTCCAGAAGTGCATCACAATTTAATATTTATATGATTTGTTCCACTTGGCCCCTTTGCCTCCTATCAGAGATGACAGCTCCAAAGCAAGTCCTAAGTTAAGAGATCCGACACTTAAGACTTGTTCTTCAGTCCGGCTCCATTTTGCCTACATTTGAAATAATAATCTTCCACTGCAAATCACCAAACATCATACATAATACACCTCTTCCAGTTCCAAATGTTTTGATGGCACTTAATCAACAACAAGACTGAAAACTCATATTGCTTTGAATTTACACCCCACTTTTCAAAGATCTAGGAAGAGGGATGGAGACAAAGGTATGGAAGCACAGCCAAATAATCTCACAGAAGCCATGAAAATGGCTTCATTTTTCTCTGTATGGTATCACTTAGTCCTACATACAGCATAAACTGAATTACTTCTTTCAATGAACAGTGAACTCTGAACCAGTAGCATTTAGCTCACTCCTTGGCATGAGGAAGGATAACTCACACAAGGCGCAAAGCAGGGAAGATCTTTCACAGGATGTCTTTCTGCTGTAAGAATGACTACCTTTCACTGCACCCCAGATCTCCAGTATCCTAGGGATTCAAATAAAGCCAGATATTGCTTTAAAAAATGTGATTTACTAAGGTAAGAATATGTAGTCTCTTTTTAATGGCTACTAGAACTCTCTGCCAGAATTGCATTTAAATTCATCATTATTTCACTCCACTACAAACCCTCATTGGAAATAAAAAGCTGTTCTCATTCCCTCCATCTCTTAGGACAGGTAAGCTTCGTTTTACAGACTATGCTGATGGCAAAAATATTACTAATGTCAAAGGCTAAAATGTAGACAAAACTGGTGAAAGCCTATGTTTTTTAAACAACATAGTAGTACCAGAATAACTAGCAGAGACACAATGTTCAATAATCTGCCATTTCTATGGATTTCTGTGGTCTGTCCAATGCTCCACAACACTTCCATAGCAATATGTACTACCATTCTTATAAAATAATCACAACATAGAACTTTATGTTGAGCAATGACCCACAGCTTCCGCCATTGATTTTCTTCAGTGGTGTAAGGGCCTGACAGATGAGCTGTGATGGATTAAGCTTTGTTCTTTTCACTCTCCACTCTTCCTCTTGCGAAGGTTGCTTCCTCCTTGGTGTGTGCACCACAATGTAACCTGTATTTGTGCTGCAGCTGCTCAGAGAGCAATGCCTGATGTGGTTGAAGGCAAGTCCCTCAGGTTTTCACCAAAAACATCTTAAAATAATTGACACTCACCTTCAGTTTAATTGTTCCTTTATCTAAAATGAGAGAGAGAGAGAGAGAGAGAGAGAGGGAGAGGAGAGGGAGAGAGAGGGAGAGGGAGAGGGAGAGGGAGAGGGAGAGGGAGAGGGAGAGGGAGAGGGAGAGGAGAGAGAGAGGGAGAGAGAGAGGGAGAGAGAGAGGGAGAGAGAGAGGGAGAGAGAGAGGGAGAGAGAGAGGGAGAGAGAGAGGGAGAGAGTGTTATTCTTCTCAAGCTAAGGTACTAATGTTTTAGACATTTGCAGTTCAGTGAAAGGACACCCCATGTCATAGAGCTGCTAACTGCAATTACGATTTCACCTGAAGTAATTTTCCTGCATTGTGTAAAACAATCTGCAGTGTGAGCAAGTCGGACCAGTAGAGTTCTCTAAAATAAACTTAGCCCACATTTGTTTACAAGGTAAACTGCAAAGTGTTCTGTGGTTAGAAAGTACCACCAGGGCTGAAGTTTCAGCACAGGGCATCCTATGCTTACAGAAGTATTTTGCTGTAAAAAGGACCTGGCCTCTTTTGGGACTTGACTAATTCTCAAAACAAACACTCATAGAATCTATTTTGATTGCTGGATACAGCCATACCTAAGATTTCTCTTTAGCATATGTTGTCCACATGTGTAAGCATCACTCCCTTTGAATTACTTAGCAATTGTCAGCCAATTTCAAAGATGACAAGGGGAGGATAAAATCAGAGACAATCTGTTCCAAGAAAGGAAATGGCTTTTATATAACTCCCAGTTTTTACACACAGAGGGTTAAAACATGATGGTTAAAGAGTCTGATTGCCTGAGCCTTGTCTACATTACAGCTTACACCGCTACTAGCAGTGGTAGAACAGTGCTACAGGACTTCATTTTCACTAATGTAAATTCATTCAGTATTAAGTGGGACATATTCAAAACATTTTTTGTCTTTACACACAGGACAGAGAGGTATCTGTCTTGGATTTTAAAGACTTATCCAACTGCACAAATATTACCACCTCTCTCAGCAATACTCAGTCCTGAAGATGGGGAGACTGCATTTCCAGCACTTATTTTAAAATAAGGGTAGAAAATGATGTAGATTTTTTTTTTTTTCTTTAAAGTCAGCTTATCTTATTCCCTATACAGTCTCCAGTGTCAAACATTCAGGTTTCAAAAGGAAAGATATTCACTCTAAAACTCTTGAATATCAATTATCTAGGGTCTCTGTATGTCTTGGTGTTCCAAAATTATCAGCCTTGGAAGTTTGAGATCACATACATCAAAACCACATGAGCACAATCAACTGAGAACATTTAGCAGTAGTCAATGAATTAAATATTACTTTGGTTCCAGTACTGTTATCACCTAAAGCAATTCTCTAAGAGATACTGATGTGCTCCCGCAGCACTTCAACTTACAAACTAGTTCTCAAGTTCAGAATTACAGGAACTTACCCAAAACTGTTCCGTGGCCTCGTGACACAGTTTCTCCTTTGACTACTAACTGAATCTGGACTGTTGTCTCCTTGACAGAGTTAAAGATGGTTACGCTTATAGCCTCCTCAACACCAGATCGGAAAACAGAAGGTGCCGCAATCAAATAGCCCCTGAGAAGCAAAATTGGAAGTGGATGGTCAAGAACAGCAACCAGAGTGTGATCTTTATTTGTAAGCCACTTTATGTACAACAAAAGGAAAAGAACAGACTACTCTGTAACATATTTGCCCCTGTAGGGTGACATTCATGAACACCAGCAGTCTAGGCCTGTATCTAACATGCATAAAATGAACACAGAATGCACATAGAAACAAACAGAGCCCAAGTGGCTTACAAATCCTTAGTATTCAAAGACACACAGTAATATTGATGTTTATTGCAAATATAGTAAATAATTTTATTTATATATTATATATAAACAAACTAAATATACAACTAGCTCATCATAAAACAGGTCAAGTTCATGAAAGAATAAGGAGGTACCTGAACCTCCAGTAGAGTTTTGTAGATAACGCTTTTTTTTGAAACAGTTTAGACACTTCTAACATTTTTTCCTCAATTATTTTTCATGGCTCCATTTCCATAGTTCAACTTGATATACAAAAAAAAGAAGTGACTCTCAGTGTTGACACTCAGCACTTTCTAAATGTCAGACTCGCATACATATAACGTGTCTAAACTTCCAATTTATATAGAAGCAGCCCAGAAACTGCAGCTACAAGATTGGGCTCAAATTCTCAGTTCTGCTACCAATTTTTTGTTCAGACAATTATATCCTTCAAGTTTAAAAACCCCAGCAAAAAGGAATTATCATAGCAGGCACACACACAGTTTTGAAGCCACCCTAGACGACCTCCCGTATATACTACAATCCTTGTGTTTCTGAATGGAATCTGTACCATTCCTCTGTGCTGAATGGCACCATGCCATGAACTTGTCAACTAAAAGCATTACAGTCTCTGAGCTCTCTGATGCACTGGGCTGCAATCAACACATTTATATTCTCTTCATGACACACCTTTCTGGGGTTTTTTTCTACCCAAAAGGATTTTTTAAAAGAAGGCGATTCCTCATACAACTCTTTAAGCCCAATTTCTCAGCCCATGCCTTTCTGCAGTGCCATGAGCCAGGTTGCTTTAGTTCATGATTAATTATCGCTTTGGGATGAGGATGATAGTGTTTTACAGCCCCCAAGTCATCTTTTATCAAATTCCAACCCCATGTTTCTCTCTCAGCAGGCCTCATTGCCATGGAGATCCCATTACCCCCAAAGGAAGTTCAGATCTCTCTGGCATTTGAGTTAAATTGCATGGGGTACTTGCAGATTCAAAACCTTATGGTTGCCAGGTTTGAAAATTCATCAGAACAATAATAAATAACAATAAAAAGTTACTACTTTGCCTGCAAATTCTTGGTAAGAAAGGCATAGCTGATCTAGTTGCAGAAGGAGAAAGAGTACCATCTGCATCCAGTATGAAATGATTAGATTCAAACTGTCAACATAAGCACAGCACTACAGTGCCATATGTGAAGCACATGTATTCACATTGTTCTAAATTGCTGCAACTCTTTCTGAAGTATCAGTGTGTCGATACGGCTCTTTAAATCACTTAAGTGGCATTTGAATATTGAATATTTAACCTGGCAATTAAACAGTTAACTGGACAGTGACTGGACAGATCCTTTAAGCACATTTGACTAACAGCTCTGTCAGGTTACACCAAAACTTGGCAGGACGTGAAATATTTTCTAGCAAGCAAGTGAAAATAAGTTCTCCATGGCACTCAGTTAACGCAGCTATTCACGATGTTGATGGGTTATAATAAGCTAGGGATAAAGAACAAAGCAAACCTTAATCAAAGTTAACCTAAACCCACTGGAACGAGCTCCGGATTCAGTTTCTAAAAGCCAGAGAACTTTCCCCGCAGTGAAATGTTTCTCCCCGGATGATCTTCCCCACAAGAATGCTTCACACGCTCTTCGGGAGCAACCAACATTACCTTCAACCATCCCCAGCACAACAGCAGACCCTGCGCAACACCCCAGATTCCTTAAATAATTGTTTGCAGATAAAAGCTTTGCAGCCGCTGGCTGGAGGAGCTAGAGGCAGGTATTTCTAAGGAGGCTTGCTTTTTTTTTTTTTTTTTTTTTTTTTAATTTCCCCTTTCCCTGCGCTATGCACTTTTGCACCGGCGAGTACAAACGTGCTGCTCGGCTGGGGAACCGCCGCAGCTCGCCTCCCCGACCCCAGCCCCTCGAGGGGACTTTTCCCAGGCTTTGTTAAGCGGCTGCTGCAGCCATCCCCGGAACCCCCTCGCAAAACAGAGGGGTTCGTGTGTCCCGTCCCCCCCCGCCTCCTTTACGGGGAGGCTCCCCCCGCAGGGTGCGCGACCTCCTCCCGCTACTTACTGCCTCTCTCGGGGCTGGGCTGCGCTCAGGCTGCAAAGGGTCAGGAGGACCCCCCAGGAACAGCCGGGCTCCTTACGGGGAGGCATGGTGCTCCGGAGCCCCAAAGCCGGGACGCGTTTCTCCGCGGGCGAGAGGGAGCCTTTTGTTCCCGGCGAGCGCAGCCCGAGCTTCCCCCGCCGCCCCGCTCCCGGGCTCGGCTCCCCGGTGCCTCTGGCCGCCGCCCCCGCCGCGTCCCCGCCCCCGGGCCGCCCCCTCCTGGCCCCGGTGCCCGCTCGGCTCCGGCCCCGGCTCTTTGTCTGCGGCTCCCCGCCTGCTCCTGACAGCGTGCACCGGGGGAGGGAGGGGGCCGGGCCCCCGCACCTCCGCCTCTCGGCCCCGGGCCGCAATCTGCCACCGCCCGGTCCCAGGTGCGCTGCCCGCCCGGCGCCAGGCCCCGGCCCCGGCCCCGGAGGGTTCCAAGCCACCGGCTCCTCACCTTCACCATCCTCTCTGCAGCCCGGACAGCCTAACCCGGCCGGCCTTCTTCCCCGAGGGTGGCTATGGCATCGGCTCCTCTTCTGCCGAGCCCGACCAGCCCCGGGAGAGCACCTGCCCGAGCCCTCCGCCTTCCTCCTCCAGCCCCCGAGGGTGCCGGTGCGCCTCACGCAGATGCAAGAGCTGCCAGAGCTCAGGTTCCTAAAGGTCCCGTCAACCCGGACCAGGGCACAGCAGCCCCTGCATGGTCTGGTCCCATTCACTAAGCCTTTGTGCTCCGAGGCCCTCCACTAAGCGCTGCCAAAGAACTGCTTTCCGACCCGAAACCCAGTGCCAGGACTGATGCTACTCTATCCTCCCCCATCCCTAGGCCCTAATCTATCCATCTCCATCCCTCTGTCCTAGCCCCTGGTTACAGGGGCTTGAGACAGGAGGGGGAGCTCTCACTACACCGGTCTGAAGAAGAGGGTGCAGCCTAAGAGCAGAGCTTACACAAATCGAGGAAAAGCATATCCAAAGCAACAGCAGAGATCGAAGGTGACAGAATAAATGCCATGTCCCACAGCCATGGATTAAATGCTGCATATAGATACCAAGGAATGATTTCTCCAACCCTTGCTGGAGACAACCCAGGCAAGGCAGGATCCCAGATGGGCTTCTGCAGAGCTGAACTCTCTCCCCAGGAATAAGTGAGAACCTTCAATGGAGGTAGTTTGAATCATATTTTTTTCCCCAACACTACACACCTGGGTTAAGGTAAACTACTTGGAAAACAGAAAAAAAATTCTAAAATACTATTATTTTTTTTTCCCCTAGGTTAGCGCTGTTATTTGAACCTCAGTTCCATTTCTTCTAAAAATCACTGATATGGAGCCCAGCATTTTATATAGCAAAAATACAGATTTGTATCCAAAAGTAAACTCAATAGTTTACCAAAGGCCCTTTCTTCTAGCTTCTGACAAGAAAAACAGCAAATCAAGTTGCTAATGCTGCTAAACTTTTAAAACTCTTTATCGCCCTCTTAAAATTATTTCAGTCACCATATATTTTAGCAGTATCATTTCTAGCTAACACATTTTCTGCAAGTCAGTCCATTCCCTAAAAACAAAAAGTCACCAAAAGGAGTGAGGTTTCCCTGACTACTTCAGCAATAGGACTTCAGAGGCTGATCAGTCCACAGCCAGCAGAGCAACAAAATGGTGCCTAAATTTTTTATCTTGTTTGAAACTTACACTAATTTTAATATGACTTCTCTTAAAAAAAAAATAAATCATTAACTCAGTAGCTTTTTGATAAATTCAGATTATCTACAGTAATGGAGAACACTGCTAGATGTGGCTACATTTTCCTACTTACACTTATCTTAAAACAGCATTGTCTTATTTTTGTGGAGAGGCATAACAAGTCTAGAAGAAGAGGGAACAAACTTTGTCAAATTAAAAAAAAAAAAAAAAAAAGAAAAGCTAGGCTAGGGCTTTAAAAACTGTGTCTCTCCTGAAAATTCCTTATACCAGACAACTTAAACCACAGTCTCAAATCAAAAGGACTATGTATTTTGCAAGGCTTATTACAGTTTTTAGGACTGGACACGACAGCTAAAATCATAGCCAAGCAAGTTTAGAAGGTTTTAAAGAAATCACCTATTTAAACCACTCTTATTACATCAACAATCCTTAACTAATGTTTGTCTACAGATCCTGTTTTAAGACTTGCCCTAATTGTCAAGAAATTTTATTCAATACAATAAGAACATCAAAATTATGCTCTCACTACTGAACAAGACGTTTTTAAAGATTGTTCATCACCTTGGGAAAGGTTATTTTTATTTATTTTTAATGGGATTTTTCTAGCTATAGCTCATCTGTGGGAGGAGTTGCAGAATGTCTTGGAGCAGCTTTCAGCTTTTAATATTATGTAAGCTGAATCCATTCTGCTTGCTGCTGTGCTATTTAAGCACAACTGCTCCTCTCTTGCTCACTTCATTGCTCATGTATCTTCACATGACAAAACAACGCTACAAGAGCTACCAAGGGACTCTTTTGTTTGCCCCAAATTGAAGACACGTGCAAGAAAGCATGAAGTCAAAAAGAGGCCCTCCTAACACATCTTTTCTCTCCATCTTTAAAGAATATAGGGTTTTTCCTCTGATCTCCCATTCCTCAGAAATGTGTAATTGTACTCAAATGGTACTATTCTACTTGTACTAGGAGTTGTACTAGCTTGTACTAGCTATGATGGTCAAGGTTATAAGTAAGGCAGTATCTGTAAGAATAGGTAATGTATTTTGTTAGATTATGTTAGTTTAAGATGTGAACACTCTCCACAAACCTTGCGCTAGTATTCTTTGGGGTGATGTCAGTTCAATTGACATTACACTGGTTTTACATGGAATTAAATATAATGCCTGCCATTCAGATTTATTAAGAGCTGTATTTTTCTACAAATGTTTCACTAGAACATTAGTTTTATCTTTCTCCCTACTAAATGCAACTATAGCACTGTTGAGATCAACATTAACTTGCACCAACTCTGTCAAACCTAGGTCTCACTTCAAACAGTTTACGATATTCTTAATAAAATAACTCTGGTTTATAACACAGATTGGCCTTTGCAACTTAACTAGAAATGGAAATAGCTGGATTATCTAAATTTAAAAGAGTAGATTCCTCCTTACTGCTGCATTCTCCTCCAGTTTATTCAAACTCATTCAAACTCTAGAACCATAAAGATCCTTTCCCAAGCAAACAGCTAGGCTTTATGAGAAGCAACTTACTAGAAAGTCCATTAAAGTGAGAATGTTGTGGTTTTGGTTTGTTGGGTTTGGTTTTTTTTTTGACAAACCAAAACATGCAAAGATAAAGCAAAATCTGGTAAATCCAAGTTCTTTTTCAGCTTCATCATATACTCAAATACATCCACAAAACCCTGTATGCCTCAGTGTTTTCCTGTCTGCAAAGCAGCAGTACTAATGTTAGCCTCCTTCCTAAGGGTAACACTTAAGAGCATGTTGAAATCCCTTGATTAAAGACAATAAGGAGGCAAAACGAAAATGAAACACCTTTGCTGTTCTTATGGTACAGCAGCCTATAACTGATGTACAATACCTCACCAATCAAAAAAATGATTTTAATAATAGTCCTCCAGAGATCAGGTATGTTTTGGGTAAAACAGCATCATGCTGTTGAAAAAATAACTATCTCTACACTTAATCCATACCTCTTCATAGAGCAGACCTACAAACAGTTCCTTACAGACTCATGCCTGAGATCTATGGGGTACATACCAAAAAAACCCCACAAAGTGCCACTAAACATCCATTCTGTAGTAATCCACATTTTATCTTTGAAAAAGCTCTGGGTATGGACATTGAAGAAGCAATATGATTCAGCAACAAATTGATGAATGCAGCACAGTACACTTCTAAAATGGAGCTCCATCATCTTCAGCATAATGCTATAATATTTTTGAACACAAAACAGTGTATTTCTACATTTCAGAAATCACAGCGAGAAATTATCGTCATGAGGAGTATAGCCATTTTAAATAACTGTTAACTTTTTTTAAAGGAGACATTTCTTCCAAATTGAAGATTTTCTACTTGATATTTACTGACTATAAGAAATATCAGGCAATTACAGTCTCTAAAGACTGCAAACCATCTTCTAATTATGAAAGTATGTGCAATCCTGTAAATAAAGCTAGAATCAGCTTGGTCTGAGAAAAAAGGAGGCTTTAGATATCATTTCAAACTATTTAGTTACTGAAATGGAATTTTCTGTGCCTGCCAAAATGAATCCTATTCAGTGTGATGCAACAGGTGTTGGAATTCCAGCAGCCGCCTGCAACCCACATCTGGTAATAGTTAGGAGTTTAAAGGAAGTTCTGTAAGAACTGCTTATGTATAAAAACTATTCATCAGTCAAATCTATGGGCCATATTCACCCACCGGCTTGCACTGTGCATAGTTCGGATTTTTATTTCGTTTACAAAAAACGTAATTCTGCTCCTCATGAAATTTTAGGAATCTCAGGCACTTGTCCAGGTTGAAAGTGTGTGGGGGATTGGTATGGCTATACTGGTGTGTCAGAAAGGTGAGGGAGGGACTGCAGTTTATAGAAGAAAGTGCAAGTACATCTATATTGGTTCTGACTAGATCTAATTTATGTCCTGACTGCTTGTACATTCTCATCATTACTCTGCAGAAGAAAGAATTCACCACCACCCCCCATGTCCCATCTATCTACTAAATAAACTACATGCAATGTTAAAATTATCAGACAGGTATTTGTCAAATAAAAAACAGCGTTAACACTAAGCTCTAAATAATACTAATTCTTGAGTACTGATACTGTCAGCTGTACCTCTTTTTGCCTCCCCCTCCCCCGCAATCACAAAATTCAGATCAGTAAGACTAGTCACAAGAATCAAGTGGTAGGATCATGCCATTAATAATTAGCCCTTTTTAACTGCCTCAGCATGAGTGTTATCACTAACTTGTCACACAGGTGACCAGACCTAAAGGCACACAAGGTAACACTCACTTATTTAAAAATTTTGAGAATACATGTGTAAATTGTGCACATAAGAAAAGATGCTGCAGTAAAAACAAGGTTATTAACTATTTAGTTTTGCATTAAGTCCTGTACGCACTAGATTTCAGTAGAAGGTGGGTGAAAAATAAAAAACAAGGGACAATTCATCAGCTTCAGGGAAGCCAGAATCATTTGTCCCCCGTTCCCAACGGAAAACACTCATGTCAGTCATTACATACCGCCAGTCAAGAATAAGGTCTTAGTTACTTTTTACAGCATTATATTTATGGTAAAAATCCCTCACCCATTTCTTTAACTCCCAGTTTTGCTCTCCCTTTGTGTTCCTGTGACAGCCTCCTTTCCGTTAGCCAAACATGGATACCTAATGTAGAAACTGATAACTGCAAAACAAGTGTCCTATTGGCTTCGCCATACTACTGCAAGCTTACCAGCAATGAGGACAATGTCTTTTAACAGAAACTACATCAGTCCAGATACAGAGCGGTAGAAACAAGACTGATCCTGCCTCCCAGCAACACAAGCATCTCTAGAACAAAATTACAAGCGAAGGATAATTAAAAAGGACATTCAAAATAAGAATGTAATCTGAGTAGCATATAACAAGAAGATAATGATATCGAGAACATAATTATTAAACAGTTCTGTCAAAAATGCTTATTAATCATCTACAGAACAGGAGAGGCTGATCTTTCACAGTAGTATAACATTTTAATTCCTGACAAAATGACTGAGATAGTACTAAGAAATCATTCATATGGGCAGATGTCAATTTAGAATGGGAATAGAGCACTGTGCTTAATTAAAAGTGGCTGGTCATTAAGACACTTAGTAAGAAATTACTTCCCAGTTTTCTTCTCAGCCTCTACATATGACTGATGCAATAGAAGTTTGTGCATAGTCTAGTGTTTGGTGGCAGTTTTATACATAAATAAGGGATCTAGAGAGCTTGTGAAGTCTCCACACTTAAGAGTTATTAAAAATTCAGCTGGACACCTTTATAACTAGGAATGGGTAGAGGCATCCTTTTATCATACAAGTCATATTAATTTGAGAAATTTGAGTTTGTTCAGTTAGGTGGAGACAAATTTCTTAAGACAAAGAAGGTGGCAAGAAAGGGTTAAAGGCTCTCGCCATATTTGGGTACTGCCTATACAGATTCCATACTTACCCTGTCCGTAATATGCTGAAGCTGTGTAAGTGTACCAACACTGCTCTATAGTCAAGCTAATAAGCTTCATCTTGGTTTAGCTGGGAATCAGTGCTGCACTCCTATAGTTACTTGTTTACCATTTCACTTACTGAAATACTGTCTAAAAAGTTCTGAAGAAATACACAACAAAGCATGACTGCTGAAAGGATTAAGTGCCACAGACAGAGTATCTTTTCGGGTAGTAGTCCTGAAAACTCTACTAATCAATCAGCTGTTTAAATTCCCACCACCACATGCAGTAGATATTAAAACAAGGAATTAAGTTTTTATATCCTACAGGCCATCTCTGAACACGTTATCTATATAAACAAGAAATTAGTTATGTCTTAAGAGGCAAATTGTGTTTGCTTCCCTAACATACGAAGTTTAAGATCTTGAAATAGCAGGAAACTCAATAGGTCTCGCAGATACATTATCACAGAAATATTTTAAAAGAAACTGATCAGAGGCATTTGAGACTACTCTGCAAACCTCATCCTCCATCCTTGTGCTTGCTTTACAGACCACACACAAACGCAGCGCAAGAAACAACATAAAATCATTTCTGTGAGTTGAACAGGAATGCTCACATAATCACTGGAAATGCTCTTAATTGGTGTGGCTCAGTGGTGCATTTCAGAGCTGTTAGATCTTCTGCCGCTGTGGAACTCTTTTCATGTCCTGGCAATCACAGTCCAGCCAGCAGTTTGTTTATCATATTCAGTATGAGTTTCCGGATCTCCAACAAAGTGGTATTTACTCCGAGGCAGGGAAGACTGCAGTAATCCAATAAGTTCTCATTAGCCTAAAATGCAGAAACATCTGCTGGGGTCATGAGCTGCTTACTTGCTGTTGATGAGCAAAGAATCAGCTCCATTTGAAGCTAGTGTGAACAAAGAATTGCAGGGTTGGGGGGTGGTGGTGAAGAGACGAACGGGCCTCGATTATGTCCTGGGCTGCAGCTCCACGATAGTGCACCACAGGCAAAGAGGGATGCTCCCTCACCTTGACCCCTGGTGACCCTATTGCAGAGAGCACAGGAATTACAGCAAAAAAAAATTCAGCCCTCCTGAGCTGGTGGTCAAAACAGTCAGGCAACACCAGCGTAACTGAAGAGAACACAGTCAAAGCTCCCCCAGAAATATCACAATCCAGGCAGTGCAATCTGTGCAGTGCAAACCTAGCTCAAAACTATCTTGCCAACTGCTTTTTAGACAATTAAGAGAATTTTGCAGGGTACAAATACTTACATTCTGTGTGCTCTCCCCTTCCCACCCAGGCCCTCAGACCTAGCTGGCTTGTTTCATAATTGCTTTCAGTTTTTGGAAGAGAAAAAGACATCCGCCCCCCCCCCCAAAAAAAAGTGCATTAGGACACATGAATGTTAACAATTGGTCAGTAAGAACCTCTGGCCTAGAAGATGAATACATAGGTAATAAGTACTGCACAAATTCAGAGAGAACAAAACTAAATCTTCATTGATACAAATTATAGAAGGGAGAACATTATTAATTCTAGGTTTAAAAAAAAAAAAAAAAAAGGAGATTGATAACCTGAATAAAAAGAGCCCTTAAATTGTTTAGGATTCCAACCGATTCAGAGCATGTGACATTGTCAGAAAATAGGTGGAAAATACAAAATAAGTGGTGTCACATCTGTTTAGCTCCTGCTCCAGTGATTCTGCAGTTCTTTGTTGTTGTTGTTGTTTGTACAGTGTTAAATGTGGCAGCATCTAGTTCTGTGGCTATTTCAAGGTGGAGGAGCCTAAAACACTTCTGCAAAGAGCCAACCCAGAACCACTTAGAAAGAATATTCAGGAAAATAAAAATGGAAAAGTCTCAGTTCAAAACAGCTTAAAACCCTTTCCTGGAGAGGCTGAGCTGCTTTATCTAACACTTGTCTACCATTTGTACAAAGAATTACACAAGTGTCCAATTTAAGGAAAAGAATGGCCAGAATGCTCAAATCAATGCCTATGATTCTTCTGAAACAATAAGCGCACATCCCCAAGCATTTCATTGTTTTGTACATGCAGTTGGCCTTTAGCTCCAGGACTCCCACTTTGCCTTAGGCTTGTGTAGACAATGACTGCCACCTGCAGCAGCAAGGATGAACTACTGCCCCCGAAAATTCAGAGCCTTTAATCGTGATCACAGCAAGCAGAACCTTTCTCTCCACCCTTCTTCATGGGAGAGAACTAATAGCGTTCCACTTCACTTTATAATATCAATGCAGATATATTGCACTTGATTAGTCTAGAAATTGATCCGAGTGAGAAAATCCAGAAGGAAGCTGAAACTCTACCCAAGTCCTCTTTCACCCCTCTCCAAATTACTGAGTAAAAGGATATATGTTAACATTAAAATCAGAACATGTACATTTATGCATTAGATTGAAAATATGTACCTGAAATCAAAGCACTTCTAAAAAAATTTATATTGCTGTCTGTTGCTTAAGTATCATTTGGGTGTGTATATATATATATAAAAATAAATATATATACACACACAAACAATAGTATCTCAATGGTAGAAAGTAATTTGACTGAAGAGGATGGGTTTAATTTAAAAGTATTTCTTAAAAAAACCAAACTTTTTTTAGACCAGCAATGAGGTCTACCATCAAGAAAACCTAGCAAAGACATTCTGACTTGTGTCTGTGCAGACACAGAATTATCAAGAGACTCTAAACTTGATTTTCATTTCATCCCTCCCCCCTCACATTTAAGACGACCACTCTTAATTTTCTGAGTTTCAGAATGACACACTCATGATAAGCAGCTTAAAGGCATGAGGACACACATCCTAGCAATTATCCAAACCTAGGAAAAACAGTTGTTTGACCACCAGGTTCATCATATAGGAGCCTTTCTACTGAGATCTCCATCCACCAAAAATAAACAGACTACTAATTTGCAGCTAACCCATGACTTGACTGCTTAGCAAAGTTCCCCATCCAGCGGCCAACTTCGTAGGTGCAGCTCATGTTCCTGGCCCAGAGCATGATCCTGCTGTGTGCAGCACCTATGACTCAGGGACTGGCAGCACACACAGGTGAACTGTTAAGTGCAGATCACCTAACATGTTTGAGGAAGAAGAAATAACAGATGAATAACTTAAAATAACTCATTGCCCTCCCACTGGCTCATGGATAAGTTACTGTGAAAAAAATGACACTGATATTATATACAGTCTTAACAGTTTGTTATATATTGACTTCTCATCCAGTGCACTGCACATCTCACTGATCCAGTTACTACAGCTTAATTTACTCCTAATTTTTAATAAAAGGAGACAAGAATCTAGTTAGACTCTTAGTAATACCAGGAAGAAAGCCCGAATAGCACTTCAAGGAGTGCAAGGAGAACGCTCCAAGTATTTTTTGAGCGGGCCAAAAAGCTTTATAGACACAGCTTAAGCCAGAAACATAACACTAAGCAGACAATACAAAGCAAAGCTTTTGAAAAACCATCAGAGAAAGAGGTTCCACAGGTAAAAAAAATACAGGATATAGCATGCGTTTCAGAGAGAAATGCATTCCATGTATAAAAATGTAAAGTGTGTCGAAAAAACCTGACACATCTGGCAAGTACGTTCATAACAAGACCACACTCTCAGGCACTTACTCAGTAGTTAGGTTTGAAGTTTCTCTCCACATGCACAATCTTCTGGTCTCAGCACTTTGGATGCAAGTAGGTCATGGCTTGCCACTGGGACTGGTTAGTGTCTATAAGTCCACCACTGCATATATCGTGTAGTACTAGTCCTATGTAAGCCCAAATGGAAACAAAAGCTTCTGCAGGAGATCAGTGAAGATATTAAAACATGAAGGCTATTGATATAGCAGTGGAAAATAGTCTTTATTATTAAAAAGAATAAATAAAGTCCTTCAAGAGAAGGCATCAGGTTAATACAAAAGCATTTATGATTTTAATAATTTGTTTCCAAGACAATTAGGCAACAAGTTACCAAAACTTTTCACTTGTTACAAGTAACCAGGCTCCTTCCAAGCATCAGCCTCATTATTTGTTACCCTGGTAGCTTTTCCTCTCAGCAAATCCAGAAATAAGGGACAATTAAGAGTTCCTCCAGAAGTTCTTCACTGGGCCACCAATGATCATGCTGTACATTCCTACAGATCCTCCTGATGAGATCAGCAAATATACAGTACCACATACACAATTCCACATCTATATTCTGATATGCTGCCCTCTAAGGAACACTACTTCGGAAAGAGATGCAAAACAGTGTACTTGAAGCCAGTTCCAAGGAAGTAGAACAAGAAGTTTAACAATACATAGGTCATATTTGCTAAGAATAACATTTATTATTTACCTTTCAGTATTGTCAAGGCAGAAGGTGATGAAAACGGTGTCACAGAAATTCATATTAAAAAAAGATGTCTCCTTATGGGACATGCAGAAGAAAACTCCATTTCTTACATTAGTAAGCATACATGCTGCTGGTTTCATATTCTGGTATAACTGAAAATTTGGATAAGTTATATGTTCACACAGGAAGTATGCTGGCATTGATTTAGAACCCACTCGTTAGTAAAACAATACACAAACTTAGTTGAAGTACCAGTGTTTCACAACATCTAGTCCATTTTTCTCTTCGCATATTCTTTGGTTATGCAGAGAAACTTCTTTAGTAACTGCAAATGACAGGTTCTGCACTTCTGTGAAGCTCCTGGAACAAATGAAGCAAGCTAAATCAGTTACTCTGGAGGATAACTTCTGCTTAACCCCAAAGGCTATGTGCCTGGACATTCGCATCATTCTCCTACCATGGAGACACCAGAAGAAAAAATGTGAAATATGAATTTTCTTCCCAAAGGCTAGAATTTGGAGGAGAGGAGGGGCAGTCTGCAGGAGGGGGGAGATGTGTGGCTTTATGGTCTTTCAATCTTCAAAGGTTTTGCTGTAATCTCTTCTAGGGAAATGAAGGAAGGAAAGGGAATTTATCATGCCTTATCTCTTCCTCATGCTCTCCATGATACTTTGTATTTGTTGACACAACACTCCAGGAAAGAAACCTTTTCTGTCCTCGTTGTACCTCCTAAAGGATGATATATTTGCCTGGTTATTATTTAAGACATAGTGCTTCCAGTTCACTTTTCTGTCTGTTGGAGTTCTCCACTCTCCTACGTATTTGCACTTTACCAGGGCTATTCTTGCTCACTGAAATTCTCAGCTGAAGTGTCAGAGAATGGCATGCTGAAGTAGTTTGCTTAGAATACACAAACAAAAACCCCCAAACATCTTTACTTTGACTGTAGATGGGGTAGGGATAGAAATGCAGATGTCTGCTACAAACAGAATTAAACTTAGTGCTGCTATCCCCTCAATTAATCCTCCTCTAATTTATATTTGGGATATATTCCACTGAGACTATAGATTTTCCTCTGAATATTTAGCCAACGAGTCTTTTCACCTGATTGTTGTAAATACCTTTGAAGCTCTTTATCCAGTTGCTGAGAAACTCCTTTAAGGTCTTTCAGCACACTAAATGCTTTTGCACTTTCTTCTGAGTAGCTTGGCATAACTTCTGTCAGAAGTTCCTGTGTGATAGTTAACTGCTTTTGCAGTTCATCTGCAATATGAGATGTTAAAGATATTATTCAAAAATGCATGCAGTAGCATCAGGTAATACAAGGTTACTTAATAGCTGGAGTAACCACAGAAACAAGTGAACTAGATGATGGAAAACTACTGTTTGTTCAGCTTTTGCAAACACACTATGAGAACACTGTGAAAGCCAAATTATTTTCAGCTATGAAGACTAACACCAGCAACATGCTATTAAAACTGCTAATCAAGCTCTCATTTAGAGTATGTCAAAGATTTTTTCCAAGACAAATGCAAGAAAAAAACCAAGTTTTAAACATCCAAAATTCCCTGGCCAGTTACATATATTGCTATTGGCATATACCCCCAACACAAAATTTATCCAGTCCTTTCCTTTAGCATTCACAAATGAAAAACACGTATTTATTTTCTCTCAAGCCTCCTTACAAGAATTCTAAGCTCTTCGATAAACCTTCTCCATTCATTTTAAAGTGTAAGCAAGATTATTGCAAATGGTTTAAGAATCTCATTTCTTGCAGACCAGCAGTTTAAAAATATAACTTTTTGCCCAGACTTCAATACAAACCACAAGTACTAATTTATTAAACAAACACTCTCTGATTCAAGACATCACACAATATATTTAAGCTCTAGTTCTACAGGAATCATGAGCAAGTCTACCCTTGTGACTTTATCCCTCAAACACAGAAACAAGATATCACAGCATTTCTACAACTTGCTTACCCATTAGGAACAAGAAAGGAGGAGGAATGCCATGAACACAGTTAAAAGATACAGAAACTTGCTAAAGAAAGTGTATATGAAAACTGCCCTAGTTTAGAAAGTTAATTTTTTTCCTGCTGCAAGATAAAAAACTTGCTCAAGGGCAGTTTAGTGGTTAAACGGAAACAAGAATTATTTGCAGCAAAACACGTGACTAATGTTGCAGCCCAGTGTCTATACAAGATCTAAGAGTACACAAAATTCCTCCAGTGGCCACAGATAGATCCAATAATAACAATGTAAGAATTTTAGCATGCCAAAACCCACTATTTTTGAAAATAAATTTGATTAATCAAATTTTCATACCAAGGTATGTTAGCATATCTCCTTCTATGTGAATATTCTTTATGGGTAATTCATGTCTAGTGGCATCCAGGGAAACTGCAAAGCTTTTATATTGGTCTTTAAACTGTCCACAAACTGGAACAAGGGGAGAAAGTACTTCTATCTGAAAAAGATACATGATGAACCAACACTTCTTCAAAAGCAGCCATTTTGTTAGTACAGACCTGGCTCAATGCAGAAAAATAATTTACAAAAAGACCCAAGTACCACTCTGAAATGCTCATTGACAGAGGAATTCAAGAAATTTGTGGTATGATATTCCTGTCATGCTGTTTAATAAGTTTTCCTCTACCACCCCAAAACGCCTAGGTCAATACCAGTTTCCTTGTTACTGTAGCTCAGAGATATTAGCAACATAGCAGGCAAAGTGTTCTATATATGATACTTTGACTGTAGTTAACAGTGTATTCACAAGAAGACAAGTCTTGTTTAATTTTTGCAATGCATATTTGTTAAAAGCAAACATTGGTTCAGTTTTGAAAAATAATTATTCAGAAAGTACTACCTTTTAACTTCACACAACAGAACTAACAAAATACTGACAAAGAGGGGGAGGGTGTAGCTTTTAAGATCACCTATTATCAAGGACTTCATTGGAAACTTGCCTTCTTACAACCAGGCCAGAACTATCACTGTCTAACATACGAAAATAAGACAAATAAAGAACAGATGTTCACTTCTCACCTAAGAGTTAGCACCTCAGCTCTAGCCATAACTGTAATTGCATAACTGCAGGATGTTCACGTCGTTTAAGATACTTGCATCTCCTGTGCATCAACTGTAAACTGCCCTGGCAACCAGTGCGCTATTGCTGCCCCTTGCCTAATAGCTCTAACTTCTCCTTCCTGCCTACCCACAAGGGACAACAAAAAAGTGACAAAGGCATTTGCTTAGGTTACTAGAGAGCATTACGTGCCACCACAGGAAGCAGATATTTATTTTGTTTAAGCTGCATAAAATTGTACACCAGCAGGCTACAGAAGCAGAGAAATCTTCTCTGGGGAAAGGACTACTTCATAAGTGAGCTTGTTTAAATATAGGAGAAGCATAAATTGTAATAAAGCCTACCTGCTTGTCTAATGCATCATCAAGTTTCTGCTCTCTCTCTTTGAGTAGAATTTCACGCTTCAACTCATAGAGCTTCTCCTGTTGTCTCTCCTTTTCTTCACACAACTTTAACAAGTTTTTTTCTGCTTTTTTCTCCAGCTTGGCAAGATTTTTTTCTGCCTATTACATCCAAAAAATATTCACAACTAAAGTAATGCTACATCTAAGTAATTAACATATTCTGAATAAACAAATGTAAGCATTGGACAAGGTCAAAGAGCTTCAATTAATGAATCGGAGACCTCACGCAGTAAGCACAGTACATTATAGTTAAAGCCCCTCTCCATCTTCTTCCCCCACCCCCACTAATATTTTTTGTAAACGAAAAATATACATATACAGCACTGAGTGAACAAAGCACAAAGTCACTGCTACAACCTTGAATTCCACACACTCTCACTCACGGTTTTCCCAAAATTTCTGCATACCCCTACTTCATGAAGAACCAGCACCAGCTTAATAAACTGGCACTAATTTAAACATATAATGTCACAAAAATCTAACTTTTACGGATCAGAAAGCATAGAGTAGAGAAGAAATTAAACAATTCCTCAATATCAAGTTCTTCCATCTGAAACACCAAGTACTTGACTGATTCTCACCTTTACTCTTAGGTAAGTTAAAAGCAGTGTCTGAGATTCCAGCTCTTCCATCAGAGCATCAGAATCATTTCCCTTCAGAAAAGAAAAGAATATACTACATCAATTTTGGTATTTAAACAATTATTTTTTCAACATTCAAATAGTGGAAGTCCAATTTGTGCCCGGAATCATCATCAACAATAGTCAGCTCAATGAAAAAAGTTTGGGTTTTTTTAGCAACGCATTTTAAATATACCTCTTTGTCCTTCGTTCCACCACTTTTTATAACATTTTCAGCAGATTTTCGTAATACTGGTAGAGAACTTGAAGTTTCAGTGCTACGTTGAATGAGATCCCTAAATAAGGCACTTCAAATTAGGTTGAATCAATGTTAGTTTTCTGAGCAAAAATGTCAGAAAATATTTAAGGATAATGTGGTATAATTAAAAAGTATGGCCAGGAATACAAAAAGAATCCACTTGAGGAGATCCTACAATCGGAGCAGATTCTTTACCACAAGAAACGGAAGCAAAGCGTGTTGAGACATCTGATAAACAAAACAAACACCGCTAGCAGTAGAACAGACCTATCCTCTGACTTCTGCCAGAAGGCTCAGGACCTCAAAGTTGTTATTAAGATTAAAGATAAATAGAAAATCATTTCACACATTTCAAAATAAATATGCTTAACAAATGAAAGCAGCAAGACTCACCACTTTTTTGTTTTTTTGACATGTCCCTGTACCTTCTTTGTAAGCAGATTTTGAACCAGGAGTCTTTTTGCGGACAGCTGTATCTGTATCACAACAGAAAAGTTATTGCTCTCTTCTACCAAAGTATATAGGGTTTGTCAACATGGCATCAGGTTCCTCAAAGGCAAAGATAATTTCAAAATGATTATGTGTACC
The DNA here is from genome assembly GCF_900496995.4 of Aquila chrysaetos chrysaetos. Classification (NCBI taxonomy): domain Eukaryota; kingdom Metazoa; phylum Chordata; class Aves; order Accipitriformes; family Accipitridae; genus Aquila; species Aquila chrysaetos. The sequence goes on along the minus strand of NC_044015.1, from coordinate 2,444,212 downwards.
AGTAAAGTCGACTTGTGCCCTACTTCTGGCTCTGATGATACTCATGGAATATGGATCATATGAGCATTTAGCTTTAAATGACAGTTACAGATAGATGTGATAGATTATCATCCCTTCTGAAAATTGTAACACCCATCTGTTATAGGAACAAAGACTTGAGGGCACTTTGTTCTTTAATATTTGATCTTAAACAATAAGAACAGAGCACCCAAAAGATACTAAAAAACGAGAGGTTAATTTAAACCCCAAAGGTCTTAATACCTCTGCTTAAAGACACTTGAAATAACATACACCTTATTTAACAAAATCCTTTTGTGAATATAGAAGAATACAAGGGTTATTGTATTGTATTGTAAATTGTATTTTATTGTAAAATCAAGTTACAGCACATATGTTAAAAATAATAAAACAAGAAATTGAGTGTGAGTGGAAGCTTACCATTAATAGCTGAAAGATCAAGGTCCGGTCGACTAATTTTACCTTCATCCAATAAAGTGGACTGCAAATCCCCTTTCTCAAAACTACTCTGATTTAATGAGCCAGGGAGAACATCTGTAGAAAAAAGCTATTATCAAACTAAAAGAATTAGAACAGATTCTGCACAAGTTCACAATTATATATGCTTTCACTAATATGTGGCAACCTTATGCGAACTTTTACACATTTATTTTATATACATCATTTGTATACTCCCTAACTTACCTAGAGATAAGGTAGCTCAGAGTGTTATCCTCTTAAACATTTCACAGTTCAACAACACTACTCAGATGTGAAAAGGGAATAATGTTATTTCCTCAGTATTTTCAAGTCAAGCTAAGGTCTTACCAGAAAAGTCTTTTGCAATTCTTGCAAAATAAATAAAAATGGACTGTTTTGCAGACAGGGATTTTCCATCATTTACACTGGGTTTATTAAAAAGATTAAATAAAAAGAGCAGGGCAATGGCAAGGGCATAGTAAGAGAATAGTTCAAAGCCTTGTGCAGAAGGCAAGAGCTATGCTTATTTTAGACAGCCCAATTACTCAGTTCCAGATTAGTTTTCTATCAGAATGTCCAGACAAGAGTTTAAGGCACTTGAGTTTACACTTCTTAATCCTGCATCAAGTTTCTTAATTCTCTTTGTATACAGGTGATAACTGGCAGTGATGCCAGTAATACAAAATATCATCTCTTAAGAATGTTTTAGAGTTGTTAAGAGTTCCACAGGTTGGAAATACAAATTCACAAAATAGCTTTTAAATTCTGGTGAAACCTACCAGCAGAAGTTTTACATTTCTGAAGAAGAACTGATCTTGGTTTAGTTGCAGAAGATGGTTTAGCAGCAGACGATAAAAAGGAATTTGCTGAAGTATTCTGACAACCGAGAAACAGATAAGACCGAACATAAGCGGTAATGACGATCAGCAATATATCTTACCTCCACCTTGAATGCTGACAATAAACAACTACAATCCCAGGGCGTCTTGACGCTTTGCAAGTCACCTGAGTACAGTCCCAAGTTCCCAACCCAGCCTGCATCTAGTAATCTGCATCTACGACTCCCTCATAACCCCAGCGGAGTCATTTTTTGCTTAGCTCTCGCTGCCACACGTCCCAGCCGCCCCTCACACCATTTCTACCCTTCGCTGAGCGACACCTGAGCTTGGCAGCGAGGCGCCCAAGTACCTTCTTGGCGTCTTTCTTATCGTACTGCAAGTAGCGAGACTTCACGATTCTTCCTCCTGAAGAAGGAGCAAAGAGAGCTCAGCCGGGCCCGCCGCCACGCTTCCCGCCTCAGCGACCCGCCGCGCCTCCATCGAGGCGGGCTCCCCCTCACCCGCCGGCTACCTTTCCGCTTTTTCGTAGACATTTCTCCGCCCGCCACCTTAGTACTAGAGTCGCTCGCCAGCGCGGACATCCTGCAAAGACAGAACGGGAGATGACAACGGCACCGGGCGACGAATGAGGAGACGGGCGGGGGAGACGCTCCCCCCCTCCCTCACCCTTCCTCCGCCTCAGCCGCCATCCCGTTCGAACCGCCGCGCAGGCGCAGCACCGCCCCCGCCCTCCAGGGGAAGACGGAGCCGCGCGCCCCCTGGCGGCGCGGAGGAATGAAACAAGCCGTCGCCGCCGGCTTCCCTCAGGGCAGACACCCACCGCCGCAGGGGACCCTCGCCAAGGGGGATGCCTTCCCCCTCGGGCTGCGCCTGCTACGTTCCCCTCAGCACCAAGGTAAAGCAAGAAACGAGAGTCTGACAACGCCTACAGCGTGACTGACCCCAAATGCTCTTCTTCCTCCAGGCCTTTGGTGGGAGGAAGGCCACTCTCCGCGGCTTCAGCTGGTGAAGCTCAAGAACGCTAGGCTAGGGATCTTCTCTGCTGGAAAAGGGCGGTGAGCAGCAGCACCGCCTCTGCGGAAGCCCTCACAGCGTCGGGCGGGTTGGGGTGGGGGGCGAGGCTCCCCGCAGAGAAACATCACTGGGGTTCTTTGGTTTTGACAGAAATTCGCCCACTCCCGCTTCTCGCCGCAAGGCCCCGCCTCAGAAAACACCTGGCTCCCGACGAGCACCCGTTCACCGAGCTGTGTTGGGAGCCGCAGGCAGGGGCGAAGCAGCCGGGCCGAGGCGAGCGCTGCCCGCCACAACCGCGGGCGACGCCTCGCGCCTCCCGCCCCGGCGCGTCGCACGGCCCCGCCGCGGGGTGGGGCGCATGCGCGGTGCGCGCGCGGCTCTGAATGGGCGCCGCCCTGCCTCCCCCCCCCCCGCTCCCTACCTCCCTCCACCCGGAAGTGGCGAGCAGGGGCCTGTGGCGGGGCGGCGGTGCTGGTCGCCAGCGCTTCACCCACCGGCTGAGGTAAACGGCGGCGAAGCGCGACCCTGCGCCCCCAACGGGCGCCCGCTTTCCTTCCTACCTTCCTTTTCTTTCCTTCTTCCTCTGTGGGTGACCGAACTCTGTGGTGGCGGCGCCTCAGAGGGGACCGGGTCTCACACGGACCCGTGACGGCGCTGACCCACCGAGCCCCGGGGCCGGTGTGGCGGGCGGGGGAGAGTTCTGTGTGTGGAGGAGGAGGGAGGTTGGTGGTCGTGGTGTCTGGCGGGCGGGAGCCTTGGGGCCTCGCCGCTTCCCTCGGGAGCCTGGGGGCCGGGAGCCGTTCCTCGGGGACGCCCCCGGGGCCGGCCGGGGCGGTGGGCGCTGCAGCGGTGCGCTGCTCGGGGCCGGGATGAGGGGTAGGCTGGAGCTGTGGGGTGTGCCTGGCTTCTGGGCGGCTGCGTGGGCTTGTAACGGACGGGATGGCAGATGTGTTGCTGCTGACTCGTTTTGCATCTGATGTGCCCGAAGAGCTGGACGTGCCCTAAGGGAAGGAACATGCCTCGCCGCCCGTCTGCACCTCCCGTCTCTCAGGCGATACGCAGGGGGAAGATCTTGCCGTTGATCAGGGCACGATGTTAACTTCCATCTCCTGCTTACTGATCTTACAGCCACGCAGCGTTCTGCTTTTTCACATGATGTCTCTAACTCTGGGTATGAACAGCCTGTAAACTTTCGTACAAGTATCTCAGCGTCTTTCAAAAAAATCGTTAAAACTCTCTGGGTTTGTTTCTTTGTTTTATTTTTAGGCAACTCCTGACAACATCAGGGCTGCTACTGTGTTGAGGCCATGCTTTATCATGGTGACCATCATTGCTTAATTGATATATGCCTGTAGTTTTTTGTATCTTGGTAGTGCTGTGTCTTTTTGGTAAGGTTGGTTTTGCAATCCCTGGAAAATAAAACTTTTGCAAGCTGGGAACATCTTTTTGTTACATGTTTGTAGACTAAAAGTAGCAAGAGTACTATCCTGATTCATGACTATTGTGACCATACAGTTGATAGAGGTATGTGTTATCCTAATGTAAGATGACTTCCCAGTATAATTTTTAGCCTTGTTTTCTATTACTCTGTAAGCATTTTGACAAAATTCTTACTCAGCTTTATTTGCAAGTTCTGTTTGTGAAAAGTGAGAAGTACTTTGGATACAAATGAGTTCAGTGTTCTTTGATTTTCCCTTCTGGAAATGGGTGACAGTGTAGAAAAGGGCTGGAGATGATCTCAGGCATCTGGCAAATGCAATTAGCCTTTCAAAGATGTCATCAGCATCCTCCCACATTACTCCTAGAGGTGGATTGGTATCGGTTTGTCTACCTAGCTGTTTGCAAATAAGAGTTTGTCATGGGTAATTAGAAGCTCTCTGATTTCAGGTCTGTTAGCTGGAATACATGACTGAAGTACTCACCCTAAAGTAACAGTGTGAGGTAACCCTGCTTTCCAGTTTAGTATATTGGTGTCACACCCCTCAAGTTTTAGCAAGTCTTTGGTGTCTTTAACTCGGAATCTTGTCAGGAACAAATCCATTTAATGTAGGAGAAGCAATATGGAGAACTTCTAATGTATATGTGTATTCATATTCATTTCAAGATTCATTGTGTCTAAAAAGAGTTAATCTTGATTATTTTTGTCTTGGAAGTAACAATGAGATTCTTTACTTTCTGTACGTGTAAAGTCCAGTAACATTGTCTGTGCTTTTCAGGATGATGTATCTAAGGCCATTTCCTTAATCATTAGTGTTTACTTATTACCATAAAACTCAGGAGTTACTGCAGTAATGTGATGGAACTGTTTTTGTGGCACTGTACAATTTGGGTTGTTTGGAGTTTGGTTTTTGTGGGGGTTATTTTTGTTGCCCTGCTTGAACATTTGTCTCAACAAAAAGCTTTTTCAGTAGTTGTATGTTGTAGTTTTTGCAGTGACAGGGCAGCTGTCTGTGCAAATGGATAGTCAAATCAAGAGGTGGGAAGACTCATAGGTTTGTGTTTTTCTGTGGAACCTAAAATGCTTATAGAACTGAATAATTTAGGAAGAGAAAATGCAGCTGATGAAAAATTTAAATGAGGTTTACCTAGAAAGTAATGCTTTGTACAGACTGAGTTTTCTGACAAATAATGATTCAAATATTAGACCTCCTGAATAATCCTGTGTATGAATAACTGTTTGACTCATCTGCACGTAGTTCAATATTACTGAGGCTAAATATGGCTGTTCCTTGGCTAGACGGTCAAATACCACGTTTTGCATTTAAAAAGGAAAAATTCCTAAAAGATGCAACAGTATTAACTATGTCAACAGTCAAGGAAAAGAGTGAAAAATTAAGATTCAACAAAAAGTTTGTGGTTCAGTACTTCGTTGTGTCTTTGAAGGCTGAAAATGTTTATTAATCACATTTCTAAGAAACAAGACCTACTTATTCTAACATCAAGGAGAAGTAAAGCCTGACATGCTGATAAGGATTTTCTTTTTTTTTCAGTAAATAGCTATTTTAATAGAAGATCTGCCCTCTGAAAGGACTAGGAGTGTCTTTGTTTCAGAAAATGAAAATTTGGAGGTTTTGTCTCTAGTATATTGTGTTTTCTTGATGTATCAAGTGACTTGTGTGGCTTGCAGAGTTGCTTTTATCTAGGCTTTATTGTGTTGTTTGTATCTGATTACAAAATGAAACTCAATGCAGATCCTAGAAAAATATGCTCTTCCTTTAAAGACCAACAATGTTTAACAGTAAAAGAGTTTTTAAAGGTATTTTTGACATGTGTATGTTCTGCTGATGAACCATCCTTTTTTTTTTTTTTCTTATAATTCACACAAAAGTTCAACCTAAAGTTTCTTAAGAAAATTTCTTATTGGTGTAAATGCAGCATTAGACCAGTTAAATTTTTACTTCCTTTGTTGACAGCTGTAATGCTATTAAGGATAAAATTAAGAAAACTACAAAAGAAGGTAGAATAGTCTCCAAGGTTCTTTTGGCTTATGTTCTGTGCCTCTAACACTCTCAGTTGTTTTGCCTTTATTCCTTATTTTCTCAACAGGGCTGTGTTTTCATTTCCTCTGAATCATACTCAAGCATACATCTGTAACTCTGACATCACACTTTTTGTAAGGTAATAACATGTTATAGACACTTAATGTCACTGTAAGCCTGATAAGGTATCCTTGTCTTGAGGTTAAATTGTGCATCTGAGTCATTGAGAGGAAGTAGAGGTCTGCATCTTAGGTGGTTTGAGGGCCACCTAAGAGACCATGGAGATCCTAGATTGGTATCAGGGTCTCAAGGGCCGTAGGGAGTAGGGAGAAGGTGACTGGAAGGAACTGCCTGTAATCAAAGTAATTTCTTTTATTTTTTCCTGTATTACATTGCATTACCTGTATTACATTGCAGTCCAGCTTCTCCGTTGTCAGGCAGTCTGTGGCAGTAACTTCTCTGGCAGGGTTGATTACGAAGAGTAGTAACAAATGTGTTGTAAATTTGTATGCTCCATTCAGAGCTACTCCTTTTGGAGTAGAAAAAGCCAAGAGCTTTTAATTTAAGAAAACCAAGGGTCTAAAGTTGTTTAGTCCAGCAGAATTTTTTATGACCAAGAAAAATACTGAAGTGTTACTAGAATGCTAAGCAATCTTCAGGTAATCTGCAAATATCTGGAATATTGGAAAAAAATTAAAATTAATTATGCTCAACTAACGGCAACCGTAGGTCCTTATGACAGGAGGTAAGGCAGGGGTTGAGGCCCTTGCCTTACATGTAATGCAAAGTTAATTGCAGAAACTTTAGGGTGTCTCTATAGCCTATTATCTTGCTGGAAATTCCTTGCTTTGGAAATCAAGGATAAGTAATAGCTGAGTATTTTTGAAATTGCTAAATGTTTTCAATTTGATCAGACAGAAGGGTCTCTTTTGGGTATGGTCATTGGCGATTCTGATATTCAAGAATATTAGAGGTCAAGTACTTAGGATATGTTTCCACTTCTGTGTTGAAAGTTACTTGATGAACAATGGGAGAACCTTGAATCTTTCAGTTTGAGCAGCACTGGAAATGTACGTGAAAATGTGAAGAACTGCAATATAACAAAGTTCATCCCCAACAATTTTGCTGTAATGGTAGCTTTCCTTTTTTAGCTTCGCTATGATTCATTGACTAAATATGTGGCTTCAAATTATGGCCTTATTTAAACTAAACATATACCCTGCGCTGATTGGGGCAAAGTTCTCTTCTAGAATTTTACTACATTATTAACTGGACAATGTTGGCTTTAATGCATATTAAAAAACTAATTGGCTTAATGGAGACTTGAAAACACTTAGAAAATACCATCAAAATTACTATATAGAATTGGAATTTTTTGTTTTCTATTTCTGTTAACACTGTCTGAGCAAAAAGTAAAATTACAGATTCATGATCAATTACGTCGCCTACTGCATTTCTTCTACAAAGTATTGAAGTAGTTACCTGAAATGTTGCCCTACTCAGTGATTTAAGTGGCAAGTATTATCAATCCTCCCGTGATGGATTAAATAGTACAGCCCCATGTTCACTTAGGTTATTGTTTGGTAAGCCCAGTGAGTTGGGTTTTTTAATAAGCAAATGAAAGTACTAATTGCTAGCTAATATAAAAATAAATATGACATTAGACTGTTGCCTTATAAACTTATGTTAGTGCTATTAACAAGTACACTGTAGAACTTGCAAAGGATGAGGTAAGGGAACAAAATGCTGAAGAGAGATTCTAGATTGATTAGACCTGCTTCCATTTTTCTAGACCTGTTGGAATTATCCTTCTAGGATAGTTGAGTAAAGGTGGTCTGTAACTGGTATCTTACATTTAAATTTGTCTGGCACTATTCCAGATTTACTTCTTTTCAATCTCACTTGAAATAGGTACCACTAAATTGTGTATGTTATACTGGCACAATGAAACCACTGCCTCAAGGGTGCAAATTGTACATCACTATATCTTTTAACACAGTAATCCCATGCAGCAGTTGCCCCACTCATGCCCTCAAAATTAATACAGTGTAATATATTGAATAAAAGGTTAGAATGAAAAGCTTTGCATGTCTAACTTTTTTCGACTTTTTTGTCTTGCCCAGCTTGCCTAACTCTGTGTTTGCATCTGTAAAACAGGAGTGTAGTGAAAAATAATGCTTTGCTGTGTTTTGTAGATGCTTATGACTGTACTTAGTAAATTTGAAGTGCTGTGAAGATGTATACTTGTGCTACAAAATGCTTGTGAAAAATAAAACAGGAAGGAGTCTGAATGTGAAGTCTAAAATTAGTTGATGTGCACCTAGTGCCAGCTTCTGCCTCCCACTTATTAAATTCTCTAACACACAGCTTTGGTTTTTTCCCATGCATTAGAATGGAGCTTCTTATAAGGAAGCGTGTTGAAAGACATTGAGGTAACTTTGCAGAATTTCCAACTACAGGAAGAACTCAACAGTGGTGGTTAGGCTGCTGTTTTCCCAAGTTTGCTGTTTTGCATGCTGACCAATACGGTTTCGTTATTACCTTCTACTCTTGTATTTCTCCTTTTTCTTCCAGTATTCTCTGCACCTGAATTCAGGCTTGTGCTTCCTTGATGAGCCAAATTCCATGGCATAAATATTTCAATAGCTCAAAAAATTTCTAAATAATTAGAGATCATAAAATTAGAAGGAATCATTGTAATTGTCTGCTTAGACCATGACATAAATGAAAGGGTAGTACCTAATTAACTTTTCTAATTAAGAGGCACATCTGTAACTGGGGACTGGCTGATTTTCTAAAAAGAACTTTAGCAATCAGGCCTCATAGTGTCAGTTAAGTTTTTGCAGTGTAGGGTACTCTTCTGGTGACATTTATGTCTTATGTTAGCCTGAGTTTGTCTAGCTTTGAATTCCAGCCACTGGCTTGTGTTATAGCTTTGTCCTCCAAACTGGTGATTGTTACCAAACTCTAGTTTTCCATGCAAGGACTTAAACTGATATCAGTCTTCTCTGTGTATTTCTCATAGACAAAGCTTCTAGAGTATTTTGCTGTAAGAGGGTATTTTCTAACAGATTTTGTTGTTGTTGCTGTTCTTAGTTTCTTAATTGAATTTTGGATATATCCTAGATGCAGTATTGGTCATGTACCTTCTCAGTACAAGGGTAATACGGTGTAACTAAATAGTCATTTGATGTTTATCTGGGGATTACATTCACTGTCCTGCTTGCGGTGCTATATTAGAATACCATGTTTAAATGATTACTTGCTAAGGTTTTCAAGCCTATTTCAGGATAGCTCCCATTCTATCCCTCTGGTATGGATTGTTTCTTGGATAAATTTGAAGTTATATATCTATAAATTGAGCTGAAATTTGTTTAGCGTTTGTTTTCTTGCTCCTGTGCTACTGAACTATATAATTGATCTAGCTTTTTGAATTACTTAGTGCCTTCTCAATCTCTCTATGATACATTCTTTATCAGTAACTCTCTTCTTTCTTTTAGAACCATCATGAAAATGTTTGCTTTGATGCCAGCAATCCAACTTCACTAGAATCTAATCCTCCAGTTGCTTGATGATACCCTGTCCTTAGTTGAATACTGGGACTGATTAGGTAACCAACTTATAATCTGTTCAGTGTATGCTCTTTTGCTTTTATGTTCTAATTTGTGGCTTGAAATATTGCTTAGTATGAAGTCAGAGGTCTGTCTTTTAGAGCAGTATTATTATCAGATCAATTTGTTACCCTTTCTAAGAATATCACAAGGAGTTGGAAACCAGCAGGTTTTCCTCAAACCTCTGTTTGTAATGACTAGATATTCTCCTTCTGATTTTTGGATAGCAGAATTTAAGCATCATGTTATTTCTTCTGGGACTCATGTAGTGCATTTTCAGGTAAATAAACCGTAGGTGACAAAAGCAGAATTGCTTAAAAGGAATTAACAGTAATTGGGTGTTACTCTTCCGTAAGTGACTTTTAGAATTTAATTTTTTTTTCTTAAAGCCTCATAATCAGTAGTAAATGATTCAAAGTAGCATATCTGTTTTAAGTTGTTGAGTGAAAGAGCAGTCTTAAAGCTCAATGCTGTTGAAAACAAGCAAGTAGTGTCTCGATTTCACATCTGGTTGAAATGGGGCAGTGTTATGCTGACTGTCTTTCTGTTTACTGCTGACGTGACTGTGCATTGAAATCATATTTCAGCAAGTTCTTTCTACTGTACATTATCTTCCAAATCATTCCTATAGAGTGATGGAAGCCTGCTTGAACTTCTATCAAGTTGTATGACGACTGCATAATTTAGAAATCTGTATATGGCATAAATACATTAAGGTCGATGTCTGCATGTTGCTTTGTCAGAAATCTGTTGTCTTCAGGATGAGAGGTCTTTGTCTTTCTAGTTTTTCAGTTGTACACACCTGAGCAGACACTACCAGCTATCGCATTGTTGCTTCCTGTAATTGGCCTGGGTTTTTCACCAGTAGAGAAGAGGCCATCTGTGTTCCGGTTTCCTCTTTGGAAACTGTGATATAGGAGTCTTGAGCAATGTATCAGATATATCTTGGTAGCTGACGTGAGATGAGGTTAGAAAATGTATATTAGTAAAGTCAGAGGTCAGCACCTAGGTTCAGCTCTTCTGTGTGGGCAAAAAGTTGGTGCCACATTTCTTAGGGTGCTGTTTTGGCAAAAGTGCTTACTGAGGGGACTTCCTCTATCGTACCAGACTGTGTGTCTGAAACTAATTGCTGGGGGAAAAAAAGGAAGTCTGCACAAGACTGTGTCCCTTGAACTGGCTGGCTAACTTGAGAGGAAAATGGTCACTGTTCTTTTTTTCTGTCTGTGCTCCAGATTCATCTTCCCCATGAGCAGCAGTCTACTGTAGATTCTACTATATGTTAAGGTGTTTGAGCTTCTGTACATTAAGAATGCTTTACACTTGCATAATTACTTCAAAGGTACTTCAGACTTATTAGCTACTGGTCAGTGATAATTATAGGAAATGGAGAGGGGACTTTGAGCTCACTGGTCCATCCTTCTCTATGATCAAGTTCTTGCAATAAGCTGTCCTTAATGAATGAAGAATGAAATTTAATGGGGAAAAAAAAAAACAACTTTCTCGGAGGGATCATACAGCTTGATGAGAGATGTGCTGTGGTTTGTCTTGCTGTCTGTGGCTTGCTCAGCCTTCCTTTTGATGAGTAGCCACTAAGAATTATCCAGCTTGCATAACAATGTCTTCTGTAAGCTTACTGTTCAGAGTTCCCTTAAAGCACAGTTCTCTGCTCTGAGGCTGTTGATGAGGCAGAACTATGTCATATGTTTCTGTGAAGTGATTCATTACTTGCAGTGGAAGTGGCAGCTAAATGCTTCCAACTCTACTGATTTTAATTTGAAATGATTGCTCTCTGTGGTCTTATGCAAGTTCCTGTGCAGTTGTTTAGTGGCAAAAAGCAACTTCATTGGCATTTTTCTGCCTTTTTTTTTTTTCCTCATATGTATATTCAGCATGTAAGTGTGTAATTAGAACACCTTGTTCTTGAAACAAAAATTGAATTGATATTCTGGGTATGAAGTATTACAGACTGTTAAAACAAAGGGGGTACTTCAATATCCTTCTCCTTTTACTACCCATTGATAAGCTAGTAAACTGTTGAACTAAAGCAACGTAAGCAAGCTTAGTCCTGGGAATCTGGGTGTACTGAATTGCAGTTGAGAAAAAAAATCACCAGCAAAGGCACAGAATGTTACTAAGTCTAGAGACTTTTAGACTTGGCAGTAAGGAGGAGGTTGATTTCCGTGAGTTTGATCTTCGACTGAAGTTAGATTGCTGGCCTGCATCAGGGTTGAAAGGAGGAAAAAGCAATCAGAATCAATGATTTTTGGAGACTCATGCATGAGATTCCTGAAACCCAGTGAGGAAATAGTTGATGTGATAGGTATAAAGGCTTGTGAATGTGTGGGTTATTTGGTATCTTGTTAGCTTAACTGAAATGTAGTTGCAATAAGACTAATTTTACTTTGTTGCCTAAAATGGAAGATAAAAAGCACGTTCAAACCTTTCTGTAGCAAGGATGTGGTTCACTCAAGTGAAATTAGCAGTCTCTTGTCTGGGTAAATTATGCGTGTTCAAGAAATAACTACAGTGTGCAGGGTTAGAAGGAGTTGACAGCAGTATTTTTGCTGGTCAGCTATAGGCAGTGTTTCCTTATGTTGAGTGGCGGTAAATACTGTACCTGTCTTGTACCTTTTGTGAAAAGACGTCAGCTGGGGGAAACAAAAAAAAAAAGTGTGGATCTCAGTGTCAGAACCATCTTTCTCCTTGCAGCTGTGCACTGGTCCTTCTGCCATAGTTCATGGCTGCTCTAAACTGTCCCTGCTGATTTAAGAAGTGATCAGGCCCTGTTTCTACCTCAAGCTGTTTGTGTAGCTTTAAGGGAGGGTTTATGTGGGAGGATGAAAAAATGTTTGTGTAGCCATACAGTGAACCAGGTCAGGGAAATTATCTGGGTTAAAACTAACCTGGGGAAATCAGGGAGTTTTAATTTGAACATTTATCCCAGTTCAGTTTGCTTTGTGGCTGTATGAATGCTTGTGCTGCCATAACAGGGAGGAAGGGTTGGCATGGGAATAGAAGAAAAAGTGAAAAGAGGATAGATTTTGTGGCAGCTATCCACTCCGTGGGATAGGCTAAACAGACTGAAATACTATCACTGAGGTGCATAAATAGTGCATTTGTTCTTTAATAATTTGATTATTTAATAGCTTTATTCTCATCCTCCAGAAAATAATACCTTGCCCTAATACCTCTTGTACACATTTTTTTAACACCTGACTTTTTTCTTCTTTTCTTCTTCTCTCTCTCTCTTTTTTTTTTTTTTTTTTTTTTTTTTTTTCAGACGATGGGCACTGCATATTAAGCAGGCGTGGAAGACTGAAGCCCATTTGGGGACAGAATGAGTTTTAAAGATGCTGACAGTGCAGTTTGCCAGGCAAAGGCAGCCTATAATCTTCATATTTACCCCCAACTCTCAACAGAAAGTGCTCCCTGCTGCAAAGTGACAGCAACCAAGGACAGCACATCTTCAGATGTCATCAAGGATGTGATTAATACCTTAAACCTGGATGTCTCGAAACATTATGTGCTCGTGGAAGTGAAAGAATCAGGTGGCGAAGAATGGGTACTTGATATAAATGATTCTCCTGTTCATAGGGTTTTACTTTGGCCTCGTCGTGCTCAGGATGAGCATCCGCAGAAGGATGGGTACTACTTTCTTTTGCAAGAAAGGAACACTGATGGGACCATCAAATATGTCCAGATGCAGTTGCTTTCCAAGGAGACAGATGCTCGACGCTTGGTTGAAAGGGGTTTTCTTCCATGGCACCAGGAGGACTTTGATGACTTGTGCAATCTCCCCAGCTTAACGGAGACAACAATCCTAGAGAATCTCAAATGTCGCTTTCTAAAACACAAAATTTATACTTACGCAGGAAGTATTCTGATTGCAATTAACCCCTTCAAGTTCCTGCCCATTTATAATCCTAAATATGTCAAGATGTATGAGAATCATCAACTTGGCAAGTTGGAGCCTCATATTTTTGCCATTGCTGATGTGGCTTATCACACAATGCTTAAAAAACAGGTTAATCAGTGCATAGTTATATCAGGTGAAAGTGGGTCTGGGAAAACTCAAAGCACAAACTTCTTAATTCACTGCCTCACGGCACTGAGCCAGAAAGGGTACGCAAGCGGTGTGGAAAGAACTATTCTAGGAGCTGGACCAGTTCTGGAGGTAAATTTATGCTAAAATTGCCTTCTGTGAAAATTGTGTCTTGAAAACTTCAAATAACTGCTGTTGAGTACTACTTTTGAGTCACCTACTCAGTTTAGGCTTTAAATATCACTAGGTTGCACTGGTGTTTGGCTGTGTTGCTCAACTGCTTCTAATTGATTTTCCTTAATTCATCCTTCCGTTCAGTTGACTTCCTGTTGCTTTTAATTTATCTCTGACTTAACTTTCCACCACTAAACACTAATATTCTGGGACAGAGGTTACCTGTGTTTTGCATCTTAAAGTTTTGATGACATTTGAATCAAATTGTAAGTAAATGTTTTCATAAAAAGATTGTTCCACTGGAACATTAACTGCTTAGTGTAATTGTACCTTTGTGTGTAAGCATGTCCTGCAGCATTTTTATGAACTCACTTTTTGAGGGAGTTAATTCCTTTCTACAATTGTTTGTTTTGAAGAGAGCAACATTGTTGGTTGGGGAGAAAGTGTGAGTTGGTTTTGGCTTTTCATTACTACAGCATTTCCAACAGAAAGCAAAACTAAACACGTGAGGAGGGGGTACAGCTTGCTTTGCGTTAGGTGACGGCAGGACAAACTTAAACTGATCTTTTAGACTTCAACCTCTCCTTTTTACTTTCTCATCTGAAAGGAAAAACTGAAAGCTTGGATGGATTTAATGGTCACCCGTAATCTTCAACAGCAGGGAGATTGAACAGTGCCATTGTAATTTTTAGGTTTAAATATTCTCAAATGTAACAACACTTTCATTAAAAAAAAATTTAAGCTTTTTTTTTTAATCTTTTAGACAAAATGTGAAAAAGCAACGAAGTTAAACTTTAAAATGTGATACATTTATAAATGTGATTTGAAAGCTTTTCTTTAACAAATGAGGAATATATGCAAGTTCTTTTTTGCTTTGCTTTCTGCTGCTTGAAAGAAGAAGTAAAATTGTTTGAGGTTTGTTGGTTGCTGGAGTTCAAGTATGCAGTTCTAAACAGAAAACAGGAAGGGGTCACTGTGGAAAGCACTGTTTGATCAGCTGATCTTTCTGCCTTTGATAAAATTAACTGTTTCAGATCCTCATCTACTGGACATGATACAGCTGCGTCAAACCAGGTAGAGGTGTGAAATCTTGTGTTGCGGTTTGTCCATTGAATGAGAAGTGCACATAGCCCTAGATTCAAAATTAAAATTGTTAACTTTGCTGGAGTCACAGGTAAATGTTGTGTATGTCTGGGAATGTTAATGAAGAGACATTTGTGATTTTCTACAGTAAGATTGGTTGTCATAAGTACTGCAACTTCTTCAGACTTCCACTGAGCATTTAGCAATGCATTTCACGAGAAAGTAGTCTTGCTAGCTATAAGTATGATGACTGATTGAAAGTTTAGTTTGCAAACTTGCCAAATGGATTCTAACATGGCTGTTGGAGTACATATTGGCTAAAATGCGAGGCTCTTTTCTGAAATTCTCAGAGAAACTTCTTCTTCTACTTCTTTGAGGGTGTTTGTCAGTTGCAAATTGATTCAGTGTAAACCTGTCCTCCCAAATACTGTAAAAGATAAAAGCATTTATGACAACTAAATATAAAAAATGTAGGAACATCTGAATCCTAAAATATCTTTCAGAATTGAATATTTGTTTTTGTGTTAAAAGTATTATTCATTGACTTGAAATTATGGAGAAAGAAACCTTTTTGAAACTTGCAGAGGCTAAGATTTCTCCAGGCTGAAATAAGTCACTGGGGTACCTGTGATTTTGGCACAACTCTATTTAAGGTAATAATGGGAATATACTTCTCTGTTTACATAACTTCAGTGCACATCAAAAAGTGATGCTATGGTAGGTTTAGAACATAGGGAAGTAGAATCAAGCTGTCCTACTTTGGATACAGCAGAGTGGATTCAGCTGACAGTGAAGCTTCCATGTTTCCCAATATGGATGCTCTTGTGCAATTCCAGTCACTAAGCGTAATTTTAAAAAAAACAAGTCAAAGCTTGGTCTGGGGGAGGAATGCACAGAAAGCTTACTTTGCTTTGTGGAAGTTAAACTGATGACAAACTCCTCTGTTAGAGTTGGTCACTTCTAAATCCAACTATGGTGACTCATTTGGGTTTTTACTTAAGGGAACTAAAGTGGTACAAGGGAATTTTTCTTAAATGGATTTTCAGGGGATTTTTTCATATGAACGGTTTTGTAGTGTGCCTAAACTATTTGAGAATGTTCTGTTTAATTTTGAAGTTTTATTTTGAGTCCTCATGAAAGATTAAAACGTACTCTTGACTGGAGTCTGTTTCGCTGACTTTTATGATGTAAAAGTTGGTTGCATTTTGGTTCAGAACTTCCCCTTTTTAGTGACCTCTTAATTTCCTGACACCTAAGTAAAATGTGTCTGTTTGTAGGCTGACCTTTTGTAAAAGTTCAAGGATTTAAAGCAAACATTTCTAACACAGAGACGTGAGCACTATTAGTGTGTTATGGAGGTGGATTTATAATTTTATCATCACATACTTAGTGAACTTGGAAACATAGTTCTCACCCAATACTTTTTCTGTGTTGGCTAACTAATCTCTGTTCGAATCTGTAAGTAATTTGAAGATAAACTATTGTTAATATTTTGGCTCCTTGTTCACAATTTCTAGACGTGGAAAAATGGAGTTACAGCTATACCGTGAAAGGAGATTTGACCTTAAATGTGGCTTGATATTACCTTCTCAAACATCTGAGAAATGAAATACATAAGACTGAGACAGTGTAGTTAAAAATTAAATGTAGTGCTAGCACAATTGCTGTCACATGCGCTAGTGAAAGGAAAGCTGGTCATGGGTTAGTCTCTGATCCTCAGTGCTTCTTGCTCAAACTCTGCACCAGAGTCTGAGCTGTTCATAAGATTCCTTGCCAGGGATCTAATAAGCAGAGGTAACTTGTGCTACTTCTGATTACGTTTGGCACTGCTTGGAGCTTTCTAGAGAAAAAGAATCTGAACGGCTGGCTGCTTCCGTGGCACTTCATGATGCTGCAGCACAGCCTAAACCCATGTATTGTGCTGGTTTTTAACAGTTCATGAGACATACAGTTGCCTTAGCTGTATAGGAATTGCTCTCAGATTTATTTTATTTTTTTTAATTGTTTCTCCAGGCTAACGTGGATCATCTCTAGTGAAGAGCAGTTTCTTTAAAACTGGTAGGAAGATAAAGATAGGCTCTGTTTTAAGATACTCCTGACTTTTTCATTCTCTTCTAAATTTAGTGATTTAAGTATAGTTCCCTGACTTGGAGTTTTGCCTTCTTGTATTGACTGTTAAGTTTAGTTTACTTACGGTTGAAGTCCTAAGAAGGAATTTACATTTGGGAACTATTATTTGGGTCAAATTGGGAATAGTGAATGAAACTTTTGTTTATTTTAGTCTCGAACAAGAGAATTAAACCTTTCCATACACACTTAAGAAGCTTCCAAGAAATTTGTGTTTTCCTTTCATCAGGGAAAAATGTCTTTAAATGTATGTTTCAGTTATAAAATGCATGGTGTGCAATCAAAGACTCTGAACTTGTTTTGGAGACATAAAGTTAACTTATCAGATTCTTCGAGCCAATTAATTTAGTGAAGTGGCAGAAAATTGAGCGAGAGGATGGGAGCATGTGGCAAGGGACATGTAGGAGGGAATTGGAGCTTCCTCTTCTGGCAGCAAAGCTCCTGTTGGCCTGCTGTCTGTTGTTAAATTGTAACCCTTAGTATCCTGAGTTTATTACAGAAGTTACTTGCTTAGTGTGCTGAAAGTTCATTTCCCCTTGAAATGGAAGCTGAGGAGAGGCAGGACAGATGGAAATGCTGGGGGTGTCATAAGTTTTTCATGTATTATTTTGAAAAGCATTGCTTATTTCCATTTGGATAAGTTCTTGAAGGTTTCTTAATGGCACTGCACCATTCTTTGAAAAGAATTAAGGCCCAAATAAAATGCAAAGTCCAACAGGAAGCATTCATTAGGTGGTCTTCTAAAAAAGGCAGTTGTAAATATGAATTAATTAATATTGACAGCACAATCAGGTGGGTGGGGGGATGAGATTTTCTAGAACTCAGCATATTAAAAAGCTTGTTAAATTTCATTGTAGAAAGTAAACTTTCATGCTTTACCATTTGATGGAAGACAGAGTAAAGCAATTTGCCATCAGCTCTGTTTTCTTTATTACAGTCCCATTGTGCTTGTGGTTTTGGTATAAGAAGGACTTAAGCTGAGTGGTGCTTCAACTCTGGTTTTCATTTGTATTTGCCATAAAAGTCTGCATATATATTTAGTGGGTGTAGTCTGTTCTATTTAAGGGAAAGTAGTTGTTTTGGGGCTATTATCTGCATGTGTTTGTTTTAAGAATCATAATCAGAGGAGAAATGGAACTTCCTTTTTCCATTTGGTTGGATGTTACTAGGTTTTTTTTGGTGGAAATGCATTGTTGCATACTTTTCCCTGCTGCACATGTCTCTTGGGGAAAAATCACCTTGTCTTTTATGCAGTCTTATCATGTGGATTGCTTAGACTTTTCCAGGACATCATACAGCACGCAGAGTTGCAAAATTACCCTGAACACTGCAACTTCTGTGTTAATGAGAGGATATTTTGCAGCATGTTTGTGAAGACCACTACTAAACTGAGTTCAGTTCTGAAGCAGTCATTTCCTTTTCCAGGGTGTGTAACTAGAGTCTTTGGTGTCATTTGGCACAGTAAGATTGGTCTGTGCAATGGTGGTTCTGCCATGGATTAGAGTGGTTTACTTAGAAACTCTGATAGCTTTTCCAGATTTTTGCAATTCTTACGAAAGAATTAAATGAGATTTTTAGCTGTGTTCCTGAGGTAGATGATAGGACATGTGTGTGGTTTGGGATTTTCTTTTTACAGCAAATAAAAGGAGAATTTGGCATTTTTCCAAATACTTTTAAAGCTGTCACGGTTGTAGGAGTTTTGAGTAGCCAACTCCATTTTATGACTCTTGCATTTCAAGGTAAGAGGATGGGTTGGATGACTTCCTGACTCCCAGAATAGGCTATCCCAACTCTGATTCCTGCAGGCCTTGGTCTGCTATTTTTGACTCACCCTCTTTTTATATAGCTGGTGTTGTGCATTGAAGAGATTTAGTTTTAGTTTTTCATTTTTATCTGTCTCCTCATGGACTCACAAGGAAAACCAGTAAATTGGCTTGGTTATAGAAATTATTCTTTCTCTTTAGGTAAAATAGTGTCTTGTCCACTCACATCTTTTGAATTTATTTTGTGAAGGCATAGATGGCTCTCTGTAAAGGCAAACCAGGAAGATAATTTTAGTTGAATTTGAGCTATGTATGGAGTACCTGGCTAGAATTATCTGTGAAAGATGCTTTCCATGCAGAGCAATGGCTAGGTAATATGGGACCTTCATTCTTGTTTGTAATCCTTTTTTTCTAGGATAAACCTACAGTAGGTTAAAGATATCTAAATGCTAAATACCAAAATATTTAACACTTCAAATTTTTGTACCTTTCTGATTTTAGACAGGAATGTCACTTCTTACATAGTTAACTCATCAAAGTACATTGAAGAATATGGTAGCAGTGATTAGAATTTAAAGTTAAATGTTACCAAAAAAAATTCCCACCCAAAATGTTAAGTGACTTGGAATGTTCTTTAAAAAGTTGTAGATGTTAAATGCTCTTATGAGAAAACCATTCAGTACATGAAAACTTTCCTAAAAACTGATAATATTAGATCAGCTTTTAAGAATTTGCTGTGTGCTTTGACTAAATACCAGACGCATGAGATCATAAGAGCCTTTAGTTTTAAACTGTATTCATTCTTCACATGAGTAATCACTAAGAAAAGTTTTTCAGGAAGCCTGGGTTATGGGATTTCTTAACTCTATAATGCCAAAATATTTATTATTAAAAAATAATATGGGAAATTTAGCTCTACTCTGTTTTGAATTCTTGAATATAACTAGTAAACTGATAGTTAACTGGTGGCTTAAGTTAGAAAACTTTCTAAAAAGAAGTTTTTCCAGAATCAATTTGCAAGTTCACAATTCTGCAGCCTGGCAAAGTTCACTATAACAGATTTCTTAATATGCTAAATAGGAAGTTGAATGGTGTTCTTCAGAGAGCCACAGCTGAGCCACTGTTGGTGGGAGAGGAATAGGTTTTTTGATTTACAAAGCAGACAATTTGCTGTGCGGATGTTACTGGACTTCCACTTTTGGTTTGGTGGTGTTTGGTAACTGTAAGGAGCTGACCTGGATTTTATGCATACATTAATATGCATATGTATGCAAAATGGGCTAAAAAAAATCTGGATGATAACTTGTTAGGTAGTAGCTACAAAAAGATATTGATGACTGTGGTCAATGCTTGCTTTGAAAAATCTGAGTGGGGATGTTGTTTGGATTATAGCACATGTAGCATGATCTCTAGAAATTAGAAGGCTATACTCAGCCTCAGTCATCTATAAGCACTGCTGGACACAAATATTCTCTCTTTAGAAACCCGTTGACTTTTCTGAAGTTACAGTAGAATCACCCTGGGGGGTTTCACCATGCACAGGAAGAGCTCCTTTAGCTTATTCCTCTAGGTCAGAGATAACAGTTGTCTGAAGAATTATGGACATTCTCCCAGTTCATAAGAAGTTTCCCAGATTCTCTGAACGCTAGGCAGCTGGCAGTAGAAATCTACTTGCAAGAGAGCTTTGAGAACCTATTTTGGAAAGAGTGATCCAGGTGTCACACTGCAGTGCAGCTGCAACCCTTAAGGTAGCTTGGAGAAAAAAAAAAAAAAAAAAAGAGAGAGAGAAGGGAAGAGTTTCAATATACAGACAATATGACTGTCATGAAAACAGTACTCCCCTACGATATAAACCATAATTGGGCAGTTTTATGTATAAACAGTTTAGTTCTATGTTGTGTACAGTATGCACATGTCCATCATACTCCGGATGTGTGTGTGTGGAGGAAGAGGGTGGCCTTTTTGTGAAATCATTCCACGAATGTTCTATATTAGGGGAGGCGGATTTCCTAATGGAGGCCTTAATTGCTTGGAGCTTTAAGAGGAAGTATCTGTGGCAGGAATTGCTGGTGATAGTCTACACCAAGCAGTGTATTTTTCCAAACAATTGCATTTTACACAGGGTTTCTTCTCTATATGCTGGATTGCCTCCTGCATGTTAGAAGGGTGACAAGTTTCTCTTAACCTAAGAACACATAGTTAAGAGTCGATAAAGTTAAGGACATTCCCAATAACTAATTCTACTGGACTTTTAGGTGTAATAAGTTATCTTTATAGTTCTTAAGCATGGCTCATGCAGAGGATATTTTGTGGTATGTGTGTGCTAGCAACTATCAGAGGGCTCATGATACAGGCAGAAGTATTAAAGATGCACAATTAGGATTTGTGCCATACCTGTTGTTTCCCCTTTCCTAACACCTCGTAATGAAACTACATTTTTGGGTGTTGCATAGTGGAGTTAGCTGGCCAAGGAGTATGACGTGGTTCTGTAAACCAAAGTTTTTCTGTTTGTCTTTTTCCTGTTTCTTGAGTACACAACTTGGAAAATTCATGGACTAACTTTCATAAATGAGATCTTAATGTTCTGTTCTCACTGAAAGAAAAATTGTGTTTATTGTGAAGTTTTTGAGTGGGAGCAATACATTAGGGAATAGGACATAGTTTGTGGCTTTTCTATGGGAGAGGCAATTTCGTGGTAATTGTGCTGTCCTCTTCCTACTGAATATCCTCTCTAAGGTCATAATTGTTAGTGATTGAGGCTGATATGTGCACTCTAGTTGTGATTACCTTTCCTGTACTCTGAGAAATATCTAAATGTATTATTCCTCTCCCTCAGTACCTCAAATAATATTGCATGGGGCAAATAATAGATGGATATAGATGTGTGAGGAAGAGTGGAAGCTGCCTAACCTGCCTTTTTGGTATCTGTATGCTGCCATTTCCATAGTATTTTGAGTTTATACTGGAGGCTAACAGGAGGCTGAACAAAGAAGAATTTGAAAACCTATGTGTTGGTATAGTTTGTTTAATTGCAAATTAACTCATTTTGCTTTGTTACAGGCATTTGGAAATGCAAAAACAGCACATAACAATAACTCCAGTCGTTTTGGAAAGTTTATTCAAGTCAACTATTTAGAGAATGGTATTGTGCGAGGGTAAGTACGGTATGAGGTTCTTCTGGGGTTGATCTCTGTGCTTTTAGGAATTGGTGAAGACTCTGCTGTATATAAATTGCTGCCTTATTGAGGCTCTTCTCATGTGAGAATAGCTTGCTGCTGTGGAGTTTACAAGACTCTCTTAACTGAAGCTTTGTGGAATAATCAGGTGACACGTAATATTCTTACCTTGCTGTACAACCACACCAGGTTAAGAATTTGACTGCTGCTGCATCTTTACCTTCATGCTAAATGAAGGCTTTTTTCATAACGCTCATCGTTCTCTCCATTTTGCAATTAAAAACAGAAGATCTGAATTTTTAAGAGGAGAGTTGGAGAAAAGAGAAATAGATTTGGGGAAGCCATTTTAAAGAAGCAATTTAAACACCAGTTATAGAGATAAAGAAGACTGTAAAATTATGATTTTACTTGACTTAATTGAAATTGTGTGCTTCTATCTGAAGGTCAAACATGAAATATTCTATAACTACATTTATTTTTTTATATATACGATAGTCACAGATGAGTCTTAGGATTCTATTTCTATTTTTCACCCTGTAGTAGATGCTATAATGTCATATTACTGTAGTCCCTCAATATTAATCAAAACTTATGCTTCGCTCTTCTTCAGTAGTGGGCACTTTCACTTCAAGTGAAGAATTTTGCCCAAAAATTTTCTGTGATATTGGTAATTTGTGTGCAAATACTTGTGTAGTTACTTGTCTAACATCATGCCATAAAATAATTTCTTTTGGATCTTGCTCTGTAAAATGCCTCTTAAATTTTTAATGCTTTGAATCTGCAAAATTCACAGCAGTGTGTCACACATATTATAAAGATGTACCTGTGCTAGTTTAGGTGCAATGCCATAATACATAAGACTGGTATGGAATTCTGCCTGAAGCTGAAGTTTGCTGCACTATGGAGTGTCACTAGCTATCACTGACTTTTGTGCTCCAGTGTGTCTTTCCTTTGGGTCGTCTTCGTGTTTGCGGTTTAGAAAATGGCAATAACATAAATGACTAGGAACTCTGTACCACACTTGGCTTTGAGTGTTACTCTGAACAAAATTGGCATCTTTTCAGATGAAGTCGCACTAGCTCAGGCGATTGGTACAATTTGAATACATTTGTTTTGCCTTCAGCATGAGAAGCAGCTGCTCAAACTTTGGCCTCATACATTGTATCCCATGTCAAGGAGTTTAGATTATCATTTAGGAGATACTGTGTCAAATTGTAAGGGGTTTTCTGTCTGCCTGGCTTCCGTTTTAGGCTGACATATATACTGCCATAAAAACCTAGCAAATTTGTTAGATGGAGAATCAGACAGTTATCCAGTGTGTTTTTCAGGTCTTGTAGTCTTTGTATTCCTTGTCAGATAACTGTTAATCTCAGAGTAGGTAACATATTGTTAGCACTCTGCATATCTTCTTTCTGCTTACTATTTTTCATCAGCACTTTTCTAGCTTTGCCTTTTTCCAGTTATGTCTACTAAAACCAAGCACTGAAGATAGGTGTTTCTCAGGTATTTCTTTTTGTTCCAATTATAACATAGTGCATACTGAAATTTTTGGTTAAGATTTAAGATGGCGACTAAGCTATTCTCTTGTATATTTTAGTGCAGATTTCATTATTTGAACTGTCTTGGCAGTTGCTGCCTGATGTTTTGTGAGGTCTTTTCTTTTGCTCTTTCATGCTTTTTTCATTTTTTTGTGGCTCTTTAGGGCTGTCGTTGAAAAATACCTGCTTGAAAAATCTCGTCTGGTTTCTCAAGAAAAGGATGAAAGGTAAGAGATTAATACGCTTTACTAACACAATTATAATCAATGCAAGAGTTTAAGAGCATCAAAAGTATATAGAATAAAAGAAAAGTAATTATATTTTCATGAAACAGAAATGTATTGGCTTTGTAGGAACTACCATGTCTTTTATTATTTGCTACTTGGAGTCAATGAGGAAGAGCGTAAAGAATTTCACCTCAAGCAACCTGAAGACTATTTCTACCTCAATCAGGTAATCTGTGACAGGGATTTACTAATGCATTGATAAGTGTTGTCTGTCTGTTGTGTTAAAGATGAAAGCAAGCAGAACAGATCATGCTTGTTTTCTTGTGATGTTTGGGCTTTGTTCTTTGCCTTTAATTATGGATCTCTCTTCACAGCATAACTTGAAAATTGAAGATGGGGAAGATCTCCGACATGACTTTGAAAGATTAAAACAAGCCATGGAGATGGTTGGCTTCCTTTCAGCAACTAAAAAACAGTAAGTAGAATCCTTTAAGCTTTTGTTACTGATAGCTAGTTAATGTTTATGAATTGCAATAAACTGTGTGTGTTAGGATCACATTTAGTCCAGTAGGAAGCAAGAAGAGATGAGTATTCGAGGGCTTACAATCTTGAAGAAGAATTAAGTCTGCTAACGTGTTATTTTTCTTATGAGTTCATTATTCTTATGAAATTCTTTTTTCCTTCCTTAGGATTTTTTCAATACTTTCAGCTATTCTTTATCTGGGCAATGTTACGTACAAGAAGAAAGCTACAGGTCGTGATGAAGGGTTGGAAGTAGGACCTCCTGAAGTGTTGGATATTCTTTCACAGCTTTTGAAAGTAGTGTATTTCCCTTTAGCTCTAATGGTTGATACACCTTTTTGTTATGCTCTACCTCAGCATTTTACTTGAATATCTTGTTGCTCAGTTTGTTATATCTAGACCTTGTTTATGGTACTTCCACAACATTTATCTTATGGGAGGGGAAATGGATGAAATTGGTGAAATTATTGGGGTTAGGGATGGAATATAGCCCATAGCATGGAAATAGAATTTGTTTACTCACTAATCCTAGAGCTCAGCAAGAATAAATTTAGTGGAGATGTGTTCTTTGCCACCATAGGGAAACATCTGAATGAATCTAAGGTGAGAATAATTTAAAGAAGTTGAAGAACTTGTAAAGCTATTGATGAATGATGAATGTAGCTGCTGACAAAGAGGTTGGGCTTCTCTGAGGAAATTGAGGGTGACAGTAACTCTTGTTCTTGCTTGTTTTGAAGGTTAAACGAGAAATTCTAGTAGAAGTGCTAACAAAAAGAAAAACTGTGACTGCTAATGATAAGCTTATTTTGCCATATAGTCTCAATGAGGTGAGTAAAAGAACACTAGTAGAATGATTTTAAATAACTGAAACTTGCTTTTTTGGATTAAAAAGAGCTAATATGGTACACTTTCACATTTAGTGAGGGATGTTTGGAAAGTTAGAAGTTAGCATTAAAGGAAAATTTTGTTTTTATTTGCCTCTGCTAGGACTGTAACCTTTGAGTGACACTGGTCTGAAATAGAAGTGTGTTTTTAAACAAAGTTCTGAACATTGTTTCATCTGCAGGCAATAACAGCTCGTGATTCAATGGCAAAGTCTTTATACAGTGCTCTGTTTGATTGGATTGTTCTGCGAATTAATCATGCACTCCTTAATAAGAAGGACATGGAGGAATCTGTTACAGTAAGTTTCTCACAAAAACAAGTCTTTATAGATGATTGTGTAGTTAGAGCTGACAGACAATGCTATAGATGACATGTTCAGATACCTGGGATAAATTGTGATTCTTCTGAAGTCCATGGTAAATTTCTTGGTAATATTTAATCATCTCTGCTTTCAGAATAGACATAACTGTTAAATATTCAAAATCTATTAGCATACACTACAGTGCTTTTTGTAATGGTTAGTTGTTGTGGGTTAAGTCACTGTATGACAGATTGCTTACCTAGATTTCCACATCTCCTTTTAGTGTTTGTCCATTGGTGTACTTGATATTTTTGGATTTGAAGACTTTGAAACCAACAGTTTTGAACAGTTCTGTATAAATTATGCAAACGAGCAGCTTCAGTATTATTTCAATCAGCATATTTTCAAATTGGAACAGGTAAGAAATTAGAGTTGCTGAAACAAAAGCTTCTTTTTTATCAAGTGCTCATATATTATGCAAACTTAGCCACTATTCTGCAAAACCCCATGGCATAATTTTTATAATTGCTTGAATACATTTCCAAAAGTCTTGTGTTTTAATATCTTGTTTTATTATTGCTTGTTATTGTTTGAAGGTTGTAGCTTTACTATATTTAGTGCTCTACGTATACTGATGATAGCGGGGTCTTTCTTCAGAGGGCTAACATTAAGTTTCTGCTTGACTGCAAGAAACTAAAAAGACATTCAGGCAATCCCAGACAGAAGTCAGATGAAACTGTAAACTTTGAGATTGAAAGTCTGTAGGTGAGGTGTTTGTTTCAGGGTTTTGTTTTGTTTTAATGGTTGGGAAACAGTTTCTTATATTTCTGTCAGTTTGTAAATATTTAATAACCAGTCTTTGTTGCTTCTCCCACTTGACTGCATTTAAGGGATACAACTGTATGTTGATAACTGGCAGTAGTTCTGAAATCCTGATATTACTGGCATATATTGATTTACTTGTTCACAGATGGTATCATCTTCTTACAGAGCGCTTTGAGTGCTGCAAGAGCTAACAGATCCTGTTTCTAGACTGAGGTTTGGGGGGTTTTTTGCTCTAGACTTGGATTTTTTCTGGTTTGTGCTAAAGTATTGTTCTCAGGTCACTCTGCTGAAAGAAAGAAGTCATTCTGTAGTATGTGATATTTTGTCAACATGTAGATAACTTTAAACAAGCATTTTAAAGAGAAGAAAATTACCAAACATACAAACTTCATATGTAAACATAATGTTAAGGTCCCTGTTCTGTAACTTACGACAAAAGTGGCTATCCAGGCTAAGTAGAGTAAATAGTTACATTGTTTTCTTTTTTCTAATGCCATTTTTCTAAATAAGCTTAATCCTTGAATGACCCATTTCCTGTATCTCTTGCAGCATGAGGGCCCTCAGGGAGGATATCTATATCTTTTTAAAGAAAGACTTTTTTGTCTGTGGAAAATGGCATTTCAGTGCTGTAATGTGGCATGCACACTGAGCAGTCTGTCATCAGGCAGATTGAATTCTACCTACTTAAAAATAATCCACTTCTTATCATCATCGTCATATAGAACAGTGAGAGGTGCTCTTTGTCTTTTGTTAAACATAAAACTAAATTAGTTAATTTTTTGCGATATCTTTTTCTACATTAGTGCCTTATCATTAGGTTTTTTTTCAGTGGGCATTTACAGCATTAAGAAAAACTGATATTTTGGTTCCATATCTTAATGGGAAGCTTGTCCTGACAGCCATTTGTTGCACTGTCATTTCAGCAGAAGGGCTTTGTATTCTCTTGTCAGAGAGCTCCAAATTTTCTGAACCTAAGCAGCGATATACATTGCTTCCTTAGGGAAGTTCTGGTGTTGATGTTGTGTAGGGCTTAACTGCCTGTTTTGAAACTTCTGTTATTTCGTCTGACAGTGCAATTTGGAAACTCTGGAACTTGATATTAAATATTTGTCATTTCCCATAATACAAGAACTATGGAAGAGAAAAATAGACTTAAATTCCTCCAATATATGTCTACGTAGGGTTTTAACGTAATGATGTGGATGTAATGTCTAACTCCAAGTTCATAGAGTGCTGATTGCTGGGAAGGCACAGCAAAACATTCTTTTCACTGTTTTGGTTTTTAAATAGTTTTACCCCAAGCATCCGCTGTTGAGTGACTTGCCTAGGTGGACCTTTGATCTGACCCAATATGCCTGCTGTTCTGTTCTTATTTATAAATCTTCCTTATTTTTGTTTCTGCTGCCTGAACTAACAAACTCAACTTGCCATAGCTGCTCAAGGATGTCTTTTAAGCACTTAGACCACAGGACATTAAAGGTCAGGGCACTGTACTGATGAGGGAATTTTCTTGAGCTACACAGGAGGAATATAAGAGTGAAGGGATCACTTGGCACAATATTGACTATACTGATAATGTGGCCTGCATTCACTTAATCAGCAAGAAGCCCACTGGCCTCTTCTATCTTCTGGATGAAGAAAGCAAGTAAGCAACAAACGTCTTCTGAAAAAAAATGTGTGGCAGGGAGGAGGGAAGGAGTGTGAAAGGGAACAAAAATACAGCACTTTAAAAAGGAGAGGAATGTTGTGGGAAGCAACGGGTCATCTTATGACTATGATCTACACTCTAGTTTGCTTCTAACATCTCCAGTATGGTGGTGATAGAAATTGATGCTAGAATTGAACTTCGGCTTAAGCAAACTTAGAAACTTTCACTTTTGTGTTTTACCATGGAATTACAATTAAAGTAAAATGCATGTATGTAAGTCTTTGGAACATTAAGTAGCAAACGTGGTAAATAGTTAATGTGGTGCTAACTAAACTTGACTGGTGAAGTGGGAGGAAGCATTGATGTACTCCTGAAACCTCAGAATATTCTGTTACGTGTGGAGCTGTTTGGTTTTGGTCCAGAAATTAAGCCCACCTCTAAGATGCAAAGCAGGTGTGTAAGTCTCAGTTAAAGTGTAGAGATCTTGGACAATACGATACTTTCCACAAGGATCAGTAGGTATTCTTCACTCTGTCACCTTGCACCTCAATAAACGTACCTGTATTTGAAAAATAGCTGATCTCTTTTGTTTTGTATTCCTAGTTTTCCACATGCAACCAACCAAACTCTACTTGCAAAATTCAAACAGCAGCATGAGGAGAACAAGTTTTTTGTTGGAACCCCAGTGATGGAGCCTGCTTTTATTATTCGACACTTTGCCGGCAAAGTTAAATACCAGATAAAAGTAGGTGATAGCGCTGATGGCCAAAAAAAAAAAAAAAAAAAATCCTCACCTTTCTGATAGGTTTTGTCAGGATGTAGAAAATTTGCTGGGAATGGGCTGGATCAGATGTGTCCTCAGATGTACTTTAGGGTTTTTTTGGTTTTTTTTTTTTTTGGTGGTGTAGACTGGAAGATAATGCTCACTGTGGTGAGAACTGTTTGGAATAATGAATTATTCTAAATAGTGATTAATATCTTGCGTCAAAACACAGCTTTCCTGAGAGCTTGTGGTTCAATGTGCCTGTTTTGCAGGATTTCAGAGAGAAAAATATGGATTACATGAGACCAGATATTGTTGCTTTACTACGAAGCAGCGACAGCGCTTACGTTCGGGAGCTGATAGGAATGGACCCTGTAGCTGTGTTCCGTTGGGCAGTTCTGCGAGCAGCTATTCGAGCAATGGCTGTCTTTGCAGAAGCTGGACGCCAGAGAGCTCAGAAGACTGCAGGTATGGTATGAGAAAATGCTCTGGAAAAGCTTTCAAATACTGTACAATTGGTTAGTGCTTGTTGACAGAACTAGTTTATGACAAAACCTTGTAATCCAGATGTGATTTTGGTTTGGTACTAAGGACAAAACTGACTTGTGAAAATGGCTTAACATTCACACACCAAAGAGATTGTCACTGTTTTATCTGAGATCGTTCAGACTTACTCCTCCAATAAATGCACCATTTCCAGTAGGCTGTGCCAAATTTGAAGTCCTATTTGTAAAAGTTGGGGAAACTATTACTAGTTCTAGTATGCATGCTTGTCCTATCACTGGCTTTGGTCTTCTCGGACCTCCCTGAAGTTTCAAATGAGTATTCAGGATTAAATACTAATTTTGAAAAGCTTTTCTGAGCAGCTGTAATTTACTTTCTAGTAGTGAGGAGTTTGAGAAACAAAGTGATCTAGCTTGACAGCTCAAGTACTAGACAAAAACTCCAGGCCCTTGGATAGATATTTTGCTTTTTACAGTTGGTGGGTTGTTGGGGTTTTTATTCTGTTATGCTCATATCTCTGTCAAAATTCAACTTGTTGATTATTTCATAACAGGAGTGGTACGTCAAGGACCCAGAGTTCCCCTTGGAGAACTCCAGAGATCAAATACACCAGTAGAAAAAGTTTATCGGTGAGAAACACATACGTAACCCATATTGGGGAAAAGACCTGAATTGCTGAGTCACATTTTCATATATCAAATGTCAGCTAGATCTTTCCACAAGGATAGCAAGTTTTATTTCTTCTGTCTTGTTTTGTTTGACCTTTTTAATATTATCAAAACAGTACTCTAGCTTATTTTATGTAAGACCCAGTACTACCAAATGTTGGTGACATAGCCTCAGTTCAATTTACCACTGGGTTTTTGAGTTCTCTGTGCTTTGTATATGTTGCTTTTAGCATTGTGTGTTCCTCTGCAGCCAGTCTGTGTCACTGAAGGATTCGTAGGAGCACTCATGTTTTCTGCAGCCTTATGACATGATTAGGAGGCAGGGCAAGTCCTACAGTTCTCCTCCACATGTTGCTCTGCATAGGCATATTTGCCTTTCTAAGGAGTATTTAGGTTTTATACATGTTCCTTTTGCAGCTGCTCAATGCTTGATTTCTCATTTGATTGTTCTGAGGATTTCGATATAAATGCTTTTGAAGACATCATTTCTTTTTATGAAAACAAGAAGTAAGTAGAAATAGGCCTGCACTTAAAGGCCAGGGAGGCACATTCCTGGACAGACTGACCTTCTGAGCGTGCTCTGTGTAAAAGTGAAGCCATGAAGTACACAAAGTAGTGACTTCACGCTGCTTCATAATTACTTCATCCTGGACAATCTTTGTCGCTTGTAGCAACTAAGAACTA
This sequence comes from Aquila chrysaetos chrysaetos, assembly GCF_900496995.4. Classification (NCBI taxonomy): domain Eukaryota; kingdom Metazoa; phylum Chordata; class Aves; order Accipitriformes; family Accipitridae; genus Aquila; species Aquila chrysaetos. Next base: position 2,413,862 of record NC_044015.1, on the reverse strand, counting down.
AAGATACAATTTGGATGAAAGGATTAGTCATATATCTGTTTCCTTGTGATATCTTAAAACAAAATCTCGGTATTCAAGAGTGTTCAGAGGTACAAAGGGAAGCAAGCAACTGTCTGTAATAAAGTTGCTGCCTCAGTGAGCAGCTCAGAATGGTGATAGCATCTAACAGTCAGAAGTGATTCTTACGCTTCTGTTATTTTTGGTTTGTGCCTCTCTGGAGAGTAAAGAAGGTAAGTCCTGCACCAAGACACAACAGTTCACAAGCACGGTGCATGCTTAAAATAATGGAATCTGCCACAAATTAGGGACCATCCCAGGCTTACTTTGAAAAGCTAAACGTGTGAATAAGTTTGAAATGGAAATGGAAAACAAAATTTCATCAAGTATTCCTGTAATAGCTAGTTTTTAACTTATTTTTCTGATGCAAGTCTGCTTAAGCAGCCTCATTTTGGTAGTTAAATCTATATATAAAAATATTTACTGCTTGATTGTAAAGAAGCTTATATCTATCTGAAAAGGCTACTCAGCTTAACAAAAAGGTTCCTTGCCCATTAATTACATTTTGCTAAATTTCCCTCTGTTTTCTGAATTGATGGCTCAAGAATTTACATTAAAAGGTAGAATTAGAGAGTAAGTTGAATATGAGACCCTGGCAATTAAATTTTAGGGCACTGATAGTGTAGAAAGTGCTGACTTGACATCAGAATCATTCATGCTTAGGAAAGTAGTCTGGGATTGACCTGCTACTGTTTGGAGCGCACTTGGTGATGGGATCTCTTGGTTTTTTATCTCCTTTTTTTTCCCCTCTCTCATGGCTGTGTATCTTTGTTGCCATCTTTGTTTTGCTGTGAATCATTTTAGAGACATGCATGAACAAATCATCGCAAGTATAAAAGGACTTCCATGGCAGGGTGATGATCCCTGTAAGCTGCTTCGGTCACTCAGTCGACTTCAACACCGCTCCCACTTCATGTGAGTTCTGGTGCTCTAGGTATTGCTTTGAAAGTGCAACAGTAACCAAGCAGTTATTCTAGTCCATAAAAAATATACTTGTCCCAAGTTTGTCTTCTGCAAAAAACTAAACAAGACAATTAAGAATAAAATAATTTCTTCTAAAAATGTAAAGGCTATGGAGAGGGCTTTGTTGCTTCATTGCATTAGCTGAAAGTTAAACCTACTTTTCATGTAAACTTGCTTTAAAACCCAAGCATGTACTACAAGCTTGTTGTTGCAAAACGTTCGTCAATGAAATCTCTCATAAGTTGTAATTAATGCTTTCCTGAAATTTAGGATGCTAATGCTGTCTATACTGCTGGGTTAAGACTCTTCACATGTGCACACCTATGCACGTGTAAGAAAATCAATCTGTGGTCCGTTTGTACAATAAATAAATGTAAACTGGGTGGCATGGATTTGGAACATGCCTTACATGATGGAATTAACATGCTTAGAATTAGGAGGCTGTAAACTACAGCCTTGTTTCTGAGAGCTTCCCCTTCTAGTTCACTGTCTGTGTGTGGATGAGAGTTATGCCTGAAGTTTGTGAAGTGCCCCAGGAGGATCTGGGGATGATCTCAGATGTATCAGAATTCTTAAGTGGAGTGCTGGGGCATGTGTTGTCCTTCTGTGAGCAGTTAAGTACTTTCACAGGGGTTCTGGTACAAGCAGCAATAACTTCTGAATCAGGTATTTTTATTTGATAGCGCCTTAGTATTATGACAAGAGTTCAATGACTGTACAGTTAGCTAAATAGAATAACTTGCACAAAAATAGTCTATGCAACAGTGCAGTTTTTAATAGCTTTAACTTTAGAGAAAATGTTTCACTTTTGAAAGCTTCCAATACCTACAGTTTATTTAAAAAAAAAAAAATAATCTTGTTGCGAAGCAGTTTGCATTTCTTGCATTGATCACTTGTAAGAGACATGCATGAACACACCCTGATGCTGTTGTGCTAATTTTTTTCTATTCTTTATCTTGCCTCATAAATTGCACCAACTTATGGCTTGCTGAAATAACCAAAAATCATGCGTATTTTTTTTCTTAAATGACCTTTAATATTTTAACAGGAAAAGTAGAGGTGTCAAACAAAAGCAGATCATTCCCAAGGTAAAGTTATTCAGTAAATTTAGATCTCTCTTGTTTTTTGGTTTGGTGTTTTTTGCACTGTGAACATTCATTTTGATTGACAGAACTCACTTCAGAAAATACTGTTTCATAGTGTAGGGAAGTTGTATCATTTATCCTCCAAAACTTCCTTTTTGACTATCTAAAGGATAGGTAAGTGCTCACCTTTATAAGAATTGCTGAACCAGAAGAAATTGTGAATTGGCATCTGTTTAATTAGACTAGAGATGCCATAAATACATAAAGCCATTTCTTATCAAGTCATGGAAGGCAAACGCAGTGATTATGTAATGCACCTTGTTCACCTTACACTCTTGGGATGGGGCAATGGAAAAGTTCCACTCTTAAGAAGATGCTTTGGTCCAAAATAGAAGTAATCATGAAGTGTAACATGTCATTGAATGTGGAGCTGTAGGTAGTTGGTTTCATTCTTACTCATTTTGATGCAGACAGAAATATTTCCCCTTCAGTGAAGAGACTTGCACTTTGTTGATTATGAAAACTTTCTTCTAGAACTTGCTGGATTCCAAATCTCTGAAGCTCATAGTGAGCATGACTCTGCATGATCGAACTACAAAATCCCTCTTGCACTTACACAAAAAGAAGAAACCCCCTAGCATAAGTGCACAGTTCCAGGTAGGTGACTGATGTGGTGGTACACACCTCTGGGTGCACACTGACCTCATGGGAACAGACCTTCCTGGTCTGATCTAGGCTGATTTTGCTTGAAAAACAAAGTGGTTTTTATTCTTGGGATTTGTCTGAAGTAGGTTTATTACTTGATTAAAGTTAGACTACATTTAGAGACTACTCTTATGCTATGAAATGTGTTAGTTCTCTCTACCAATCAGCCTCATCCTTGTATGCAGATCTAGTGCTACTGTTGTAGCATATTCAAACCCCACTTTTAATTATCTTGAGAAAAGGTAAAAACAAATACAGGGATCTGCTGTGCAGTATGGGAGAACCTCCATATTGGATGAAATAGGATTTTGTATAGCCATCAGACCTGAAACAACCTTATTTCTGAGGAAGAAGCTGTACTGCTATCAAATGCAGCTCAAGATGCTGATATCTGAAGAAGAAAAATGTTTCTGAATATTTCATTTCAGACTTCACTTAATAAGTTATTGGAGACACTGGGTAAAGCTGAGCCATTCTTCATCCGTTGCATCCGCTCCAATGCTGAGAAGGTAAGACTGCCTTAAGACCTGACCTGATGTCACTGCTGAGGATCTAAGTCTTCTAGCCCTGCAATATAACACTTTCAGCTTGTTCACTGTCATTCTGTATGAAGGTGAAAGATAACTAAGGTGTGAAAACAGAATGTGCTTTCTCTGCTAGATAGAAACAGGACTCTTCAGGCATTTACTAGCTGTTGACTGCTGATCTTTTTCAGAAAGAGATGCTTTTTGATGAAAGCTTGGTGCTTCAACAGTTAAGATACACTGGCATGCTAGAAACTGTGCGAATCAGAAGATCTGGCTACAGTGCCAAATACACATTCGAGGTATGTGAGGAACTGGAAGTGGATTATGCTTTCAGAAAAACCTGCTCTTTTTGGAAAAACACGCATTGCGTCAGAGTCTTTTGTGTGTCCCTTCATTTGAAGCTCATGACCACTTGGGATGAACTGTAAAAATTCATTGTAGTTTTGATAGAGCTGGCATGGTAACAAGTTGTAGTCTAAACTATTGTGCGAGTCATCTACCAGAAAGTTGTTCTACTTGTTGCATGAAGGAAAACATTCTGAGTGCTGTGCTGCAAATACAAGCAATCGGTGCTGCACATTACTCTGTATGTAAATTAGTTTTCTATAAAATACTCTATGCATGTAGCTTTATAGATCACATATAGGTGATCTTTACCATTAACTGGAAGCTGAATGAAGCCTGCATTTTACAGAGTAGGAAAAAATAGCTAAGTCTGGAATGAGAAATAAGTACTTTCAAACCCCTGTAGCTTAGCTGTCTTAACTAAATTTCTAAAATAAAGCTAAAAATCTAAACTTGTGACTTGCCTTCTAACTTTGATCTCTTGCTGTCTCTGCTTTTCACAGGAATTCATAGACCAGTTTCAGGTGTTACTACCCAAAAATGCCAAAGCCTCTAAGGAAGACATTTGTGTTTATTTGAATAAACTAAAACTGGATGAAAACTACTATCAAATAGGGAAGACGAAGGTCTGTGAAACTTTCATAAGCTAATAAGAAATACTGATGTACACTGCAAATTTAGTGCCATTCATTTTTCTGCATTTTGTACTTAAATTAGCTATTTTAACTCTTGCAAATATTGACACAGATGTTAGTAGTTGCCTCCTTGGTTTTGATGCCAACGTGTCTTCTTGCAATACAGTACAAATCTGTTTTATATGGATATTACTTTTGGAAAATTGTTGCTATTGGCATTTGTCAAACAGGTCAATGTTTTCATTTTGGAAGGGTTCTGATTTGAAGGCTGTAAGTACCATTGTATATTTTAGAGTCCAAACACTGAGATTTGGTAAAACAAAAGGACTTTTACTTTTGGGGGATGCTGTCAGCTGATAAGGTTTAGTTCATTAATAAGCATTACCATTCTTATTTTTAAGCTTGTGGAGATACATCCAGTGGGGGCTGAAAGGCTCCTATTAACTGTTTATTGATGAACTTTTCTTTAACTGAGCAGGTTTTTATGAAAGAGGCTGAACGGCAGATACTACAGGATACACTACACAAAGAAGTGATCAGGAAAATCATTCTCCTTCAGAGCTGGCTCAGGATGGTTTTAGAAAGGAGGCGTTTTCTCAGAACACGACAAGCAGCCATTGTTTTACAGGTATCTTTGAGAATTGCCAATCTTCTTTTCCTAACAAACACACAAACCCTCTCAAATAATGCTCCCCACCTTCAAGTACCCCTCCTTTACTTTAGAAATCTTCTTTCTTAGGCCTACTGGCGTTCCCGTTGTGTTAGGATGGCACTGCAAAGGAATAACGCTGCCATTTATATTCAGTCAGCATGGCGAAGATACAGGGAGCGAAAATGCTACCTTCAACAGAAAAAGAGAATTTGTCTCCTGCAAGCCATGGTCAGAGGGCATCTACAGCGTAAGAGGTAAAGGAAGAGGAGCAACATGATATGAAAACATGCATTTTAACCACTTAGCTACTTGGCTTCACCTGCCAAGCTCAGTTTCTGTGTGATATGTTGACATACTGGGACTGTGAGTGTATTTGTACTTTGTGTCTGTATTGCTATTTAGGCTGCATTTAAACAGTTGGGTACTTTTGTTGACTGCTGGGCATTAAATATTTGTGTTTTCATCTTACAAATTCTTAACAGATTTCAGAAAATGGCTATAGAAAAGCAGAAAGCTGAAGAAAAGCAGAGAGAAATGCAGGAAGATCAAGACAGAGAGAATGATATAAGCAAGGATGAGCACAGTGAACCAGCAACAGAGCAGTTGCTTGTGAAACACAAGTCAGAGGTGGATCAAGCTGTTGGGGACAGAGATCAAACTCCAAATGAGCAAGCCAAAAACATGAGCTCATCTGAAAAAGCCACATTACCCCAGAAGAACATGACAGAGGGCTCTGAGAAAGTAACAAACAGCCGGGAGAAACGTGAATCTCGCCGGCAGAGGGGGCTGGAACATAACGAGTTACAGAATAAGCATGTCCTGTTTTCCTTCGAAGGACCACCTTCAGCGTGCTATGAGGAACAAACCTCTTCTGAAGAGGCCCTGGAAACTGTTCCAGAGCCAAAGAAATCCACAGCACAAGATACTGTCCTTCAAGGAAGCGGCGAGGGAGAGAAAAGTCCGAGTGAAGAAAAAGGTCTTTCAGACATGTCACCATCAAGCGAGATAAAAGAAAGTAGTTTTATTCCTGAGCAACCACCTGTATCAGAAGTAGATGATAAGGCAGTTGATAGAATGAAAACACAAGGGAATCAAAATAACCAGTTAAGAGGCAGCCAAAGCTTTAACTGCCCTGAAAGGCCAACAAATCTTGCACTGAATCTTCATAATACACTATCTGCTACTGGGAGCTTTCAAACTCCAGCTGAATGCTGGGCAGATAAAACCAAACGTCTTGTTCAGAAGGCAACCAAAGATCTGGATAGTCCCACTTCTTCCCCAATCCAGAGATATGTGGATGACCCAGGGAAGCTGAAGTACAAGAGAGAGAAGTGGAAAGGAAAGAGACAGTCTGACGCTGGTCAGAATGATATGCTGAGTCAGTCTTTGGATGAAAGAACACGTGCGGATAAGTCTCCTCAGGATCAGCTAGAGTAAGGGCATCTTCCTAATTACTTTGATGTTTTCAGAAAACAGATACCTGTAATATTTAAAAATAGATGGAGAACTCCTGAGGGCCTGTGCATCTGGCCGTGTTATGGCAGAAAATAGAGCTATGAACAACTGCTGCTTTTTCTTGGCTCCCAGTCCCCAGTCCTGTAGTTGAATCTGTATGGGTAGAATGTTTTCAGAAGCTAACAAAAGATACAAAGCCTGCCTTACTGAATTAAAATGGAGAGTCAGGGCTTTAGTTAAAGTAGTGTCTGGAGTTTATTTTCATGTGTCTTTTGTCCATTGAAAACAAGGTTTTAGTGACTTGTGGTTTGCAAGCATCATCCCTCTGATGTGGCAGGAAATCTGACATACCCATATTTTTTACTTCTCTAGTACATTTTGCATTTGAAAGTGAGTTGCAAGAGTTGATCAGGATTCTCTCTCAGATATAACATTGATATGTGCATTACTTAAATGGTGGTAAATATTAAGAGGGTACAGAATTCTATAAAATATATATTCTGAAACTAATCTTGTAACATTGCAGAAAGAAGGGGAATTCATTAAGTGATCTCTCAACACTGGCCCAGTCTGTTGCCATGAATCAGGTACTGATGCTATTGTGCATATTTATACTTAATTATCCTTGTTTATAAATATTAAATATTTGTGAATAATTGGCTATAGTGTGTTCTGTATGCCTGTGTTCCTTTCAGGTTGATTTTTTTGGCTTGATATCTATGTAAAAAATTTCATTAGCAAATATTATACAACAAATTGAAAACTTAATTTTTAATAAATGGACCCTTGATCAAAGCATTAAATATACTTAGATCTTACATTAGTAAGCTAATATGTATTGGGTAAAGTGTTCTGCCTTGATGAAGCAATCTTTTTTCGCCATTCTAGTTTTTAAAACCATTTAAAGAATCTGTTTCACTCAATATGTAGTTTTTTGATGACTCCTCTCTGCTGTAGCAATCACCAGATGCAACAGAAGAAGAAAAAGGCAACAAGAAATATCCTGTGCAAAAGAAGCCCAGTGACCTCTTACCTACCTCAGATGCTGTTGTTTCCATGCAGCCAGCAAGTCAGCAAATAGATGCCAAGTATGTATTCTGTGTGTGACTGGCCTGCCTTTAAGAAAACGAAAAAAGGAGATTTTTTTCCGCTGGTACTTGAATTGGGCATCTTGAGACTGTGATTGTGGAAACACACATGTTGACATCAGCTACACGAGTGGCTGGGTTGCTGCTTCGTGTTGATGTAAGCATGATATCTGACCCTGTTGAGGAACAGATCCTCTGCTTCTTGCATAACACTGGACTTTGAACTGGTTCTTTTTAACTCGAGAACCATCGTACAGGCTCAGATCAAAGGTTCACATAGCATACTGTCATCCAGACTAAGAAATAAGACACCAAGAGAAAAGCTTAAGAACCCAGCAAGCATGTAATTCTCTTTCCCTGGCCTGCCTCTCCAGCTTCTGGCATTCTGCAACTCAGGGACTTGCTGAGCCAGAAATGATGTCTTGGATATGTGACGTGTTGTCTCTGTGTATGTTGAAGGTTGTGCCCTAATGCAGTAAATATCAGCATGTCCAGATGTGCTTCCAGACTGCCTTTCCTTTTTTCTGAGGCTCAGTTTTTCTGCAGGTTGGACCTTAGAGGAAATATATGCACAATAGTGGTCAATCCTATTGTGGGTGTTAGCTATACTGTTAGAAGAGCCTTTTCTTGTAGTAGAGCCAGCTTCCATTACTAATGTGACAGACTTGTGTCTGCTTTTACGTTTAGGTCTGCTTTTAAAAGTCCTTTGCGTAGACTTTTGGGGAAAAAGCCAGACAAGAAAATTCCAAAGGAAAGTCCTGATGTGATTGATGAAGATGGCCTTTCCCTTGTATCTTGTGTCCTCTTTCCAGAAACAGGAGGAACCCTGAAAGTTTCAGAAGGTGAGTTTCTGTGACTTATCCCCAGCTTCTAATGTCCATCTTTTCCGTAGTGTTTTGCATGGAAACAAATACTGCAGAATTCAGTCATCCTGCTTTAATATACAAATTAATTTCTTTTCCAGCTTCTTCTGGACAGCCAAGTCGCCTCCAGGCAGGGGAGCGCCATGTGAAAGAGAGCAGTAAAACAAAGAAGAACCGTACTATAAAGATCAGCAAGATCTCAAGTGTGTCTCAGAATTGGCGAGCTTCGATGGTCCGTGAGATTGCGAATGCCAATGAACTGAAACATCTTGATGAGTTCCTTCTAAACAAGGTAAAAGGCATGCAACTATGATAAAATTCATGTCTATGTTCACTGTTTGTGTGGAATTTTAAAGACTACTTTTCTAGGTACAAGTTTATATTAGGATTTAAAGCAAAGGGGAATTGATTTGATAGCTTGACCAACTTATATCTGTATTAAAGCCCTTCGTATTCCTTCCTTTAAGTCTCTGAACGCATTATGTTACATTAAATACTTGTGGCATTCGTGTTAGTTCTTCATTTGTTTACAAACAAGTGGGCAGCAAAAGTTGTATATTTAAAAAAAAAAAAAAAAGTACGAGTCATAAGGAAATAGAGAGAGTTCTCTAGAACCTGACTACCTGACTCTCCTATTTTGTATCCTCATTGCAGTGCATTAAGAACTGTTGTTTTAAATAATTGAAATGGTCATAGACGACTAAGTCCAGCAACTGAAGCTTAACGCTGGTTGGATGAAATTTGATGCAGATGTATTTGCCTTCTAGATCAATGACTTACGATCCCAGAAGTCTGGTGTTGAATGTTTGTTTTTTGAAGCCACAGAGAAGTTTAGAGGAAACATCAAGACCATGTACTCTGCTCCTGTAAGTAGTAAGTCTCAATAAAGTAAAAAGTTGGTAGGTAGTAAATGAATTGAATGTGCAGTTTAAATGCTTGACCTACAGCTCTTTAACAAAGCAATTCAGCAACTCTTAGCATAGAATTCAAAGCTGAATGTTAGACTTGAAAAAGAACATTTTAGAGTTCTGCTGTAATCTTAAGCAGTGTTTTGTTTCCCTTTTCTCATTTACTCAGCCATAACTTATTTTTAGAAATGGGTGGATTTTGCTGTCTTCAGCCTCTTTATGTTGCTGTGTTTAAACACCAAAGAGAAGTGCCAACAGCTTTTCCAATATTCTTCCGACACGGCCTTGTCTCAGCCAAGTGCCCTTCTACAGTGTAGTAGGGAAGTGTGCTAACTTGTTTCTGTCGTGGGCTGTTATCTTTTACTTTAATCATGAGCATGTTCTCTCATCTCTGAACTTAAACACATACAAATATGAAACTGTCTCAATGATATCCAAGAAGACTGTCTTCTGAATAATATCATTTCCTTTTCTAGAATGGGCAAATCCATGTTGGCTACAAAGATCTGGTGGAAAATTACCAGCTTCTAGTTACAAATCTGGCCAAAAAAAGGGAAGAGAAAGAAGTCAAGCTGGTTTTGAATCTCTTCCAATCCCTTCTGGATGAATTCATCAGGGGATATACAAAAAAAGAGGAATCTGAGCAGCCCAAGGTATAAAACTTACTCCGTTACTGGCTTATGGGATGATTAAACAATGTTAGTCTCCTAGGATAAGGAACCTGTGTTACCTCAGAAATCTTTTCCATAGCATTCTTCATTATTTTGGAAACACTTCCCATACACAAATCATGTGTATAACGAATTCTGAATGCTGATACACCTTTTTGGCATTGTTCATTATTTAACTTACTCTTAGTATTTTCAGAATCTTAAAAGTGTTTGCGCATTTTCTTTAGTGAAAACTTAGGAGTTTTCTGAAGGTTTTTGAGATGGAATTGCTTTGTCATCAGGCAGTGAGCTCAGTTGATTTTTAGGAAGTTGACAGTGTGAGCTCAGACAACCCTCATACCAGGCTGAAGCTGCAATATAGTGTCTCAAATGTCTGGAGGTGAAGTAGAGTCTGGTAAACTGAATAGGAAAAAAAAGGGAATGGAATGTCTGAATTTCAAAGACTAATGCCAGTTTTGTGTTCCACTGCAGCAAACCAAAGCCCAGAAGAAGAAACGAAAACAAGATCGTGCAGTAAGTACTTTCTTTTTTGCAGTAATCTAAGTCCTCAGCTGCACTCACAGAACACAGAGACAAACACTCTTGAAAGAGCTTGATTTTGTACTGAAGTTCTGTTTTATTTTGCATGCTAAACCACTTACCTTTATTATGAAGATGTGACGCAGTGTAAAACTGTTTTCCATAAATCAAAGACCTTGCTTATGCAGCGATAGGTGGTACTCCAGTATTTTCCTGCTTGTCCATAGCATCTTTTAGAACTTAATGGCTGCCTTAATCATGGGACTGTTTAAAGGAAAACAACTACTAAATATTAATAACAAACTATAGCTAATGTATTGCACTGATGAGCTTTAACCAAAGCGGCAAGTCAATTATGAAATGATCCAGCAAACCAGCTGCCTTAAGATAGAGTGAAATTTGGTTTCAAGGTCAAAGCCATCAGCTGTAATTGTAAAACACAAGTGGAAAATCTAAGATAGGGTAGATAGTTTTATTAATAATAATAAAAAAGGCAAAAAAGTTCATTAGTTTCTTCCTGTCTCCTACCAGATTGAAGAACACAATGGCCACGTATTCACAAACTACCAAGTGAGCATACGGCAATCGTGTGAACACTGCTCATCCTACATCTGGCCCATGGAAAAGGCCTGTCTCTGCAGTGGTAAGTGAAAACACATCGTTCTTGCCACTTAGTTTACAATATGTGCAGATTCCTTGTAACTTTGGCTGGTACAGATGGGGCTTAGTGAACAGTACATGCAGGTTATATAGTAAGTGACTAAGACAAGATACTTAGCATTTTAATGTGATTTGGAGTGCTTGTAACATTTGCTCCTTTCTCTAGTTTGCAAGTTGACTTGTCACAAGAAATGCATGTCCAAAATCCAGAGCAGCTGTACATCCTGTGGAAAAAAGGTAAGAACTGTAGAACTGGGATGCGGTACTGTGATGCCATAAGTGATGCGTGCAAAACACTGCCTTATTTTCTCAGCAAATGAACAGTGGATGTCCAGGCACTGAATAAAAATTGCTTAAATGGTTCTCTGCCTGTAGTCAGAGGCAGGCCCTGCAGTTGCAGAAACAGAACATTCTTCTAAAAGGTGATACTTGAGCTACTTTGGGAACTCTCCCTTTAGACTATGTGCACTGTGTTGGACAAACTGTTAAAAGAGATCCCTCAATGTGTACCATAAAGTTTCTTTATTGCTGCAGCTCAGGAAATCTGCCTTATGATCAAAGGCTTGTAGAAAGCTAGAATAAAACACTCAGCTTTTGTTCCTGGAAGCATAAGCTAATTGTAGCATGAAACAACAGAATTTTCTAGCTTGGAAACAGGTATTCACAGTGCTTGACATGTATGAATTCTAGAACGAACAGGATGCAGAACCACGTCATTTTGGGGTGTGTGTGAGTTCCCTGACCAGTGAGAAAAATTCAGTCCCCGTTGTCATGGAGAAGTTGCTAGAGTATGTGGAGATGCACGGCCTCTACACAGAAGGCATTTACAGGAAATCAGGATCAGCAAATCGTATGAAGGAGCTGAAACAGTTGCTGCAAGCAGGTCAGGCAATGTTGTCCACCCTTTTGACTTCCTTGTACAATGTTGGTTTTCCCTGCAATTCTCTTCTATCTGAAAGTATCTGGCACATTTAGTGTCTTAAAAAACAGCTTTTTGGTGGCCATGTGGGCTGTATTATTTTTGTTGGCTGGAAAAAGCTACTTAGTACCTATAAGTGACTGTCAGCGAAATTTTTTTTTTCCTCTGAATTGCCACTTCGATTCTGTGAACAGGAGATTTGAGTGTTTCTAATCTTATTTCTTTGGGGCCCCATTGTGTACATCAAAGGAATGAACGGCTCAAAACAAAACATTTCTTTTCAGATCCAAACTCAGTGAAACTGGAGAATTACCCTATTCACACTATTACGGGGATTCTTAAGCAATGGCTACGGGAATTACCAGATCCACTAATGACATCTGCACAGTACAACGATTTTCTCCGAGCTGTAGGTAGGTTTTAGAAATGTTTGAAGCAAAGGTTTTTCTTTAACTTGCCTATGTCCTTGGGAAAAGAAACCTCTAAGATGCTCATGTTGGCTGAGCAGCTTCCTACCAGTACACTTACAGCAGTGATTTTAGACATTTTTCATAAAACACTTTTCAGGCAATTTCTCCTCTAGCTTACTTGACCTTGCTTTAGGATTCCTTTTTTTGTAGTATAATGTCATTATATAACTGCTCTTTCTAAAAACAGCAAGCATGTTTCCCTTTGTACAGGTTGGGGTTTTTTTTTTTTTTCCTTCTCCTTCATGTTCTGGACCAGATCTAGCTAGCCAGATATCTCAAATCTTTAGATTCATTTAACTGCAGTGGGAGTAAGGCACCCTAAATATTGTTGGAGATCTTGATGTGTCACTTGATGATTGCTAGCAGCAGCAGCTGAAAAAGCAGGAAAATTGCAGTGCCGTGAGGCGTACTTTAACATCCAGTTACAACAATTGGTAAATGAACTGACAGTGTGACTTCTAAGAATTTAATCTCTATCTGTTGCAGGCAGTTTGAGACAATGTCATTAAGTGCTTGATGGCTTTCCACTAGCGTTGCACAGCAGTTATGAACTTGTGCTTTCTCCCCTTGTGCAGAACTACCAGAAAAACAGGAGCAACTCTGTGCCATTTACAGTGTCCTTGAACAGCTTCCACAAGCAAATCATAATACCTTGGAGCGACTCATCTTCCATCTGGTCAAGTAATGAGTTCAATTACTTCATTTGGAGAGAAACTCCATGTGACTTTGAGTCCCTCTTGGAAGCTTTCTAAAATCTTAACCCCTTGAGTGTCAGTGTAGGGATTGTGCTGCTGGTTTAGAAATGAAAGAATTGAAGTTGATAGTTGTGCTTAAAAACAGATGCGTGCTTACTTCTACCATCTGGTGTATTTGTATCAAATGATGTAAGAACAGCTTTGAAGACAAGGTAGATCTGACAGACTAGGCGAGTTGTCTGAACACCAGGATTTATATGGATGGGTACACAGTGAACTAAGGATGTTAGCGTACTTAGTAGGGACTGCATAAGGATTGTAAACGCTTGCACATATGCTAGTCTTGGGAGCAGGGATAAATGGTACTGGCAAAGGGGGCTGCTCTTATCCAAGGAACTTGTGAATTTTCCAAGTGACCCTCTGAACATAGGGAAAAGGGATTTTTAAAGAGGAGGCACTGAATCACCAGACATACTTTGAGAGACTACCAAACTAGCTTAACCTGGTTGGCTTCCTGTTCCTTTTTCTGATGCACGAAACTTGTCTACTTAGTAGGTGTGAAATAATTTTAAAACTTCTTTGAACTGCTGTACATACTTAGTACCCTAGAGGCTTCCTTTCATGTTATTTGGGAACTCTGGCAAA